>NC_070581.1:15600731-18033231 GCF_027409825.1 Scomber japonicus
CCCTTTACCACTCGCCTCATTCCATCTCTTTCTTGGCTCTCTCCCTCTCCCTCTCTCTCCCTCCCGCTCCCAGCTTCTCCGGTTCACTCTCGCCCTCGTAGGAGAAGAGGCCTCATCATTATCAGCCAGGCCAGGCCACACCAGGAGACATGGCTTCTAATGAGAGAAAAATCCATCCTGCTCTCTCGCTCCCCTCCCTCCTTCTCTCCTCCCTCTCTCTCTCTGCCTCAATCTATCTATCCTCCCTCTCCGCTCTTCCCTGCCTCCCCCCAGCCCCCTCTTTTTTAATTAGACAGATCCCTCGGGAGCTAGGGGCCATTTCCGCCGCCGGTACGAGTGTGATGTGTGTTTGTGTGCGTCTGTGTGATTTAGGTGCTTGCGTGTGCGTGCATGCCTGATTGTGTGTGTGTGTGTGTGTGTGTGTGTGTGTGAGTGTGAGTGTGTGTGTGTGTGTGTGAGTGTGTGTGTGTGTGTGCTGAAGCAGTTGAGCGGGGCGCCGGGGTGGGGGGGGTGAAGCGACAGATATTAATGCGGCCTAGCTCCGGTGTATCGATCTGTTTGCTGCGCCAGGCCGCAGGGGACTCGGCTGGCGGCAGACAAGGGTGTGTGTGTGTGTGTATGTGTGTGGGTTAGAGGAGGGGGAGGGGGGTTGTGAGAGATAAGGGAAGGATCAGAGGGAACTGGAGCCCCAGAGCGCACACACAAATACACACAGCCTGTTGTGCACTTGCATACATGGTGCAGGGGGTGACAGGGTGGAAGAGTTGACCTCTGTGAGTTTCTTGTGGTCACAATCCCACCTCACCAATTATTTTGTATGACTGGCTCAGTTAAAGGGACAATCCAGAGATTTAGTATTGTACTTCCATAAAGTTTGGGGAGGTCTAAGAGACAGATTTTAAAAAGAATGGTCAAATCGATGCAGCAGAGACCGGTATATCCTGACTATATTGCAGACAAAAACACAAAACAAAGACCCTAACTTTTAGCTGTGGATCCTAATTAAGGTCAGCTTTCTGTTAAAAAAAAGTCTCAAAGCTGAAATTTGTCAGACATAGTTCCTCCAGAGCCTCAGAGGAAATTATACAATTGTTTCCACAGGCTGAGTAGTCCTCCCTGTGATTAGTAAATTGATCCTGACCATGGTTGTAGCCAGGATTTTAGAAATACTGAGTTCATGAGTCTGGTTCAGTCACCATTCAATTGTATTTTCTGTAATCATAAAAACAGAAATGCTGTTTCAAAGCACACTGTTAACTGTTAAACTCTGGTGGTGAATATTCAGTCCCTTTTATTTTCTAAAATCAGTAAAATGCTTAAATATATTGTCCTTCATAGTCGCTACTTTGACATGTAAAATCAGAGGACTGCTCCTTTAAACCCAAACTATACAAGCTGTGTAACACTGTGTGGTCATTTTTCATTTATTTTGATAATTTCTCTGTTTATTATTTCTTCAATTTTTTCCCTTTTATTTTTTCTGTTTTTTATTGAGTCCAATATTATAAAGCTTCTCTCCAACACTGGCACCATATTTTTCTCTCTCCCCCTCTCTCTAATTCCCTTTCATGTGAGTAGAGAGAGAAGCAGGGTCACCTGGGGCTCTACCCTTCACTGTGTGTGTGTGTGTGCGTGTGTGTGTGTGCAGAGTAGGTACTCAGATTCAGAATTTCGTCCTCTAAAACTCTTCGTGTTGCAGCTGCTGTAACACAAGGGGACAGTCCCCCATTTGCAAATTAGAGTCCTAATTGAGGACATGCAAACACTCAGACATATTTCTTCCTTTGCATGAGTTATTTTGGAAGGTCCCATTTTGCCAATCGAACCCATCCTGTTTATCCGTCTTTTGTGCCAGCCCATTTTTCTCGCCGCCATCATTCCTGGAGTTTGACCTAAATCGCCTCGATTAAGCCCGGTTTTCCTCGGCGTGAGAATGCAGAGGAGCGCCGCGCTGATACAGCTTCGCCGGCCTCATGATGGATTTGGTGGATTGGCAGGTATACAAAAGCCGGCATCCATCCGCTAAAGCGCACCATACACCACAAAATTAAGTATCTTTCCAGAAAGAGGTATTCAGCCAGTATCATAGGCTTAGCCAGCAGTAAATATGAAGCGAGTTTGTTGTGCTGCATAATTTTAACCGTCTGTACTTTGACCAATCACATGCTGGAATTTTGTAGCTCTTTGGGATGATGATAAAGAGATGTTGTGTACAGCTTCATGTTTTCAAATCTGACTAAACTACAGGAGACAAAACAGAAGAACGCCCCTTCCATCCCATCCCTCCTTTCACTTTCATCTGGATCTCTACCCCCACCTCTCTCTCTCTTTTTTCTCTCCCTCACTCTCCTTTCATCATATGAAGAGGGAGGGAAAGCCCTCTTGGCCATTTCTACAACCCTGCCACCCCAGCACCTCCACCCCCAATTTCAGACCCTCTCTCCCTCCCAACTCTTCTTTTGCCCATCAGGTCTAGAGAGAGCCTCTCAAACAACACCTTGCACCTACACATTCACACACACACACACACACACACACACACACACACACACACACACACACGCGCGCACACACATAAATATATACACACACACACACACACACACACACACACAGAGTTCCTCCTCACCGCCTCTTTCACGCACACACTTTCATTTTCTGTGCCCTACACTTCAAACACATGAAAGGATGCTCTGCGGGGACCAAGGCTAAAGGGAGAGTTGGAGGTGGGGGTAAGGAAAAGGATGAGGAGGAGGAGGAATAGGGGAGGGGGTATAAAAGCAGTGCTTGAGAGGGAGATGTATAGGAGAGATGGTGGTGGGGGCCTGAGGGGGGGGGGGGGGGGGCGAGGGGAGTCACAGGGGCCCCATTGGAGACTAGGTCAATGTCAAGGGGCTCTCGCTGAAGTGATTCACGTCAGCCTCTCAGGAGACAAAACAGTGTGTCGTCGCCCCCCCCCCCCCCCCCCCCCACCCCCCCATCCCCCACCCCCCAGACTGTTTATCTCTGCTAGTGTCATTCTCTTAACTGTTAATTGGAGAAAGGAGAGGATGTGGAGGTAGTGTTGCAATAAGTTTTCTACATAAAGTTGTAAACCATCGGTGGATAGACGAAGGAAGCTGCCAGGTGTGAAAGAAAAGGAATGTTAGCAGCTCCAGAGGCTTGGCTGTCAAGAAGTGTTGGCAAAGCCTGCGATGCTCACGGCTCATCATCCGCTTAGAAGATCGGACACGCGCAAACAACAGTGGATGCAAAGCACACAAGTCACCAGGAGCAAATCCTACCATGAAGTTGTGTTTTAAATGGTAGTTGTATCTTAGTGTGTGATCTGAGGATCATTAATAATCCGTAAACTTGCATGTATGTGACTTCCTTTTTCTACACTTCATGCTCCAGGGGAAGTTATTCATTCACTCCTCCCTCGTGTCTGTTCCTCCCTCATTTCCTTTGACCATTTCTCTCCTCGTGTTTTTTTTTTTTTTTTTTTTTGCTCCTATTCCTGGTGTCTCTTTACCTCTGCATCTTCTTCTTTTAAGTTTCAAGCTTTTAAGTGCACGCTTGGAAGAAGAACGCACGTGTGCAGAATAAAGGATAGTGTGGAAACTATCAAACGATTTGGAATGTGGAAGTAAAGAAAGGGAGCGGGTATGTCTGTATTGCGCCAGAGCGTCTGCCTCATACCAGCAAGGCTTCTGGGAAAGGAAGCCAGCGATCAGACTGCACCCTGGGCCATAAAAGCCCAACAATGCACTGCATCTCGCCTCTAACTTCTCTAAGACACAGGGAAAAGGCAATTAAAGCGTCTATAGGCTTCGCCCCCTAGATTTGCAGCCAGCAATTAAAAATTGTTACTAATCAAATAAAAATAAAAGTAGCTCAAACTACAATTCGACCAGGGCATCGATTGGATTTATGCTACTGCAAAAGAGCTTGTAAAGACTGGTAGGACTTAATGTTAAATTCTTTACAAAAATGTGAGAAAAAGGTTAACATTTAATGGCAGGCACAGTGAAATGAGTATAAAGCCAACTTATAAAATCCAAACGAGGCAACTTTTCTCATTTTCTTTTTTCCCTATCAAACTACAGTTCTCTCAAGCTAAAACCAGTAAATTTTATGTGTCTGTGGAAATTGAGAAAAACTGGGACACACTGGTGGTTTCCAGGGTGTTGGGAGATTTAGAGGGTTGGCAGGCAGCCAATGAGAGCTCACGGATCAATCGCGGCGTTGGTGCATGCGAAGGCTTGTGGGTGTTGTTAACGGAAAGCCATGGTGGTCAGAAATCACTGTGAGTGACACTTTGACACTGGGTGGGCAAGCACCCCAAATAGAAATGTCAGTCGGGTTTTACAATGGCAGCAGTGTGTGGCACACCTTAACATAGTACCCTGAACACACTGCTACACTCTGGGGTTGCAAAGCAGCACTGCATCTCAATGACTTGGTGACAGGTGATGGAAGAGGTGTTTTTTTATAGAAGCCAGTGAAGTGCTTCCAAAGGAAACTCTTTTTGTTTGAAGTAAATCTCAAGTTACTTCAAACTACCTCTCAAGTTACTTCAAAATAAAGAAAAAAAAAATTAAAGTACGTTCACCTCATCTTTCATAAGTCAGTTCTTACTAGTAGAGAAGGAAACACTATTCTGCATTTAAAGTGTGCACTGAGTCTGTATGTTGTAAGAAGATAAATCTAATTGTACTGCAGATATTTGAGAGTCAATATGACGATGACAGCGCGCACACACACACACACACACACACACACACACACACACAAATGCAGAGGCTGTGGACTGACCGTGGCCGGGCAGACCCATGCTGCTTGCCAGCTGGTAGAGGCGTTGCTGTTGCTCCTCATAGGATCCATGCTCACTGAGCGCTGACATCATGCGCCTGTAGTGCTCCTCAGGGCTCATGTGGCTGTGGCTGCCGCCTGCCTCCACCACCGGGCTCTGGGAGTTCTCTGAAGAGAAGAGGAAGACACTTTTATTATGACCAATCAGTGACTATCGATATCCAACTCATCAGGAGATAAATACTTCCTTGAAACCACAGGCTCTGAAACTCAAAGCTATTAACTTTCAAAAATAATGTCCAATGCTGAAATATCTTTTCAGCATATGATTAAGTAACTGTCTTATGTATTCATCCAAGTCCAAATTCTTCTGCATATCAGTCATGATCGTGAGGAATTTGCCTCAGGCACACACTCGCATCAAATTTACTACAGCAGCCTCAAACCACTGGTGGTTCCAAGTGCCAGCCAGAGGTCACAGATTTGGAAAATTATGAACACTCAAAATCACATTTACGGACATCACTAAACTGAAGACAGAAGTCAAACCTTTTCTGAACGGAGGTTGAACTCACTGCTGCTCAGGATGCAGTTTGCATTTTTTCTTGTTAATTCCTCTGAACTGAGTCACTAAACACCACAAGCAATCTGCATTATCTACAGGTTCTCAATTTGATGGGAGGCGATGTTTTCCCTGTCACATTTTGTAATTCTGTCAGGTGTATTTTTAGGATAGAAAACATTCCTTATGCAGCTCTAAAAAAAACCCAGGAAGTGCAATCAGTACACTGTAGAACAAAGTAACCCCAATTAATTTTATATACCTACTATAACTTGCATATTTTTGATGATTTACTGCACTCTTTGACACACAGTCTTCCTCAAATGTCAACCAGATGACATGATTTGTACACAGGCCATTCATTAGAAAGGCAGCACTGATGGACTGGAAGCCCTTTCCAATGAAGCTATACACATACAGCCATGCATTGTTAATGGTCTGAGCCTGACCCTCGCATGAACTCACCATCTCTCTGACAGAAAGCACAGCAGCATCCATGCTAACAGTGGCACAGGGTGAGAGGTTATAAGAAGGGTTGTTATGCTGTACAGTATTTTGACTGTAAAGCAGACTACAAAAAGAACAAAATAAACAAAAGAATGGAAAAAAAATGCTCAGCGACTTCCTCCGTGTGTGTGTGTGTGTGTGTGTGTGTGTGTGTGTGTATGTGTGTAGTACTGCTGTGCTGTGTTTAAGGTGTTGTGAAGACGATGTGGTGTATGATATCTATCTAGCTGTCAGTCCCCACACTTAATCTCTCTCTCTGACCTCCCTCTCTCTGTCAATAGTAACATGATCTAAGGTAAGGGTGATGGGGGATATGGGGAGGTGGTTAGGGAGTTAGAGGAGGGAGGATGAGGAGGAGGAGGAGGAGGAGGGAGACGCAGAGGAAAGCAGGGGTTATTTTTACCTCCCTCCTTCTTATTGAAACCTGAGCCTGGCCCCGGGCAGGCGAGCAGGAGTGGCGCTGAGGAGCGGAGGTGGTGGTGGGGGAGGAAGCGAGCACGCAAGCATCTCTGTCTCCACCGCCAAGCTCTGGCTAATCCACCCAAGGTCCTCAAGTGTATGTGTGTTTGTGCATATGTGTGTGCGGGTAACTAGTCTGTGCCTGTCTAAAGTTTTCACGCTCTCTACACACAGCAAGAGGTGCCGACTTTGCTACAGAAAGAAAAACAGACATCATTTACACAGCAGCATCCAATCTTTCCAGCTCTATTCATTCGCTATCCTCTCTCTCTCTCTCTCTCTCTCTCTCTCTCTCTCTCTCTCTCTCTCTTTCAATCCATTTCTCCACCTGCATTAGTCATTGAGGTATAGTGTGTGTCGCCAAACTTGGAGGCGAAAAGCTCAAACACACACGCGCGTGCGTGTATATATACAGGTGCAGTGTTAGGGTGTGGACAGAGCTCAAGGTTAAGCCACGGGATCAACACTGTTTTGAAATGGCTTAAATGCACTTCTCTGGACTGCAGGCTGCACTTACACACACAAACACTATTTTCCTCATCTGTCTCCTTTATGCAAATATACAGAAAATCAGGAATACATGCAATGCGTATATAGGATTTTTTGGGGGGGGGTTTTGTTTTATTGCTTTGAAAGCCTAAGCTAACCACACACTCTGAGATGCACAAGAAGTCAAAATAAAAACACACAAGCTCCATTTGCCTTAAAAGGAAGCCAAGCCTGAGTACACAAACAGAGACACACTGATAAACATACACACACATATGCACAGAGGCACACATCCACATAAATCCATGCATCTTTCAGAAGCAAGGTTGTGTCTAAGTAAAACTGTAATGGCCAGGAATGAGTGCTTCTCTACACAGAGAGAGGAAAAGGCTCCAGGCAGGGCTGCTGTCGGTCAAAGATCAGCCAGAGGGCAAAGGTCACTACAGGGCTGCTGCTGAGCGCCACACAGCTTAATCTGACCTCCAAACACACTCGAACAATTATGTTTATCCATTTTTACACAGAATTGAACCATTATGAAATTATGTTTTATAATCAAAGCTATTTATGTCTGTAAGTGTGTTTGGCTTACGTGTGCTCCTGCTGTGTGTGTGTATGTGTATATTGCTGATGTGTCTCCAGAGATGAGGCTGGATGTGCGGTGAGCTGCCCTAGGTTTTGCCTGCTGTATAATGCATCAGTCAGGAAGTCTTCCTCAGGAGCCTAGAGGGACAGGCCTGGTGGCCGTGCAGGCTCCACGCCAGGCACCCGCTTTCACGCCGCATGAGGGAGATATAAATAATAAAGTATGCCGACCCGATTGCAGCACTACAGAGGGGCATTGTCTTGCTGAGGTGTGCCTTGTCAATGTCCATTATTTACACTGTGCTCACGTGATATTGAGAGCAAATAAAAAGGTATTGATGAATGCTAGGAGTGGATATGTGTATGTATAGTATCTTACAGTATGTGTTTGTGTGTTTGGAAGAAAGCAGACATGGCAGCCACCCATTCTCTGTTTTCTGTGTTCCTTTTAAAGTGTCAGTTCACCCAAATCACACTTTTTATTGGGACAACTTCCTAGGTAGAAAATAGTTCCAATAAAAACTGTTCACAGTGAGTCACTGGGACAACATCCATTAAAAAAACAGCTTCTGTTGAGTTTTTTTTCAATGTTTTTTTGGCACTTAAAACATTTGTTGTACTGGGGTAATGGCAAAAATCTCACTAAAACTTTCTTCGAGGTTTGATACCACTGATGCGACTTGGCTGTACTGACCCTTTACTGGCTTCCTTTAGTGTGTGTGTGTGTGTGTGTGTGTTTGTGTGTGGCTGAGAGAGAGACAAGTTAATAGAGAAATGACATAGCAGTGCGTCTTCAAGTATATGTTTAAATGAGACTATGTGTAAGTGCGTGTGTGTTTGTGTATTTCCATCATCACACTAACCCTAACACACCAGCAGCTAAATCAATACTGCCTCATCCCTCCTTCACTCTGCAGCTTCTATCCCTCTCTCTTTTACTTCTTCCCTCACTCATCCTGTCTTTTCTTCTGACAATTTTCACCCATTCCTTCTCAGAAAATGCATGTCCAAGCACATCTGTAACGTCATTACAACACCAATATACCACATGGTCTTACCTTTGGGGGAAACGCTACGTGACTTCTTGCTGTCAGAGGGACACTCGCTGCTGCTGTTGGGAGACAAGCTTCTCCTCTTGCCTAGAAGGTCATCTGTAAACACACACACACACACACAAAGAGAGAAAGAGCAGTCAGTGAAAAGACCAAAATAAAAGCTTCATATTGCCGCTCTGTTCTGTGTCTACCTGTATACATAGCAGCTGCCTTGGAAATGCAGAGTTAGAGGAGGGAGAGTGTAAAGAAGCCAAAGAGGGAGAAAAAAGTGATAGGTGGAGAGAAAGAGAGAAACAGAGCGAGTGAAGCAAGCCATGGGCGTCTGGAGATGTGCCTGTTCTGTCAGAGATGAGAGGGGGCCTGCACCGCCATGGATGACAGATCTGCCCGGCTCATTTATATGTGTGTGTGTGTGTGTGTGTGTGTGTGTGTGTGTGTGTGTGTGTGTGTGTGTGTGTGTGTGTGTGTGTGTGTGTGTGTGTGTTTGTCTATTTGAGTGAGGGAGGAGAGCTCTGTGTGTCTGCATCTCCTCCAACATCTCTTTCCAACAGTCTGTCCTCAAGTGTTATCACTGTTCTTCCTCTCTCTTCTCTTCTTTCTTCTCTTTTTCCAGATGTTGGCACAAAACCCTGTGACTGAAATAAAGTGCACTCAGCTGCTTGAGAAATTCCTTTCAGCCTATATTATGTCTATATAGTGTGTTTATTTTTAGTTTTTATACCTCCACAACTGCCCCTTCCCTTATTGCTGTCCACCCATCATAAACTCACTTCTGATCTTCTTGTCTCATTTGTCCAACTGCCTCCTTCCTTCTCTTTTCCTCTAGGTGTGTTTGAACCCCCCCACCTCCCATCAGGAGTTTTCTCTCTCCTCCCATTAACACCCTCCTCCCCGTTTCCCCACTACCCCCTCCCCCACCAAAGAGGAGCATCCAGTGTACAATTACAGCACCCCCTACTGCCGCTTCCTCCTCTCCTCCCCTCTCATCCCACTCTTCCTTCCCACCCCTTCACCTCACCTCCAACCCCCCTCCCCCCCCCAAACACACCTCAAATCAATACGGGCCTAATCAGAGAGGGAGGGGATGCAGAGCACATCGCATGCAGCGCCAACAGGAAGGAAAAAGCCGTTTGTCACCACTCTATCTCTCCCGCTCTCTGTCTTTCTTTCTTTCTTTCTTTCTTTCTTTCTCTATTTCTCTATTTCTGTCTCTGCACCTCTGCTTTCTCTCTTACTCTGTCAGCCAAGCCACAGCAGCAACTGCTTCCCTTTTTTCACTTTTTTCTCGCTTTCTCTCTCATTTCTCAGTGCGTATTTTTAGGGATGGGGGGAGTATTTTTCCCCCTCCTTCAAGGAGAATGGTGTCTCTCTCCCTCTGTCTCTCATTTTCAACAAAGCAATTTTTCATCATTTGCACAGCATGTGTAAACAGCACAGAGAAACAATAAACAGGGGTAGAAAAAAAGTAATTTTGCAGCAATAGTCAAGAAAACAACATTTGGCGATTTCTGTCATGTGTCCACTCCTGATATTGTTGTTACCTTAGCGACAGGCAGAGAGCCATGAACAGAGGAGTGAAACTGGAGTGCAGTCTGACCTTTAACCCTTAACCTATCACCCAAACTTATGTTCTTTCTTCTCTATAACAAGACACAGATAGACAGGAGAGGGAAAAGAGACAGAAAGAGATTTAGAGAGGACTCTGAGGATTTTGTTGGGCTGCTGCCCTGGTGTTGATGAGAGGGCGAGTGAGCAAGCAAGGAGGAGAGAGGGGAAGAGAGGGAGGAGGTTCACTAATGATCCAGTGTTTGATGTTGCCTCTCAGGTCCTGAGGAGATCCACACCCTATACCACCCTAAAAACACAATGGGGGGAGGGAAGGGGGGCTAATGGACAAGTGCACGCATACACACGCACGCGAGTGTTTTTCACAATTTCTACTTTTCCTGTCGTCTCCTTTATGATCTCTCATTCGGTTTTTCTTCTCATTTTCAAATCATGTTCAGTACATTTCTTTCACTGGTTCTTTCAAAAAAAGGACTCCATCTATCCTATTAGTGGAATATTAACAAAGAGAGAGAGAAGCCCCATTAGTTAAACTCCCTCTTCTACCAAACACACACACACCCACACCCAGAGACTCTCATGATCAAACACACATACTTGAGTTGTCTCTTGAGCCGACCTCACTCAAGACACTGTGTCTCCTGAGCGAGTGCCCGAGGGCCAGAGATTTGAGGGCGGAAAGCTTTTAAAGCCAATTAAATGGGGCTTCTTAGAGCACCGACGCTCCCTTTTAATGCCAAACCCTGAGCTCTGTTAGCGTCTATGCTAACCCTTTTACTCCCACTAACTGCGCTTACAGTCAAGTCTGCTACCCCGGGCCGTTCCCTATCACCTGCTTGTTAATATTGCTGAGGAATTAGTGGTTATGGAGTCAGGAGTTTTATCTGAGCTTCTAAGCTATGATTTTAACTGTCAAAATAGTGCAAAAATCGAGCGCAAATAGCATTAGCTGCCATGATATAACCCTCTGTTTTCACTTTTCCTGGTCAACAAACTGTCCAGGCAATTTTTTTCTCACAAGTCAACCTCATATTCTTGCCTCTGCCTCAGTTCCTCCTTGCTAGTTAACCTCTTCTTTATCTTCCACTCCTCCCACAGAGTAAAAAGAAGGATGGGAACAGAGGGACAGACAGAGAAAGAGGACACAGCAGGACCTAAACCACTTCTCTTTCATGTGACACCACCAGGGCGAAGCATCAGGCAGGGGAGCATTGCTCTTTCTCCCTGATTTCCTCTCCTCCCTCAAACTTTAGTCCTCCTCCTCTCCTCTCTCCATCCCATGGAGCGTGGTGACAGCTCAGACAGCCAGACTCCTTAATTCCTCTCTTACTCCGTTAATCTGTCATCTTTATCAGGCCGGGGAGAGGGGGGAGCTGTGTGAGGAAAGGAGGGGGGTGACAGGCGGGGACGTGGGGTGGGCCGCCAGCCGCAGCCCCCCGATCAATCTCCACATTACAGCTGACAGAATGGTGCTAATAACTTATTGATCCCCCCTCCGCACGCCGGGGCCTCCGCCGGCCCTGAAAGCCCTGCCATTGATTGGCTTACGGGCCGATGCAGCTGGGAGAGGGACGGGAGGAGGCGGGAGGGCTGGGGGTGGGTGATGGAAATGGGGAGAGAGGCGCCTCTGCTCATGCTGAGGGAGGATGTGCCACTGCCAACACGTGCAAAAGTATACAGGAATACAGCTCCACGCAATGCTCGTCTGTTTTTTTTTTCTAACAGGAAGAGAGAAATTAGAGAGATGGAGAAAAAAAACAGTGAGAGAGGAAGAATAGAATAGATCATGGGAAGAAAATATGTAGTCAACTGTCTATAGTATATAATTCATAGCTGAAATGTACTGTAGCAATCATCTGGTGCACAGGTGGTGACGCATAAGAAGTAATGCTTCCAGCAGCACTAACTGTGGTTTGTTTGGCTATGATAGTTGCTGTTATGATAGTTAATGAGAAAAACTTGTGAATGGTAATAAGACATATTTTACATATGAGTTTTTTTCTAAAGCCTAAAGAAGTCAATCAAAATGGAAATAATATGGACGTACACACACACACACAAAAAACATCTCAGTACATCAAACATATGTTTCAGGCCTGAAAATCACTGAAAATTAAATCTTTCAAATGAGGAAATTCAAAAATTCAAAAATATAAAAGTATATGACTGCTTTCTTTGTCAAAGCTTTCTGTGTCTGTCATCCCAACGTTCATCTGTCTTCTTCCGCTTACAGAGGCTGTTGCTAAGCAACAATTCTGCATATTAATATTCTTATCATAACAACGTTCAAGTCACAGGTTATTAAGGGCTATCAAAGTTTTCAACATGTCAAATAATTCTGCTCAAATTGTGTGTACCACAAATTGACTAACTGATGTCACTGCAAAACATATGAGCAAGAAATATGTTAAGTTACTTTGATAAGATGGAAATCTGATTCTACTCAAATATTGAGGGTTAAAGACATCAAAGTACAGCACAAAGTGCAGACATTTCTCAGTTATTAAGTGATCTTTGTGAAATGAAATGCAAAAAAATAAAAAATAAAAACCTACACATAGAGCAAAGACTCTCCAGCAAAGATGGCAAAAAAATGGATAAAATGGATTATAATTTCAGTTTTTATTCTGTTCTTTAGATGCTCTGAAAGGCAGAAGAAGGCAGTCTATTCTTACTATTTACACATTTATTTTTCATCTCAACAGAAGTGATAGTATGTTGTTATGAACAATAACACTGAGAAGTCATTTTGTTATGCCAGTACAATTAGATTCCTATTAAACAGTGGGATGTTTTAAAATATTTATTACCCACATTCCCTAAGCAAATATCATCAGAAACATTGGAGTGTTTACTTTTGTTTAGAATTGCCTTTCTATGCTAATCATGTAATAAGTAACTACTAATACTTTAAAAGCGCTCCTCATTCACAATCAGTTTGAAAAAAATTAATGAAAAGGTGTTGCACAAACAACAATGGGCTGCAGATTCACACGCAAGCTAACATCTAAAACTAAGCATTTAAAACCACACATGGAAAGGTGTACACGCATAAACACACACATACAAAAACATGCTCAAGCCCCAAACCGCTGTTACAACCCCCAACCACACACACACCAACACCCTGTAACTGCCTCTGGGAGTCTGAGTGGAGGGAGCAGAGAGAGAGAGAGAGAGAGAGAGAGAGGGAGGGAGAGGGAGAGAGAGAGAGAGAGAGAGAGAGAGAGAGAGAGAGAGTGGCGGCCCAAAAACACCTTATCTGCCTGTTTGAGTCTCCGGTCTGACCGCAGAGCCACGGTTTACAGTCTCCACAGGCAGCCAGACTCTCAGCGTCGGCGCCCCTGCCCCCCTAACCCCCCTCCCTCCTCCCTCCCCTCCACCTCTCACAGAGCCTCCGAATAGCCAGCGGCTGGGGAGCGAGAGAGAGAAGGGAAGGAAGGATAGAGAGCAGAAGAGAAGGAGGGAGGCAGTTCTCCTGTCTGTCCCTCAGATTTAATTAACGGCCCACTCTGGCGCAGAGACGACCCGGCAAGCCTGCTTCCCTTTCCTCCTGACCCACACACACGCACACACACACACATACACACGGAGCCGTTCGCCGCCATAGCTGCCGCCTGTCCTCCCCTGATACCACCACCGCATTCATTCATCTCTCTTTCCTCTATCTGTCCATTTCCAAATGTTTCTTCCATCACGGCATCTCTGTTTCTCGCTGTTGCAGACTTTTCCTTCGTCTTTTACTTAATTTCCCTCTTCTTGTTCTTCTTGTCTCTCTGATTCTCTCTCTCCACCATTCATCGGTAAAACACTTTTTGGAGGATAAGTCAAATAGGAGAGTTAACCACCATCTCATCCATCTCCAAGTCAAATAATCCGTTGCACACAAAACATTACACCCACCTACAGTATGTACTTGGACCCAAATTTCAACCTGTGTTGATTTTGCGTGGGCACGCATCTGTATAACTGTGTGTAATTGTGTGTTTGTGAATGTGTGCGCGTCTAATTTCACTGGCAGACAGAATTAGAGCCAGTGGCTGATCGGATTGGACTTGTTTACAGACACGGAGCGAGCCGCTTAGGCAGTCTGTTAAATCTCCCTTTAATGCTCAAACAGACAGATTTTAGGGTCTTGGACCCCCTCTGGCGTAGGCCACGCTGTGCTCAACCCCTCCTCCGTCACCACCCCCACCCACCTTCATCCGGTCGTGTCTTCCTTCATTAAGATAACTATTCAGGGCTCAGATTTCTCCATTAAGTTTAGCAGCTGATTAGGCCGGTATTTTGGTGGAAATCAGTCCCAAACTGGGGTCTAAGACACTGCCTGGGTTGGCTGTTGAGCAGTCTAATACCCTCCACCTTCCACCCACCCTGCCTGATATCACAGGTACCGTATGGGCAATTAATCTGGCAGACAGAAGAGATGAGCACATAGAGAGAAGGTATGGAGGTGTTGGGTCTGGGCTGATTATGCCACTTGCTGTGCCTGTGGCTAATGGGATAAGAAGGAACAGGACATACCCTGGGTGACAGTGGGGCAAATGTTTGGTCACTGATAAAAAAGGAAACCTGTCTTTTAATGAGGGGTAAATGTATGTGCTTACAAACTGTTTGGATTTGCTGATGAAATGTGATTCATTTTTTCATGATCAATGCTCCTGTAGACAAAAGTCAGCACAAATATCACTTCTAATAGTAATAGCTGTAATTAATACTAAACTGACTTCTATGTGGGAGAGAACTGAGAAAATAAATCCTCCCAAACATTTTTATGCCTAATAAATAATAATATAATAATATAAGAAGAGAATATTGGAGCATATTGTAAAATTAGTGCCAAAATCTAAGTTGAGATAAAGTTCATAGTTGTTTACAAAACGGATGTAAATTAGACCAATTAAAAATGTTTCAAAAAAGTCAATCAAATTAATTAATGATAAAAAAAATAATAATAATGATTAGGTTGCTGATAAAGCTTTGGTGAGGCATTGTTGTGAATATCATACCTTGTTGGGTAAGAGAACATTAAATGTGATGAAAATAGGTAAATTTAACCAAGTGTCGAAAAAACTTCCACTACAGTAGGATGATCGCTGATTAGTGATACCCAGCAAGGCTGATTTACAGCCATATGTCTTTGATGGCCACACAATAGCCTCATACAACCTACTTGACAAATAGCTGTGATTAAATGCAGTCTGTGTTCTGTCTGTAAGCTGTCAGAAAAGCTCTTAGCTTAGCACATGCACACCATGGTTCCTCTGCTCACATGAAACTGGATTAATAGCAAACAAAGCTATTTATTCAGAGGTAATTTAAAACAGCGGGTTTAACAAAAAAATCCTGTAGTGCGGCAGAGAATGTAGGAAGAACATTAAGTAATCAACTTGAGAGCGACCTTCAGGAATTAGTAATCAGCTTATAAATTCCCCCAATCACACAAATTAGAGTAAATTAAATGGGTAATGGAGTGTTTACATATGTTACGGGAGATGTATGGGGGGATATAACTTCCGTCGGAATGCAAAGGAAGAAAGAGAGAAAGACTGAAAAATGGAAATGAAGAAAGACATAACACATCCCAAACTCTTCCTGCATTATCCACACATGACGACAAACCTTAAAACACACACACAGCATTACTGGGGGTCTTACCTGTGTGTCCAGTACTGCTGTTGTGTTCAGAGGCTGACTGGCCCTCGGGCATGCCGTGCTGTCTGGTGTGGTGCAGGTTGGAGATGATTGTAGAGAGGTCACTGTCACGACTGTAACACACACACACATACACATACACGCACACACACACAAACACACACACACACAGGAGAGAGAGAGGAGAAACACTTGTATGAGCAACCCCAAACAGAGGTAATACCACAAACACAGTCTAAATCAGTATGTGATACATCGGCGGTGTATCAATTCATAGTATTTCACATACTACTCACCACAGAAATCCTGCATCCAGACAGCACCGTTCTCTCCAAAATGCATAGCTCGACACAAACTCAGCAGCTACAAGTGTGTGTCCTGTCAACGGGCTCTTAGCTCCGAGGTGTGTAATACACTCTGACAGACTACCGCATCCAGCACTTTTGGGTCTCATCCCTACTCATCTTCCACACTAAGATGTATTAACGAACATATTCACAACTCATAAGTAGTTTAGCAGCTTAAAACCTGATTATGGCTCTTTTTTAAAATGAGGCTGCCAACAGCTGTTTCACAGCAATATGACAATTGAATCATGTGAAAAGACAGATGATGAGTATTAAGACAATACATTATATCAGCCGTTCACTAACTGATTAGAAATGTAAAAAGACAACACAGTGAATCTGTGGTATGTGAAACCGACGTATGACAAAACTGAACCATGCCTTCACTTCAACAAGAGGTCTTATCACAACAAAACTGTTGACAATAGTCTTAAACACGCTGTCCTGCCCTTCAGCACCTAAAGGAGAAGCAGGAGGAGGGTTCACAGATTAGACTCAGATTTGGTTGAAGCCACTCTGCCCTTCCCGGTACGCCACCAGCCGCTTTCTTTAACCTCCCCACACCAGTAGAACCACACAACTGTGTCATGGAGGTATTTCATTTGCAATCTGATTACCATCCTGATCGCATTAAATGGCATAATGATGGGAAATGGGCGCTTAGCGTTTGAGGGGAGTATAACAGCCGAGCACTACAAGTGTTTTCATGGTGTAATAGCAAACAGCTTGTGTGGTAGGAGGTGCAGGGTTGAATATTCTTTAGCTTCCGTTCTAAAAATCATTTTATGTTATATGAATGTGACATACATGCTACATTAAAGAGAGTACAAAGCCTGTTCATACACTCTCTCATTTTCTCTCATTTCTCAAATAAGCCTAAAACATGCGTTAGTTAGTCAGTTTGATTGTATCAGACTCCTCTTGTGTCAGCAGGAATCTCATTTATAGGCTTAACTGGCAAGTTTATTGAAAGCAGAATCATCTATGAAGGGGGTCTGGTATGACACGGCAAGCAGAGTTTATGGGACAGAAGCGGTGAATGGTTCTTAGCTGCCACCACTATGACGAGGCCACACTGTTTGCGGCTGCTGGATTTGGGTTTTTACAGTCCCATGATTACAGGCTCCCGCTGTAATGTCAGCCTGTCGGTCGCCAAGCTGTTTTCCACACGCTAACAGGAAAGATGAAGGGGAGCGTAGAGGGCCTAATGCTGGCCGTGCTGGCTTCACCAGTCACCTTTCAGTCACAGAGAAGCAATGACTCAGAAAACAGTCCCAGACAAAACAGTCACCACCAGTTGCTAAGCAGGGAGACGCTTGATTGGACTGTGACTGCAAACTTTTTAGACTAATGATAGACTTCTTTTTAGAATGTAACTTGCTAAAATTAGTAGCTATCTGTGTCTGAGAGCCCAATGGTTTTCTTCAAAAAGAAAATGAGATGAGGGAAGGTTTTTTAATTGTGCTCTAAGTCATATAATAATGTATCTGCGTCACCTAGTGACTCCAAAACACACATCACACACACTGCAGTTACACACTCCACTGTGAGAAACTGCAGCTAAATCCATCAATCAGCAAGCTGTGTTAAAACACCACCCTCTGTCCATCACTCAAAGTGATCATGATAATGCCATCCTGAACTTCTCAGAGAGGTTATGGGGTTATTATCCCCTGGCAAAGTGGCTGCTCTAAGCCATGAACGGCAAGGACATTGTTAGTGGGGTAATTAGCGCACTTTTCCTGAGCTGTCCCGCCTCGGCTTGGGCTAATGAGGACCTAGGCCTATCCCTACCCTTCACTGCCCTCCCTCAACCCCTCCCTTCCTCCGCTCTTTCTGTGGGTGGAGGCAAGGTCATACTCAAGCCATGGAAAATGGAGAGGGGGGTGGGGATGGTGTTTAAAACCCAGTCACCTGAGTCAGCGCTCCCTAAGGAGCTCCTAAGGAGCTCCTAGGGCCGGGGTTAGCCAGGAAGGACGGGGGCCACGGAGAGGATGGAGGGGGGTTATATTATGGCTGTGGGGCCTGATAGCTAAGAAGGACATGAGCCGCCTTCTTATCACACAGGTGCACACTGTAGACAATCATCTCATCCGCAGCTCATCCCTAAACTGGTCAATACCGCCCCTTCATCCCAGACCACAGGTTAGATACACTGACCCAGACACGGGGATGACTAATATGTGTTAATACTCAAAGTCTGTCATGGATACTACTGCTGTCCAACATGAGATGATATCACAATACCTCAATAAGAAATCACATTTCTACTGGTACTGGCTATCATACCGAAACCATATCTGAGTTTCACCACCGATACCAAACAGTACTTTTTTCTTTTTTTCAACAGCTCGATTTGGGAATATAGTCTTGTTTTAAACCTAACGTTCATTTAAAAAATAAAATAACTAACTTCTTTATGCATCTGTGCTAAATTCATGATTTTCATCATGAAACAGATGTCAACTTTCAGAATTTGATACTCACACTTCAAATTTCTACTGCTGTTTTCTTGAATGTTTCAGCTTATGCATTTTAAATAAACAAATACCATAGCCCCTACAAATAAATAACAACATACTGTGAATTATTTTTCAAACTTTCACAGTAATGGGAATTCTTACTTGTTGAATCACACATCTCCAATTTCTAACTTTGAGAACATCCACACACATACAGTGATGTGCAGACCAGTGTGAGCACCACTGTTTCCATTACACATTGTTTCATTCACCTTTCAAAACAGCATTTTTAGCAATGCTATCATCTTCAAGGTGGTGTATGACGTTGTTTTCGGTTTCCTTATATGAAGGCCATTCATGTGACTCATAGATTACCACTGAAACTAAAAACATCATCAGCATAGAAAAACAATATATTTTTTAATAAATACCATGTACTGTACCATTTACTCTTTGACAATACAGAAATTCACACCTTTCTGATGAAGGCAACATAGCTGAAATTGTTTAGGAAAAAATTTTGAATCACACGTCTACCAAAAAAATTAAATTGGCCACTATTTCAGTAAGTGTTGATGAATTCCATCTGCCAGATCAGCTGTGTGGGCTCTTTCTTTTGTTAAGAAAAGGTTGTGCTCCCCTTTTCCATTACAGTGGGAGTTACAATTCAAAACGGTCCAAACAACAAGAAAAGACTCTTCCCCTGGCACAGCGAGCCGACTCAGTATAAACGCCCAATAGTGCCCTGCTGTGGTGTTGGCACGTGGAGCTGAGGTGGCGGGGCTGGAGGTCACAGTGTGAGTTGGCAGAAGCTGGCAGCCCAGGCACCCTGACGCCATGTCTCACACCACCACTGGGAAAGTGCTGACAGACAGACAGCAGGGATGTGAAGGTGGAGGGGTGGAGGAGGAGAAAGAGAGCGAGACAGAGAAGAGAGAGAGAGAGAGAGAGACAGGTCGCAAGCAGTGTGTAACATCTGGTGCTCGCAGGTTTACTGTGTAGCCTCCACTGCTCTCCAGACAACAACCCAAACACACAGCCCACCTCAGCCAGCACAGGTGGCCCACAGCAACAAATTCAAATTCTACCAGGCAAAATGCAATATTCAACAACCCCAGCATATTAAGGTATAGACTTGGGTAAGAATACTGAGAAAACAAGGGAACCAGTGAAGTTTTTTCAATGCTCTGCAGCAAAAAAAAAAACGATTTAGGAAATAACTATTCTTTAGGAAAGATAAAGCTTAAGGCAGGAAATGGATCTGTTCCATACACATTTTATGTTTTGTCTGATTCCTGTGAGCAACGGAAATACAATTGTCATGCTGCTCACAATTGGATCGAAAGGCAGCCCGCAACTGGGAACCCAGCAAGCAGAGGGGGTAATGAATAAATACAGAAATAGATACATAAATAAGTAAGTAAGAGTTGCCCTGGCCTCGGTTGGGCTTCACTTCTCCTTGTTGTTTCTTCGCTGTACAGTCTGACATGAGGTCGATAAGGCAGCCAAGGGAGAAAAGAAAAGTACAATGGAAATAGGGTAAGACCGCCATGTTGCATTTAGGTTCTCCTGCACTGAGTCATGTACACTCTGCTGGGTTTACTGTTAATTTCTCTTCTGGCTTACACTTTTGTGAGCCGCTATCTTTCTCAATTTTTTCAATTTGGAAAGAAATTGTTCAGCAGTTTTAAGGAACAAGATTTAAAAAAATGTTATAATTTCATTATGTGATGTCATTCTTTTGAGCCTCTGAAGAGCACACTGTTTCACTGTAGATGCTGTATGAAAGGCCAACGCTCTCATTATCTTCAGCTAATTTCAACATAAGACAGGAAATGATACATAGTAAACACTGTGTTCCTCACATGCGGAATGATGAACCTCCTGCTTCAAGCCGACGCCAAATATACGACTTAATTACTGGAAGAATACTGACGCTGTGCTTCAACGGGCAGATAACAGACAAAACACTTTTCTATGTGGAAATAATGAACTTCTTGGAGCTAGCCAACGCCCAATCAACTGCTAACTTGCTGCGACTTTGTTGCCATGGAAAACAAATGTAAACAAAGCCAAAAATTCTCCAAGCGGAAAGCTCTTCTAGAAAGCTATAAAACCTCCAAGCTCACTAATTAGTGCTTTAGGGGAGAGCCATTTCCAGTAATTTCACACTGTCCGTGACCCCTTACTGGCATAAGGCAATGACACAGTTGTTCAATAAAGCCAGAGGACAAAATGTCAAACACAATAGAAATACAGTGGCTAACTCAGCATCAGTGGATCTTTCACTGGTTATTGCACAGACTGAGTGTGGTGTACCCATTAACAAATATGAACCAATGCTGCTACATGAAAAGATCTGTTTTTAAGCAGGGACTGTTATGGGAAACGGAGAAATCACTAATAGTAGTACTATCAGATTCTTGTGAAGGTTTATCTAAATCTTCTATTTGGTTTTAATTTCATTAAGGAGTCTTCTACCAGCATGAACCTACAACAAACACTACTGCAGCACTGCAGTTTTCTCTCACTGAGCACCAAAGCTCACACTGCCTCAGTTTTTCACCATGACGACAGCAGTTCAGACCTACTATAACCAGGTCTATCAAAATTATGCCCACAATGACTTCTAACTATGACTACACTGATTAAGACAAAATGAAGTCCAAAAGATGGGACGTTAGTACTCTGGTCAAATCAGTGTTGCTTGTTTCAATCAGCTTTCCTCCCCATTGATTGGATGAGCGCAGGAGAAGATGACCGGTACAGGCCTCTACGATGGTTTGGTCCAATTTTGCAATTTTTATACTTTTGTCTGTCTAAGGGGAAAGGTCTACAGCCCTTATGACAGCCTATCACAGAGAGTCATCAAATACCAAATGGCCTCATGCATGATTAAAAACAAAGAAACCGCCTTAGTTTGTTTTGTTGAAGGTAATAATGGGTATGGTGGATTTTTTTTCTTAAGAGCGCAGGCTGGAAGGCAGACGTCAGCGGGTGTAACTTATAAAATCCAGGGTTGGTTGCCTGGTAATTACCCAGACTCTCAGTCAGCACTTTTCAATCAAAGCCTTGTTATCTACGGCCAACTGAAACAAACACTAAGGTAGGCTTTGTTTTGACCTTGAGTAAAACATTAAAATCCAAAGTTACTGCCATCAATTATTCAGTCCCTGAGATGAAATCCATAAATCAGTGTTAACGAATCCAAGTCAGATACAAACAATCTGCAGCACCAAATCCAAGGCAATACACCAAGGTGATAACATAACTAGATTTTGTTTCCACCTCTCAGTTCCTGTATGTTGCACAGGAGCCACATTAGACCTTGGTTCTGATACCCCAAGGAGCGTCTGTGTACACTTTATTGTGCTGTATTGATAATGATTATTTGGTTGGCTTCGGGGCTTGGCCTCAGCCTCTAGATGCTCTGTGCTTATTCAGCAGGACAAGCGCGGATCTGTGGAGCTCATACTAAACTCTCTGTAAAGCCGGCGACTATTAACATTAATCTGGTTAAAAGAAGGTGTACAGTACCTTCTTATGATGAACTTGAGAAGACGTCTGGATGAAGATGACCTATGAAGACGTCTGTTGACACTAACAGCTAAATCCAACAATCAGTCATATGAACTAATCAAACTATCTACTCTTTACAGCAGTATATCTAACTATGCACTGAAAAACAGAGTATAATCTATTCCCATAGTAGTGCCAACTGAAGTTAATTTTATATGTGAGGCTATCATATAATATTTTGGATAAACACTTGACAAACGCTGCTTCATTGTACCCATGTAGATTAAAGTGCAGTTACAGTGGGCAGGTTGCAGCATCCAAGTGGGTGTGACACGCCAGCTCTGATGATGTGTGGATGAGACAGCACAGATACACTCACACATGTATACAGAGGCCCTGTATTTTTCACATCCATTGGCCAAATCCAATTTGTTAAGACCCTTCTACGACTCACTTACGAAGCTGCGGTCAATGGAAATCACATTTCCGTGATTGGACATCCCATTATCCCTTTCGTCCAGACCCGCATTGGGGGATAAAGCAGGGCTGAGACGGATGCCCAGGACAGACCGGAGCTGCGGCTCCAGCGAGTCCGTCGCCTTTCAAAGGGTAAAAGCCTGACATATTAGTCATAAGTGTTCTTTAAATTCATTATCATCTTAACACGCCAGCGGCACAAGTGTCAGGGGGAGGGGAAGCCCTCTTAAATGAGGTTAGTGGATCCATTTAAAGCTTCACAGTTGCTGTGCTGTCCGCCGTGTCACACGCAAGTCTCAAGACATGAAAAACACCCCCCCCCCTCAACACAAACCCCTCGTAATGAGGTTGCACAAGCTGCTTATAATGCAGCTGGGGACTTTCTGAGGTTAATCAATGAACAGCTTCTGCATTCTATCGGTCCATAGTCTGATTTCTGAATCATATAAATCTGTTTATGTATGTACCAAGTAATATCAAATCCACGTGATGTTTTTTCAGATTTCAAATGTGTAAATTTCACAAGGATCAATCACGATCCTCGATCACGATAGGTGCTCATTCAAAAAGGCAGAAAACTTTAAAAATTGTAATCTGATTTTTTTTAGTTTGTTACTAAAAAAGCAGAGTGCACAGAGAGGCAGGACTGCTCCCATCAGAGCCCATTTGATTCATCTTAATGAGCTGACCTCACTGTAACCCTGTCCATGCACGTGCGTGTTTGCATGTGTGGGTGTGTGTGTGTGTGTGTGTGTGTGTGTGTGTGTGTGTGTGTGTGTGTGTGTCTGAAGATGTGAACGTGATTATTCACTTGACAAACCGAGTCTAATGTGTATACAACTCCTGAGCACTCTTCTCCATTTATTAATGTGAAATTTTCAGTTTTGACAATTAAGAAGCCATTAACTGATTCACACCACAAGGCAACATTTCTGATTTCATGAATAAACCCCTGACATTGTTTGTGTCATTCAAGCTGTACTTCTAATACAAACCACAAGTTGTGTTGTCACTATGGATGATGCCGACTACTTCTAAAACATAACAACGGCAGGACTGACACAAACTATTCCTGTTAAGCATTTTTCTTTCCTTCTGAATTGATGAAATTAATGACAAGACTGTGAAGGATGAGGATCCAGAAATTGACTGTTTTCAGATACATGACATAATGTGCTTTTTATATCTACTAAAGTGTTTTTTGCTTATTTTATGACTTCAACTCTAAATTTAAACTGTTAATTGGGCAGCAAGAGTAGATGCATTTGAAGATTAGCACAGATTTGAGTTGTAATCACAAAATAAAATGAAAAAGTGCAATAACAGGACATGAAGACATAACAACTTATAATTGTTTTATATTATCATAATATGATTAATCCTCTCCCAAACACAGCACAGGATGGGATGAAGCACACAGTGGTGACTCAGGCGACTCACGCTTTCAATATCAAGTCAAGACAGATATACCGAGACTTGGCAGGAGCCACAAAACGCAAACCAACAAACCAATTAACACTTTCAAAACTCAGCACGCATCCTTCCATTAGACATCCTGAAGCAAAAGTCATGAGTACATTTTTGAAATACAGTTCTTTGTCTGTTTGTCTCAAAATTAGCCTTTAGCACCTAAAAATGATCATAAAATCACTTTTGTCTGGAGGCGCCATTTAAAGAAAAGAGTTGTCTGCTTTTATACAGGTTCTGAAGAAAAGCACACAAAACAGACTACTTATAAGTATTATCTATTTTTGATAAAAGTGGAACCTTAGACACTGGCATGACATGTTCTTTTTGTGGTGATTTCACTATGTGCGGTGGTTATTACGCGTCAGCATGTATGAAAGAAAACTTGATCAAAAGGTAAAAAGCCTTGCATTTTAACTGGTACCTGATATAACAACATTTGACCCAAATGTCAAACTTGCTTACATTGTTCTTCAGACTACATTGAAGCCATGGCCATGGAAGTAATAGGTACCTCACCTCTTTCTCATTATACTGTAATGCAACTCGTCCTCCTGCTTGATGTGGGCATGATCCCCACTGGCCCGCTCGCTGCCCTCGCTGTCGTCACTGCTGAAGATGGAGGCCAGCTCCTTCTTGGGAACCCGGTTGGGGGGAAGGGGGATGGTGCGTTTTTCAGCCAAGCGCCCGCGGTTCTGCACACGGCAAAAAGAAAAGGAGGCACCTTAGTAACAAGATTCACCATTCCTAGACTCTAAAGTACTAAACATAATGGTATCAGTGTTGTTTTGTGATTCAGTTCCATTTCTTTTATATAATGTGCACCATTCCTGTATTTGCTTATGTTTTCCTTATTTGCACTGCCTTTCATGACTCTGCATGGGTTGTCAAATCATTAAATGTTTCTTCATTTTCTTGTGTTACTTTATGCAGCATTTTTTTCCCTCATTTTGGCAATTTGCATTTGTTTTTTTCAAGTTGCAGCAATCCCAATCAGTGTTACATGGACCTCAGGGGGTACTCCCTGGAAAGATTGTGGAGTAGCTTAACCAATTTGAAAAAATAGACATTGATTAAAAAAATTCTGCATATTGAGTCATTTGTAGCACCTGAACACTGCCTGTATGGATTAAATATGGATGGAAACTAGCTTGCGAGTGAGTAGAAAAGTCTAAACAACTAAAAGTCATGGATATATACTTGAAATAAATAGCTTAATAATAAATTGTTTAAATATCAAAATTGTTATTAATTATTATATTGGTGATAAATTGTTATATCTAGTTTTCCCATCATAATAGCTAAGCTAAAACATATTGCTAAAAGTGATAAATAACCTGCTAAAGTAGTTGGCTAAAACTAAAGGTAAAACCATTTAATCACTTTGCTGATAGCTCAAAGTGATCATATAAGGATGCAAACAGCAGAGTTCAATTAAATACTGTAAATATCCACTTTCATTAATTGTTGGTGTTCAGATGAAAACATTTGTAACATGACAGGTGGTGTTAATCTGACAGGGAAGTAAGCGTACATCAGTTAAAAATGTTGGAAACTAATGCAGTAAACCATAACACAACATATTGTTTTAAAATAACAATTTAACATTTTTTTACAACTTTCCAGCAAAAACTGGTTCCACGGCAACAATAGAAACGTCAATGTGGCTGGCACTGTGACTGTTATTCAGCCGCCAGCCAGGTATCATCAGGCCATGTTTACTCATTGTGAATAAATTATGAAGTAATACTGAAAGAATCCACCTATACTTTGTGCGAGGTCAGCTGGATATGAATTATGGAGTAAGTTTGTTTTGGCACAAGCTGTTTCTTTCAAAAACACAAAAAATGAAAGTTTACCATACTTTTCTACTCTAAAGCCAAACTGATGTTGGAAAAAGTTGGTTGGTATATTGGGTGTTTACTTTGTTCCAAAGATGTTAGGAGAAAGAGGAGAAAAGAAGGGATAAAGACAAGAGTAAGGCCCTGGGGGCATTAGGAATTGAAGCTGGACGACCTTTAATGTGACCTGAAGAGGTCACTGCAGATTAACATAGTCCTATCACAGAGAGATGGGAAGAGGGGGAGGAACAGGGGAGAGAGGAGTAGAGGAGGGAAGAGTAATGGAGAGAGTAGAGGAGATAGAGCCAAGGGGAGAAAATTGGAAAAGAGCATCGATGGGTTGTGGAGAAAAGTTAACAGGGAGGAGAGTGAGAGCGGATGTGGGTTTGTGCAGGAGAGGGTATAGAAAAGGTGAGAGAAAGTACAGAAATAAAAGAGAATGTGGTGAGTCAAAACATGAGAGAAAACTCAACAGAAGGAAGGTCTGTCCGGTGTGGGAGAGTGGACTTGGATTTGAAACGATATTCCCCTCTCTCATTCCCCTTTCTGTGTGCCTACATCTCTGCTCTTACTCCTGGTACTTTCAAGCCCTCCAGCTATCCCTTCCACCACACGCAACCCCTCTCTCCACCACTCCTCCCTTCTCCCTCCTTCCCTCGCTCCTTCCATCCCAGGAGGCGCGGCAGCATGAGTGGCAGGCGGGGGCAGGAGGAGGGACTTGGGGGCTCCTAGCCAAGAGGCAAACAGGTGCAGCCCCTCTGGAGTCTCTCAAATGGCAGACATTAAAAAGAGTTTGGAAGGGGGGGGGAGAGAAAGATGAAAACATCCCCCAGGATGAGCAGGCCAAAGGGTTCTGCACATTTCTCTTCTCTCTCTTTTTTTTCGTGTCGTGCCAGAAAAGAGGTTTCTCTCCTTTCTTCTCTCCTGTCGCAGCTTTCTACAAGTTCTGCTCCAGCTTTTGAGGACACTGGATCACTTTCTAATATTTCTGCTGCTTCCACACAAGCCTTTGCTTTAGGAAGTCAGTGCTGGAGCTCCAACAGGGCGCTTGGGGGGGGGGGGGGGGGGGGGGGGGTGACAGGGGTGAATCATCACATCAAGAACAACTATCTTGCATGTATGCAACCACCATTACATCGTCAGACACACAAATCTGTTTAATACAAATTCTCCACCTCCAAGACTCTTTATTGCTCTCTTCAGATCATACGGGAAAACACACAAGTGCACATGCGCACTACCCACTCCACCTACACACATAAACACACACACGCGCACACACACAAACACACATACACACACACACACACACCTGTTCCTGTTCCTTAGAAATCCCCTCCAAAGCGGGGGATTTTACTTGGAGCATGCCAGCAATATAGTATATACAAGAATAGTTTGTCTAAGAGCAGTCGTGACTGTGGCTGTGTATTTGAGTGTGTGTGAGAGTGTAGACAACCACCCACATGGCCGTGACATACCCAGGCTGACAGCCCCCCCCCCCTCTTCCTCCCTCTTCTCTACTCCCGGAAAGCCCCGATCCTTTCTTTAGTGGCACTGACGCAGAACTGGGGGTGAGCTCCCACTGCTTCCGGCAACACTTCCGCAGCACGGGGGAGGGCTCTCCGAAACAAAACATGAAGCAAAACACACCCCTGGCAGCCCACGTAGGAGCGCTCAAAGGAAGAACGCTCAGGCACGTACGTGCACGCACAAACACACACGGGTGTGCGCAGAGCTGAGGCAACCTTACTGTGTGTGGTCAGCCTCCTTTCAGCCATGGAAAAAAGTCTCTCATAAAAGTCCCACTAAAAGCACCTCTATGAATATCGCCTCCCACGCTTTCTGTCTGACAGGCAGCCAAGAAATATATCTGGTGTTCACATTTACACTAAAAAAAAAAAAAAAATAGACATACAGATGCACAGACACACTGACAGCATTTGACACAATCAAGACAGGCAATTAAAATGGTCTTGATGGTATTATCAGTACATATAGTATTCAAACATTAATAATAATAATAACAATAATAACAATACTACAGGAACTTTCCAGCAGTACAGTATCACAGTATAGACACAGTCTGCTCTGAGAAACCTAGGAAACTGAACTTCACCTGAAAAATGCTGAATGATTCAAACAGATTAATGCAAGTCTGATACTGAAAGTTCAGGCAAACAGCAGTGCAGGTGTTCATATTACATAAGAGATCTATGTATGTACACTACATTAAACAGCCATACTATCTACTTTTTATTACCCAGCATGTCTTTAAGAAGCTAGTGCTACCTAACTAAACACCATTCACTTCCTTTCATGTTGATAATTTGTGACCATACACTTGAAAGTTCAACTTTTAAGTGAAATTGTTATTTCATTAATCTTATTGTTCTATTTATATTGGCACACTGATATTGTTTAAGATGTGTCTGTTTTTTTCCCTCTTAATGCATGATACAATTAATCAGTAATTGACGTAGTTTAGGCCAATCAATGGGACAACATGTTACTTTCACGTGTTTATAGTATATTGTAAAATCATAATATTTCTCTGTAATTTATAACTTTTTAAGGTTATGATTGTCTTTTTTTTAAGTTGGAAATTGCACTACTTTGAAATGGTAAAACTACACAATGTTTAATTGTAAACAAGCATGAGAAGTTGAATTGAGTTCAATATCTTTATTTTTAATTCTGATTAATTCTGTGATTTTAGTTTTAGTGAATAGCCAGATTATTTCCACTGCCCTCAAGTCTCTGAATGGCAGTGAATGCAATTTAGTGAAGTAGGATTATATTTACTGGACACAATGTAGAGGTCAAAGTCAACAGGTCAAAAGTACTCTAAATATAGTCTTTTAAGGGCCAAAAAACATCCTCTGCATACATTCTTATTCATTTACTAGAAATGAGAAACAAAGCTTTAATATTTCAAAGAAAAACATGAATCTGGTGAGCAATGTGCACACATTAGCACCAATTCCAGTGACTCATTTGGGCGGCTTCTTGAGTTCACAAATTCTTAGCATGGGTTTGGATTAAAAGCAACAAAATGCTCTTGTAATGTGTTAAGTGGAAAACAATATAGGCTAATATCACAGCTGTGTCCTGGTCAGTGAAGGCGTTAAAAATCAAGCAAAAATTATAAAAGCAATCAAATGTTTTCTCTCTATATTTATTTCAGACTTTTAAATAAGCTCTTGGTGGAAAAGAGGACTAATAAGTGTTTTTTCTTTCTCCTGTTATTTCCTGAAAGGTGCAGCGCCCTGCCGCTGGCTCCAACCAGCATTAGTGAACACACACACACACACACACACACACATACACACATATACACACACGCGCGCGCACACAGCGGTAGCAGCCCGTGACATTCCTGCAGCTGCGGCGCTCTCTCTCCCTTGCACGCGCCCCCCCAGCGATCCCCCTGGGGGACGAATGCCTAATGAGTCACGCGCCTGTCTGCCGTTACCTCGCAGTGTGTGTGTGCGTGTGTGCGTGTGTGTGTGTGTGTGTGTGTGTGTGTGTGTGTGTGTAGGCGGGATGGCGGGCCGACTTGGCGCGAGCACTCGGGGAAAGGGGGAGGGGGGAATGAGGAGACGACAGAGAAGGAGAGAGGGAAAAAGAGCGTGAGGAGGGGGTGAGGAGGGGGTGAGGAGGGGGGTGGGTGGGTGGGTGAATCGGTCATTACTGCGCTCACATAAGAGCTCTGAAACAAGGCCAAAACAAACAATTTGTCTGCTGTGTGTTTGTGTGAGCCTGAGATCCAGGTCATCACGAAATACAAATTGCAATTTTTTGACTTGTTTAGTCTCACCTCCTTGTCTCTAACTTCACTGCACGCAAAGCCACTCTGACATTTTCACAGGTGCACCTCTGAGGGGTGATTAGCTGTGAATTCGTCAGCTTTCGTCAAATTGAGATCACCTAGTATGCAAACATGACGGCTATAACCGGATTACTGTGAATAATCAGATTAAAGTAACAGTTTGATTAAAGTGTTTACAGGATTCGCAGTGAACAGATTTCCCCAGTAACCTAATAATAAAGTTTATTGGTGATGTTTGATAGTCGGGATAATATCTGTAAGAATATGCAGTCGCTTGTAGAAATTATCTTATTAGCGTTATCATTTCCGGTTTGATGAATTAACAAAGCACCTAAATGCAGTCTCTCTTACTTCTAGTGTCCGTTGTGGCATTAAAAGTTCTTTTACTATCATCCTGAAATAATTTAGTTATATTTTGTGTCTGACCACCTCTAGCCACCAGCCATGACACTGTTTGTTTATAGAAAGAGCCATTTGCATCCAATGTACTCCATGACCTCTCTGTTACATGTGCAGAATCAAAACCTGAAGTGAAAGAAATCCGACAAAGGCGAACTATACTCCATAGAGAAAAGCTGACTTACATTTGCCTAATATGATTATGATCAAATTATTAGTGCGCACATAAACAAAGTTACAGCAATATCTGCATGAACAGTAAAGTTTATTCACAGCATATGTCTGTAAACGTGTAATTGGAAACATGTTGAACTCTTCTGGCATAAAAATATAATACTCATATAGTCTGCATACAAACACACTCCGCCAAAAGCAGGTTAACACACTGGTATGTTCATTTATAATCACATACTTCTCATTATTGTGCAAAACCACTCATTTGTACATGTGTATAAATCCATATTCATTCCTCTTACCCCGCTATGAGTTTGATATTTTATTTACTGCTTGTTTGTTTGTTTCAACTCAGCTGTATATATATTCAACGTGTCTCTAGGATGTAACAGGAAAACATCAACTTTATACTCGTCAATAATGATGTCATTATTTGTGGTACCAAACAGACCATACATAAACATAATTAGCAACATTTTCATCTAATTCAGTTAAAGCCACAAACTATGATATTCTGCGACTTCATACTACATCAAAGACAGTGTCTACTTTTGTATTTGTGAATGGCTTTTACTGTATTGTTCTTGATTTGCTATGAAAATCACACATCAGCATCATCAACAGGTGCAACTTGATAAATCGGATTTGTATCTTTGAGTTTTTAGTGAATATGTGATATATTATTTGTTTTTAAAAACACTACATAGCTTGGCCTTACATTTTCAGTCAATTATTTTAAGGTTTTGTATAAAGTTGGGTTGGAGGAAGTTATTTAGACACCTGTAAAAGCAAGTTGTTTCCTTCAAGTTTAAGATACTGGATTGATGTCTAAATACAGCCTGAGTCCTCCTTATGAGCGCAAACATACTTGGCAAAATAAATCTGATTTTGGATATCAGTGTATATGTGTGTGCGTGTGTGTGTGTGTGTGTGTGCGCACGTGCACGTGTGTATGCGGTTTAAGTACAGACTTTAGGCAACACTTGGTTGTTCAAGGCTGTGTGAGCGAAAGAGAGAAAAAAAAAGCACTGTGGGGCGGACAGGCATGCGACCAAGTCCCCCTCCTCCCCACACACACACACACAGACACACACACAAACACACACACACACACACACGCTCATGCTCTCTTGCACCCTCGGCCCCCACGCGCTGAGCCGAGCGGGCAGTTTCAGCCCAGTGGAGCGGCACAGGGCAAGGGGGGAGGGATGGGGGATGGGGGCAGCGGGGTGGGGTGGGGGGGGTGGGGAGAGCGGTGCACAGAGGGAGATAGGCGGCGAGGTGGCGGGGAAGGGAGGGGGGACTGCTGGGGCGGCGCTGGGAGGTCAGTGGCGGTGCAGTCAAGCGTGCCAGCGCGCCTCTCGCTCTCCCCTTTCCCTCTTGTTTCTCTCTCTCCTTCCTCCTCCCTTATTCTCTCCCTCTCAGTGTTTGGATAGGCCCACCGAGCTCTGCAGGGGTCTATACGGACAGGTAACAACTGGCCCTTTCTCACCCCAGACAAACAAACGGGAAGTGGAGGCAAGTGTGAGGATGTGGTTCGTAAATGAAACTGAGGTTTTCTGTTGTTTGGTCGGGTTAAATTTGACCAAGAAACTCATTTAAAGCTGAACAAATCCATTAAATACACTGGGACAGTTAAGAAATAGATTTGAACGACTCAGGTAAGGTTCAGACAAATTACAAGTTCATATGCGCCCACACTCAAGTTATGAAATAAAGTCGACAATAATCTGAACGATGAGCATCAGCTACACTGTGGAAACGAAACCAAGATCAACTCAGATTATGCTCATGTAAAAAGAATAACCTTAATTCAGTGTTTTAGGTTTTATTTGTATTTAATCTCTCTTATATTGACTTTTTTTGTATGTACTGAGTATCCTCTACACTATTGGTAATAAATTGTATCACAAAAATGTATTCAAATCCAAAATGTATATTTATCTTTAGCTTGTCTAATTCATTGTTCACTTGCTTTGAATTTTGTGAATCAATGACTATTACTTCCTGGATGTATGAATGTAAAACTTCAACATAGCAGTCCTGTCTGCAGAGGCCTGATGTGACAGAGTGAGGCACAGCTATCAGAGGAAATCACATGGCAAAAAACACACGCAAACACATTTGCACACACACACGCACAGATGTTGGGAGGAGGGTTGTTAGAAATATCGCCGTTGGCTTTGTCGTGATAAACCACATTTGGCTGATAGACAGATGCTCCAACTTATTTTAGCTGTCTCTTAACAGGGTCCACACCCAAACACGTATACAATACATGCACTCATAATGAGCAAACATGCACAAAGAGAAGACTATACATACAAGCTAGCACATACACACTGAGCACTCTGTCAATCTGTAGTATCTTGTTGAAAGTGTACAGCAGCAGAGGCTATTTTAATAAATCAAAGTGTTTCATTTAACTGACTTATTCACAAAAACAAAACAAGAGAAACATGTTTGCGTGTGTGTGTGTGTGTGTGTGTGTGTGACTGTTCCTCAATGTATTTCTATGACATATTCCAATTCATATTGATCTCTGTCAGCAAGATTTAGATCCACGGCAAATGAACGGATCATTAGAGTTTCACTTAATCTCTAATTTGTCCGATACACCGAGAAACATACACAAAAGTGCACCAAAACACTCGACACAACCACAGTTCTGCACACTTCTGGGCCAATGGCCGATTCCGGTGTTACCATAGCAACATAGCCTCAGCAACACACATTCATGTACGCGCGCAAACACACAACACCTACAACTGAAGGAGTGTACAGTAGGTCAGTGATCTATGAAGACATCATATAACAGCTCAACATCTATTATTTCTACCCGTTCACTTTCATTGTAATTGTCTTTCTCCATCGACTCTATTGGAAATGACATTATGAAATGCAATGAGGCAGATTATAAGTTATGGGCAAAAGTCTGTGTGTCTGTCTTTTGTGCGTGTGCTACATAGATATCTGTGAGTGTGAGCGTGTGTGTGTTTAATTCCACTTTGCAAGAGGAGCCCTTGATTGGAGGAGGTCTTTACGAGCCGGAGGAGGGGAGTGTAATTTCCTCCCGGCCTCCGCCAGTTCCGCTGAAATAACAGAGCAGAGGAAGCCAAGCTCTCCCGGGAGGAGACACACACACACACACACACACACACATGCGTACGTACAAACACACACATGCACACACACAGCTAGCAAGTCAGCCAGCCATCCTGAGCTTACAAATAATCACAGTCATGCACGTATAAAGATACAGATACAGACAAACACGTACATATATATATATATACACATGAACAGAAAAACACACATACACACAGAGCTACAGTATGAATAAACTTCCACATACACACACACGACTTCACTCGAGTATTATAGGTATACTTGCAAAAGAATGACATTCAGTCCCAGACACACAGTTAGCAGCATCTAACAACTCCATGGAGCAACTTTAATAACAGTTAACGCTGCCAGGACCAAGAAATCATTTAAACACCTGATTATCGCATAATAGCAGGCTTGATAGAAAGGTAAACACTCTTTGACAGCTAGTTATCAACAGCTCATCAATCATAAACTGATTTCAGTTCACAACATTATCAACATATTTAAAAACCCTAAACTGTTGAGCGCAACAACGGTTCAATTTTGTGTCGTGCCGTTACAAACCGCTTGCGCCCGAGCCGACACAGCAAATTATCTTCCGTGAGTTCTGAGCAGGCAGGTGAAACGTCTTCCCACCAGCAGCTGCACTTTTTATGATTGCTTGCCTCATGCCTGTAGCGAAACAAGATCACTCATAGTTCAGCCGTCAAACTTTCTAAATAAATGTCTGCATGAGGTAATTTGTGTCAGTAGGCAGGCGTGCAATGTGTGTGTGAGTGTGTGTGAGAGAGAAAGAGAGAGAGAGAGAGAGAGAGAGAGAGAGAGGGAGCTCATCAGTGAGGGAGTGCTGGCTGCCATGCCCTGAGGGGAGTCAGTGGGGAGAGAGGGAGACGCCAGTACAGGCCATACAAGTCCCGCTGCCTTCCCTCCTCCGCCTAACCCTAACCGCCTCGCATGGAACTGCCAACATACTCAGCCTGTGTGTGCGTGTGCGCACGTGTGCATGTGCGCAAGAGCGTTATGGTGGTATTCACTTGGTGGGTTAGACAAGGAAAGGGAGAGAGAAGGAGAGAGAGGGAGACGAGTCTACAACAACAACCTTAAGGCCTTCATATCCCTGCTTACGTCAATACCAAAGTTTCACTCTGTCACGGCTGCATTTGATGTCTGAACTGCACAAGCCTTAACTAGCCAAAAGCCAATCACTCCGATATCTGTAATGAGCCCAAACATAAGCAAACACGCTCAGATTCTCAAATCCTTCTGTATAAAATAAGACATGAGCATCTGTTTTTCCTGCCCCCCTACCTCCCCCAGGTAATTCGTTTTGGCTGAACCCTGTGTGTTAGGGTACAGGTCTTCATTCTTGGCTGTGAAAAATGTCACCAGTTTACCTGTATCACTCAAACACCTCCGGCTTATCTAAACCGCCTTTGCCTTGCGTGCCTCGCACACAATAATCAGCAGTAGCCACGCTCAGTAGCTCGCTAAGCCTCTTACACCCTTCCCTCAAGATTAGTGCTTGGGAGCGACGACAGATGCGCTCCGTGGTGATAAAAACACACACACAGCCACACACACACACACACACACACGCACACACACACACACAACCCGCCGCACCTGTGTGAACAGATTTGGCGACGGTGAGCCGGCAGTGTGCTTGCTCAAAGCTGCCACACACACACACACACACACACACACACACACACACACACACACACACACACACACATACACACACAGAGTGGTGATGCCGTAATCGTGACACACCTGCAAGGCCTCGAGGTTTTGGCATCGAGCCCCTGGCCAAGCCCTGAAAGAAGGACTAGGCAAACAAAAGTTCAGCAGCCAGGTGAGGAAACTGATTCAATGGGACAGAAGAGCCCTCGACCAACGACACCTAACATCAAGCAGCCATACTGGACAGCTCAATGCCTGTGAATAAAAGGCCGTTTGATACTCTGCGTCTGTGATAGGCCGAAAGTGGATTTGATATTCATGCTGAGAGAAATTACTGTCAAAGTTGACATGTGTGCCTGTGGGGTCTTCACCATCAAGGTTACAAAGAAAGGCAATGCTCCAATATACTCTTACTCTCACTCTTACACACTCACCCACTGATTCATGCATGTGGAGCTGGACGATACCAACGTATTGTCACACTTAAATATGAGATAGAAAGATTTCAATAATTGTGATTTTGGGCTAAAAAAAATATAATTGACTTGATTTAATACAACAGCCAAGTAGGTACAAGCTAAAATCATCAAAAACATTTATATTGCTAAACTATAAAAAGCTTGTTTTAGGCTTTAATACAATACTACCATAACAGATAATAAACAGAGATAACAGAGATATTTGTATTATATTGATTTATCCCCCAGCATTGTACTCTTTGACAAGTTATAACCTTCACCAAGGAGGTGAATTCTTGACGACCACAGTTAACAACCCAGTAGCAAGAAGTTGTCCTCGAGTCAAACTAAATCTATATTTCCTCGGTAGTTTCTCCCAGTTAACACATTGACGCTACAAGCACAGACAGACAGTGGTACAGCAGTAACACCAGTATAACAGAAGATGAAATATTCTTACCACTGGAGATGAAATTCGACAACCAGGACAATCACAGATTGGAGGATGCACCTGTAAGATTCCTTTGGACATAAGAGTCTTGAGACTTTTCCCTGCAAACAATAAGAAATGAGCCACGTTCAGTGTATAGAAGAGAGTATGGACCAAAACATAATCTTATCAGTCAGTAATCTCATCGCCTCCATGACACAGCATATAGTAAGGTATTATCATCTTGCTGGAATATGGACCCTTTTCTTCAACCCATCATCTCAAGACTCAAAGTTTTTAAGAAGAACCTTATGAAAAAAAACATCCAATAAACTGAAAGAGCTTGTACCTGCATAAGAAATTGACTTATCTCTCTACATGTTTGCCATGAAGTTTAATTCTCCCCACAGTCCAGTGTGCTGAGCCAGAGAGGCAGTAGCCTACTGTCATCTGTCTATAAGAATCGGTATATTAAACTATTTGGCTATCATTTTAACCTGGGGGCGACATCCTCCCCCCACACATCTTTACGTGTGTCAGTTCAGCCTAGTAACCTTGTGTGTGTGTGTGTGTGCGTGTGTGCGTGCCTGTGTGAGTGTGTGTGGTGAGGGGGTGCGTCCACCATGCCTAATTATTGCAGATATTACACTTTAAATATAATCATTTAAAAAGAAATACCGGAACAATATCACAGGACTGATGCTGCTAATGTTGATGTAAGAAAAAGCACTAACAAAAATGCATCAACAGCTGTACATTCAATAACAGTCTGAACATATAATTGGATGCAAGTTTATCACGACATCAAACACTAACTGTTGTTAAGAGGACAGACAAAATGATTATTATCTAAAATCTCAAAATGCGATGCGTAAAAGTGTCGACACCGATGCTCAAGTGCAGCTGTACCTAACGGAGCAATCCATCCCATAATGAGTAAAAAGAAAAAGTAATTGAACTATAACATACTGTATTATCTAAGTATTAATGCTTTTCACCTCAGTCCCGGTGCAGCCTACTCCTGATGCCCCGGTTTGATGTTAAGATCGCTGCCCAAACTCTGTGTCAAAGCCTCGAAGTGTAAGTGGAGGATATGCGCCTTTTCTCATCTGTCCCCTTACGCACTGACTGCTGTAACCCTTTCACTCCAAAACTCAGCACCGAACCACGAGATCCAACTTTGTACCCAGAATAAGCTGCGTCTATAAAGTGTTTAATAAATGGTAAGGTGTCCCTTTCTAACCACGAACCGTGAGGACACTGATGGTTGTTCTTACCTTTGTGTCTTATACTCCGTTTCCAATCTTTGGCAGTCTCTCGTCCACTGACAAACTGGAACTCGTTGGGGGTGAGCCACTCGCCCCTGTATTTAATTGAGGGTCCTTTGCTACCTTGACACAGTTTATTGATGTAAAGCAAAGCCTTGTTTTCCCCGCACTCCACCTCGATGCACGGCTCCCCGTTGTCGAAGAAAGGCTGAAAGTCGGGGATGGAGGAGAACCTCTCCAGCATTAAGTCGTCCGTGTGATGGTGGAGGTGCTGGTGACGCAGCGCCGAGTCGTGGAGCCCCAAGTACGCACGGTGATGGGCGAAAATGTGGTCGTAAGGCGGCGGATGCGGGGTCACCACGGGGATAGCGGTGGCATTTAAAGGGGCCAGGTATTCGGACTGGTTGAACGCAGTCAATGCCATGTCGTCTCCATCCAGCCTCTCCTTTTTGATGGCAGGCATGTTAGTGGGAGCCGAGCGCCGGTAACAAGTGAAAAGCTGCTCGCCCGATCCAACTTGAGCGTCCTCTCCGGCTGTGAGTTGGGCTGACCCAGACTTGGAGACGCACCGCTTGGTTTTACGCAGAGCCCCCGTGTCGCCGTCAGACAGAGGTCTGGTGAAGTTGCCGGATAGATTCCCATTCAGTAGTTTCCAGCTCGCAGCGGCAGCAGCGCTCTCCGCCAGCCTCACAGCTCCTACCTCCCACATTTAATCACACTCGCTCTGTTAATACCTGACATGCTGGGTAGCCCTCAGCCCCGGACATTATGTTACCTTAGTGATCATTACCAGTCGCAGCTACACGTCGTGCCTCTTATTTCTTTGCCTTGGAGGAAATTAGAAATATATATATATTTTTTTATATTTCTACTAGTTAGAGGTAATTTTTTTTGTAACGCTCTACAATCTTCCAAAAAAATAAAAAAAAATATTTAAAAAAAATAAAAACGCAAATCGATTCAGTTATGAGTTAACACGTGGCCAGGATACCATTTCACAGAAGACAACAAAAAAAGAAACTGATAACAGTACATGTCTCCTGTTACTCAAACAAATGTGGCATATGGCATTAATCAGAAACGTACGCCATATAAATATCAGGCTCGATATTCCTGGGTTTGTATTTTGCGCAACAGTAATACAGTTGAAAGTTTTGGAAAGAGTTGTTTTTAACCCCTGTGTATGTCGTTGAAGTCACGCTGAAGTTCAGAGACCCAGACCAAACAAGATTTGCACTCTCTGCCGCTTCTCAACTTGGCCCATTTAAACAGCGGAGGCTCGACGAGAGCCACGGAGAGGAGGAGGGGGACTGTGAGGGACGGCGCTTCAGTGCGTAAAATGGAGGCACCATCATTAGTGAGCTTGGGGAAGTAAACTGTCATTTCCATCCATGCCACTGAATCTAAAACACGTTTTTACAGCTGTCTTCGTATTCAATTCATAAAAGACCACACGAGTATTTTAAAGTTCAACAACACTTTCAACACAATCTTTTAACATTTTCTTGCTCATATCCCCCCAAAAGTTGATCATTGAGCTTAATCATACCAGACCTTAAACAAGGCTTCAAACTGCCAACAGTTTCTACATACATATATTACCTCCTAAAAGCATTATGTAATCATTTGAGACCATTTTAAAGCCAAACACTGACAACAGCAGCCTTGAATCAAACCTTCACCTTTGAACAAAGAGATGGTCTGGATCACAGACATCACAGGCCACCAGATCTATCCATGACATCAGCCGACATCAGGCCTGCACACAGTGGGTGTTTTATGCTCGCCTTGTGTGTCCAAATCCAACCATCTATTTGTTATACTCCACCTACATTGACGCCATCTTGTTCTCTCTTCTCCAACTTGTGCTCACCTGCTGCGCCAGCTTCAGTGAGTCGCTGCTAAAACTACTAAACAGTGTGTGGTGCAGTCAGTGTCAAATATTTTACACAAGTTGTACTTAGATGTCAAAAAAATCTGAAAAAGCTACTAGAGTTTTTACATCAAAGCCCTGAGAAACCTGTTGACAACCCAGTGCAACTGATGTTAAACATACGCTGTAACTGGATTGAGTTTCATATCGAAACAGAAGTAGATGTGATATCATATGCTCTGAAATAAGTAAAATGGAGAGGTGTAACTTGGAAATGGTGAGTGGGTGGATATGTGCTTTTGACTCTTGTGACCTGGGTACGAGCCCTGAATGAAGTTATTTTTAGAATATAAGTATTTTTATCCAGCTACGACTAACAACTTAACCTAGCGTGCTTTAATGCTACATCTGTTACTGTTTAAGTAGCCTAGACTTAACTTTGTAAGTAGATAAATAAGTTAAACTATTACCCTGTTAACTATTACCCGTATTAAGCTTGATTAAAGTTCTTTGACTTTTTGGGTCATAGACAGGTGTTTGTAGAGAGAAGTTCAAAAGATGTGTGCAGCTGTTGCTTCAAGCGTGTTGCTTTGAATAGAGTAAAACCTCTTCAGTCTGGAAACACATTTTGTGAAAGCACTTTCTCTCCACACCGTCTGCAGGGCATGTTCCCCTGAGCTCCTGGAGCTCATGAGCAGGACCACATCTGACCCCCATCAGTGGAGAACCACCCAGGTGGATCCACCACCGACACATGGAATAGCCATTCCAGCAGCAGAGGTGGGGTCCAAAGCGCCGTGTGTCAGGGGCCTATAAATCAGGCCAAACTGCCTCTGACACACACAGGAAGGAGGCACGCCACACCGCAGGCGGAAGCGGTGCACGGAAAGGCCAGAGACCACAGCTTGGCCAGAACTGGTATAATGCCTACAGCCTGGACCAGGCGGGCAAACACACAGCAGACATTTACAAAAACATGTCCCCGCTAGCTAACCAAAGACGATGACAGACCGTAGATTGACGTTTTTCTTTTGTGGAGATGAGAAGCTGTGATGTCTGAAGGCAATGTAATGGAATTAGTGGGTTTGTGGATCAGGAAGAGACCAAAACAGATTCTACATTCACAGCTTGAGAAAAAAAGTGACTCCTGACATCATTTATCCTAGCTAACCGTTACCTTTACAGTGAACACAGCATGAAACATTCAGTTGAAAGACAACATTTTTTAACTAAACAATAATGTCATTTCCCACATGTTGGTAAGAACATTCAACAGTAGAGCTGATATAAATCATGACCTGCTGACATTTATGGTGTGTTTGTAGCCCTTTGTAGGAAGTGGAACACTACATTTCAGATAAGAAGCTCCTTGATTTTCTCTTTATCAAACCAGCCTTCATCGCATCGAAATGTCTTGATGGAAACCTTGTTTGTGCGTGCGTTGGCGCTGCAGGTTGCACCATCGGGAGAGCCCTGGTGAAACCAGTCATAAAGGGGACACCCATGCCCACTCCTACACCCACTCCCCATTCAGGGTTGTGACTCATTCTCGGTGGTTCGTCACGGAGGGGTTCCCCAAAATTGTGCAGTGACGACACTTCTGCTTTCACATCTTCAAAAATCGGTTCAGTGTCAGTCTGAGTCGATTTTTCCATCAGCCTTTCTGTCTGTTTCATTAAAATCTTTGTGATGGGGAAACTTGTTTAACCTTTCTACCTCGTTTAACCTTTTTCTTACAACTTCCTTCTTTTACTTCAGTGTGGAAGACTCTTTTTTTTCTTTTAAAAAGTCCACAGCTGCTCTTACACCAGATGAATTTACAGTCAAGCAGGAAATCCTCAATCAATACTATATTACATGTAATAAGCTATATAAATTATGCTCTATAAATTATTATTATCTCAGATATACAAGAGCAGAACAGCAGTTAGCATGGGTGATTATCTACTGTATAACAATATTATAATATGATCATATTTTAAATTCATCATTTGTTTAATAGAATTAATTAAGTTTCAGATTTTACAGCAAAATTCAGGTCAAATCTCAGGTCAATCTTTATTTTATAATCTTCATTTTGTTGTCTTCCTTTTTCTTTTAACCTGCTTTATCACTTTCTACTTCAGACAGTCAACTCCTGCATTTCCCAGAATGCCTCTGAACAACTTCTACAGAAGTAAACTTTCTATATTCAGCTGTTGGTTTCAAAAGGTACAAGAACACAGTAACACGAGTAGCAGAATGACTTCCTCCAGTTAAACAGAGTGAGGTGAGCCTGTTACTCAAAATGTAAAAGAGAGGAAACTGCTGTCTTATCTACAGTCTCTCCCCTCTTTCACTTAATACTGGTTCAAGTGTGATTGACCCAATGACTGTAAATACAAAGCATGAAACTCTCTGATTCCCAGAGTCTGACAGTAAAAACCATCAACATTTTAAACTGATGAGCGTAATTTTGGCATTAACAGATTTCATCATGGAAATATCTACAGGAAGTCAACCAGTATGTGATACTAAGATGCATTGTGGCCTGGTCCATCCCAATATGTTAATAATATTATCTCAAACTCATTATTTCTCACTGATGAGTAACTCTATCATCAATATCATGATATGTTTCCATCCATTTCTCCAGATATTTGAACTCTCCACTATTCTGCTGTCTATTAAATTCAGCTTTTTCTTTGGCACTTTATGACTGTTTGATGATGACTCGCATATATTGTATACAGCTGTCATTTCTTATAAAAGCTCTGAATCTCTGCACTGTAAAACTGAACACATTTTTTTAATATTTAAAATCTCTCTTTGTGAAACCCAATTATTCATAATACAGTGTATAAAAATACTATGTGATTTATTTCTGCTTCTCGAAATTAAATATGGCTACATTGGAAGAACCCTTTTAGTTTCAGTAGCCTACATAGATAGCCTACTCAAGATTACAAATGTAGATATCTTCATTTGTGAATACTCTGTGGTTAATAGTGATATTTTTCATTAGTTTGTTTTAGCCGATCTTAAGAACAAGATATTTAAAGTGATGTAAAACAGCAAAAGACCACAAATGCTCCCATTAGAAAATCTGAAACCTGTGCATGTTTGGCTTTTTTTATTGATTCATTACTTAAACGTTTATGTATGAAAACTGTTGGCAATTCATTTTTCATTTGATCAGCTTATCAATTGCCTACTTACCTTACCACTATTGGCGATAGTGTGAAAATGTGAGTTACCATGTGACTTGAAGCCCTACAATGCTTCACTAGTTTTGAAGTAAAACCAGAAATAACATTGTAGAAACCAAAACGTCACACCGGTGACTCCTGACCTTTCTGAGATCAACCCACAGCCTGCAAATTACAAAGGAAGCTTGTGGCACATGACTAGGATTGTTGCTTTGTACTGTAATAAGCCTGATATGATGTCCATCCTCACGTCGATTCACTCCACCGCTCGTCCTTCGGGAACCCCCCAAACGCGGCCCCCGCCTCTGCGCCGTTGTTGGCAGCGGCCCCGGAGCCGCAACGCTGCCGGCGGGGGAGAGAGGTAATAAATAACCCGGGGAGAGGAGCGGAGACCGCCGGGCGGTGCACAGTCTGACCTGACAAATACTCACTGGAAAACCATCAGAGAGCGAGAGCCCACCCCTAGCGCTTGGAGCCAGCCTTTCAGACATGAGCTGCAAAATATATAGGCCTGCCCCTGCTGGAAAAAAGAAAGGAAGACAGACAGAAGCGTCTCCGTCTCTCCCCCCATCCACACCCAGACACCGCCGGAGACACGGCGAGAGTAATTAACTATTTAAAGCAGAGGATGAATTTCTTTGGAGAGCCTACACAGTATGACTTATCCAATTTCCCCAAAGACATATGAGATCGTAAACACGTCGGAGTAAAAAAGAAAGCAACCTAAGTTTTGCTTAAAGACTAAACCCAATTAGTGTAAATTTAAACCACGAGTTGACCTTTTGTGCTCTTTTTTTAGAAAACGTCCAATTTTTGTGGGTTTAGTTATGACTCTCAATTTTAAAAGCAATATTTAAAGAATGGATTCACCCAAATTACAAAAACATATTTTCTTGCAACTGGCAGTTTTGGTTCTACCAGACTTCAATGCAATAGAGGTGACTGGAATTTCATTTCTGATGCTAAGAGCACTGAAAATGTACACTTAAAGTTAAACTGCAACATCCTTTTTCAAAAATAGTGTCCCATCACTCTTGTTAATACACAGAAGACACTGTCAACACGTTTGTGGAGTAGTAATGGCTGTTTCTGGAACAACATAGTGATTAAAAATATACATTTTGGTAAAATAGAAAATAAAATATCAATTGTGTCAAAACCTGGACAAATAAAACTATAATTATCTGCATGGCTTGATACAGTAGGCCATTAGTACAAATAGAGGTAAACAAAAAGACATTCATCGCAGGGTTATTATGGGACACAAACTCTAGTCTACTTCATAAACCAGACATGCTACACCTCCATCACTATGTAAAGGGCACGCAGCTTCCTTTATTTGCAATACATACATAATTCCCAGAGATACTAGGCTGTTTATAGAAGTGACTGGGCCATGATGAGAATGTCACCTTTCTAACCTCGCATTCTACTGGAAATTACTCTAATTTATGATGCACCATTTCATCTTTGTCTGCTCTTTATGCCACTTCTCATGTCTGCATAATTTGAAAAAAGCTGAGAGGAAAAAGGCCACATTTTTCCAAAGTAAACCTTGATGTAGCTGTTAATACTTGGTAATGATGCTACCTTTGCTGAGTCATTCTCATTTTATCTTGACATGAAACTTCTCAGGGGTCCTGGGGGGAGTGTGTAGCTCTCCAAAGTTGGAATTTGTGGAATTTAATATCAGAAAATGTTTCATTGGATGCAGTCTCTGGGCTATGAGCGTACTATGTTAACAAACCCAGAGAAACATCATACATTAGAGGGGGAAAAAATGTGGATCAGAGGGCTGAATTTTTAACACGAGTTTTTGGAAAGTACCAAATTTGGCATTTCAATAGCCTTCATCTGGTGGTCGTGCTAAACCCCACATCATATTTCAAAACTTTTTATTCTCAGTATGTGGCTCTAATTGCTCACCAGGCGGTGTTTTTGGCCACCGTGTGCAGTTTCGTGTGCAGAACAACAGCAAACACCTTGTTTCAATAAAGCTATAAGTTAAATTTCCGCTTCATTTTCGGTTCCAAAACATTTTTACCAGTGTACGGCCCTGTAAGCACAGAGAAACCTTGTTGCTATTTTTGTGGCGTAACCCAGGCCTTGAGCTAAATCTTCACCCAAACACTCGTCCAAAAATCCTCCAAAAATCTGTTTTAAAACTGAACTAGTGTGAGACCAACACACTCTTGTAACTCCAGAATTTCAGAGTTGGCAAGCAGGCAGAGTAACATTAGACCCTGGAGGGGGCTGAGGGGGGTTTTATGCTGTCGTGCCGGCGCCCTTGGCCTCCCCCGGCGGATCTGGGGGGTCAGGCGGCTGTCTGTGATCCCACACAGCGGCTCTTCCACATGGGATTTATTTTCTTGCTGGATGGGCAGGCAGGCGGCCCAAGAGGATTCTCATTTTAGACCAGCGTCTGTAGCTGTCAACGCCAGCCGACAGAGGCGAGCGGACACCCGACCCCAAGTATCCTCCCTCAACACTCCCCTTTGGACTCCCTCCCTCCCTCCCTCTATTCCCTGTTCGCACACACACACACACACACACACACACACACACACAAACACAGCACATGGACCGTCCACACACACACATACATACACACAAGAAAATAATTACTTCACAGCCTCTCAGTTTGTCTAAAGGAAACTTTCACTCCTATTATGAAGAGGATGGAAATTTTAAAATTAAAAATCTTTCGTAATAGTTTCTTATGTTAATGTTTTTAAACACATTTAGCATCTCTGGAGTCCTTATCTGTGATTATAAAGCTTCAGCGAGCAATGAGCCAGGTCTATCTAGCAAAAAATGCACAGCGTCTCCCCTTCCTCCCCTGCGCCGTTAATAATTTGTGCAGTAAAAGATAGCGTGCCTCTCTGAGTTTGTGGGAGTTATTGGCACAGTATTCCCCACCATATTTGTGCGAGGCAGTGATAGGAACATAAATTATTTCTTATCTCTTCCGCAATCCATTTTTCAAAGGGCTCACTCTGTGTTTGAAGGGTAGCAGCGCCAACAGCCAAAGCCCAGATAGTAGGCTACATTAGCCTTCAAGAGATCCGACTTAGTGATTTCAAACAATGCAATAAGAACAGAACTCATTGATATGGGCAGTGCCATATATGACCATAATTTAATACCAAATTAGTCTGCTGGAATCCAAGAAAAGATCAAAACAATGGCCAGCATCAGCCACCACTACAAAGGCAGACATTGTTGTGAAGTTATTAGGTTAAACACGTAACTGTATGATTGAGGATCTAAGCTGTCTTGAATGTTAAATATTTGAGAGATTCTATGAAATTTTGTGGTGGATTTCCTGGAAGTTTAACCTTAAAATGGGACAAGTCAGCTGTTTTAGGTCATAAAAATAGTCCTTCAATAAGAAATGTTTAATTAGTTATCTGCTGTCCATTCAATTGCAAAATGACCAATCCAAACTGAGATAAAAACAGTTTACAGGCACGCTGATGCCTTTAGAAGATGGCAAAAGATTCAGCCCACTCAATTGCGCTGTGCTGTGCTGAAAGCATAAGCAAAGCCCATGTAAATCACACGGGCCGCTTTTCCATAACAAGGCCCCTTTGGTGCTTACCAGAGGTCAAAAGTGTTTCTCTCTGTTGAAAAGAAACAAGAAGAAAACACAAGAAAAGTTTTTAGGGAAACTGAAAAAGTCAAGTAACGACTTGGCCTGTTCAGCACTGTGAAGAAGGGTCTGCTCATTCAAACAACATTATTTTTTCAGAAACTCTCCACAAACAGTGTCAGCTATCACTCTCAGCCATTTAGATATATTCTACAGTTCAGGCTGATCTGCAGAGACAAAATGACAAATGATAAATATCAAACCCTCCTCTGCAAAGCATTAATGTCTGCTTGCAAAGAATAAACCCGAGCTCTCCCAGCTACTATTGATTTTTTTTCCTTGTGTGATGTGAAACCAGCAATCAGCACTGTGGTTCGAAATAGCCTGAAACTGGAGCCGAGACGTCGATGAGTCGCCAACACATTTCAATTAGCGAGCCGCCCTGGCCGATCTCTCCCCCGGGGGCACAAAGCACAGAGGGTCGGGCACACCCAGACCGAGTCCACATATGGTTCTGTGTTGGTTTAAATGAATCTGATAAGGCACTGGAGGAGAATTTACACATGCTGCAGCCAGTGAAAAACACAAACTTGTTTATGTGCAGGTCAAACTGACTACAGCCTGTGAAGGCCTCCAAAGAGTGCGGTTTGTTTGACATGAGTTGTTTCCGGTAGAAAGACGCAGACGGAGAAATGGGACCAGACTTCACTGGTGAAATGGGAGCCAGTAGCTGCTCACATCATCACATGCTTTTGGGATGTGAAATTATGGTTTGTCAATGATTTAACTTAACAGCCCATCCAGAAAATGGTTTTCATTTATGGTGTGCCCATGACAATGCAGTCTAAGGCCAAGAGGAGGATTGACTTTTCACGGGTTTATGTTCCACACTTGTACCCATTTTCAGTGTCAGCGTTTACAAAACAGCATATTTACTGCTTCTTGCTCCTTGATTATTTCACTACATGTACAGTACATAACTTTTTTTTTTAATTTTTGGATGTCATAAGAAGAATATAAGGTCATCTGGCATTTGCAATATAAACATGAATTAACCTTTGTTTACTAGTTAAAAAGAAGTTCTGAAACTAAGTGTAATCATTTTTGCTGATGAGGTAAAAACTAACAGGAGATGAGATGATAGCAAAAAATGTATATATTTTAGCACCATATTAAGCAGCTAAAATGTTGCTTCACTACTATGATCTAACAAAATCATGACACCATATTGAGGCAAACACTCCTTTACACTGTTTTAGGCTGTGGTGTTGAACCTCAGGGCTTTCTTTGGCACTGATAGAAATGTGTCCACAGCATATAGAAACTGTACCAGAAGCTGACATTGAATATTTGTTCTGATTCATAATCTTGTTTGCTTTCTTTTAGCAGATAGTTCCTGATTTAAATCTACATTTTTCAAAGAAATTGTGTTATTGAGACAGTATTCTTGTCCAGCTGCTTGTGTTTTAATGACAGAGCTTTATTTAGCTTTAGCATTTTTTTTGTAGAGAAACATGATTTCTCATAGTAAGGTATGGGAAAGCATCATATCTACAGCAATATTATTTCTTCAAACAACACAAGATAACTAGAGAAAAATGTTTTGTGTGTTTGTCAGTTTGCTCTGTCTTATTCGTAGCCGTGTTGTTTCATCCTCTGACAGCTCTCATCAGACTGGTGCTGCCATTCTGTTAGCATGTGTGTGTGTGTGTGTGTGTGTGTGTGTGTACATGCTGTACATTCCCCACCAAGGGGCCAGGGGGTTACGTTGGAGCCACGGGGCCACAGCGACAACTCGCCACCCCCCCCTCTCAGCCCCCGTACCCCTCTGGCCTTTTGCTCCTCGCCTGGCTGGCAGCCCTGCATCAGGCAGACGCACCACAGGCTCTGCGCCCCCCCAACCCCCCACCCCTCTCCACACTCCCACCAGCACACACAAGCACACAAACACAACGCTCACTCCACCACCCCCCGCTCTGGGCCGATCGATACAACTCTTCGCCTTTCATCTGACCAGAGCTTTGGAGGAGCCGCACTTCCTGAAGAAAACCCAATACAGCACTCCCTCTCAGGGTAGCTTATTCTATGTGTGTGTGTGTGTGTGTGTGTGTGTGTGTGTGTGTGTATGCACTGATACTACATGTTCATATGTTTCTGAATGAGGATGTGTGGGCGTGAGAGGCAGAGAAGCAACGACTTGGTGTGAGCTGGCAAATGCTGTTCAAAATCAATTAAAAATGAAAGACGAATACAGCATCTGTTTGATTACACGGGTAAGAAAGACATATGACCAGCTGCTAAAATACAGTGATCTTATATCGGGAAGAATAGTATTGTTTGATCGCTTGCTCTGCCTAATTTGACCAGGATGTCCTGAATGAGAGAAAATCCTCTGCAGTCGTTTTTTCATCATCCTTAATGTTACAGAGTAAAAAAAAGTTCCACCTGGGCTGACAGCTCAGTCTTAGTGGAGGATCCTTATAAATACGTCAAAAGCAGGAGAGGCAACATTCATTTCTCTCTCTCAGTTTCTCCTCTGCTTATCCGACAGCTTCCTGTGTTGTTTGAGGATTGGGAGTCTTAACTCTCTCTCTCTCTTCTCTGCTTATCCTACAGATTCCTGTGTTGTTTGTAGACAGGGAATCCTAACTTCCTGTGTGGAAGAGGGAGCGAGACTGAACCTCCTCACTCAGCATCCAGGTGTTAAACAACAGAGGCTGCTCAGGTCATATGGAGGTCAGGTGAAAACACTACCTCCTGGGACAGAAGCCTACCACATGTGGAAAACTGTTTAGAAATGTTGGTAATATTTTACAAAAAGGCATACTTATAACAAGTTTATGACAGAGCTCCTCACAGGTCCAAGCAATTGTAACCAACCTGAACGGGACTTAAACCAAAGTCAAGATGGACTCATCCGTTGAAAAATAAATAACCTGATAATAATATAGGGTCAAAATCTGGAAGAACTGGACTTTTGTGTGGGTCACACAAGAAGACCCAAGAAGAAGAGGTTAAACACTCACCGCTGGTAGATCCAGTTTATTATAGTGTCTGTTATCTTGTCCAAATCCTGCTCCAAAAATGACCTGGAACGATCCCTGCAGAAAAAACAAATAAACTTATCTTGTAGACGGTAACATTCAAAATTTAAAGGGCTCACTTAAGTTAATTCCCGTACTATAGCAGTGTGTTTTCCTCTTTGAACAGTAGCATTTATATTCTTTTGTACTACATAACAAAGACTTTACAATATGAAGTATAAATTATATTGAACTGTATTGGGAATGCCTAATAATGTTTAGATGCAACAATAAAAATTAAATTAAATTATCACTGAAAACAATCTATGACAAACTAAAGAGCAAAGTTTAACTTTTTTGAGTGCTATTTTTAGTTTTTATAATTATATTTATGTCATAGCTTTCAGTGTAAAATTAAAAAAAACCTATATAATCTCATAAATGAGTTACTATAAATGTGTATCAATGTGGAGAAGAACAAATACTATAATATATGAGATATTTTTTTCATGTGAAACCAATCCCAGGTATCCAGCTGACATAATATATACAACTGCACATAACACATAAGAGGAATAACACAAAAGAAAGTTGAAGAGATGCAGCCAACAATCAGCTGACTCAAGGAGAAAGGTGGTAGGACCTTCTGTCTGACCCAGGTAAGCCTACAGTCATGTTTTTTCATATCAAGTTTAGATTACAAAGCTTGAAAAGAGGACTTGAACTGTGTTTGAGCACCAATGGCGATGTCCACTACTGTTATGGTATTGGTAGCAGTGGCCGCAAAATTTTACATTGTACATTATAATCACCACAAACAAAAAAACACAAGCAACTTCTCCACTTTGAGCAGCTGACTGGAATGAGTGGTGAGCGAATGGGAACACCACACAATATTATGTTCTATGTTTTGTTTTCTGATATGCTATTTATTCATGTTATCTATTTACATCTATGTTCAATAAAAATAATCTACATTTTATATACTGAGGCCTTTATCTATCACAACTACAGCTCTTGGCCTCCAGAGCTCTATGGTGTTAAAAGCACAGGAATCTAAGAACATGAGTTGAACCTATCTGGAACAGTTCTTGGGTTATATAAATGATTCTACTGCTGGTGTGTTCAAATATACTGTAGGTCTCACACATACACAACACCACTCATGAAAAAAACCCTAGGTGAAACACTAAAACAACATCTAAGAATATTAAAAAGGTGATAAAGAGCAAATGTTTCCACCTTAGTAGACCATCAACTCAAATGTCCACAGAATATGTGCAAAATGCTGCTGTTACATTATACAAATTGAAGCAACAAGTCGAAAAACATTTTTAAAAAGTTTACAAAAAAACAGTGTAAAGCATTGGGTGTGGAGGGAAATATATGAAGTTGAAGTTTAGAGATCAGTCTTTCTCGGCTGTCACACTCAGTCTGTGCTTGATGTCACACAAACTGTCAGTCAGGAGAAGTCTCCATTGATTGCTTGTGACCAAAAGAAATAAGCTGCAAAACCATTTCAGCTATCAGAACAAGTCCAACATTCACTTCACATTCAAAAGGAGGGAGTTTTATCCAGTGGCCAATTCTGCTGCTAAATGAGGCATGTGGTGCCATTTTGGTCCCATTTATTCAAATTTTAAATGTCTTATCACAATATATTTTTACAGCTCTTGTTATAAATATTCTCTTATTGTGTCTCAAGTAGAAGCTGTAGAGCACCTGGGCCAACAATCATAAGAAGAAAAAGAAGATCTTCATTAGTCAAGTGTCATTTTACACTAAGCAGTCAAGCATGCAATTAATAAATGTGAGTCGATCATTCATAAATGGTTTTTGGCGTTGATGGTCTGCAACCCTCTTTCAGAAGGTTAGAAGTCAGAGGTCCAAAACAAAAAAGCAAGCTACACTGGTAGAAGATACTCACAACCAAACAATCTTCATATACTTATGCTTTATAATGAGTTATTACAGAGCTATAAAGTAATAATAATGATTGAAATCAGTTATAAACTATTTTGCTATTGTATAATTAAGTTAAACCTAGCTTGTATCCAGACAATTTTGACTTCCTTCCACTTTGGTGGAAAAGGTGAGAGCCGTTTTTATACAAAGATACGTACGTGTAGATGCACATGCTTGCACACCACCCACCCATCAGAGAAGCTCCAGTCAGGATGTTGTCCGAACAGATGTTTAGTCTGCCCAGAGCAGCGCACTGCCTTCTGTTTTTATTGGCCCGCTGAAGCTACTGGCTTTCCACGGAGGCACCACTGCCTTGGTCACTACTTCCCCCCCACCCGACCCACACAAACACACGCTAGGCCTTTGAGGTGGAACGTCAAAGGGTGAAGGAGCACGGAAGGGGACAGAGGTTGGAAGCAAGAGAGCTGCTGCCAGATCCACGGGGCCGTGGATGGGGCCGTATAAACAAGCCTGAGTGTGGCCACCAGGGATTGGTACATTGTCCCAGTGGAAACGTCTGGCCCCGGATGACTCAGCCTCCGACACAGCACAGGAGGAGGAGTGGCGAGACACTACTCTGTCCTAAACAGTTTCCAGACTATCCAAAATAGGCTTGTTAATCCCAGCCTGATGGTAACCAAATGTGAAGTGAAGGATGTGAGTGTTTGTCGGTTGTAACGTAATTTTAAGACGGTGAACTTCCAAACCTGCTTTTTGGGCTGCAGCACATGACCGAAGGCCATAAATATGCAATGGGCATGACTCTCCTGTAGTTATTCACCATGAGCATAAGTCAGGTGATAGCACGGGATTTGATTTAAGTATTTATGTAGGTGTGCACCCTGTATGTGTGTTTGCAAAACTGAAGAACACTTTGTAAAATCTGCATTACTCAAGATCAAATTCAAGAAAATCGAATCATATTGTAATGAGCTCATTTTGATTTCAAAAACAAAAACAAAAACAGAACTTTTCATACATTTTACCCAAACATCTGCTCATTACTCATGATAAATGAGTGCCAATCCAACGCCCCGGCACTGAGTTAAATGCAGCCCTGCTCTCTGGTCTGTGTCAGGTGCGAGTTAAGGACACCCACTGTTCCCTGCGGTCAGAGGGAAGGAGGACAGGAGTTAAGGGAGGGGAGGAGGGGAAGGGATCCAGGAATGCACAGCAGGGCAGCTGCCTTGGCAGGTAGATGAAGTGAGGATCACACGGGCCGGCGTGGGGGTGATTAATGTGTGGAAGAACGCACGGGAAGGAAAACAAGGCCATAAATCAGCCGCTGGGCCTCCATGCTAATTGTAATTGAAATGAATTTGTCTGGCCTATAGTGCAGGGAATTGCAATTGCTATTGACCAATAGGGGTCCTGGTGGTCTGAAGGAAATGAAATGGGGGGGGGGGGGGGCAGTCCGTGCCAATATTAATACATAACCCAACACTAGTATGTGTCCAGTAAATAAAGGTGGTTAGAACATATAACAGGTGAGATATTGTGTTTGGTCCTGTGTTCATTTTGGCCATCATGATGATGATGATGGAGCAGTTACTCAGGGTGTAAAGTTCTCTGACTTTTGACCACAATTTACATGTGAACCTCAATAGTTATAGGCTAGAGAGAGGAATCATTCCTGAGAGTGCCTGTCACACAGCTCTTTTGGTTTTTCTTCTAACTGCCTACAAGCAAAAGGTGTGCAACGCTACCCTTTGAGTGAAAACTCCATGTACTGGTTGCTATAGCCTCTATGTAGCTGACTGTATTGTAAGACCACAGAGCTGCTGAAGCTCATGCATAAAATGTGGAGGAGTCTGCCTTCCAGCCTGTTTTTCTTTTCTTTCTTTTTTTTCTACATCAACCCCCAGTCCACCTCCCACAGTCAAGTAGGTAGCTCCCCATTCATTAACCCAACCGCTCACTAGCTAATTGGGACATGCACAGACCTGTCTGTGTGTGTGTGTATTTGAACTGAATGTAAGCATAGACAGGTATGATGGGTCTGAAGAAAAGACAAGAGATCAAGGTTTTAATTCAATGCATTGTGTGCTGTTGGATCTAATATCCTCTCAACTGATTAAAGTAAATGTGGCAATGCTAATCTGCTTAAAGCTGTTTGGCCAAAACTGTCCTGTATTCAACTGCTGAGCTTCAATCCAAAATAAGACGGAGATACCCACTCCCATTAACTTGAGGCATGAAAGCTAAGCACATTAAGGGATCTTTTCTTATAAAAAAGGTCATTTTTATGGAAAGAATACATTTGTAAGAAAATATTTCTTAAATAGATTAGAGTACAGTTATGAAATGAAACTCTGAATGAACAACATAGCTCAAAGCTATAAAGGAAAAGTAGCCTTGTATAAAAGGGATCCATGTTGTGTTGAGCACCCAGCAGTGGTTTCACTGTTCTTCTCTCTCTCTGGGATTTGGTCTCCATGTTGTGATCCAATAACGTTCCCCCATGAGACTGCAGCTAGCATCCCAACCTTGCTGCAGGAAAATAACATCCACCTACATTCATACGCAGAGAAATACTGAGATTCACAACTTACCCTGATCAGGACAAGCATAAATGACACCGTAACCACTCAGGCTGGTCATTCACACCAATTCACGTATTGCACATGCAAACACATCGAGTAAAACACTGTAAGCAGGGAGAGTAAAGTATGGAGCGCTGCGTTATATATGGGGAAATTCTCAGCTACGTGTTTGAAATAGCTTGGAAGATTTCACATGCTCTGTGACAAACTACACAACAAGCTTTCACCCCCGCAATTTATAGCGCTTTGAACCCAGCGGGTACAACGAAACAATAGAAACAAAGCATTGTTTTTTAATTGTCTGTGACAGTGTAGGCTGCTTGGCACAGAGACCTTCGCCCTAACTATTGGGGCTGTGTTTGCTAAACGAGCCAGAGCAACTCCACGGAGCCCACAAGGCTCCACGCTCGCTGATACGACCAGGGGCTTTTCTCTGCCTGCACACTCCCTCCACAACCTTAGCCCCCCCACCCCACCCCCACCCCCCATCCTTCCCCTCCGTCAGGAATCTATATTTCATAAGCGAGCTGTGGAGCTCCAGTGCCCAATTATCAGCAGATAAGGCGCAGGAAGCCCTGGAGCGCCGGCACGGCTATTTAGACGGGGAGGGGGGAAGGAGCTGGAGAACGAAAGGCAGGCAGGCAAGCAGGCAGGCAGGCAGGCAGGGACCCAACCCCCCAGGGGCACTTCGCCCTCACCACGCTATTTTTTTCTTCCCTCTTTTTTTCTTTTCTCTCCCTTGCTGACAGCCTCCTCCTCCCCCCCCTTACCTTAGCGGCAGGGTTCAATTAGTGCCGGCGGCGGCTAGCACCCGCAGCCCCGCTCAGCCCGGGAGCTGGAGCCTCTATCAGCACACACCAACAACACGCAAGGCTGAGTCCAACTAGCAAACTTACGTCAAGGCAAGTTCTGTGTCGTTCTCACACATACAGGCGCAGGCACATGTACGCACGCACACACACACACAATCTGAGAGGCTTTTAGTATCTCAGCCTTGAGCACAACAGGGTCATCCATATAAAATTTAAAGTGAAAACTGAGGTGAACTTTTTTTCTGGTTTTTCTACTTTTTTTCTTCTTCCCTGAAACCACAACATGGAGGTAAGGATGATTCTAATGCAAGCTTTAAACCCGCAACGTCTCCATTGAGATTCGTTACTGATATTCACTGTTGCAGTTTATACTCATATCGGTCTAGTCTCTGGGGTGATACTTTGAACTTTACTGTAAAAATCACCACCAACTATAGCAAGTATTTCCTGTTATTTCACCATTTCTCAGATTCATTGTTGCTGCCTGCTCAGACTGGCACATTTAAGGCAGGACTTTTCACACTTTTCCGTGGCCCCAGACCTCTATTAGTGAGGGGTAAAACTCGATGTGCCTCTCACGTTTTAAACCCCAACAAAAAAAAAAGAACCCCAGCCGCCAATGCTGAGCAAGGTCGGCCAGGGGTCAGGCACAGCTCACGGATACGAGACGGATATCGATTCGCTGGGACAGGCCACAAGCACAAGCACGAACACACACACACACACACACACACGCACGCACATTTCTTTCCCCTACTCTTTCGCTGGCTTTCTCTACAGTCACAGGGCAAGCATCAGCCAATAGATCAGCCAGGGGCAGGAAATGGCCAGGGTCAGAGGGGACAGTGTGTGTGTGTGTGTGTTAGTGCGTTAGTGTGTGTGAGATGATAAGACTAACAGCCTGCTGAAAGCCGCTCTCACCCACAGCTGTCCAGGACCTTCAGGCTTTGCCGATTCACCTCGAAGAAGCTAAGAAAAAGAAAATGGCTCCAACCAAACACTGATGGAATTTTTCTTATCTTACCGCCACTAATAGACATGCATTTACACACACAGTCTGCCCTTAACTCTGGTCAATATTTATGATCCTCTGTAGTCGTTGTCCTGTGCCATGCAAGTCGTCGTTGTTTGCCATTTTTTAAATAATTTGATATAACAGAACACTTGTCTCCGCAGGAGGGTGTGTTGTTGTTGCTGTAGCCCAGCGGCCTGTGTTAGGGGATCTGCCAATAGCAAAGAGACTGGGGTAAGACTGAGGCAAGGCTTCAGCAGCCCTGGGTCGACCGAAGGCTCAGCTGGAGTCATGCACATACAGCGTCAGCGGTACATGGGTCGTCGTGTGTGCACGTGCCATGTATGATTGCTGTGCATGAGTGAATAAAGTGTATGTCTGAGTGTGTGCGCACGTGTACTTGGATGTGCACGTGTATGTGTGTGTGTGTTTCTGTACTGTATATGCGAGAGAAAGTCAGGGGGCAGTGAAGCGGAGGAGGGCAGGCAATGCTCACAGGCATAGAAAGCAGGCCAACTTCATCTCCCACTATGGAGAGCTTCAGAGAGATGGGGTAGTAGAAAGAGAGATGGTACACTACGCCGTTATATCAGTAAAGTTGAATGAGATTAGCTGTTATCCTCTATTCAAAGTAAACCATTAAGTGCAACATACACCAACTTTTACAAGGAAAAATGATGAAATGTTTTTTTACTTTTTGAATGGTGCACATTATTGTTTCAAATATCTTTAAATCTTTTTTCCTATATTTGGTTTTCACAGAAGATTATGCAGGATGTTAAAAAAAGAAGAAGAAAAGGATATCCTCTTTCTCGTTGCTATTTTATTCATCACTTGTTTCACTGTCTTTCAGCTGCCTTAACCCCAAACTACTGATACATCAGGTAGTTTTGACAGTGAGAGAGAGAGAGAAGGAAACAACCCAAAGATAAAAGATTCAGAGATACAGAGAGAGAAAGAGAGAGAGAGAGAGAGAGAGAGACAGCAAAACAGTCAGGGGGAAGTTCGCTTCCCCCGCTGACACTCTTGTTCCACGGTGAGAATCCCCCGGCCGGTAGCCTCAGACATCTGGTTCCAGTTAGCTCTGAGCGCTTTGACGCGTTTCCTGTGCTGCTGCTCCATGCAGCTACGGCCACGACGCAGCCCTCCCAACGCCACGACAGCCAAACTCTCTGGAGATAATATACTATAACTTACACATGCACACACCCAAACGCAGAATCAACCACATGTCTTATGTGTGTTGAAACAGGCTAGAGGAGGTTGAGAGTGTGTGCTGATATTTATTCATATTGTTATATAGTTTAGTGTTGTCAAGAAAGGTTTTCAAAATGTCAGACTGTGTGTTACAGACCTTAAAGAACAAGCTGTGAGGCTAGACATTATAACCCACGTTACACTAATAATCTGTGACATTTCTTAATAAATGTCAGTTTTCACACCATTATCAATTAATAAAACAGAAAATGAGCCTATTACAATTCATTTTACTGCGCAGAACGGCAGGAAAGACAAAGGTTTAATCATTCACAGGAAGGTGACTGTGCAAGGAAAGTGAAAACCAAACAAGTTGAGTGGACTGACAAGATAAAAATTAGTCAAAAAAGAGATGTGACTAAGTAATACCTTGTCTTTGTTGACTAGTAGATCAGTTTGTAGTCTACATAAACTTTGCTCACTGCAGATTTATCATGACAGGAAAAACACAGGTCCAAATATTAACATGAAGAGTCCCAATAAGCTATTCTAGAGACCGTGATACCAGGACCCAGAAACCGGGTCACATAAACGGACTATAGACATTATTAATGTTATTATTTACACCTGTGCTTTGCCTGCTATGACATGTTAAAAATGTCTGAAGTGAAAATGTTTAATAACTTATCACTATTATGGGCCAGTGGTGCCAAAATTGAAATGTTAATTTTTTAGATACATGGGTCCTGATGCATGTCAGGTGCTATTGTTTACTATTAGCAGTCTGTTGTCATCAGTTGACTTTTCAATATTTGTTTCTAACCAGATACTATCATGAATATTCAGTGCTGAACTGAAGACAATGGGTCTAAAAGTCTGATAATGACCTTTTAAGCCAAGGCATTTTTGACAGTGTTTTTATGTTCTGTTCTTTTGTGATAAAATAGGAATGTTTTATTATCTTTATCTGCTCCTATTGCTCCTACATTTTACTGTGCATTTATAATGACTTAATAATGACTGTATTTTTAATGCTTTGGAAAGCACTGTTTTAAGAGTGTTCGGTACAAACAAACAAGTGAATAGGTGTCATGGTAGGTTTGTAATTACTCAGACTGACAAACTGACTCAGTGTTTTGATGATCCATCAAAACACATTTATCAATGACGTTTTAGTTGTATTTTCTAAGGTCTTTTTTGTTGGGTTTTATTGCATTATTTTGATTTTTTGAAACATTTAGGTTTTAATCATGAGCTAGACTCTTAAATCTGTTTGGATTTTTAGATTTCTTAAGAGGCAATATGTTGCTATAAAGAGATAGGCACATAAAGAGACACAATACTCCAAAACAAGATTTGAACCTGTGGATACAAGTAACAATGAAATCTGTTTCCCAGGAAGTGTGTGTGCATTGTATTGTCATTTTTTATATACATACATTCACTGTATGAAAAACTGTGAAGGCTCAAGCAGCCATTTTTGGACAGACGATATTCTAATAATGTAACAGTGTTGTCATCTATTATAGCATACAGAACATTGTGCTCATCATAAGACATAAAATCTACTGTGAGAATTTATTGAACTATGACAGTCGTGTATTGTTTTGGGCAGCAAATGTCTCTTTCTGTTTACATTTCATACCTGAGCTGCACTGAGGCAAAATCCTGCCAACTATGTTGATATGACAATAAAGAACTGAATCTTGAGTCTGATACTCAGTAATAAGGATACTCTGAGGTATACACTGTATTTTGACCTGTCAGTTTTGGGAAGTAACAATGCTGCATGTCATGTCACTCACACTGTAATGTTTCAGTGCAACTACCCACTAAATCAACCACAATGCTTTTCAGTGAGGTGATTCCCTGTGTGGGGGAGTGGAAAAGGGTGACCCCAGAATGGAGAAATATTGTGTATAGAGGCAGTGATGAAAAAAAAAAAAAAACATGAACCCACACAGCCCTGCTGCTCTGCAGAGGTACACAGTAACCAGTAGGCCACACCGGGGATTACGGGTAGTGAAAGTGAGAACGAGGGGGTGAGAGAAGAGAAAGAAACAAAGTGCAACGAAGAGGAGGTGAAGAGACAGGAAGAAGCTTCTCAAAGGCTTTCCTGCGTTGGAGGGACTCCCTACACCACACAGGTTCTCTATAAACACAGAACAAAGAGTCTTCTCTGAAATCATACTGTGACTGGAAATTTACTTACCCCGTATTCACGTACTTCGATACAAAGGCCACCCTGGTTCACCTCTAAATTTAGTCAATGTAGGCTACAGACCTGAAATATTGACATGAGGTAAATCTATACAATTCAGTCTCTTAAGAGTTTTAAAAACAGACATGTTTAAAAATGTACACCAATAACACTATCCTTTATATTTCCCTCAAATAATGCACAAACACCTTTCTATCTAAATTCAATTTGGCTAAAAATATGTTTTCAGACTTGAAAAGCCCCACTTTAACTGCTCCCAATCAGGGGTGAGCACGAGCAAACAGGGACAAATGAAAGTTTAGGGAGGCAGTATTGATTTGTGTGGAGGTCAGGGGGAGGTCACCCCTATCAGAGAATCAACAAACAGCCGCCAGCACCGTCCTCAGCTAAGCCAATCACCTCCTGAACTGGTCCGCCGTTACCATGGCAAATGACCCTGAACCACGCAGACCATATACTTGGCTCCTTTAAAGCAGCCAAGTGGAGCTCCGCAAAGATGGTGGAGCTGGGTGATAATTCAACATCATGCTGTGTTACTGTTTCACAGTACTACCTGGTAAAGAAAATCATGATTCAAAACACACTCATTAAAAACAACTTACCTCATCAATAAACCATCAATTTGATTTTAATAATATACTAAAGATCTATAATTTTAAGAATAATATTAATATTGTGATATTGATTACAATCAAATCACCAAATCTTGCTTTATCAAGTTTTTATATGCTTTATCAATTTACTATTACTATTCTTTTTCTTTTCAATTCAGTGTGCTTTATTGGCATGAATGTCAGATGAACAATATTCTCTCTTTCCTTTTTCCTTTCTCAACCGGTCAAGGCAGATGGCCGCCCACCTACAGCCAGTTCTGCTCAAGGTTTTCTTCCTGTTAAAGGGGAGTTGTTCCATGTCGTCGTCACCATGTGCTTGCTCATGGGGGAATGTTGGATCTCTGTGAATTAACAGTCTAGACCTGCTCTATATGAAAAGTGTCATGAGATAACTGATTTGCCGCTACATAAATACAACTGACTTCTGATTATCTTCTTTTTCTAGACATTTTTGAGGAAAAAAATCTCAGATTCTTGCCCTCTCCCACTCTTTCCAGTTTCCCTCCTACTCCTCCCTTCATCCCTCTTATACTCCTCCTTCCCTCCGAGGCAGGCAGGCGGTGGTGGTAACCAAGCCTCTGGCAGTGTGTTCCTATCCTGCAGGAGCCCTCAGGTTCCAACCTGTCAATATCCCAGGCAGCATCTTGGCTCTGCTGTGGCTCAGTTAACCTCCTCACCCACTGCAACCACACAAGGGGCTCCTGTCCCTCTGCCAGCACAGAGACATGCACGATCACCCCCCTCACCCCCTCCGCTCCCCCCACCCTGGCCCCGCTCCTCCTCCCCCCAACCCCGCTCCCAAACCGCACACACTGCGCTCACATCCGTAAAGGGCAGCACCCTGGCAGCAGCAGTAAGCAATATGGCAGCTGACGGCAGTTTTCTGCTCGCTGACGTCTTAGATGTTTTGGATGACGGTCACGTTGGAGGCTCGCAGAGGGTAAAGATTAAAGCCTGGAGGAGAGAAAAGCTTGGCGACTCAGTGACAAAGGTCCCGTCATCTCGTCATCTGTATCAATTTCAGCGAGAGGAAGGGTCAGCGTGAAAAAGAATCAATGTATTAATACGTTGTGTAAAGGAATTTAAGAGGGAATCAGGGGATGCATGTGTAAAGTTGTGAGAAAGACAAAGTCAAGGGCAGGTCTTCCTCTTGCTGTATGTGTGTGTTTGTAATCTACACATGCACATAGGCCTGATCCCAAGTGTGGTAACAAGCATGTGGCAGCATGTCACCCGTCCCGTCTCACTCGCACTCAATACACATGCACGCACACACACACACACACACAAACACACACTTCTCCGTGCTTGACTGTGAGGCACCGCGGCTGTCTGCTAGGAGGCAGCTCAGGTTACGGCCGACCGGCGGGACAGACTTTATGGAAGCCTCTCTCCCACACCCACTCTCCCCCTCCGCAGGGCTCCGGAGGAGGTATCGAGTTGCCGGTTCAGCGCCGGCTAGGCTTGGCGCTGGCGGCGGCTTGTGATCTTGGGTGCTTGCGTGTGTATGTGTGTTTTATCTCCCACTCTTTGAATGTATCAGCACACAACGCTGCTGTCTCCTCCAGGTATGTAGGTGTGATTTACAGGGAGACGCTTCACGCACATGCAAAATCTGACCTCTTTCTCTGCTCCAAAGCACCTTGAATATTCTGCACTGCATTACAATGTCCAATGTGTAATAAAACGTGATGAGGAGTTTAAAACGCAAATAACAAAGAAATGTGTTTTCTCACTTAAAGGACCAGTGCGTAGGATTTAGTGGCTTCTAGCGTTGAGGCTGCAGATTGAAACCAACTGAAAACCCCTCCCCCTTCCCTGCCAAGTGTTTAGGAGAACCTACGTTGGCCACAAAACACATGAAAGGCCCTGTCTAGAGCCAGTGTTTGGTTTGTCCTTTCTGGGCTACTGTAGAAACATGGCAGTGCAACATTGCGAGCTCCATGAAAGAGGACCCGCTCCCTATGTAGATAAAGGGCTCATTCTCAGCTAATGAAAACATAACAGTTCTTATTTTCAGGTGATTATACACTAATCAAAACATACTTACGAATATTATATTCCATTTATGTCAATAGATCCCCCTAAATCCTACACACTGCACCTTTAACTCTAGGTGGGTCCAGCCATGCAGATAGTTTTGTTTTTATTTTCATTTTGTGATCTCTGCAGCCATTCTAATACAATGGAGGTGAATAAAATTTTACTTCATTTCTTTATAATTCACGGACCTTGCTGTCAACAGCTGTCCCTGGAACTACTTTCTACTGAGGAAACAGCCTCTATAAAAACTGCTGACAGAGTATTTGGTGGATTGCCAGGGACATTACTTCTGGAAAGACACATTACTGCTGAAAAATTGCAGTTTTTCAATGCTGTGAGCAAAACAAACAAAATGTAATTCACATCTATTGTATTAAATGGTGGATAAAATCTAAAAGGCAGATACCTCAAAATCTGGACAAGCACAAACAAAATTATCTACATGGCTGAACACCAAGAGGTAAATGAAAAATATACTTTTTTGTTATTTTGGTGAATTGAGGGGTAGTAGGGTGGTATGAATCTATAATGACAGCAAATTTGGGAACAATTCCAACAAAAAAACCCAAGAATGGTAAAAAAAAAAAATCAATGCAGCAAGGGCCAACATATGCTGACATTAGTCTCTAGCATGGGACGAGCTCCAAAAACTAGATCCTTCACTTCCCATAATTCATTCTCAAATTGAAAAAGCTCTTCCAGGTCCACAGAAGACATTACACAACCATTGTAGAGACTTGCACAACTCCTTGTGACTAAAACTGACTTTAGATTATAAAAAATAATCTAAAGTCAGTTATGTTTCATGACTATCACAATTAAAGGTAGTAAACAGAGGACCATCACTGCAGTATCTATGTGGCCCCTTAATCCTACAGTGCCCTCAATCTGAGGAAAACTCAATCTCTGTAAAGCTTACTGTGGCCCATTTGCAGGAAGGAGTTACAGGGAAGGTGCACTCGCAGGTCAACATAGAAGAGACCCTCTATATGCAAGGACCTTGTGACGGTTCTGCCGCTGGCTCACTTGCTAGCCCGGCATGGAACGGCACTCATGAATAATGCATGGGGACATCTGCCACCCCTGAATTATAGATCTGTGGAGGCCCAGCATATGGGAACAGCACAGCAAGTGCTAATGGCTAACTCCCCATGACAAAATATGGGTTAGAAACACATGAATGATAGTCATGCAACCTTCATGGGTTATGCGAGTATGGTCTGGATTGTAAATGTGATTATTTACATGTCTGCATGTATGTGTGTGTGTGAGTGTGCATGTGTGTTTGTGTTTCTGCAAAGAAGGAAGGCTCCAATGGATAAAGTACTGGGATTTTGATAATATGACTATAAACAAACATCCAAATTAACAGACATGCACCCCATGTACAGTAATGTTTCAGGGAGGTAAATCTATAGCTGATGCTGTACTCAAGACTTTCCCAAAGGGAAAAAGTAACAATATAATTTCATATACAGGGAACTTACCTCATCACATACATTCATGTTTTTTCTTGGCCAGCTAAACCAGTGGATATATCTTTAAAGGAGTCTCAGAAACCCCCAGCCTAACAAGTGATGGTTGATGTCTTTAAGCCTTTTATGTAGGCTTCCTCCTGCTGAAGTGCAGCCTGATTGAATATTCTATACTCTCTGGTTATACGAGTCTTGCTCTTTAAAGAAGCAGCGACAGGACGGGGGGTTGGAGAGCATTTTCTTCCGGCCCAGTCGAGCAAGAGGCCCGGTCTACCAGGGACCACTTCGATCTCCGGCTTTCTCTCCAGGATTATCCTCTTATCAGCGCCGCAAAAGCCAGGCTAAGAAGCGCCAGTAATTAGCCTATCTTTAATTAACGAGCACCTCCCTCCAAAACCACCCACGGTCCATGTAGGCTCCCACTTGGAAGGCAGTCAGTGCTGCGTAAAGATGAGCAGACTTAATCTTGTTTTTGTCTGACTAAGAGAGAGTGAACGTGTTGAAAAGGGCAAAGTTCATCTTCAAGTAGCTGGGGAGTCGCACCATGTAGAATGTCCCTCATGCATGCACGCTCTTAAACAAGCTTTTTTACACTGCAGGTTTCAAAGGGAATCCTGCCACCCACCAGTTTTCCACTTTGTTGTGTTTGCGATGTGTGTGTGTGTTCATTTGAGTGAACATACCAGTGTGTGGATGGATTACTGCACCTAAATTATACTACCACTCACCATCACTCACTTAAACTTCCAGGCTCATTGAAGCCTCCTTCGAAACTATAATGGAAACATGTGTAGGAGAAGAGGGTACAAGTTCAGAACCCTGGAACATTTGGAGAAGACTCCAAACTAGAGTGAGAGAAATTTACAGTTGCATTTATATGAATACTTGCAATAAAGCCACATGGTAAATATAATCATACAACTTCAGCTCAAACAGAATCAGAGAAGACTGGGTCATCAGAAGGGGAATGAAAGTGACAGCTCGAGATGAAAAGAAAAAAGGGGAGACAGGGAGAAAAATGCCAAAGGTGCCCCGGCCTGGCCTGGCCCTGGCACCACCAAGCGGGAGGGGCGGCGGCAGCCTCAGCATGCATACATTAGCGGTGCTTAGGCACACTAATTGCTTCTCACTTAGACAAATCTCCTGCAAATCACGGCTGCGCCGCCAGCACTGCCCAGGCCCCCCGGGAAGGAGAGACGGCAGGCAGGCGGACGGAGCGAGAGGCAGAGGAGGAAGAGGAGGGGGGTGGTGAGTGGAGCGTGTGTAGCAGAGGCGCCTCGGAGCAGGATGGAGGAGGAAGGAGAAAAGGAGGAGGAGGAGGGGGGCACTCCCATGAGGACACAGAGAAACGAAGAGAGAGAGACAGAGAGAGAGAGAGAGAAAAGCTCCAACACTTCAAGAGTACCTCTCTCTCTCTCGCTTTCTCTCTGCTCATCCATAGTCCAGGCTGAGTACCCCCCCAACCTCTTACACCCCTACCCACAGAAGCCCCACCGCTGCTCTGCTCCTCCAACACTCCATCCCTCCATCCCCCCTCTTCCACCAGCTCTCAGATCTCTGCTCTGCCCCCTAGCTCGCCCCTCCTTTCTCTCTTTCACTCCCTCCCTCTCCATCGCTCTACAGAAAAGTGAAGGAAAGATGAAACTCTACAAAGAGGGAAAAAAATCAATAACACAGATGGATAGCTGGATAACAGGGTCCGGCATGCTTCGGCAGTGAGGCAATCCAGAGGGTGCCCACACAACTTCCACACAGGCGGAGAGATGGGCAAAAACAAGACTCTGGGAAGAGGGTGGTGATCAGCCTCAGGAAGTCAACATCACCCGCAACACACAAGTACGCACTTGTTCACACAGAAGCACACACCACAGTATATGGCTGCATACGTATACTGATATATATAAAAAATAGCCAAATATACACAGAGAAACAAACGCAAAACAAAAACAAATACGCTTGTTAGCAAAAACTCCCACATACATAGAAGCAGACATCATATACTCAACCCCGTGCAGCTAATTGGGGAACTCCAACAAAACAATAATAGCTTACACCTGAGGTGAAAGAAAACAGTGGTCCATAACGATAACAGAGATATCATACAAAAGATCAATATTATTGCAGGGCCTACATTATTCCACAGGGGTTATTTGAGATATTGGGTGGCCGAAAGCAACATTTCTCTTATTATCGGCAGTTTAAGGTACCACAGGGTCCCATCAAGAGCAATGTATAATACATCACAATAATGATAAAACAGTGTGCCGGCATTTTAGTATTTGTTATAAAGATAGGAGAGCAAACAGAAAGCGCTAAGTTTGTGGAGTTATTACTGTTTCTGCCCTATAAGTGTGAGCACGGGGCTCTGACGGTACTGATGGTTGGTCAATCATTTAGTTCTACTCTTGGCTAGGAAGAGCTCCACATCAGGCTCATTCAGGTCTAAAGAAATTCAAGGACAAGGTTGGTTAGAAAAGGGCAAAGATGCAGTGGGCTGTTGTCATACTTCAGTAGAAGCAATAAAATGACACTCAGGAGAGCTGAGGGCAGAGCCCGGCACTAGCCCTCACCTAAGTAGGAAACTTCCTCGGACTGAAAACTAAACTAAAAGTCACAATTTCCACAAACTCACAGACAACCAAATGACCGCCTCAAGCTTTCCAAGGGTTTAGCTACACAAAATTAACTCCAGTCACTCCAGACCTCTGTGAATATAAGAAGCAGTGATAAGACAGTTCTAGGTAAGAAGCATTTGGTTATTTCAAACCCCTCTGCTCATATGCAGATGAGGTGATCTTTAGGGCCTGTAGGTTGCTGGCTTTCAGACTCAATCTGCGTCCCAATTCCATACTGCTTACTAATTGTGTACAGTATAAACAACATATTATTCTTCATTTTTGCAGTAAGCATACACAACATCATTATATTTTGTTATTGTAAACTAGCAAGAAATGGTGACTTCTGAATGACACTGCCAGTTAAACCCAACAAATAGAAAGCTAAATGTTTCACTTTAAACCGAAGTGTTTTTTTATTTTCTGAGGTGTTCCTGAAACTATTTCATCACCATCAACTATTAACTTTAATTTCGTCCAGCTGTGAGTAGCTCCTCTAGTTTCGTTGTGCATTGCATTCTGGGAGAATAGTGTCTAAAAGCACATTCAAAAATATAGGGGGTTTTAGTGTGCATACTAATTGATTAGAGAATTCTTCATTTCAGCACTTTTCCAGCGTGAACACACTGCATACTCACATTTTTAATTGTTAGATTATCACGACTTTGTGTATTTTCAGACATGATATTAGATGTGTGTAAATGGATGACACTTGCTTGGATGTATTTTTGGTTGAAGGCTGATATTCATACTTAAGTCTTGATTAATGATCACACAATTAAATTATGCTATTTTTTAAAATAACTTGCTTCCGAAACAACATAGTAGCTAGTGAAGATAAAATATGAAAACATTCTGAAAAAATATATACAGGAGGATGAGGAAGTGACTTGCATTTTTCATGTCTAAAATCAAAATTGAGCTATTCAATTCAGATTTATTGAAGCAAAACGTAGTGTTAATCTTGATTTAAGCCAACACATCATCAGACATGTTCTCAAAGACTGGTGATTACTTAAGTGACCACACATGGATCATAGCAAGCCCGCTTTATATAACCAACTAATACAGGCTAACTGATAATAAGCCTGGATTATCCAGTTAGCTTTCTTGCAAAACTCCAAGTGGCACACACTGTAAAATGTACAAATGCCAAACACACTGCAAGTATTCTTTTTGATGATCTTATTTGGACAATTGGGCTGGTGTCTCATATTAAATTTGGTAATAAATGAACACACAAAAACAAAATAAATAAATAAATCCATACAGTATAAAAAACTAGCACACCTACTTTCTGATGCATGTTTTAGGTTTCAGGTGACTGGCCATGTGTGATGTAGATCTGCCCTCCTCCCTCTTAAACCAGTGCAGATTTGGTGTGATGCTCATAGAAACTCTGGAAGAGGTGAAAGGATGAAGACTTCATTATAATAATGTCAATGATGACCACCTTCCCCCAAACACACATCACACATAAACATGCAAACAAACACAGAGACATTCCACCCTACACACACATACTCCTACAGTCCAATCTTTGAGAAAATTACTATAATCCTCTCCTCGGTATGGTGGTGATATTTTGTGATTTGGTGAAGAGCCAAATATGTAGGGTGGCCATACTGAAATTGATCTTTGATCTTTGTTTGCTTATGAAACCATTTTTAGTGTGTGAAAATAATTTCTTTACTTTCATCATTGGATAAGATTAAATTCAAAGACACTTTTCATTCAGTGAAAAGGATCAGGGTGGGGAAATGGATTGGCTGAAGTGAATTGCTTTAAGCTTGAATTGAATTCCATCAATTCAAATCATGTTTAGGCTTCATAATGTGGGCGGGGGAGCTGTAACTGTCAGAGTTCAGCACAGTTAAAACCTTCAGCTGTGCACAAGCTTGAATTTTGTCCAATCCAACTTTCTAACTTGTTAATGTACCCCGACAGTAAAATATGAAGCACACTATGGAGGAGACGATAAAAACAAACTCCAACTGGCAAATTAACAGGAACATTTGAAGTATTTAAGCTTTTTTTGCTTATTCATAGCTGAAACCTCCAATTATGCTGTTGATGAGATATTTTCTAGGCTGATAAATCACTAGCACCACCTACTGTCTATAATATACCAAGCTGGAGTGCTTCAAGAGCAACAAGCTTCAACACACCAAAAACAAACATGTATGGCTATATCACCATCTAGTGGAGAGAAACAGACATCTCATCTCCAAGCTGACATCTAAAGAACATGAAATCATTTTTTTCAATTATCCGCCTGGGGGAGTTTGCAAAAATGTAGTCAATAACACATAATCAGGGAAAGTTTATAGTATTACAGAAAATGCTCAAACAGACATAGTAGACTGAAGTATATAAATATATTAGATAGATAATAGAATACGGATTATAATATAAATGCTATAAATACGGATGTCATTGTAGCTCTTCTACAGGGAGACATTATTTGGGTGTCCCTGTACTGCACCAACACACAATCTGGTAAAAATTGTGACTGTGTAAGTATAAAAATAGATACATTTTTTTAAAGATCCTGTATCCAGTAAACTAGGTACAGAAGAGTTTCACATTCATTAATAAATATTCTTGTAACTTCTGTGGATCTGAGGAGAAAACGTTTGTCTACTTTCTTTTATTGCGTGCACAACCTTTTTGGTTTTTGACGTCTTATAAAAAGCATTATGCTGTCAGGGTCACATTTCAGATGTCAGTGAGTCGTTAACAGCTGCCGAAGTCAGCTATGTAATCAAGTAATCAAGGCCAAGTAGTCTGTTAAAATACTTAATTCCTTTCTTTCAGGTCAGGATTGGTCCAAGATTTAGTATAGCTTGCAATTTGTAGTCACACAAAAATTTCAGGATTTTGGAGAACGGTTTCCTTTTGCAGAATGTTCTGAAAAATCCAGTGTGAATAAGATATTAGTTGGACATGCAGTGTGGATAACTGGCAACAGCCCGGCCAGTTTCTTGACAGATGTATCATCCATAGTTACATTCTCAGTCTTTGCAACTTTTACTTGGTTGGTTTTAAAGTCCCCAATTAAAATAGTGCCTGAGTTAGCAGTATTTTTCTGGCCCTCCGATTAGCTTCTCTGTTCAGTGGTTTTGGGGGTAGAATGTTTATACTTTTAAAGCTAATGTAATCTATTTCAGCTTTAAGCTATTGGATGCAATTTCTTCCAATTTTTATTTCAAAATTATGATTACTAATCCTGTATTCCCAAAAATCATTGTAGATAAGTAATCGGATTACACACAGTACTCCAGTTACATAGCAGATGTAACTTATGGCCGCTGATCAGTAAACTCACTTCATCCAACATTTGTCTTTGTCTTCACATAAGCATTTTCACAATCTTAAAATTAACAGAAATATTGTCTAACACTAAGGGTTCATATTATATCTCCTTACATAGGTAATCAGAATACTCCCACAGCAATTAAATTACATACAGTAATCAGTCTCTTTGTTGGCTGAAGCGATGTCACAAATTGACATTTTTATTCAGTTTTAAGCTATATTTCATGACGTACTGTTAGAATAATGCCATTTTATGTTACTGTTTTAATCTGGTATAAGGGTTTCAGTCATCAGATGACTGAATTTTCAACTGCACAACCGAACAGCCAAGGCTAGCACCACCTGGCTTGTTTTTAGCATTGCTAGCACTGAGCGTACCCCTGACCAAAAACACGCCAGCTATACCCTGTGATGATGGTGAACTCCTGAGGAAAGCAAACAAAAAGATGGCTGACTTTAAGGAGAATATTCAACAGCTCTCAGATGAACTACTGAAGGACTCACTATTGCCCAGTTTCATGGATGTTGCACTCAAGCAGTCCAAAAAGTTGGCCTCATTCAGTGCAGCCCTCCAGGACACAGTTGTGTGGGATCCTTCCACCTGTCCATGGCCCTACTCCTGCTCGACACCTAACCACTAGTCATCCTGGGCCAATCTGGCAGCAAGCTGTCACAAGAGGGACTCAAGCGGTGCTGTCTCTCCAACCACCACACGGCCCTGTCCAATGACACTCATATCCATCCAGCTGATGCCCCCACTGCTCCATCTCTTGCAGATCTGGACCTGAAGACAGCGCCTGCCAACACCACAGCTTTCCCTCCACTGATGGCTGACAGTGTTTCATGGGCTGGCCACTCCCCTATGAAGCAGAACAAATGGCCCTCAAAGTCTTCGATTTCATCTTCCTGTGCTCCAAGGCTGTGGGCTTTGGCGGTCTCCCTCGCCCTGAGCTAGAGGGGTATCCTTCTCTAACATCTGATGCTGCCGCCACAGCACTTGCCCACCCAGACACACAATGTGGACTGTACACTCTTTTTCCATGGGAATCTTCTGCTTTCAACTCCCTGCCCCCTACTCTGTCAAACCACATTGATAGTAGGTGATTCCATATTTAGGAACACTCACTTCCTCAATACTGCCACTCACTGTTTCCCCAGGGGCTTGGTCCTGGTTATCATGGATTATCTCCCTGGACTGCTGCATTCACTCGCATTCTCTATGAACCAGGTTTTAGTCCATGAGGCGTTGAAAGTCACATCTTGTCAGCAGTCTGAGCTGACCAAAATCGATTTTAGTTCCCCTTTTAAATAACTGTGGGCAAGGGCGTAGGAATGAGTTTAACATTAGGGGGGGACACATATCGGAAACCTGACAGATCCGTTAATGGTTTGAACAGAAATATGTCATAAATTAACTACACTGCAAAACATTCACAAATATATTTTATTCTACTACAAAAAATACATTTAGATTTGGTTTGAGTGACAAATATCTCAAATGGCTTACGCTTCTGTATACAGATCCAACAGCCGAGATATTAACAAATAATCAGATTTTGCAACCATTTAGTCTACACAGAGGCATGCGACAAGGCTGCCCCCTGTCTCGTCTCTTATTTTTGTTTACTATTGAGCCATTGGCTTTGGCTGTCCGGCAGCACCCAGGAATCCTAGGTTTGAAAATAGATGAAACGGAGCATATAATCTCACTCTTTGCAGATGATATTATTATTTATCCAATCTGACATCATCTATACCATCACGTGTTAGTCTAACAGAATCCTTTGGAAAATTCTCCAGATATAGGTTTTTGAATAAGAATGAGAGACAAAATCTGCAGATTATCACACCTTCCTCAGCTTCCCAAGAAGGTTTTATATACTTAGGAATCAAAACTGCTCCGGAAATTGAAAATATTGTCTCCCTCAATTATGATCCTTTAGTGCAGTCTGTAACTGAATCTCTGAATAGATGGATGCCTATGCCCAGCTCCATGTTGGGCCGCATTAATGTTCTTAAAATGTCAATTCTTCCCAAATTTCTTTATTTATTTCAATCCATTCCTCTCCCACTTCCACAATCCTTTTTTGCAAACTCAGAAAACTTTGCAAACTCAAACTTCATATGGAGCAACAGGCGTCCTTGTTGTATCTTCCCTATGATGGAGGTGGGCTTCAAGCTCCTAATCAACAATGGTATTATTGGGCAGCGCAGCTGCACACAGCAATGTTTTATTTCTTCACTTCTGATCCTCCAGCATGGCTCGCTATCGAACATACTACAACATCAGGTCTACATCTTCAATCGTATCTGTATTCTGTTCATGTAAAATAACTTAAGAAACAGACAAAAAACCCATTTGTTAAAAACACCCTCTCCGTTTGGCATGACACACATGCCTATACAGGGGATGCACCCACACTCTCACAGTTTTCCCCGATATGGGGTAATGATAACTTTGTACCTGGTAGAACTGATGGTGGATTCAGACAATGGGCTAGCAAAAATTTGAATAAAATAAATGACCTATATATAGAGGGTCCTTTGATTAACTGGTCTGTTAAATATTTGCAGTTAAGGAGCTTCATAAAATCACAGACCCACTCCTTGAATGAGCCCCCCAAGTCAGCTATAGAGAGGATTACTGTAAATAATAAGGATGCTAAAGGCCAGTTGTCAGTACTTTATAGTACGTTGCGGTCCAAATCAAAGGACAATTCCCACTCAAGACTTAATGCTTGGAGAGATGATCTAAAAGTAGGTATTACTGAGAATGAGTGGAAAAATGCTTGCTTAAAAACACAAAAGCAGACTATCAGCACAGCACTAAATCTGATACAATACAAGTGGAAATGTTGTATATTATAAGTATTCGCAAAATGCCTCCACCATTTTAAATAAGCACATTTTCAGAAATTCTGCATAGACTATTACATGAAACTAGCAATCTGTAAAAATAACAAAAAAAAACAGGCTCATTTAGCCCCACCTACTGCTCCTACTGCAAATTGCCAGAATCCAGGGTGACCGGACAAAAAGAACCAATCATAGCCAGGATTGTGTCTGATGGAGTATCTTACAGCTGTCAATCACTGCTCACGCATACAGCTCTCTCCCCCTTCCTCCACAGCTCGGTATCTCTTCAGGAGCGTAGAGAAAGTAATGGCACAGCAACGACCATCGCGTGCACGTCAGCCTCCTCTGGGGGAAGGACTTTGGAGGCAGGGCAGGAGTGCAACGGAGAGGGAGGGGGAGGGATCTGAAAGTTGTACTTCTTCAAATTTGATGCTCAGTCCTCTCTCTCCTCAAAGTTACCAACTGCAGCTTTAATTATAGCTTCGCGAGACAATATTCACTTCGACGAAAAATATTGTCGCGTTTTCGTCTCTCATCTCGTCACACATACTACTGTGTAGTATGAAGTAGTACAGATACTTGTGTAAAAAAGCATTTCATAATTTTGGTAGCAGCTGTGCAGCAGATGTAATGAAGTCCACGCAGCACGCTGGATGCAAACTAATATTAAGCCTATAGCCTATTCATTTATAATGCCAATGGACATGAATTGAGTTCTTTTGCCTTAATAATGATAAAATAATACACAAAAAATGGTTGAACCCATATATGCATAATGTCTCCGCATTGCATTTAGTGTTGCTTGAAATGACCAGGGCTCAGCTAATGTTGCCTTTTAAAAATCGTTGATTTCCCTGGATTCACAGGAAAATTGGCTTCTTTTCCCGGGATTTAAAATGTCTTATTTTCGGGAAAATTATTAATCCCTAGTGCGCATGCGTGACCAAATGTACCGTGCTCAAGCACACCTCTTCCAACCGTACTGGGCCAGGGAAGTGTACCATACTCAAGCATGGTACACTTGCACTCACACTAGCCAAATAACCCGGACTTTAGGGGGCAAACGTACTTGGGCACGGTACGAATGCCTAGTGTGAGTGCGCCCTTAGTCATAGATGGATGTATGGTCTCAGATAAAAAATGCAATAATAAATTATTAAGGACTAATCTTACTCTTCAGACGTGAAGAGGAATTTTCTGTTCAAAGATTACTCCCGAAATGTTATAATTAAGATAAGAACCAGTTATCTTTCCTTTCCAATCCCACCCAAAGCTAAAGAAGTTCACTTTAAAATGTTGAATGAAATCTAACCATGCAATGACTTCTTACACCAAAGGTTTAATGTAGAATTAAATATTTGTACTTTTTGTAACCCAGATATTGAAACAATAGAACATCTTTTTTCCTTTTGCCCTAAATATGTCATGCTACAGGTTTCACAAAACCTACCTCGTGTTTTACTCAGCCATCTCCTTACCTTGATAGCTAACGTTAGCAGAAAGAAAGACGTTTCCCATTTTTTTCACGATTAGCTCATTAGCTAGTGCCAAATCTGAATGGCAATAAGGTTTCATATATTTTATGAGACACATTCAGGGCTTTTTCTTGCAAATTTTATTAATTTAATTTAATTTACCTGTTGATCCACTTCGGCAAGACGATAGAGTATCCTGTAGATCCACTTCGGCAAGATAGACTCTCCAGGGTAGGTTACAATTATGGACTGGTTCTCTGTGAACTCTGTCAACGCAATGCACATGCGCACATCGTGTAGGTAGGTCATTCTGAGAGGTAGGCTAAATTTTCAGAACACCCGCTCTCCATGCATCACCCTCACCACTGTCATCTGATCTCTAATATGAAAGCAGTGGACATGAGTAAGGTATAGAAAAGAACAAACTAGTGAAAAACACACAGACAGACTAACTCCTTTCTAGATGTGGGAGATGTGTAACGTTACTCGTTTTCAAGTTTCATGGGTTAAGTTCATAGAAAAATCATGTTCTTTTACAACCATCTTAAATACTGTATTTAGTGTCAAATCGCTTTTGTCCGTTACTGGAAAGTCCGCCATATTTTCGCCAGCCAACGTTGGCTAGTAACGTTAATAGTAACAACGTTTACCTAGCAAGAGTGTACTAGTTATTTGTTGAATCACAGCCTCTGTCCAGCAGGCAGCTGTCTGTGTCCTGTTTCCCGCTTCCCAAACAGTCTGAGCCCTTGAGGGGGCGGGCCGGTGACAAGACGCTGTGTTCCGCTTTCAAAATAAAAGCAAGTGAGTTAAAGATTTCAAAATCAAATATTTTTCTCCTCTGTATAATTTTTGGGTGGGACAAATGCGTCTGTGTCCAATATTGGAGGGGACCTACCTCCCCCGGTTCCTACGCCCTTGTGGGACGTCTGTTTTTATCAGTAGTCCCCTCCCAACACAGTCTATGGAGCAGGCTCCTCAGCCTCAACATCTGGACTCCAGTCATGGGCAGCCAAATACTATAGCGGCTAAAATGTTGTTCAGTCTGCCCCGACTCATTACATTCATGAATCCACGAATGAGTGTTTACATCCGTGTAAAATATGGACTTAAAGCGATGGTTCGGCGTAATTTCAACCTAGCTTTATGCATCATGGGGTCTACCTAAACACCACCTCAGCCATTCATTTTCATTTGGTCGGAAAATAGTGGAGTTAGAGCCATCAGCCGAATGGCTGAGTACAGGCGCTAACGGGACCACTGTTGTATCTCGTAAATTACCCCACTAATAATGCCTGGATTGTTATCAAAGTTCTACAGTAGTACATATGGGGTATTTACTCATAAATCGATGCATTGGAAAGTTTGTAAGTAAGTATTAAAATAAACACTTACCTGATGGCTTTTACTCTGCGGCTACTGCTAAAGCTGTAAACATTGCCGAACCATCGCTATAATCTTGGTCACTGTGGCATCACCCATTGGTTTGTGGGCTGCAATTTTGAAGTCTTGAGTTTAGCCATTTGAACCATCACCATCTTAGATTTGAACGTCATCATCTTTCATTTCTGAAGCCAAGAGTTACTATATTTGGAAAAGAGTGTGGTACTTACCCTGGCGCTAGCTGCTAGCTTGGTTAGCACGGTGCATTTACAGTCTATGGTTAACTGTGATAATAATAAGGCGAAAAGCAGGCCAACAAGCATTAACACAAAATGTACTTACCAGAAAAACTGAACTGCTGACTCTTTAAGGGGCCATTTATTGAAATCAAACGCTGAACAAGACTTTTATAGATGACCAAAATGCTTCTACAAGTAACTTTCATGAACTTAAAACACAGTGAAATAGCGCCAGTTCCGTCCATGCTGTGTGAATCTGATGTTACGTCATGATTACATTACAGTATCAGTGTTGTTGCCTTGGTATCAAACTAGTGATTGAGACCATAAGCTCATTAGGAAAGTGGTTAAGTCAAGTGAGAAATGGGGTCATTTTTTCATAGACTTCCATACAATTTCTTTGTGCAAGCAGTGGAGTCGCTGCCTGCTGGCCATTAGACAGGCTGCAGGTGTAAGGAGCCTCTGCATTGGCCTTACTTTTCAGACCCGGGGTTACGCACTTTTGCACATCCTACACCCCAATCCTCTCTACGGTGCCTTATTCTCCTTTTATAGTGACAGTTCACAGTACTTTTCTCCCTACCAGCTCCCCCACAGGCCCCATCTGTCACTACCAACCTCATCGACCACTTTCCCCATGCAGTCTATTATTTCTCACCATTGATCCACTGTAGCACTACTACAACTATGCTGTAAATCTTAACAGTTTAATTCATTTTTTCAATCACAGAGACACGCTTATCTGAGAGAGACTGAAGCCCCCACACACATTTTACACACTTATATCAAACTCAACTGCCAGGTATGTCTCTTAGCAAGTTTTCTGAGCTTTTTACTGCTGCCTTTTTAACTGCTTTTAATCCTCCTCATTTTAATACAAAGGAGTTGTCCCCTAGAGGACATGAGATGTGTAATAAGAAAAATAGTCATTGATATAAGTCAACAACCCCGTGTTTTACATACCAGCAGGGATATTCATTGTTATTTTGTCATTTTTATCTGTAATCATAGCCTGCATGAAGCCTACCAAGTGCAGCCTCAATGCAGTATTTTAATGATTATTAATAGTTCTTTAGAAAGTGGATTTTATCCGGCTATTTTTAAACATGCTGTGGTGCAATCTCTTTTAAAAAACCTAACCTCAACCCTCCTAATTTTAACCATTTTAGACCAATCGCTGAACTTCTCTTTTTGAGCAAAGTTATGTGTCAAAACAACATCTTTGAGAGATTTCAGTCAGGTTTTAGACCTTTAAGTAGCACAGAAACTGCCCTCCTCAAGGTAACTAATGACCTCCTTTTATCAGCCAACAGGTGGGATAGCGTGAATTTAATTTGGCTCAGGAGGTTGTGCGGGTCCTTCACCAATCTGAAGATTGGTTGGATTCCTGGCTCCTCCAGTCCACAGGTCGAGGTTTCTTTGGGCACTGAACCCCAAATTTCTTCTGACGGCTGTGCCAGTATCCTGTGTGGTAACTTGACGGCATATATGTGTGAATGTGGCTTGTAATGTAAAAGCATTTTTAGCTATCAGAAGTCTAAAAAGGCACAATATTAGTACAGTCCATTTTACCATTCTTACCTTTTAGAAAGGACTGCCCTGGTCACCATCCATAATTACACTTCTTCCACATCCCACATTACATGTGGTGTACTGCAAGGTTTAATATAAGGTCCAATTTTATTCTCCATCTACATGCTCCCAATTGGCCAAATCAGTTTCTTTTTATTGGTATGTAAACAACCCACAGATATACCTCCATTAACATTCATGTACTATTAATGCATTCAATAACCTAAACTTCTTCCCCGGAGTTGTCTGTGCTTTCTCGTCTCACAGGTAATCTGTAGACGTCCGGATGACGGATTCCAGTCCCGGACCTTCTGGCTCCATTGTTGATTTTCATTGTGCTTCTCTCCTCTATCCTTCCTTTCTCTCCTCTCAACCCCAACCGGTCGAGGCAGATGGCCGCCCACTTCTGAGTCTGGTTCTGCCTGAGGTTTCTTCCTGTTAAAAGGCAGTCAGTTTTTTCTTGCCACTGTTGCTCATGTGGGAATGTTGGGTCTCTTTAAAGTTAAAACCTGAAGAGTTTGGTTTAGAACCTGCTCTATGTGTAAAGTGCCTTGAGATAACTTTGTTGTGATTTGGTGCTATACAAATAAAGATTGATTGATTGATTGATTGATACCTTCCCAGCAGTGACCCCAGAAGCCTACCTGCTGCTGTACATTGTCTCAGTGATGTCAACTGTTGAATGGTACAAAACTCCCTTAAACTCAAAAATAGAAATCATACTCTTCAGTCCCCCAAATCCAGAAAAACAGCAATTGAAGCGCACTGCCAGAAACTTAGGAGTACTATTTTCTCATTTTCTCCAGACTAGAAGGTGGGGCCCTTCTAGCTGTTCCAAAGTCGAAATCTTAAGGTGAGCATGCTTTTGCCATAAGGGCCCCTCGGATTTGGAACAACCTAAGATAAGGCTCGTAGAATCAGTGACCTCTTTTAAATCACTTCTTAAAACTCATTTCTACAGACTTGCTTTTATGTGATGTCATCTTTTTATTGTCTTTTTTATTGTCTTATAATCTCATATATCAACTCTTTATAGTTTTTCGTTGTCTTCTTGATGTTGGCCTTGTTATTGCTTTCTATGTCCTGTGTCTTTGCTTTGTTCTGTCTTTGCTTTGTCTCTTAAAGTCCTTTGTAAACTCTGTTTTTAAAGGTTCTATATAAATAAAGTTTCTTCTTATTATTTTTTTTTCTTTTTTTTTCTTTTCATTCATTTTCTTACCCTAATCTTAACCTTAACCACTGACCCAAAAATAATCTTTCTCCCAATTGGAGACACAGCTATTGTTACGAATTGGACAGGCCGTCCCCAATTAACTGGTCCTAAGTCTGAAATTTGTCCCCAAAACTAGCCTATGAATACACAAACACACACACACAAAGTACCAGACATTGCACTCTCAGTGTCCAGCCATCCTAAAAAATGTATTATACAACACTGCAGCACAATAAATGAACATTGGACTATTTGTCTCTGTCTATGTTGCACTCAATGTTGTTACACTGTGAAGAGGGGGAGGCGCACACAGAGGCAGTTTTGCTGGCTGGCTGGCTGGCTGGTTGGTACGGGGATGAGAGGTTGACAGACAGAGTGTGACGGGTCTGCTCAGCCAAGTCAGGACAGAGGGTCATGCTTATAGCAGGGCTTGAGACAAGGTCAGCCATGATGAGACTGACAAGCAACACTGGTGGAGATTACACATGATAAGCCTTTGTTCACCAAAAGGCCTCTCACTTGGTCTCATTTTCCTCTTTCTTGTTTTTCACAGGCTGCCTGCTCATGTCTCTCTTTCACAATGTCAAGTGATTTTGACCATTTTTGTTTGCTCCACACTGTTTGTTTTCCTCTCTGTTGTGTAGCTAGTGCAAGGACGTTTTTTCCCTTTAATAAGGACAAGCAGGCAATGCAAGAGACAGCTTTTACTACCCACTTTTATTCATACACACCTACAGACAAACTCACGGAGCAGCTTCTTTAATTTAGATTTATAGGGTTTATATTGTATTGTTATGAGCACAGACAGTTTGCAAACCTGCCACACTTCACTCCCACACAGTCACTGAGCTGTTTCTGTCAGCAGTGAGTGGGAGAACATGGCACCACAGTGTGTTTGCTAACAGTTAGGAAACCCAGCAAAACACACGCACACACACACACACACACACACACATTGCACAAACACGACCTTATCGCTGTTTACACATACTCCCTGTTGAAGCTCATATATGCACAGAGCAACTGTGCAAACTGCAATAAAACTTACATCAGCCTGTGTGTGTTCATAACAGCTGGTAGTGCATGAGAAACCAGACTGTGTGGGCCAAATATAGGTGTAGAAAAGCTATATGTGAAGTCTGTAAGGTTGTTACATGTACAGGAAATACTGTTTGCAGTAAGTTGAAGCTCAATGGCAGTGAACCTTTACTGCTCATTCTACTCAACAAATACAGTATTGAGTCTGTTGAGGATCACATATTTGCCAGAGTTAATTAGTTTTCAGCCAATCATTTAGTCATATTTGCAGGAACCAGTGGAGCACTTTGTCAAATCAAATGAAAAAAATGCTCTGGGCAGAAAATAAAAATGAGTTCATTCCTCATCTGTCTGACAAAAACAAGAAAATTCAGCTTTCTTTTGCCTCTAAAAAAAGAAGAATCAGAGTAAAACTTCATGTTGTCACTTACTTGATTCCTATGTCAGGCAAGGCCAAAGTGTTCCTGCATTTTGGATAAAAAAATATATTAAATTTTCCACATAGAGCCATTAATGTCTATCTCTGTTATGCCCACTAGAGGACTCACTGCACCACTTTCTATCCAAACAGCATCATGGGGCACATTAAAAGCAGATGTGTTGGAGAGGTTACATCTCTCCCTGAAGAGGGCAGCCTTGTCAAGTGCCTTTAAAGAACCCTTGAAATACACCATCCTCTGCTCTCATTTCAGGAGTTAAACAGCTTACAAACTGACTGTGTAACCTCGCATAGTAAAGAACAAGTAAATGCTGCCTGCAGCCAAATATATAAACCCCAAAAAGAAATACTCTTAAAAAATATACTCTTAAGATAGTTTTGTAAACCAAGTGATCAAAAACACGAAGAAGAGAACAGAAAACTCAGAACAGCACAGTATCAAAAAGTAAATCAAATAAAATGAATGAACATGAGTTGTAAAACCGTTTAATGGTTGACTGAAGCTCCTGTGGCAGCACTGCGTTCTTCTCAGGCAGTTTGTAGCTCATGTGGTGTGCTCGCTGCTCTTTGTTCTAACCAGAGCATATGCCACAAGCCCTCACTGTTTTTCCTCAACAGCTGCTAAGCCCATTAAATCTGCAGCCAGCCACCGGAGTGGAGGGCTTACAGGGAGGGAGGAGGGCTCAACTAAACCATGCACTGTTCCACCATAACCCCAGGGGCTGCTCCAGAGAAATGTTCAACATGAACATAGATAAATCAGAGTGAGCAGTGTGCATCCCGCTTAATGTGTCTGCTCTGTTTGCCATAGTAAACAGTGTCAGTGTGTATTCATCAAATGAAGTCTGAATCTCAACCTTATAGTTTCTGTCTACATTTCTTGATCTGATGAGATGATTATATGAACAATATAGTGATGTAGTCTGGACTAGTCAGTCTATTCTACAAGGTGCCTTTAAAAGAGAATTTATGGGCAGTGTGGTGATTATCCAGCATCCACTCTGCATCATTTAGTGAACTAACACTGCCTGTTTGCTCTGCAGTCCTGTGCCTCAGGCTCTGGAGCTCAATGGCTCCCAGTGCTTCTATTTGCTGTGCTGCAGGATATCACAACACTATTCATTTCCAGGCTTCACATCACCTCATTAAACAGACCTGTCCCACTGCACAGTATTAAAGCACAGCTTTATGGAGGCTTTCCTTTCTTTAAAAAAAAAGAAATACAGTATACCTCTTCTATTTCGTCTCCGTTTGGTTCATTTCGAGGCTCAGTGATTTGCCTGGATTTGCTTCACACCTCAATCTCAAGGGGACTTCAGTTTGTCCATAGCCTCACTCCTCTCAGCTGGTGAAAAGCCAGAGGATTAACCACAGCTTCTGATTAGCAGCCCACTACTGCACCCGGAGGAGGGTTTTATACTCAAAAGCACAAACACTGCCTCCAAACCTCTGGATCACAATCCTCAAAAGATGCCACACTCATTTGTATTATTATAGAGATATCAAATGTTTCCCATCATTACATTTTATAATACTTATTTTCCAATACAGCTGGAGTGAAAGCTTCAGTACAAGTGTGGCATCCTGGTCCACTAGTGCTTATACAGTGTTTTCAGGTCCGATATAAAGGTCTCCATTTATAATCCTACAGTGCTGTAGTACTCTATGGTAACCAAAGAACTAAAATACAGGCCTTCAAATGAAACTGGTACTATTGCTAGTGGCTTGAAGTTTTAAAAAAAATAAACTTTATTTAAATTCATGCCTTCTACCATGAGGTTTTGCGTACACTCTCTTACTTTAATGTATAAAATAGTACATGCTATCCTTGGACCATGTCAGGGTAATATGAAACATTAAAACATTCACACCTCATATTACTTACCAGAGTCCCCCTTCCCTCCCCTTGTTGTTCTAACCAGCCCTGCAAAAAGTTCTTTAAATCATCCAAAATATTCCTTACATACCTCCTTGAATTGCTTCATTGTTATTGCAAATAATATCTCGTCAATTCTTTCCATGTCTGTAAAGTAGGGCCTCTGTATTTTTCCAGTATTTTAAAATAAGCGTCTATCCCACAGGATATCTTATTTTTTGGCATTCGGAAAAATACACAGATAAGCTGAGAACTGAACGTTTGGTTTATAAGTAATAGATATCCGTTCTTGGATTTCACCTCACATTTTGTTCACTTTTGTACAAAACCAGAAAGAATGCAAAGAAGCCGTGAGAGCCTTCATTTCATACACCGATCAGAGGAATCTGCAAAAAACGGATTTTTTTAAAAACTCTCGGGTAGTATATTGTTGTCATCAGTTAGTTTTGTATTAACTGTAGATTTTCATTAGCAGTAATGCTGTTAGTGAGATATAAGCATGTTTTTTCTCTTTTGTGTTGGCTTCTTTAAAATGGAGCTTTTTATTCCATTTATCATTCAACTTCTGCAGTGAGTAATGTTTATATTACTCCTTCAGCAGCATGTCGCTTATTCTTAATTAATTGTTTATTTTTTCCTGCTTTAAACAAACATCATCAAAGGTTCCTGGCACCAAATCACAGTGTAAATTGATATTTTCGATAATCTAGGTTTTAAACTATAAATATCTATTCTTAATTTGTCAATGTGAATATATTCTAAATGATTGAACACTATTACACATTATATCAGATAAATGCATAATCTCTGTTGTACACCAGGTTCCACATTCTGGATTTTTATTGACGGTATTCAGTGTTCATCTTATAACCTGATATTTTGGAATTTCCTCTATGATCTCTATTGCCTTTGGAAGAAATGTTTTTTATTAGTTAAATATAACACCAAATCATCAGTAAATAAACTTAGTTTATAGTCTTCCTTATCTACATTCATGTTAATAAGGAGGAAGATAACAGGCAACCTTGTGTAATGCCTCTTTTTAATCTAAATAGCTCAGATAAAGTCTCATTAGTATAAACCTGTGCTGTTGGTGAGAGCACAGAATAACTTTCCTTTATCAGGACAGTTATTTAGGCTCATTATTTACACTCATTCAGGCTTATTGGTCGAAAGCTTTCTCTACATTCACTACCATCAGTGTCAAGTCTTTCAAGATGTATCTATCTATTTAATAATACAGTAGAAAATATCTTTTAAATGTAAACATCCACCTTAAGACCTGGACTACTGTTCATGTAGAGCACAAGACACATATTAAAGATTGCCCTTTAAAATTATAATAACATTCAATATGTATATATATATATATATATATATATATATATGCATAATGATCAGTTATGCTAAGTTATCAACTTGTGGTTTTCATACTGATATATTCAAGCAAAATATTTAAAATAGCAGCGCAGATATATTCATTTGCTTTCAGCTATTTTAACTCACAGCCTTATTATCTTATGAAATGGAGCATAAAACATGTGGCACAAGTGAGGCAAGGTAGAGAGAAACTAGGCCTGAGTGTAAAATATGGTGGTGGTGCTGGGGAGGCTCTATTACTGCTGAATCTTCCCAGAGATGCTATTTTCATCCAAGATAAATTGTACTTCGGAGCAGGAACAAATATTGCGCTCGCCACCTCTTCTTTTGATAACCAAGGTGAGCGAGGCGGCCCGGAGCAGCATGCATTTAAACATCTTCTTTTGCCATCTCCTACGTGGTGCTTGTCCTCAGGGCCTTGAATGCTGCCTCTATCCACCCGCTGGTGAGTTTATCGGTCAGCAGCCCACAGTCAAGGAACACTCTCCTCCATGGACTCGCACTGAAGATTAATTACACAGCAGAGGTGAGAGGAAAACACAAAGGCCAATCCATCTGTGTCAGAGCAAGTGGACAGCACCACGGTGCGGCGGGTGAATGCTCTGGCAATGCCATCTATCACAGGCACAGCCATTACACAAACACAAGGTCAGGGTGCTCCTTGTCCTGGTGGCCCCCAGGCCACAGTGTAACAGCCCCAGTTGCACCTCTTAGCCCCAGGTTGGCCGTAACACCATTTTCCCTTTGCTGTCCTGTTCCTTAAAACAAAAGGAAGTGAGACTAACCTATCGCCACACTGCAGGGGAAAGCCAGGTTACATCAAGGTAGCAGGCGACTGACAGAATGCTATCAGTTCTGGCCCACAGACTGATGATAGCTGAGGAAATTGCTGAGGAGTAGAAGCCATTTACTGACTGTGATTTATTTAGCTTTGGTGCTGTTGCTACCCTGTGACAGGCATGCTTTATAAAGTTACCACAGCAAGTGTGACAGGCCAGGGTTGGACCTGCGTTATATGCATGATGGGAGACTGTGTGAGGCTGCTGACCTACAACCTGATAGGTCAGTCAGTCAATGACATTGGCATTTCATCCCCAAATCATATCTATTGTGCTTGTCAGTGAAATTAAGTTATGAATTTAATTAAATCTGGGGAAGACAGCTAACATAGTCATTATCAGTAATACTGGTCGAAATCGATTGATTTGCATAAAACTAATCAAAATAAATATTGAAGTAAGGGATTAAAAGAATATATTAACTAGCACCTTAAATTATTCAAATATAGTTTAAAAATAACCTAGTCATTTAGATTTAAAAAAAATATGCTACAGCATCTCACTGTGCTAAAACAATGTAATGACAGTTGTTTGTGGACAAATCAACAGGCAGAATATCAACTGACAACAAGAAAAAATGTCCTAGTTTCTTAGTCCTAGCTTCTTCATGAAGATTTTCTGCTTTGCTCTTCATATAATTTAACTTTGGTTCTTTTTCTCTTATCTTTCGCTAATTTTAGACTAAATGATTAATCAATAATAAAAATCATAGTTAGTTAGAGCCCAAATGAGAATAAGGAGTATATATAATACACAATAATGACAATAATAAACTTTCTCCCAGGAGAACTGAAACACAGGTGACAGGTCACCATGTAACCATTTTCCTGTTAGGCTGTTCAGACCAGAGGAGGGATAAACCATCACAAAAGCACTTTCTGTGTGTGGGACAAACACCAGCCATGTGACCATTCTCCAACAAAGCACCTGCACCTTGCAGTGAATATCCTACAGTGATGGACGCATGTGAACCCAGAATTCACCTCATATGCAGCAGCAGGTTAGGATATTGAAATGATTATGAATTATGTTGAACTCACCCTCAAGAATCCATAGTTTGGAGCCGCCAGTCTCTTTAATGAAATGTTACGTAGCATTGACAAACAACATATTACCATCAGCAGGTGCTGTATATACAGTATGTTTAGCTTTGCAATTAGCACAATAGTAGCATACAATGTAGAACAGGAGCTCAGATTTCATGTGCAATTATGCTTTTGTAATATGCAGGGTTGTGTGGTGAAAATGTAAAAGTAGTTTGTGTCAAGAAAAATCCATATGAAGTTTTTCGAAACTTTGGATCTGATTATGAAAATGGATCTTGTGCAAAACACAAGCAAATATTCAACATATGAACCCTCTGAGCTGAGTTTGTAGTGCAACAGCATGTAACCACCAAACCAACTCATTTTCTAACACCCATACAGGGCTGCAACTTATTTTCACTATTGATTAATCAATCGATTAGTTGTTTGGTCTATAAAATACCAGAAAATGATGAAAAATGTCAATCAAAGTTTCCCAAAGCCAAAGGTCACGTCTTAAAATGTCATCTTCTGTCCTGACCAACAGTCCAAAACCCAAAGTTAGTTTGTTTAGTACTACAGTGACTAAATAAACCAGATCATATTTACATTTGTGAAGCTTGAATCAGAGAAACAAAATTAAAATTAAATTAATTTTCTGTCCCTTGACTAATCCACTAGTCATTCCAGCCCTACACAAAGGATGATTATTCATGTTTCATGATTGTGCAAAGGCAGATGTTAGCATTGTCATGCAAAAGTCAAACAGTGCCAAACAGCAACCTAAGAAAAAAGAGTTCTACTAGAATAATTAACTCATTATTTCACACATCAATACAAATTAGCAGCCAGTAGACACCAAGACATTGCACACAAAAAATCAGTGTGAGAGTAAGCAAGCATTGTCAGCAGCAATAATGTTAATGTTAGCACAAACAGCAAATATTGAAATGAGTTTAGTGAAGTTAAACAGAACTAAACTGCCAACAGCTGAACAGGAAACATCTGCTTTCAGTTTGAATTGGCATTTTAAGGACCGTTGGTGATATGACGAATCAAAAACACAGTCACAGTCAGTGTAAACGTCTGTGTAAACAGGTGAAAGGTAGTTTGCCCGTAAAATGCTTTAGTTAGACTGTCATTAGCAGTGGTGACAAAGAGTGGGTGTGCTTTTATAGGTTAAATAGCCCCCGCCTTTCTGCAAAGTGTTTGTTGGATATGTATAACAGTAAGTAGCATGTGTGGTGTGAACACAGCAGAGTTAGCACATCTCCTGTTCCTGTGGTACATAAATATCATTTTCAAAACCAGGAAGTTCACAAGACTGTCAGATATGTCTCTCTGTTGTGCTCATAAAAACTGGGTCACTAACCAGCTTTTTCATCAGGTCTAACTGACTTTAATTCTCTGGGCTACATCCGCTCTGAGAGCAGGAAGCTGAACAAAGTCAATAAATCTGATATAAACTGTTTGTGACCCATACTGTGATTAACCTGATAGACAATATTCATTTTCTTTTAGTTTTTTTTCACATTCTAACTTGTGTGTGATTTTAGAAAAAAAATGTATATGTCACATTTATATGTCTGTTTGAATGGGATCATTTTTTAAAGATCTAAAATAACTGCAGAAAAGATTCCATATTTTTTTTGTTGAAACTAAAAAAATAGCCGTAATATTGATGAGTTATTGTGTTGTAGCTTTTGTTTTGATTCAACTTTCATATCCACTTCTCTCTAAAACTTGGAGTCCACTGAAAAATACATGAATAATCATGGATATTGTTGAGCTGTGATGACACAGTGGTCATTCAGAGACAAGCGCTAATACTTAATGCAATAAATGAGAAAGACGGTGCTCTCCTCTGTGATCATTTGCAGCTCAGATTATTTGGTGTTGAGCTAATGGAGAAAAAAGGGTTGAAATGCCGCCATCTGCATGAAAAATAAGAGCAAATTGAATTCAACAAGTGCTGGATTGTGCAGCTACATGCTACAATTTTTTATAACGATGTTCATAATGTCAAACAGACTCCTGAATTGTACCTTTACCCCCGTCTTAGTACAAGTTGGTTTGGAATTTATTATAAAGTTTCTGGTTTAAATAGTAATAGAATTTGTTTGTAAATGCTAGGGCTAAAACAAATCTGTTTTCCAGTTAGAAAATGTAATGAAACCCACATGATTACACATTAAAGGGTTAGGGGCTGGCCACACTGCAGTATGCAGACTGTTTCTTAAATTCATTCTGAGGTTCTTTCCTCTTTAAGCAAAGGAGAAGTAAATCAGATGACAGCCTGAAGTCTTATTTTCATCTGAAAAATAAATTTAAAGGAGAGCGCTGCCAAAAGATCCAATATCCCTCTACTGTCCCAATATTTTGAGATGACAGTGAAGGACATTTTTGTAGAGTGTAGCTCCAGCAGCCTTCTTATTTTTTCAGATTTCCACTGGGTGAACGGCGAATTGAAATGCTGCGCTGTGAAGGAGCTGAAATGTCAAGTCTATGTGACTCTGACAGTGCACAGACGCTGTAATAAGAAACATGTTTGGGGACAGTTGGAAGGGCAGTACCCAGGGCTCAGTGTGCTGCAGCAGCTCAGAGCCCCACTGAACGTTAACTCTCTGCCAGCTGCATGTTTTATGACAACACATTAAAGAGGAGCCTGGAAGTCTAGCGTGTGAGCCTTGCATTGTCTATCCTCTGCCAGCGAGGAACTGAACCTGGCACGCTTTATTGAACAAAGAGTTCCTAGGACTCTGGCTACAGGCTGTTCCCTTGAAATTTAACTCAAGACAATAGAAACAGAAGGGAGAGGGAGTGAGGGAGAGGGAGAGTGTGAGGTTTGCAGTAGGCGTCAGTAAGAGGCCTCGCAAGGGTGTGTGTGTGTGTGTTGGGAATGGGTGAGGAATGCACGGGCTGGGCTAGTGGCCGCACTGGGCTGATCCACTGGTGCAGACAAGGGGGAATCCAGATCGGCTATGACAGGAATGTGAAAGCAGGATATCATTAGAAGCATTGGAGCTGTAACCCAGGCCCCAAACACACAGCAGGCAGCAATGCCAACAGATACACAGATAACACACTGATACAGACACACACACAGGGGAAGTCTTTACAACTCACATGCAAGGATTGAATGTTACTGTGGGTCAAAATGGCCGACGACTCTTGGACATAAGACATAAAATATATCATGTCCTGGAGTACAGGGCTGCTATTCGCTCCCCTCTCAAAAAACTTTTTATTGCTGTCCAGCTGAGATGTAATGTAGGGCTTTATTGTTTTTATGATGGTAGTGTCTTGAAAACACACTGAGAAACTACAGGTTGATACTCAACTCCCAAACAGACTGGCAGTGATGGAGGAAGTATTCAGAGTAAAAGAAATGATATCACAAAGATAAACGAGTCCTGCATTAAAAATCTTTGTAGCAAATGTATATGCAATAAGTAAAAGTATCCATCATTTCAGTCTTATATGTGAACCCTTTTTATATCTTAATTCATAGGATGTGATGTTGTGACCTCTTGTACCTGCAGATGCCTCCACACTAAACTTATTTAACTTGCTGTGGTGTACAAACAGTGGTGGGACTCAACTGGGGGAGTCGGTCAGTCATTGGGGTTTTCAAGCAAGCACCTTCCATCATAAATATTGAATCCATTTGCCCACCACCAGCAGATGTTATCTAGGACACATCATTAGTTGTGTAACTCAGCATCATTGGATGTTTCGGCCTCTTACTCACAATATAACCTCTGCTGAAGTTGGACCTCTGCAGGGTGATCAGACCCCGGTGTGTGTCCCAATCCTCTTGGGGCCTAGCTGGGGTCATATCCATTGGCTGCAGCGTTCTGCACCCCCTGATGTTTTCTTGATAGTCTGGCACAGAGCTTGGCTCCAGATTCACAGTTCCCTTCAGCAGCCTAGTCGTGGATGTTACTACAAAGCACCGACAACCAACCTCCACTGGACGGACGATTGCTCTCCAGCCTTGCTGTTCTGCATCAGCTGCCATCTCAGCATACCGCAGCCTCTTCCTCTCATTTGCGTCATCGACAGCATCCTCTCAGAGTACTGTCAGTGCTACAAAGTAGACAGTGTGCAGAGAGTTTGACCAGAATACCAGGTCTGGTCTCAAGGTGGTAATATAATAATATAATGTTGTAGCTGGTCTAAGTGGACATGAAAACCCATTATATGCTTGTTATGTGAGGATTGTATGTTTTGGATAAAATAACTATAGTAAAGCAACAAAAGTATGAAGCAGTGGCGGAGGAAGTATTCACATAATTTATTTTTAAGTAAAAGCTTCAATACCACTCTATAAAAATACTGCACCACAAGTTCTGCATTGAAATTTTTACTTCAGTAAAAGTATTTACAACAAAATCTATTTCAAATATGAAAAGTGAAGTACTTTAGTAGACGGGTCTTTGTTACATTATTATATTGTTGGATCATGTGGTGATTGGTCAAAGTGGAACCAGTTTGAACAATTTTATTTACTATGGGATACTTTACAACAATGCATCATATTTCATGAACCAATTACGGTTTTTTATGTAAAATCTGAAATGTGACTAATAACTATAGATGATAAATGAATGTAGTGTAGTAAAAAACTCCCTCTGAATTGTAGCAGGGTAGAACGTGACTACTTCATGTATGAGAAACAAATCGACAGGAGCAAAAAAGTTGCTTCCTGCAGAGTCTCGAGTAAATGAACCTTCTCATATGGTATGAAAACTTTGAAAGTATGCCAAAAGAGATCCCCAGACCATGCATGATTTCCTGACAGATCCCTCCATCTCTTTCCCCGAAATCTCCTCCTGTTTCCTTTTTGTTTTTAAAATCACTTCTGAACTTCAAGACCACAGACTGGGTAACACGTTTCTCACCGCACAGACTTGTAGGAGAAGCCATGAGCTGTGTTTGGCAAGAGAGAAGTGATTATAGGAACTGCAGGAGGAGGACGGTGACACTGGACACACTCTGGGGTCAATTATCTGGAGATCTGAAGGATGTTTTGTCTTTCATGAAGCAGCAGGTTTATTTCCATGGCTGCTTTGTGACAGATGCAACAGTAATCTTTTCTGTAGGACTTTTATATTGACTTTACTGGGAAAGTGCTCGATAGCAGACTGAAACATCACAATCTAAGTATTTTACCATCTAGCTGCCTCTAAAAGTGTACCCCCCCAGGTGTAGTTATCATTCCAGTGTTTTACAGGAAAAACCTTGCTTTAACCTTTCCTTGGAAAATGAAGGTTGTTTTATTGACATACATATTCAGATTACTGAAATTCAGCCACTAACCTTGTTTTAAATAAAATGCATGTTTGCATATTTGAGAAGGGCTCATTTGAATTTTAGATGTGTTTAATTACCTTTATTTGCATGCATCAAATTCCTACAGCTGTGCTCAATTTATTGAGTGGCGTTTTTACATAAACACATGTGCCTTGTTCTGTAAATGACAGATCCAGATCTGAATGAGACTCTGCTTAAAAGGATGAAATCCAAATAAATATCATCAAGAGAAAAAATGAAGCCAGTGATTTTATGTCTACACCAAACACCTGTTAGGGAAAAGAGACATAAAATATCTAGTTGGGGGAATTAGTGTAATGTGGGACACTGCCAAATGTGGGACACTGAGCTCAAATGCATCTCTTTTGGCATTTTCTACCAAATGCTAATGATTAGGACTGCTGTCACATTAAACCTGCAATATCATGTAATTGAAATCACATTACTCCACATGTGATGATTAGGGCAATCCAATTTTCCAACAGGAAGTACTTGATGTGAAATCCAGTTAAGGTCTGTGACAAAGGATTTTCAGTAATTTAATGTCAAGGATATAAATCTGTCATAAATGAAGCAATGTGGCTGATTGATATCAGATTGTCTATGACATATTTATGCCTTAAAAATACAGTTTTATGGTTTTTTAGTTTTTTATTTCAGTCAGTGTTTCATTGTCCCACTTTAGAAAATGCGCTTTGAAATGTGGGACAGTCATATAATAAATGTGAGAATAAATGTGTTATGCCAATAGGTATTTTAACTTAGAGGCCGGCTGAAAATTCTATTATTACTAATATTAGTATACTACATAATATAATACATTACTATACTATCTGTAACAGCAAAAACATTGTAATTACTGAAATGTCCAAACATGGACACTTTGGCCTTGAGTGTTACTGACCAGAGAAGGTTTTATTGTATGAATTAAGGTGATTTATACATTGCAGCCTCAGTGAGTGTCCCATATTTCAGCCTTAATTGTGCCACATTAGGAAAGACACATAATCTGAGTCAATTTGGCACAAGGAATATTTACCATTTCTTCTCTGAGTGTGATATTTGCATCCTCGTTTCTGATAAGATTAGAAAACAACCTCAGGGATTTCATAATGGTACTGGTTGCAGATATAATGTACTGCCTTGATATACAAATATATTACAACTGCATAATTTGTCCCACATTACTCTTATTCACCCTATCATGTCTCTTGTATGTGTAATCCAGACAGTGGATGAGGAAGACAACAGCAGCAGATTTCTATGTGTCAACACAGCTCATTTTTAGATAAACAGGTCCCTGCTCGGCTACAGGGCAGCCGCAGAGCTACCCGCTGAAAGAACACAGCTACCTTCCAACTGAACGCACTAATAGCATGTAGGCTCCTCTCTGCCACTGAGCATCACACTCTGCAGCAGGCAGGCCCAGTGGAGCGAAAGGAGAGACAGGAGGATGAGGAAGATGAGGAGGGTCCGTGTCCGAGACCTGCTGCAACAGACACAATAACACAGTGAGAACAGCACAAATCATATTGCTATTCTGACAGAAAGAGCAGATTTTCTAAGACTACGTATCCCTGTGTGCCTGCCTGAGGGGTACATAGAGTATTATGAGAAGGATTTGAGTTGACACAAGTCACAGTCGCTCCATCGCCGGTGTGGAGGAGGATGAGGAGGAGAAGGAGGAGGAGAAGAGATGAATTATTCAACCAGCAAGCGCTGCTCGGCTCTGACGTCTTGTTGTGTCTTATGTAGAGGTGATACGAGGCGAGCCAGCAACAACAAGCAGCACCTCCGTCACATGACAGCCCCGGGATAGAGCATCCGAGGAACCTCGATTTTCCCGAGGACAGGGCATCATTTCAGAGAGCAGCAGTGGAATAATAGCTCCCTCTCAAAATGACAGCCATTGCTGCGGCACACCATCACAGATTGCTGGTCTATCACTCCCCACACACAGGATGAAATGACAGCCCTGCCCCGCTGATAGCGAGGCATCTCAGCCTGAGTAGGTGTTCCTTCTGGCTTAGCCCGGCTTTGATGTTATTATACCATAGCAGTGCAATATTCAGCTCTGAGAATCACTACCTGCTGCTGGTGTGATCTCTTAAAGCTCTGTATTTGTGAAGCTGAAAAAATGGGAGGCTGCAAAAAAAAAGAAAAAGAAGAGAGAAACGGGAATGTTTGATGTATTCTGCAACACGTTTCTCGTCAAGCACAAATTCTATTATTCAAGAGCAAATATAGGACATGAGTATTATCAAAACAGAGCCAGCAATAGTCCCTTTCCTTCAGCTGGAGAATTACATTTCACTTATGTAAAGAAAAAGGGGGAATTAGGAGTGTTTTCTGCTGTCTTTCTCTGCTATTCGAGCAGTGAGTAATCAAAATTGCAGGATTATAAACAGGATTATTGTCTCATGGCTGCTGGGATTTTGCAGTCTGCTCTACGTCGGCGTGCAAATAACTGCTTACCAAGAAGGAAACATGATTCACCGATGTATCAAAAGGCATATAAAGAAAAAAGAACAAGTCGTGTATTGTGGTGTAACTTAGTCGTTTATTTTAATTCCACAAATTTTTCAAAAAAATTACAAAATACTCAAATGGAGAGAACACAGGACTCACAATTTTTCTTATTATTTCTACTTTTTGTTTACATTGTGTCATCCCATGGCGACTACTCATATATACAATAAGCTTCAAGATACCAGTATATATATAAATCTTAGCAGTCAGAATTTACATTCTGCTATTGCCGCTTTGAAACAAGAAGCTAAACCATTGACAACACTTAACATCAAAGGTTTTGGAGACACAAAAAGAGGGAGTAAAAGGCAAGGGAGTCGTCAGGAAACGAGGCAAAGGATGATGAGGAGTACGTCAGAACAGGAATTGGTGGAAGATGGCAAGACAGAGTGACAATTCTTGTCAGGGTTTGAAAGACTTTTTGGACTTTATAAAGGGGGCATGAGATTGATGATGTTTGCAAGCATTAAAATGTAAATTATAGTGCTCTGAGGGATGATATGGTCACTTTTAAATGTACGTACAGAAAAATAACCACAGTTTACTAAATGTCCATGGTGGTCAAACAGTCTTAGTGCATGGAACAAATGCAGAACTTGTGTCATGGCCACAGCTAAAAAAACAACAAACAAAGCAAACTTGGGCTCATGTGCACTGGTAAGACAGATCAACAATACTTGTAACAGTCAGTGGCACACACAAACACGCAGCTCCCGAGGCCCAGGAGGACGTGCGTATCCTTAAAGAACCGAGGCATACGAAAAATTGTGAGGAAAACATACACATTCACACACAATCATCGACCCTCTACGTCCTGGTCGTCATGTGTCGGCAGGCCCCCTCTAGTGTCACAGTGAACTTTATTACAGCCTAGTCGGAGGATGACTCAGTCGGATATGAGCCCTGCGACAAACATGGATGACGGGACCAGGTGAAGAAAGGCGACACCACAAATCAACTGACACCGACTTACAACCTTTCACACATTAAAACAATCCTAAAGTCCTGTTAGGTTTTGGTTATGGTGAACAATATTAAAATTTAGGTCCCAATCATCAGCATTTAAAAGAATCTGAAGCAAAGATTTTACTCAGTTCAGCCTGATCTGCTTCAGATATCAATTTAAAAAAAAGAAAAAAAAAGAAAACACAATTAAAACCATTCCCTTTAAAAACAACAAGAAAGTAATGAAGTGTTTTTTTGACTTAAATACTGATTTTAAGCAAAAGGATAAAACCAATCATGTGGAGCTCAATGACTCTTTCAGTGCAAACTTTTTTTTCTTTTTAATTCATGGCTTCAGCGTGCACTCCACAAAAGCCTCAGTGACTACTGTGTTGTCTCTTCAAGTGTTTCAAATCATTAACTCAACATGTTGAGTTTACACATTCGGAAAACCTGATACGTGTCAACTGTGTGTGATGAATGGATGTGGGTGTGACAGGTTTATGGTTTACATAGTGTATGTGGGACTAAATCTAACACAGTGATGTCAGAGGAACGTCACAACTGAACCGCAACTCTCTCAGAAACTGCTCATATAATGCCATGGTGCTCCCCTCTGAAACAAGGGATAATGCTTCAAAACAATTGGAGGTTGAAACGACTTGGTTTGGAGTCCACACCTAGTAATAATAATAATTATAATAATAATTATATGTTTATATATACTATTTACAGACTCAAAAACGCCATGCTGTAGCTTTTCTTAAAATTATGAAAAACCTCCAACAATGTATTAAAATAAATGTTGAATTTAAGATAGCACTTGTTATTTTTCCATAAACGGCCTGACCGGTCTTGTCTTTTTTTGTTGTTGTTGATAAGCACAGTGTCTTGTTCTAGCACCTACAAAAAAACGTCAGGGAAGCTTGTCATGCAGGAGTCTTGAGGACGTTGTCACTACTGGCTATATACCAAAGAATGTCAATGTCTTGAAAAATAATAATAATAAAAAACGTCCTTGACAGGAACAAAAAAAACCCAATATTGAAGAATTCTTCTCAGACGATCCACTTGGCCTTTTCTGTTCTTCATAACTGAATGTGTTCAGAAGACCCTGGAGAGCCTCTGCAAGACCGCTCTGTAACAACTTCCCGTGTCCTACACCTGTTAGTCACTGCCTCCCTTGACTGGTTACAGCTGCTTGTCACTCTCTTTCTTCAGCCGGCTGAAACACAAACAAAATCAAATATTAGTATTCGGCAAATCCAAGATGGATGTACTGTTTATCTGATCTTTTTTCCTGAGTCTACTTTGTGTTGTTTGTCTGACCTGTAGTAGTCCTCCTGGCCAGGCAGTGGTCCTCCGTGCATGTGATGGTGTCCGTGGAGCCACTGCTGCTCCATGGCCAGCCGCTGGAGCTCAGCTGACTGGGCATGCATGGCCTGCAGCTGGTGGGCTGCTGACATGGGCGGTGGCAGGCCTCCTGGTAGGTCCCGTGGGTATGGAGTACCTGGAGGAGACACAGACCAAAGATTTGATCAGGCGATCTGGCAGAAGTCAGATTGATAGATTGGATGTGATATTACTCTTAATGAGAGTTGACATTGGCCAAGAGCCTACCGAAGACTGGGTGGCGCAGCATCTCGTGTTCATGCGGTGGCTGGCCAAGGAGAGGGTTGGGGATGGCGCCGGGTGGGTAGGGGAAACGGGCCAGGTGAGGTCCAGGGCCTCCCAGGGGATCTACTGCCAGTGGATGGGCCCCCGACCCTGGAGGACATACAAGACATTCACCACCACCTTCTGGGTGTCAGAATCTTAGGTATAGGGTACACTCATCACAATATTGTGTATCACAAAAAATGCATGCTACAGTCATTAGTGACAGACAGTTCAATAAAACATCTCAAGGTTGACCAAAAGAGTGCAGGGACCACTACTGCATTAATCCACAGCACAACATCTGCTACTTCTATCAGAGACTTAATGTGGGTATATATATGCATATAACATGCTTTTATCCAACTCATATTTCAATGGTGTAGACTACTACAGAAAGAACACAATATGAGGTAGAGTTTCAGTGTTTATGGTAAATAATTTTAATCTAGAAAGGTGGAAGTCATGAATTCAAAGTCACTTTCATATTATAGGTATTATAATTGGGTATGATTACACACCACTCAATTCTTAATGCAGAGCACTGATCAATGCTTCTGCTGTACTACATCTTAAAAAGTTCATTTACATTTGCTTGAGTTCTTTACTGCTCATTATCCAACTTAATTATATCAATCAATTATGGGACTTTAATACTTATTAATTAAGGTCTACTTCCTATTCTACTGCACTCTTTTTGTCAATAGCAGCAGTGTAAAACAACATCCTATAAGTGCAGATACACTGTTTCAGATAGGCTGCATTATTTCAACTATCTTCTATAATAATAGAATCCTTGTATTTGTTTTAGTTGTATCAAAGTCTTTCATACAGTAAATCACGATAATCTTAATAGGAACATCTTAGATCTGGGTTTAAGGATGTTCTACTAATTTGCTATTAATTTAAATAACAGATTAATTTCTATCCAAAAATTGCTACATCATAAATGGGTAACAATTAATCTGTGGAGTGCCCTAACGCTCTAATCTTGGTCCCCTAATTAAAAAAAAAAAAGTTATGCTTAAAGCTATAGTTTAATTAAAATCTTCTGCACTGAAGACCAAGATCTCCCTTTTCATCTCAAAATGTATAATTACATAACATCTCACAGTAACACTGATAAAACACAACAAAACATTCAGGTATTGAACAAAGCATGCATGCATTCATTTACACAATTCATGGAAATAATTATATATAAAATATCAATGTACAATTGTACACATGCTGAATATGTCTGCAAAAGTATACGTAAAATATATAGGTGTATAGGTATTGATAAATATCAGTTAGATTAATTCTTCTTCTCAACTATAAATTTAATTAGGGCAACATCACTGCTGCACTAATAAAAAAGACCAAAAACTGGCTAAATACTGAATTTCACTCTACATGAAATATCTACAATATGTCTATTATTGGAAATATAAAAAACAACTCTGACAAAACATTTTCAAATGTACCATAATGTAAAAATGTGCGTGTATATGAGCAGGGCTGTCTTTTACCTTGGTGAAGAGGATCTTGCTGGTGGAGGTGTAGATGGGAGTGAATATGTGAGTGCTGGTGGTGGTGTGGCGTAACACTGAACATCTGTAGACGGGCGATGGGGTCATTGGCTACTGTGGCCATCCTCTCAGCATGGAGTCTCTCTGCAGCCAACCGCTCTGGGTAGCTCATTTCTGGCCTCAGCTGGGGCCCAGCAAGTGCCAGCCGCTCGCGCTCTAATGGGTTCAGGCCTGGATGGAAGGAGGCAAAGGGGTGAGGGCCTGCCATGGGGGGCAACGTGATGGCCCCATGCCGGGCAAAGTGCTCCATGGGGTTTGTGGAAGGGTGGAGTGTGTCCATCTCTGGAGGCTTAACCTCAAAACCAGGTTTCATCCTCTCTCTCAACTCCCTCTCACGAATCTCCCTCTCACGCATCTCCCTCTCTCGCAGCTCGCGCTCCCGTATGCCTGGGTCAGTGTTGTACAGGCCGGGCATATGATAGGCCAGCAACGGGTCTGCGGGGTTAAGGGACACGAAGAAGGGGTGGTTTCGATTGGTGGGGGACATGACGTGGGGTCGGGCGTACTCGCTGAGGGTGCGCAGGGCAGGGGTGTCGGGGCCGATGTATGGAGGCACAGCTGCAATCGTAGTTGGGGGGCCGTCGAAGGGTGGACGCATGTGAGCGGGACCGGCCATCTGATGTTCACCCATTCTGCTTTCGTGAGTGGAACTGGAGGCTTTCTGTGAGGGCAGAAATACCACATTTAGTACAATTTAAAAGAAAACATTTAACAGCAACGAAAAGGAAACAACCAAAACCACTCACCGCAGCTCGTTCTGCTTCCTTTTCTCGTTCTCGCTCTCTTTCTCGCTCTTTTTCCCTCTCCCTCTCTCTCTCCTTCTCTTCCCTGACTTTTTGTTCTGCTTCTCTCTTGGCTTTCTCCACCGCTTCCTCTCGTTTTTTGGCCAGTTTAGAAGAAGGCAGGGGTGTGAAGTAGAAATCTGTCCTAGCACATGAGTTGTAACCCCGGTCCAGGTGTTTGTAGAACCTGCAGGTCACATTAGAGAATAACAAACAAACAAAACATTTAGTATATTCAACATTTACACAGAAAAACTGAACGTTTAATCCATTAATGAATACTTGTGACAAACAGAATAGACTAGAGCTGGGATATTCCTTCTTCATATTTCATGTTGAATGGCTGAGATAATGTCCCATTAGATCAAAAGCGACTTGTATTAGCTTAGACTAGTCTATTATTCAAAAGGAAACAAACTCCCTCGGCATTCACTTTTGCTGCTGTGCTGAGTATGTATTAAAATCCTCATTGCTATTCATTGGAAGTCTGAGAGCCACTTAAGCACAAGGCAACTACACATACTCATATTCAGATGCCTCAGTTCACTTGCATCTCACTGTAATTAATCTCCCTGCTCTCCATCCACGATAATTCCTCGCCATCAGCCAGTCAGAGCTCAAGGCTAATTGTGGCCTTGGATGCCAGTTTTGCTGAGGACATTTGATTTGTTGTGTACACTAAAGCCTTAAAACATGAAGGCAGAGACTCTTTATTGTTGAATGTGTTTGAGAGCTGATCGGTGACCTGAAAAGCCAGTAAGCAGCTCGACACACTCCTGATAAATAACGGCTTGAGCAGGTGTGTGTTTCTGTCTTTTACAGATAGTTTTGGGATAGAAATCATCATTAGTAGACGTACCGTGCTGACTGGCTGGCGTGGCTGGGTGTGTTGACGACAGTAGGCTCGGGGGAGGGACTTCTCTGTGGAGGTGGGGGGCTCTCTGGCTCTTCTGTTTCGTCCAGAGGCTCCTCTTTGATGTGGACAGGCGGGAGCAACGGGCCCGGGCCGGCACACGTGACTGAGGCAGGGAGTGGCATAGAGATGGAGGAGGATGGAGCGGAGGAAGATGGAGGCTGTAAGCTTGGCATAGAGTTTGATGAAGATGGGGGAGGGCCGGTTGGAGGTAGAACTGTGTTGAAAGGATGAGATGAGAATGGCGGCTGTGGTGGCCCGTTGGGGTGTGATGCTGCTGCGGAGGGCGGCAGAGGTGGAGCTGGAGGAGGCTGGTGACTGGTTGATGTTGGGAGGCTTTGGGACTGGGTGAGAACTGGAGGCTGGGCTGGGGGAGGCTGAAGCTGCTGCCCCTGTGGCATGAGCTGGAGAGGAGGTGGGTGTGCTGATGGAGGATGATGGGTAGATAAAGAACTGAGGGGCTTGAGGGCAGGAGGTGGAGGCAGGTTTGAAGGCATCTGAGGAAACGGAGGTGCTGACACGTGGGGTGGGTGTTTGTGGGACTGTGGGTTTGGGATCTGTGGTATAGGTGTGGTTGGTGGAGGCTTGATGTGAGGCATGGACATGGGAGCGGGGGGCAGGGGCTGCTCTCTGGGAGGCTGGCCTCCACTCTGAGAAGATGACTGGGACTGGGGGGGAGGCGTGTGTGGCCTCTGCTGCGATTGGCCAGAGATTGGCGGTGGTGGGACCTGAGACTGACCCACAGGGAAGCCCTGAGGGGGCATGGAGTGAGGATGAGGCATGTGTGAGGGGCCGGGCTGCAGTGGATGAGGCATGGGAGGCATGGGCCCGTGATGCGAGCTGGGTAATGACTGAGGTGGGACTGGAGGACCAGGAGGAGGTGCCTGAGTCAGAGGTGAATGAGGAGAAGGAAGCCTTTGAGGGTGGAGGGCTGCTCCTGACTGGATAAGAGCCATTGGGCTTGCCTGGGGCAGAGGCTGGGGAGGTAGAGAGGTGGAGGCCGCTGTGGGGGAGACCTGTGGGGGCAGTGAGGGAGCTGAGGTTGTAGGCGGGGGAGGTGCTGAGGAGGTGGCTGAGGTGCCTGGCTGACACTGGATGACTGGAGGATGCTGGCTCTGCAGCAGCTGCTGCTGCTGGGCAGAGGAGTCTGAGTCACTCTCATTGTCACGGGGGCTGGGGATGCTTGGAGAGGAGCTCCGGTTGTCCTGGTCAATGTCTTTAGGATCACTACTGAGCTCCTCGTTGATGCTGCGCCCATCAGAGCTCTCGCCCTCTCCCTCTCCTTCACCCTCGCATTCTGAGGGCGAGTCTGGCCGACTGAGCTCCTGAGGGACAGAAAAGAGATAAGCATGAGCATCAAAACACTAAGTCTGTGCCGTCCACTGAAACACAAACAGATAACAAAAAAAGACCACAGACTCACTTGTGTCTTGGACTTTTTGGCGCTGGCCCTCTCGGGCTCTTCTGTGTCTGAAGCTCCTTTCTCTCGCTGCCGTTTGGCACTCTTCATAGGTGAAGGAGCCTCTTCTTTAATCTTCTGTAGAGCCAAAGCGGCAGAGCCATTAGTGTACATTTCACAGACATATGTACATACAACTTTCAAGTGGTCAAAGCTGTGTTTACCTTGCTGGGCTTCTTCATGGAGTCCGTCTTGCTGTCAGTGCTGTCTGTACTTGCCGCGCTGGGTGAGGTACGTCCGCTGGAGCGCAAATCCTCGTTGGTAGGTGAGGCTCGGCCATCGGGACTAGCTGTCTGCTTCTTACGACCACTTCGTAGCGTCGACATCTGTTAACAGCAAACAGTCAATATAAATCACGACCACTATTTGGATCTATACTATTATAAATATCAAACCTAAATCCAACTTTTAATACCAAATATATGAAACAACATATGTACTTAGGTACTAGCTTATTGTGTTTGTAGTCTGGCTCTGTATTGCTCCAGGGATATCTGAGGCTATGGTTCCTGAAAGTGAAAATAGAGGGATAGATGGGGAGCAGGAGTGTGTACACACCGAGCCTCGGTTCCGTCGGGTCCTCATGCTATGCTTCCCGCTGAGTCCATCCTCTTCCTCTTTGACAGGTTTGAACATAAATGGCGGCGGGTCTACAGGCTTCTCAATGGGGGGCAGCTCACCGTACTTCTTGAAGTGAATGCGGCAGTCTGTGCACAGCAAGATGTTCTCCCGGCCCCCGTGGTGCCAGTCCTTGGAGGCTGAGGAAAGCCATTTACAGTTGTGAAATAACACACTTTCACAAACTTAGAAATCATATCACAACTACAGCAATACGGCCAAATATAGAGTACGTGCTGAACTAACTTTGTAGTTCACCATCTGATGGGATAAATATGATTTTTTCATGCGGGAGTCGAATCAAAGATAGCATCTCCCTCTGTCCTCTAAATACTGTATTAAATCCTCAATAATGCAGTAATAAGGTCTGTGTGGGTTAACACTAAAAGCCAAAGTTATTAGCCACCCTTGTTGTGATGGTGGTAATGTAAGCGTGATCAGATGGTAGCCTGGCAATGGGAGCCAGCTGGGGGGGAAAGAGGGGAAGGATAATGAGGTGGAGAGAGTGCGCGAGCTGTGGGCTCATGTCTGATTTGATCAAATTAGTCTTGACATCCTCTGATGCCCATCTGTCATACAGCGCTGTGTTGTGAGGGCTCACACTGATCCCAATCAGGACAGGAATAGCCAAGCAAGTCCATATGATGAGAGTGAGAGTCTGTAAATGAAACACAGCATCTTACTGGTAGTGAAACAGTGGCGGCAAGCGTAGCCCTTCAACTCCTGTTCGCTGTCTTCACTGTCAAAGTCATCTTCACTGGCTGAGCTGAGGTCCACTGGAAGAGAGGACGAAAAAAATATATTGACATCATCGTTCCAACACCACAATATATCAGGTTTCCTCTTTCCTCTCTGACTGCCTTTGAAGGGGTCAAATATACGTACAGAACTCGCTGGAGGGGGGGCGTGAGGGAGTGTTGACAGGAGTTGAAGCAGTTCGTGTCTTGATGCGGCGGAAGACAGGTTGGCGGCGGTGTCTGCGGTGGGCTCGACAACTGGCTGCCTCGGGAGTCTTCTTCCAATAGTAGTAGAAGGTAATTAGCTCTCCCTAAAAAGGAAACACAAAATGAACGCTGTTAAAACACGCAAATGTATCACATCAAATATATTCATCTACTTGGAGGAGGATGCGTCGCTATTGACAGCACAGAGGGGACTGAAGTAAAAAGAATTGAGGTGTATTTGCCAACGTTATGGAGAAAAAGAGTGAAATATCTGCAGTTGGGTGGAATAAAATATGTGGAAAATATACATTAGCAGTAAGCACAGTATTTCATAGTGAAAGGCCATGGAGTGGGTCACTCCATGCCAGGATTTGTAGCTGGCTGGGCATGTTTGTGCTGCGGCCCTGTCTGTCCCAGGATTAGGCGAGGAGGCTGACTGAATGCAGGGATATTAGGATCAGTGCATTGGTGGCTGCCTGGGTGGCAGGAGCTTGAATGGGAACAAAAGAACATGTCAGGCAGAGCTTTGGCGCTACAAATAGGGAGTGAAATGGCTCCTCGCCCCTTCACTGGAAGAGTCAATTGAACTTTAATCAAACATTCGGAGGGGCGTGCTTGCCAACGACGAGGGGGATAAATCCAGTGTACAAAAGGCCGCCAGGAAATCAATACCCAACTGAAACATTAACACATGCAATCATGGATCAGAAAGCACTTTGCTGAGGCAGCCTGTGCATATTAACTGCAGCTTTCCGGCCGCACTCATAATACACAAGCCTTGAAAATTGGCGACAGGAGTCAGAGACAATTATGTAGTTTCCTGTGGAGCTTTGCTTTTTCTCCCCCCACCATGAAGACTCGCTTGCTAGCCGTCCTCCATCGGCTCTATAAGAAATTCATGAAGGTGTGGAGTGATTGTTAGGTGAGCAGTAAGTCACCTGTAATCTTTAAAGTCCAGAGGGCAGCTATCTACTGTCTGAGGTCTGGTCAACTGCTGTTCAACAAAGCTCCCAGGGTTTAATGGCTATTGATTGTTTTCTTTCTCCACTTCAGCTGTGAAACTTGACAATTAGTCAGTGCATTGCTCTCTAAAACACATTAACAGCTTTTCAGCAACAGCTTAACATCTTTTGTGAAAATGTACCAAAACAAACAATGGCAGGAAATGATTTGATGAAATAGCAGCCATTTTTCAATGGCTATAAAAAGCTTCTCACTCAACTCTATTTCAGCCACAAAATAAAATAACATCTTGACAAAGACGGCCATTTCAAAGTATAATAGGCTGGTATTAATCAAAACATAAAGGTAACTGCAGCTTTAATTTCTTATCATATAAAAATGCAAGACTACTTGAGGCTAGCTGATTTCTTGTTGTTGAAGAGCGGTTGCTCCTTATCGCTTCAAGAAGTCCTGTGAGTATTTGCCATAAAATAACTTTCTCAATCATTGCTTTGATTGGCAGAAAATGCTCAACTCAGTGGGCTTAGGCCAGTTTAATAAGATCTCTCTCTTAGGGGAAATTCATGCCTATCAATGCCTGTAGGACTCCATCTTATCAGGCAAAACAGTGCTGGGAACACTTAGTGAGGGTGTCAGAGCTCAATGAAACCTTCTCACATTTCAGGGTAAATTAAGGTGCTGTGTTATGGCAAAGCCATTTCTCCAACGTAAAACTGTCCCAAGCCCCACAGCTTGTGCTAACTTTTTCAGACCTCAACAGTTTTGCAGATGAGCACATCTGGAGTTGTGGAATGGATTCCACGTGCTGGAGCTCAGCAAGGTCAAATCAGTAAGACTCTTTAAAATACAAAAAACAGTTGAATAAAGAAGGAAAGATATCACTTTTACTTTTGAATCATTTACAATCCTTTAGATAACCCTGAAAACCTTTTTTTTCCCATCTCTGCTCATTAGCTAATTATTTTTTGTTTTTTATATCATTATACCAGTTAAAAGCTCTGGGCTGTTGCCATGTTTTTGTGCATGTACTTCTGGTTACTGAACTTTCTAGCCGTTTCCTGTGAGCCTCCCTCTTCAGCCTGGCCGGCCAGTTGGGAAGGCAGGGCGCAGGTGCTAACTGAGGGAAGGCAGGCGTCCTGATGTGAAATCTAATTGAAATGTGCAGATCAAAAGTGTCGAGTGGTGCCGAGCGCTGGCTTTGCTCTGTGCTTAATGACTGTTCTCAGCAGTGCCTCTCTGCCTCCTCGCTGCAGGCTGACAACTACACGGCTTCAACAACAGCTTGGCAGACACAGGGAAAGGTCACCCTGCCTCTCCATCACTTACACTGTGTCAAGTACCATTGCATTAGGCAGGGGCTAATGAAAACATTAACTTGGGCTTTTGAATGGGAATTAACAGGTGCGCTGATGAGTTGGTGCAGCTGGATGTGATGGAAAACAAAAGAAGAACAAATTTAGAGTAAATCTGTTAAGTTGAAAAGTTATTTCTGATAAAGAATACAAGGGAAAAAGTGCTCTCAGCCTCCATAAAACACAAAAAACAAAACCCTTTTCATACAGTTAAAGATTATGCCATCACAAACACCAGTTTAGAATAGCTATGTTGACAAAGGAAAGACCTCTGTATGAATTTCAACGTGCAAAGAGTTATACACAATGTCTATGAGAGCAGTGAAGTCGTAGATGAACCTGGCATTTCTGTGGTTTAGAGGCTTCATCCTGTAAATTAGCATCAAAGGGACACTGACAGATTACCTTTCCTGACCTGCCTGCACATCAAATTTGGTTCCTCATATGTCCAATCTCTCGCTCTGACTGTGTACTTTTCTCTATCAAAGTCACTTTGTCATGCTGCCATATACCCGCGGCATCACTTTAACTTTCATTACCTTCTGTTTCTCCATGACTGGATGTTTAGCCAGAGAATTTGCGTGTGCTTGCTGAGCCTTCCAAGTAAAGTTGCCATTTCTTCAATGAAATGAAGGCGACAGCATTACGGGAATCATTTTCAAAAACCTGCATCTAAAACAGTTTGCAGGGATATGGGTATTAAAAAAATGGAAATACTTGAAATAGAAATCTAGATTGGCCCTGGCCTCCACACCATAATTTTCCCTAGTCCACTAAATCACTGCAGAGCGGTACAGAGTGTGCTGCCTCTCCGCAGAACATGAGATAGTGACAACATAAGCTCGGTATTATGAGGCTTTTTAGAATGCTTCCATCTGCAGGAGCTTTCTGGCCGGTGGATTATCCGACAAGGAAAGGGCTTACCCTCCTATCACGACACTCAGGACTTCCATTCCAGTTATTGCCACTTAAAATGGTTGTCTACATACTAGTATGTATGTATGAAATGGATGTGGAGCTCAAGATTATGTACGACAGTGGTTCCTTTACATTGAACCACGGCTAAGAACTGAAATTACACTTCTGTGGTGATGCATTCTTGACAGTCAATATATTGTGACTGACATGACTACATAAATAATTTGTATTAAGTGAAGCATTTGGAGAGTAATTATACCAGTTCATTCAAATAACATTTAATTTTATCCTGATGTTCTTTGAGTTTAAGTATAGTTAACACATTTTTTAAACATTGCTTTAAAGTAGAAGACAACAAGTGATAAACAAGTGTGCTGTCAATCTCTGAATACTAGAAAATTACAGTATTTACTATTCAAAAAATACTTTCAGATTTGGTCATTTTCTGTTTTCCACTGTGAGTTTAATTCCACCTCATGTTCCTGACTGTGAGAGTTTGATTTGATGAGGTTTACCATGAAGCCGCAGTACACTACAGTATAATTGCTGTTTGAGAGTGCAGGTTGAGGCTGAGTGGGAGAGCAGGATCCTCCACTGGGCTCGGTGGTCCTGTGTGCGCGGGCAGGGCTGAGGGCGAGGGCTAAACTCATGTATTTACACCCTCATCCCCTCTCAGGCCCAGGCCTGAACAGATGGTTTCTGTTTTTCCTGGCAGATTTGTGACAGAGCCACAAAAGGCCCCTGCTTTGACATGAAGCCAAACGGTTAAGGCCGTTACTGGCAAGATCAGGGGAAGGAGGAGAGAACAGGGGAGAGCTGAGGAGGGGGAGGGCCAAGTGTGGAGGAGAGCTGAGAGGGAGGAATAAAAAGCCAGCAGAGGATAACAATGGACAATCAGCGTTGAATCCAACCACAGCCCTTCCTAAAAAATTTAAAAAAAACAAAAAATCTCTCTGTAAATAAAAACCTCTGCTAAAAACTTAGAGCAGTTGAGAGTTAAGCCACAGCCGGGAGCATAGCGAGCGTGTGATTTCTGGTTTCTGGTGGCTGATAGTGAGCTGTGTAAACATCCATTAGTGCAGCCTGAACCTGTGCTCCTCCTGCTCCTTCCACAATCTGCAGCCGGAGGAGGGACAATTGCTTCCTGATTCATTTAGGTGAGGTGAAGGGGGGACATAGTTCTCTGAGCTAAATCAAACCAGGGTTTAATTATGTATGTGCTCGACCCCTGGACTTTATATTCTTCATTGCCTGTGACAGGTTGCACAGTATATCATCATCATCCTCACGCTGGCTCTTAACTGTAAGGATTTAACTTTTGTAAACGCTTTATGTGGTTAAACAGGTCAGATGTATGTCTGTGATGCCTAAAGGGCCATTTAATATGCTCTGAGCCTGTTTATTTATCTCTTGAGCGATGCTCAAATATTTCAGTTCCCAAGGCACTAAGTTAAGTTTGCTGCTATGAGCTGATTTTGGATTTACAAAATAATTCCTAATAAATGAATATTACACTAATAATTTTAATATGAAAATATGCATAACATATAACAACCTATCAAGTGGATGCAAGGTGAAAATATTTTTTAAAAATTTAAATATTGGAGGTGATGTTCTATTAAAACTAAGTTTTATAAAACTGCTTCTCATTTTTCCTCAAAATTGGTGGTTTTAAACAAAAAAAAAAATTAGCTTTTCAATTAGTAATTTACTGGGGAGGCTGCAAAAATCAACTATAACTTTCTGTGAAATAAAATCCAGAGGTCAAATATTCGAGTTATCAACCACATGTATGTAGTTGATTCTAAAATAGACCTACAGCAGTGATGCCTCGAAGCCCATCGGCAGACGACAGCGACTGAATAGTGAAAAGGACCTTGGCTGGTGGAGCAGAGTGCATGTGAAAGGCGGTTAAATAGACAGCCGTTCCCTGCTGCGCAGAGCCTTTCTGCTGGAGAATGACTGAATAAGCTCTGCTTTCACAGGTCAGGGATGCACATGCTGAAGAATCAGCACTTGTGTTTTTCCTGCTGTAAGCGCTTTTGCCAGTGAAAGCAGATAGGATGGCAACAGTGCCTTTTTGCTGGAGGGTCGATCCTGCGTGTTCTGCTGATAAGCTAGTCCCCAAAAACCACAACATGAAGCCTCCCAAAGAACTCAATTACACTGGGAGCTCTGGCTCTCTGTGCTCCATCTATTAGGCTGAAAGAAAGATTTTGCCTACACTCAGCCACGCTAAATTGCCTGTGGTCTGCTAAAAGAACATCAATACGTACTGGTTGAGCTTCCATCAGCCGACAGCGATTTCACTGCCTAAACAAGTTATATCATTTACCAAACACGGTAGCTGTTCTGTCACACCACTGACAGCTGCTGCCAACTGGACCAGGCCTCCGTAGTTTGTAGCTGGTTTAATTAGTGTTTCAACCAAAGTATTTATAATCACTCATCCCCAAGGTTCTGGCAGCTGAGCTAAGGACATGGCAATGAATTCAATTTGACGTTTGTACAGATTGTACAGGGGCAAACATCTGCTGTGAGGTTGTGTTGAGAACACTGTTCTCCTGTTGTAAATGACAGGGCCTGGAGGGGCTGAGTGCTCTCTTTTCTCAGAGCGAGCGAGGATGCTGCAAGAACCGCTCAGTATTTCACCTCCTGGTTAATCTGAGTGCCGGCATGAACAAGCTCAGGTCACCTCTGTACACATGTTATGAAAATTATGACATGCTCTACAGTGTAAATGGCTTTTATAGCCTTTATGGTTCTGTCACAACAACATAACAATATACACAAAAACATTAGAGGCTGATAACTGAGTCTGTAATACCAACAAACTCACTTCAGTATTAAATTATAATTTTCCTCTGCTACCTGCCCAGCTGTTTGCCATCTGAGGACACTTGTTTGACTTGTGATGTGTAACCACATACAAATGCACACTGTAGCTTCACCTGTGTTAGCCTTTCTAACAGCTCCTTTTCACCTTTAGAAAAACATCTCTTTGAATCAGTTTTTTTTATTTTTATTTTTTTGTTTTGCTGTGCAAGTACCAGCTGACTGTACTGTACTTACTAAAATAAACTTAATTCTTCCCCCTACATTTTCCCTACAATTTGTTCCAAAGTACTGATAATGTTAGTTCTGTGCCAATACATGTACTTAAATATTTAAAAGTAGAGTAAAGCACAGCAGTCACCAGAAAATAAACAACAGGATGCAGAAATGAAGCCTTAAGGGAAACACACACACACACACACACACACACACACACACACACACACACACACACACACACACACGTTCTAAGCTTGTAAATTGTTGAACATTGCTTCATTGATTTTATTAGATTATGGCTGCTATTGTGAAACATTTTTATGATCTATAAATATATAGTACAGATGTGAGTAAAAAGTATATAAATTACTTATGTCTGAGCATAAAGCAAATACATTTTTTTCTATGTTCATGCAATTTACAATCTCCCTCATAACACACAAAGACACAAATTGTACTGCCTACAATTTCACAGACATGAGTTAATGACTCATATTTTACTTTGTGCTACAGCACAGTGAAAGGGAACTAGTGACTGAACAGCCTTTTCCCAAAAATACTTACCTTCTAGATGTGTTAATATGTTCTTATTTGCACATTATTATCTTAAGTTAACTGTTTGAGGATGGTCTTGTATGGAAATAAGTGGAAGCTTAAATATTCTCATGTGATCTAATTTTCAACTGTCAATTTCTCTGTTCAGCTGTACAGCAAACAGAGCTGTAGCTGATCAAATCCATTCAGCAAATACTGTCTGTTGATATCCCCTAGAACCACATTTTTATGAAAATCTCTCCAGAGAAAATATTAGGCGTGGAGTTATCTGTGATCTGCCATTTCAGCATATTTAGTTGTTTAAACAGTGGAAGCAGCAAGCTCATGTTCCATGACGTCCTCTCTGGAGTGAAGGAAATGGTGGCAGCACAGCCAGTTGCAGACGGTCAGACGACACACCCACTTCCCCCTCTGGGCCTTTATGTGACTTTATATAAAGCATTCCTGAGTGCTAGTCAGGCCTGGTGTGTTTACACAGCGCTGGGTGCTTACCCTTGGCACTGGCTGTTCGAGCCGCACTGGCGCTTCAGGGGCAGCGTGGCTAATAGGGGCTAGCGGGAGGAACAGTGAGAGGCAGACACACTGTACTGGACCTCTGGAGCCCTGGACATCAGCCCAAGGGCTTTATGCTCTGCAGTACAGCTCAGCAACAGTGGGCCAACCAGGGCTGAGGGCAGGACATGTTGCAGGAACACCCGAATTTGTGCCACATGCTTCTTTTTCAGTGGCTCGGTGTGCAAGTAGAATCACAATTATAAGTAATGTGACTTGATATGGTGAAAAAATCTATCATTTCCCAGGCCTAAAATATATCCACAGATATTGTTGTGCTCATGTTCCAAAGATAGGATTTGGGAATGAGCAGGTAGAAAATAAATAGAGCTTTCCTCGGGGTATTGACTGGCACTCGCTCAGTCTTACAGCACAAAAGCAAGTTCAATCATAAGCAAAGACTTTTTTTCCCCTGTGCGACAACGCAGGCTTTTCAGTGTCTATATTGAGCTAACGCCCCACCTTCTTACCCTTCTCCTCCAGTCGCTGTTAACCCTCCCCTCGAGCTCCCATTCATTTTCTTCTCTTTTCATATGTTTAAAGGGCAGTTTATTTTCCATTTGCAGGGGGAAAATTAATCTTTCTCTGCTCTGTGGTGGCGGCAGGCCTAGATCCTGGAGGAGGTCTATTACCTCTCCTGCCAAGTAGACTCCCCCTCCAGGTTGAACTGCATTAATACCTCCTTTATAGCCAATCAACTGGACTAGTCATATATTTCAAAAACCAGTAAAAATAATTGAAGAAACCTCTGTGAGGAAACTGTATTCACATACTTTAATCTCTTATTCAAGAGATTCAAATTGGTTTTGAGGTCTGAAAAATGTGGCACAAAAGAGGTGACACTAAAGAGTTCCTGAGTAAAAACATTACATGATATGTAGGTGTGTTACAGGCGCAGGGCTGACATATCCTCGCCTCATGGCAGACAAGGAAATGAAGCAGCGAGTATGACAAACACCTTTGATTTTCCTTTGATGTCTGTGTCAGCACTGTATCGGCAAACTTCCAGCAGGAGCAGCCTCGCAGAAACAGCAAGGTCTGCACTGCTTTGTGAATCAAAATGCATATCTAAGAATAATTTAACAGCCAAGTCAAAGGTGTGGAGGTCTTTGAAGCAACACGTACATGGACAACATGTTCCATTTATTACCAGTAATAGCCAAGCTCTGAGATTCAGTTGAGGTTATTATAAAATGGAAAAGAGGAACAGCGATAAGTCTGTGTGCTAGCTGTGTTGTTTTCAACAGAATGACGACAGTTAATAAGTTAACCCTAGTTAAACATTACTAGGCCTGAATATGACCCATTTTGTACTGTAAAACAGGTCACAGTTGTTCAGTGATGATTAACACGTTGATGCGTGCAGTCAATCACACACACACACACACACACACACACACACAGACACCTTCTGCCACCGCACATAACACAATTATAAGAGTTCCTTGAAGCTTGGCAGATGTTAACTAATTTTTGTCTCCTTTAGTCATACTCTGTCAGTGGCTGGCAAACCATCAAACCATCAAGAAACAACAATTATAATGTAACAACAAAACAATAATCTAATCCTCAAAATCTCAACCCTTAACTGATTATCAGATCTTTCAATAGAAAATCTGAAACTTACAGCAACTAAATCTAAGTTAAACGTATATTCTTTATATTGTTAATGGTTTTGCTTGCATCACTAATGTTTGTAAACACTGGAGTAAAAAATACATATATTTTCAGCTATGATCAACTGAGAAGAAAAATTTTAAAAAGATGATTTTACATCTTTAATTTCAACTATTCATTTTAACGTGTAAGTATATCTCAAATTTATATGATCAAAAATGATTCATTGGGCCTAAAAAATTAAATACTACTTACTGTGATCTCAGCTGTGCTTTACAACTCTAGAATTCAACTTAAATAAGCTGCTATCACACACTAAATGAAAACAACTGATTTGATATATTTTTGTGCTTTTTTAATCCTTGTAGAAACCATTCTGCTACACTTTTGACTTTACTTTGAAAGTTGGCGTTACAAAAAAAAACCCCCATTAAATGCTACAATAAGACTTGGATACAAACATGACATATCAGCATGTCTACTCCTCAGTCCTGAGATACTCACATCACATCTGCACAACTTGTTTACTACTTGCTAACAGTAGGTGCTAATTCATGTTCAGCGTGTCACTTGTGAGGTTTAAGTGGTCGTCTGTGAAGTGCATTTAGTCTTTTTTCTTCTTCTCAGGTATAACAAGTGTTTTTTTTCTCAGCGAGCCTGAAGGCAGATGTGATAATACTGCAGCACAGTTGTTGGCCGGCAGCACTTATTTCTTATCAATAAGGCCTCTAGTTAAAAAACAGCCACGCTCAAAATATCACAGTGAAAGTGTACTGCTCAAGCTTTCCGTTAGTTACAAGCAAACCACATGCTCATCATTTTATATACGTTCCAGTATTACTAAATGAATGACACACACACACACACACACACACACACACACACACACACACACAGAGACACGCAGTGAAAAAAGTTCAACAGTACAGAGAAAAATAAACCGTCTTACCGTTTCTTTGTTGGGCAGCAGTTCTTTCCGGATCCTGAAGAAGTTTTTGCCAAACTGTCTCAACCCTTTAATGAAGCGCTTCTGCAAGGAAGAGAGAGAGGGAGAGACAAAAAAAAAAAGATCAGTTAGTATAGAGAAGTCAGCTAAACTATGACCGCATAAAGTAACTGTCTAGTACCACGACAAAAAGCCTTGTTTTCATTTCACTAGTCTGTGGTCGGTGAGGTTTGATGTGTATCTAGAACCCAAAACTCTGGCGCAAACACAGCCATGTCAGGACAAAAACGAGAGAGGAAATGACAAGTAAGGTACGGAGAGACGCTGAGATTAAGCTGGTCTTTTCATGTGGAGAAAAAAAAAAACACACACAGGCAGACAAATACAGTCTAATATAAAAACAAAGCTGCCAGACCCGCAGATGAACATGTTGTTAATCACACAAGTGAAAAGTTCAAAGTCAAAAGCTAAACTTGAGAGCTGAAAACCAAGAAAATGCCTCACTGTGCACGGCTGACAGTTTCCCTTTTTTTGTCTGCACAACCTGGCATTTAGAGAAGCATACAACGTATCAAAATGTAAAAATCGACAAATATCCCCCTGACAAGAGTGAAAGTAGATCAACAGCACAGTGACAGAAATCGCTACTTGATCGGATTTAATCATGACATGAAAACTGAAAACACCTCACCTCAACGAGCGCAGAAAGGAATAAAATCCAAAAAGCTCAGCAACCTAAATGTATTTCTTCTCCTTTAAGAGCCACAGACTGCGAGCCATAAAAAGCTGAGGCTGAAAACATTCATAACCAGCGAAGCAGACAACCAACAGATTTACTTTCTTGTTCCAGAGGCGAGACCCGTTCCTCAGTGATCTCAGCCAACCGTTTCCACCAAGTAACTCCAGCAAAAAGCAGGGAAAAGTCCTCAGGGATCACAGCACAAATCTCTAAGTCCAGCCACAGGTAAAGGAAAAATTAGGGGGCAAATCCACAGTGTCTCCAACGGTACATTGCTTTTTTTCCTTCTTTTTTTTTACAAGCAAGAAATAGCTTGTCACTCTCTGCTCTTCCACTACAAAGGGGAAGGCTTTACATGTGATCTTTCTGCAAGGGAGCCTCTGGTTCGCAGCAGACTGGAAAACCCGGAGTGGAGTCCTGTGCATCATGTTTGTGCTCATTTCAGCCTGTCCTCAATCCGCTACAAGCAGGCTTCATGTCACTACCCCCACACAGGAAAACTCAGGCCACTGTTTATTAAAAAAAAAAAAAAAACTACACCAAAGCTGCCTCTTTCCTTCAGAGGAAACTACAGCAATCCCTGCTTTCAGAGCTTGTGAGCACACACACAGAGGCACAAACTCAACTAGCTGCCAGTTGGGAAGAGAGGCAGGCTGATACAATTTGTGTGGAGAAAGGTCTTGGACATGGTGGAAGGGAGGCAAGTGAAAAGTAAAACCAGACATGGAGCCTTTTGCTGTGTGTCAGGAGTCCATTTTCCATGCCATGTACAGTGTGTTATGTAACCACAGATTGTTTACATACCCAGCTTTGGTGGGGAACAAGGGCCAAATTTACAAAGTAACACAGCCAGCTGTGAAACACAACTGTCTTTCAGGAGGAAAAAAAAATTACAGGCCAGAAAGAGAGAGCTATCTCAACAAAAGGAACGAATGACTGTGTTTAACTCCATTACGCAAACAAACTGAAAAGTCTCAAGTTTTAAGAGTTTAACTGTATAATTGTGAGAAACAAAATATAAAAGTATAAGTCAAACCAGACTAAATAATCAAACATAAGAGACCGGATTAAAAGCCAGATGTTTAAAATAGAAAAGAAAAAAAGTTGTTGTTCTTTACTGACAGCCGACAACAGGCCTGTTGTATGAGCGGCAGCAGACCGGCAGTTAATTTGCATTAATCAGCATGAAGGTGTAGCAGTTCATTAACCAGTAGATGGAGCCGTCTCCAACACAAGCGCTCCCCCCACATGTGACACCCATCGTCAACCACTCCAGGGGTTAAGAGTGGATTACTGTTTGGACTGTCAGTGAAAATTTCACAAAACCACTGCAAAGATTCAGATCAACATTACACGACTTGTTTGACAGGCAATGACAAAATATAGGTAAATATTCAACTGAAATATTAGCCTAAAAAATGTGTGGAGGGGGGGAAATGAGCAGAAATGCCTGAAGTTGAACAAATATTTGAATAATCTTGAAGTGGAGTTAGTCAAAAGGATGATTTTGGATACATTTCCATGATTATTTAATGTCTGTTTAGCAGTTGTGGGGTGACAGAGATGTTTCATTACCTGAGATTATGACCCTGCTATGACAAAAATCAATTAGACCTGCCCATGCAGCCTGTGTGTCTGCCCTAATTATGTCACCTTAATTATGTTCCCCCAACTGTACTATTTACACAGTCTGTCCATCCGGCTATGTGCGTGCTCCCTCCCTCCCTCCCTCCCTCCCTCCCTTCCGTTTTCTTTCTCTCGCTGGCTCCCTCCTCCCTCTCGGCATGTCGGCTCCAGTTTAAGGCTCTATTTCAGCTGCCTGGGCTCACTGCTCTCCAGCCCAGCTAATAAATCATCCGCCAATCTGCTCCCTGAATCGCTCTGCCCCTGCTCCGATTGCTCCAGCCCTCCGTTGCTAGGCAACACAGCGGCAGAGGAGGGGCTGAGAGAGCCAGAGAGAAAGAGAAAGAGAGAGAGAGCGAGAGAGAGCGAGAGGAGAGGGATGGTGGAGCGCTACCAAATGGCCATCCGCTGTGCAGAAACAACAGGCTTCTCTCTCTGAGTGTGTTCCAGAGAGCTGGCGCTTTTCACCCGCCCCAAGTTTCCCCTTCTCTTTCCCTCAGTGCCTAACAGTGCGCTATTGTGAGGCTGGCGAGGAGACAAATAAAAGGAGGAGGAGAATGAGAAAAAATGATTCAATAGGCCATTGTTGTGTGTGCGCACTTCCTGTTTCAGAGCTGATTGTTGGAAGTTGTAAAACTGGTTAAGATAATGCAGACATATGCACAAAGATGGTATCATGATGACAAACAGAGTGTGGGCTCACACATGAAACATAATTTCTGCTAAATGTCATTCCTGGAGACCACTGACGCAAGTCGAACCCTTCAGACCATCCAACAGCAAACAATGCCACTTTCACTGAATATGGAGTCATTATACTTGACTCGTTGTTAAAAGCTGACCTTTCAGAGCCTGCTGTGTACAAACCTAAAGGGCCAGAGGATAATCACTCAGCTATCCAAAACCGAAGAGAAAAAAAAACACCGCTGTCGCTTATGAAATATCAGCTAGTAATCAGATTGGCCATGGTGTGCAGAGAGGAAATCACGACATGGTTGAAGAAGAAGGGGGAGATGGCAGTGACAGACACTAGACTACCCACATCCTCTTCACACTGACACTATACACGAAGATTAAAATCTATGTTTAGACATGAAGATATTTATGTTGTTATAATTCCAATTAGAAACCTTTCTTAAAAAAGGTTTAAATCCAGATAAACCTTTTCAGTAGCTTTTGGGGTTTTTTCTTTGTTTGGACAGACTTAAAAGTTTTTATATTTACCAAAAATATACATGACAATATTCTGCCAACCTCTAGCAGGCAAAGTAACATCCTGCGGTTCCTTTGGCTTGTACTGATACAAAAGGTGACAGGAAATTCCAGCACACACCCATCCTGCCTGCTATTTAGTTACTAAACAACCCTTAAAAGCATTGCTGGCACTGTACCATAATGGTGCTAAAATAGCAGTCATTGTAGTGCACAGAGCTCCCTCTGCAGACGGAAAACATCTCATCTAACTTTAAAATAATCTGCAGCCTCCAGCGGGGAACGGTGAACAGCGTGTTGTGTTTTATCTGCCTGTGGTGTTTTCGGTCGGGCAGTGTGTCTCAGGTCTGTAGGCTTGTATTCAACCACTGGGGGGCCACTTCTCCCTCCTCTCCCTCATCTTCCTCCCTCCCACCTCGGTGCAGTCGGCGGCCCGCTCCAGCCATCCATCAGCTGAAGACACAGTCGGAGATAAGCCGTGGCACAGTGCAGCTGGCTGAGGAATAGACCTCCCGCCCTACAGCAGTCATAGATCAGCCTCTCTGTCTCTGACATGGCGACACGCAGCACGACTGCTGCTGCTTCTGATTGTTTATATGGCACCTCCTGTTGGCCGATGCATTATTAGCACCTCTTATCTACAATCGGGCACAACAGCTGCTCAGGTTAACAGACTCATTATGTCATGTTTGCAAGTGCAACAACGCCTTAATGACCTTCCCTGAAGCTGCAGGTGCAAAGGAACCAGTTTCATGACAAAACATTTCAAAACTAAAAAACAAAAATTGATAACGTAGTTTTCATTAAAAGTCATTGACCAACAAAGTACTCTAACATGACTTTCTCTTACTGAAGCAGAAGAAAAACCCGTAAAGCTTCTAGTTGTTTGTAATGCTGTCTAGTTATCTGTCCAACTACAAATCACGAAAACTAACTAATAAAAATGAGATTTACCACTTTAAGGATTCCACAATCTTGTGAGCCACTTTCTTTCACAAGTGGGAGTGTGTGCAAACATTTTAATCAAAAACATATATCTGGACTCACCCAGAAAGTGTCAGCAGTGGACAGCAACAACACGAGACTCAGTCACCAGAAACTATTCATTTTGTAACAGTCTGTAACATTTTTGCCACTGTTGATAGTCACATCCTGTGACCTAATTGTGGTTTTAACAACAAGTGGTAATTTCTACAGTGTTGCAACATTATTTGTTCAGCAAAGAAGCATCCACAGAGAGAAAGCCTCTATGGCAACAAAAAAACAACAACATGTGTGCTTTTAACTTGAGGTGCTTTCTGCAGCTTATTTTTGTTGTCGGGACTATCTCAGAATCAAAAGGATGGGAAGAGAGCAGTGTGTGTGTGTGGGCAGTGAGTATTGATTTGGCATCTGATAAAATACACATAAAACAGTGATGTAGTGGGATTGCCTCTCTCAGTTAAGACTTAAGAAAAAGCAGAGGACTGTTCCATGTCTGACTGTCTGCAACAGCTTCACCAACCCATAATAACAGATCACATTTTTTCCCTTTTCTTGGTGTTTAAATCCTCTCAGCTTGCACCACTCAACAGCCTGCTGAGTATACAACAGCTACACCAAGGTTAGACTGTGCAGTAGAGATTTATGGTGAAATATTTATTGTTTTCTGTAATGTTTGAGATTTTTCTTTGGTGTAATATATAGTTGTCACCTCATTGATGCATGAAACTTAGTGGTGTTCATATCAAGTTGACAGACTTTCAATTTTTGTAAGTACTAATAATCTCAGATTGAAAGATTGTTCGGGGGTTGACTGAGCATCGGGCTGTCAAATCTTTCCGGAGTGAAATAATTTTCTGTGCCTACGAGAGGACAATAAAAATGAAACAACACTCTGCTTTGCAACGTTGTCACTTCCTCCACAGCTGTAATGAAACGGCTTTCAAATGATGATGGTGGTGGTGGTCTTATCTTTCTGTGAGATGAGAGTGGGGAGGAATTATAAATATTTTTCCAGAGTTGGAGAGTTGAGAGGAGGGTTAGGATTATGTGGCAGCAGCTGCAGGCGGAGAGAGGAGAGGTTGAGAAGGCGGTAGGATGGGAGGGGGCAAGAGAAGTCAATGGGGGGGAGGGGAGGGTGACAAGTGACCCTGCAGACAGGCTGATTCTGTCATTTCAGCAGCCCCCGCTGTCACTTTTATTCACATCTCTAAAAGAACAGAGGGGTGGTGAAAAAAAAGAGCAGGAAGAAATAATGAAGCTAGTCCTGGAGGAGGAGGGGGGGGGGGGTGGAAAAGGGAGAGGAGAAGGAGAGGCAGAGAAAGGGTGAGAAATAAATGAAGAGCAGCAGGGAAGGTGTCTGTGAGTGTGTCAAGGTTGGGGCCACATTTACACCTGTCCCTCAAGGCTGCAGGGCTGAAAAGGCACAACTGGTGATCAGATCACTGGGATCAGTGTCCTTGGCCAGCCAGAGTCAAACTACTGCTTCTCCGGGGCAGTGGACACTGTGGGGCAGGTGTAGCACAGACAGCCTGCTGACCGCCTCTGCACACAGACAGAAGACACACTCGGCACTGAGCATTGTTTACACCATGTACTGGACTCCCTGACAGCTCCTCTCCCTCAGTTACATAATGCTGTCTGAACATGACAAAACAACTCTCTCAACAACTCTCTCTCTCTCTCCAAATGAACAAGCAGTCGCCTCGATCAGGTGACACAATGAACCAAAGCTTAAGATATATTTATATATACACACACACATACAAAGGGCTTCGTTGTAATTCAGTTTGAGAGTATTTTACTGGAATTATATTTGTATTGTAATAATATGATTGTGTCATGTTAGTTTTTTGTAACAGTGTAACAGTGGATGTCTTTTTTTTTTCACACAACATATTGTGAAAAACATCTTCATAATATTGTGATCAGCCATATCTCAGAAAATAGACAGATGGTCTCCTTGTTCCTTGCACTGTGTCACTAAAATAAATAAGGGTCTTTCTTTATAAACAACACTGTAATGCAGATTTTTATGTTATTCAAAAAAGCAGAAATAGAATTACTGCAGTAATCATTTTATTGTCTGAATCAGGTTATTTACAGCTTCTCCTGTCGAGTCCCCTCTGTGCTTCTTTGACAAGTGTTTTGTGGAAAACCTGCTGTGGTGGAGTAGTGTGCCTGTTGTCCCCCGCTCTGATCATCCTTGTGCAGTACTTTAGCCCGGTGCCAGCAAGCATGCATAAATAAAGGGAACTCATAACCAGTCCACAAAAGCATGGCTGCCTTAATTTGTTTTGATTCGCTGTGGTCCTGCCGTGGGCTTTGGCTTTATTCAAATGTGCCCATCATGTTCAATTACAAGACAAATACATCCCTTCACTTCTACTGGATTCGTGCTGCTTGGATTCAAAGCACAACAAAAGCTGCCAAGCTTCAGCAATACCAAACAATATCAAAGTGAAGAAAGGATGATTCACCCAGGAGGAGGAAAAACTAACACAAAAGAGAGTGAGCGCTGGAGCCTTTTTCTAACATCTACAGTCAGATCAGTCAGTAGTGTTATCTTTAAAAGGGAATGGGTATACAAACATGTAGTGCAGTGTGTCATAAAGCATCAAGGCCAAAGCCGCAGCTCTCAGCCGTTTTGACACAGTTTTATCCAATGCTTTCATTCTCCTCCTACCCCGTTCATGATGTAGTGTTTGATCAGAGAGAAGGGCTGCCATTTTCTGATTCCAGCCCTTCAACAGCTGTGGTGAAAATTCACATCTAAATTCAAATGGAGGCTAACATTACCAGCCCTCAATCTTTTCCCTTTCCAGACATCCACGCTAAAGATTTATTCTGTGGGTGATAAACAGGATGCAGCTGCTCTTGAGCCTCGGAGGAGCTGGAAACTGACGAGTGTTTTTACTGATGTCTTGTGAGATGGGGCCAGGAGCCCTGTTTTAACTCTCTCTCTCTCTCTCTCAACAGCTCCCTCTAAAGACACAAACCAAACCTGAGACACGGCAGGTATCCATACAATAAAAACCAAACAATATCAAGAATATGCTAAAATAACACCACCAACCAATGTAAACTTATATCCTTTATATAATTATTTTTGAAGCACAATATCTCCGTTCTTGCATTTCCAAAATGAACAGCCACTTACCACTTCATCCTCGGACCAGCACTTCTCTATCAGTTTGGGTACAGGCTTCTTCACCAGGCGTTGGAGAGCTTTGCCTGCGTCATAGCTGCTCTCGTGAAGCTGAAGACAACCACACACACACACGCAAAAAAAAAAATCAGCTTCACAAATTATAAAAACAACACATGGATATATTCAAAGGAACATTTACTACGCTGCCACCTGTCTTCATACTGACACAAAAGGGGCCTTTTGAGCTGTATGGACACATTTTATTGAGCTGCTATGTCAATAGAGATAGATTATACATCCAGGAGTGACTGAGGCATTTACTGAAAATCTCATTCTGAGCTGCAGCATCAGTGGAAATGCCTCGCAAAGATATGAGAACCAGCCTTGGTATAAACTACACAGTGACAAAGGCAATTGCTGTGCAGCTTTAAACCTGGTGTCACATTCAATTGGGTGAAACAGGCATTGCCGGAGCTCTCCCTCTGAGAATAAATAGGCATTACTCATTGGAATTGCAAATACAGAGGAAGGTCGAGAGACAATGACCTGCCCGCTATGTTAATTTTCCAGTTTATAGAGTCGGAATATAAATGCCCTGTTTATGATGATTCTAATCTCCTTGTTGTGCTTGATTCCTCGGTATTCATTGTCAAAGTGACGGACAAATCTCTCATTATGCCTAATGTATTGTAAGCTGAGGCTGGGTTTACCACAGGGGGCTACTCTACTGGTTCAGGAGCCTTATCATTGCCCATCACTGCAGAGCTGCATCAGAGCCCAGCTTACAGAAGAATTGCTGCAATTCAAACCAAACATTTCATCAAAGTGGTTTTCTAGTATGTGTGCCTGAGTTCTTGTGTTCATGACTGACTACATGACTACTTACAGTGTTAAGTGCGTTTAATGTAGTGTCATCTCGAGAGGCTGCTAGACACCCGTCTTCTGTTGAGCCTCCGTCACACATCCCTGCAAAGGCAGCCATGCTCCTGTAGACACAACACAAATACGGTCAACATTAAAAATGCAACTGATCTGTAACTACAGAGCATGTTTCGATATCACTTGACTGACTGTAATGTCTGTGTAGCCTGAGCAGGGCTTGGATATTAAAAAGGTCACTGCCGTACAAGTTTTAAGATCTATAAGAACATTCTGCTTGGAATAATAACTGTTCCCTATGTAAACATGTTCAGTTAATTATTTAAAATTATTTAAATTACATCGTCTCCTTTTTCCTTATTAAAAACATATCCAGAACAGTGCAAATATTTTCAGTTTCAAAAGTTTAACAGCTGAACGCAAGATGTCTCCTACTTAATTTAAAGTCCATTTTCAGTGTATGTGCACTGGAGGCTTCAAGTTTCCATTGCAGCTATCACACTTGGCTAACTTAGATACTGGACCATTACAGTAATGTCACAGATCATGCACATGGGCAAATGTTTTAAACTCAGATTTTCAGATGGCACATAAAACTTTCCACCTTCAGCAGACTAATTTGAAAAAACTCTGCAGATATCATATCATATGTGTTGATGTAATTCAGGTAAGCATGAAAACAACTGTGAGGATTAAAACAGACCTCTATAACGCTGTCTGTCACATTGACAGATTGTGATTAATTACATAGTGGCCCCTGACCACCACATAGTAGAGAAGCCTGTTGACACATATCACTTTCACTGTAACAACATCTCACTGAACACTGCTGAATGATTTTATCCCGTGACACCCTACACCTGATAACGTGGAACATTAATAAGCCGCATTAAAATACCACTTTTAAGTGCAGAGATCATGTAGCTACAAGCAGAGGTCCAATACGAGCAGGGGGCAGTTTGGAGTTACAGGTTTAATTATTTCTTTAACTTAATTGGTGTTAGTTCTCTTTTGCACTAGGTGGTTAGATCTCACAGCTCTGCCAAATCTTGATTTCTTCCAGCTCACCTTGCAGCTCTGAGGTACATGAGAAGGTCACAGTCATTGACCCCTGGCATCCAGACCAGTTCCTCATTCTCGGTCACGGCCTGGCCACCAGGAGAGGGGAAAGGCTGCAGCTCTGGGAGCTTGGCCTAATTAGGTCCAGGGAGAAGGAAAGGGACAGATGGTGTCACACTACAAATAGCATGCAAGCTTGAAGAAAATATCAGCTTTCAACCCCCTGTCATGAACTTTTCACAGTGCGGCTGAGTGGTGGCAGCAGGGAATGAGGACACGTTACAGTCAGAATGATTTAATATCTTAACACGACACAAAACAGTACTCTTCAGATAATCTTTCTGTCCTTGCTGCAGGTCACATGAACAAGACCTTCAGTGTTTTCTTTGTGTGCGTGTTTTTGTTTCTAAGTAGAGCATGCTTGAAGACGGCAGTCCATAAATTTTGAGAAAACAAATAACTTCAAACACAAGCAGATGTCAACAAGTCAATGTGCAAGTATACCCAGTAAGATTTTTTTAATATTTGAATACAAAACCTTGGATTTACTGCATTTTAAACAATATCTGTCTTGTGAAAACAGTATTGCAATGAAAACTACTTATTTTGAGGCAAAGCTGAATGGCAACACACAATTGTACACATTTTGTCTGGATTTGATTATCTTAAATGACAAGCAATACCATGAAATGGACTCAATAGCATCTGTGAGGTAAAGGAAGTGTAGTCAGATTTTAAGATAATTATGTGATGACGCATCTAAAGCAACTGTGCAAAAAAAAAGAATCTACACTGTTTTCCAGAGGAAAACAGGAACAAGGAAACTTTGACCAACACTGGAGGAATCTTTCAACTCAACTGCAGGGTGATGTGGATGTGCGTGATATACGATGACTTACTTGGTGACTGGGGCCTACTCGGATTTCCCCTTGTGTGCTGTTTAGTCGCCTGAGAAGAGACAAAGAGAACAGATTGAAACAAAATATTTACTTGGCAGTATTTCAAAGTTAGCTGAAAGAAATCCATCTGCCTGTTGAATCAGTTAAACAACTACAAAGTCACATCAGCGTATAATAACTAAATTAAACTTCAAAGCGTGCAAGACACCAACTATTCATGAGCAGGAAAAGATCATATACGGACCAAGGAAACGAGGCCTATATTTTCTATTGTAAAATCTTTACAGGCAAGTCACATGTGAGAAAAGTATACAGCTTTATAAAATATTATCTGAAAAACAAATAAAGATTTCAGGAGAATATTCCTGGTTGACTGCTCCTGCACAGCGAGCTGAGCAGAGCACATTTGCAGGCCTGAAATTGTGGATGCAGCAATAAAACAGAATCCCCTAAAAGGAGGAGGAGGAGGAGGGATGGGGGGGAGGTGGGGGCTGGCTCTGGATATGCAGGGAGTAGGACAAGAGCCTCTGAAACGGCTGCTGGTACAAATGTTGGTAGCCATAGCAACTGCAATTTAATAATAGTGTTCCGAATCTCCAGCTGCAGTGGATTAAAGAAAATGACAAGATGTTCCTTTTGAAAAGCCTTTCCTTCTGTTGCCTAGGTAACAGCGCCGATTTTCATACAGCCAAGTGCGGGGCGGCCCAGAATCTGTCAGCGTGATTTGCACCCGAAGAAGCTCATACTCCATCATGGAGACCTGGCGGAAACCTGAGAGGCCACAGCCCTGTGGTCTCTTTACAGTCCTCCAACCGCAAAACCCAGTGACGGGTACATATTTGACCCGACGCCTCTTTCCCCTTCTTCACAGACCTCCTCCTCCGCACAAGACAGAGTGATTAGAGCAGTAATCCATAATATTATGAACTATGGCTGACAGAAGTACTGGCACAGAGGATATCAGCACAGGCCAAAAACTGGGTTTCAGCTGCAGTAAATGACCCCGGGTCTGCCAGGACAGTCTGCTGCTCCAGTGCATGTCGAAACACTTCATTTCACTTTATTACAAACATTCTCAGGGCACAAGACAAACTAAAAATGTCAGCTATTATGATTTGGCAGACAACGGGAACCCGAAGCGATGAATATTGCTGATAAAAGTAAAATATGATGGCTTCCTACGTCATCAGGTGGTTTAATGGTTAAAGCGCACACCACATGACCGCAACATCCATGGTTCGACTCCCGGCCGAGGGACCTGTGCAGCTATGCATACCCCCCCCACCCCCTCCATAGTTCCCTGTCTCTACACTGTATGTCTACACTGTCTGTGATTTCAGAATATTTAAATGCTCCATCAGGCTGTGTTTCCTCAGACACTGTTTGGCTCAATATGAAACTTGGCTCTAGTTCAAACCCTCAACTCAACTTTTAAAAGTCTTATTACAAGTGAGTAGCGTAGAACTAGCTATTAGCTTTCTATAGTTCATGAGAGATTAATGAAAAACATGATCCTGCCTTTTACTTACAGGCCAACACTCACATACAGCCCCCTATACATACAGGTACACTTCATATCTACGCTGCTGGATGGTTATAACATACTAATGCCTGCAGGTCGTCTACTGACCCCCAGAAATGTTGAATGTACAGAGTGAGTGAGGGTCTGGTCTGCATTACTGCTGGGAGAAACTTCTACAAATGTGTTCCTGACAATATGCAGTAGGCCAGGTCTGCGGTACGTTTGGCAGGAGGCTGTAAGGATGACAAATGAGGACCTGTGCACCAGAATGAGAACAGCGTCGAAAGACAGCCATGTTTTACTCAGGCAAATCTTGAGAGCAGACGGTCGACATTCAGATGGAATGCTGCACAGGGTCCTGAGAGAGGAGGAGGACTACAGATGTATCGCAGCAGGGAGCTCTCAGGAGTCTCCATAAAGACTGCAGGTATACTCAACCAGGATCAGCCTACTGAACAAGTAAAGCACTTGCAAGCATGTGGTAAAATCAGACTTGTATATTTTGCAACAAAACCCATATTCATAGTAGTATTATTTACTGTGTACAAATCTGGAAAAAAATATATTACTGAGATGCTTGTATTCAATTTTTCTGACTGTAAATGTAAATAAGTATTATAAAGTCATAATTTGACTTCTATCTAAGCCAGTGTGCCAGCAGAATTAGTCATAACACTGACTTCTTGTAATAAAAGTTTCCTTATTTCCTCTAATAAGCTGCACAAAGCCTGCTGCCTAGCATTATAAACTATATTAACCACAACAAGTTCAGATCTAACTCAGCATTAGCATTCAATCTTGTCAAGTAATTGCAGGCTTACTTAATAAACCCAAACAACAACGCGACAGTCTGATCAACTTTGTGTGTGTGTCTGTGCAATCAAGGGTAACCCCGCCCCCTCCATCAATTGCAGCCAATCACAGCGCGAGCCTGTGGCACACTGACATAATTGCAGCACAGAGAAAACAGACCCCAACTTGGTCGTGTTTAAATACCATGACAGGCAGCGTGTACACATCACAGCTGGAAGCAGGGGTGGCAGAGCCGGCTCAGCTTTTGTGTGCAGCCCGGCGCTGCTCCATGCGCCATGTCATCTCGATTGTAAACAGGAGCTGCAAAATGGAGCCAGGGCAGCCTCTCCGGCTCTTATAGCCGTCATATTACCACGCTGGGCGCACATTTGTCAATAGAATACACACGGATGCATCGCAAACAATGTGCATACATGAGGACTTTTAATGGTAGCGTATTATTTAAGGTATGATGCAAAACCCGTAACGGTATGTGATCTGTGTGACAGCCTGCATGTTCAACAGCATTCAATCCTCCTGCTACTGACACAATGTGCACACTCGCTGTCGGGCTTTCCGACACAAACACAGCATCTACACACCATGACAGTGATGCGGACAGCTCGCACACGTCGCACAGTTTTGTCAGACAGCTGTAATGCGATCCATGAAAATAAGACGAGCGACACTCGCGCAGCAACTAATAACGGCACGAGAAAGCACGAGAATATGATGGCAGACCTACCTCCGGGGACTGAACAAATCGTCCATTTCTGACATCGAGCCCTAATGGGTTGGTGGTGACACTGTGTGTATAATGCTCGGTGGTATTAACTCCCCTCTCCCACCTATGTCTAGGTGCTCAAAATGGAGAACCACGCACTCGCTCCGGAGAGGTATTCACTGAGCTTGTGCTGTGACCTCAGCCTGCACGTACAGCGTCGCAAACTCGGCTCGCTTTTATATAGACACTACTGAGCATGTGCTGCGACCTCGCACACGAGCGCGCGCACACGTACAGACACACACAGGCGGACACGCATGCAGGATACGGAATTCATCTCTCCTCGTATGTCTGCGCCATAATAAACAAGAGTGAAATTGCGAGGCTGCAAACACCCCGCTTAGAATACCAAACGAGCGGAGGAGAGGAGAGGAGGGGAGAGGAGGAGAGGGGAGGGGAGGGAGCGGAAGACTGAGACTGAGCGGGGCTCTGAAGGAGGGGGTTCCCAACTGGCAACCCTCAGTGGATAACAACAATCAGGGTCCACCAGTTAAGTGAACAGCTCATCATGTGCGATAACCAACCAACATATCACACATTTCCATTTTTTACATGTGGAAATATTTGGGTCAAAGTCAAAGGACAAATATACAGACCATCAACGATACAAAGGTAACTATTAAGATGCTGGAAACAATATATACCCTGATATTTACCATTATAGCACAACAAAAACACACTCAAATGTCATCTAGTGATCCTTCACATTTAAACATATCTAATATGACCTATCTATGAAATATCTGCTGGCATGTACAGTTCCTGTCTGTCAAACTATGACACTTTTTTTTTTACAAAGGATATTCACCACTGTGCAATGCAATAAGCTGAGCAGGTATAGAAACGAAAACACATTAAAAAACAACTTTAAATCAAAAGTCAGTTCTTAACCACATCACCACCACCACATCACAGCAGCGGGGAGAAGCTGTTACCAGTGAACGTGGTTTATTTTATCCTTTTAAAAACACAATTTAAAACCCACTGGAGAGGTTACACTATCAAACCAAAACAGAGCTCTAGTATTATAATGATGATTTTTTGCACCGATACTACACTGATTATCCCAAAGAAGTTTATATTGTCATTATTATAAGTAGTAGTAGTAGTAGTAGTAGTAGTACAACAATTATATTAAACACCATCAATAATCATCATTGCCACTAGACATGATGAAACAACTGCAGTATGCCATTATAACTATGAAAGGATAACTGTCATGCACAGCAGATATTTGAACTGGTCAGAGCAGGAAATGCACAGGTGTTACTCATAACACTATATAAAAGCATCTCAGTAAATCATGACAGTGTAACAGTGAGCCAGCATGCACAATAATACCAGGACCACCCCACTCTGCATCTGATTGGCTAGGACTCATTGCCTTCGTTGGTTGGTTTGGTCTAGGCATTAGTTGGTTAGGGTTAGGTTAAGAGTATCAGGGTCAGAGCCAATCAGCAGAGTAGGGAGGGTCTAACAAACTAACAGGACCCTGAAACTAAAGCAGGTAAATGGAATTCAGCCATCATTAACTTCATTCTTTTCATATTGTGACATCACAAATATAATCTTAATCAAACTAGTCACTTAAAATAGTTGTACTTGTAATAGTAATTAAAAGTTGTAATTTGACAATCATCATGACAATTCTAGAGCCCCATAATTACACCGCGTTAAGACCATTTATAACATTGACAGTACAGTACAGTCTTCAGTAAGACATACCAACTCCAAAAAAGGAGAAAGCTCATGTGTAATGAAAGAGAAGTATTTTCATTATCTTTTGAGCATTCGTGTTACAGCTGAGTGATTCTAAAGCAAAAAGCAAAAATAATACATATTTTCTGCCTTTTGGTGTCATCATACACATGTTAATATCTCTAGGGATCTATCATATGGTAATTACTATGAGATTAATTGAAATTCCAATAATCAATATAAATCAATATATTACCCACAACGCTGTCTTGTGGGTATACTTTTTTATTACCATAAATTAAAAGTATGTCAGTGTTGTGGAGAGTTAAGCAAACATTTCCGGGCTGTGGGGGATTGAGAAGGGAAGTTAATTAGTGGAATTAACAGGACAGAAAGCTCCTCACCTGGTCTCTGGGTTATATCCGAGGATATAGAAAAAGGAGTCAATGCGGGCTTTGAACTCCCTGGCAGCAAAAATGTCAGAGAAATGGGAAATGTTGCATTTCCCCCTGTGTGAGAGAGAAAACAGAGATTAGACAAAACAAGCACATGACAAAGTGAAACCCTAGCAGGAGAGGTACAAGTCCTAATTAGAGCCTCATCTATTGGAGGTGACACATACAACAGCAGGTATCTTGTGCCTGTCAGTGCCTGCTGACTTCACTAACTCTGGCTAGTGAACCCATAAACACCAGCTGAACATGTCAACCCTCCCTCGTCTGCTGCAGCTGAGGGGTGGGAGACAGATGCTGCTGAGATCTGAACAGAAGTTCAACCTGTGTGTCTCCCTCCCAAAACTATCACCACCCCCCAATGAGCTGAGCAGGCAGAGGCTCTGACCACATCTTGATACCATTTCCTGTTTCCAGCACCCTGATGTCTGGCTCTATCAAAATAACAGACATCACAGGCATGTGAAGCTAGGCTGCCTTGCAGAGAAACAGTATCTTCCTCCCCCTGAAAAGATTAAAGGGTGCTAAGGAGGGCTGTTTTTTGGAGAGCTGCGGCATTACAGCATCCCACTGGAATTCCCTCCCGTTTATCTAAAGCCTGGAGAATAAGTCAAATCAAAGGGTGCTCTGTGTAGGAGAAGTTGCAACTAATTTGCCCTGAAATCAGTGGTTTCTGGGAGACATGGCTTTGACTGCTCGCCGCTGTGCTGCCCACAGATGGTTCTGGTTAAGGGAAAAGGGGAAGTGGGAGAGGAGGGGGGGTGGTCAGGCAGGAGTGGATGAAGAGACACCGGCAAGATTGCAGAATAAAGACTGAATATCTGATTTCAGACCAAGAAAATGATTATGGCTATATGCCTTTCTCCTGTTACTAAACGCAGACGGAGTGAATGCCATCAGTTTTATTTTCGAGCAACGATTCCCAAACTGTGATTCTTGCTGAAAGGCTCAACAACTGCACTCCAACTGGCCCAAGTCATTTAACTTCATTTTATTATAGATAACAGTTATTACATATACACATCACATTACAATGATGTAAAAATTAGTTGTTAATAATTTTATTATTTTAGAAATTAAATTTGCCTGTGCTTAACTACGCAGGCTGTTGAACTGGTAATGTTAAACGCTAAATGGTAAACACCTAGACACAGAAGGTAAACTACTTGCAAAGTGCTCAATCTAGTCCCTCTTTACAACAGTACAGTATCTTCCAGAATGTCAGATATGACAGAGGATGTCAGATGAAGCCTGGTAGAGCATATCAAAGCAAGGAGATGCTTTTCCATCCAGTTCGATGAGACGATGGATGTGGCTGATCTAGCAAACTTGCTTGTCTATGTCAGATATGAGTATGAGGAAGCATTACATGAAGATTTTTTATTCTGTAAGCCCTAACTGACGACAATGACGGGGTGTAGCAGCAATGTAGTGGCATGGGCATGCCAGATAATACACAATGTTAAGTGTAGCCATTGGAGCATACATCCTGAGGCCTTGGCCGTGGGGAAGATGCCTGTGGAACTTAAGTCCGTGCTAGTCGCTGCTATATCAATGTTGTCAATTAAACAAAGCTCGACATATCAAATCATGTTTGCTCAGTGTGCTCTGCAACACAATGGGCAGTGAACATGTGCAACTTCTGTTGCATACAGAAGTTAGATGGCTATCAAGAGGGAAACTACTACCAAGGCTCTCCAAACAGGTCTCTGAAGTGAGGGTTTTTTTATTCATTTTTTAACAAGAGCACTCAGGCTAACCTGTTCTGTGACTCGTGGTGGCTGGCCTAATTAGCTTCTCCAACAGACATAATTTCACATCTAAATGAGATCAACATCAGACTACAGGTAGTCAGTCAGATAGTTTTTGACGTGAATGACAAAATCACTGCAATGAAGAGAAACTGCAGCTGCTTGCCATCAAGGTCAAGGCTGTCTATCTTTGCTTCTCCAACTTGGGAGACCTGTCTGGAGCTGGGTTCATCTGACACTTCACTTAAAGATGCAATAGCTCTGCACCTTTTATCCATGGCTGACCAGTTCACAGTGTACTTCCCGGTTAATGCCAGGCCTGAGTGGATCAGAGACCCCTTTTCTGCTGATGCAACAGAAAGGCCAGATGATCTGACAGATGCTGAACAAGACAGGCTGCTTGAATTATCATCAGGCAGTACCCCTGTGTTATAACTAAAACACAAAATAACCTATCATAACTTAACTTTTAGATCCAACTAAAGCAGGAGTACCCAGCACTCTCATTAAAGTCTGTGCAGTTTTTGATGTTTGTCTCAACCTATCTTCGTGAGAAAAAGACTTTTCTGTTCTCACTCATTCATTTGTTTGTAAAAAGTGAATAAGAGTATAAGGAGTATATAAGGAAGTAAAATCATAGTATATATCATAGTATTGCACTCTGTTAAGTTATTAACAGAATGAATTTCAAAAACTACCATAGTCAGTATTTATAGCATTTGGTCTTTGCACAGTTTAGAACCAGTTTCAAGTCATTAAGCTGTTTCTGAAGGAGATTAAATCATAGCTGTAGATTTTTAGAGGCAGCATGAAGAGAATCTGCACAAGAATAAAGGACCATGTCATCTGAGTAATAAATAGTGAATAACATTGAATAAGATGGATCCAAGGCCAGAACTTTAGGAAACTCTCTTTGTAATGGTGAGAAAAGAGGACTGAATATTACCTATTTTGACACATTGAGACCTATCAGTGAGATAATTCTGCATTGCAACCCAAAGAAGAAAGTTGTAAAAGCAGGGAGTGGTCAACTGTGTCAAAAGATTTGATTAAATCCCAGCAGCACAGGGTTTTTCATAGTCTTAATACTGAAATGATGCTGTTAATAACTTTGACCTGAAGCCTGACTGAAATGGAGTTAGTATGGAATACATGGATAAAAAGGATTTCTCTGTTCATTATCGGGTAGCTTAAGTATTTTTGCAAGACAAGATAGTTTTGAGATTGGATGATAATGATTTAATTTGGATTTGCGACCACCTTTATGGAGTAGTAATCGTTTGAATGTTACATAAATGCCATTAAAAGTTAGTGCAACAAGAGCTGATAAAAACACAGCAAGAGAAAAATATAGATACGTCAGGATAAATGTAGAGCACTGTAGTCATTCTCTGTTTCCTGAGTCCGGACTGCAGCAGGAAAGCATTTTATGATAGAAGAGTGTCTAATAAAACACAGGGTGTGTTAGTCACTATGTGCTGATTGAGTACTTTATAAGAACAGCGTTTGCTTGAAGCATGAATAGTAGGTTTAATAGCACGAGCTTGGTAACAGTAAAAATATGATTTTCATGGAATAGAAAGACACTTTTGTACAATAAATATCCCTATGGGTTACTGTAACTGTAGGCTATCCTGACAGTGATTTTTCAAGGCCTCATTAGAGGTACAAAGCACCACAAAATCTGCCAAGAACCTGGATCTTTCATATGGTCATAAAATTTAATAAATGTTGGCAAAAAACATCCATGTTACTGGACCTTTCAGGGTAGACACTGGACACTGAGTGAAAGAGACCCTTGGTACTGTCCTGTCAAACTGCAGCTTCTATCTTTTAGTACCACTTATCTTTGTGTGTGTGTGGATGTACAGAAACATGAGTGTTTGTTTACCTGAGAGCAGCAGCATGATACGTGTCCACATAGTCAGAGATGAAGAGTTCTCGACTCCTGACCACTGGGTCTGTGATAACCAGCTCCCGGCCAGAGTCTGGAGGGAAAAAAAACACAGTACGAATGAATAAATATCTACATGATATACACTGCAAAAGACAACCTAACTCATTCACCTATGACAAAGAGGGAACAGAGATTAAGTAGCTCAGGTATTTGAAGTCACTAATAAAATCATGAGAATGGCTCTGCATACACTCAAACTAACAAGTACATCTGTGGAGGTCAATATTGTGCCACATAATTCAATAAAGCCAATAAAATGTGGTCCCCCGAGGAGAGGACATAATGTGCAGTTCTCAAGTGAAATGACCCTTGTAGGGGTTAAGACGCATCAGCAGTACTGAGAATGAGCCAGGACCCGTCGTTGACAAATGACTCGAGTTGTGTCGTGCTGTGGCCACTGTGCTCCAGCCTTGTGACATCAATTCTAATAATCCAGAGTCCCTGCTGCAAGGACAGACTGCAGATAGTGAGCGGTGCGCCACACTGCACTGAATCTGTATCTGGAACAGCGTGTGTGGTGTTTTGTTGATAACCCCAATGACAACCTGAACTAAAGCTCTGACACCAAGTGACACTTGGATTATTATAGAACAGGAAAACAAACACCCTGTGTGACTGCAAATGCAATTGTTTCATGGTTACAAAGCTGTTTTGTTTATTTCTTCATAGCATATATTAAGAGTGGACTGTATTCTGTGGGCCCGACAGAGGAAAGCTCAGCCATTAGGGATATGTTAGCTAACAGGAAGTGCCAACTGCCTGGTGAGTGTGTGTAACCTGATGCACCAGATGGTTTGTCACACAGAACCACCTGAGAAGTTGTCCTTGGAAACGGTTTGTTTAAAACATTTAAAAAATAAAATTAAAAAACAAGTACTGCACATTCACAAACAAAAATTACAGTAAGTTAGTAAGTTGTACTTAAAGTATTGTATTAAATACTCAAAGACACATGATGTTTATGTGATGCTTCATTTATCACATTTTTTTTGGAAATTTTTTTATGATTTTTTTTCATTTAATATGAATATAAAAAGACAAAAAAACAATATGGTGTTGTGGAGCTACTTCGTAAATACTAAATACAAATCAGACGATTATTCAAACTATTACAAGTCAAAGATAGATCTGAGTCTCCTTCATGACATTTACTTTCTGTCATCAAGATGATAACAGTGATGTTCTTGTAGATGATGTACGTGTTAGAGAGTGATGAGCCCGCTGTTACTGGTGGTGTTGAGTGTGTGTGTGTGTGTGTGTGTGTGTGTGTGTGTGTGTGTGTCCTCAAGGGCCACATGGCACTGCGGGTTATTAACACTTGACAGTGCTGCTGTCTGGCCTGAAGAGTGTTACCCAGGGAACGGCACAGAGCCGCGGGATTGGCTTGGCTGCCTGGGACACAGTCTTCTGCTTTCTGTTTGAAATGCAATTCTCACAGCTCGCTCTTATATCCCTCAACAGTCTGGAGAGCAGAGGCAGGTGTGTGTGAGTGTGTATGTTTGTGAAGAAGGGATATTGAGAGTTGGATTACAGAGCAAGTAAGTGTGTGTGTGAATTGTGTACACAATATATACACATGTGAGGATGTGTTTCAATGCACACAAGGTGGTCTCACCGTTCTCATTGTTGCGATCCTGCACCAGGTGCTGGTAGACAGAGTCGGGCACCTCTGACTGGCGGTAGTACCATTTCACATTCATCAGCAGATGGTCCCGTTTACTCTGCAACACAGAAAGACACAGAGCAAGTGAGCAGGAGGTAGACATCATTTTGTTTGATTATGACGTAACAAACCACCCCCCTGGCAGACAGTGGTGCTGCACATTGTTTATGAGACTCGCAGGCTGTTGCCAGAAAGCATGCAGAGAGACCAAGTCAATTAAAAAGGGATTGCAGAGCATTTAGAGCCTTAATAAAGTAAACAGTGGGATGGCTGTTGCTGGTGGAGAGAGAGAAACCATGAGGGGGATGGACGAACATTCAATCTCTGCTTACTACAAACCAGTCATCTGCCTCAAATGAGCTATGAAATGATTTTAACATACTTTTGGGCTTTTTAAGTTGCCTCATGCACAAATACAGCATCATTTTACTATGCTTTGAATTGTATACTCTAAATGCTGCCACCCACTGGCTTACTGACAGAGTGCAAGTCAGCACAGGCCTGTAATTCTTTACATGACCAGCAAGTGGAAGCACTGAGGCAGGAAGAGTGCTTTTCCAGGGCCAGTCCATGAAAAAACAGTGGGGGGAGGGAGTGGGGAATGGTAGAAACTGAGGCCAGCGCAGAGGTGAGGGATGACAAAGGGCAAAATACTGTTTTCATTTCATGTTGTAAAATATTTATTGTGCCTTCACATAAGCTCAACTGACCGTCACAGTGGTTTGAAAGAACATTAGAGAGGCTGCTGGGCTGGGCGCTGGACTGCGACGCAATCCTTTTGGCCCCAGCCATCTTTATTAAGGGCTCAGTTGCACTGCACTGCATTGTACTACACGGCAGAGACACCTGCACCACCACTGACACCACCCATGGAGCAGAGGAGAGATGAGTGTATGGAAAAATGGAACAAAAATGGGAGGAGGAGGAAAAAGTCTACAGTAATCGAAGACAGGCAGTTTAAACATCCAGGCTCTTCACTGTATCTGTTCATGTGTACAGGAACATGAGGTCAGACTAAAGATATTTAAAGCCTTTAGAGTACATTGTTCTGTTATGTCACTGGGGAGGAGGCTGATCACACACAGCCAAGCAAATTACCTCCCTAAACCCTCAAGCCCACCTCTGCTTTTACCATTCTCTCCATTCCTTCTTCCCTCCTTCTCATTCCAACCCTCCACACCACCACCACTCCATTTTCCTTCCCTCATTCCTCCCTCTCTTCTACCTTGATTATGGAGGACTTGTGAGTGAGTAAGTGAGCCTGGACGTGTTAAACAACAGCTGGCACGCAGTCAGTCAGTGGCATTAACTGCTCTAGATGACTGTGTCAGTATTCACAAAAACACACACACACACACACACACACACACACACACACACAAACACTTTGCCCATGATTCAACAGAGAGCCACATTGATGGACCAGACACAGACCCCCTGAGCACGTAGACATACTTTGTGTGAAGAAACGTGTGCAATGACGTCATGTCCCTCCCCCCCTCCCACCCAGTAGTAAGCCCACCCATCCCAACCGCTTGTCTATCCAGTGTACAGACACTGTTGCCTTCTAGACAAACAGGCTTCCTGCCACAGCAGAACAAGTAGTTATCCAGCGCTTATATATAATTAATACTTTAAGGAGACTAAATGCTGCCAGTGTGTTACCTGAACATTTCATTTTCTGTCTGTGAAAGCACAAAATCAAAGGGATTTCAGAGATGGAACACAGAGCCTGATGCAAACAGAAAAGCACAAGCAGGCGGAAAGAAGTGTACACACACACACACACACACACACACACACACACACACACACACACACACACACACACACACACACACACACACACACACACACACACAATTTCACAAGCCTGTATTATTTTAAACCAACTAAATGGGCCGAAGAAAAGAGTGAATGTCAGTTCAGCAGTCATCAGTGTCCTCGCCACTACAGAGTAGCTGCTGCTCTACAGAGCAGATTGCTGTTTAGAAGCTCACAGCGGCATTAAGCCCTCTCAGGCAAAAAAGGGAGGGAGATGGGAGAGAAAGACTGAGAGTGCAACATATGGAGAACGTAGTGGGAGTGAAGCATAGCTTTCAATTATCACAATTCTATAAACATGCGGGGTGGAAAAATGAGTAGATAACGCGAGGAGAAAATGAAGGGGGATGATAGACAGCTCAGACTAGCCACACGAACTACTAGTTGTATTGTCTGGGTTTTTGCTAAGTCTGCCATTGAAAATAACAGAGAGAGGACATATAAGAGAGAACCACAATGCTGAATTGATTAGAGACATTCCTCACTGCCTGTAGAGAGCCTAGTGGAGCTGAGCCCCGTACAATGTCCGCCATCTTTGTCTGTCCTGCCAGAGGCTAAACATGGCCCTGCCCTCCCTCCTCCTGGGCCCTAAACCCTGGGAATGCTGCTCTCTGTGGAGAGGCCAAAAGACTTACTAACCCACTACTGAGAGAAAGAAATGAAATAAGGAGGAAAGAGGACAGAAAGCGCACGGAAGCAGAGCAAAGCAGATAGAAGGGGGAGGGGGATTAAGATGGGAGGAGCAAGACCTTCTCATTTCCTCAGACTTAAAATTACAACTATCCTCCTCCTGCTGCTTTACTGAAACCCCCAAGGGTACAAGGCTACCCCTTTATTCATTGAGGAGATATAAATCTGAGAGTCATGCTTTGGGGCTGAACACAATGGCACCTCCCCTCCCTCCACTGGCTCTGGCCTGGCTTGTGGCATTCTTGGGCACACTCAACAGACATGGCGGGGATTAGAAGGGGGCAGACTATATGTTGTTGGAAATGTTTGTGAGTGTATTCCTCGTTGAATGAATCCTCATTTTATCTCTATTAATAGAAAACAAATCAATTCATTCATCTGCGCTTTTAAAGTGGCTGAGACAAGCGCGGCATTGTGCGAGTCGGTTAATTCTCCCTCTGACTCACTAAAGGTGGCTGGCCCCTTGGATCCATAATGGCTGTGCAGTTTTCTTTGTGTGGCTGCATGTGTGTGCAGTCAGCTCTGGAGCTGGGGCCCCTGTGTACGAACACACCACTACAAAGAAAAAGGGGAAAGAGGGAAATACAGAGGGAAGGGCTTTAAAATGGAAAAGAAACCAGCTCTGGAAATCTGCTGATGTAAACTTCTTAAAACATGGACTGACTGTGGGATTAATTCCATGTTTTCAACTAAGAGAGAGGGTGTGAAATCAATAAACTGCTTTTCAATGCAAAACTAATGGCGAGGCTAATACCTATATCTGTAAGTCTTTCAAGGGTTGCACTGCGGCAGAGGCGAGCCCAACTTTCTACCACATGGCCTTTATAATATGGTCACTGCCTTTCAGCCACACCGAACTGAGCTGTGACAATAGTAAGGGAACGTTGTTACAACCTGTAACCCTCAAACCTAATGCCCCTGTTCCTCCTCCTCCCCTCACTGTAACACTAGAGCTCTGCTTTAAACAAAACCAGACCCTCCTGCTCCCACACGACAGGCCCCTAGTGCACCTCGTTAACAGGAAACCTCTGTTTATTTTCTCTGCTTTTCAAACACTCTCTTCTTCCTCTGCTAACCCTGTTAGTGACACCCCCCCCTTCTACTGGTGACATCAGCATGCAGGATCTATGACTTCCTTCAAGAGGTGGCGGCCAGGAGTAAGGAAGGAAAGACAGATCCGAAACACACAGACAAAGGAGACGGTGGAGAGCGAGGGGAGGGAGAAGGGAGGAGGGGGAGGTCAAACAGACAAGAGCAGCAGCAGCAGCAGCTCAGTGTTAGTAAGGAATGTCAAGCAGTTCAGCTAGGCTAGCAGGCTGCTGAGCTAACAGCTTAGTTAGCTAACGCCCCTGGGGCAGGGGAGGCTCGGGTATAGCAGATCAGGGCTGGTAGCTCTGTGACATTGACAGGCGGAGGCTCAAAGTGGCACGGAGGGCGGAGTGTTCACCTCGCCTGCCGCAAGGGGAGAGTAAGCACAACCAAAGAACAAAAGGCTGATTGTGGCATTTGGAGGCAGAGATGGGATCTGGGAGGACTAATCTGCTACTCCGACATGATAAGATTAGAGAGGGGAGGCAGGAAGAGCTGGCTGGGAAGATCACACATATACTAGCATAAACACGTACACACACGCACACGCACACACACACACACAAAGATGATGGATCTGATTGGAAGGGTTTTCCACTCGGCTTTCTGTCTTCCTCATTTTCCTTCTTTCTCTCACTCTCTGAGACAGAGAGATCCGCCAGCACACCAGCACTCAATAAGCACTTCCATCTGGACGACAGAAAACACACACGCTGAAAAACTGTATGTGTGTGTGTGCGCATGTGAATATATACTGGCGAGGTACAAGAGATCTGCTGTGCTCGTGCAATCTTCGACATCTCAGTGACTGACAAAGGAGGTTGTTAAAAAGAAAAGCCAGCATGCTGTGTGAGCAAACACACACACACATATATATATACAGGCCAATGCTTTCTCTCTCTCACACACACACATATACACACAAATAACAGGCTTTCAGGGTAAGCACCACAATTCTTCTCCCAGCCCTGCAGTAGAGCGGTGCAGGCTGGGACTCTGTGTCAGAGGTAAGAGAAAGCACCTCTAAATCAGGCTGTCAGAGCCAGCAGCAGCAGCAGGACTCAACTCTGCAATCTGCAATCCTCCTCTCCTTATGGGCTTCACAGTGTGCACTTGGCTAGTTGAAAGGACGAAAGGATAACCTGCTCCTTAAGCCTTCTTCTCTTAGGCACATATAATAACACATAAACAAAAGCTGATTACAACGTTTGCAAGGAGGAACTGTGCGCTGCCTGCCTCTCCGCCTGGCAACAAGAACAAATGGGAGAGAGAGAGAGAGTGGGGGGTGGGGGGGTGTGAAGGGGGGGTTTGAGGTGAGTCCCAGCTGTGGTGGCGGTGCTGGCAGGACCTTTGCGCCGTGCCTACACAGGGGTGTCTCTCTCTCTGCCTCTCTTTGGCTTGACCTGTTTGGATATTAAATCGGCGCCCTCTGCTTTGAACACACTGGGCCCATCTGTCAGCCCGGCTCCATATTGGATTGAATGAGCATTAGCCGTTTCAAAGTGGGCAGATTTGTTCTTGCTGCTCTGGTGTGTGTGGACCTTTGAACATTAACTCCCACGCTTGCCGTGAATTTAAAACCCACTTTCAAGGAATTGGGCACTTTACAACAGACTCAATACTTGTATCATTGTACAAATTGACAGCATACAGCAGCACATCTGAGCATGTTAACAGGTCCTCTTGTCATCCAGGCAAAAGCAAGAGGGATGGTGGCAGAGATGGCGAGGCTAAAGAAAAAGAGGAGAGGGGTTGAGTCACGCGGAACTCACAGATGATACTAATTAAGACGTGAGGGCTCTGGGCAACTACTGGTTGATCACACTGCCAACCACAGGCACACTTTACACACTGGAGAGTCACAAGCACCACACATGACCGCCACATCTGAGCTCGTCCAGCACCTGGCTTCCTGCCATGCTGATAACAAACAGGGCTAATTGCACGAGCCTTTGTTTCGTCTCTCCTTTATTTCAAATGTGTCCCCAGTGGGGAAAAAAAGCAAATTAATGGCAGGAATAATAAGAAAATGGATGATGTTGACCACATTGCCCTCTTTCTAGACAGAGGGAGGTGGTGAGAATTGAGCACACTAACCTTGGCTGCGTGCTCAATAAAATAGCCAGCCAGTGTCCAACTTAAATATTTGCCTTTGCCTCCAAAACACTTCTGCTGCACAGTGGTTTTAGCCAAGAAATCTAAGACGGGTTAAGTGATGGTACAGAGTGTGGCGCGGTGGAAGGCTAAAGAGAGAGGACTTTAAGAATACACTCACTAATGATGATCATTATCTGCAGAACACAGACACACAACACAAGGGACCTGACAACTTGTGCTCAGTGATTTTAGGCTCCACACAAATACACAGGCACATCTTCCCCTTTTTGAGAACACAGGCAGAAATCCTTGGAGCGCTAGCAGGGGTACAGACTAGAATGCAGATCCAAGTGAGACTTTATACGCGGGCTGTGTGAGGACAGATGGAGGCGTTTAGGAGAGCTCATATGTGGGTGTTCAGATCATAATACTGACTTTATTGCCCAAGCTCTCCCTCTCAGACAGACATACAGCTAGAGGCTGCCAGAAAACATTGTCATTTCTGCGTTCAGCCTTTTATTTAGCTGCTTCAAAGCCACCTCACTTTGATACCTGGCTTCCTGTGTGTGTTAGTGTGTTTGCACATATAGCCTGGGATGTTCTCTTGAGAGCAGAGACTTGTCTGGTAAGACCTGTGAGTCAGGATTCGGAGTAAGACGCAGACACACACACACACAAAAACTGAGGAATGCTGACGTTTTTTGGACACCACAGGCTTTCTTTGTGTTGTGCAGAGTGTTTAAACGGTGCAGTGTTTGGTTTGGAAGGCCATTTTTGCCTTGTTAGCATAGCCTGTTGAGCTAATGAGACGTCTTACTAATACTGACTGGACTACTGCTGAGGAGGAAGAGAGGGGGACTGCTCACAGAGAGGGGCGTGCAGAAAGGATATGAATATCAGGCTCTGTGTATGTGTGGACTTGTCATATTGGACGTCTGCCCAGCCGGCTAATCCAGACCCTGTGTGTGTGTGTGTGTGTGTGTGTGTGTGTGTGTGTGTGTGTGTGTGTGTGTGTGTGTGTGTGTGTGCGCATGCGACTACCAGTGGGCATGGCATAGAAGGAGCTGTGGGCTAAATGAGTACTGTAATGGAAGACAGGAAATGAGAAGGCTTGCTTAAGCCACTGCTTATCGATCTCCCCCTTGGTTTAATACACATACACAAAATTAGGACTGAAAGTGCAGGTGAATGAAGTAGTAATAAATATACACAGCAAATACAATTCAGCCAAGGGTAGAATATCTGTGTCTAAAGGTTAGACAGGTTGTGTGTGGTATATCTCATCAACAGCTTGCTGGAGAGTCAGGAAACTGTTCTGTGTTTGTGTCTGTAGGTGTCAGTTTAAAGACTGATGGTGTGTGTGCTTTGAGATGGATGATGGAGAGTTGGTAAAATAGAAATGCGAGTGTGTGTGTATGTAAGAGCAGCTGTCAGGTCCTCAGAAGAGCGTCTGCAGGGAGTGTGTGTGTGTGTGTGAAAGTGACATAGATACTGAGAGGCTACTTGTTTGTGTTTTGTTCTGTATCATCAGGACACGTCGATACACACAGTTAACAGGAACATTTATGATCCTGCTAATATACTCCAAAGCTTATTTCTGCATGCATACACAAACACACAACCATTACTGTGTGAGAACACAAACACACACACCCATGAGAGGGAGGAGTTGTTATACATAGCTGGTGAGTGGAGGCAAATAAGCAAAAGAGAGAGGGAAGCAGAGAATAAGTGCAAGCATGCAAAAACAGATTTTAACGCTGTGTGAGAAACCGGACAGACAGCATCACAGGCGGCCTCGAAGAGCTCATCTCACCATGAGCTTAGGGATGGGTATCGAGAACCAGTTCCAGTTCAAAACTGGTTCCACTGTCCAATCCATCTGAGCTTATCAATTCCTTTAATCAGCGCCAGTATGTTCTCCTCACAGTTGCACATTGCAAAACAACGACATAAAACTCATACTTCTACGTTGCTGTAAACTGGCAACAATGACAAGTCATGTTGGTTGGACCAAGACAGTACATAAAACACAATCAGAATAACCTACAGGACCCAGTGCTGACCTGGTACTGTGACCAGGCTGCAGCAGCTAACAGAGCAAACTAACTGACAACAGACTGGGACTAACAGGCTAGCTGACAGGCTGCAGTGCAGTACAGTTATACTTTGGTTTGATCTCAAAACAATCTTTTCTCTGATGAAAATCACTTGCTGCTGTTTACTCTGCAGTCAGACGCAGAGATAACAAAACAACTGTGTTGATGTTGAAAACCTGTGTAGGCCTACTTTTTTCCATACAGAAAATTGATCAGGAATCAATATGGGAACTGATAAAGAATCAGACCGATAAGCAGCATCAATAATGGCATTGGTATCAATAAAATCTTATCAATTCCTATCCCAACCAGTTGTGATTGTATGGTTTTATCTGGCCACTGCCTCTGAAGATATCCATCTGTGTGTCTCTCTCCCGCTCTATCTCTGTGTCTGAAGGTGACCTTGCCTGTCTGTCACGTCTCCACTGATGACATTGGCCCTATCAGTAATACATCATGTAAGCGGTGTATCAGCCAGATGCTGCACTAGCCGAGCAGTGGGTGGTCTGTCAAGCACGCTTGCTTTGTACAATATGCAAATAATCGCATGCAAATTACCTATCCATGTGTGTAGCGATATATCAGTGTAGATGCAAATTCAGTAGCCTATCAGATGTGTGTATGTGTGTGTGTGTGTGTGTGTGTGTGTATTAGCAAAAGTTACAGGCCTTTCAACAAATACAGTTAGAGCTCAGAAAATCAAAAGCCTGTTTGCAGCAACTGTAGTCTGAATGCTGGACAAGAATGTGGCTATAACACATATGCACGCACACACGCACGCACGCACACACACACACACACACACCAGAAGCTTTGAGCAGCCTCCTGCTGAGCTGCAACAAGAGATGTATTATAGACAACACAGCTGCAATAACAAGGCTGGCCCAGTGCTAGAAGGAGCTGTACTGCATGATTCTCAGTCTAGACTGGCAATAAAAGCTGCCATATTGTAACACCATTATGGATGGAGTTTCTGTGTGTGACAGACGGACCAGCATGTTTAATTTGACCTAAAATGAATTTCACAATGAAACAGCATTTTGCTTCCATAAATTAAATTCCACATTAAAAAAAATGGAAACTGGGGGTTGGACATAAAACTGAAAAATCATTACTAAGGGAGTCTAAAGGCATTTGGACTGTTATAGTATTGATTGAAATTTTTATATATTCCTCCTACGCATTTAACTCACCACAACGATTTCACATTTATTTTCTAGTGCTTAAGAAATGAAGGGATGTTTCACCCTTTGTTTAATTGTCAAATGAGTGTGTGGTATGGAAGGCAGAATGAGCTGATGGAGCAAAAAAAAAAAATGCAAAAATTAATAAAAAATAATTAGATTTTAAAAACATGAACAATGCAAGTAAAATCGTAGTGTTTTATCTGATTATTGTTCTGACACTAAGAAAACAGGTGGTGTAAAAGCAAGAAGGTGTAAATTATTGAATGTAGTGTGGCAGAAACAATGACAACCCATCTGCATTACTGATAAGACGTATTATATTTTTGGATGTCATTAACTCTACAGGAGTAAGGTGGTAGCGTGAAGCTGGGCGATGGAAAATGTATTTAGTATTCCTTGTTTTGTTGTAATTCTCTCAGCACAAGGATGGAAATGCAACATAAGACAAAGTTTTGAATCAATAGGGCGACTGTTCAGCGAGGATTACATATTTTTAAAATGTATTTTAAGTCCTGCGAATTAAAGCTACAGCCCGTTGCTATGTCTCTGCTGCTGTCTTCTCAAACTGTAACAATATATTACACGTTGTTAAGTAAACAATTGTTCATGAATGCAGAACATGAGAAAAAAAAAAAATCGAAGTCATGATGAGCATGGTGTGTCAAACGCTGTGGTTATCATTCACACAAACACACGCAAAAAAAACAACACCAACAAAAAAACAAAAAAAAACAAAACAGAGCGCCCACCGAGAGAGAACGCGAGACAAAGAGGTTGAACAACACACCAACATCTCTACTGTCTGCAACCGAGGCACATCAAAGCCCTCTCCGCCCATTTATCTGTGTGTGTGCCTGTAAATCAAAAGGCATACTTTGAACATGCACAACACACACACACACACACACACACACACACACACACAGACTCACACTGCATTTGCTTTGTGCAGCAGCGTCCAGGGCTGGGTAGGGGAGGTAAAGGATTTTTGCTGTAGACGGGGGAATTACTCGCCTCAGCTCACTCTGTGAGGGAGGAGAGGGGGATGACTGTTTACCCGCAGTGAGAGAGAGAAGGAGAGAAAGGAAAGAAAAGACAGAGAGGTCAGTGCTGTGTCTGAGGCGCTGCTTTCTTCTCTGCAAGTCGCCCATCGCTTCACTTTCACCCCTCACTTGCCCCTGCCACCATCGTTGAAAGGTGACATACACATGCATGCACGCGCACACACACCTCTTCCTGTGTGTTTAAAAAAAAAAAATGTGTGAGGTGCGTTAGATAAGAGGCCAGGTCAATGTAATTAGTTGTGACAGCATGTTGAGGGCGAGACACAGGAAAAGAAGAGGAGCAAGTGCCCAAAAAACACATTCAGAAACCCATAGAGAGGAAAACCAAGGAATGCACACACACACACACACACACACAAACAAATGATCTGTGCATCCCAGTGTGACCATATGGTTTGCAGGGACTTCCTAACCACCGCAGAGGAAGTGTCCGTTTACAGTGTTCAGTTCAGTCGTCCGCCATCACATCCTGTCTCCCAGCTCTAAACGGCCATGCAAAGTCTGCTCTGCTCAGCCTTTGAAGTTAAATCAAGCAGAAAGGAGACACAGTTTCACCATACCATGCAATCAGCGTTAGCATGAGATCTGGTAGGGTGCACGCAACCTCAGACGACAAAAAACACTGTAGCAGCATGAAGAGGGAGCTTTATGTGCTGTCGCCTGTCTGTGTGTGTGTGTGTCTGTCTGTGTGTGAAGCTAGTCCCGCTCTCAGTCTGTTTCGTTGGCAGATTCTCGACATTTCTTCCCTCCTTCTATTGTAACGGTGTGATTGACATCCACCTGTCCTTGGGTGGAGGGTGATTAGGTGTTCTTACAGCTGGCTTTCTGTAAGAGAGTGGATGCTTGTAATAGATTGTGTGCAGAGGGAGATATGATAGGCTGATGATGGAATGATCCAGCAGACATTGACTAACAGTCTGTAGAATACAACAGGGCGGGGTTATTGATGACTCTCTTAAACAGCGGGTATCATTGCCATGGCAGCCCATACATTATCACCGTGCAGCCACGCCCCTGTCACCGGTGCGGACCAATGGGCAGGCAACCGCCAAACAAACAATCCCCAGTAGTGTTGGAATGGTAGAGGCAGAGAGGAGAATGCTAAATGTGCCACTTCATCAGGTGATTGACACAAAGCCTCTTGTTTACCGGCGCCACAGAGATTTGCATCTTTTTACCGTTGCCCCTCCTTCTCCCTCTCTTCTCTCTCATTCCTGCCCCCCCCCCCCCCACCCCCACCCCCTGCTCCTACAATCCTCCCTGCTTGTGGCAGCCCTGCATGAAGTGGATATTACCCCACCCTGCTGCTATGATATTGATCAGCCTCCTCCCTCCCTCTCCTCCTTTCTCACTCCTCTCTTCATAGCCCACTGCATTGATTCCACCTCTCCCTCTGAGCCCGCCAGCTAGGAGTGATTACACACGCTGCTCACACACAGTGATGCAAGCACGCACACACACACACACATTAGAGTCTTTGGTACGGATGTGGGGATGTGTAGCCTTGCTTTACTTTAAAGGCTATAAAGCTCAGCGGCTGCTGCACCAGCCCTGTGAAAACACTGCTTCTTTTCATTCTCTGCAACCAATGACTGCAAACTTAGCATGACTTATTACCATAATAAATATCAATGTTATAGCATGTTAGCATAGCACATCAACAGGCTGGCGTAAAGCCGGCTGTGCTCTGGTGGTTTTTGTCAGGCTGGTGCTAAAGATTGCTGTGGTAGGGTTTGACAGGTGGGCTCCAGACACCTTGTGATTCTGTGCAGAACCACACAGAGCTGATACACACTCCTTATATGGGCCTGCAGAGCTGCACTCACCAGCAAAAGCTAGTACGCTAAAATCAAGGTAGTGGGTGTCAGATACATAGACAAAAGACTTTATCAAAGAGCCAAAATCAGCTGTTTACATTTGAAGAAGATTTGAGGTAGAGAATAAAAACAACACTTGTGGTTGAGTGGAAAGGTACACTGCCTCTGTGCTTACCTACACTGTGCCAGCAGCAGGAAACATTGGCTCAGCTATACACACTTGCACATTAATTAGTTAAATACCTACCCTCTCCCGTTTACCAGATAGCATCTCTGCTAACAATAGCTGGTGGAGGGAGAAAGGTTTTGGATGGGGAGTTGTAGCTGATGAGCTAACAAGGGCAGCGTGGGCTGATGCCGCAAGAACAACCACTTATCTCTTTGTAACCTCTCTCTGGCAGCAGCAACAATCCAGCAGAGAGTCTACAGTAACAGGCCAGAGATCCCACATATTATACACACCCTCGCTGCCATTTGGCATTTAAATGGCATTTTAGCATGGCAGCAAACAGTTTGCACCTAATTATGGACAGTCGTTGCTGGAGTCTCAATCATCCACACAGGAGCGGGGCTGTTAACTTTATTCCCTTAAGGATAACTGATACCTCTGCCTTTAGGTGAAATGGATGAGAGTGTTCAAGCTGAAGAGGGGCTCTATAGCATGTAAAATGTTAACAAGTAAGGACGGTCCAAACATAGACAAAGAAAAGGGGGGAGAGCAAGGACGACATGAATGCGATCAATAGTAATAATCAATATTCTGTCTCTGTACCTTTCGCTGTGGAATTAAACTGCACTGCAATATAAACCCATATGCAGCCCACGGACATATGTCGACAGATTTTATTATTTTGTATATGGAACAGAAGGTGCATCACCCCTTCTGTATTTGTACCTCAACTTCATGCAAATAAATCCATCCAGCACAATGCACCCTGGTTATGAAACTGAGGACAGAGTCAAACTAACAAATGTAAATCGAGATTCTGTTGCTGTATGACCTATTTTTCACCTAAAATGTTTTCAGAAACATATTTTAATGTACTGTTCAGCTGTAACATGAAAAAGTTTTTTACTGCCTGAACAGACAAGCCAAAATCAAACACAGCCCAACTCGCAGTACGTCACCAACCAACCGCAGCATTTAGTTGTCCGTGGCATCCAAAGACAGACTGCACGCCGCATTGGAAAGGCTCAAAGCGACTTTATTTCTATTGTGTAATCAGATAAAATCTTAAATTCACCAACTTGAAACCCTTAATTAACAGCTTCAAAAAAGCTACAGGAGAGCTTCGACAAACAAATAACATTATGTCTCATTATCACCCAAAGTGGGCCAAACTAACCACCCTCTAATGATCCAGGGAAGCATCTTTAGAAATGGCTTTTTGGGCCAAAAAAAGTAATCTTGGAGACAGTCAGCCATCTGTTAACAGCGAGCTCCATCAGGCCCCTACAGGTCCTGTCACAAGTCTACAGCGAGACAAGTGTAAGCACAAGTTCCACTGTGGTGCACACGCTGAAGAAATGAGGTGTGTGTTATGTGTATGAGTGTGTATATCTTTGCTCTGCAGGGAGGAGAGGACGAGAGGTCACAATGTCTATAGAAGGAGCACAGCTAGATGGACGGGGGTCTCAATCACCTCTCACAATAACCCTCTCCACACGCACACATACACACCCTCCACTTGCTGATGGAGAGAGCCTCTCCCACTCATCCACCAACTCCATTACCCACTCTGACCGGGCCGCACATTAAATCATTCCATTTCACCTGGAGAGGAGGGTGAACGTAGGAGGCAGAGTTTTTCCAACCAATTCGGACATGCCCATGTGCTGCGCCATGATCAGTAATGTCCCAAATCAGCACGACACCCTGCCCCTCCCTGTTCCCTCAATGCCTTGAGGCACAAGATTCATCACAGGGACTGGACAGTAAAGGAGAGGAAGAGAAGAGAAGTCGGGAGAAATAATGTGGAATAAGGTGAGGAATGGCGTAAGATATGAAAATGATGGGCGCCTATAAAGAGTTATTCACCCTCAAATGGGGAGGGCATTATGGCAATCTATAAATGGGCTGTTAAGCTCAATAGCCCAAGGTTAGCTTGTCGTGATGCTGCACTGAAAGCCTATGTAACTGTATTTGTCCAACCATAAACACACACACACAGCCAGTCCCATCTGGATAAAAAAAAAAAAAGAATTTATATATTATATATATAAATATAAATAAAAATGCTCTGATTATTTCAATTAGCTGCAGAGCAAGTAAGAGAGGGAATTAAAGAGCACCCCTGACACAAATTGCTATGCAGGGCAGCAGTTTGCGTAACAACTGTATAAGGGTAGAAGAGAAAGCCAATGGATAAAAAAAAGGGGGGATTTTACAACTGTACAAAAAAGGGACTTAAGGGTGGTCTGTATTTTCTTAATCATTTCATTATGATAGTGCTTAGGCTAATTTAACAGTAGGCTTAATAACGCAGACTTTTCTCCCTCTGCTCTGTACACAAGTGTTAACTGCCTGCTGGAACAAAGGTGGCTCTGTTCACAAACACAACACTGCCAAACTGTTAAGTACATTCCTATAAAGAGAAGAACAAAGAGCGCTTGAGCGTGGCGGGAGCAGAAATGAATACAGCTACTGAGGGGATAGCACCGCTCAGCCCTTTGATGCCAGGAATCGCGGATCGTGTTTATGCTGCCTTGTAGCGTACTGTTTAAGATCGAGGCAACAATAAAATCAACTGGTAGTTGCGTGACATCTCAGTAGAGATGATGTTCGGGGGAGAGACGGGGCTGAGAGGGAGGGGAGACGAGTGCTGAAGATGGTAGAGAACTTACGAGGTTTTGGCCTGGATGTTTTTATGGTAAGCACAACAAAGAAATGAAGGTTACACAATAACCAGGAATAATACAAATTTGCAACGCTTTGTGTGCGAGTCTCAAAAAAAAAAAAAAAAAGCACAAACATCTATGGCGCAGGCTAAATGAAGTGTGTGTGCATGTGTGCTGAAGCGTCTCCAAGACCCCTCACAGCTGTGGTTCCCTCATTCCATGTGATCCATTGGCGGTGACAGACAGGCAAACACAATTTAAACTCGCCCATCAAAGCACATGCAACACCAGTCCACAACCTCTGTGGGTGGAAATGTGACGCACTGAACGGAAAACACACAATCCTCCTTCTGTCTACGAGGAAGAAGGAGCAGCCTACATTTGATGAATCTAAAAAAAAAAAAAAAATGAGTATCATGTTTGCCCTTCTTTTATAATCTCCTTTGCATTTTAAGCTTATAGTTTTTATTGTACACACTATACAACATAATCTTTTAGTGTTACACAAGGTGAGATATTGAGGATATTAATGAATTTTATGACTCAGAGGACATTAAATCTACTAAAAGTCCTCATCTGACTGTAAAAGCCTGAGCAGTTAGCCCTTGAAAGTCTTCTGTTCGTTGGTTATGGAGCACCTCCAGTTGTTTAAATCTTGATGACATGACTGATAACTCTTGTGGTTCCTTTTATTTCCAAGTTCACATATACTAACTGGACTGAGTTAGAGCTAGAGAAACCCAGCCTATAAGAGTTCTTGAACAGAATGATACCTCCCTCCTCCTTTCATGATCAAAGCACAAACATATGTGAGCCAGTTGTGTTGCATTAGATCAACAAGCGTTCAGAGATGGAGCGTAGATAGAGCTAGCAGTGAGTCAAGCTGTAGCACATGTACAGAATGTCAAAGGGTCTGTATGAGGTTGCTGAGCTGCTGCAGGGGAGCCGTTGGAGATGGCAGCCTGTGGTGATGTTGCTGTTGTTTTAAGGGCTGTGTGAGGCAGCGGGTTCCAAGGTACAAAGTGTAGACATTCCTCAGACCTCACAGCAATCCCTGAAATTTCCTCTTCTCGTGCCTGCTCCTCTCTCTCTCTCTGACCGATGCCCTTGCCCTTCCTCTCTCTTTCCTTCCTCTCTCTGCTCTCTCCACTGGTGAGAGTTAATTTGCACCATGTGTTCTTAAAAGGGGAGAGGGAGAACGAAGGGGTGGGGGGGTTGGGGTAGGGCCCTAGTTGAAGCGTGTGAACCCGATACCACTGTAAATCTCCACTTCCACAGCGTTACCCTTCTCCTCCTCCTTCTCTTCTATTCTCTCTCACTCTTTTTTTTTTTTTTTTTTTATTGGCATGTCACACATTGGACAAGATGGAAATTACACTGAGCTGAGCTGAGAACCAGTGTTGAAGCATGCCAGATACCCACTTAAGCTAAGGGTGGGGGGGGAGGGGGTGTGGGGGAGGGAAGCAAAATCAGGAACAGGAGGGAAGAGGAAATGTAAATCGGTAGAGGACGAGGAGGTGGGGTAAAATTAGCCGTCCATTTTCAGAGCAGAGGCCAATCCAATTAAAGCTTGACCAATCCACGCAAATGTGTTTAGTGTCTGGTTACTACACTCATCGCTGGGTGGCAAGGCAAGAGATTCTCCCCTGAATACAATACTCCCTCGAGCTACTAGAAGATATTACTGGAGATACTTGCAGATGAAAAATAATGAGTAAAGAAAAAATAAGGGGACTAATTCTATGATACCTACTGTCAAAACCATATAGCCCCAGCGATTATGAGATACTATGAACACTAGCCGACATCAAAGGACTGTTCACCCTCTAATTTAGCATGCAACCCCCCCATGGAGGAGTAGACGGTTTTCATTTTAACAGCAAGACCTGGTCAGGTGATTAAAAAAGGCCCTGTCATTATTTTCATATACAACCAAAGGGTTTAAGAGTCCTGTAGGTTTTAAGAGTGTCAAATCTACCTGCCTTTCGTGGCATCTTTGCTACATTTGTTTTCCCACTTTCTCATCAAAGCAGACGTGTGCTGTCTGTTTGCTCTTCTGCTTTAAAGATAAAATGTAGTGCTCCACGTCGGAGTGCAGTGAATTTGCTTCAGATGTTAGTGAAGACATCAGAGGAGACATTTTTACTTGTGATGTGCCAGGAAAAAAGGAAAAAAAAGTAAGTGTCTGAGGCACTACTGAATATTTCAACGACTCAGCAACCAGGAGTGAAATTAGCACTTGGATATATATGCTAAGCCCAAATGACATCTGTCACTGAAAAAATGACATGACAAATTTGCATTCCAAGCCAGTAAAAGTCAACTCAACAAATGAAACTCAGAGGGAGAGGGTGGGCAAAAGGCTTCTTTGCTGAATAATTTAGCAGTGGTGGGTCAAAGAGGGTGGGTATTGATTGAGCTTAGAGCCTTATGAAAATGCTATGGCCGCTGGCCTGGCCCTTCAACCCCCCCCCCATCCCCCACCCCACCCCAGAGGCTGCACCCTCTCCTCTCCATCTGGCAAGGTAATCACCACTCATAAAAACGCACAAAACCCCATTTTGATTCCGTTTCCACTTCCCTTCCCCTCCCGTCTTCTATCCAAGAGAAAGAGATAATCCTATTGGCTGCACAACTAGTTTCCATAGCAGCATTTAGCTAATGCACAGGGAGGGCAGCAAGGGTGAGAAAAGAACGTGCTATCTGTCCAAAAAGATGAAAAGATGGGACTAAGAGGGAGAAAGAAGAGAGTGGCCAAGGAGAGGGTTGGAGGAGGGGGGTAGTTTTATACCCATAAGCAGAGCTGAATTCAGCCTCCTCCCCTCACTGGGTTTGAACTATATTGTTATCTCAACCTTGCCGTTTGTATTGCTTTATTTATTCATTGCTGCATTCGTGTGGACAATCAATCTAACCTGCCTCCTCAAAGAGACGGAGCTCTGTAGCTGTCTGAGAGATGCGTGCCTGTCTCCATCTGATTTGAGAAATGCACCAAGCTTGCAAACTGACACCAGGGTACAAACTAGCACTCGTCAGTCCAGCTGATTGTGTCTGCTTAAGAGCATGCCTGCATAGAAATAGCAGCTGCGGCAACTAGTGACCCCAACATCTCAGCTAAATGACCTAATGTTATTACAAAGAATGGTATTAATGGCTCCACCTCAATGAAATTTCAAGTGTGCACAGACAGAGGAGAAGGGAGGCAGGGCTGGTGGGGAAGCTTACCTCACAGAGGAGCATTAATCAAAACGGTCATAATGGGGAAAGTCACCTGATACTGCCTAAGCAGCAGTAAAAAATCCTTTGCTCACAGGGTCTAGTCACAGCCAACTGTGAGGGGAGGAAAGGGAGGGAGCTGTTTGTCAAATAAAGGCGAGTCATCTGAGCAGATTCATTTGTTCAAATTGAGAGAAAAAATCCATTTCATGTGTAAACCTGCTCCAGCCTACCACAGTTAAGTATAATGTCAGCAACTATTTCTGGCCTGTTTTCCTTTTAAAGGTAAGTGACAATGAATGGCCATTCAGCGTTTAGTAGCTGTTGTGCAGCGGTTCTATTGCTTTAAGGCTGCTACTCAATGGGGAACAATACAAGCAGAATGCTTCAATCATACAGCTTGCAGCAGGCTCGGCTGGCCGGCCATGTCTATAGACGGCTAGATGCTCTTGTCAAAGCTGCTTGCTCACAGAGAGCACAGAGACAAGCAGACACTTAAGACAGCCCCACACACAATCGTGAAAGGCTGCACCTCCACATGTTCACGCCTGTGAAATATACCAGCTCGCTTACGGCAGCTGAGTGGACCATGGAATGAAAAGAAGAGCTGAGCGGCACTCACTCACACACACGGAAAATTGCCCCTAATGACTGTAGTGCCCCTCTCTCAAGAGATGGCAGCGGCTGCCGCTCCACTCGATAAATATTAACAAGAAGTGCGACTGATGGCGGTGCTCACTGATCCATAATTGCATTTCAAAATGTTTGATGGGGGTGGGGTGGAGGGTCGTCGAATTGGAAGATAAAAAGAGGGAACAGGGATGCAACGATTATAGATTTTAATGGTACGATTATAGTCTGAGGAAAAATCACGTTTCACGATTATTATGCATTAATTCATTTCACAATAATATGGATGAGCATGTTTTGTTTTGAAGAGGGAGCAAAAAAACAGACACTTCATCAAGGATCCTGCAACAAAGGGCTGAACTGTAGCAGCAGCAGAGATAGTCTCAAAATAAATAATCCATGCGAAGACAAGCCTCAACCGGACACTGTAATTATGACTTTAGTTGATTACTAACATTTAAAATATTATTGTTTTAATTATTACTAATATAAGATTACGGTGAAGATTATTGATCCCCTAGGGGAAAATAATGTTAATTTAGGTAACATACTGAAATGTTTTTATCATCAACTGTCATCCATATTTATCTATTTTAATCATTTATTTAATTTTACATGCAGCCTGAGAACATCCTGTCTATTTGTGTAGCGGTGTTAGCAAAAGCGAAAGAAAGAAATTGAGAATGTTTCTTATGCAGGTGTTATTGATGACTGAAATGCTATTATTTAGAAGCCATGGTACAATGCAGTCAGCCTACAAGTTCCTAATTTACACCTAGCATATGTATTACCATACCAGCATTTACTCAACACATATGAATGCAGCAACAGGATGTGAATGGTTGCACTGAAGCCTTTGAGTGGATTACATGCCAACAGTGCAATGCTCCTCTTCCAGCTTTGTTGCCGCTGGTTTACAGTGGACTGAAAACCCGACTCTGAACCTACCACTACTCTGATTTAGTTTTTATTCTATAACATCTCAATTTTTAGTATAATAACTTGTCATTTAAGTAATTATTTTTAACATACGTACTACTTTGTGAGTTACCTCCGCTTGAGCATGTATAGCTGGATACTCCCATACCGGAACACTTCTCGTCTCCTTTAGGTAATGCAGCCCCCCTCAAAGACAAATAAAGGGCACTGCTCTCATGACAGCATGTGTAACTTTGTGTACCTCAATTTGCTGCAGCAAAGCATTTTAAGGTTTGTTTTGGTTCTGCAGCGGGACTTAGCCTGCTGTGCGCTGGTTCTGCCTACAGACATTTTAACACAGTTATCTCGTTTTGTTCAATTTTCCTCACAGTGTAACCGTTCTTCACAGAAAAATAATGGACTATAATGTCTCTTTTTTTGAGAGGGAGAACAGGAAAAACTTGGTGTAACTGAGTCTTCACATTTACAAAACCGTGACATTTACAACACAGTTAATAGTGAAATCTAAAAATAGTGAAAATGGGGAACTCAGCTGTCTAGGCAGTGACAAGTGATGCCTGTCTAGTCCACCTCCTACCATCATCTCAATGGCTCGGCACCAATGGGAGACTTTTTGACGGAAGATGCACAGGTTGTTCATTACAGTCTGACGTTGTGTCTTTCATTGACTCACTACTGTATGCATCACAGGGCACTTTGACACACACACACACACACACACACACACTGCAGCTTTACATAAAGGAAGAAATCTGTGGTAGGATCAGAGCGGTGGCAGGGGACTCCACTCACCCAACGCCTCATTTTACATCAAGTGATACCTTTGCATGGATCTCAATATGCACAGACAAGCTAGCCTCAACCTAATTAGCCAGTGGATCTCATTGTTAAGCTAATTCTCAGCACTTTGGATTCCATTAGGGCTGCACTCAGGATCTGCAGAAAACCTAATAACTGCTCATGTTAAGCATGCGTATTTATGCACATATATTTGCATCTTTATCAAACATTTTTAATTATGGGCTTTGAATAGCTGGCATTTTCCTGAAGCTGTATGACTGGCTGAGAGTGAGACCATCAGGAAGCAGTTCTGTGAGATACAATTTGGTGTGTGTGTGTATGCAGTAGAGGCGTACACATTATTTACATGACAACTGGGAACGCTATGCTGTTACATCCGTCCAACACAAACATGAATTTGAATACATGTAACCACACATCAACAATGCATATAGCCGTTAACACACAGAACTAGGGATATTCAAAAAGAATCAATACTCAACATTTTTGTTGTATAACTTGACCTCTATTTTTAAATTTGCAACATCCTTTCAAATTAAAATTGTGCTTGAAACACTTTACTGGAGAACATGTTGGTAGGTAAACTGCTGCGGGGAAATTTTTCTCATGTCTCATAAAAATGTAGATTATATTTTGTGCATCATTGAATCACAACTGTAATATCTGCTCTCTATTATGGCTCTAGAAACAAATGTCACATAGCGTGATGCTGAGTGAAAATGTGGAGAAGAAGGAATTGCCGTTTTCTCATTTTCAAAGATCATTTAATAATATTTCTGTTGCATTTCACAGTTTTCAGGTAAGAGTGTAAACATGGACAAGAAAAGATAGAGAGATCAGATCCAAAGCCTTCAGTAAACATCCCAGTTAGTTGGAATATATTTGTGATATAAGTGAACAACACTCCTCTGATTTTTTAAATTTTTCATGTGCAAATTTATAGCATTTGCTCATTCATAATGAAAGGACACACACTAATAAACAGGAGCTGAGGTTTCTCCTTTCCAGACACACTTCCTTTTTCAACACATCCCATCAATTAGATTGATACTTGTCAATAAGCTACAATAACACACATGTGTAATGTGCATGTGTGGACAGTGACATACTGCATCAGCGCGTTTTTCACTGGACACACATTTTAAGGCACCAGTGCACAGCACATCTCACAGCACTAACAGCACATTCAACCTTGAGATGGCTATAACCTTACACTGTGTTTTTAAACGGATGTAAACACAATATACACACATGCATGTAGGTATACTGTTTTTATGATAAAGAAAATCCCTCATCCTTTTAAGCTGATCAGGTCTGAGACGTATGATCCTGGCAAGATAATAGTATTGTACATGGTGTCTAATTAAATGTCCATACGCAGGGAGATCCAGGAGTAAAGATGAATGTGTGTGTATGTATGAGGATAACAGTGAAAGAGACTGTGTGTGTGTGTGGGTGTGTGTTGACGTATTGGACTCCTCAATCCCCCCTGTTCCCGGAGGGAGAAACGCTGCAATCACTCCATTAGTGAAAGAGGGAGGGAGACAGGGATGCTGGGTGAGGGCAGAGAGAGGGATGTGGGGAAGGAAGGGAGGGAGGATGGAACACAGCTGAGTTGGCCAATAACAGCAAATGAGGTTAGATACAAGCAGAGAGGGAGGTAGGGGGTCAATGAGCGTCGAGGACATGGACACAATGACTAGAACATGGGTTGGGCGGAGGGAGGGAGGTGAGTGACAGCAGATAAAGAGGAGTGGGGATGAGCGGGGAGTGAAGTGTAGAAACAGACAGATGAGAGAGTGGGAAGGAGAGAAAAATGGAGACGAAGGAGACAATCGAGGTGAGAAAGTAGGATGGATGGTTGAAGCCAGGGTCAACGGGCAGTTATGGCTGCAGATTGTTCAGTGCTCAGTCGTCTTCAGATGGCTTTTTGTCTTATGTTCTCTTCTCGCACCGACACACATGCAGACCTGTGTGTGTGCGCATGTTCATTGTTCATCAGATAAACATACACAAATTCACAAACTGCATGATATAAATGACCAGAATATAAATGACACACACACACACACACACACACACACACACACACAGTCTACAGCACCAGGCTCACTGCATTACTCTCATCAAATATAGATTGTAAACACATTACAAGGTCACGGCACCAGCTGTAAACTGAATCTCATCCTTTTGGGAAAACACAGTGGAGGATTGTTGGCCCTTAATTGACCTAATTGATCACATGAGAGGGAATCAAAGATTTTTCTAAAGATAAATCTTAATACACAATTTTAGTCTGTTTTTTGCATTTGCACTGAAGAAATATTCGGCCTCATAACATTTTTTTCTCCTATAATTCACATTTTATATTGATTTGCTCTACCGTTTAGTTCTCTTGTGGTGACATTGTTCTATTGCTTTCAATTTTCAATTTTATAAACTTCTTTGCAGAAAATTGGGCCTAGCAAACAACAAATAACAAAAAGGGGCCACATTTAGATGTCATGCTTCCACTCTCAATTTTCTCTAACAGTTAAAATGGCCTCCTACTGGTCACCTTTGTATCTGGGCAGACATTTTAGGAGGAAGGCAGGAGACTGAAATCTATACAGCTGGATCAATATGTCACAGAGGTTACAGTGGGCACTGAAGCTGCCACTGTTGAGTAAACAAACCAGGGAAAATGATTGTCCTCTATGTCCAAAATGACCCCAATAATGCTGCAGAATGGATTTACTTTTGCATGCATTATTGCTGGATGACTGTGCTGTATATGTATGTGTGTGCGTGTCCAGAAGCAATAAGGAAGCAACACAGTCATGTAAGAAGACTTGTCTCAGAATCATCGCAACACAGAGAAGACACACACACAGGGAGAGGAAGATATAAAGAGACATGGAGGCGGGCTTCAATCCTTGTTCTTCCCCACGCAGGAGAGATTGATGGCTGCATTCAGGATTTCTACACACCACTAATTGGATTCACAGGTCATTAGATAAAGTACACGAGTGAGACTGTTGCAGCCTAAAAGACTGAGGGGAGGAGAGAGTGACAGGAAAAAAAGGAGAAGGGTGCACGAGGGGCTATATTGATGAGGTTGTTTGGTTCAGGAGCAATGAAATTTCCTCCCCCTTTGCTGCGCCCCTGTTCCCCCCAGCACGGAGGGGGGTCGATCGATAATCTGTGCGGCAAGAAAAAGTGGGGGTTGGAGTTGGAGGGATAGGAAATAAAGAGAATGAGTTGAATGAGTCTAATGCGTGGTTCACTTACATAGATCTGAAACTGCCTGTTGTCTCTCCTTTTCAATACGTGGTGGCAAGAGAAAGAAATGACTGGAAGATTTTTTTTTTTCCCTCCCAGAGGCACGATTGTGTGTCCCAGTTTTACGTGCAGGGTTAGATTTGAGACTTGCCAGCTAGATGGTAGTTTATACGAGCATGTGCAATTACAACCTAAATCAGCTATCATCAGATATTATCCTAAAAGAGGATTTTGTGTGGTCTAGTAAATAGAGATTATGAGTTTTCAATGTAGCCAACATGGTGCCAACCTTTTGTGATTTGTAGCCCAGCGACAAAGTGAAGCTCATTCAAAAACGTTGTACTTGTTTAGAGAGCCAGCGGGGCTTGTTGTTTTAACATAGGAGGACAAGGGTAACACATACAGGCATGCAGATGGCTGTTCATTAATTACAGATGGATGGGGGGAGGGAGTAACAGAGAGCGAGAGACACATAGTGAGAGAGGGAGAAAGCGTCAGAGAGTGAGACAGAAATAGAGATAGAGAGAGAGAGAGAGGGGTCAACTAATGGAGCCAGTATTCTCTCTCTCTCTCTGGACAATTACCTCTGTCTGCCCCAGACTTCTACTGGCACTCTTAATCAAGGTGCAGGTGTATGGGTTTTTGTGTACGTGTGTGCGCGCCCATGTCCATGCATGGGGAGGGATTCTTGCCGTCCTCAGCACTCTCTAGCAGCAATCCGATTAAAGCCCTGCTGTTGTGAGGCCTGGCTGTCCTCCCCTCTGCACGGCCTGCAGTTCACCTTAAAGCCCCATCCACACACAACAACTGCCCTTCATACCCGACAGTATTCACACGTGGAACACAAGTGCCAATGCGCTTAAGTCAAAAAGCACGCGCACGCACACACACACACACACACACTGCGATTAAGTCAGACAGCACGCGCTTGCACACACACACGTACACACAATTCCACCTTTTCCAAACGTGGTGTTTGTGGCCTCTGAGCTGACCTCCCATCATCACCCTGGCTGTTGGCAGCCATTACTTGGGCCCCCTGGGGCCTTGCTGCCCCTAACCGGGCCCTCTGTGCTCTGCTTAGACAACCAATCTGTTAAAAGACAGCCAAAGCTCGCTGATGCAGGCTTAGATGCTGCTTCATTTGGCAACACACACCCATCGATTATATATTCCTGTAGTCTTTACTGAATAGGTGGCAGTCAAGTAACCACTGAAGTGTGTTCTGCTCTGCGTTCATGGCAGTTGGAAACAATACAAAGGACCAATTAAAAACAATCACTTTCAGTTACACAATCCATTTCAGGCTTCCCCTGTAAGTTCTCATTTGGTGAACTTTGACCTGTAAATTTCCTCAGCCAATAGAAACACTTGTTTGTGTGCACTGAACTCTGACAAAAATCGTGCACCAAGCCAACTATTATTACTGAAGTGTAAAAACGAGAAGTTAGATAACTCAGCTCTTCCAGATAACATATTAACTTTAAAGACTTCCTGCAGTTTGCATGTAGCTTGTTTGCCAGTGTAGCAAACTATCTAACCACATATCTAATACTGATACATCTTTTGTTCATCAACACAAAGACAAACCTGTTGGTTAAATTCAAATATGACTTCCCCTTTAGCAAACACGGTCAACGCAGAATGGGAAAGTCAATTTTAAAAGTGTGTGTGTGTGTGTGTGTGTGTGTGTGTGTGTGTGTGTGTGTGTGTGTGTGTGTGTGTGTGTCTATGATATATTTAGGTGTCCTATTGCTGATAAAACAAGCACCCTTACTAAACTGACCAAGCCTGATGAATCAGCTGCTCTCGGTAGCAAATTAAAAACTAATTTCTTTCTTTATTCAGCAAAAGCGGCAATTGGCCACATTAGGTTGTTAAAAACAGAATCAATTGAAAACTGGTGAAGGTCTCCTTCATTAAATCAATTAAGTGCATCGACAAACATCTTTATTTCCATTACAAGCATTATTACACTGCCACTGGATTGCAAAGGTGGTTAATATTCAAGACAGATTCTCAGAGGGATTTTTATTGTTCTTCATGACCCTTTAAAAAGGATATTCACTGTGAGTTGTATTAAATTCTCATCCGACACCCAAGCGTAACAAAAACACTGCTTTTCATCTCCTAATTGAGGTGCAGAGGTCATCATGGCTCTGATTTCTTCTGACATCTTAGTTCTCTAGAAAAAGTGTGGCTTGTTTTCCAGCTTGTGATATGGGACGGGTGTTGTGGAGCGTCAGCTCCTCTGCATGAGGATACAGGGACATAAATACGACAGATAGAAGGTGGGAAAAAATACTACTCACCAGCTTGAAATCCTGAATGCTACAAATGAAGTAGGGAGTGTTGGGCCGCCGACTCTCAATGTACACACAATCTGCACGTAAGAAAAAAGAAAAGTAGTGAGTTAGAAAGAAGATGTTCACACTTCTCAAAGCTTTCATGTTGTTTTTTGTGCAGCCAGACTCAGTAATATATTATTTTGTGTGCTGTTACCTCTGCTGAAGAGACATTTTTTCTCCTTGAGTCAAATTCAATTGGAATGCGAGTAATAGGATTAAGGACTTTTGGAGTGCTACAAGGTTGCCTTTCCAAAGCAAACATTACGCCCAAGGGGAATTATGTTATTGTTCCACTCCATTTATACACCAGTGAGCAATACTGGCTTTAACCCCCCCACACCCCCATCACTGTTCCGACAAAATACAAGTTTTGTCAGTGCACCATATGGCCTGTTAGCTTTGCTTAGCTGTGAAACAAAAAAACAAAAAAACACCCTCTCTCTCATTCATGTTTTAAAATGTCACTAAATTACATAACCCTCATAAGTGTTAAAAGCATTGTGTGAGAGGAGGTGGCCCTGTCCGGCTGTGCTGTTAAATTGAATGTGACTGGTGGTATGGCCGGGTCGTGAACCCTCATCTCCTTAACAAAAACATTTACGCTGCAGCGGACAAAAAACACACAGCCACTTCTGTCGAGAAGAAAAGAGGAGTAGGCGGGGGGACACGGCTAATGGTTACTGCTCTGCTTGGCACAGTACGTTCATCAAACAGCCATGGGTTACCTTTTTTTATCTAAAAAGAGATTTGAATTCACAAAAGTCACATTAGCTTTAGTCTCTTATTCACCTTTGGCTCTAAGTTGAAACACTAGTGTGATCAAACTGAGCGATAAATACATACATTTTGGTATAAATAATGACTTGTGATAGAGATTTCTTGCTAGCTCAACAGGAAAAGCAATTAAAAGCAGCTGACACTTAATTGATTTAAAAAATAGATCACACACAATGAATATTGACCTTCTGTTCAAATGGATGCAATGTAACAGGCTATTTGACTGATCCCCGGGCTGATTCTGCCTACTGTTTGATAGCACTGTAAGCTAACATTAACACATTAGCACACCCATGGAGAGGAGAAGCTACGATGCTACAATATCTAGCAGCTGCTTCATAAGGTTTAATTAAAAGAAGAAGCCACCGTAGGTAGGATTTACACCAACAACATGTTCTTCCGGTGCTCATTTCAACACAGGCTGAGCTCTTCGGTGCAGAGGGACTAAGCTGCACTTTACTCACATTCACAAAAGATGTGAGCCTAGCTTTTTTTCCTTCGGTGTCTGACACTGCCATCATCTGTTATTTATTTGTTTGTGTCAACAGAGTTATCGATCTGGCTGTAGTTTATCTTACCGCTTGCAAAGGAAAAGAGGGGTGGCAAAGATATTAAATGGCTCTGACACCCAAGATACCATTTGTAGAGGAGCTGGTGTGTATGAGTGTGCCTGTGACATCATGGGCTTTGTTTTTTGAGAGGCTGTGTGTGTGTGTGTGTGTGTGTGTGTGTGTGTAACCCCAGGGTGGGCTTGTTATCTGCTGTGGGCTGAATGAGCTGTTCTAAAAGGAAAAGGGGGGGGGGGGTTATCGCCCTCACTGGCTGAGTGACGCATTATATCTCTCTCAGTACTGCCCTCTTCTCGCTTTTCCCCTCTCCTTCTTTTTCTCCCTCCTCTACACCATCCCTGGAAGTCATTTACAAGATAACATGAATGAAAATATCCATCAGTGCTATTGTGTGATCTGTGAGCGACACAGTGTGTGTGTGTGTGTGTGTGTGTTGGGACAGACAGAGAGAGAGAGAGAAGCGGGTAGTAGAGGAGGAAGGAGGGAGGGAGTGGGGGGAGGGCCGAGAACAAAAGAGACTAATCTGAATGAGATGACATGTTTCGGAGGAGTCAAATCGAGGGAATTAGGGTTTAGTGTCCCTTCACCTCGTCGGCACATTCATTTAGAGAGGCCGAATCTCCTTGTCTGCACCCCAGAGCACATCAACAGGCATAAAGAACAGACAGTGAGAGTGAAAAAGATAGGTGGTGAGAAAAAAAAGGGAAAAAAAAGACAGGGATCTAGTTTAATCATTCACAGACAGAAAGCGAGTCTATTCTTCGAACGTCAAAAGCATTCTGAATTCATCCTGGTGCTGGAAGCCTACTACCTCAAGGGCATTTCTCTGAAAGCGACTACAACACGAATCTCAATGAATGTGAAAGTTAAAACCAAGTTAATGCTTCAGACTCTGCCGTCTGAACAAAAAAAAAAAAAAGGAGGCAACAGAGCCCTGGGAGGTTTGGTGGGGTGGAGGAGGGCGGTCGTCGAAGCGGGCCACACGGTTCCTCCGGGGTCTGCCTGGCTTGTTAAACATTCCTGCCATTTTGTGCATTTGGAAGTGGGTCTCCTCACTCAAGTGGAGAAGTGGAAAAGGGGAGGGACGAAGGGTTTAGCTGTGGTGGGGGTCTGTGTAGGGGGATGGGCAGCTTCTTTTTTTTTTAAGGGATGAAGTGTGTGCTGGTTGGATGGATGGAGCCTTCGCTGTAGGAGGGAGAACCATAGCAGAGCCTTTGTAGTCGAAGGCTCTCACTCCCTCAGCAGTCATAAGTTTAACTTCTTCCTCTGCTCGCCTCCACCCTGCAATCCACTGCCGACCGCCACGCCACTCAAGCAGATAGAGAGCGAGAGAAAGCTCAATACTTCGACACAGGGAGATAATCATGAAGCTACTGAGCGCCTCTCCTCAGACCCAAACATGACACTGAAACTTGATCTTGACGGTCATCGTTTGAGCTCGAGCAATGGAATAGTCATTGTTGTTGCCTTGCAACACACACACACACACATATACACGCAGCAATTTTCTCAGCTGTAGCTCATTGTTCAGCCAGCCATTCTCTTATGGCTGCCAAGCATGTCTAATCTAAAACACACCTAGCCTCAGCAAAAGAGCCGTGTCCGACTCCCTCTGTACCAAGCAAATAAGATGCTATTTAATTTGCTGCAGCATTCCAGCAGAGGGGAGGGGGAGTGGTGTGTGTGTGTGTGTGGGGGGGGGGGGGTCTTTGATAATATCAGCTTGGCTTTCTTTTACGAGCGAGCAACAATGGAAAAGTCACATTGTGAACACAGACATATATGCCAATGTTTTGTAAACAGTGGTGGGGGGAGGGAGGGGGCACCTGCATTGTTAAAAGCCGTGCTCGGCTCAAACTGGCAGGACGCATATGCACGAATGCACAGGACAACACACACACACACACACACACACACACACACACTAACGCACAGCAGAGTTGTGCGAGGCTTTAGGAAAGCTACCCCCCTTGAGTGTACTGATCCCAAAATTAAATAGCACAAGGAATGCAATAATGGAACCACAGGGGTGTGAGGGGACTAGAGGGCCAAGAAAGACAGAGCGAGCTTGGGAGAACGAGGGAGACTGGTGTTATTACTGATCCACCACCGACCACAGAGCCTCTGTGAGGGAGACCAGCTGATGACCAGAGCTGCTTTGCGCCACTTCCTGCTGGGCCGGCCCCAGTGGGATGGTGTAACAGGCAATCAAGGCCTGAAGGCACACAGACACTTGATTCTTCCCCAACTTTCCTTCCTCTCTCCTCTACCACCAGCCCAACAGCTCTCCCTTCTTCACACTGGAAAAGCAGTGGGAAATACCTGGCAAGCGATACCATCAGCTCTCTACAATAGGGCAGGCCTACAGCTGACTGAGCTCCTAGGGGAGAACAGAGGCTCTTTGACAACACCCCCCTCCTCCTCCTCTCCTTTCCCTCTCAGCTAGCCCACGCTTTCTCATTTAGCAGTCGGCAGGTGGTTGGATTTCACTAAAAAGCCCTTTTCCCAGAGTCTCTAGCGTGGGGAGAGATGGGAGAGCAGAGAGGGCTTTTTAAAAATAGATCTGTTCGGTTAGCGACACGCTACAGATTCACACTGCTATGTTTCAATATAAGATGACTCCTAGGGCTTGTCCCTCATGCTAGCTTGACTGGAAACAGCAAACCGATAGACAGCTAGACTCTGCAGCAGAGGGGATGTGCTATGCTAATCGAGCTCTAGCCTACGGTGTCTTGGCTCTAGAATAACCAATCCAGCATTTTACTGAACCACGTTAAACTGGCTCCCTACAGGGATTCACACTGACAGCAGAATTCAGACGTGTTGTGATTTTTTTTGCTCTGAATCAAATATCTTGGCAGCGAAATTCAGACAGATGATAGGATAACATGGCAGGTAGCTTAGATTTAAACAACTAACTGTTTCATTTAAAAGACACTGAATTAAGTTGAGATCATTTTGTTTGATTCCAAATTACAGAACTGATTATCTAAAGGTTTGGTGGGTCAGCTCAACCCTTAGTGAATGCCATTTTACACTTACAAAAGTGCAAAATTCACTTGCATTAAGATACATTTTTAAATTTTCGTCTTTTAATGTGGCAGATACCCAAATGTAGTTAAATCGATGTCAGCATTTGCACCGATACAGTTTCTGCACATTTTTAGCAATACTAACATTCATTTCTAAACCTGCCAACGTGAGGAAAATTACAGCTGACATATTTGAGAACAAAATCCTGAAGCCCTCAGAAACAAAGAGAACATGGCAGGTTTGTGCAACTGCCAACAGTTGGTCCTGAGTTAGAAGACAGGAAGATGGAGGGCTGGCTATCCAGCGCTACATGTGTGTCAGACATGCTCCTGCTGCACAGCTTACTCTGCGTACACATGAAACATACAGCAACACACACACACACTCACACACACTCCCCAGGGTTCTGTGGTGGCTGCGGCAAGGAGTGCCAGCTGTCCACATCAACAACTCCCCCAACACTCACACGCACAAGGTGTTTTTCTAAGGCTAGCCTGCAATCTCCCTGTATTATACGCTGCACTCGCTAAACAAACCTATCACTCTCTGAAGAGGAAATTCTTAAATTAAATCAAGTCTTGATTTTATCTGCTGCCACAGTTAACCAACTGAAACTGTGGCAGCCATGTTGTGTGACATACACCGAGGAAGAAGGGCAGAAGGAGTAGGTGGGTGGGTTGTGGGGGGTGAAGAGGGGGGGGGGGGTGGTTTCCATTAGCTCTCTCCATTTTAAACAGACCAGCCAGCCAGTCAGTCAGTTAGGAAGGAAGGAGACATACTATGGCAGCCAGCCACCTGCAGCGCCAAGCAGAGCTGTACTGCGGTGGAGAGCAGCGATGAGCACTGTAGACGGTGCTCTGTGTGTGTGTGTGTGTCTGTTAGACCAAGCTTGTGTGTGCAGCAGGAGTGTGCTTGACAGAGATAGGGACAGTGTCTATGACTGTTAAAAACATGCTTTGTATACAGTAAGTGTTAGTGTGTGCATGTATACGTGTCACAGTGAGATTGTGATTGTATGTGTGTGAACTGAAAAGTTTTTTGTGTGTCTCCGTGCTCCTAGGGTGTCTCCTATTGATCCCCCCATGGCAGTGTGTATAATCTCCAGAGAGAGGATTTATAATGTGGGGGAGTGGAGAGGGGGGAGACGAGTATATAGAACCAGCTCTGGGGGTGTCGGACTGGGCCTAAGGAAGTGGTGAGAGCTCAGCCACAGGGCACTGATCGATTGGGCATGTCTGCTTGCGCTGCATCGGGCTGTTCACCCCTAGTAGCCGACCATACAAATAGTCCGGTACACAGTCTCTTGGCCACCACCACAGAACCGCTCCTCCATCCCTTTTAAACAGCAACAGAGCTGAAGTTAGCTGCGGGCCAACCTATCGGCCGATTGCACTTCTCCTTCCACCCTTCCCCATCCAATCGATGAGCACTAAGCCGCCTGAACCCATCTTCAAGGGATAGAAGGGCTAAGCAGAGAGATTGGAGGGTGGCTTGAGATTGGGAGTGTGCAGACTATTTCAATATAAGCTTACCTGTTATTTCTTATGTGATGACACGGGCTTGTGTGTCTGTAAAGCTTCTAACAACAAAAGCAATCAAAACAGTATTTTGGTTCACAATTTCTTTTGGTTTCTACGCTGCTCTCCATCACAGCCTTCTCTCCTCTCCCCATGTCTGTGGCTGTGCAAATCCCTCACCCAGGGTGGTCAGTTTTACATATTGTGTGTCACTAGACGGCTATAAAGGGATTTAACATTTAGTAAAGCATAATCCATTGCAGGCTTTGTGCCTGCCTAAGCTGCACACATCAAATCTGATTGCAAGAAGGCTGCTACCAATGACCAAAGCAGGAGGAGGAAAACACACACACACACACACACACACACACACACACACACACACACACACACACACACACACACACACACACACACACACACACACACACACACACAGGGCTTATCACTTGAACAATAAGCAGAGGAGACAGCAGGAGGTCAGTTGCTGAGGTGGAGGATCTTCCATGTTGACAATAGGAGGTAAATTACAAACTAGTGTACCGACACCTGGGCCACCACTACCCAATCCTGGCTCATCCCTAATCTAAACCAGTCTAACAGCTACAGTCTGCATGGCAGGAGCATGTTGTGACACTCGGGCCGCTCTAGACCTGTCAAGCTAATTGAAGGAAAAGACAGGAAACATAAATATTCTCCATCAACCAGACACTGGCTCTGCTGTTCACTCGGATGTGGAAATATAAATATTCGGCAGGGCTAATCCACTGAGACACTCGACTTTGTTTATATGCCTTTTGAATGTTTCATTGATGTGACTGACTGCTTCCATTTTTTTTACCTCCACCCCAGCTCTCTCTCCTCTCCTCCCTCTCTGCATGGTTGACTGTGAGACAAAGCGCCGGTGCTCTCTCTATTAAACATGAAATGCGGAGCAAAAAAAGGCTTCAATAGAGTCCGTAGTGGAGCGTTAGAAAACAGAAATAGAGATTGAGCAACAACAAGGCTTTGGTTCAGTGTGACTGCTTGCCTGAGGACCTCCACTGATACCAGCACAGAGATTGATAGCTGGATGGAGAGTGTGGGGTGGGGAGGTCTGGCTGTTTCACTGCACCTACTTGATGCTGTTTCTTCAGTGGCTGAAGTGAAAAAAAATGAAGGCTAAGTGTTTGTGTGGATGTGTGTAGGGGTGGTTTGTTGGAGAAGATTACCTAACACGCTGGCTGTAATTTTCTGCATCTTCCCATTAAATACCCAAGCAATGTGTGCCCCCCCCCCACTACTTGACCTTTTGCTAGCTGCTAGATAAATGAAAAGACACAGCGGCAATGATTTAGGTGCAGTGGGTACAGGAGAGAGAGAGAGAGGGAGAGAGAGAGAGAGAGAGGGAGAGAGAGCGAGAGAGCGAGAGAGAGAGAGCTAGCTAGCCTGCCTTCCTTCCGACAGTGAGTGTTGACATTCCCCCTGCTAGTACAACCAATTTTTAAACAGTAGGTGAAAAAGAGGCCATGTTTACAGCAGCAGAAAAGGTTGGTTCTCTTTTTAGCCTCATTCATCCGACATAATAAAGACACTGTACAGCGGCTCAAAAATCTCTCCAGGAAACTAGAGTACCTTTTGGCCCCAGAAGAGATAGCATACTTTCAATGAGTCAGATGGTGTTGGGATGAAATCATTATCATGGCTGTCGTCACTATCACATCATCTAGTCGAGCACCACTTTGCTTTATTGACTTAGCCCGAGACAAAGCACAGAGTGGGTCAACTTGGAATTGATTATGTGATGCATTGGCCTCTAGCTTGAGTACTGTTGGAGAGGTACTACTTTGGAAAATGGGCAATCCCTCAGCAGCTTACTGCAACAGAGATGATGGTTTCTTTAACAACCCAGAAATGAATCACTGGTTATTTAAAATATTCATCAGCCTATTAAGAGCAAAGTAAGATAAAGAGTAAATGAGTGTACTGGTTTAAGATTATTTTTAAAGAGGAAAGCGTGATGAATGGAGATAGTTTTGGACTGTTTTTTATATAGTAAGAGACCAGCCCAATGTGCAGCCCTCCTGCTGACAATTAAATTAGCTATGACCAGGACTTACCTCCGGGTCTGTAAACAACATCGTCCTCTGTGACGAAGGAGGTGATTTCTCCATTCTCTGTGCGCTCGTAGCGTGACTTCTTCTTAGGCGTCTTCTTCTTGCCCTTTTTGCCGGCCTCCTCGGCCGTGCCGCTGCCTCCACCTGTGCTGCCGTTGTCGTTGTCCTCATCTTCGCTGTGCTCGCTCTCTGCATAGTTCTTGGCCCCGCCCTCCAGCGTGCAGCTGCGCCTGGGCCTGGAGCTCTCACTCTCACCCCGGTCCCCGTCCTGCCGACGGGACTTACCGGCTTCTCTCTTGTCCCGATCCCTATCTCTGTCCCTGTCCCGCTCTTTCTCCCTCTCCTTCTCTTTGTCGGCCGTCATGATCCGCCACGTGCCTTCCTCAGTCCTCTCACGGCTGGGCCTCCGTGAAAGGTAGACTGTGAGCCTGGGCTTCAGTCTTCTGAATTTACTAGTCAAATCCAGGGAAAATTTGGCCACACCAACAACCCCAGTGTTTCAGAAAAGCTGTGGACAAGAGAAGAAAAACAATTAGAATTATAATATTCATAACCATTATCCTTACTGTACAGGGGCTACATTTCATTTTCTAAGCTGCCTGCGCTAGAGGAGATCTTTTGTGGGTGAGAAATACAAGATTGGTTCCTAGAGAACAGGCAGCTGTGCTGACTCTTCTCAGCATCACAGTAATTTTTGGAGCTCTCCTTCACAACCATGAAGACCCTGGAGAGCACTGAGCAGCTTTATCAAAAGAACAGAACCTTCTAGCTTCCTGCTCAAACATATTTCCCTGCTTTCAGAAAGGCAGTAAAAGAGTTATAAAGGGTAAAAAAAGAAATGGAAAAAAGAATGTGCGAAAAGTATGAAGATGTGATTCATGTAGAGTATTTTTAACACAATAAGCTGAAAGGAAGTCAGCACAAAAAGGTGGTGGTGCATTGAGCATGAGGCGTGCAGCCAATAGAATTCCTCAGAGATAATGTGTCCAGGGGTTTTTCCGGTACAAGACGCTGCTTGTCGTTTGTAATGCCATGCCAATGTTTGTAGAGACACAGCATAAAGCTCAATGACAGAGTTAACTGGCTAGCTTCTCTGCAGACCATCTGTGATGACACCAGGCTCAATTTTACTCATCTGTGTGCGTGTGTGGTCTGTCATAGGCTACTTCTGGGGACAAATTTCAGACTTAGGAAATTAGTAAATCGGGGACGGCTTGTCCAATTGGAGACAAAAGCTGTGCCCCCAATTTGGAAAAGCTGATTTTTGGGTCAGTGATTAAGTTTGGGGTCAGGGTTATGCAAATAGTCTCCAGGAAATGAATGTGAGTCTATTTAATGTCCCCAAAAGTGACCATGGTCTAATGTATATGGAGTGTGTGTGTACATTTGTGTGCATGTGTGTAGTCTGGCTCACTGACTTGCACCCCACCCCAGCCCTCTGCCCTGGCTGACAGTCACCACTGTGTTAATGTGAAGTGACAGCCCTGGAGGGAAGAACACAGCAATCCACTGGGTAAGGAAAGAGAGGAGAGAGGCTGAGCCAGTCATTTGCTGTGCCCAGTCCACTGCCATTTTCAGCTATCGTCATTCACTCAAAAGAGCCCAGCTACCACTTTCACATGCCATAATGAAATCCTCCATAAACAGTGAAGTGGGCAAAGCTGAAGCAGCATGCTGTGTGCACTACACTGCCCCTACACACTGCGCCTACAAAGGAGGCTTCTCATTTACTGCCAGTGTTTGCCCCCTCCACCCCCACCGCAACAAATTAACTAGAAATAGTTATTACAGCACCCAGAGGGATAAGACCAGGCAATCAGCACCCGCGTTACCATGGTCGTGATAGCAGGGTGGGAGAGGGAGAGTGAAAAAGGAGGGAGGGATAGAGATCGAGCTAGGTAAAAGCAAAACAAGCTTAGAGTGAAAATTACACAGCGTGTCTGCAAGTGGACGTGCGTTTATTGAGACCTACAAAGAATGTGAGGTGAAGAATAGACGGAAAATGGAAGGTGGAAGAAAGGTGTTTGGCTGGCAGGCACGTACACACACACACACACACACACACACAAGCGCGTTTGACAACGGCGCTCCTCAGCAGCGGGTGCTGTCATCTTGTGAGCAGACACCAACTGACAGGGCAGCTGCTCTTGTCGTCGGCTTCAACACAAACACCGGGCCTGATTAAACTGCAGCCTCGTCACAGCCCCATTAATCACCTAATGATGAGTTACCACGGCGACCACTGGGCTGCCAGCATATACTCACAGGAACACATTAGTGCACACACAAAAACGCGAGGGCTCAGTAGAGTTGTGATGCGCATGTGCGTGCAGGGACACACACCCGCCGTGGATACACACCTCTGTTTGAGAGCCAAAATTCATACTGTGGCCCCTTCCTGTGTCTATTAGGGGGGCAACAGTTATAGATTTTGATGGTGCAATTATAGTCTGAGGAAAAATCCAGTTTGACGATTATTATGCATTAATTGATTTGGCAATAGAACGGATGGATAAAATCACATAAAGATAGGACACACTTCATCAAGGATTCTGCAAATGTAACAGTACCAGAGGTGAAAATAAATGATCCATGTCAAGATTAAGATGGATTGAACATTGCAGTAATGACTTAAATTGATTTCTAATATTTAAAATATAGTATTTTTAAAAATTATTAGTAACATAAGAATAAGATGAACAAGGATATGTGTCATTCATGCCTATTTTTTAAATTATTTTTTAATAATCATTTAAATAATTAATTTAATTTTACCTGTAGCCTGAGAAAATCGTGTCTATTATTGTGTTGTTGTTGTTGTTGTTGTTGTTGCTGCTGCAGAGCATTTCTTATGCAGGTGTTATTACTGAAATGCAATTATTTAGATCCCATGGTACAGTGCTGGAGGTTCATAATGTTAAGTTAGTCTTTAACAGCTGGCATATGTATTTACCTACCACACCTTGCGTTGACTCAACACAGATGAGAGGAAGCAACAGGATGTAAATGCACTGAAGCCCTTGAGGGGATTACATGTCATTTACGTGAGCGTTAATTTATAAACTGTGCAAGACTCTTTTTCCTGCTTCGGTACCGTTGGTTTACATTGAGCTGAAAGCTCTTACATCGTAACTCTTACCTCACCACTACTTCATTTAAGTGACACTTAATTCCCTAACAACTCAATGTTTCGTCCACTAACTTCCCACTAAATAATGTTTTTTTTTTTAACTTAGTTATTACTAAGTGTATTAGCTGCACTGGAGCATATATAGCTCAATGGTGATCTTGAAAATGTTGCATTCATTTCAAAGTATTGGATCCTTTAGCAGAGACATATTTTATAAATTGAAGATCTGTCCTCTTGAACAACCCCCTCACCTTTTTTATGTATCTAAAATAGTCCCACAAAGATGATTTGAGGCATTTTGATGAATACAACACTGCCGTTTTGGGCCCCCCAGTCATAGCCAGAACACTTGTTGTCTTCTTTAAGTAAATGTAGCTTCTCCTTATACATAAGTAAAGGAAATCACTGTTGTGACGGCATGTGTAACTTTGTAATCTCAACTTATTGCAGCCCAGCATTTTAAGCTGTTGCACCTGCAGTCTGCCGGGTGCACCTATGGACATTTTTATTAAACATGATTGTTGAGTTTTGTGTTATTTTCCTGACAGTACAGCCGCTGTTCAGAGAAAAACAACGTAGCATAATGTCCCTCTTTGTTAATCACTACATCCTTAGTGTCCATATCCAGCAGCGTGTCTTGGAGGTGTGAGGAAAATGAACACATTGATGAAGGTAGCATTTGATAGCACCGCTCTAATCCTGGGGGCTGCCAGAATCTGTGTATGAGCTAAGCACCTCTTCTCTCCTTTAATCAGTAACATAAGCCTCTTGCACTGAAACCAACGAGGACTCTGAACTGTTGCAAATGGAGGGCTGGCCTGTTCTCCTTTGATGTTGAGGGCTGCTATAAGCCTCTATAAGTATCTTTACAATCTAGGTGCTATGAGTTTGCATCTGGATACACTTTACACAACTGCTTTCTAAATTCTGTATCTCAAATTACCTCACTGATGTTAACAGAATTGTGTGTTTTAACCCTCAGAGCAACAACAACAAAAACATCTACATGTGTAATTGTGTTTAAACTCTTAGTAGTCAATTAGCAATATGTTCAAGTGTCTGTGGTTAATGTGTTGCACATCAGTAGCTGTACTTTGATGCAGATAAAAGAGCAATTTGAAGTTGAACAAATTGAGTGAGTCAAAAGAAGTGAGTCAGTGTGAAGTAGTGGCAGTGTGGCGGTGAAAAGTCATAATGTATTGATGGCTGAGAGGGAAGAAAAAGGAGAAAGTGAGAAACAGAGAGAGAGAGAAAGCGAGGGAGAAGGCTCTCCACCCACTACCCTGGAAACAAAGTGCTCAGTAGAAAGCAGCGCTGGCTGCCTGGCCGATGAATAACGCTGTGAGGGGGCAGGTGAGGCTTGGAGCTATTACACATCAATCACTGGGCCAGGACCCTCTGAAAGATACCAGCTGTCTTAATGGAAAAGAGAAGGAGGGGGCAGTGGCTGGATAGGAGTTGAGGGGGTCCCTGCAAACGGCACCTAATCCACCATTTACATTACTGCAATGGAGTCAAGGGCTAGCAGCCAGCGGGGCCCCGCTCAAATACATTTCTTTTTCCCGAGCCTGTTTAAATGAGACCTCTGGCCTGAAAAACCACACAGTTTGTGGCTCGATTAACACATTATCCCCCACAATGGCCACACAGCAGGTTTCTGTTACTAAACACAGCTTTTTTCCTCTCTCTCCCTCTCGTGAACAGCCTTTTAAAAAGCCATGTTTTATTCATTCCAATCACTCTCACATTTACCCAAATCCTTGCTCATCTTCTGTGGTTTAATCAAAACCTGTCTAAGGATAAACATCCAAATTATCACGCTTTGCTTGAGCACCTACACAGGCTGATACAGCTGGAAGGGTTTCTTTTTTTATCCCGCCAAATTTTGTTAATTGATTTTCCTGGATTATAAATTTGCAGAAGATGGACATTTATTCATACTGTATTTTATAGAAAAACATAATAATGGAGAAACCTGAAATTTGTACATTTAAATGCAAAATATAATCTACCAACAATATAAGCAGCACAGTGATCCACTCAGTTTTGGGGAGTGAGACTGAAAAGTCATTCATGGCATATTCAATTGGAGAATTATGAAGTAGCAAAATGTGATTGGCAAGGATTTAGGGCCGGCTTTGCAAAGGGATTGAATGAAATACTCGCATGAATACAGATTAGAGGAGAACAATGTTAGCATGAATATACACAGGGTTATTAACAATGAGGGCAACTCAAATTGATCCGAATAAACCAGCCAGATCCTCAGCAGTGCACGGATCCTAGCTGTGGTGATGTCGAGCTGCAGCAGGTTTTCGTCAGCTCCAATCCATTACTCAGTGCGATCTAATCTGAGCTGCCATCCAAGCCCCCTAGAAACAACAGCACAATGAAAGGCTCAGCTGGAGGCGAGGGGTAGGCCATTTCATAAGGGATTCTCTGTGGTCTCTGCACCCTCCCTGCTTTGTCTTACCTGGTGCAATCATGGTGTGCTTTATTCTCAGAGGCCCTCTGTTTTAGTTCACATTGGCAGGGCAAAGACACTTGTCTGCTCCACTTATTTTTCAATTCACTGATGAGTAACCACATCTTTTTTCCCTCTGCTAAAGCTGCGCTCACAAAGGCTCTATTTTTAGCCGGCATCCGGGGTTAGTTGAGTAGGTAAAAGCCATGCTCGCGAAAAGATAGCTTGGGGCTTTCCAACATCAACATTTAAACCTGCCTTGAGACTCCCATGGTAAAGAAGCAAAGTACTGCTGCACAAGAGCAGCCTCTCGTGCACAATGACACTCTGCAACAATGAAATATCACTGTCTAAAAAGATTAACCGAGGCAATTTACAAAAATCTCCCCGGGTTAACAATTGCATCAGATGGTCTTTTTTTTGTAATATAAACCAACACAAAAGTGAGTCAAACGTATTCGCTGCCCAACAGTCCCCAGGTACTTTCATGCACACAGACATGAGGATCAGACTGTGTGCACCACAGGATTTAAGCCTCTACTCCATCTCTAAAAGACGGCTAAATCCTCCTCTAGTCCCTGTTTGTGTGCTCTCCATGAGAGCTCCAAATGGCCCTGAGGGGGCCGCTACACAACCCAAGATGTCCATTAACTACAAGGTCTGTGAGCTGGACTTCATTTCACAGCCTAATACCAACTACTTCACCACACAGTACCTCTCAGTCTGCCGCGTTTGTCTGGCTGGAGGAAAGCTGAAGGCCATTTGAGCAGCTCTGACGGCTTCACGAGGTATCATGTTTTGACACGGCTCCTGAGGGAAATGCCAGGGTTGTCCATTGTCACCCTTCCCCTTTCCTCTAAATGAGACGCTCTTGAGAAATGTAATCGTGAGCGAGCCAGTAAAAGACCTCTCCCAATGTGTCATTGATAAGGAAGGCTGGGAGAATGTGAGGTATGTTGTGACAGACTATCATGAATGTGGCTCTTAATTGAGTTTCTCTGTAGATCTATGCTTTTTTTAGTGTCTCTCCTCTGTAGAGGCGCTGACAATTCAATGTTTTTGGTGAATGATGTTGTTGCAATGGAAATGTATCCAAAAGGTAAAGCTGGGGTCAGAAAACGTATAAACACACACTGGGGACACATTCAAGGCTAATTTGTACAAAAAAAATATATCTCTATCATATATTTATCTTCAAACATTTATCTCTATAAAAACCAAGCAGAGCTGCAGGAGGGGGAGGAGGAAATGAGCTACATGACATTCTCTCAATCAGATATATGTAGTGAAAAGATTTACTGCCAAAGAAAAAAAAAAACACAAAGCCTGATTTTGTCGTCTGTTAGAATGAAAAGGACTCTTGAGATATTAATATTTGAGCATTCAATCATGTACCACTTCCACTGATATTCTGCAATCAAATATCCCCACTCTTCCTCATAGATCTGCCTATCAGCTTAACGATCCTCTCCGTCAGTTCGACTCCGACTGGTAGTCTAAATGAGTGTGGGAGAGGAGGAAATTTATTCATACGGCTGCCCTACATCCTCCAGCTACTCTAATCACTATGCCACACAGAGTGACGTGCCAACACAGAGGAAAAACTAACATAAATAGATTAGTGTGACAGATAAGACAGCTCTAAGGTTTCAGACTGACAGGCGCAGGCCAGAGGGGGCACTGAAGGATGTCTTTAAGAACGCCTCCCAAAAAACAAAACCATTAGGTCACTACACAAAACCATTTTTCCGCCTAAATTATTTAGCTATGTTGTGGCAAATTCGGCTCTATTCTCGAGCAGATGGTCGGGGGTGGGAAGAGGGGGGTGGTGGAGGGGTGGATGACAATCCCTCCATTCAATGTCTTATAATGATCCAAGCCAAAAAACACCTCCACCTCGAGATACCACAGGATGGTATTACCTCTAATTAGGAAGGGCTATTATTTCATATGCAAACGCCTCTCCCCTAACCGCCAACCAACCAACTAACCATCACGAATGATTGCCTTTTCAAAGTAAATAAAACAAAAGCATAACATCCTCTTTTGTTTGTTAGCCTTCGTGGTAATTTCAGCACCATCGCAACCAGAGCTATAACTTACAAGTCAGCGTGTAGGATCTGCAAATAGACAGTCGGGTGAACGTTTCTCCAGTTGGAGATGTGTTTGTTCAAGAAAAAAAAAAAAAAGGCTTTAGAAAGCAGTCAGCGGGGGAGGTGACTAGGAGAGTGAAATATTCAGTGTAGCGTTCAGCCTTGACATCCACCATCGCAGTCGTGTGGGCCAGCGATCCTCAGCAGAAGGGAAAGCGCAGTCTGCAGTGTGCATGAGGAGAATAAAATGAATCATGAGTCTGTGAGGCACGCTTTTTAAACTATAGCTGTGGACAAGGGTGAGTTGTAAATAGTGCCTGCTTCTGGATGAATTTTGTCTCCCTCATCAAAAAAAAAAAAAAGAAGAAGAAGAAGAAAAAAAAAGTCCTAGAAGGAAGTGGCCAGGAGTGATGAAAACACTGCTGGAACAAGAAGGATCTGAGTTCAGAGCTCCCATATCCTCTGAAGACAGCTCATAAAACATGCAGTGCCTGGGACTGGGCCTCTTACAGCAGTGGCATTTCACTGCATGCTGACACAAACACACAGGCCACACACACACACACACACAGAGATAACCACACTTGTAGGCTTCAAATACACACAATTAATTTTAAAAGAGTTTGAAGGAGTTAGACCTACATGGTTTACTACCAGGACTACCGGGTCTTCACTTAAAAACCACCAATAAGCCATAAGAGGGCAGCTATTTTCCAAAAACATTAGCAGCGGGGGCCTAGAATAATCGGCTTTTGGAAAAATATAAGAGAAGAGGCTGGGTTCTACGCAGTGTACAGTAGTGATCCACAGATTAACTCTGCCTGTTCATGTGTGAAATGGAGACTTGATCCCTAACTGATAGCGTGCTATGCCTCCAGCAAATACAAGCTGCATATTTTTCATTTTTCCAAACACCTAACAACTGCTAAATATTGGATTACACCTCGCATCTATCGCTGTGTAACAACAATGGCACATTAAAAATACTCCACGACACAACATAGCTCAGGCTGACTGTAGGGCTGCTGCCTGCTGTTAAACCCAAAGGTGAACAGAGCGCGCTGTGCGGCTGAGTTGCTGTGAATAAGCCTCAGATATTCTTGGAATGTTAATGTTAGGCTTTGACCATGGCCGTCTCACAGACTTCTTCTCCTCTCATCACTGGGCCATTAATGACAATGAAAGTACTACTTAGCCTAAGCCAAAAACACACTTTAATTTTTTAGGAAACCTCACATTTATGCTTTCTTAATATTTAACAAAGTTATAGTAGGACAAGAACCCTTGCAGCAGTCAATTAGCACAATGTTGTGAGACACAATTGTTAACTAATCCCATGCTTGCATTTAGTTTAAGCGCACCATATGCTGTGCTCATGCATAGGAAATCAGCCTGTAGTGCGTCTACACTTTGCAGTCTCTAGTGGAAATCTAGGAAGGCAGGTTTGTAGAGCTACAGTCTTGTTAAAATAGCTTCCCACTGCATCTGCAAGCTTATAAAAAGCCACTGAGAGCATATTCACTACAGTAGTGCATTCATCTTTGTGTATACACACGTCAATCTAAAATGTGTAGGCCATTCACACACACACATTTACACACATACAACCCCCCCCCCCTTCCAAAAAAAAAAAAAGAAGCTGCTGCTGAGCAACTGTATTTGCAGTGCAGGTCAGACTATGTGCTCAGCCAATAAATGGCTAGAGTGTAATGTGCCTTGACCTTCTATCTTTCTTTCAGCAGCACCTTACATATATTGCTGTCTCTCCTCATATATCACTCGGGCAAATGGCGCCCTTCACCCTGCTCCCTCCTGTCCCCTCTTTAAAAGGCTAAGGGGACATCTTTGCCTGCTGTACTCAATTGACAGCCCCGGTGTCTTCCTCGCTGAGCATGAGGGGGAGGAGGGGTGATGAGGCTCATCGCGGGGGGAAATGCTGCAATGAATAATTATGTTTCATAACATGCCCCATCCCCCCACCCACCCCCTCCTCCTTTATTAGCATCAAACAATAATTAATGGGGAACAAGGGGCACTGAAGAGTCTGCTTTTCGCTTTCCAGAACAAGAGGGTCAATATGCCCTTCAACCCTTCGTTTCTGCTCACCGTCAAAGCAGGAGACACCTCATCCCTCTAAAAACATGCTTTTAGCTTACTTATGATGCCAGTTGCTCGGCTTGAGAAAAAGACAGCATTCCTGCTTCAGTCAGCAAAAACTGGCCGGATCACTTTACACAGCAGTTCACTACTTCCATCTCCACACCTCTACTCAGCAGGCCAACCCAATTCAATAATGAATATGAAATGCCTCCTAATTGATGTCTATGGGAGTCGGAGCGGCTGAAAATATGGGCTATTGGACATGGGCTTGACTTGATTAAGTTTTTGTTTCACATCAAAAAAAAATAATCTCTGATCAGCAGTAGCAAAGACAGTCCTGATCGAATTAGCTTTGCACTAAGAGCTCCATTGATCTTGGCACTCATCTGTGCAGATGAGGCACGGAAAGGCAGCTGGTAATCCAATAGCAGGGATGGGAAGTGCTTCAAGGACTCTGCTGTGTTTACCCACCTATTTCCTACACTGAGAGGCAAGATGTTAGTGCTCACCACTCACTGGACTGATCCAGTGAAATGAAAAAGAGCTGCAGTGTGACCAAAAGCAAGGTACTTGAAAGCTGAAAATTAACTGCTTTCGCCACAGCTATCATGTAATGATTAAACAGGATGAATCGAGCAGAGTCTAGATCAGTGTTTAAATGAGCTGCTCACTAACATTCAAGCCCTGATACAGGCTTCTCTTCACAATCCTAGCCAAAAAAAATCTAAAAGCAGAGCTGCTATCAATTTAAAAGGCTCTATTCACTCGAGTGTGAAAGCGTAAGGTTAGGAGAATCAATGTGGAGATATCTGTCTTTACACTGTGATAACTTCATTGCAGCAAGCATTGATGCAAGCCTTTCGCAATCAATTTTGCATGACATGAATGACATCAAACAAGCACCCAGAGGGCAGGGAGCATATGAAATGAAACAGAGCAAAGCTAAGGTAGTAAAGATGGGAAAAAACATACAGCTGTTTCGCTTGTGGAAATAGTTCAAGTCAAGTGTGCCTTAATAGTATCGCTGTCATGCATTAACTATAGTGCTGCCACAACAGCGCTCCTCCTTGCACACACACACACACACACACACACACACTCGTAATCCATCAAGGATTCATGAGGGAATGCTCAGACTGAGTGCGTTTCTCTCCTTCATATCTCTGCAGTAAGAAGAAGAGTGAGAAGTCTTCGTCAGCCCACAGACACACCGCAAACGCACGCACACACACACACACTACTCTGATGCCACACTAATAACCTTGGGCTGTCTACCAATGCCATGACTTTATGGAACAGTATGGGCTGTAAATAGAAGGTCCATTTCTCACCAGCAGTCTATAACAGCTCTATTTCAGCCACCCTGTCATTAAATATTTATCTTAGCAGAGTGGCGGATCTTACCAAGGTGATAACCATTTCAAAATCCAAAAAATCTGGCTTTTCATTCGCCTCACTCCACCTCTGCCACAACAAAGACCTGTTTTTATTGTTTTTTTTAAAAAGGATTATCTACAAGTGTTCTTTTAATCAACGCATGGCAGAACTGTAGAAATCCCTCAACAACGGTCCCAGAGGAATACCTTTCTCTGAAGCTTTATCGGGCAAGAGGATCTCCTTCAGCGACAGCAGACTGAGTGAATGTGTTTGAGGATGAAAAGATGTGCTGCTACCTTGCTATGATGTCCACCCAAACAATCTCAGAACAAAGGCCTCCATTTTGAAGTGGAGTTATGATGGCACAGGGCTCTTAAGGTCCTCTGTTGCTGTGTGTCCTACTGGTTTCTATCCTCTTTGTTAGCCCACTGTTTGTTATGCTAGCAAGATAAGCCATTGTTGTGGGTGGCTGGGTGTACTACAGCAACCGGTGTACTGCATGAGTGCCAAAGCCGGCAGTCTGTGGGAGGGATTGTGGGCGTTATAGATCACTAGGAGACAGCTGTCCGGTCTTGCCCCGACGCTGACTCAAACACTAACCCCGAAAACCATGTGTTTGCAAACTGGACTGCTTCCTGGTGGGTCTTAAGTTGATCTCTATCAGACCAACAGAGTCAGCTCACTTCATCATGGCAACCTCCCCCTTTTCACTGGCGCAGGGATGAGCAGCTTTGTTATTTATGAAACATAAGAGGTGGAAATCTACCCTGCTACAGCCTGATAAACATTACAAGCTGTCTTATGTAGGCAAACCTGATTCAGAGAATGCAAAAATGACACCAGGCGTGGGCAAACAAAGAAATGTGAGGTTTGGATACACACATAAACATTAAATGAACATTGCAAAACACCTCTGGAGAACAGATGACTGGCAAGACACAACATCATTGTCTACCATAAATGCACTGAGATTCTCCACCGCACTAAATAAGTGTCATGCTCCAATAAGCAGATTCAAACCCTTTGAGCATCTGTTGTCTTTAACTCTCTGTCTTTGTTTCATGGTGTGCCGTCACAGTTAATGATTTCCTCAAGATCTCCATTTTCCACATATTATTTACATGTTTGAAACGCTTAGTTGAGCAGACGCAGGTTTGTAAAGCAGCCATTACTGCCAAGCTGAATCCAAAAGAATGTTTGGGCAGCGCTTAGAAATTTCATTTCAAAAGCTAGGTTGATCAAGAGGAAACAGACAAGGTATCAGCATACTGCCTTTCAGTTTCTTCCTGTTTACATATCTGGATTGTGCAGTCATCCCTTCCAGAGAGAATCACCGCCAGCAAAAACAATTACCCCCCGCCCACTGCCCCCACCCGTGCACAAGCCTCTCACTGACTGCCTCGACTCAGCTTGACAATCAAGCCCATTAGATCTTTCTGTGAATTAACGCTAGTTAACTTAAAGTACTGACACACATCAAGAATAGTCATTAGCCTGTCTTTTTAGCATAAAAAACAGGAATGATTTGCCGGTTCAGAGAGATCATCTCCCTACATGCAGCCTGGGGCAGCCCTCACTATCTACCTCATTATTTTTGGAAGAACAAGGCCACTGATGAATCCTGTTGGATTAAATGTAAGGTGCTCTCGTTATGACCTGGCTTACACACAGAAGCAGACTGCTTTAAGCTGCTCTTCTTACAGACAAAAGAAAATGGAGCGACTTACCAAACACTGTAAATATACAGATAAATCTCACTCAACTAAGCTGTAAAATCAAAGTGGAATTGTTGGAGTACATCACTCCCACGCAGCTGCACACTCTGCAGTGAGGAAAGCTGTCAAATGTTTGCTGTTTGTGGGGACGAGCTGAGCTGACAAGTCTCAATGATACACCGTGAGTGACAAAGACATTCACTCCTGCTTAGAGGTTTTCCAGATGTGATACTCTGCAATGCTCCGCTGCTTCATTACACAGAGGATGTTGCTGTGTTTTCTCCCCATTTACGTTGCCAGGGTGACAAATGAAAAGCAGAATCAGCCGCACAAGTAATCAAATGAGTGAGTGACAACAAGTCAATATTTTCTCATTGTGTGGACAAGCAATATATCAGCACAGTAATGGGCTGAGCTTCAAGGCTTAGGCAATGTAAGACTCACAGCATTATACGGATAATGTGCCAATAATCTGGCTCGTGCGGCTGTTAAGACCAGTGCCAATAAAGACGCAGCATCAAAAGACAACCTTTACCAAGTATGGGCTAAATTACCAACTCGCACAGACATGGTCTAGACTCTGTACTTCAAACAAACATACTTTGTCATGTAATGGCTACAAGCCAACAAAGACAAAACTGTAATTGGACATTGATCTGTTGAGGTCTAAGGATAAATAATTCATCCTAAGAGCAGCCAGGAGGAGAGCAGTATGTAAACAATCTGACTTCACAAAGATGTGAGTGAAAATGGCAGAATCGAGATCTTGGAGTACCTATTAGTATTTGCTTGGAAAATTTAGATTGCACCTATTTTGTATTAACTCCCTAGGGCTCACTTGTCATTTTTAAAAGACATCTTATTAAAAAACCCTGAGAATTAGCATGCTTTTGATTACATTCTTGACAAAAAAAAACAAAAAAACAAGCTCCCTAAACACAAAATGGAGCAAACATCATTTCTACAAGCCTGGTTAAACACAAGCAAGATCAATGGGTAAATTTATCAGCAAATATTACCGTTCACTGCCTGGCAAGTAATCATTAAGGAAAGGCACTGATGCATTATTCATTGGCTAATGTATAATTCAGACTTAACAGCAGATTCTATGCATAAATAAAGCTGTGATACATTTAAACACATTAAATGTTTACTTGCTAAAATAGGATGTGAATGCACAGCATGCCCAGCTTCCCTGCTGCTGTCACTCGATTATTTGCTACCGTTCCTGAGGTTGCGGGGATGTTAGGTGGATACTAGAATATAGACTGTGGCAGCCCACTCATCATAACGCATTCACATAATCGGCGCAAACTGATTTCCCACGTCTGATAGAAAAGAGAAAAAAAAATGCTGTTTGGGTGTAGCTGATTGCTAAAATCTCACAGGGCGTCTTGCTTCTTTGTTGGATTAGATAAAAGAAAATTAGGAGCGGGTCAATACAACCTCACATTACAGCCGTTACAGCACACGCATGTATTTTATGGCAGGTGGAAATTTACGTTGTCATTTCCCTCGGACATCAACATCTGTGTTTCAATCATCGTAGCTGGATTGCGATTCGTCGAAGTGTCAGAGCTGGTGTCAGAGGGACAGTCAACAGGGAGGACGAGGAGGCGATGAAGACACGCGGCCTCCATCTGACGGTGTTTGGAGCAGGCGGCCCTGTGGGGACCGCCATTCCACTTTATGACCATGCGCTGAATTAACGAGGCCAGATGTCCCCCCACTTAACATGTGTGAAAGTGCCCTCCGATGGGCTCAGCTGCTTTAAGGATGTACAGACAGAGAAGGGGGTGGAAAGGAGATAGGGCCTATTTTCAATTATCCCAATTTCTCACTCATCGTCGGCTCCTGAGGTTTACATTAATTAAAGATATCGGCCCTTCTTCTGTGCACACAACAAATTAGATGGAATATTCTGCAAACAACCAGAGCACCTCTTCGGTCCTTCATTGCTCTCTGTTTCAATAGACACCCACCAGAGGGTACTGCCTCCTTAGCCGTGCTACCAGCGTTTCATGTGGACTATGTCAATTTGTGGCTAATGTATTCTACATGAGTCACTGGTACACCACATCTGCAAGGACAATAGGTCAGAAAGTGCTAGGCTAGCCCGAGAAATTTAGAAACCCCGTCTAAAGAATCAACAAAGCCTAGGGAGTTTCATCATCGCTCCTCAAAACCATGAGTATGTGTGGGGGGGGGGGGGGTGGAAATGGCACCAACAAAAGTATGAAAGCCATGACTTCTCAATGATTTTCCGCCCTGCTTGACAAAGCAACTCTTGCATTTTTGCATTGTCAGGGTCAAAAATGGGAGGGTAACCGTAAGCGTCACCTACAATGCCATTGAGAAATAGTCCACATTCAGACGGTGGAAAGGCCAAGGTTGTAATTTACCCATGTTTATCTGATCAGCATCTTACAAACAAGATTTTTAATGGGTCAAACATAACATCTGTTTTCATTCATGTAGCTTATTATAATAACAACTGGATCATTTCTTTGTAATTACAATGGAATACAGTTGAGTCATTCAGGCTATTACCCAAAAGGAATGATATCCAGACCCCAGCAGACTTTCTCATTAGAAAGAAAATGAGAGGCCCGCCAACACTGCATCAATTACAACTCGCCTTTCTCTGATTCTTTACATATTACATCATATGGTTAAAAAAAAAACAACACAGACAACCACTACGTATTTTTTCCAACTGGCCAGCGACTGCCATCACCTGACACAGTGAGGAAAAAGGGGGCAGAGACGCAGCATGGTGCAATCCCAGTGAGGGCCATCATGCGAGCAGATTAAATAACGTTTTTCCAATGCCCTGTCAAACATTCAGTTGGCTCTGAGAGGCTAGACAGCCGTTACACAGCCTCACTCTATGAAGCAGCGGTCTCTCTCCATGGTCAGGAACAGCCTCTTTGATCCAGATATCACCCCTCAGATTCCTCAGAGGTGACACTCATACACGCGCCTGTATGTGAGCTGAATGTTGACTAGCTCCCTGTACCTTGTCAGCGGTGAGATTTGTATTTGTGAAAGGAGGGGTGTGGGGGGGGGGGTGGGTGACTCACACGTCTACTATGCTTCCCTCGGTTTACATGAATCAATGACACAAACAGTGGACTCAGATCAAATTGCACATCAGTTCTAATTTCCCCACAAACACTGGTATGACAAACTACAAATACACATGATGTGAAATGATACCGACAGCAGTATGATAGTGTGTACATAATTAAGGCTGCTATATTTTTATCAGACAGCAGCTCTTAACTGTGAGTGCTCTCTCCACATACAAAACCCACACTGCAGAACAACTCCAGCTACTCATGTACAACTCCATTAAGGGGCGCTGACCACTTCCCCTTTCATTCAATCCACAAGTAGTGAAACTAAATGGATATCCAAACCTCTGGGGGAAGTGAGGAAGATTTCAAAATGTGTTCAAAAAGACGGGCTATGCGACTTTTCCCACATGACAGCGTGGGCTGAATCTGAGATTGAGACTGTATGTTAAACCACACATCCAACATGATTCCTGTCAGATTACTGGTTACCATTTCAGAAACACGCCTGTCACTCTTTATGAAGGATAAACCCTCTACTGGTTCAATAACAGTCAAACAGAAACAAACATTCATAATCGGAAAAAAAAAAGCTCTAGCAATGACAGAGTCAGAGTTTCAACAGATGCTTGAGTCAGAAGTTCTCACCATTAGAAATGCTGAAACACTGCTTTGTTTAAGCCGCCACATTATAAACCAATCTGGTGGCTCAGATAAACTCATACAACATGTGTATACCTGAACACAATCTATAAAAAAAAGAGGAAAAATGTTCACACTCCATCTGTTAATAAAATCAAATATCACAGAGCACAAAGGAGCAGTTAAAGGGACACTTTTCAACCTGGACCATGTTTTCCCATCATTCTGTGTCTAAGTGGCCATAACAACATTTTTTAAAATTGGTCCAGCAAGATACTGGACTTGGTTCAGCCGGCAGCCACAAAACAGGTTGGAATGTAACCCTTTGGGGCAGTACTGTCCCGTCAATGCACATACACTAAAAGTGCTTGTTTTTGTCATTCACAGGCTCATATTGTTATTATAAAACATATCGTTCTGAAATCTTGTGAGATTGAGTTGTTGCAGGAAGACGACAGTGGAAACATGAGTAAGAGTTGAAGAGAGGATCTAAAGATTTTAGTGTGTGACATTTTTTAGTATGCCTGAAACCTTAGTGTGAAACTAAAGTAGAAAAATAGGGTGCAAGCTGAAAGAACCCAAAGTTTCCTTTTAAGAGTTGAGAGTTACAGTAACAGTAAGAAAGACAACCACTGTTTAATTTTTATAACCATAATTGCACCTCATGATTTATACGATGCCACATGTTCACATTCCTGCTTGAGTTTAAAACCATGCGAGTCATTCACACCATTTTTAGGCAGTAAATGTCCTTTATATTCCAACAATCATCCATTATCTGCAGTGCCCTGCGCCATACATTAGCCCGTGCAGTGTCGTCCCACTCAAGTGGATTAATCACATCTGAATCATTAAGCTAGAGGTCACTTCACAGTTAGCCGGGGGACAAAAAAAATGCCACAGGAAGCTGGGTATGGTGGAGATTAGCTCCTCACAATTAGCGATGCAACATCTAAGTCTGTGTAATAGCTCGGTGAAAAATGCAGCAGCAGGGGGAGGATTTCAGGAAGGGATTGTTTTTATATGGCAGAGATTGAAGCCAATCACTGCTTCCCCCCGTCCTTGATTTAAATCTTGTTTTAGGGCTGAAGCTTTCTTTGTGCTTCTGTGGTCACAAACTCTGTGGAGTCAGCTTCTGACTGGAGTCACATGAAGACTTACTATGACCAATTTTACAGTGATTCGAGTAAACAAGCTACCCTCCTCTTTCTACTATAACTGGAAAACATTAGATAAGCCCCCTTTCAGACAAATAACTGTAGTCTACTTTTAAATCCCAAGCCCCCCCCCCCCCCTCTTAAACACACACATACATCCCACCAGCAAGTCCCCCTGCCCTTTTCAACAACAGGCACTGAGTCCCTCTCCCAACCCCCCCACGGTGAGAGCTGCATGTGCTTGGGCCAGAGTTCATAGCCTCTGGGGTGCTGAAGGGGGGGAAGTCAAGTTAATTTGGTGGTCCTTCAACAGTTTGCAACTGGTTCAGTCGGTCTCCCGCAACATAGTCCCCTACCCTTCTTCCAGAAACACTCAACTACTTTCCATTATTACAGTCCAATAATCAATTTATGACACGAGCAAAGCTGTAAATCCAACAGCCAATCCTTTATGTGAAACTTGGGGAAATCCCAACCATCAAATTTATGTGCCACTGAGTCATTTAAATTCATTTCAACATTTTTCCTGTCAAAATGCTACTTTTTCTCCCCCTCTTGAAGTTGACTGATTGTTGGAATACACAGGCACAAGTCGTTTTTACATCTTTGATGTGTGTTTCCTGCATAGCGAGGTTGCCATTTAAGCTCCTCTTTTGTTTACTTCATTACTCTCACTTTAAAAGCATTAGCTGCTGTTACAGGCTGACCAGGTCATAGAGGTTGCTTGAGGGTCTGCTACACAGTTAAGAGAGAGCCAAGTTTTACAACAATGCAGCCAACTTTCAGATTGCTGAAGCACTCAAAAACATTTGACTCGAGGTCACACGCGCTTCCTACTCCGGGTATAAACAAAATCAGGACACTTTTAGCTCAAACTAGAAGTGCCACCCGGCTTTAGTCATCACTATTGCAAATTCCCTCTTTTATCACCCACACATTGCTCCCCCTTGTCTGCACCCCCCCCCCCCCTCCCCACCACCACCACCTCCTCCTTCTCCAACCACAACCATCCTGCAATCTTTTTTTGTATTCAACTACTCACCCGCCAGTCTGGTGATTCTTGGGAGTCCCAGAGACTGCTGCAAACAAGTTCAAAACGCGATCCTTGCGCTCGAGGTGACCCACCGAACTTAAAACAAGGGGCAAGCCAGCCGAGCCAAAAATCCAGGACCCGGGACAACACGAGGCGAACACGGACACTTTTTTTTTTTATCCACCCCTCCGCGGTTTCTTTTTTAAACCTGCTGCCAGCACGGAGGGGCTGAGGCGAGGAGCACTTGCTTCAACAAAAGACGGTTTCACTTTACTGATAGACTGTTCACGTCCGAAATCGCCGAAGCAAAGGCACGTTAAGCTAGCCCACCCCCCCTCGAAACTGCCCCTATTCCCTTTGGCCGTGTTGTTGTTGCTGTCGACGATAGTGTCCACATGAAAAGTAACACAGCGCTGTTAGTTGTTTCGAGGGGTAGGAAGCCAATGAGTTCGCCGTTTACAGGCTCCGCTTCCTTTTTCCACACACTCTCTCTCTCTCACACACACACACGCACACACACACAAACACTCTACCCCCTCTTCTCTCTCTCTCTCTTTCCTATGCATACACATACACACACTCTCCACGCTCTCTCTCTCTCTCTCTCTCGCTCTCTCTCTATTGCTCCCTCCGTCTCTGTAAACCCACCCCTCCTTCTCCTCCTCCCCTCCTCCTCTTCAGCTGTTCAACAGACGCATCCACATGGCTGACCTAGTCTTTCTTTATCCAGACACTAGTGAAGGAGAATTACCCCGACCACACTCAAAAAAAAAAAAAAAGAGAGAAAGAAAAAAAATCCCGAGCGAAACAAAAACATGGACTGGATTCAAATAATCGTCAGGGACAAAAGGGTGGTGGTGGTGGGGGTAGTTGGGGGGGATGCCAATGGGGTTGTTGATTGATGGGAGCTCCGTAGGGAAACGATGTGTGTGTATGTGTGTAACTGCACCAGGAAGCGAGATGCACGACAGCCAAAGTGGCCCGACCCGACCGTCATCAGCCGATCAATGGTAACGCTTATGGGAATGTGACTGAAACACTACAGCGAGACAATGAAAGCTACAGTTGTAGCCTAGTAGTGCCTTATAGTAAATAATGCTTCACTTTGCGCGTTGCCACATAAGCAATGATAAGTGTGAGTGGTGCAAAAAAAAAAGATGAGTTGTTTTTTTTAAACGCATGTCGCTGATTTATATCTGAAAATATTACATCTACTGGGGGAGGGAAAAAAAATCTATACACAAGAGGGAGGCGATTGAATGCTGCTCAGGCTCGTGCAGCTCATTTGCATATTTGGATAATGAATTAATTAGTCACCCCACCCATTAAAAAGGCAGAAACAAGCAGGGATGATAATGTGAATAGTCCATTAGTAACATTTGGGGGGTTGATTTTAATGGTTAAGCTCGAGCCTCACATAAAAAAAAAAGAAAATGTGATACTGGTAATTTTCAAGGTCTCATTTTATGCTTTGAAAAAAGATAATTCCACATTGTTTTGTCTTGTTTTTATTTTTATCTAAATACTAGCAATCTTAAAAATCTGACATCCTCCCTACCGGTGTGAGCACAGCAGGGGAAAAAAACAAAGATGGACTGCATTAAGTTATAAATTAATAGGATGATTTCCATTTCACTGAGCAAGTAGCTTGACACATTTTCATTGTCTTAAACATGATATTGGATCACTGTCAAAATCCAATTAACCAAAGCAAATAGTGTCTGCATTGGGCTCTTTTTTTTTTGCACTAAAGCCGAGCACGGTCAGGAGAGACAGGCATAAGGATCAATAGAAATTGAGTTGAGGGTGGTGTGCAGGGGGTCCTTCATTGTCCTACAAACCCATGTTGGCCATCTTCTTTTCAATAGCAGAGGGAGGTGTATGTGTGAGTGTGAGAGCGTGTGTGTGTTTGTGTTTGTGTGTGTGTGATGGGGGTCTGCTGTGCAACAAAGTGCTAGCAAAACCTCTTCCAGCTCCTGAGGCAACTGTCCTAAGAAGTCATACCCCCTCTACGTATAGTAACCCAACACCACAGCAGCTACAGCTCCTCCCTTATCACAGTATGTATACATTTCACAAGGTCAATGTTTATGATATTTATACACACACACACACACACACACACACACACACACACACACACAATCTGCTTCCTTTCCTGAGTTACACAAACATTCAAAAAGGATCTATGATTGATAAAGAGGCGGAAATGCACCAATAATTCTGATGTAATCAAAGCCTAAAATATATATAATGATGTTTCAGGCTCCAAAGATAATTCCACACGAGACTGTAATGTGTTACAAATGGAAACTAGTCTACGTTTTCAGTACATTTGTGAGACTTAAGTTGGCCAAAGGCAGCAGCGAATCATCTCTGAAGGCAGTGCAGAGCAAAGCTGGATTGGCTGGCGGGGCAGGCTCCCCTCCCCGGCAGATGAGATCCCATTATCAGGCAGACGAGAACTCCACCTCCAGGATTTCACAGCTCCTCTGTTTATCACATGGCTCTGTCAAGTTGGGCACCATTAACCGATAATGAAAGGAGACAACCGGTGCAGTTACAAGCAAAGCACTCCACATTCTACAGGCCTAAGCATGTATCTGGGAAGCTGACTGTGTCTATTCAATTCTGTTCAGCATTCAAACGACCCATCACAATACCTTTTTCCTGAGCACCCAGCACCTCTTCCACAGCTACATTGCCTTCAATCCCAACAGCACAAAAACTGGTTACTTGGTGCTTTCTGAATTCAGAGCAAATGAAATCAAAGAGCTACGCTCAACAAAAAAAAAATGAAATTGCACTTTCCTGCAACACTCTTTTTCCTAAAGATTATTAAAGGAGAACAATTCAATGTTAAAGCTAACAAAAACCAGAGGGGGCGTATGAAAAGAATAAATGGCGTAATAAAGAAACACAAACTATCATTTTGAAATATGTTTTCTTCATCCACATCAAACACAATTACTACAAGTGTTACTAAACAAAAGGGATTGTAAGACTGCCACTGAATCAAAGGCCAACATGTCCCCCCTCCCCTTCTCACCCCCCACCTCCCTCCTTCCCCTGTCTGACTACTCCATTTATGGTTTATAGGATTCTGTAGCCACTTACACTCATTAAAAATGAATACTTAACAAAAGCTGTGGCTGACACACACTGTTTGCTTTAGCCTGATTTCTTTACACTGGAGAAAAACAAGCCACTCAGAGGCAGCAAACACAGAGAGCAGGCGAATAAGAGAGAGAGAAAGAGCTCAGCAATACAAATAAGTCAGCCAGTAGCTGAAACAACAGAAAAAATTGACATGGATGACTGAGCCAAGCCTGTGAGAGACTTGGCAAGCCTCAGAGGACCTGGCCTCTTAAGCACTCATATCTAGTAACTTCATTTAATACATTCACCAGGGATGAGCAGACAAGTTGAAGGAAAAAGGGATTGAGAGAAGAAAACAGACTTGTACACCAAGAGGAGGGTTAGGTTGTGGCGGCGGTGGGGGTGCGCTTCAGAAGCTCGACTTTAACACATGACTAAATCTCTACAGTGTAACAAGTTAACTTCCTCGCTGCCAAAATATAATACGGGGAGGGAGTGGGAGAAAAAAAACGGATGTGCTAGATTGAACCTTGAGACCATTTTACGTTCGCAGGCAGGTAATATCTGCAGAAACTGTTTTTCTCACATTAAAAAGCTGAACACTGCTTTTCCAGATGGGGCTTTAAAAGCAGTGATTCTATCTCCGCCACACGTACTATATCCATAAAGAACAAAAACTGTGTGACTGCTGCTTGAAGTTACTGTTCTTCATACTGACGGCAAGTGCTGATAGCCCCCCTCTGCCTCCTCCTCCTCCTCCACTGCTGGCAGGCAAGCAAAAAAAAAAAAAAAGCTGACTTCAAATCATTCATTGCCCTTTTTAGCCTTCATGGATTCTTAAGAGAGTACTTTACAAGTTGGGGGAATCCGAAGGGAAAATAGGGTCTTACACGACTAATTAAAACACAGACTCCGCCTGGAGGGGGTTGAAAAAAGGGGAAGCAATAAAACAATCCTCCCAATCTCCCAACAAAGTAACTCTAGGAAATGACTTAACTAACTATGGTTAACTACGCGCTTGTGGAAATGAGGATTCAAGGTTTTCAAAGGCAACTGCTTTAGCTTTAAAAAAAAAAGACAGTACTCGACAGAGTGAAATTTTTAAAAAAAAAAAGAAAAAAAGCCTTTGTAACAGCAGTGGTTACACTATTCTCTCTACAAGCACACAACACTATCAAGGTGACAAAAGACTAACTAAAAATCAAGATGTCCTTTGCAGACAATCCAGACAGATAGCTTGTAATTAAGCTGCTACCTTGCAAGCTTTTATTTGCGATCATTAACACTGTTGTAAAAATGTGAGGAAAGCCAAGGAATGGTATTTCACTTTAAGCAATCAGTGCAAGGTCTACTCTCACATAGCTATCTTGTTTACATAGCTATTCACAGTCACATTTGGCAGCCTTGCAACACTCTGAAAACCAAGACACTTGTAGGCTACATATGTCTAATCTCTTTGCCAAGCTACACAAGCTACTCGAGAGAGTGAAACTTGCACACAGCAGCCATTTGGTAAAAGTATTGCATATTAAGAAAATGAATGTAAGTAAACCTTAATCCAGATGGAGGAAGATGCCACCTGGCAAACCAATTGATCAAATGTTAAGAGAGAGAGGAAACAAGCGTTTTCTCTTTATAAAATGCAGCAAGACCTGACTGTTCATTGTCAGACTTTGATAAATGCGAGCAAAAAAGCAAACAAGCAGCTTTTAATAGAAGCTAACTCAACGTCTGAATTCACACAGAGAAGACAGAAGCAGGGGTAAAAGAAAAATCAGGGAGTGTAACATTCATGAATCAACAATTAATCACCCAACTGTGCAGGGCCACAAACTCACACATATAGACTGAACACAAACAAATGCACACGTGTGATATCTTAGATGCTATTTCACTAAGCCCCTGATTTTCCTCAGACATTCTTCAAGCTCTCACATGGACTGTATGTGTCTGTCTGATTCTCCAGGCAACACAGGGCCTCATTCATCTGAATAAAAGAGCAGTTCAAGCCTGCCATGGCTGCGCAGAGAACACACTCTGAGGAATGAGACTGTATTTCCAACAGGGCCACAGAGAGACAGAGTGCAGGCTGTGGTACAAACGAGGAAGTTTACATTTCAGGCAAATCCATTTCTGAACAAAAGACGGCAAGATAAATAAACAGTGCATGTGCCTGATGCTTAGCTGTGAAGCTCTGACTAGGGTGAAACTGTGTTTAAAAATGATCTTTAAAGCAAATGGAGGCCTGTGATCATGAAAGAGAAAGAGAAAGAGAGAGTAGTGGTTGGGGTGTGTGATTCCTGTGTGGCTACTGTCTCTGAGCTAATCTGCTCAGATAGCCAGTGACTGCTCCATTTCACACAGAGCACATGGCAGTCTCACCTCCATACACTGCCACCCTATGGACAGTGAGTGAAGATGCAGCTTCATGCTGTTGCTGTGCTAAAAAAAAAAAAAAGGGAAAAAAAAGAATGGGGGTGGGGAAACAGGGGCTCATAATGTGTAAAACTAAAAATTAACTCCACACACTATAATTAATGACATGCGTATTAATATGCTCAATATGCTGCAATGGCTCACAAAGCTGTATCTCTCTCTCTTTTTTTTTTTCTTTCCTCCAGTACCGATGCTTATTCAGAAATCAATTATTCTCCTCTGGTCACACTTGGCTGCTCTCAGTGTGTAAGCTAATGATTCAGCCATCTAGTTTACAGATAGATAGTGATAACTAGAATAAGCACATCCATTATAGGTCAGAGAAACAGCATTCTCCAATCATTCAAGCTAATTTTTCACATCTTCGATTTATCCCTCTCACATACCTTTTTTTAAAATTTCATTTGGCACGAATAATAGCACAGAGAAGTAATCTCAAAGACAAATGTAAGGTCAGCGTGTCAGCACTGGGTGCGTTGAGAGAAATATGTGTTATTCAAAGAGACAGCACACAGACAGGGTGTTGAGGCTGTGTTATGAGATTAGGCTGTTTTTGTGGGAGCGAACTGGTAAAAATCTGTCCGTATGCAGTCGGAGCAGACAGTTGGGAGATCAGTGCTGAGGTCAAGAGGAGCCACTTAGCTGTGCTTTGGCCTTCCAACCCCTACAGTGTTCAGAATCAACCGTTCTACTGTGGGAGTAGATAAAAAGCTTGGCAGCAGCCTTGCAACTAAAGACGACTGTATTTACTAATGCATGCAGGCTTTATTTACGGCTTTTTAAAGGTACAAAATGGAAATTAATGGGAATAGGTGGGAAGCTCGCTCATTAGCCAGAATATATATTAGAATAGCCTCGCTACTGCAGGTCCCCAACGGCATTAAATCTAGGGGTTTGCTATAAACAAACAAAGCCATAAACAACCCTGACTGAAAAAAACATACCTCTGTCTCAATTACAACTAAACCATGAAGGTCATTTTAGATTTTTTTTCGCTTCAACTATTAGCAGCATAATTTAATATGTGACTTAATGGGATTTACACCAGATGTGATGCTGTCTTTTTTTCCCCCCAACCACATATTATTACAACAGCAACGACGCAAGGAACCCGTCCCTTTGTCGTCTCTGGTGAAGAGATAATGTGCTGAAATCTGAGAATAATATGTTAAGTGTCATTTATGATTACATTGTAAGTCTGCTACCTTTGTCTTTATTGTTTGGACTTATGAATAAACTGAGCATGGAAGTGTGCTTCTCATTATGTTGTTCTGGACACAAACAGAATTACGACTCAGAAGTGGTGAACTGGAAATTCTGCAAATTGCTTGTTTGGATGCACGTACTCTGCATAATGCATGAAGCATCTAACATATAATAGATATGTGTGTGTGTATGTGAGCTTGAGTGCCTGTGGTAGGAAGTGAGTGTGCATGTAAGAGATAGCGACCAAGTGAGAGGGAGCTGGGGAATGAGAGATAGAGTAACAGTGTTGATATTCGATATTGAGCAGAGTGGAAAGCGAACATGCGGCATGCTAACTGTCTATATAATAGGAGCAGCGGGGAATAGACAGAAGAGGATCGGTGCAGCATGAGCTCCTTAAGTCAGCTCATGGAAGAAGGATGGATTGAGGGAAAAGATGGATGGGGTGAGTGAAGGGAGGAGAGATGATAGGGATGGGTGGGAGGGAGGTAGGGAGGGAGTGCAAGCCATAGCTCTCTCTGTTCCTGCACACATCAGCAGCAGGAGGGCAGGGATGCGCGGAGGCCACAGCAAGCCAATTACCAAACTCATTAAGTAACCTGCTAGTCGGCTTTGAACTGCAGCCCCCTCCATATCTTGACTGGATTCTCTGCCGCTGCTGTGGAGATTCGGATAGGCACTGCAATGTCTTTTTTTTTCAAATTGGTAGAGAGGGGAGCAAAGATGGCAAAATGGCAATACAATGATCACATGCAAAATAGAATCACATGTGAAGCCATAATGGATATGGTTGGTATATTGGTGGTTTGAAGGCATGACATTGCCACAGACAGCATTGTAAAGACTTATACAACACAGTAGGTAATGTGATAAAACAGGAAATAATGCATCCAGACAAGACTGGGTAAGCATGGGTTAGCAGTGAGGGATGAATGAGTGCTGACAAGCTTTAGTGTTTATTTCCAGTGGCACTGAAAGCAGAAATGGCAGGGAGAGGGGAGGTGGAGGGGGGGGGGGCAAGACAGTGAAGAAGACCAGGCACAATGAGGAGTGAGGATGATGACGGAGAGAAATATGGCTGTGAGCATTGCAGGCAGGTAAAGAAAATGATCAAGGTCCAGTGAGCGCGGGAGCAGCGGAAACATTTTGGTGGAGAGAGGAATGGGGTTAGGGCAAAGGAAAATGCTGCATTAGTCAGCGCTCCAGCATCACAAAGCGTTGTTGACTAACCTCGACTGCATTCACCTCCTAGCTCACTGCCTCTCAACAAGTATTGACACAACGACAGTCTGCAAGAGAAAAACTGAAGGGAAACAGACACACACACACAGAGGACAGGGGAGAAAAAAAAACATGAATGATGTGTAAATGGAACAAACGAGGTGATAACAGCTTGACGGCAGAGGTGTATGCATGGGTGAGGAAGACTGCCATATTTGGCATCATGTTGAACACATGGTGAATGTAGCCACTGAAAGACATGAAGCTGCACAAAAATACCATTCACAGTGCAGTTAACATTTTCTATGAGGAGATTGTGAGCATTTATTCTGAGCCAGTATTCATTTCCCTCTACTCAATAAACCTCTCTGGATACACAAAGATCTAGGTACTCGTACCTGCTACACACTGTGCAACGCTCACACACACACACACACAGTCCCCCACTCCTGAACCTCCCCCATTATCCCATGAGCCCTCTCTTCTCTGCCTCGCTCGACAAGAGCTTGGAAATAAAAACATCACAGCTCTGCCTCGCAGCACCTGTTCAATAACATTGACATTTCACATTCAGCATCCGCACATTGAGAGATTCCCTGCATTTACTCTCTTTAACACCTAGAAACCACACACACACACACACACACACACACACACACACACACACACACACACACACACACACACACACACACACACACACACACACACACACACACACACACACACACACACACACACACACACACACACACACACACAATCTGCTACATTACAAAGTACGCATTTAAATACAGCACAGACTGGGGATGCGTATGGGTGTACTTCTGTTCTGCGGTCATGTACTGTATAGGGTGTAATGATCCAAATTAATTGTTAGGCAATCCTTAATTTAGCCAATTATTTTTTCCCCAATAACTCCCTGATTAAAATATGGTCATTCTTACACAATCGTTAATTGTAGTCAATTATCATCTATCAATTACTAAAGTCTATCTATGTGACTTTGTTAGTTGCTGAAAGCAATGAAGAATCAACTGAATGATGAGGATAATTTAAGAAAATGTGTCAATATTGTTTTCATACTGTACAGTTTAGCCTGTGCTTGATACTGTATGTGTAACTCATTATGAGGATGAGAATTAAGAGCGTCTCACAAACTACCTAAGATGATGAGCAGTTGATGAATATGTAAAGCACTGTGGGATGAGTATGTGTCAGATTTATTTATTTCTATAAAAAGGAGAGTGTGGCTGTTTTCTTTACCAATTATTTATTGACGACAAAGCTGGAACAAAACAAGGCAACATCCCTGGATATTTACCAGATTTACAAAATGATACTGTTTGTTATTATTCATGCCGTGCTTCTAATGCAACACGCCCTCTGAATTCATCCAGCATTTTGAAGTGAAATGATCTGTACAGTTTTGAATTAGAAAACAACACCAGGTGTGCAGGGAATAAAATCAAGTATTTCTATCATGTCCATAGATCTGGGTATGGACGGCAGGGACATGTCCCTACCAGTATCAAGGTGTGGTTAGCTTGTCCAACTAATACTGTAACCCATCGAAAACAATCCACTTTAACTTCACATAATGTTAACAGTAAGCTCTCTTCAGAGTTTGTGCGTCTTATGAAAAAAGTGTTATTATGAGTGAAAGAGCAGGATATAAGGAATACTTGACTTGATGATCTGGCAAGCCTCAACTTCAAGCTGTACACATTGTTGAGTAGCAGCAGCCCTGCAGCAGCAGTAGTGGAGTCGGTGAGGTGGAGAATAATAAAAGTGTTTAGTATTTATAGTTTAAACGTTCCAAACATTACAGAAATGAAAAAGACTTTTCTGGATAAACTGAAGAATATTTGGTATGTTTACTTTCAGGCGTTGGGTGTTTAGTTAAACGACTTTAACTAATTAATGTTGGTGAAAATCCCTCTCTGGTCTTTTTTAAACAACCAAAGTGTTAGTAACAGCTGAGCTTAGTTAATAAGAATATTCTGTACTCAATCCAAACTGAAATTAGTGGGAGAAATATTTACTATTAATACTATTTCTCCCCTTTTTCCATAAGTGGACCAAAAGTTATTACTGCATATGTGTCATTAAAACATGAACATTATTTATGAGCTAAATTAGCCATAGCCCGTCTTATTTGTTTGTTTGTGTTATTATGAAAATCCTCTCAGCAGCAGCCTGAGCAGCACAGAGACACACACACACACACACAGGTGAGCTGCGGCCTCTCAGCCATACATTCAGAAACTGAACCAAAAATATTACTAATAGAAGTTACTGAGGTGATTTAAATATATGTTTGAGCATGACCGAGGCTCTGTCATGAAACTCCTGAGTTGTGTGGCCCAAATCCACAAACTGATATATGGACAAGAACCTCAGGTGAGGCTTGAATACCTCTCAGCAGCTTGTTACAGAGCAGCATATTAACTATAGGTTTCTCTACATTCATTTTGCTGTAGCAGTCTGTGATGTTGTTATTAAATATTCATTTTGGTCTCAGTTTTCTAGTTCAGTGGTCTATCAGTAAAAAAACAAAAATGAAACAAGTCTGATTTCAGGTAGGTCAGCACATGAATATTCAGTTAACATTTTGCAGAGTCAGGCTTTTTATGTGTGAATGTGTATGTGGGTACATGTGCCAATGAAAGAGAAAACTGTAATAGAGAGCTTTGATTGTGTAAGTACACCTTCACAATTATTTTGGCTGTCCGACAAAAAATGTCCCTGTCAGTAAAAACCAAACCTACGTTATTGATTTCTATCTACGCAGTCTCTGCACTGTTCAGCACTGTTCAGCAGCACAGCAAGCAGGATGTACTGTTGACTTATATTCAATGGAAGAAAAAAGACAAATACACACAACCACCACCAAGACAATGTTTCCACTCACTCAATGATCAAACTTACTAAAGAACATTTTGGGTTCACGGAAGTTTGACTTGATTTTCCTTGTAGACACACCGTGACACTGTAATGCATGTTTTCATACAACAGTTACCACCTGAGGACAAGATGAAATGTGCAGCAGGCCACCTAGTGCCAGGGTTCGATGGTGTCACCAGGTGCAGAATAACCTGGGTGGCTGAGCAGGGACATCTGCTTGACGGCATTAGAACCATCAGAGCCCCGCCATAACCACAGATTAAATGGCAGTAAATCTGAGGATTAGAACCATGTATGAATAGCTCACATTGATTTTGCAATCCCTTCAGTAACTCTGGGATTTTCACAGTGACAGACAATGTGACCATCACACACAAACACACACACACACACACACACACAGACAGACACACACACACACACACACACTTTAATCTGCTCACATCTCGGCCTAAAGGGTATATCCAAATAGCACAAAGCGTGCAGCATCGTCCGTTTAACTAACTACCCTTCCATCCAGTCTTTCCCACTAGTCACAACAAGGCCACTAAAACAAGCTAAACAGGCCTAGAAATGTCCGTTCCTATATTTCAGTACGTGTGCTCACATGGGAGCGAGATCTCGTCCATGCTCCGTGAGTTGAGGGTTATTATATGTGAGCACCACGGGCTGATTTGGACGATGACAAAGACAAACTGGCCTTTCCTTCTTTGCTGCCTGGTCTCGTTGTTAGTATCTGAATATGTATGTGCACTCACTCTCTCTCTCTCTCTCTCTCTCTCTCTCTCGCTCTCTCTCTCTCTCAGGCTCACACACATAAGAATTCACTCAGCCTCAATGAGACCTTTTTGACACGACAATCCCAAAATCCCTTGCTGAGACCCCAATCCCCTTCGACCACCATAGCCCTTCGGAAGCTGGCTGACATCAAAGACAAGCGCTTCGCTTTCATGACTTTAGTCCGCCTCTCAGTCTGTCAGTGTCTCTGACTGTCCAACCCATGCTCTTCAGAAAAGCCACTATTTTAACACCAGGCTCAGACTAACCACTTCAAACACCTCCACAGCCAACACCAAGGGCCCAAAGATAGCCTGCTCTGCATTTTCACTCTGTCCATACTCAAAGAGGCGGGTGTCAAGAGTGTTAGGATGTGAGCGATGAGTCTAAAATGGGCCTCCAAATACTTGACTGCTATAAGAAGTGTATCCCAGTATAAATAATTACACGTGTACCTCTTTAAAGAAAATGCACCTAGAGAGCTTAGTGCAAACCTCCTCTCCAGTCAGCTTGGCAACCGCATTTGGCAACCAGCAGAAACCTGACTCCTCGGTCCAAAATGGCTGTGTTGGTCATCATGGCTGACCTTAGCCACCTATCAAGCCAATTGAAAGCGATTACCTGGTGATTAGTGTGCGTTGTGAGGCAGCTCCATTAACCTTTGAGAAACAGAGTATGTGGAGGCTGCAGTGTCTAGCCAAGTGGAACGAAGGCTCTCCTTACTGCCTCCGAAAAAAGACATGAGTGAGGTGAGTGAAAGAAAGACAGAGAGAGATAGAGAGGGGGGGGGGACTCAGTGTGACAGTGGAGCAGCTCCTATTAGGTAAGCACATTGAGCCGTCAGGCCGGCACATTCATCAACTTGCAGAATGCCAGTCAGCAGCACCAGCAGGCGAGCCCGGCTCTCTGTTGCACCACTGTTAGTGGTGAAATGGGGAGGGTAGGAGAGTGACAAGGAGGCATTTGCAAAGCAGATTTGGACCACTCTCCCCGGCATTTGGCAGCGCAAATGTTTCTGTGCATGGTTTGAATGGCTTTTACAAGCATTTCCCCTACCCCTAATAGTCCGGCCTATGGCCTGCTAATGATATCATTATCCTACATGCATTGTGATTGTCTGGACCCGGGGTGTGCCAAGATCAATGGACAGCAAAATCTGGATCAATTGATTAGTCTGCTGCTGTTGAACAGCTAAAACATATTTTGTGTACAATGTGTTCTTGGATGGGATGTGAACGAATTGGGTCCTTGCCTGTTTTCAGAGTGCAGCATTCAGATGTGGTGTAAGGCCGAGTGGTTTTGTGCCATATGAGAAGCGAATTGAACTGGCAGAGCTTATCAGCTTCCACCGCTCATCTTAATGTCAACCACTACCATCGCCACACAGCAGGCTTCAAATTAAAGGGCTAAAACTACGTGTTAACATTCCTGACTAAGTCAAAACTAATGAAAATGTGTTTAATATTTCTATTGTCCCTTTGTCACTGTGAGTAGTCAACATGTCAAAGCAGTTTTATTTGAAAAACCACATAACAAGCTGCAAGTGTTTTCACTTCCACATTGTGCAAAGCCAGGGTGGTTTTGTTAAATATGCATGGTTAAGTTTTGATGACAAAGCAGCAGAGGATGGAAGAATATCATCTCATAGTACATTAGACTCTTCCAGTAGCACTGCGTCAGTATAGCATTACATTAACAGGATGACATAAAGTTGTATGACATAGGTTTTTTACACTAATGTTGAAGCATGTGACTAGGTTGTGTACAAACATACAGGCCAAAGTGAACAAGTAGACATTCTATCTCATCAGATTTTAAATAATGTTTCTGTTTTATGTGATCAGTGACCAGTATCAGTCAAAATTTTGGACCCACTTTCTCATTCAAAGGAATGGGGAGGATAGTCCAAACTTTTTATTCTTTTTAGCTTTTACTTTGACTCTTATTGTTTCATTAAAAATAAGTAAATTCAAAGTCTTTTTAACTTTCTGTATCATCTTTCCCTCAGTGACAAAACATGCTGTCACTGTAAAGGCCAATTCATGCTTTCCACATCAGCAGACAGCTGTGGACTTGCACGCAGACCGCTGAGCGCACCACTGCGAGCGCACACATATTTTTTTTCAGATGTTAGTGGACCACAAGACATCAAACACTGGACGTTTCCATGCTGCCTTAAATGTTTGGTGACATTTGATATATGACCTGACTTACAGCCAATTAGATTCCCACATGCAGTTCACTTTGCCTCGTTGTTTTCTTTAATAAAGTCAAGCCACACTTGAGTGTTTGTCACAGTTCACCTTTCACTACTGATGTGACATAAGCCATGCATGCTAGCTCAAATCTAAACAAATCGACATGCTGTTGTGTTAATGCGTGACATAGGCAGGTCCTGGCAGATATGTAGCCTTTGTTTGTAATAATAAAGGGTTATTGTGTTGAGGAACTGATAGGAAGTTTTTTAACAGGTTATTGGCGTTTTGGCTTCAGTTCTAATTTGCATTCAATTTCGGCTGCAGCACAGGTGTTTGTGGACAAATTACCAAAAAACAGACGACAACATAATAGAAAAACAAGAGGAAACAGCCTCCTAATAACCACAGCATTGAATCAGCATCTCTCTTAAAGTCACATCCTATCATCACAAAAGGTGCCATTCATTTCAGAACTATTGCATTAGATTGCATTACATTTTATGGATATCAGTTCATCACGTCCACTTCCTGTAAAATGTTCATGCTTCAATCACAAGCCTCCTCCCGTCTATTCCTGCCACCGACTTGTTCTCAATCATGACTGTAATTTTAGAGCAGCCTGATTGTGTTAGGAGGTAGCTGATTGCGCTGATGAGCAGAGCGCTGCTGGACAAGAAATTGGGCCATACAGACTGAACAAAATAATGACATCAATAACAGCCAGGGTGATGTAAGGTTGTCGAAGACGCTATACTCGTATTTAAATGATCGCCCTGTCAGCCAATCTATAAGATGACAACTGGCCAAAAACAAGCCTGTATGAATTCCACTCTGCTACATCCTTTAACTAACGGTCCAACCAACTGTAACACTTTAGCGACGCAGCAGCAGCAGCAACAGCAGCATCTAAATCACAGTTTAGTGAGGCCAATCTATCTACAGGGTTAACTCCATCTGTCGCTTTCCCCTATCAGCATCCTTTAGGCAGCATCATGCAACTTATTCCAGTATACAAAAGGCTAATGCAGGTAAATCATACCTATTGAACTCGAATGCTTGACACTAAGCTTCCTGGCACACTAGCTAGCTCGAGTGGGCGAGAAATGAACCTTGTTATGTGTCCTGACACTGGGCCCTGCTCCCCGGCAAATAAAAACATGCCTCTCACTTACTGGCTGCCTGCGCCCACAGTCCCATACATCAGCATTATAAAGGAGCTCGGCAGCCTCAAGGTCAGCTCAATTTCCTCCTGCCGTTATGAAGTATCAGAATCACAGCAAGAGGGGGCACCCACACACATGTAAAGAAATGATTTAGGGAAAGAAGGAGGGAGGGAGAGAGAGAAAGAAAAAGGGGGAGGGGGGTTTGAGTGTGAAGGAGAGGTGGTGTGTAATACAATGGGGAGCTGTGACAAATCACCAGGAGAGAACCCAGCCTCTTCTACAGTAAGGATGTGTGAGTGCGGGCATTTGCGAGGAAATGTAGAGAACATTAAGCCTACTTGCTCATTCCACACACTAAAAGAATATAGTAGTCGGCGGTATAAGTAATGGGATTGAACATTTTTTGTCCAACAAGCCGATTCCACTTGTATAATCGCTCAAGTGTAGTCTGTGAAACTACAAAGCAATTAGACCTACTGAATACTTGTTTCAGAAAATGTGAATACAGTGTTTACCATTTACTGTAATTAAATTGTAAGCTGTTACATGGGCATAACAGAGACCTAATGCTACCCTAATGCTTTTTTTCTCCCCCTTTTGAGATCTGGGCCCATTCATCACATGCCCAAGCAATTTGATAAATTACACAGAAGCATGAAAGCTGATCATGTGCGTGGCAGAAGAGTGCGGTGCGTGTGTGTTTTTGTCTCTGCTTGAGTCGGCAGTCATCCTTGGCTGCCTCACTGGCTGAGGTTTGACACCTTCAGCTAAGAGCCTGGGGAAATAACAGCAAATTCACTTAATGGCACCACCTCATCTATTCCTCATACAGGGAGAGGGAGGAGGAGGAGGAGGAGGAGGAGGAGGAGGAGGAGGGAGAGTTCTTGAGGTGTTACAAAATGGCTGTGTGCTCTCGGCTGTGCTGCCATCTCTCCCATCCGTGGGGGTGCAGGTGTGTGGGTAAACACATAGTGCATTGAGATCCATCACTGGCCTTGGTCAGCCACCAGCTGTAATTTGTTGTCAACTCTGACCCCCCTTTGTGAAAAGCAGGCCTGTCTACGCTCCTGCTACGAAGCTTTTTGCGGTGACAGCGCAATCTGGTTTGATGTGTGTGTGGGGTCGGTTGTGTGCACGTGTGTGATGATCTGTACGTGCTAAGACAAACAATATACAGATTTGGATGCATTGACGATGAGCATGGCTGCAAGTGTGTGCATGTGTGTTTGTGCAGGTGTAAGTAAGCATGCATGTGTATATCTGTGTGTGTCTGTGGGGAGTGTTACAGAGCCAGAGGTATAATGGCCCCACTCCATCTTTGTGTGAGGTATTGCAGAACAATCCAAAGCAAAGCGGAGCAGCTGGGAGGGAGCCTGGGCTGGCCTGCAGTTAGATAACATCTCAGGGTAACAGCAGGTATGCTATCAGTGCAGCCCCAATCCCCTTACGGCTATTTTCAGAGCCTCTGACCCCAGCATGACTGGCTGGATGACGTCTCTGTGCCAGCAACACAGGAAAAGCAAAGACCCAAAAAACCACACTGCTGCTTTCTCTCGCCTGCACATCTCATTCCAGCAGCCCTGAACAGCTCTGATGTTCCACTAAAAAAAGACATTTTTAGCTCTCATAGTTTGGACTGCAATTTCCCAGTAATTCACCCAATTGAACAATACTATTAAATAATAATAAATCAACATTAAAACAGAATGTTCCAATTACTGTAACCTGTAGTCATAGCCTAATCATATTAAGACGTGTATCAAGATTGTCTTATTGAACAGATTTCAGATCTGTGTACACCTTAATGGAGCGATGAATCACAAGTGGAGCGACAGTTTTTGTAGCTGCTGTATCAAACAGCTTGATAAAACAGTCTACCATCTGACTCAGCTTTCATGTAGCTGTAAGATGAATAGTACAAAGCAGCGTGATTGCAGAATCCGTACAAAGGCTATAACACAGCAGCAACAGAGATACGATGGTATATGAGGCTGAATACTGGAAGGAAACCAATGTAGCCACATAATGTGGAGGCGTAAGGCTCTGCTGTGAAGAATATAAATGTGAATCCATTCAATGAGTAACACACATAAACGGCTAATAAAAACACTGCGACTGCAACTAACAATTGTTTTCATTATCAATTAAACTGACGATTATTTTCTCCATTGTTTGGTCTACTAAATGTCAGTTACACCTAGGGCTGGATGATTAATTGAATTTGAATCACGATATCGATTTTGGCCTCCCACGATTATAAAAACATAATAATCGACTTAAAACGATTATTGTTCTGCCCGGCACGGCGCACCTGTGACATAAATCCAATGCCCGTCTTTTCCAGCAAGTTCTGTGTCCCGCCCCTTTTGTTAGACCCGCAGATTACTATCCCGCAGGTGGGGGCAACAGCGCCCCCTATAAATTAAAAAGATGCAGATAGCCTGCCTCGTTGTCCTCAATGCGAACACAGTCTTTGTCTCCATCTAGTGGTTGAACTGTGCTATTGTGACAGATTTAGCCAACTGCACTACTTTCTAAAGGGCGTGAACTTTCATTAGGAGGTGTCAATCTTTCATATTGCCCTATCTGCTGGAGCCCAATTTTTTCTTCATTCATTGATATTTAAGAATAACATTTTAATTTTAATTTCCCTATTTTCTGAGCTGTGGAAATTAATAAAGGTAAAAGCAATTGAAGAGTGTTGACTCTTGGATGCCATTTTTCTTTAAATAGTACCAGTTAAATAGTACCAGGACCAAACTACCACATTTGTGTTTTGTGTATTTGCATAACTAAGACAGGAATAAGATCATTCTCTAAAGAAAGTGTTAACTAAAATCAGTGTCCCAGATAAACACATTCAACTAGACGATTTTGAAGTAAGATAAAAGTAATCCAAACGTATTTAGAATACATTACTTTACTTGAGTAATCCAAGGAATACGTTACAGATTACATTTTAGGACATGTAATCAGTAATCTGTAGGGGAATACATTTTAAAAGTAACGCTCCCAACACCAAGTCATAAAGGAGCAAAAGACACAAAAAAGTGCGTCGACTTCAGCCAGTGCCACCACAGCAGTCCTCTATTAAGGACACTCTTTACAATGCATTACATATTGCTATTATTATTTCCATTTATCATTATATATTTTTTTCTTGATTTTAATTTATTTCTGGTTGTGCTGTTCAAATATATTTCAAGTTGAGTTCTGGTGATTCAATAAATGCTTATGTACTATCTAAATCTATGAATAATTGTGTTTTATAATCGCGATTTCAATATCGATCAAAATAATCGTGATTATGATTTTTGCCATAATCATCCAGCCCTAGTTACACCCGCAGTACAACATCATATAAGACTAAAGAAACCTGAAAATATTCACATTTGAGAAGCTAGCATCAACTAATTTTGCATCATTTTACTCTTTTGAAAAAGGATTCAAAACAATTAATCCATTATCAAAATAATTGCAGATTAATTTTCTATTCATCGACTAATCATTGCAGCATGTGCAGAATAAGTTCAAATGTGAGACTGTTGCAGTCAATGTAAATGTTGTCGATAACGCAATCCCTTAATGCGACCCGGAGAGGATTAGACTTTAGGAGGATGATATTTTGATCAGCAGATGTTATGTTTAAGTGTTGGGCCGTGAATGAACTAGACTAAAAGAGAAGCAACACATAAGGAAATGTCCAAGTCTTACAAATGTGAAAACCTTGTCTGAATAAATAGTCACAGACTAACAGTCACAGTGTAAAAAAACAATCTATCGCTATTATAAGGCCACTCTCTGCTCTTTGCATACATTTCTAGCAGTGGTGTCTGTTAATAGAGCAGCTGATAATGGCTGCATAATGTGTATCCATAAGTGCAGTGGTGCTGGAGCAGGGAAATGGATGCCTCCTGTGTGTTTTCCACTTACATAAAGCTCCCTCCATCTGAGTGAATGGCTTCCCACTACTTGGCTCCCCACAGTTAGCTTGTCAGTCCCCCCCGGCCTCAAATTTCTTTCTCCGCACCTGCACCCGACACTGCAAGCGCCCTGTCACCCATTTCTTTCTTCCCCAACCCGGAGAAAATGTTAACCCCCACCCAGCTAGCTCCCAGCAGCCCCTGGGGCATGGGACAATTAAAGATGAGGCAGGAGCTCAGTCAAGTTGTCATGCTGAGTGTCAGATGGGACCTCGCCTGTATGGCTGCAGAAGTGGAGTTTGATATTGAAGCCCAAAGAAAATAATATACCATGTCTTTTGTACTTGAGATCAACGTTCACTCTAGTTCAATGTGATGGCAGCATATCAACACCCTGAGAGCAATGCAATCTGGCTAGAGTGATATATTTGGCCTTACAGTATTCAAACGTAGGCTGACTGCGCACACACACACACACACACACACACACACACACACACACACACACACACACACACACACACACACACACACACACACACACACACACACACACACACACACACACACACACACACACACAAGTCTAGTGTCAGCCAATTACAAGGCTGCCCGGTCTGCCCTTGACTATACTCCCTAACCTCTCTCCACAATCCATGTCAAAACCCTCTGCACTGATTTCTTTCTCTCTTTTTTTGCCTCTCTTGCACCCCTTTTTGCATCTTCTACTTCTTACTCAGAGTCTGTCTTTAGGGTCTAAAATATTTAGCAGCTCCATCTAAATACACCTTCAGGTGCAGAGTCGTCTCCCTATGCAGGTAAGAAGTGTAGAGAGAGAGCGAGAGAGAGCGAGAGAGAGAGAGACAGAGAGAGAGAAAGAGAGAGAAAGACTGGAGGAAGGGTTTGGTGTAATATCTCATCAACATTATTAAATAATTTCTCCCCTCGGCAGTCCCTGGGTGGTCTTGGCTTGTGTTATTTCTCAGTCAGGGTTCAGTGGCCTCGGCTCCTAGGGTGGAGTTTGGCCGCTCAGCAAGCCTAGTGCTGTGCTAAGCAGGTGTCAGGGGAGTTTCCCCTCAATTAAGCAAAGGTAAAGTAATGCCTCTCACTGTGGCGGCGCCATGAATACATTAGTCTTGCTGTCACCACAGGCTACAGCATCGAGACGCGTGAAGAAGACAGACAGCTGGTTGCTTCAAACACTGCCGAAGCAGGTTTAGCAACACCAGCATCAGGGTTGTATTGTGTTTTAGTAAGTAATTATACTAAGCAGATGAAATGATCTCAAACCCTCTTCTAACAAAACAACCTCCCCTCCCCCCTTCTAACGATGTCCAAATGTTTAAATGTATGCTTAATCTGTGTGGTGGATGATAAACAGGCCTCTCATCACAGCTGAGGATGGTAAAACTCTCAAACTCCAGCAACAAACAGATTTATATACATGACAGCAAGATGTAAATACAGATAGATCTGGATAGTGTTAAGTTTTGTATGTGTGTGTGAAGCCTTTCTTACATTAGGGTCGCCCTGGTCGCCTCGTGACTTTTAACCAGCACTGGGACGAGGTGCCGCTGATAACGGGAATACATACGCTCAAAAGCCCCCTCACATAACTGAACGCCAGCCACTAGCATCCAGGCGACTTTATCTGTGACAGTAGCTGCATAGTGTGCATGTTTACAGGCAGAGGACTCAGTTCGCTATGTGCTCTACTGAAGATGTGCACTTAATCTGTTTGTCCAACAACCAAACAGACTGTGCTCATTTTCAGGTTGTTGGTAGGCGACTAGTGGGGCCTTGCTTTGGTTGTTTGATACATTGATGAAGAGCATCCTTTCACCAGAGCACGCTGATCTAACTCTGTGTATCCAAGAAACCTTCATCTGGAGTAAATTATGTAATGTCAAATGGGCTTTTCTTGTAGATTAGTCATGGCGGATGAGAGCCTTGGAAGATTTCCATTTATATCTAGCAGCAGAAAAAGTTGTAGCATGACATGTTTGAGTTCATTTGCTTTACTTGACATTGTGCATCCTGTAATGTGACTATTACACATGCAAACATCACAATATCATTGCTGAAACTATCAAAATAATAAACCGTGTGATATCACTTTGTTTTAAAGTTGCTGTGAGTTAGGCTAACGTGGTTGTATCAGCTGTCTGAGTGGATGACACTGGAGGACACTGAATTCCTGTGTTAATTTAAGCTCAATGAAATGATACTGATGATAAATTAGCATGACCCACAGTGAGGGGACACTGCCAATAAAATTGATCTCTTTAAGTTATTTTCAAAGCGAGGCTTAAGAATGAAGTCACTTAATAATCATTTTTATTATTAATGCATCTAAATGACCTGTATATATGCGTATTTGTCACTAGACTACACTTAAAATCAATCAATTTTGTCTCAGTCAAAATAATAAAATTGCTTTCTTGGCATTTTTAGCCCACATACCACAGTTACCCCACTATTTTGCTCTGTCTGACGTGGACAATTGAAAAAGAGGTTTAGAAAAATATGTCAACAGCAGCAATAATGCCGTCCTTTGTCAGTGTTTATGTGTGAGTACTACAGTGTGCTGGACAAGCGCATTGAAAAGGGGCTGATTGATGGCTTCACTGTAGACTGTCTGTCCACCCCTCGCTCTCTGATGAGACATGTCAATGTAAGGACACATGAATGCAGCAGCCTGTCCTCCATTTTCTCCTCCTCTCCTCCTCCTCCCTTGTCAGAGGCAGGGAGAATGACGCAGTAAATACAGATGCTGTGTGCACCGTAATTCTGGGGCCTGCTGCCTTTTATCTGCCGTGACAGCTTCTGCTGCTGTCGAAATCAAACGCCCGGGCGCAAGGAAAAAGCTAGTATTCCCTTTAATAAACTGCCAGGGAGACCAGAGTGAGAGTAGAAAAGGAGGCACTCAGCTCTGCTCTGCACTGGCCGAGCTTGGCTAAGCAGCAGCTGAGGGGAGAGCGCTCCTTCAGGCATTGGCTGGTATTATGCTACTCACGCAGGCTTAGGCATCCGGCATCATTGTGCCTACTAAGAGCCGTCTGACTGGCCAGTGTTGAATGTAGGGCTGCAACTAACGATTATTTGCTTTTTTCGATTCATCTGCTGATTATTTTTTCATTTAATCAACTAGTTATTTGATCAATTAAATGTCAGAAAATGGTGAAAAATGGCAATCACTGTTTCCCAAAGTCCCAAATTACATCTTCAAATGTCTTTTTTTATCCCAACCAACAATCCACAACCCAAATATATTTAGTTCACTGTCACAGAAAAATATTCACCTTTGAGAACCTGGAATCATAGAATTTGGATTTTTTTTCCATAAAGAATGAATTCAAACGACTATCAAAATAATTGGCAATTAATTTAATAGTTGACACCTAATCGATTAATCGAATTGGCAGAGATATGCAGACTGAGATGAGGACCAGTCTCAGAGTCGGTGGGCAGCCCAGTCAGCACCTGCTCTTGACGACGGCTCCTCAGAGCTGCCAGGGTCAATTAATTACATCCCTCTCTTAACGCTCTCCATTAAGATGAACAGAAATAAATGAAGAGCGCTCTGACAACAAGGCAAGTTCTGAACTGCCCCCCAGCAACATGACTGAGACTCCTCCTCCTGCCTCTCGCTGACTAGGCAGCTGCTGGAACAATTGGCTGCAGATGACAATTCACTAATAAAATAAAAATACTGAGCATTTGAGGCACAGCTTCTCTAATGTGAGCAGTCGCTTCTTTTCTCCATTTCACTGAAATTTAAATTGAACACATTTGTTTTTTTTACTGTCAATCTGACAAAATAACATTTTTCAAAACATTATTCTTAAGCTGTGATAGTTTGTGAAGGAAGACGAGACGCTTAACTATGAAAGATAACTGATGGTTGAATGAATACTGAAAAAAGGCTTTAGTTGCAGCCCTGATGGGCAATGTAGTGACAACAGACAGGTCCTGTCTCCTCAAATTCTACCACTGACTCGTTCAGTGTGTGTGTGTGTGTGTGTGTGTGTGTGTGTGTGTGTGTGTGTGTGTGTGTGTGTGTGTGTGTATGTGTGTATGTGTGTATTTGGGCTGCTGCTTATAGACAGCTTTTTGTTCTGACCCCACAGCTGTCACTAGCAAAAGAGAGAGCCAGTCACTAGCAGCTCACATGAGCATTTTTTACACACACACACACACACACACACACACACACACACCCGCTGACACTGCAGCAGGGGTGGAACAACAGGGTTGTGCTTTCAGTGCCCCCAAGGGCTCTGTTGAGATGCACAACTGCATTAGATAAGGATGCAGGAAGGGTAAATCACTAAATACCTGGTCAGTGTTTAGAAACCCGCTTCACCATGGCGCCCTAACACCATTAACGTCCTTCCTTATAATCCAATTATGAGCCATGTGTGTCCACATCAATCAGCCATTTTCATTTGAGCCTGTGGTCTTCTTTATCACTATTACTGCTGCAGTAATTGAGGCGGCGCTGTGGAGAGGCTGTGCCGTTTACCTCCATCTGGGAGGTCAAGAGGAATGCAATTGGTTGACAATGATTATGCTCTGTCTGATTAGGCTACGGGCTACCACTGAATATTTAGCACTGATTAGACTAAGTCCTGTAAAGAGCCATGTGGCTCACTAACAAAAGGAACCAACCATAGAGAAAGGCTGGTTGAAAGATGCCCTCCCAGACTTTAAATATCTGGATCAATCCGATTTTCACAGGTTTATCAACATTGTTTTTGTGGCGATGTTATTAGCATTTTTTTTTCAAGGAAAAATGACAGCTGTGAACAAACATGACAAAACATTTTCACCCAAAACACACTATGAAAACATAACCCTGTGAAAAAATAATTAATGGAAAGAAATTAATTTTGTGTAGACATTTATCACTACGACTGTTTTCCTGCTAGAGTCTGAAAATTGTGAAACTGAATTGTGATTGTAAAAATGTGCACGTTGCAAACAGATTCATTTGCCTGCATGACATGAAGCAATCCATGTAGCTCACTGGAAGACAGCGCAGAGACCAGATAGACACATTAATAAGTGATACACAAAATGGCTTCTCTAATCCCCTTGCAGAGATGGCAGCACTTTTTCCTCATCAGTGATTGTGATATTTAAACAGAAACTCAAGTGCACTCCTGATTAAAAAGAGGGGAGAGAGTGGATGAGGAAACACGGAAGAGATGTCGACAGAGAGAGTGAAGGAGAGAAGTGTAGTGAAAGTGAGACGAGAGGACAGAGAGAGAGAGAGAGAGAGAAGGGGAAATGATAGCAGCCAGAGTCGAGGAGGATGGGAGAGAAGGAAAAACCAGATGGAGGAAGGCAGGGAGACGTTAACTGTCTTGATCCTCAATAAAGAGGTGAAACTGATTAGGTTTATATCAAACGGCTGCTTGTAACACTGTGCCTGTCGCTGAGAGCACAAATCATAGTCAAGTCAGGTTTTCCTTGTTTTCCATTTGAAAGAGCCAGCTCTCCCCTCACGTGTCTCTCACTCTCTCCTTTATTCAACGCCGCACAGCCTCCTAAAGCGCCGGCATGTCAGAGTGACAGATGCAGACACGACCACTGACCTAAATCACTCTTTTCCAGCACATTAACCCCCGTGTCCCTACACCTTTTACTCAAAACACAAAACAACAACAGAGAGAAACACTCTAACACAAACCTGAATTGCACACAATGAGAACAACCCACAAACCCCACCCCACTGTATTATCACCCTCCTCCCTGAATGAAAGCTATTCTTAAAATGCCTAAACAGGAGAGGAGGGGGAAAAAAAATCACACTGTCAGGCTGTATAAATCACTGTCTGCTGTTCCTAGAGGGATTTTCTACCTAGCACGGTGACAAAAAAAGATATTGTGTGAAGTGGAGGGCAAAAAAAAGACCCATTTTGGTCCACCTTGGAGCCAACATGGAAAAGGATCAATATTACTTTAATTACTGTAGCCCATGTTTATGAAACGCAATAATCATTCATTAAAGATGCAGACAGCGGCAAGCAGGCGGCTGGCCGGGCGTCAGGGCTGCGTGTGAGGGTAGGAGAAGGGAGGGGAGGGGACTGGCGTAAATGATTCATGGTTTGATATCTCTCCTGTATAATGGGCTTCTCCGGGGAGCTGCTGGGGCTCCACTGCAGCGAATGACTGCCTGGCTGGATGGCTGGATGACTGCCTGGCTCGCTCTGACTCTGCCCAGGCTGCTTCTGCCACCGCTGGCTGCTGCCCAAGATTAAAAAGCCTTGCCTACCATGAAAAGCGGCTCAGTGAAAACAGAGAGCCGGGGACGTGCACATACACATAAAAGGAAGCGACTTGATTCAATATCGTCTGACAAAGTGTCTGGGGGCACACGGAGGGGGGGGGGTAGGGAGTGAAGGACGGGAGATGAGAAAATATCAAAATCCTTCTAGAGAGAAAACATTGGCTGCAGAGATACTGGAGGATACTTGTAACATCTAATAGGGAGCATATCTTAAGCCGACCCCCGTCGTCCCCCTTCACCAGCCTATCACCCTCCCCCCTCCTCCCCCCACTCTACTCTGTACCTCCTCCTCACCCATGGAAAGGAAAGAGGGGGAAAAAATAAAGAGATTAAGGTTGTAACGTGTTGGGCTAATCATAACATAGACAGTTTAGTGCCATCTCGCATAATTAAATGCTTTGCACTAACCACCTAATGCATACTAATTTGGAACAATCCACTCCTGGAGTTGGCAGACCATGAAGCTCCCTGCAAAGGAGGTGCTCGTTTCTCTCCCTGCATGTGCATGTGCATGTGTGTGTGTGCATGTGAGAAAGAGACACACACACACTGATTTGCAGAGGAGTAAGGTGCTAAAGGTCAGGCTGTGGACTTGAAAGAAAAGGTCAAGCATTATTACAACATGACTAAATAAACAGGCTGCGCACAGCCTCCAGCACAGCCGCTGTGGATGCTTCAAGTCTACCTACACTCTGTACTACCTTCCTGTCTGGCTGGTTGGGATTCGCCTTCATCCCTTGTCTTTATCCACATATCCCTCCAGCTCTAAGGCGGCTGACATGAGGACTGTCATATCCTGCCTAGATTCTTATTCCCCGCTGGGTTTATTGCTCTCTTCCTCCTGAGTCACAAACACACAAACACACAGACACACACAAAGCAAAAGAGAGAGAGGGAAGGAGGGCTGCTGGAGCGTGCTTTAAAGCACATTAATATTAATTGCTGCACTAGCTGGAGTGATAACACAGACAAGATGCCCCTGTGAGGGAGCCAGGCACAGGCAGCCCCTGCTTTTTGTTAGCAGCAGCACTCATACGCTGGATGGTGTAGTGAAACGGCAGAATGATGAGCATTTCATCTTTGAATCGCTTGTTTTATATTAGTAGGGGCCTACCCTCGCTGTCAAAGGGAATTTGGTTCTGTGACTACTTACTCTGTGTGTGTGTGTGTGTGTGTGTGTGTGTGTGTGTGTGTGTGTGTGTGTGTGTATGTGTGTGCGTGCGTGTGCGTGTGCGTGTGCGTGTATAGAGAGCTATTGGAACAAATTTTGGGAGACAAATATCATTTGGTTGAAAAAAAATTATATCAAATTAAAATGTGTATTTTTTTAATTTTCTATGACTGTATTTTTGTCTTGGCCACATGTGAAAATAAAATGCTTTTGTCACATTTGATGAACGATAAAGTTTTCTATGTCTGAATGAATCACAATCTCACATCCAACGTGATCCAGTATGATGAAAGCTTATTTGATATTTATATTTTAGTTAACGTTCTTCATTTTGTGCCGAAGTTTGATTATTACTTAACACTAGCACCTGTTTATTGGTAATGTTGCACTCTAGTGGACAGAACATATAACAACCCCATACTGATAGCGGCATTGGTGATACATAAGCCTGAGTTTACAGTAGGTGAATACTAAATATTAATAATAAGCTACATTTTAGCATTTAAAACTAATAGGGAATTCAATTGGATTGACAGCACTACTGTACACAGTATCCAAAATTAACTTTAACCAAGAGGTAGATATAAGCATATTTTTTACTGGCCAATATAAGAAATTGTCTTTTCGTGTCACAGATACAGTTTAGCAGAGAGCTGCGATGTTGAGTAGCTAATATCCTGAATGGTAAACAATGCAGCGAAACTGGGAGCGCTCGAGATGGTCTGTGCCTGCACTCCTTCACCTTAAAACGCCTCGCGTGTTCCTACCGTTTCACAGGCAGTTTAAAAGGCACATAAAAAAAACACATATGGTGCGTGTGTCAGCACTGTATAGGGACAGACATGAGCCTTTTCCTCCAAGCAATCAAATAGTTATTACATGACTATTTTGGTACACACATTTATCCCTGAATGTGGCAGATAGCCTTCTGAGATTTACTTGCAAAACTGAAAATCTACCTGCATTTATCTACTTGGCGGGTGTTAATTTGGGACCCTGTGTGTGCATGAGCGTGGGTGATTTAAAAAAAATGGCAAGATGAATTACTAGACTAGTGGCTACATCAACAGCAGTAGAAATGTGCTTCAAATAACACAGAGTGCTTAAGCGATCCTGCTTTTTATCTCCCTTACTACTCCTGGCTTGGCTCTCTTTTATGTCCTCCACACTGAACTCAATATTCTGTGAGCAATGAGCTCTGCTAAAGATGTAAATAATCTGTTGTCCTGGGGAGAGAAGCAGCTTTTTCAGTGCAGTAGAGTAAAAATATAAATCGAGGTGAAGCCTGGGTGCTGAAGCCCATCTCCACCTCTTTACTTCTCAATCCCCTCTGTGTAGGAATAGCAGGCAGCTTTAGGCATCCTCATCCTCTCTTTCTTTCTTTCAAATGCCATTGAGTTTTGCTGTATGGTTTTTTTGACTCATCAATGCCCCATTACTAAGTCAAATCAAGTGGTGCTGCAGAGATTTGCCGAGAACTGCGGCTGCAAGCACATACATGCATGCACACGTTGGGGGATTCATTCAGGAAGCCTGGGAGGTTTTCCACCAGCAGGTCCACGGGATCACGAACAGGGCAAGGGGGTGAACAGAGGAGAAATCACTGCTGGCTAAATGCTCGTGAGTGCTTTATTGCACAGAGGGGCAGAGAGGGGAGACAGAGATGTGGTAATGCATCTCTCTGACACTCCTTTAAGTGGCCGGCCAAACTGTAGTCTCCTGGGCCCTCTATTCACACATTATTGTTTCTCATTTCATGTGTCACAAACAATTAAAACACGCCTGTCGATTCCCATACCCATGTGAGCTCCCATACTCTCAATTAGCTTGCAAACAAAATGCGCTGAAATCTAAGAAAAAAAAATATATTCATGACCTCCACCCCCCCCCCCCCCACACACACACACACACACACACAAACACATATTCCTGAGCTAAATTCCCACAGAACGCCACACGTATTTCTCACTTTCATCGTCTTTATCTCTCTGCGACAGCAAATACAAGGTGGACGAGCCATGTGTAATGTAAGCAGCTGCGTTAGCAAGGTGGAGTGATAGAGAGAGAAGTGAAAAAAGAAAAGAGGTGTGGGGTGGGTGGGTGAGTGGTTGGTGGTGGTGGGGGGGGGGGGTAAAGACGACGTGTCCTTTTAGTTTTCTCTGCCTGTTGTCATCCTCTTCACAGCAGCAGCTGCACAGGCAAGACAAAAAACTCTGGGGAAGAGTCAGGCAGAGGGGAAGAGGGGAAAAAAGACATAAAGCAGCATTGTGCATTGTTTTATACAGATTTTCATAAGCCTGTCGTTGATTAGAGGAAGAGGCTGAGTGTTAGATAGAGAGGGAAAAAAAACTGCTGGATCTCCAAGGAGGGGTGTCCTCTAAGGGTTACCAGAGGTGATGGTGGTGAATCTCTTCCTTGTGACAAAGCTGTCGAGCTGAGGAGTGAAATCTAAACTCCTGCTGTCATGAGAATCTCTTTGGCTTTCTTTACACAGAAGCTCGTGCTTCTACGTGCCTCTGAGTGTACACGCTCGAGCGCGGTACGAAGCCAGACGCCACTTTCTCCTACGTACATTTGGTTTTCGGTTAGCGCTGGCTTCATGCCGAGCAGATTGTTTTGCTTTGTGTCGAGAATTTCAAAAAAGGGATGAGACAAACTCTGAGAGCTCAATCATCATCATTAAATCTGTGCACAAATAAAAAACATCCCCGACCTTGATGAGAGATTCGTGCAACAGCGCCGGGCCAATCTCGCCTGCCAGTCGCATTGTTTAAAATGAACCACAGCGAATCGAGATAGAGTGGCGCTGACTGGAGCCGTCTAGTTCGAATTATTTGAAATGTGACAAGCACTTAATCAAGTCGTCATTAGTAGGACCCCGCTAATGTTTAACTGAAGAGGCAAAAAAAAAGAGGTTTTGTGGGGGGGCTGGACTGGAATAAGCTCATCTATACAGAGAGTAAGGCCTCTGCAATGTCACGCCAAATAGCATTTTCTTTATTTGAGATGGCGGTGAAACGGGCGGAGGAGGAGAAGGAGGATTTGGCCTCCTAGTGTGCTGCTATGCCCCAGCTCGACTAAGTGACAGTGAATCCTACAGTGAGTCGATTTGCTGCTTTTGAGTGCCTGGAAACTTGTCTGGCAGAGTGCTCGCAAGGGAGAAAGATAGATGGGAGAATGGTGGGGGGGGGGGGGGCGGGCTCACTTCACCTCTCACTGTCTTCTATTTGTCTGTTCGTCCCTGGAGGCTTTCGGGCTGCTTGCTACAACAATGCGGGAGGGTGTGGGGGGGGTGACAGAGAAAGAACTCTGTGGCCGTCAGCAGACAAAGCAAAAGAAGAGGACAAGTTTACAGGTAAATAGTGAGAAGCAGCTGGCTGGGAGCGAAGCTTTCGAACAATAAATCATCACTCACTCACTCCTCCACTACAACAAAGATGTGGCTTACAGCTCGGCTTTCACCTCACAAGGCATCTTATTTTCTATTAAAGCTAATTTGCAGGCCTATAAATGTGTAAGAGCTTTTATAGCAATACATAACCGACGTACTACTGAATGTCAAGTTCAAAGACTTGCGATGTCGCAAGCACTAACAAATATCAAGTGTGCAAAAATCAAGATTTAACCTGATTTTCAACACCACAAATGATCGCACAATACTGTGCAAATATGGACGGCTGATGACAGGAGTAATTTGCCACATCGCCGATTTGAAAAGGAGCACTTGAAGATGACGCGGACAACTTTATTGTCATCTTAAAGAGGATCTATGAAATCGATGGGATGAGATCAATGCTGTCTCTCTCCCTCTCTCTCTTTCACACGGCACTTTACATAAGCAGCAATAACCATCAGAGAGGCCATCATCTAGCTCACCGATTTCCTGTGCAGGTCTCCCAGACACCTTCAGGCAACAAAAGCTCCTCTCACTCCATCAGTGCAACGGTCACATCTACTACTTCACACACACAAGGATGGAAGAGGAGGAGGTAAAGGAGCCGAGGGGGAGAAAATACCTCGGGCAAAGCTAGATAGAGAGGGAAGGAAGGAAGGAAGGAAGGAGAGGGAGAGAAAGAGAAAGAGAAAGAGAAAGAGAAAGAGAGAGATTGCAGGCGGCTAGCAGAGCGTCTTCATTAGAGTATAGCAGCTAGCTCTGGCACTGAATAGCCAAGCGCTGTAGTAAGAGCTGCTCATCCTCTCAGTTAATTAGGATTTCTGCTGCTTCATTTTGGGGCGAGGGACAGGTTGTTGGAGGCTTGATTGCCTTTTATTTCCCAGCCTAACGGCACGGCTGCCTCTGCAGCTTTATTAACGGGAGATCTTGCAGATTTACAGCTCCGCGGCAAACATCAATTTCAATAATTACAAGAAAACTGTTAGCGGGGACACAATGAAACACACACACACACAGACACTTTTACTCCCTCCCTCCAACGTCAAGACCCCGACGCTCCTCCTTCACAGGATCTAATTTCCATAGATGTGCCCTTTTCATGATTGCATATTATAAACGCGTTAAAACATACACGGATTTGCCTCAGTCACACTTAGCAATTCAAACACTTAACAGGAAATCTTTGCCCTGAAGGGCGCTGCTAATACTGTGAATGTCACATTTACATTCAACACTCAGACCTCGGCGTTTGTGTTGTCACAAAACAAAAGGGATGAGAGATGTTTCCTCTGTGGAGTAATTACAGCTGCCTAAATGTAGTACTGGTCAGAATGAACAGTGTCTGAAAACTGCAAAATCATCACATGAATTAATAGGAGAAAAAAAACAAGTCTTTGAAGATATATGGGATTACATGAACAGCTCCTCTTATTAGCTATAAATTACGCGCTGGCCCTGTGCCTCGAATTAGATTTCATCAGCTGACAAAGAGCATGTGTTAGACTGAGCTGAACGCTGGTCTCAGACAATGCCGATGAGTGGAGGAAAACAAAAATCAAAGGCAACCAACAACAGATTCAGACCAGAGGAGCAGATTTCATTTGAATAAAATCAATAATTGTGTTGACTTGCAGTGTATTGCCTTCCTGTCTTCTCATCTTGCTCGCTAATGTTTCTTTCATGAGCCGGCCCACTGCTGGTGACATTATAGCTACAGCACTTCCACAAGTCCCCAATGGGTCGGTAAAAATGGTTGGCGTAAAACACAATTAGTACGGTCCATATGGCTGCTGGTGGAGGAGGAGCAGTGAGGTCCTGTGTGGTCCCCCCGTAGAGGCTCCTTCTTTTGTTACCTTAAAGATCAAACTGTTGTCATAATAATAGGCCCATTCCAACTCTGCCGCTGGTTTTTTTCCGTGAAGCGGCCACTTCAACAGATCCTGACATTGTGGAATGACTCTTGGCAAATAAATTGACCAACCTTGGCTGATAGTCTAATCAATAGCTACTTCATCATGATTAATGGCTCATACTGGATAATGGGGAAATTTAATGTGAGGGGAGCGTTACTTCCTCATTTCAAAGCTGAGCCTTATCGATCGTTTATAACCCCCCTTTTTGACCAGTGGAATGTGCTGATAAGAGAGCAATGTGTTCGACCTATGTAAACTGAGCACAGAGAAAATGATTTACTGTGCTTTAGGCGCGTCTCGTTCACTGATAGCTCTGTATGCCCAGCCTGACAAGCATTTTCTTGCCTGAGAAATGCAGACACCTTTTACTGAGTAGAAGCGAACAACAACAGCTTGAGGCAACAGATTTATTACAAATTGATCTATTAGATAGCACTGCTGTGCTTCACTGTTTTCTCTCTCTCTCTCTCTCTCTCTCTGACAGCCTTCCCTTGATGGTAGCTAGAGTGTATCAGAGTGGAAGTGCTACAGTGGCAAATCTAAATCCAATCCTCAAAACTCATTTTCTCTGTGCCGGTTGCTGGAACTGGGGTACAGAGACAAGATGTCCATCCTTAAACCTGGTCGATCCAGCCGTAAGTCCCAGCACCTAAAGTGAAGGCTCAGCAGGCTCAATAGGTGTGCCTAACCTGCAAGGGCGAGCAAGGACACAGTATACCGGAGGCACCTCGTGAACAGGAGAGGGGAAGAGTGCCACAATGTCACCGGGGTCATTTCCTTACGGATGCATGAACCCTGAGCTCACCACTGGCTTGGCGTGCCCTGTCCATTAAAACATCAGTCACAGGTCTGGGCTCGGCAGCTCTGCAAACAAACTGTGCCTCATGTGCACAGTCACAACATGAGCGCAACACTCGCGTTAGTCACAGAGGTTACAGAGAACAACCGGCCCATTGTAAAAAGACACAGGTATGATTTGTCACATTTATGTTGAAACTCAAACTGTTGTGCAAACCCAGAACTGTAGAGAAAAAAACAACAAACAGTTACAGCCTCTTTAATGACTGACAAAGACACGTTTGTCTGGACAATAGACAGCTGTTATTGACACATCTCTCTATAAAACAATCAATTAAATCAACTGCATTATTCAGACTTGCTAATCAAGGCGGCTCTCTGATAATGAGAGCCGCCTTAATCGCTGCATCCTGATGCAGCCTTAATCGCTGCATCAGGAAACACAGTATTTTACACTTTACAACACTATGTAGCTCAGCCTGAAGCAGGTCTATTATTAGCCAAGCTAATGAGTGAGAACTCAGTTAATGCTGCCGTTCATCATGGGTCCAGTACGTCAATGGAAACCTGAACCGTCATTTTTAAAAAAGGGAACGGCATTATGACAGGTTTCCTCATGCGTCTGCTCAGCTAACAGCGCAGTCTTTGGCAGGTTATGTAGCCTTTATAACAATATACATTTGTGCTGAAAAATACTGCTGTCAATAGTAACAATGAGCACTGACAGAAAACTGCACAGACTCTATTGTGCTCCTTTCCTTTAATCACCTCCATCTTTCATCTGCACTACAGAAGAAAAAGAGCACACACAGAGAGAGAGAGAAAGGCAATTGGCTTTCGGACGGAGTAAATGTGTATGTCGTTGAGAAAGAGCATCATCTAAAGACGCTGAGATATTCGAGGTGGAGTGTATACATCTATATAAACATCTTGGGGCAGGCAGCTGCAGGGGGTGTGCGCAGTAAAACACTGGTATGCATTGTTTGTGTTTCTGCACCACTAGCGCCATGCAGTGTCATTACATGAGGCAATCTCTTACCTAATCAGCACTGACACACACAGCGGCAAAGCACTCCTCCTCCTCCTCTTCCCTCTCCCCCCTTTCTTTCCCTCTCCTCAGGGGCCAGCCAGCTGATCCTACACCATTTCATTTTCCTCTTTTACTGTGATGGCAAATGGCTGACTGTTATTTTTGACTTTCAATTCATATTATTTGGCACTGTCATTGACTAAATGCTATTATTAGCGTATCTTACCCAAATACTGAAAAAATAGGCTATAATCTGCGTGCTGTGACGTATTTCAACTGATAATTAGTGATAAAAATTCATGTTAAAAATGTAACAATGTGAAAGACCTACTGCTACTACTGTGACTACTTCATGTGTTCATTGTCCAATATTTGCTGTTGCTTCACAGTTTGTACAAATGTGAGCCAAGCCTTCATTTCCAGTTTCCACACACTCCGCTGTGCAATCGCTAATGTACATAAATCACAGAAGACACAGATTTGGTGAGTTGCAGCACTTTGCAGTCTCAAAGCAGCGTACAAAACTGAACAAAGCAACAGAGAAAACTTTTCTTTCTTTGGTCGTACCTAGGACCTGCCGAGAGGCTGTCAACAACACAAAACACAATGTGTCTGATTAGTAAAGATGTGAATCCGTGCCAAGTCAGCCCAATAAGACACAGACGGCATTTGCGGGATGGAGTGAGAGACAGACTTCACTGAAGCTGAGCTCACACAGAAAGCAGATTTGATCACATCTAGTACATCAAATGCCACCAGCAGTATGCAGCGAGACAGCTCACGATTGTTAACACGGATGGCGTTTGCCGATACCATCTCCTCAGCACAACTGTGGAGCTGCGGAGCTCGGCTTGAATCAAACAAAGATGGGATATGATGCAGCACGCTTGGATCTCCTCTTATGAGAGGTGAAGGGAGGCTGTCAAAAAACACAAAACATATCCAGCATCTTGCCTCCTCTGACTTTCTGGTATAAGCCAGGAGGAGGAAGAGGAGGAGAAAGGAGGGAGGAGAGGAGTAGGAGGAGGATTGGGGGGGGGGGGGGGGGGGGGTGCTTGCCTCATTTCTGCCAGTGTGCCCTGTGCGTGTCAGTCCAATATCTTAAAACAACACATGCAAGGCTTTGCTACAGCCAATTACCCAGCTCTTGGCACAGGAACTGAAAAACATCTTCGGAGAACAATAAAGAGAGCTTGGCTTGTTGTGCGTGCTGTCAGTAAGTGCTGACAGATTGTTATTTTTAATGAATATACAGCACTTGAATGGACCATCAAGAGGTCTTTGAGCAAACACTGCTCCTTTGTTCAGAGCATTAATTTTCTATGTAACAGCCAGATATCTTGCAACGAAATTGATATCAAGCACTGTAAAGGAAAAAGCTCAAATCAGTTCATCCCCTTACTTCCTTTGTTGTCCACTACGCATAGAGAGATTTGAATATAAATCCGAGGCAACACACTTTTTTGATTACAAACTTAATGTCTAAAAGATGCTTGATTACACATCATTTCCTGTGCTGGTTCTGGCAAGCAGACATTTTGCTGTTTACCTAGCTCTCCTGCCAGGCTTCCACCAGAATTTCATACTGTATATGAAATCCCTGAGCTGAGCCGTCTCCAACAAAACATTAAATCAGCCTCACCACCTTTTTTTGAAACACAATAGACCACTGAAAATACAAGCCAGCCACGCCAATGACAGGTTATAGCACCACCTCGCACTGCTACACATTGGCTCAGTGCATGGCCTGAAGTAGCTGGGAGACTAAAGACGGGCATTATGCTCGGGAATCATCTTTCATGACAATTCATGGTGAGGGAAAGATCTGGCGGAGGCGTCTGGGTGAAAAACAGCAAGATGCCATTCAAGCGCAGCGTGTCAACATTGAATTCCCGAGCACGTGTATTGACAAATCATCCAACAAAGAGGTGTCAGAATGCAGCGAGAAGGGATTTTCCTTAACATTGTCTGGCTACATATTACTCACAGAGAACCGCCGTTAGTCAAAAACACATTAGTCATTAATGGAAAATAGCAGGGTTACTTACTACACTCCTCTTATCATTTCTCTGCTGCTACCACAGACACCCAGCTAGATTAACACTCGATGGACAGGGTGTGTCATTTGATATGTGACTCTAAGTAATTTTATCCACTGCTGCTCTTGAGATCCCATTCAAATTGAAACACTGTAAAAACACCCTGACCTCCTCTGACCCCCCCCACCCCCTCCTGCACTAAGCACACACACTGTGGATTAAAAAAGGACTCTGCACATTTATACAAAAACGGAAAGATAGGTGCTATTTAAAAACAACAACAACAAAAAAAAGAGTACTACAAATATTCTGTTTAAGCCACGTCTGAAATAAATGGTAAATTGAATGGTATAATGGACTGCACTTATATAGCGCCTTTCTAGTCTTTACGACCACTCAAAGCGCTTTACATTACATCTCATTCACCCATTCACACACATATTTATACACTGATGGTAGGAGGCTATCACGCAGGGTGCCAACCTTGCACATCAGGAGGAAGTTAACCATTCATTCTAATTTACAAGTTAAGTGTCTTGCCCAAGGACATATCGACATGTGGACAGGAGGAGCCAGGAATCGAACCGCTCTACCTCCTGAGCCATAGCCGCCCCAACTAATCCTAAAGAAATCAACTTCTGAAAAAACCTGAAACTAAACATTAAGGTGCTTTTCTCTCAGAGCTGTGCTACAGTAGTAAACAACATATAGCCTGTAATGGCAGACTTCTGCAACCTATTGAGCAAGGCTTCAGTCTAAGTGGTGGTTAAAGAAAATCTAAAATCACAACCACTAAGCTACTGGCAGCAGGAAAAGCTACTAAAACATCGGACGTGCCATATGTGAGATGTACAGAGGTAAAAAGGTTGCTCAAAGGTGCAAAAGAAGGGCAACGACTTGATACAGTGTATGTCCAGTGAAATCTAAAGCCTCATTTATTACATTGTGGTTTAACAGGTGTGTTTGCCAGACAGACAGAAATATACACTACAAGAGTTAATCTTTTAAATTGTATTATTATTCAACTCACTGTCTAAAATAGTAATAATCTGCAGTATTCCTCACAAATGTTTCTATGACTATGTGGTGGGTGTATAAGTGTGTTTTCTGTCCTAACCCTCTGTTACTACACTGTAGTGTGTAACAGACATTAAAGACGTAAATCATGTATACATGAACTTTGTTTTTCAGTTCACCGACCGACCTATCTCTCTCTCTCTCACTCTCTCGCTACAGATCATTTTCAGGAGACCTGAGCAGGTGGCAATAACTGGATAGCGAGACTAGTGGCGTAGTTGACTGTAAACTTTAAAGTGCCGAAGCATGTCCCTGTTAGGTACTTTACAATCACTTAACATAATGTGGTGTCAAGCATAGCCATGTTTTACAATGCAACGCTGCCAAGATCTCAGATAATTCATGAAAGACTTCTCTATACACAGTCGAATTTTGTGGCACTTTGACAAGTCAACAAATGCAGGCTTTGTTGTCAACACTACATTACATTCTTCTTTCCTTGTACTGAAAATAGGTTGGCACTTATGGAGCAAAACAAATGTTTCTCACTCCTTTGATCACTGAGCAGAGTGTTTATTCTTTAGTTATGGCGAAGTCCACAACTGTGTGTGCCTGTGTAGCCTGTAAGGCACAAGAAAGTGAACATTTCAGGAGTGAGTCATGGACTTTCAATCAAAATGAATCACTATCTTTTAATACATGTGTCTTTTTAAATTGAGGATATGAAAAATGACCAGAAAACACATTTAGAGGACAGATTATACTTGATTTCTGTGACCAAATAACAGCAGTGACTTCTCTTACTATTTTTTAAAAAACTTTTAACTCACAATAAATTCTAGCAAGGTCTAACCACTTCAGTAAGGAAAGCCAATGTTACTATCCTTGCATATAATGTAGTCACTACTGCTAAAATGTTTTGAACAACTCAGCCTTCCAGAGGAGGAAAGAAAGTGTTCATGCCAATTCTGCTTGTACTATTTGTTGACAAATTTCTCCCATTAACCTTTTACCAGCCCTACATCGTTTTGACGAGTCAACATGAATGTGCCGTTATCTGACGTTTGTTTTGTTTAAAACCAGCCTCGTAAATAACTCCAAACAGTACGCTAGGTAATAATAACAGAGCAGAAGTCAAGCACACAAAGACAGCAAGTTAGCTTTGGCAGCTAACGTTTCCATGAGCTAATGACAATAGCCGAGTGGGCTCAGACTACTACCTGGAACACATGCACCACACCAGGTAATTCATAATAGAAACACGCTTGCTGTGAGATATTGCAGGGTTATGTGCACGTTAAAAATGACAAAACATTTAAACAAAAATGAAGTCATGTTGTTTGTGTTGCATGTGTTCTGTGCTAACCGGTGTCAACGAGCTGCTCATCTCCAGACATTACACTGCTCCTAACTGGCATTCCCAATCAGTGCTAGTCACTGGCGCTAGCAGCTAGCGTTGGTTCATGTTTTAACCAGCGACAGCAAGGGGCAACTACTGGCTAACCAGCTAGCTCATGCTAATAGGCAAATTAGCCAAATAGCTAGCAAGCACTGGTTTACGTTAACAGTCCAACGTTTACAAACTATTCCCTCATATTTTTGTTGCAATTTCCCTCCTCGTTTACTGGTGAACGTCAAATGCAAAGAAGAAGGCTGTTTGCAGCTCACACCACTTACCTTAAAGAGCTTGATCTACAACATCTGTGATTTGTTTGATGAGAAACTGCAACAACAAACAATAGCAGCAGCAGTAGGGCCAATTAGCCAACGTTAGTTAGCCAAGTGTCGCCACCACACAGAGTAGCTGCAGTGCCACCTGTATATCTTTTCTGGTGTCGCTAACGTATAACGGAGCGGACCACGGTGGATATAATGCTGTCATAAATGATGAACTTGAGGATAAAGAGGGAGTAATCGTTGCCGGGATGCTCAGACTAGTGTGTGTGAGAGGCACTCAGCATGACAGCATCCTTCTTCATCTTGGGGTGAGAACAGTTGGGGGGCTCTCAAAGTTCAACCGGTAAAATATCGTCACCCACTGGCCGAAACTGGGAACATACATACACACACATACACACACACACAAACACACACACACACACACACACACACACACACACTGTGTATTTTACAGTCTAAAATATTGAATGAAATTAGGAAAATGTTCAACACCAAAAATTCAGATTTCAAAGAGCTTTATTAACGTGCCACAACCTGAGGGACACACACACACACACACACACACTCACTCTCACACACACACACACACACACACACACACACACAGAGAGAGAGAGAGAGAGAGAGAGAGAGAGAGAGAGAGAGAGAGTTTTACAGTCTAAAATGTTGAATGAAATGAGGTACATTTAACAAGTTCAATACTAAAATTTCAGATTTCAAAGCGCTTTTTTAACAACCTGAGGAAGACACACAAATGCACGCACGCACATACGCACGCACGCACATACACACGCACTGTCCGATTATAGTCACTTTTAGGGACATTACATAGACATACACTGACATACATTAACATACATACATTCATTTCCTGGAGATTTACCATAACCACTAACTGCCTATTCCTTTTTTTTGGAATTGGACAAATTGTCCCCAATTAAATGGTTCTATGTCCAAAATATATTTTTTAATTTTGTTTCATTGAGTCTTGATCCTTTGACAATATTGTTATGTCATTCATGACAATAAAGCAAAACCATTTGAATGTGTGTGTGAGAGAGAAAGAGAGGTGGTGTGAGAGTCCTCAAGGTGTCTTTTCTGTAGCAACACTTTATCTTGTTCTTTATAAATTTGTGACACTGCTGGTCTATATTTGGACTGTCAGAGAGCTCAGGAAAAATAGAAGAGAACAGAAACCCTCAGTGATTTCAGTGAACTGCAGCACTGGATATGTAGTACAGGACAGGAAGCTAATTACTAGATAGTATCGAATGAAACCAATATGTTTTTTGTTTTTGTTTAAAATGTGGGGAAAAGAAAAGAAACATACACACACACAATTAAACAATACAAACAATACCAAAGAACAATCCTAAATTAACTGTTCATCTAAAGAAATTTAACACATCTGCAGATTATCTAAATAAAAGTGTTTTTTTCTCTTCTCCTGGGATTTGTTTACGTTTCTGTAACTGGCTAATTTATATGTTTCAATTCTTTGTGCATCATCCATATTTACAAAGATGATATCTATTTTTATCAGCCATTTAAAAAAAAAAATTTAGACAGCATATTGGACAAATCCACTTTTCTTCATCTAGATTAACAGTTTCAACAGTCTGGTAAAATATTAGATCTGATCAGGGCATACAGATCTTTGCTTTTTAGACAAATTATATACAACATAATATATTCAATTTTTATCATTGTAAGTATATACAGTTTTGTAATAACTAATAATATGCATCATCAACTCACTGCCTTTTACTCTGAGCACACACGTCAAGCTTTTTGTAGTTTAAATATATATTAATATGTCTTGTTAACCAGTTATCTTCCATATTAAGTAACCAATGCTATGACTGAGCTGTACATATCTTTCCATCCCATATGACAAAACACCATTTTTATCATAGAATATAATGGAATAAAATGGAGTTTCTTAATAGATAATTAAAGAAATGTGAATACCAATATAATAGAACTTCACTGGTAAGTTGAATAAATAACAGGTTTGTGTAAGAATACAAGACAAAGATATTATCATCTGACAAAACAGAGCACATCTGAGTTAGGCTATACTGTAAAAGAATAACATAATTATAAGAAAACAATATGACAACATATAACACAATTTGATCACATAATAGAATACTTATTAAGAGAATTGCAACACTGAATATACAGTAAAAAAAAGAGAGAGAGAAAGAAACACTAATACATAATGAGCTCCACAAAAAAAAAATCGAATCACAGATGTTTTCATGAGAAAGCAGCAGCAACCCAGTTTCACTATAGCAGAAGAAACAATAATCACCTTCACTGGTATTTAAGTGATGTTTGCTGTTTGATGACACGTGCAACATGTGGTTATGTATTTAGGGGTATCAGAAAGGTTTTACTTGTGTTTTTCAGCACTGTCAAGAGGGAAGGGGCTACACAGGTGAGGTGAAAACACTTGCCTGTATATTTTGAATTGTTTGTATAAAAGTGTTCATGTATGAATAGCTCTTGCTATATATAGCACGTGTGTGTGTCATTTATGAAGCTGGGGGGGGAAAATGGTTAAAAATAGGGAGGTAAAATATTGAGGTATTTGTTACATTGCATTGGTTATTTTTGTGTTGAAATTAAAGAGAGATTTTTTAAATTAAAGAGATAATGTATTACTTTTTACTAGCCTGGAGCATTCATTAGACCATATTTCAGCCCCAGTAGCTGTTTATAGCTCTGATTTTAGGTATCAAACTTATGTTACTTTCATGTGCTACATGTTTCTATTGTCTACAGTAAATTTACAAAACATGCCTAAAAGTTTTGTTGAAGCTCAATAAAGTGAACTGTGTCCATTGTGTTTTGGGGGAAACATTTTGGTGGACTTTTGGTCACATTTGACAGAGCAGGTCCTTTTCGTATAAGAACCATGTCAGTGAGGTGTACTGCATGGTTCTGACCACTAGATGGCACTGCTCTCAAAGACAAATTATGAAACATTGCAAATCCATGTGTTTCAGACTATTACCCATGCTGTAATATTAACCTAGAAATCACCTTCACCACATTCTCTCTTACTATATTAACTTTATGTATAACAAATTGGAAAAAATGATTTAGTTCACTTTTTTGTTGCTTAATGAAATCCATAGTGGCTGAAGTCTTGGGGCTTTTATAGACAAATGTATGATTGTTGGTGTTTTTGAACCTGTGATTTCTACTGCATCTCCTTAGTGACGGCTGAACAATGGGGGCAGGTCTCAGGCCAAGTGAATTGGTGTGACACAGACCCAGCTGGCAATCCTTCCTGTGTGGTGCCATACCACTGGTGAATAGACCTCCATTTATCTTGGCAAGGCTCAAGCAAAAAGAGTTCCTGTCGAGCCTCTGGATTCTTTTACCCAGGGGGACAGAAATGGCGTCTCAGAGCACAGAGCTCATGTTTCTGCCTCTCAGTGACACTCAGATTACATCACACCGCTCTCACAGATAGGGGCAGTTACTGAAAAGGAGACTCTTTACTGTTGGACACTCATTTTTATCTGCAGTAAATCTTTGAATTCTGAATGATTTGTGATAATAACCATGTTGAACTTGCAAGTCATCATTACAAGCTGCAGTAAGCACAGTGTATTTAATTACAGATTTTTTTTAAAAAAAACAACCCTCCTGCTCTTTTAAGCTTCCTCTCAATTTTCTTCCCTGGGTTTATGTTCATGATTTAATTATAAAGCTTTAAATTTGTATGAAAATTTAATTGCAAGTACCAAATACAATTGAAGCTCCCAAAGTAGTGAACATATAGATAAAAAAAAGTCACAGACATTTCAAACTATATTGTTTATTTCATATTTCTGCCAACGCTTACAGCAACACAAGACCTTGTCAGATGCGACACATTGCACATACTCTTACCAATGCTCGAGACAGAGAAGTACTAAAGTTACAGTAGCTCAAATACTCAGTAGAAGACCAGGATTTACTACAACTCACAAGAAGCTTAATTTAAATCTCTCGCACAGTTACACAGACACAAACACGGGGACCAACAGTATTCAGGAGCGAAAGCATAGTTTGAGGATGAGCTGAACTGTGGTCGTTCTAAGGCGTACTGTAGCTTTTCCATGCCACAGACCACATACCACAGACTTGGACCTTGGATTTCAGCATTGTTGTATTCTCTCTATCTTCTCTCCAGAAACGGCAGGCGACCTAGCGTGGCATATATGTGTGGGGGTTATTTATGAGCAGTGAACACACAGAGGCCCGGGGAGAAAGGCCAGCTCAGATGGGGTGCCTGAAGTTCTGGCCAGCAAAACGGGCCTTGTCGCCAAGCTCCTCTTCAATCCTGAGTGAGAGTGATGACAATTTGTTAAAATGAATGAATCTGTGGATCTCAGAAAATGTATTTAACCATTAAAAGAATGCTTATATTTTAGGACTGGACTCACCTGAGCAGCTGGTTGTACTTGGCCAAGCGCTCGGATCGGCAAGGGGCACCTGTCTTGATCTGGAAAACAAATTAAATTATTTAAATCCAAATCTGTAATCCAAAGGCGACACTTGAGGTTTCAAAGTCTCAATAATGTCACTTACACCCAGCTTATGAAATAATATTGTAAGTCTGTCTTTATTCATCTGAAAAGCTTTACCTGTCCAGTGCAGAGACCAACCACAAGGTCAGCAATGAAGGTATCCTCGGTCTCTCCAGAGCGGTGGCTGACCATCACACCCCAGCCGTTGCTCTGGGCCATCTTGCAGCTAAAAGGAGGGATGCATGTTAGCCCTGTTAACCAGGTAATACTTTGTTCACTGCTTTAGATTCTGGCAACACGTGTCATCACACTGCTGTGTTGTGGAAACTCACGCCTGCAGGGACTCTGTGACAGAGCCGATCTGGTTGACTTTGAGCAGCAGGCAGTTGCAGGACTTTTCAGCCACACCCTTTGCAATGCGTTTGGGGTTGGTGACAGTGAGGTCATCACCCACCACCTGGATGCTGGTGTCGGCTGTGAATTTGCTCCATGCCTCCCAGTCATCCTGGTCAAAGGGGTCCTCAATGGACACCACTGAGGATGAAAAAAAAGAAAAAGAGGAGAGCATGTTAGGGCCACATGTAAAACTAACAAATCAGCACTGTTACTATTTGTCCATATCTACAGAAAACCTTCAATAACTGTTTTTTTTGGCCACTTGGGGGCAGTGGAAACAAGCTGCTGGAAGAAAAGTCACTGAAAACAGCAAGATGCAACTAAGATTAAATAACTCAGTTTCTCAATTATTTGAGGTCCTTTATGCTTTGCTTTTTTCCTGTTGAACTAAATGCATCTTTATAATATCTTAAAACTTTAAAAACATTTTGGGGATTAGTAAGCATTGGACTAAAAGAGAGTTTTGAGCAGTTAAAACCAGAGATAGAGTGTTCAAAACCCACCGGGGTAATCTTTGACAAAGCCCTTGTAGAGGTCAGCCAGCTTGTCAGAGGAAATGTAGCGGCTAGGGTCGTCAGGTGACTTGAAGTCCAGGTCGTACTTGCCACCCTTGTAGAACTCAGAGGCGGCCACATCCATGCCAATGACAATCTTGTCGGTGTAGCCGGCCTTGCCAATGGCATTCTTCAGCAGCTCCAGAGCTGTGACAAAAAGATAAAAATGTTACAGTAAGAATCGTGACCAGAGATGTTGTTAATAAAATCAAAATGTTCACTTCTAAAGAATGAATCACCACTTAATACTTTGCAGGTTGACCTGACAATAGAGTTAGTGGCTGGCAGTCAATGCATTCAGTACTGAGCTGAGAGTGACATGATTAGTGAGGTCCGTCTCTGGGAGGTCTAAAAATATAACCTGTTCAAGACGCTCTCGTTTGACTGACACATAACAACTTTTGATGATCACTCCCTAAATGTTTCCTTGAAAAACAACTAGTTCATTCAGCCTGATCTCATTTCTTGTGACTTAATGTAACTCTAACAGTACTATGAATAAAAAGTGATCATGGTTTTTCTAATTGTTTCCTCTTACCTTCCTTGTTCTCCAGGATGTTGGGTGCGAAGCCTCCCTCGTCTCCTACGTTGGTGGCATCCTTGCCATATTTCTCCTTGATGACATTCTTCAGGTTGTGGTAGACCTCAGCACCAATACGCATGGCCTCCTTAAAGCTGCTGGCTCCCACAGGCAGAATCATGAACTCCTGCATGGCCAGCTTGTTGCCTGCATGTGAGCCACCGTTGATGACATTGAAAGCCTGAAGGGGAGCAGAGAGGATCCATTAATGGAATCATGACTGAATATAATGATTGTTTGGATCAAATGGCACATGTCTGTTGCATTATGAGTGTATTTTTGGCAAAGGCCTATGGTACATGACTTAGGTAAAAGCACAGTTATGCTCACAGGGACAGGGAGGATGACTTCAGGGTTGCCAGCGAGGTCAGCAATGTGGCGGTAGAGGGGTACGCCCTTCTCTGCGGCACCAGCCTTGCACACAGCCAGGGAGACGCCAAGGATGGCATTAGCACCAAACTTAGCTGAGGTAGGACAGATACAAATATGTTAATATATTGTGGATATTGAGTCATGTTCTTTCAGGCATGCAATTCTGAATTTTCCAGGCTAATTAGGCCAAAATCAGTAATGCATGTCCTTGAACACACAGCATGAGTATACATGATGTTTGTATATTATTTTTATTTTATCTTTTAAAATAACAGACCCTATCTTTATCTAATTCAATGCTTTTGACAAATACAAATCCTTAAACTATCTTTGATATATAAAGCACATAACATACAGTACATTCACAAACAGCACTGATATTACTGAGCAAGTCTTAGTACGTAAAGTAGCATCTTACACTTGTTTTCTGTGCCATCCATGTCCAGCATCAGCTTGTCCACCTTCTCCTGCTCCACAACGCTCACCTCCTGGATTTGACATAACATAATTTATACTGTATGTTTGAAAAAATTAAAGATTAACTAGGTAACTTTGGTTTAATTCTTACTAGTCAGTTCAGAAAAACACACTCCAATACTGTTAGTCACAAAGCATCCCATAATTATACCAATGAAGCCCTGCTAATGCACAACTAATGATAGATACTAAAAATATTTATTTTTCACAAATGCAGTATTACCTTACAAATACAGGAACCACAACTGTAGGGTTACTTACTTAGCTTAAAATTGTACAATTAGTCAAAGATGCATAAAGACGAAATTCACTTCTTCATCAATGTAAATATGGGCTTATTTTTTAGGCTTATGACACTTGGATACAGTAATATTAGTCAAACAGTAAATGGTCCTACCTTGCTAACCAGTGCAGGTGCAATTGTTTTATTGATATGCTCAACAGCTTTTGAGACACCTGCAACGGACAAGCAGACTATAACTGACCCAGGCAGGAGAAGACCATGCAGAGCAGGCAAGACAGATGACCACAGAGCAACTTATCCAAACTTATGTAAAATAAAAATATTATTCAGCAATTAAGATGAGGACTGTGTTTAATGAAGACATCTGGTCAGAGCTATGATTGTGTTCTTTATTCCGTTTTTCTTTTTACATCTGTGAACATCTGTTAGTGCCTGAAAAGGTTAGTTTCCATTCTTCATGCTGTTGTGCACAGCAATTTGTAAGAGAGTCATCCTGTTATTCCACACTTTATTTACCTGGTTACACAATGCAGGGGCCAAGAATTCATTTATATATTTAACTGCTCTTTTGACTCCTAACAGGAGGAAGACAGACAGAGGAATTGGAAAAGAAGGAAGAGATGAAGACAGACAACTGAATGTAAAGTTCTATCAGCAGAAAAGGAGACAACCAGGGAGTTGAGAGGGGGAATCAATTATGATGTCTTACCTTTGCCCATGTAGCGTGTTTTGTCATTGTCACGGAGTTCCAGAGCCTCATAGATGCCTGTGGAAGCACCGCTGGGCACTGCAGCTCTGAAAAGACCTTGAAGACAGAGAGGACATTTTGTTACTGTCACTTCCTGAAGTGCTGTGTCATGTCCAAGAAAGATAGCAAGGACTGAATGCAGTTTGAATGTTATTTTATATATATGTGTGTATAGATATATATATATATATATATATATATATGTATATATTTTTTCAGCACATAATCTGAATATGTAAGTATGTTGGTTGAATAATTAAGTACAGGAGGAACTGCTGGTATTCAAGGAGCAACAGCCAGTAGAAAGGGACTATCATGTGCCGTCCAATCAGCTGAAAGCATTCTCTGGTCACACTACTGTTCATCGTTTTTTCCATCCAGAGAGAGAAATAAAGCATGTGGGCAGGAAGTAGTACTGGTTGTACTGCAGCAGGCTGTGATGTAACAGGGGGGGACAGGCTGCCAACTGAGCATGTGCAGTACATCAGTTGAAGGATGCCAAGCCCCGCCCATAAATAAGAGGATGGCCGTTTTGGAATCAACCAAGTGATGAGAAATTGAGGAAAAGCATAAATCTATTCAGCTTGATCAGTGGACCGGCAGTGATGGCGAGAGTCTGAGGGGATTTAGGGCTTAGGACAGGAGGACACAGCCGCTGCCTTGGCCGTGCGTTCAAGCTTAGCAAATCATCTGCATCTTGACATCACCTGGCTGCAGCTTGGTGATGCTGGCAACAATACATCAGTCTATAAACTGAGATGCAGTGCTATTAAATCAAATCTGCTTATACATATTTTATCTGGAGGAAAACTAGGGCCACAATACCATCAAAAGTAGTCTGAATTTACAAGCTTTACAGAGAGATTTATGAGTATACAGTTACGTTTTTATTTTGTGCTGATAACCCTATGCAGAGGACAAAACTGTAACAGTGACTATAAATGTCTTACTACATTACACTACTGAAATTACATCACGCTAACAACAAGCCCAGGAGGTTTTCTAGTATTTCTGTGACTGAGAGGCAAGCTGGTTACGTAACACAGCAAAACATGTTACACTAACTGACAGACGTGCTCTGGGTGCAGCACTCTCACTCTGGTCTTTGCTCTAATGATGCCAGAACAAGCCTGCCTGACTTAACAGGGAGAGGGAAAAAAGAATAAAGGTGGTATTTACAGTAAACTGGAGCACTAAGCAACCATCCCATACTAATGACAAACAACAGGGCTGCAGAACAGAGCGGTCGATTTCCAGCCAATGTATTCAAGGCCATGTAGACTATTCCACTCACTTCCATGTCAGTGGTCATTCAGTTTGCTTCATTAACATTCTCAGGACATTTCGTTGGCTTGAGCTAGTCCTTTGTTTTAGCTCTGAGAGCAGAACCTACTGACAACAACTTTCAACAATCTGGCCATTAGTTAATTGAATAAATTGATCTCAACCTTTGGCAAAAGTGTCAAACAGTGCAGCCTTTAAATGTTTAATGCCCGGCAGCTTTCCAAAATGTAAAAAGATAAGCATAGATTAAATTTACCTGACACCTTTGCTTTGAATGTAACATCGAAGATTCAACTCAGCTCATAGGTTTGTAAGAAGTACTACTGTACCTGTCTGTGCCCCCTAACAGGAATCATTACAGTAACACAGTGCTGTACAGGCAGTATGATATTTCAGGAGCTATTTTCTCTCATTCATCATCTGATCTCATCCACCGGGCTTGCAGCTGGCAGCAGTGCAGCCACACTGGCTGGTCCATCCTAGTCCACAACTTAACTGGTAAATTGAGCAAGACTCAAGAAAAAGTAAGAAACTTGGCTTTCAATATGATGTTCTTACAAAAGCATTACACATACTGTGGAATAAATGCATGTTTTAAGTTATAGATGGAACTGGATTTTTTAAATATTTTTTTTATAATTGTCTTTTTTTGCCCTTCTGTATGTGCATGTTTATTATTAATGCTTTTTTCAAGCAAAAATTGTCCAGTGGTTCCTTGTTCCTCCTTCTCAGTTGTAAGGATTTGGTTATTTGTCTTATGTTAGCACATCAAAATACATCAAAACACAAAATTCCATAAATTGTAATAATGTAATAATTATGTTCTATTATTTTATAGAGCAAAAGATTAAATTAATAAGAGGATAATGGACAGATTTATAAATAAAATCAAAATAATCTTTAGTTATAGCCCTATTTGTAACTAAGGTAGACTGTAGTTGGCTAGCGTAACTTGAGCCAGGTGTTTTCTCACTAAATTCTTGACCATCATTATTAAACTTCAAAACATGAAATCATAAATATTAATCACGTAGTACCTTTCTTAGTGTACAGGTCGACCTCCACAGTGGGGTTGCCACGGGAGTCAAAAATCTCACGAGCGTGAATCTTCAGGATGGACATGGTTCTGGATCTGCAGAAGAAATGACACAGATGAGACATCAGTATTCCAGTGTTCCACACAGATGCTGGTTATCCTGCACTGTCACTTACTGAATTAAAGCTTTGAAGCCAGCAGTGAGTTTGCAAAAACTGGAATGCTCAATGACAAACTCAGGAAAAAAGCAATAAAATATGATTAAATGATGGAGTTAGAGTGTAATAAACTTCCTCTTAAATTCTCCAAACCTATACTAACCATGCACACCAACTGACTCAACCAACTGTTGAGGGTTGGTCAGGAAGGCAGAGGTATTAGTCACTAAGGCGTGGCCTATGCAGCAAAAAAAAAAAAAAAAAGTCTCTGCAGGTCCACTGAGTTTACTTAACATATCAGATTTCAACACAGCATTTCAAAATGCTTGCAAAACGGACTTACTGCTGTTAAACAGTGAAGTAAGAATTCTTGATAACAATAGCGAAAAGTCACCATAAGAAAAAATAAGGACGTGGCTTGATACAATACACGTTTGTCTTCTTTTTGTCCATGTATCACTTTACTGATATGTGCCTGAGTAGTGCTCTAATCTCATGGAGCCTTTGTTATCTCTCCAAATTCCAGCAATAGAGGTCAGAGAAGGTTTTAAGCCAGACTGTCTGGCCATAACGCCTGCTGCTCTATTGATTTTCATTTGATTTATCCAACTTGCCCCGAATACATGTACTAACTTGCTCATCTACCCACTCTGAATGAGTGAATGCATGAGTGAACTCTGAGCGAGGCCTCCAAATCTAAGATAGAGTGACTACAGTGAGCCCTGCTGAACAAAAGGAAAGTGTTATGTGGAAACTTGGCACACTCACATTGCTTTTTGTCTCTCCAAAAATCTTTCACCATTTACTGAGGATGGTATTGAACCTCAATACTTTTTTTTTAATGACTAAAATGTGTCTGTGGAACTGAATATTGATAACTGTCAAATCTGGCACTGAATATCTGGCCTTGCTCGGTTTTTAAAAAATCAGATAGTTATTTATAGTTATATATAGTTTAGACTATTGGCATCATATTGGCATCATATTGGTATTGTAAGAGAATCAAAAACTTCAAACAATACACAGCCTTACTGTTTTCAGTTCAGCACAGGCATAATAAAAGCACCCACACTACACTTCAATTTTCTAACCCTTTTATTATTTTATTTTATGTATTATCTGTTTTATCATGCCAGATAACTGCAACAACACTGGAGAGCAAGGAGTTAAGATGGCAGCACAAAATGGCACCCACATATAAATAAATAAATAAATAAATAAATAAATAAGGACTGATACCTTATACGTTTTTATGCAGTAGGCTTTCAATTTGAACTAATCCTATTGTTGGGCTGCACAAGGGTCTACCAGCAAGCCATCTGTGTTAACAATCAGTTTAATAGCAATGCATTAAAACATTTCCTTTAAAACTACAGTACTTCATAGAATATCTAACAATTGAGGGAGGTATTTGAAATAGAGGGGTCTTCTGGAGGTATTTAAGGCATACACTGAATCACTGAATCACTGTAGCAATAATGAGACATTAGGCTATACTACATACAGTAATTTTCCAATAGCCTGTCGACACACCCCCAATGTCTACTGCAAGCAACTGGTAGCTCAGTGTCAGCGTGTGTAGCCTCTGGTAGTGCTAGACATGTATTCACACCCTTTAAGGCTTTGAATGAACAAAAGGGGAAAGTATTGCTGGTTCCTTAACTAATTGAACAGACTGCTGGAAGTTGGGTTTGCAACTTGACGCCCATTTCTCTCTCACACACACACACATACACACACACACTGCAGTTCTTAAATGGAGTGACATCTCGCCAGCTGACGGCCGGGTTTAAAAATAGACGGTGGGCTACAAACTACTCCATCCTGCAAACCTCAAAACCATCAGCTGAAGGATTAACTGGCGCCTCTGAAGAATCGGAAATCAACAATTAAACTATGCGCCAACTCAAGGACTTTGAGGTTATCGTCGAGGATGAAGAACAGACTGTACACATTTATAAGAAGAAGAAAAAGTATTTTATATGAAAACGCACAGTCTTGTAGTCACCCTTTAAATCTAAATAGTTATTTCCCTATCCACAATATGCAGATACAAAGCAGAAAACAGAAGTTAAAGTTACCTTTCCGGCCTAACTGTGTGCAAGGACGGTGCTGTCTCGCGCAGGCAGAGAAAGCGCTCGTTACGCACCGATCCCGAATATAAAGTGAACGCGACCAGGAAGGAGCAACGCTATTGGCTGGGACTGACTCACGAGGCAGACAGACGATTGCGAGGAAGCACGCACGTTCACATCATGAGTAGTCAAGTCTGACTTTGCATCCGTGATGAGAGGACGAAGAGGATAAAGGGGTTGTCTCACAGCGAGAGCATCATTGTGTTTGAAGACATTTTATTTTAAATGCACAGAAGGCCGAAATGATATTGTTTGAGCTGAATTATGGGAAATGTGGTTTCCATTAACTATGAGGAAGAAAAGAGGCAGTGTGTGTAGAAGTGACGCAGAGATGAGTACGTGCAGGGAAGCAGGCAGGGAAATCCGTCGCAGTGGTGCGTTGGTGGTCACATGTCTCTTGTGGTCACGTTATTTGGCACTGACATTTCTTTTCCCATCACGAATTAAAGAAATATATGTGGCAGTGGAAGAATGAATGGTTTCTTACTCAGGACCAACCCCAGTAAAAGCATTAATGCGGGTATTCGCAGACCAGCTATGTAGGCTTTAAAACTGGTACAATAATTTGTTTTCGACGTGGAGGCACATAACTTGTTTCAGTGAAGAGGGGACGTGCGTCATCTCAAACTATATATGTTAAGACATCTTTCAGTTTCCACCAAATTAAGCCCAGGTTTTATCTTAAATCTAGTAGACTAATCTTTTGACAAGTAATATCAGTATTTGGAGGTTTTATCCCCCATATTCATGTTTCCTGTCAGGGAATGTTGAACTACTTGTATTTGCATGAATTTGTACAGCATGCACTATATTCATTCATTTGGTGACTGTGATTTGGTGTATTCATGTGAAGAGTGAAGAGATGAATCAAGACATGAGTGCATAGTGGATTTCCCCAAGACATTTGACGTCTCATCATGACACGACATGGATCCTATGCAGCTGCGCAGTGCAGTGAGTGCAGCATCCATGGCAGATCTGAGCTGGAGATCACAGCCTGCTGCAGTGACCTTGAGGCTCTGTCACTGTTGGACTCACGTACAGCCAACTGCGCCATCTGCTGCCCAGATTCTCTCTATAAAATGTCTCAGCAACATGTACCTGACACAGACATTTCCATGTCATCAGCAGTGTGGGAACAGAGGAATTTATTTGCTCCAAATGATCCAAATTTTCAAACACAAGAAGCATCCTCAAACATCTATCTGTAGTGTTTTGCTGACATTATTACACACCTCATTCATCCTGAAGTCCTCAATAATAAATGGATTTTCTGAATAAGTCAGTGAACGAAAACACAGATAGTATGTAGGCAAACAAATAAACATATCTAGTCGTAGTCTATTCTGAGCTCAGAAAAAAATGAAACTAACTTGTGACTATCATATATTTTTCATAATTTTTTTTTTTTTTTTGAACCAATGTGTTTCTTGATATTTCAAGCTTTACATACTTAAGCACACTTACAGAATGTTTTTTGTTAAAAGCTTTAAATTCTTTTGTTCCATATCTGAGTAAAAAAAAATAGAAAAGGCAAAAATAGGAACAGCATAAACAGAGAACCTATCGGTAAGGTGGTTCCATATTCTTATGACAGTGTCAGAGGTCTGAAAGTTAAAATAAATGATCGAATAAATAAATAATAAAATTTTTGATATTTATATAAAAGTCAGATTGAGTAGAATTTCCATGGTGATTGATACTTATGAAATGAAATCATAACAAAAACAGAAACAGAAACAGAAATACACTCTTATACATTGATAGTCCAGGCCTATCAGTGTCTATATGATGCTGAATCGTCTAGGTGTCCTGTAATGTAAGTCCAAAGTAAGTAATTAGTGGGTTCCACCTCCTCTTGAATAAGGCCATATCAAGGTTGAGCTTTGCTGTTATTCTTTCCATTGTGTATACCCTGAGAAGTCGTTTTTTCCATTGATCGACGGTCGGGGGTAATGGCTTACACCAGGACAGTTATCATCTTTTTTGCCACCATTATGAGGACTTTAAGTAGGTACCTTTTTTCTTTACATAAAAAGTCACAGGGAAGCACTCCAAGAACAAAGATCAGCGGGTCATTCCTTATATTAATTTGTAAAATGTTAGAAAGTTCCGCCCGGATTCCCTCCCAGTACATTTTCAGTTTAGGACAATCCCAGAAAATGTGTGTGTGATCTCCAATTTGTCCGCATTGTCTCCAGCAAAGATTTGTCTTTGTTTTGTCAAATTTGGAGATATTTTTCATAATTTTTAAATGAACTATCTAACTATTTAATAACTTAAACAATTAGAATATTAATTGACAGTAGACTTACATTTTAGTTGTAGCACTAGACAGCAGGCCTTTTTTACAGTTAGACTCATCACAACAGGAAAAGCACACAGGTGTTACTAATATTAATGATGGTGTCTCAGTAAAAGCATGATAATATTCACAATACCAGGACTCTGAAGCGGCTAAATAGAATTCAGCCATTATTAATTTTATTATTAACACCTGCGCTTTTCATACTGTGAAATGTCAAAATGTCTTCAATGAAAAGGCCTATAAGCTTGAATGATAAGGGGCTTCACCTGTGGGCTATAATTGTTAATATGAGGGAACAATTACTAATTTATAACATGAAATACTAACAGTAATTCATGTGCACAAATTAATACAAAAAATGACCCCCAGTACCTGCTGTGCTCTGTACAAACCTTCCCTGAGCAGAAGATTTTGGACACTCAGCTCTTATCCGGCAGCTTTCCAGTGAACTAGAACACAAAGTGAACCTCTCATAGCTGCACATTTTTGCCTCCTGGAGCAGGAAACAGGCCTCTTTGTAACATTAATAACTACACTGTGAGTACCGACATTCATCACAGAGTGGCAGTACTGAGTAATATGAAGAGGTTCTCAGCTGCACAGAAACCTAACATGCTGGTATCCAGATTAAGTACTGGTCCTGGAGAAGATTACTGGGTGCCACTGTATAATAATGGTTGTAATGATTAATAAATGATCTATTAATGCTTTATAGATCAGTTTGACACATTAATAGGAAAGTGTTTTGGGTTTCCATGTTGGGAAATAGACGTCTGGCTGGTAGAGGGCCCATCCTGCAGGACTCTTAAAAAATAATAAAAATTAAAACAATTTATTATTTACAACTGCAGACATGATGGGCTGTGGTAAAAACATTATTTGTATTGACAAAAAAATAGCAAAATAAATATTTTTGTCATCCTGTTCGTTCATACCGTGTAATGCATGTCTGTACTTCCTGAGAGAGGGACCTCTCCTCTCTTGCTCTTCCTGAGATTTCATACTGTTAGAGTGTTTTTAGGGATCTTTTCTTAATCTGACCTGAGGTTCTAAGGATAGAGGATGACGTACTGTTGCACAGATTGTAAAGCCCCCTGAGGAAAATGTGTGATTTGTGATACAGGACTGGACAAGCAAAATTGACCCAATATGACCCAGACTTATCTCAGACCTTATTAATGACTAACATTTAGACTATAACTGCAAACTTGATTACTTAGAACACGGGAGAAACCCACAGTCCTTTATTAATGACTCTATTTAGATTTGTAACTGATTACATTTTTTAATCATGGCTGGTGGGAGCTACTGTATCCCTTTTAAACCTTTATGATTGAGTAGTCCAGCAAATCAGCAGCAAGAGAGATTTTTCATAATTTCACAAGTTGTTCTTATGACTTGCATTTATAACTATTACAACTGATTCAAAGCAGTAAATGTTTTATGAATCACCAATGAAGCCATTAGATACAACTTATTATGGTATTGGTATGGTAATTTAATGTGGTCACTGGTTCAGTTTAACTCTTTTAATTAGATTTCAAGTCACACATTGACCTTTTCTGAATCAGCCTGGTGGCAGCTGAAGTGTCCACCACCTGAGTGTCTGCGCATGTACTCCTCTCACCCACCTGTGAAATGGTTGCAGGCAGCTCCACTGGCACTCTGCTAATCTGTTGGTCACCATTAGAAAGCTACACCAGAATGTGAAGAATCATGACAAAAGAGGTGATATATAGCATGTTCTTGTTGTCAGCCAGTTATAATATTTACCCATGTTTGCCCACTCTGACACTTTTTTAAGGTAAAATCTCTTTAGCCTGCCGACCTCAGAGATTCTTCTTTGTCAGAGTGAAAGTTGGTTTGCTGAGTATCTAGCCTCAGTCTGGTGCATATTTTTAAGGAATTGGCCAAATATGAGTTCCTCCCTCTATGCCCTCCGGCACCAGCAGTCTACACCTGCAGTGACGATGCCAGAATGTGCAAGTCAAGCACATTAATCCTTTCAATGTACCAACCACTCACATCAGCTGACAATCTTAATCCTTTAGGGAAAACCTTCTCATGCAGTATGCCCTTATAAAAATGCCTGCCACACTGCCTGGATGTGAGATTAATTTGCACCAGCGGAGCTACTCAGTGACTCAGACTGTGGTTGCAATGGGCAGCTTCCAGGTGTGAACGTGTGCAGCTGTGCGTTTTGAGAAAAGAGTATTCATGCTCAGTGGAGCCTGGTTAAAAAAAGGAAAATAAAGACTTAAAACCATCAATTCTTTCTATACTATGTTCTCTCCTGCACCCAACCGTCTCGACCACCAACCAGGATGTTCTCATGCATACAGAATAACTTGATTCACTGTGAATAACCAGACACATTAACACAGTTCAAAGAAACTTCCGCAATTGTCTGAGTTTGGACAATTTGTGCAATAGCCAGGTTAATGTCTGGAAGGATGTGTGGGCTGCCTGCAGGAAATGTCTCATTATTGCTACAGAGAAGAGTTTATTGTTTTTCACACCAACTAATAAATCAAACTATTCTACTCAGATTTTCAATTGTAATATCAAAGCCATTTGACTGTCACACACAAATAAGTGTGTGTTTTGTTTTCTCACTTTTCTGATCCTACTTACAGCAGGATGTTGTTGATGCAGGATGAGAGACACTGACATGCACAGACATATCAAAAGTATTTTTCAAAAGTCAGTTCATTGATGTTAATTCTTGGTACAACAATGAGTACAAAAAAGTTGGCAAGAGTTGAAACTAGTACTTCATATTTTATTATACTATATTTATACTTTACACACATCATGAACATAAACAGTGCACTATCAGAAACAATAGCATAGCATGCCGTTACATTAATAACGCTAATGCTGCACTTGAATAAGCGTGTGATGGGATAAAGTGTTGAAGCAGTTGAAAACCGTAGATTCTCAGCTGATCGTGAGAGACACTGATGTGTTGCAGTTGTGCAACACGTCAGTATCTAATGTCAAGACTAGTATCCGCATGTGTTGTATGGATATATTCATGCAAATAGACTTCTATATATACATGCATTTGTTATATTTAACACATTTGATGTTTTTAATGATATAATATGTGTTTTGTTTTGTTTTCTACATAGAAAAAGAGACTCAATGAGTTTATTAGCACATCCAACAGTCCAAAAATTCCCCTCCAACTCAATGTTGAGTAAAGCAAACTGTGGTTACGACAGCAGTTACTTTTTCTCATGGCTGGTGGGAGCTACTGTACGTAATACATGAAAAGTCCATGTAACAGCAGCCATGTGGTTTCAGTTGGCCTCTTAACTGTACAGTCATCAAACATCCTCTAAACTAGCTTATTAACCAGCAAGTTATTGGGCTTTTAGCCTACAGCATACTTAGGGTAATAGGAAAAAGAGACCCTCAGTGAAATACATTCTACCTGTTTCATTTAAAAAGGAAGAAACCACTGTAAAGGTCAAATCCAGGATCCCTGTAAATATGGTGGCACCCAAGAAAAATCTGACTTTATTAACTTACTAATCACAGACTTCAGCTTTTTGTTTGGTTCATTGTTGAACTGTCACAGGATTCTGTCCATACAGTCTGCACCTGAATCATATATGTCAAGCTCATAATATGCAGACTTTAAATTACAAGGCTTGCTCTCGGCTGGCACAGTTACACTATTCAAGCCCCCAAGACCTTAAAAACTATGATTGTCCTTGAGGCAAAGACAAACCCAGTGATTTACTGAGGAAGAAGACATTTCTAAGTACTGGTGTATGGTGTCAAATCCATGGCTTCTTAATGATCTCAGACTTTGTGCGTGTAGAAAACACTCGCTTGTCACTTCACCTGTTAAGGTAAATACTGTTTTCTCCACCTGGGGTTGTTTAAAACGTTTTTCATCAGCTTGTAGTTGTTGATCACCAAGCAGGAAAACAACTGGTATCAATAAAGTGCAGGCCATAGAAAGGCCGTACACTTCAGCCCAGAGAGGAAGGATGTTAGTGGAACAATGAAAGTCGTAAATCAAGTTAAGTGTCTTTAGTCCTTTGATCACTTTGTAATTTAATCAGTTCTTTGCACACAGATGGACACAAACAAATGCATACTCACACAGAGATTTGTATTATTATATTTATGAGGAGTCTCTTTGACTAAAAGTATTCCTTAATTCTAAATGTATACTTTATACTAAATCTCAGTGTTTACACTAAATTAAAGGGGTAATTTTGAGCTATGAACATATTCACTTTCTTGCTGAGAGTTAAATAAGAAGACTGATACTCTTGTCTCTCATGTTCCCCCTTGTATCCAGGCTGTATGTTAAATATGAAGCTGTAGCTTATACTGCTTCATATTTAACATACAGACTGGAAACAAGGGGGAACAGGTAGCCTGGCTCTCTTTGAAGGTAGCAAAGTTTGCATACCAGCCGCTCTGAAGCTTACCAATTAATACATTGCAACATTGTGTTTAATTTATGCACCAAAAAAGTTAAAAGTTCAAGAAAAAAAGTGTGTTCACACTTCATTATTGCAGAAATGCAGAAGTGCAGAAACAGTTTCAAGATTCAAGGAAGCCACACCTGACCAAGAAATAGTCACACAATAGCACATTAACCACAGAAAAACTGTAACTATAATGTTATTTTATCACTCCAGTTTTAGTTGAATTTTTCAGTCTGCATGCTAAGCTAAACTGCTGCTGGCAGTAGCTTCATATTTAGGTCAATCTTCTCATCTGTCCCTCCACAAAAACACACATGAACATATTTCCCAAAATGTTGAATTATTTCTTTGAAATATGAACCAAGATATTGTCCTGACCCTAAAATAACCCCCTGAAGACCAACAAAATGATGTCAATTTCCCTCATTTTTATGTCCTTGTGAAGACTTTTGTCCCTCCTAGGCATACTGCACACTCTCTCTCATACACACACATACAGACACACACCCTAGAATTTGACAGCTCTAGCATTTCAGGTCGAGGTATTGGACATGTTGCGACTAGTGAACTTTAACAGGTGAAACATGTTGTCCCATTATTTATTGCTATTGACGCTCATGGTTTTATTCACTGATGTGTTTAACAGTAGCCAACAAAGTGACAATGGCATGAATGTGCTTGTACTACAGTTTCCTGGTAAACCTGATTATTAAATTTACCAAAAATGGTCAGCAATCCTCTTTAAGGAAATAAGGAAGTACTTTAAACCACCACCCACTACAACTTCAATAATAAAGATAAAGTAGAAATATCACCTTTCTGACGATGTTAACAACACTGAATGTGTATAAGCTTTGTCGATGTAGAATTTATAGTAGACCTGTTGTATTGGATTGCATAGGTGTACTAATAAAGTGGCCAGTCTGTGTTAGTTTTAGTCTTGCAATGTCAAAAAATAGACTGACTTTTACTCTCAAAGAGAAAATGAATGATTTGTTTTGGGTGTTTACCTGGCATGTTTACCTGTAGTCTTAACTTGGCAATAAGAGTAACCTGCACACAGTAATCATTTTTATTCTAAGATACAATTTCAACTCAAGCCTCATGTAAAAAATACACTTTAGACGGTCAGACAGTCGGTAAGAGCTGCTGTCCTGACATTTTGGGGCTTCTAGGAACTAGAGCTCTGCTGGGCGTTTTTAGCAGAGGTTCCCTCCCTCTAACTCTCACTTCAAATCCAGAGAGAAAAAACCTTCAGTGCTCTGCGCAAAGGAACAGAGACGCAGCGATGGAGTTTTCCTCTGTGTTTGTCTCCGCTGTTTTGGTCTGTGTTGTCAGTGCTGGGATCCCTCATGATGGAATACACTGGACATACACAGGTAGGGGGTTTGATTTCAGATATTCATGTAATATTCTTTTGAAAATATATATTTTGTTGTAATTTTAAACACCAAAATCCAAACTAGATTGAATTGAAAGGTGTCTCAAGCGTAAAACTTGCTTGGCAACCTATCCAATGCATACTTGTTCAGGTAAAAATAAAATACACTTTTCCCCCAGTTATTTAAAATATATTTTTTAACTATTATAATTATTATTCACCCGAGTAAATTGGCTGCTGGTTTCTGTGGTGACCAGAATACCCCTGTCAACCGTTGTCAGACAACATCAGAAACACATATAGCTGTAGTAAATAACTAGTTATAGAGTTAGTACTATGATGAAAGAAGGAACAGCGGCAACAATATAACTACAGTTGGGCGTCTCCTGTGTGTACCTGTGACTTCATCCTCCACGAACATTTCATCTCAGGGGCATTTTAATTGGCTTTAAGAGGCTTAGATCACACTTAATAGTTGAATTTACAATGTGATAATAGTTTTGGTCCTTCATTTTCTCCATACAGAGGGAGCGTTGGATCAGATGCACTGGCCAACCAAGTACCCTTCATGTGGCGGTAAGAAGCAGTCCCCAATCGACATCCAGCGGCGCAATGTGAGACACAACCCCGATATGTTGCAGCTGGAGCTCAAGGGATATGATGCCCAGAGAGGGAATTTCCTCATGTCCAATAACGGACACTCCGGTAAGAGAAGCCAGCAAGATGATGAAAAATGTGTACATTACTCAACAATAACATAAACTTACTGTTTGTGTTAAAAGACCACTCCACTGTTAATGCCAAACTGTGTTACTGCTCACTATTTCCAAGTGTAACATTGAAAAAGAGTGAAAAAGTGTTGTTTCTGCTTTTCAGGCAGACATTAGTTTTCACTTATTTCTGTCTGATGTAAAACTCAGATTTTCTGAACGTTCTTGAGTTGCATAATCCATCACAGTCAACTATTAGTCTGCTCATTTTTTCTTAAAAGTTTCATCACTGCTGCATGACTGATTTGCTCTGAAAAGTCTGCACAACATATAACATAAGTTTGACCAAAATTAACTAAAATGACAGAATTAACTAAATGAACAGACTTTATATTTACTTTGGTAAAACTGACATTTCAAGATGTTTAATGTTCCTGTTATCTGGACATTTGAATGTGTTTTAAACACTCAACTATTTGACTATCTTTTTGTTTTTATCAGTTCAAATCGACCTGCCTCCCACTATGATCATCAGCAAGGGACTCCCAGGAAAGTACACAGCTGTCCAGATGCACTTGCACTGGGGCGGATGGGACCTGGAGGCCAGTGGAGCAGAGCACACCATCGATGGCATCCGTTACATGGCAGAGGTTGACCAAAAAAAATAATTTGTTAAATTTGAAACAAAAATTTGCATTAACAAAAAAAAAGACAGGATTGAAACCAACTAAGCTGATGCACAATTGTTTTGATGATTTAATATACAATGTAAACATCTTTACATTGAAACCTGTATTTAAACATTTTCTACGGATCTGTGAAGCTATCAGATGATGTGAAGTGAACATGAGTTGCAAGAAAACTTCTGTAGTGCAGTACAACAAATTAGCATAACAGAAAAACAGAATATACGTAATCCTTTGGTTGCATTTGGTTCCAGTTAATTGGGAAATCAGAATTACTTTTCTAATCTGAAAACCACTCTGCATATTCCTCTGTGACTCAAGACGCCTACATGCAAATAAACACGCCAGAGGTGTTTGTTCACTTCTTTGTTTTCTGTTAATAAATCTCTTTGCTGCTGTTGAACCAGCCTTAATTTGTTTGTCCTTTGTGTTCAAATCTGAACACAATTTAAATGTGTATTCTTTGATGTTAAGTGAGTTTTCCATTTGAAAAGAAGATCTTTAGGTGTAATTTGACATTTAATGTTATGTATTTCCACCTTGTCTTTCAGCTCCATGTTGTCCATTACAATTCCGACAAGTACGCAAGCTTCACTGAAGCCAGAGATAAGCCAGATGGGCTGGCAGTACTTGCCTTTTTCTATGATGTAAGTAAGCACACTAACTCTTCTGTTCCCTCTCCTCCGTGATCTGCTTTGTCCAAGTTGTTCATTACAGGACGGCAATATCATTCCAGATATATGACCCTCTGTTCTGCTGTAGAAACTTTACAAAACTGCACAATGACAAAATGCCCTTTGAAGTGAACCGTACTTTGTTTTGGTCATCCTGGTGAGTAAAAGTCCCCATTGAGAGTTGCCTTCTGACATTTTGAATGAGCTCTTGTTTCCAGAGGAATGCTCAGCAGTGAGAGGTCATCGCTGCAGCAACACCACGGCTGGCATTTGCTGTGATATCAGAGCAGTGTGGCTCAGGCTGAGAGTCAGGGGTGATTCAGACAAACCCATTAAGAGACAAATGATTCAGACCCCTTGGCATGGTTTAAAGGATAATTATGGTCTATTGCAACCTGAGTCTTATTTTCATAGTTTTGACCATCAGTAATAAATGAGGGCATTGGTGACTTAAAGGTTAAAGAAGAGACCTTGTGAACAGAAGGGCATTTCAATCCCCCAGACCAGCAGAATGATTCTGGAAGGGGAAAGTGGAAAGCAACACCCTCACTCTTTACCACACTGAGGTGCTCTTGAGCAAAGCTCTAGTGGAACTGCTCAGTGGCCAGCTGCACAGACTGTAGTTGTACAGAACAGTTTTCTAGTGTGAATATGTAACTATGTGAATGTGATATGGGTGTTTCTAAAAAAGAGATAATTGCACTTGAATGAAACTTCCCCCTGAATAAATAAAGGTGAAAACTCCCATAGTATTCATTAAACTAAGCTCTGAGATCTGGGAGTCAGACAGGGCAAGACACATGAAACACAAGCAGTCAGACAAACATACAGGGTTTAAATAAACTTCCAGGTTAGCCAAATTTATTAGGAAGATAAATTTAATATGAAACTGTAATTTTCTCTGAAATGAGGAATTACTATACTACTGTGTACGCACATTTTTGGTTTCACTTCTATATACAGTGGTTTTCCACTTAAAGTGGTTTAGGTAATCTGGCTGAACTTTTAGCTCATTTACATCCTGTTTCTATTGTTTTGTTTCTTGCTTCATCTGATTTTGTTGTAGTGATGTCACCGTTTTCCCAGACGATGAGTATGTAGTTTGTTATGATAACTGATTAAACAAACTTAAATGCCAAGTTGCAAAACAGAAATAATTCTTGACTTCTGTAACTCTCTTATCACCTGTCTCAGCAACACATCCCTGGATTGTTTACAGGTGGTCCAAAATGCTGCTACTAAACTCTTGTCCTCCAAAAGGTCTCATGTAACCTCATGTGACATCGATTCTGAGTCCAATTCAAAGTTCTTGTGATCAGCTATAGAGCCCGGCATGGGCACGTGCCTACATTAGAGATGTACTGCAGCCCTATGTCACCAGAAGATCTCTAAGGACTTTTTATTAGGGTCTGTTGGTTGTTCCTGGATGTTGGCTCAAAACTAAAGGATACTGTGCATTTGAGGTTATGGCTCCTAAACTGTGGCCACAGTGGAAACCTTTAAAAAGCAGCTCAAGACCTATTTGTTCAGTCTTGCTTTCTTTATTTACTATTATTGTTCTTTATTGTCTTTTATGTCTGCATGTATGGTTATGCTTTATTTCCTCTGTAGAGCACTTTGTGATGTCTCTGCTCTCAAAAGGTGCTTTCTAAATGGATTTACTTATCCTACTTATTTACCTAAACTCGGAGTAGGTTTGACACAGTTTTGATATTTTCAGGACGGGCATTTTGAGAACACCTACTACAGTGATTTCATCTCCACCCTGGACAAAATCAAGTATGCAGGTGAGGCATTGTTGGACAATGATGGAATTAACTGACCTAAAGTTTGAGTCTCTTGTGACTTGTGAGTCTCTGTTTTACTGCAACCATGACAGGTCAGTCCATGAACATATCAAACATCGACGTGCGCTCCATGCTCCCTGAGAACCTCAACCATTTCTTCAGGTACCAGGGCTCCCTCACTACCCCACCCTGCTACGAGAGCATCCTGTGGACTGTGTTTGATACGCCCATCACTCTCTCACATAATCAGGTACAGCAGACAGGAAGGCAATGTACCATAATGAAGAACACTTGAAATAAAAAAAGCTGTTAAAATGGTAAATCGTGAAATTTTTGAGTGATACATAGACAATCAAATCAATTGAAGAAAACAGGATAATTTTGGTGGTGTATTACAAGTTTTTCTTCATCTCTGTTATGTTCAGATCAGGAAACTGGAGAGTACTCTGATGGATATTTACAACAGAACCCTATGGAATGACTACCGCATCGCCCAGCCTCTCAACGACCGTGTGGTGGAGTCTTCTTTCCTGCCACGCCTTGGGAAAGGAAGTGTGTGGCTTTCTGTGACATTCTGATTACACAACATAGCAACGTAATTTATTTCCTGAATTCTCATCATTTGCTTTCGCTTTATATTTTTTCAGCATTTTGTCGACAAGATGAGATTGAATCCAAGCTCTTGAAGATCGAGGGTCTGATAACATCTCTTGGAAAGAACATGCATTCAGGTGATTTAGCTCTTAGTCATAAAAAAAACTGCTACAGATAGTGAAAATGTGCTCATATTTACTCTGCTGTGTTGTCTTTGTTTTATTCACTTTAGGTGGGGTGCTCAACCACAGGCCCAGATACGGTGAGTGCCTTTTTTCCAATCTGATTTGTGGTTTGCAACTGTGGATGATGAAAAAGTAGATGGATATGTCTCGCTTTGCAGGCTGATTCTAATTGTTTTGTCATACTTAGAGCATCGCGGTTTGTTCCCCTTGGTGCTCGACTTCCATGAGAGGAATTCTGGCAGCTACGCCTTGGCCCGCCTCAGCCACCCCATGGACCTCGATGCCTTCACTGTCTGCATGCACGTCCAACCTCATGTAGAGGGGGTCCACACTGTCATGTCCTACTCCAGCAATGGCAATGATAACGAACTGATGATTTCCATCACTGAGGACAGAACTGGCAGAGAAGTTGGACTCTGGATTGGCAATGAGTTCGTCAACCTGCCGCACAACTTCAGGACCCAGGACTGGGCCAACTACTGCATCACCTGGTCGTCCCACACCGGCGGCGCAGAGTTGTGGATCAATGGCATGGTAGGCGAGCAGCGGTACTTGAAGAGCGGTTACACAATCAGCCCCAGTGGTGTGTTCATCCTGGGCAGAGACCAGGATGGGTTACTGGGCATCTCCAATGCAGACGCCTTTGTTGGTAAGATGACAGATGTCAACCTGTGGGACTACGTGCTGACCACAGCAGATATCCGGGACCAGATGTCATGTGAGAGGAATGGCACCACAGTGGGAAATGTGCTCAGCTGGGGAACCACCAAGCTGAGCCTGTATGGAGGGGTGCAGCTGGACAGTCAGTACAGATGCCCCTGAAAAGGCTCAGCTGCTTCTGTTTTTTATGAGCTTTAACATGCTGCAATAAACCAAAAATTTTAATGTCTGATGGTGGGAATTTGGAAAGTGTATCGTTATGTAATGAAGGATAAAAATGTCTTTCTGACACCTGTGATAATATTCAATGCAAACTATATGTCAAAGCCATGTATTGTCTTCATATCTTTGCATAATCAATAAAGGCTTACGAGTGACTTGTTGGTTTGTTTAATGACTTGTTTACACCTCTGTAAGGTTGTATTTAATGACAACACCAATACACAGTAAGATATTAGATTTTTTCCAGCAGGCACATACAAATTATAAAAACGGGATTGCACAAAGATTACTAGTATAATAAAAAAAATTAAATCACTTCCAGTCCATTACAACTACCCCCGGAGTGAAGACTTCCTCTCGTCTGAATGGTCTCATTTGTCTTCAAAAGGCTGTGACCTTCACTGCATCCTTCAGGGTTTCTGTGCTCTCTTTCAGTGGCTGATCCCCATCTCTCAGCTTGATTTCCACTTTATTCCTCTTGGCGAACATCTGGCTGATCTCCAGGAACGTTTTGCTCTTGGTCTCAGGAACCACCAGCCAGATGTAGATAAGTGTTGCCAGGCAGATGAAGGAAAAAATAATAAAGCTGTAGGATCCCAGGCCTCTCTGGGGGGAGATAAGGAACAGAGATATGTGATCAACATGTCCTCAAGATGACCAGCAGGTGCTGTAAATGTATTACCCAGAAACAGACTGGGACATAAACAGCAGCAAAACTGAACTGAATGCAAATTGAGTGGAATACTCTTTTTTGGCTTCTTTCACTAAAACACATTCTTCCCTTGTTTGCTTTTTGGTTTAAAGATAAAACATGGGAGAGGAGGTAAACATGAGAAGTGCATCATGTTTATGTTTATCTAGATGAAACTTTGTGTCAGAGAAAAACATGGCTTCCAACAAACAGGGACTGAAGAAAAGAAGATTCTCAGATTGGAGAGTAAGTCCCGATCTCATTTACAAAGATGATGTAAAATTAAAAAATACTATTGTTTGTCAAGTGTTGTCAAAGTGTGCAACCTGAGGAGCTGAAAGGCTACATAGGGAGTTGGAAAATAACTCCTTATACACACTTCCGGCACACACAGACCAACATAACCATTTGTTTGGAGTTTCTGGTGAATGTAAGTCCAATACTAGTTCTTGTTGTAGCTCTCTTTTGGTGTCCACCATCTCTGGAGGAAAATGTGTGGCTATACATCTGCTAAATGGTCTTCTATTTGGTACGGAGCAAGTAGTGTACAGCTGGTTTATCAGAGCACCTTTTTTGCTGAAAACATCAACCTGCTTTGGCTGGAAACAGCCTGGAGATGAGAGACTGACCAAAAACAGAGAAGTTTGGTTATTAATAGTATTTCTAGTTTGCATAGAACTTGGACTGGTTTCTGTCCAGTTTGCATTCCCTATTCAGTATTTTCTACTTCCGTTTTTCTATTGTGTACTATGAATCTAAAGATACATTGTTTTTCAATGTTTGTTTGTTTGTTTTGTTTTAAAGAATTACTGATGATTTAGTGGTTTAGGGTGATTGTGATTTGTATCCTTCTTTATAAGTTGTGGCAATATAAAGAAGCTGTGTCATATTGTGAGTTTGATACCTGGTAAAGGTGACAAATATGCTGCATTTTCAGTAAACTTGAAACTTACTGGCTGTTTGAGAATTGAAACTTTCTTTTTTGGCTTATATTAAATGTTTGTCTGCAAATATAAAGAAAGACACACAGAACATATTGAAGTAACATAATACAATACAGATGGGTGTTTAATTAAAGGAAAAAACAATACAAAGTGTCTTAGTAAGGTGTTAGCCCACCACGTGCTGCCAGAAAAGCTTCAATACTGCTCTACATTGATTTTACAGTCTCTGAACTCTACTGGAGGGATGAACACGATTCTTCCACAAGATATTCTCTCATGTGGTGTTTTGATGATGGTGGTGGAGAATGCTGTCTAAAGTGTTTGTCCTATATCTCCCATATTGTGAGATTTAAATATTGAGACATTGGGAGTGTTCAACGGGGTTGAAATTTGGTGACTGTGAGGGCCATAGCACATGATTCACATCATTGTGACCCTTCACTCGAAGGGGACAAGTAGACCCAAACCATGCCAGCAAAATGCCCCCACAGCATCACAGAGACACTTGACCCCTTGTTATATGGGTTCCACCGTCCATTCCTGTAATTCGTCACCCGTCTGTATATAACAGTGCTTTGGATGGTGATGCAATTTACCTTCTTGTTTACTCTAAAAAAAACACACACATCTGTAATCAATTACATAGAAAATAAACTTTTCCACTACCAGTGTAAAACCTTTTAAAAATGTTGCAACTGACCTCTAGAAAGGGGAAGACCAGGCCAACAGTGAAGTTGGAGAGCCAGTGCACGGAACCTGCGACCATGAAGGCAGCAGGCCTGGCCGACTGCCTGAACATCTCAGTGGTCACCACATACGGGATGGGACCTGTAGAGCACACGTGTGGTCAACCTCAACCACAACCAAAACATTTCAGACGCATCATCACTCTTCAGGGTCACAGTGCTGCTCACGTCTCAAACAACTGCAAATTAGTGAGCGCAAATGTACAACATATATCATTACATGTCTGGTCACATCCAAACAACACTTCAGCTAATGGAGCACCCTGTTGTAATCAGTGGTTGTCAGACTCACTGGGTCCTATGGCATGTCCGATGACGTAGATGATGACACAGGCAATGCTGACATAAGGCATCCACGTCACACTGTCCTGTCAACACAAGCCAGCAGCTACTGTTATGATTACCTGATGCTTTAAAACAGGAATAAACATGTTACTAACACTCCTTAATCACTGCCTTATGGTCTTGTGGATCACTAATGTGATTACTAGTGCCTATTTTCTATCTTATTCTTTAATTTGTAAATTGCTGAAAACATCTGTGCTGTTAAAAGTGATGCAGGTCTGAAAACATGGATCCAGGTGAAATTACAGGATTGCTGGATGGGAAAACTGACTTTGTGGTCAAGTCTGATGGTCAGTGCTCCTCATAGTGGATGACTCTGTTTCCAGGTCTCAAATTTCTCATGAACCCAGCAAATAGAGGCATACAGTCATCATTTTGTCCTCAAGACCATGTTAGGAGCTTCATATGTACAGTACACTGTTAGTGAAGTGATTTGTTACTTAGTGACATATTTTCTGTTGTTTTGTCTTTATACTCCAGTTTACTGAATTTGTAATGAAACAGTGATGATGATGTTAAAGTGCTGACTTTCGGCTTTAAATGTTTTTTCTGCAAGTTGCTTTTCTCAGTGACATTTCAGAGCATGCCATTCCCTCCTTGTCCTGTAGTAGTCCTCAGTGTGTTCCCGCCTTTCACCATCACCTGACCTCAACCTTTTTATTAACCCTTGTCTGCCTTGCTGGTCTCAGTTGCCTGTTGCAGACCCCTGCCTTGGGCTCATTAATTTAACTTCTCTGACTGTAGGTCATGCTTTCGAGTCCAAACCATGTGATATTGAGCTGTTACACCCCCCCCCCAAAAAATGTAAATAGTAATCCAGGCATAGACAAATACCAGTGATAAAATGTTATTCAATATTTTAGAACCTGGACACATCAGCATGACGTGTTTGAGGTGGATCCTAATCATATTGGGTGAACACTTTTGGATTCATGCAAGTCTTGCAGCCAGACAATCATACAAAACATGCAGCGCAGACAAGGCAATCATGATTTAATGGCAGAATGTCAGTCAGCTCATCTCTGTCCAACTGGACAGGTTGGTCTGAAGATGACACTGAAGGTGAAAATCAGATGAAAGAAGCAAGCAGTGAAAATGGCTGCAGTACTGGTGTTGAAGAGCATCACCAAGGGAAAATATAACTTGCCAGCTGATCTCTGTAGGTCACAACCATTAGGTTGTAGATTTCAACCATATATGGTTGCTTTTTCCCCCAACACTGTTCACCAGATGTGGAAGTGATTATCTTTAAATTCAAAAAGCTAAAAGTCAGCACTTTCACATCATAGTCATGGTTAAATTTCCAAGCTATTTACAGTATTGATCCATAATCTATTGTTAAAAATAAACAGACATGTAATAAATCTTTCTCTCAAATCCCCTGAGTCTCAGTCTTCACAAAAAATCTCATGACCTCATGCTTGAGACACTTTCACATACAGCAACAAATTATTATTCTATGATAGACCACTAGAGAGCAGCAGAATAACATGCAGAGAGTGTGAGATACACCAGGGGTTTTCAGAGCTTGAGACTGTGGGCATCCTCTCAGAAAAAGTTTGGATAAAGTACCTTCTCAATGCCATCCCCATCCCTTCACCCTTAAGTTTAGTTGCTTAATATTGCTTGGACTCCTGGATATCTATGATGATCATGATTATTGTATTTGAACCCATACAATTACATACTCAATAATTGCTAATATTGTTGTTTGACATACTTCACACTACATGGAATACATAAAAAACACATGAAAAAGGTCTGTCTGAAGATAATGATTAGTCTTCAACTCTCGGAAAAAGGATTACTGTATCTCTGAACTATCTCTTTAAACCAAATCACACAATTTAGGCTATTGTGCATGATCTCCTTTTGATAATTCTGTAATATTTTTTCACTATCATTCACTGAGCCTCCACTGAAATTGCTTTGGACTGTTTTCTTACTCTACCTGGAAGTTGAGAGCGACAGTGAGCAGCACACAGGCTGCACAGCAGATCCCAAAACCACAGAGGAGGAGCAGCCGCCGTCCTGAGGCCTCCACAATGAAGACCTGCAGTAACAAATTCCCTGTTAATAACGATTCTTCCCTTGAGATGTGATCAAACAATAGACCTCATTCTCTCCTCAGATATTCACTCATAGAGATTTTCAAATGTTTAATAAGGTGTACCTACAGCAGCTATTGTCATGAAGACATTCACTGCACCTGTTCCCACAGTCACATACTGGATGTCATTGTGCTTGACTCCTGCACTGGCATATATGCTGTCTGCATAATAGTAAATCTGGATGAGAGAAATACTTTATAGTTAAGAACTGGACACAAAAAATATGGCATCTCTGCTTGAACAGAACAAGGTGCTGTTTAAACTCTGATGTGGTGTTGTATGTGAAACAGTGTGTATTGGTGGTCAGGGACAAGGACAACTGGATGGGCACACCTCACCGCGTTGACCCCTGACAGCTGCTGGCCCATGTTCAGAATGATGATGGAGATCAGCTGCCAGCGAAGGGAGCGCTGAGACAGCAGGGAGAGCACAGAGAGGCGGCCCTCGGCCCTCTCCGACTGGTGTTCCAGATGCATCTCTGACAGCTCTCCATCCACATCACCCCAGCCTCGCAGACGCTGTAATGCTAGGGGAGGCAGAACATAAAGCCTTATATGCCATAATATACAGTGCATACTCCTACTGTACTAGCCTCTCCCTTTGGCTCTTGGTAATGTTATGTCATTTTTGTGTTATCTCACCTTTCTTTGCTGTCTTCTCATCTCCCTTCTGGATGAGAGTGTACCTAGGACTCTCTGGGAAGAAGGGTAGCAGCAGGAGCTCTATCAAGGCAGGGATACCGGTCAAACCCAGCATGAGGGTCCAGCCTGAACAGACAGTGAACAGAGACACCTCTTGTAATCAATCTCATCTAACCAATAAAGGTTGTCAAATATTTGCCAGAATCCAGTACGTCAGTCAGGACCTGTGCTGTTTCCCAGTATGTGTCTGATGCCCAGCACTTGAGCACTGAGGATGCCAATGGTGATGAAGAGCTGCGGTACGATGCCTATCGCTCCTCTCAGGTTCTTAGGAGAGAGTTCACCCAGATACATGGGCACCACATTGGATGACAGACCTGCAGGAAAGGGGCAGAAAATTTAAGATACATTTAAATCACATCTTATCAATCTCAGTTACTTGAACAGATGAACATATCTGACCTGCACAGATGCCCACTATAAACCTGGCCACAATGATGATCTCATAGGAATGGGCAATCTCGCTGACTCCCATCATCACAGCCGGGACGATGGAGAAGATGTTGTTGAAGAGGAGGGTACCCTTCCTGTTGCAGGTGTCAATGCATTTAAAATCATAGCAAACAAACACAGTGCAGTTTTTTTACTGAGTCTAATAAATGTGACATACCCACTCTTAGAAGGGGCAGGGTTAGGGTTAGGGTTACCTTCCTAGTTTGTTTACCAGCGGGGCCACCATCAGAGAGCCAAAGAAGCCTCCCAGAGGGTACATGGACACAGTCAGAGACCACAGTAGAGTCAGGAAGTTATCCTCCATTGGTCTGCTGTAACGCTCCAGGTAGGTGTCATTATAAAACTGCTGCATGAACTGAAAAGAGCAGGACAATAGTGATCATTTCAGTGGCACCGTCCTCAGTGTCACTGTATGTTAATGTAAAGCTTTTGTTTCTTGTCTAGGGTTACCGGTGTTGGAGAGTTGACCACAGCCACATTATATCCATACTGGAAGGATGAACCAAATGCAGATACGAGTGTTGCCAGTGCCAGGACTGCTGTTAATCTCTGCCAGGAACATCAGTGCACTACGTGAATCCTCTTTTTACAACTCAAAGATCATCCATCAGGATTACACTATTTGTACACAGATGAAACAACACTTGAAATGTGATGAAGGTGATTATCACACCTGGTGTTCAACTCACCCCTCTCCGCTCCACAGGCTTTTCCCATTCCTGATTCTCCGCCATGGCTGAGTTTGGACTTGTCACTTTCAGCGATAATAACCGTGCACTTTGTTATTACTGCAACACTGCATCCTGCTCGCCCTTTGGACGGGAGATCAGAGAGCGTAGCAGTGGTTTACAGCTCGGCTTTGTTTATCTTTTTGATGTTGCTGACTCTTGGATTCAAAAAGTTTTGTTTGCAATGCACTAAAGACATTAAATATGGCCCTGGGCAGATTGTTAATGTGACATTATTTTACTGCACTGCAACTAAATTGACTCAATTGATGAGCTGCATGGTTGTCAATATATGTTGTAAAGTTAACTTATTATTGCACATCCACCTGCAGGCTGGCTTACATGAAGGTTTTTATTACAGAATGACAACAAGACAAGAGTGATGCCGAAGTCATCAAAGAGTTCAGTGTTGATCCTCGTGCAATTTTAAGGATGTATCTGTTTTCACAAAGAAGACAATTTGTATCACACTGATTACTGAACAGACTCATTTTCTGTTTCAGCACCAAAGATACAAATCTTGTTTTAATGTTAGCTTCGTCTTCAGTTTGACATGTGCTGTCACACTGCTAATCTCAACTAAAGCTTTGTCAATATGACAGCACTGATTGCTCTTGAAGCTGGATGCAATTTTTTTTTAGAGATGACTCAAAGCAAAAAAAAAGGCTATATATCTAACAGAAAATGCTGAAAGGAAAAGCTTAGTTAGAATTCAATTAACACAAGTTTTGATTTTTCTCTCAAGTCAAGACCCAACAGATGTTCTCAGCAGGTTATGTAACAGGTGGTGTCTGATGTTGTGTGACATATTTTGATGAAGAGCTCTGGATCAGGATATCTGTGGAGACGATCTCAGTTTTTTCTTACAACATAAGTAAATAACAAAATCCTACCATCAAGTGATGTTTAACTTGAGCTCTTCTCCCATGGAGTAAACAACAGAGGCAACATGTTAAAACACAGAAAACACACCTGACGACTGAAATAATTTAGAAAAAAAGAGTCCTTGATCATTTGAACTGCGTAACTTGAGCTCCTGCACAAATTCAATATCAGAATACTGCACAATAAGTTTAAACTGATACATTTATAATGTTTATTTAATTTAACATAAACACCACAATGTTTGCATGCAAAACTTTCAAGTGCCAGAAACCAGAAACTCAAAGGTTTTTTTACCCGCATGTCCCTTTAGGGGCTCCATAGAAATGTCTCAATCAACGTTTATAAAAAAAGAAGCAAAAACTGAATATGTAAATAAGATGTCTTTAACCCAGTTGAATACACAGAGTGGAGTTATAGTGAAAACACAGCTGACAGTGATGGATTTGGCTGAAATTAACTTATTCAGAAGAATGAAACCTGGTGACATTTGGTCCAAATGATGGAGCAGGATCAGGATTTGAGGATCCCTCATCAGGAAAATGCACTCAAGGTTACATTGTAATAAACATCTTTTTCCCTTTTTGCACATTCTGTCACCCACAATATGTTTGAAAAGTATGTGACTATATTATACAAATATACATAAAAACACGATATCTCATAGGAAAGCATCAACATTGAATTCAGACTTACTAGTCAATAGGATAACATTAATAATCAGGGACAGACATTAGTGTTTTAATTCTTCTTCTGAACGGCAGCAAAGGATGACATTTCCCCCCCTTTTTTAAATCTCTTATTGGGATCTTTAAATAAAATGTGTGGTAGGTAACAGTTGGTGAAACTAATGTTGTTGATGGTAGCATAGCACCATTCCAAGAGGAATAAAAAATTAATGTCACAGGTAAACTAGGTTACTGCTGAATTATTCAACAAGTCCAAGAGTTTACAGCCAGCTAGCACCTGAACTTGTATGCTGATGAGAGATAATGTTAATGTGGAGGTACAATGTTGACCATGTTCATCATCTTTAATTTAGCAGTACAACTGAAAATGATGTGAGTGTCATTAAATTTGAAGGTATTTGGTCAATTAAAATGTTATTTGGTGGTGCTAAATAAGGAAAAATAAGGGATTGTGGAAATTCATTCAAAATCCATGTGAACCTCACGGTGGTGCCAGAGGACAAGTCAGGGGAACACAAAGATCACTAGCATTCATCACCATGGAGCAATACATATCTGTTTAAAATGTTGGCCCAATTCATCTTTTTAGATTGTGACATTTTTAAGAAAAGTGAACAATTTGACCTGCTAGTGACTGTAGATGAAAATTTGAAGGATTTGAAGTCAGAGGATCATAAAGTCATTAGAATTCATCCTCTGGCCACCATGGACATATGTACCAAATTTCAGAGCAACAGTTGTTGAGATATTTTTAGACCAAAGTGGTGGGCCGACTATCTGACTGACATTCCCATCTTGAGATCCATATCAAGAGCACTGCTAAAAAATTGAGACTTAATTTACCGGGTTAAATTAAGGAAACAGAACAGTGAAAGAGAAAAAACACTGTAACATTCTTCCCCCTTCTGTTTAACTGATCATAATGTAAAAAGATGAGGAAGTAAACAGTTAGAGGAGGAGCTGATATTTTGTTTGTTAGAGTGTCACTATTCTAAGGAAAGAGGAAGAAATATGTCACATGTAAAGTGCAAGTACCAAGTGCATTTTAGTTCCACTTTAATAGCTTTTCTGCCTAATTATTCACATACTGAACAACTCTGGAACCAACAAGTATCCACTTCCTTAAGTAGTGTTTCTGTTGTCTTCTTTTACATGTGTAAACTACAAACAGTCTCTATGGTTGTATAACTATGCCAACCAGTCAAGTTGCATTCTGCTGCCCTGGGCGCTTGCCCAATTCGCCCATATCAGGGACTGCTACTGTGCATTCTATATCCATGTCTGTCCAGACTCATATAATATTTGTAGTGAAAACTTTAAAGATATTTAATGAAATCAAAATGTGAAATACGGTCACAGTCTGCCCTTCTGTTCCTGAGTTATGATGTTGAGTAATGGCCAGATAAGTGTTTTTGTAGAACATTATTATATCATAGCTAAACTGACCTTTGATCCTAAAATATCATCATTTCACATAATTTTCTCCTATTAGACATTTTGTGAAACTTTGTAATAATAAATGTATGAGTTCTTAAATTATGGCCAAAATCATGTTTTGACCTTGACCTTTGACCTTGAATCTAATCAGTTCATCCTTGAGTCAAAGTGGACGTTTTTGCCAAATTGATTCCCTCAAGGCGTTCCTGAGATAATAAGTTCACAAGAACAGGATGGATGGACAACTAAAAAAACATGATGCCTAAGGGTAGCACACAGGCATAAAAATGTGTCTGTCACCTCATCCTGCTGCAGCTCTTACCTATCGCCCATTACCTTTGGCGGACAATGTGTTTTAGAATTGGCTCCAAGAACCACTGACACAGCCGAATGAACAATCCTTGTTGTTGAAAAAATGGCTTCCATTAACTTGACTGGTGAATGGTCAGCCCATGCTGTGAAGTGCAGCTCTGCGCTAACTTAATGAATTAAGTGGGCAGGGAGCCAACCCTTCCTTAAGTGTTTCCAAAAGCTCGAATCATGTCAATGTCAGCCAAATCTCAAAACTGGCACAATGGATTAATTCCTGCAGGACATATATTAAGTGACGGTCACCTGTGTGGCAATCTTCAAGGGCAAAAAACTGTTAACTGGCCATTTTGCATAGCATCAGCATAAACAGTCGTCACTTTCTACATTTTCCCAGACATGGTTTCCAATGTTACTAATTACAAATGGTCCTGGGAGAATGACCTCTCCACTGTGTCCCATTACTTTAAGCCGCAGATAAAATTAGATTTAAGCAAACCTCATAAAATTGTGTATTTATGTTTTAAATGTTTTCAGAACAAACCGTATAAAGTCCCCCATGTTCTGTAAACAATGTATGAGAACTAACTCCCCTCATAAGAGTTCAGTGTTGTTGCAGTGTAATGAAAAGTCTGTCCGACCTGATATTTCTGTATCATACACTTCTGCATTGTACAATTCATCAACCAGACCAACAGAGACCATTCAAGATCCATAAATCCAACATAATACCACCTAAACAAGACTTCCTAAATTAGCGCTTGCCCTCTGTGAGAGTCAAATGAACAATAATCACTTGTGGATAAGAGAAAATTAAATGTCAGCATGGTGAAATTTCTCTTTCCTCACCTTTTCCAACCACCACCACAGTAATTAATCTTATTTCAGTTTAGCTCATCATCTCTGAGGCAGGCCCATTAAGACTCAATGGATCTTGAGAAAATATTGTAAACAGCTTAAAGGACCCAGGTAGCACCATTGTTGATGTAAAGCAGCTTCTACTGGGAGCCTGATGGGGTTCAGTGGGTTCATATCTTTCGTCATTGGAATGCATTTGGCTGGTAGCTAAGTCGGGTAAATGAAAGCCAAAAACATCAGGGGTCAAAGGAGAAGTGAGGCTCAGGTTTCAAGGAGGAAGGATGTCATGTGATGATGCTTCATGCATCCTGACCGTGATGAAGGACATGATGTTGAATAATTTGGGTGACACGTTGATACCATCTGAAAAATGTTGCAACTGTGAGGTTAGGCAAGAAATAAACAACAAAGATATCGAAAAGAATGAATTCATGATACAAGGATCATGAGGTGGTGTATGTATTCAAGTGAATCGAGCACTGACAGAAAAATTATTGTCATTTTATTTACTACATTTAAATTAGATGGTCCCATGTAGACAAGTTTCTTTCATACAAATATGAATACTGCCAAACTTATACTTTAAATACACTGAAAACTTATTTTAATGCTTAAGTCAAATATTACAGAATTCATTTCAATTCTTGTTTTAATAACTTTGTAAAATAATAATATAGAAACTTCTCAAATAAAACATGACTTTTGTTCTACATTATTCATGTAATATTTGTATGTACAATATATATTTAACGTCACTTTTTTTTTGACGTTACTCTTTGAACTAGCTCGGATGTGAACTCAAAGTGATCACAACTGCTGTTTCCTTAGAGACAAAAAATAATATTTACCATCTTTCAAGCCTTCAGATCACGTGAGTCTGATCAGTGACAATGACTAAAAGAAGTTCAAACTAATTTACAGTACATCCATTACCCAAAGTGAGTTTTTTTTCTTCTAGAACACGTACAAAGAACTGATATGAAGATGAAGCAATTTCCCCCCATAAACACAATACTTCAATACTCAGTGGAGCAAAATAAGTGCTGGATATTAATTTCAGTTGTGAACTCAGAATGTGAATGAATGTACCCTGTTCATGATAAATAAAGTTGCTTATTAAAAGAAGTTATTTGGCATTTTAAAGTTTGATATATCACACATCAGGGAATCCACAAATCCACAAAATAATTAATCCCCAAATACGCTTGTGGACAGTCAGGCAGCATCACCTTTATCATCCAGAATGCTGGCATGTGAGACAGATGTGCCTCCACCTGCAGAATCTCCAACCCTCTCAGCACTTGCTGTAATGAGGTTCAATGTGAAGCTGAGACAGACCACCACGCCCCTCTTGTCAACCCCCGTCTTCCCATCCGCAGAATCAAGCGTCATCATCTATCAGTCCGGGCTCGGCTGGTGCTTTATTCCTCTATATGGGTGGAAGGGTCTTCTCCTGGCAGCAGCCTGTGAGGGACGTCATGCGACTGCTCTGCCTCTGCTTGACACTTGGAGCAGCAGCAGAGTGCATCGCAGAGGCGTTTGCGGATTGGCTGAGTAAAAAACACAAACATGATGCAGTTGGCAGCTCCCTGTAAGGTGTTCCCAATTCCCTGTTGAGTCAAAAGAAAAGTCATTAATGGAAGTGTAGCGACAGATTCGATTTTAAGTGACAAATAATGTAATAATGATTATTATGTTCTTGACATTTGAAAGAAAAGCCGCTTAATGAGTTGAGAACGTAAGTAATGATATTTTGTATTTTACTTTTTTATGAATTGTTGCATCGTTCTCTCATCAAATAGAATTATCGAATAGAATATACACACTCCATTTAGATGTTTTTCAGAAGTCATTATGCTACTTTTTAGTTGTTCAATTCAGGAACTTCTCATGATGAATGAGTGATGACAACACACATACACCACATGTATGTGCTGCACACAAACGTAAAATTACAAAAAGAGGAAATGTGGATTACAGGGGATAGACCTCTCAAATAAACATCATCTACACTCACATGTAGCGTCATCAGCACTGGGTGCAGTTTTAATGGAGACTTGGCCAGCACCAGTATGAAGCGCACTGTGCTCCAAATGCGCAGGGCGATGAAGATAATGGGGATGAGTGTCAGCTTCACATCAGCCATGGAGGAGAAGGAGTGTGTTGGAGGCCTGTTGGCCAAGATGGGACGGTATTCTGACAGGGCGGCATGCTGCATCAGATAATGAACACAAGTATTTGATTCATGACAACATGAAGCACAAAAGCAACATTTATGAAAAGAGAATGAGATGTGTCAGCTATGATAGCAGGTAATGTTCTAGGTTATTCCTTCAACAGACAACTAATCTACAACTATTTTGATAATCAAATATCAAGTTTTATGTGTCATTCATGATAGTACGCTGAATATCTTTATGATTTTAGACTATTAATCCACAAAACTATTATTTAGTGAACTCAGAAAATAATCTGCTGATTAATCAGTAATGCAAATAATCATTAGTTGCAACCCTAAACCAGACATGATGCTGTGGGATAAAAACATGTTATACAAATGAATAAAAAATGTTGGGTTTAGGGTCCCTTTTGTTTGTTAGCTGGATGTCTTTAACTTCAGAGGCTGTGGGCCAACAAACAACTTTTTGATGCAGATTCAGGACTGTTTATTCAGAGGATTTCTTAACATTATGAGATTTTTCTACTACCTACTTACAAAGATGATGATTCAAAAATTTTGGAAATGGAAATTTTATATTTCTGTCCATTAGACCAACACATTTGGACAGTTGTATGATGTTTGTCTGTGTTAAATAATGAGAAAATTCTTGATGCCTTTGCGAGTGGTGTCGTAGGAGCTAACGTGTCTGGTAAAAACATGGTTTGGTCCCCACCGCTGTGTGAATGTGCCTCTTGATCAGGATGTATAGGATGGGGAGGATGAGGTAAGCCAGGAACTCCCAGATCTTTCCAGTCACGAGCATCCACAGGACTCGGTCAGTAGCAGAAATGCTGATCCAGCACCAGCCCACCGACACCTCTGACGCATCGTAGCCAATCTTGCCCAGTGACACGGCTGCAATAGTGATGACCAGAGGAATACCCCAGCTAGGGAAAAAGGGTTTAGAGGAATAAGCATAACTTCCTCAAAAGGTCAACATCCTATTTTTAAATACTTCTACGAACTGTGTATGTTTGGTGGGTTCAATACCAACAAAACATGTGACACCATGTGATAGATTATCTTGTGCTTAAGGCTTGTTGCTGTTGCATAGTGCACACTGCAAAGTCACGGTCGTTGTTTTAGCTCTGCACATCATAAAAAACACAAAATGACTTCAGCATTTTGAGAGGCAGTGTTTCCTCCTGAAACATCACCTCTGTTCCTAAAACAATACCTGGCAGATCATTATAAATAACACTCTCCTTAAGGCCTCGTTGTTTGTGTGTTAGGTACACAAGCCTCTATGAATGGCTCTGTTGTACCATCTTCAACTCAATGGAGCATTTGAGAATTCAGAGAAACAAAATTAGAATGACAACCACAGACACTGCAGCGAGGCGTACCCAGGGGCGAAAATGTTCTGGTGTCCAAAAATAGCTCAATTATACAGCGCTAGACCAGAGGGAACCGACTCCCTCTTTACATCTTCACAATCAACATGCACAGCTCATTACTGTAACGAAGGAAAATTGACACAAAAGGATGAAACATGGGTGCTGATTCAAGCTTTCAAGGTGAAGTCTAGATTTATTAAAAAAAGATTCTTTCCAAACCTTTAAAAAAAGATAACCATTAAAGTATATAATCATGTTTAATTAGGGCCAAAACAGTTTGGGAATTATGATTTTTAAAAACATTTTGCAAAATTGTACCAAAAAGACAGACAGACATGATATCATTAGGCAGAATTTCAATCATCAAATCTAAAACTTTTTGGATGATCTAAACTAAAATTGTTAACGTGTATATGTCTGCTCACTGAAAAGCATTTGTGATAACTGACATAAACTGATCTTCCTGTTTCAGGGATGTTATCAAGCGTACACCTGCTGTGGAACAAATGTGAAAGCAGATTGAAAATGTGATGCCAAAAATAAATGATGTTCTCTCTGTATTTGAGTTGGAAAATATCTGCTCATCTACAGTCCCCTCACGATGATCATTGGAAGGACAGACTGTAGTGACAATTATGTTTTCTAGGCACAAATCCTGCAGATGGAGATTCCCTACAGACTTGAACAACTCATGGGACACTGTGATAGCAGCCCAGTGGTGAGTGATTGTACTGGGATGTGGTGATTGTATGTGATAGACAAATGAATATCACTTGATCCTCTGATGGTTGTAGTCTAGAAACTGGTCTGGAGCCAGAGGTTGTAAGGCCACCTGCCATACTGGAGGTTCATTTGTTTTCATTTGTGTCTGTCTGTCACATCTTTTAACTTTATTATGTGGATTTTATTCAGTCTTATGTGTGTGCAAAAAAATCTGCTTTGCTTTATAAACACATATTGATGTTTAGTAGTTTCTGCAACAGTCTTCTCCATAAATACCAGGATTTCTTTCAGTGTCAGTCGGACATATCCAATAAATTGTTTTTTCAATCTGAATAAATCCCTGATGACTTGTTGCCATGGAACTATGGCTGTTAACACAGTTCAATAGCCTCCCCAGGGATGGCTAGTAAGATTTAAGATTAGTCTTTGTGTTTTTCTGAGAAGCAAGCCTCTTTGGGTGTTTTACACACAACATAAAAGCAAAATATCCTGTTTTGCTATCCTATCCTGTCCTGTGCGAGGCAGGTGGCAGATGTTAAAAACACAATTCAAATGTAGTTTTAGAGTAGATTTTCTTTAATAGTTGGCAGTGCAGCAGGCAGTCGTATCCCAAGCAGCATGAGTATACATGTTGCAGTAACTGAAGTTAGCATTTTAACCAACTAGTCCCAGTCCCGTCTGGCCTGTACTTTCTCACAATATCACTTGTTACTCATGGGAGACAGTGAGTCACTGTAGGCTCCAGTCTGTCCAACATGTGAGGAAAAATGGGGCGCAATTCATGAGAAATGATGCTGTGTTCTAGGAAACTGCTGTTTTACAATCAGCAAGTTCTGTGACATTGTATGGTTTACACCTAACCAAGAAACATATAACTATTTAGCTGGAACTTATGAATTATGTTGCAACTAACCACGGCTGCTGCGGGACAGGCAGTAATCGAGGGAGAAAATGACACAACAATGATCTGCAATTCAGTTTAGTTTAGTTAGTTTTACATTGTTCATTGTAGTTTTTATTTAGTTTTCGTTTTTTTTAAATTGTAGTTTTTATTTTAATTTCAGTTAACTAAATTATTTTTTCATTACTAGTTTTAGTTTTAGTTAACTATAATAAACCTGATCTGTGCAACTCTTTGATAATTTACTACTGGCTCTAATGCCTGTAGAATTGTGATATCTTGATGACAAATCACAAAATCACTGTAAACTTATGCTATAGTCAGTGAGTGATAATGATGATGGAGTGATGCGTTTGGGGGATGCATTTTGTTTGGATCAGGTAAAGGACCAGAGTGTTTTAAAGATTTAGGGGAATATATATATATCATAGCTATAAATGGCACCCATTCAGTTCAATAAGAATTACTCGGCTGGCACATATGCAAAAAAAGTATAGCTTTTGGGATTGCTTCTGTTTTGTGACCCATTGAATATGTGCAGTAGTGTTTGCCCGGCAGGCCCCATCCTCGCTCATAGACTTTACATTGTGATGACATCAAAGGTTTTCTCATTTTTCTAATTTTACAATTATAAAATCCTCATGGATCAAAAATCCATCATAGAAAGAGTCATATTTAACCTTTATACATCCTTGGATGTATTGTAAGAACCGAACCGGGCTACATTGCTCAGCCTTGCAGACAATTTTCCCAGTGGCCACTCACGGTATTGGAGCAAAATCCTCCTCCAGCCCAAAAACCTTTTACTATAGGCCACCGCCTCTGTAGAACTGTTGACAGGATACCTCTAATTACAAACAAGGTGAGCAAGGTTATGAGTCTTTCTATTATGATTTTTTGATGAATGGAGGATTATTTGTAAAACTACCTCAAAAAACCATGATCATGGTCATCACAATGAAATATGTAGGCCTATGGACTGAGCAGGATGACTACTGCACATATTATTATTAAAGTTTATTTAATAGGGACAGATGCAATATAGGTTACAACAACTGTCTGATGCAAATATCACAATGTTTATAGCTAATATTCAGTGGGCAACACAATGCAGAGGCAAACCTGTCTGGTACCAAGTTCTTAATATAGCCTACATCCATTAGGTCCTCTTCTATGGAGCCCACCATCTTTCTACTGTAGCCCAAAACGGACAAACCAAACACTGGTTGTAATAAGGGGCTTTTTGCGTTTTTCGCAGCCACCGTATGACCCCTACACCCCTGAAGGGAGAGGGGGTGGTGTATACAGTTGGTTACAATCTGCAACCTTAACGCTAGATGCCACTATAATCCTTCACACCGGATCTTTAACGTGACGGTCAGCGTAGCACCCCAAAAAAACAAAACAATACTACAAGCCACGCGCTTACCTGACCATGTGGAAAAACAACACCAAGCTGTCAGCGACCCTCTGGTTGGACCTCACTATGAAGACGTAAAGATAAATGGCGATGGCCACAGTCCAGAAAAAAGAACTGGTGTTGGCGAAAGTTGATATCGCTCCTTGAACGATACATTCATTTGAATTAACCGTAAACGCACTCCAGACCCCGTAAGCGTAGGATGCCGCGGAGAGCCAATCAGACACGGAGAGGAAGACCAGAAGCTTCCGCGGAGTCGTCCTCAAATCTGACCAACAAATGTAGGTGAGGATGATGAGCGAGGAGCCCACGAAGGACAGCGCGCACGAGCACAACACGACCACCTGCTCAGACAGGTACACAACTGTCTCATTGTCGATCGCCATCATGTGATTGGACATGAGACACTACACTATCGCTCCATATTTACGACTCTCAAACACTTCCACCAGAGTTTAGACATGACTGAAGTTTCTCCGCGTTAACTTTCTCTTTAAGTCGAGCGACATTGAGTGCAGAGTCTACTGGGGAAGTGAGACCTAACAAACAGCTTCCACTGAAGCCACGCAAAACTTTTCTCTCAGTGTTTAACCCCTCCCTCCCTGCCTCACTTCTCTGTTGTTGCACCAACCGGAACCTAAAGCTGCAGTCAGAGTCAGCTGCTGCAATGGCCAGTCTCTATTTTTGGCTCCAATGATGTTTACTAGTGTTGTGACCCTAGCTATGTACCCAAAGATTGTCATGGGAGAATAAATAACCTTTTACACGTTTTCCTGTTGGAAAATATTATAGCTGATAAAAAATTTTAATTCGATTCTCACATGAAAAAAATGTCAAACTTTACAACAACTGGTCCACTCTTTGTTAAAGTTTGACAATATATTAATATTAAAGATGTTGTTTTAAAAAAAATCTTATAGTGATCATAATAATAATAAATAAATAAAGTAATGTAAAGTACCAGTCATACACAGTTCCTCTTTCAAGTGGATGGGAAGGTGTGTCCAAATGTTTGACTCTGTGAACCACTACACCAACTGCTTTACAAAACCCAATTAGTAATAACAGGTAAGAAATAACTTAAACTTCAAATAGGAAAGATGATCAATAAAGCTTTAGACATGATGATTCATAAAGAAACTGGAACCCAGTGGCATGCAAGCACCAGTGACATAAGGTGACGTTCCAGTTAAAATCCTAAAATTCTTTGAAGAAGAAAGTAAATGGACTGTGTTTATGCAGCACCTTCCTTGTGCTTCACAGTACATGCCAACATTCACCTATTCACACACACACATTCATACACAAAGTTCCAACTTGCTCACTCACACACTCACACAGACCGATGGCGCAGCCTTTGGGAACAATGTGGGGTTCCTGCTCTACCTCCTGAGTCACAGCTGCCTCAAAGAAAGAAATGGTTTACTAATGCCAGTGAACAGGGCATTACAGTAGTAGTCATCTCCAAAATATTGTAATTAAAACTGCAACAGACAATCATTTTCCTTGCTGAGGGATATTTTAATACATTTTTCGATCAATTAATTGATAATCTGCTCAATAAAGAATGTAAAAATCTCTCAAGGTAAAGTCTTCACATTTCTTGTTGAGTCCCACTCATGCTCCTAAAACCTCTTAGTATTACACTGATAATTACCAAGAGCATTTTTAAAAAGCAGGAACATTATGACACGAAATGTGATTTTGATACTCACATCAAATGATGATTTAATAATTATCCAAATCTTGGTAGATACATTTTTTGTTGATTGATTGTTTCAGTGCTTAATCAAAGTCTTCAAGCAAACACATTTTAACTATTCCTCCACCATGAACCTGCTACCTGGTGAGTATACTGATGAAACATTACATTTAAACAATCGGGGAAACAATGCAGATCAAGCATACAGTATATGTTCAATTTTTAAAATGCACTTCAAATACGTTTCAATTTCGAACATGTAATGAATCTTTCCCGTGTTGGAAAACCTGAGACAGTCACCGTCAGTGAGCCGGCAGTGTCTCGCCAATCTGGAGCCAAAAAGGAATTGAATGAAATATGAATGAATATGAAAAAATAAATATAAAATAATAATTATAATTGGCTGCTGATCGTCAGCTTTTAGCTCAAAGTAAATTCCCTTGTTATCAAACAGTTCGTTGTGCTCACAGGCGGCCCTTGATAAAGTAAACATTTAGGAGAATTTGGAGAAAGGAATAAAATGCTGTTAATTTGTTTAGTGGTCTTGTAATTGGGGTTTACAGAAGAGTTTGGAGAGTGGAAGATTTAAAGCCATAAAGCAGTGACCTTGTGTGAGAGCAGGATTTTACTGCTCCTGCATTGCTGCAGCACTGAAAATCTGCACCACTTTTTGTGTTTGCAGCAATGCAGTGGCTCCTCGTCTTTTTCCTGCAGTCTGCAGTAAAAACACATCTGCATTGCAATCACATATGACCAGCAATCACTTTTACGATACGCAGTGTTCTCCACTCACAATAAATCCACAAAAGATTCTGAGCTCACCATACTTTCAGCTGCACTGCGTTTCCTTGTGTGTGTCTCTGAAAACCTAAATTAGTCTGCACCTGGTACCCGAGTCATTTTGGCTCAATCTGCACTCATTAGGTCTGTTGTGTTTGCACGGTATGGTGTGGTTGGTGGAAGTGGTTTACTCAACACAAGTGTTCCCTCATTACAAAACAAGTGTACACTGAAAACAAACAAGGCAAATGAATAAATCAATCTTCCATTAACTTTTAGTTACTCCGTTTTTATTTACAATTATAATTTAAGATATGAAGAAATTATTATGCTGCACCTGATAAATTAGTAAATTGCCATATTCACTGTTAATGTATTACCAACAAGAAAAATATATATAATTCATGAAACAAACATAAATTTGTTGAAGACAGCAATATGAATTTACAACGGAAAAGTAAGAAATCTGAAGTTATGGCAAGCTATATTACTGAATGAAAACGTTTTTAGGATGTCTCAATATAAAAACTACAATGAAAGTTACAAATTGCTGCAGTGTTTGAATACAACGCATCCAGGGAGGTTGTTTTCAGTCACAAGATGGCAGCAGAGGATCATAAAAGTACAAAACATACTGCTCTAGTGTGATGCTTTGATCCAACTGTTATATTGTAGAGGCTGTCAACACAAAGGTCATGCCCTCAGTCGATCTATCTTCAGTCAGGTCCTTAGCTCCTGTAATCTGACATTTATTTCTACAGTGTCAGCACATGTTAAAAACTTACAGTAGCAGCAGGATCCATGTTTGCTGCAATGCTGATGAGCGTTTTTCCTCCTCGTCTTGGTATTTTTTCCCTGTGATGGCTCTGATCCCGGGGCCTCTTATTGCGAAGAATTTCTGCGGCAGTATACTTGCTGATTGCTTCGTTCTCACTCCTCACAACAACCAGCTAAGACACTGCCAGAGAAACACCCACAGCAGCCGTATGCGTCCGCCCATCCCTGACACGATCCCAGTGGGCCTTTGCCACGCACCTCCACCTGTGAATCTGGCACTGCGGACAATCTCACTTTTCACGGCCAGGTTTGTGGAGGTGGTGGTTTTGCTGGAAGCCGACGGCCTCACACTAAAAGCCCCCCCTGGGAGTGGTGTGGTCCTGCGCCAGTGGCCGGAAGCTCTACAGGAGAGAAACAGGAAATAAGGGTTTAATAACAGTCGCTTTATGGTACAAACTGCATTTGACCTGATAAATTTCCACGTAGAATTGAAAAATGAATATCTGGATGGATTCACTTTCTTTTTAGAAATCTTGAATTAATAATAAAAGAGACGTCCTCCTCTGCCCATCTCAGTTTTATATAACTGCGGTGCATTGATGAGTCTACGGCCCGCTGCCCAAAGTGACCCAAATCTTGCTCCCAAAAACATTCTTGATACTCTTCTTGGCTTTTTGTGCAGCATCACTTTAAGTGTACACAACTTGGGCAAACACAAACACCCCTGAACTAAGAATAGACTTGCCATGACTCATGATTTTGCAACAAAAAGCTCAGTTTGATTTACCTCTCATCTACTTGTATGTGTGTGTGTGTGACTGTTCACATGGGCGCCATATAATGCAAAGGCCTGTGCGTGTTTACCTAAAGGGAGATCAAGTAAAATCCTGTGGCTCTCAGTTGCGTTTGCTCGCTGCAGTGCTATTTTGGGCCAGCTGACCATTCCATACTGTCCTCTCCCTGTGGACTCTGCCTTGCTGACAGGACAACATGGATACTAGAGAGTGATCTGCACTCACAGGCAAATGAGCAAAGATGGGGAATTATGAAGGAGAAAGAGGGAGGTCTCAGAGGGATGGAAAATATACAGTTGGATGAATGTCCTCTGTTGAAATCTGCTAGGCTATTTGTAGCACTTCATGTCTGCTTTTGGTGTATTTTGTGACGCATTTCTGGTTGTATAACTGAAAATTCCTTGCTTATTGGTGGTTGGAGCATTTTGACCCTATCTGATGCTAAAGGAAGAATTTTGAGTCTTCTAAGAAAGATGTGTTTGATGCTCTGATGCAAATTTTGTCCCCACATGCCTGCTGATGCTTGCGCTTAATATTTATTTATGTGGCCTGTCCTCATCTTTCACACAGATACAAGTGATGTCCGCAGACAAACATAGAGACACTTTGTGACCTACTCTTAGCTGCCAAACGGCTGCATCTTTGTCTCATTGTGGCGAGCCAGACGCTGCCTTCGCTGAGCACATGATGACAGGAATTCCTTCCTGCCCAGGGCTTGATGTAATCCCTAATACAGGATTGAGGAATGCCAGTGAAAACAACACCCTGCTTGCTAAATGAATGACTGACTGCCTCACTGCTTCACACAGCAAACAGCAGCGGCAGCAGGAGCAGTAACGAGCCTCGACTCATAAACCTGTCCGTAAATATGTGTCAGGCCTCAGGCTGGGTTTAGCTTCACTGGCAGATTTTTGTCTTCCTGTTTCTGTTGGACAAACAAACAACGGTTGGGGGAAATCGGTTTACAAATATTAGTGTGATTATTTAATAAGCGACAGACAAGAATATTTAAATTGACTCAAAGGTACGGAAAAATGATTTTCAGGGTGCCAGGTTAAAAGTCATGTTAAACAAATTTTAACTTAGAATTATCAAAGCTGTATTTGATTTTTGATTCTTAATGATAATAATAGAAGGTGATAAACCTTGTTTACATTGTCAAAAGTGGTGCTAAATAATTTTTTCACATTCACACCTATATTATATTAAAATCATATTTAATTTATAATACTTAAGTTATAAAGATATTTATTTAGGTCAGTTTGGCTCATATTATAGCTGATAAAGGTGTGATTTTGGTATTTGTATTGATCATCTTAGGTATCTTATTGACACCTGTATTGCACATTGAACTGAACTTTGTGCCATGTCAAATCAGGTATTGATAGAAAAAATAGAAAAACCATTTTTTTTAATGTATCAGAGAATCAGAAGTGTCAGTGTCAAATGTGCACTTAGTGTTTGTCTCAAAGTGGCATTTGTTGAAGTAACCATGGGATTGACTCCTTATAAATTCACAGTTATTTACATGTTCAACCTACATTCAACAATCCTCCTCAGCAGTGCTATAGATCAGATCTCCCAAACACACACATACACACTCTGAGCCCACCTACACTTTCCGGATTTGCAGGATCCCTTTCCTGTCAGGCCCGAGCTTCTAAAAACTCACACACTCACTTCACATCTCTGCTCTCCTTGCTCCTCTCTGTGCTGTGCATTTCTTAGTTGCTCCAGTGTCAACGCTTTAACGGTCACGCTTCCCTGCTCCAGTCCCATTCCACAAACATAATCACCTTATGGCTAACAATGACATTACAGTATTTTACTGTAGAGCCACGTTTCTGAACAAGGTTACACATGACACTCACACTGATGGCATGCCTGCTGAGCTTAGCCCCTCATCTGTTTGTTAATAGCATAGGCAGGTAGATTGATTCAGCTTTAATTTAAGATTTTTAGCTTCAAATGAACTATTCAAAACCTTTTGAGGCAAGTCGATGAAATGAAAATGAAAATGATTAGAAGTGATAAAAGATAAAAGTGTAGTCTCTACCTTTCCTGTTAATTTTTCAACTTAATATAAACTGAAATCTTTTTTACTGGGTGTGCATCAGTTTCATCAGTATCCACCTATGTCAAACTGCAGTGTGTTAATAATTCAATGGTTTTTGAGTCTTTCTCACAGTGTGTGCTACCCCTGGTTACCAGAAAACAAGAGTTGCCCCAGTTACTATCTGTTTGCCTGACCACACACACAGGTAAAACACACAGATCATAGTACACGACACTAAATTATTATCATTTGAGTCACTTAAGTGATTAACGTATGTGAGGCTCCACCTGAATACAAGTTGATCAGTAACGTGTTGCGATTATGTCTGATTATGTCTTTACCTGCTTTTCTGTGTGCTGTATGTTTATTCTTGTGACGTGTTCCTGACTCATACACTGATGCTGCTTCTCCTATTTGAATCAAAATTTGATCGTCATTCTGTGAGCAGCTGCGAGAAAGTGAGGAGCTCTTTTCTTGATGGTGTCTGCTTTTTGGGAAGGAGAGGCGGCCTGCTGGGTCTCCTGATGGAAACCGGCTGTCATTCTAAACCGAGGAGAAAACAACAACAACAACAACAAATGGCTGGAGCAGAATCTGGTCAGACAATGACCGTCCAGTCCTTGTGGACTTGTGAAAGGGTCAGTGGTTGTGCTCTGTGTGTGTGGAGGTTACTGTGCCGCTGTGTTTGGTATCTGCATTCGGTAACCTTTTGTATAGTTACCATGGTGTCATCTTAGCATCAGGACTCCGCTTGGATGCTTTCACAACACTGATAGCTGCACAGTTCAAATGAACCTTTTCTCATTTCTACATCAATCAACTCACACAAGCCTGGTTTAGCAGACGTGAGGGCCTCAGTGTAACATCTCTCAATTTCCCCACACTAGAGGTGTGCTGTGTTCCTCTTTGCAATAAAAATTAACCGTCATTCACAGGAGGGCTCAGCTGTAATATTATATGTCAGAGGTTTTAATCCATGAACAGTTTTGACACTCACCAGGCAGCGTGGCAGCAGTGGAGCTCCTCCATCCATGCTTGTCTCCAGCGAGTGCACGCCGGTGTTGACACCAACAGGAGCTTGTCCATTGTGTGGGTCACTTCACACTGTCAAACTGTTGACCAGGAGCCTCTTCTCTCTCTCTCTCTCCCTCCCGCTTTCACTGGCTGTGTCCCTCTGCTTCACTCAGGCTGCACAACAAGTCAAGGCATGTTCCAACACACCACCAACAGCCGGACGGGTGTATGAGCCTGCTCCTAGACCAGAGGGGGAGGAGCAGAGGATCAGAGAGGGGGGGAAACCCAGAAAGGACCCAGCATGACTCAGCCTGCTGCTTCAATCGGTTAGCATACACAGCTTTCAGTTTGAACACTTTAACATGAGGGAGTTATTGTTTAAAGGTACATTAAGATAAATGTATCTGTATAAAGAGGCCTTATAGATCGCCTCACTAAAGCAGAGATGAGGAGATTGACGATGGCAACTGACTGAAGGAGTGATAAAGAGAAGATTTTTGAATTGGACTGACATGTCAAAACATAAAGCTGGAGTCGAGTTTTCCTGCAGTAGCATTAGTATGAATTTTAAGACTGAAGAAATCTAAGGGAATGCATGTGCAAAGATATGAAACACTGAAATATTAACGTTTTCCTGGAGCAGTGATGTTTAATGCCGAAGCTATTTATTCATACAGCAGAGAAAGAATCCTCTTCCAAATCAGAGAGCTACTCATATACAAATGTGCCTTGCGTGCTGTTTAGTTCTTGACACATTAAACCGCAATGTGCAGATTCATCACCATCCATGAGCTGCTAATTATGCAGAGCTGCTTTGATGCTAGCCGTGTTTTTTTTTTTTAACTAGAGGAGGGGTGAAGCTAGTTCATCACTGCTGTAGTGGAAGTTGATCACTAGGCAGATTTTGGGTGCAGCGGCAGGAACCAGCTCAGCAAAACTCACCTGCTACAATATGGTTTCAGTCTGGCTGCCTGAGCATCTGTCTCTAAAGCACCGTACTGTACTGTGCATCACTGGTGCTGCTCTTCACTGCATCAGTCAACACACTGATGACCTTATCAATTAAAGAGCAAAGTCACTATGATGTTAGAAAGAACTCAAAGCACTCTTGGCGCTGCTTGGAGGTTTGTCCCACCCGCCCTCGCTGACTGAAAACAGAAAAGCAGAGCAACTTTATAAAGGAGCAGAACAGGCGTATTTGCCTGCAGAATTAATTTATTGGAAGTAGTGATGCGGCACTGCACTGCACAGCAGCGTTTTGACAAAGTGCCAGCAGTAGTTTCACCTACTGTGCAGCTTCTTAATTTATGGAAGCATGAACTATCTGTTTGCACAGAGTGAAATATGGACAACCATTGAGCAGGCCCACTTACAGGAAATTCTTCTCTGCACCTTCGCTAAATCACCACATTATACTGTTAATTTATTCGTCTTCCTACCTGGGACACATAATGCAGCCGAGGCCCCAAAACTTGCATCTGTGTCAGTATGGGGGGAGTGAGGAGGAGGGTGGAGAGGAACCCCTAGCCCAGCAAGTTAAAAGCTTGCTGCATTGATTACATCATCGGAACCGGAAAGTGCTGGAATGGGACAATGCACCATCAGAGGTAGGGGGAGGGTAGGGGTAGGGGGGGGGGGACAACCGGCTAATCTCACCATTGCCTCCCTGTGGAGCTCCATGAGCTGTGTGTGCATGTATGTCTTTCTCTTTCTCCTCTGTCTCTAAACTCAGCATAGTCCGGTCCAGAGCAAAATGGCCTGCTCTCCCTCACATTCACCACCACTGTGTCACGTGACCGAAGGACCGTCTGTGTCTGAGAGAGAAGGATAGTCTTGATGTGCATCGCTGTGTTTCTCTCTGTGTGTGTGTGTATGTGTGTATGTGTGTGTGTGTGTGCTGTGAGAGGCCAGCACTGCAGGAACTCAGCTGCTGCAGGACACTGCAGGATTGCTGTTCTGCTGCTGGCTCACTGACTCTTGCTTTTTTTCCCTCTCTCTCTCTCCCCCTCTCTCCCTCTCTCTGTCCTCATCTCTCTTGCGCTCTTTCTCTCTCTCTCTCTCTCTCTCCCCTCATCTCTCTTGCTCTCTGTCCTCTCTCTATTCAGTCAGGCAAATTGCTCAAGGAGGATGGTGAGAGCATGTGCTGCATACTTTTTCAGGAGGGGAAGGGGGGGGGGTGAGTGGAGGAGAAAGGAGGAGGAAAGGGAGGAGGGGGGGATCATAGAGGTGCAAAGCATGCTGGTGAGGCGCTGTGCTGGGCAACTGTACCTCTGAGAGAGACTACAGTAGAGAAATTGGAGACGAGGAAGGAGGAGGAGGGGAGAGATGGGAGGCGGGGGGAGGGCAGAAGTGAGGTGCAAGGAACATCAGGTGAGTGCGGCAATTTCCTTTGCTGGCAGTGCAGCACCCACCCTCAGGGAAAGTGTGAGCAGGAGAACTGCAGATGTTCCAAGATGATGTCAGGCTCCGGATGTGGCGCGGACCTTTAGTGCAGTTTGCTATCACTCTGCTCCCTCTTGCTAGCCTTTCTGCAGTGGGGAGAAATCCAAAGGCCTAAGAGCCGCTCTGGACGTCTGCCTCACAAAGCGCCAGCTGACGACGCAGGGCTGGCCTTTTCAAGGTCTTAGCACAGTTACCTGAGGTGAACTCAGAGCTGACCGCACACAGGCCAACTGACCTGACTGGATTCATCATTCAGACCTCCCAGACAAGTTTCAGAGTAAATTTTGAATACTGACTCACCTTCATATGAAATGCCCCCCCCCCATAAACTATTTTTCTATGGCCTTTGAAAAGGCTTGGAGTTGAACATAGACAGTGCACTATGGAACAAAAGACAAAAGTAGCAACATTGACTTTTAGAGCAATAGAATTGCTGAGATTTCGCTGCTGCATGGATATTATCAAATGTAAAAGAGGTTCTGCTCTTTTCTTTTCTGTCTTTTTCCTTGAGTCAAATGAAAAAATATCTAAAAGCATAAACAGACACTATTTCTACACCTTTCTCTCAACCATTTTGTGCCAAACTCTTCAAAAAGAATCCTAAAAGCTGCAGTCTGTCCTGGTATCCTCTTTAAAGAGGGCAGAAAAGTCCCAGTAGCTAGTGCACAACTTCATGACTGCACCAAAGCTCCCCTGTCCCATGCAGGCCACTGTAGCCTCATTCTCATCTCTCCATTTCAGCACTAAGACACTGACAGCCCAGGGCCACTGATAGAATAGATTGTCCTTACCTTGTCCTGCAGCATCTGCAGCTAACACATGCCGTTAAATATAAACCCACAACTTACAGAAAAGTAGAGAGCTGAGACAATATGTACTCTCCTAAAAAGCTAAGTCAGCAAAGATAAAAGTCTCCTCCGTTGGAGGGAACTCTGTGCATCCTTGTTAGCTTTTTTGTCCTTGTGTCAAATGGCGAGTCCTTTCAACCGGCCGCTATCTGACACGCCGGCTGCTATTTCCAGCCTGTACCATTTGTTAAACATGGATGAGGGAGCTGTGGAGCCTGACTGTTAACTGACTGGCTGGCTGCTGCCTGGTTATTGCTGGTGCAGAGGAGGCTGAAACTGATAAGACGGAAGCAGCCAGGGGCTTCAACACTGCAGGCATGCACACCGATATACATATGTCAACTACTGTAAGGCTGATTTAAGAAGTATGCTATCCTTTGCAAAGAAGAAGGCATTTAGGTAGGCAATATTAAAAGGTAAAGAAGACGAGAGAGGAAAGAAAGGTATACCTACGGATGAGTCTTGGACCGCATCGCACGCAGGGAGGAGAGGACGAAAACTTCTCTGCACTCACTCTGAGCCTCTTGGTTGCTGGTGATGTGCTTTCATGGCGCGGCAAAGTTGACTGCAGCATTGCCTCCTGAACAGAATGACATTGTTTGCACTCTCTCTCCCTCACTCCTCCTCCTCCTGTACGCGCTCGCTCCCCCTCCTCTTCTTTGCACGCTTGCTGGCAGCACAAACTGCACAGCTCAGCAGTGTTCCCCCACTGCCGCAGCAGATCCTGCATGAGCTCTGCGTATCTGAGTGGGATGGGACTTTTAAAGGGGAACGCAACCTCCAGGGTCAGTGTGTGTGCACATCCTCAGTCCGCCCTCTTCTCCTCCCTGCCCTCCTCAGCACCTCCTCCCCCTCCTTGCAATGCTAATACCCCCGAGAATCATCGGTGTAAAGGACTCCTCAAAAGAGAGACCCCCACCATACATACGACCCTCCATCCCCTTTTATTCATTTTCACACTACAGCAAAAGCCGCTTTGAGATATGAGTGTGCTCAAACCTCAATGAAGAACAGTTTGCTCCATAGAGAGGACAGCTCCTCTGGAGTGCTTTGAAACTTGTCACAATATCGCTGAAAGCTATTTTCATCTGGCAATGCCTCAAAGGAAGTCTCCAGGTATGAGGAGGTGCAGAAAAACACATTTAAGACCCTCAAAATCAAAAATGTATACACAGGACCAGGAATTGTAACATAATGTCAAGCTAATTCAGAAAATCACATAATTTGCCACCACTTTCAAATCAAAGTGATCATTTGTCACCTGCTGATACAGTAATAAAAGAAAATAAAAATATACTGTTAAACAATAGTTAGAAATCAAATTTCAACCAAGTATGAGAAAGCACAAAACATAAAACACACCACACAATTATTGCACTCTCACCACACAGCGTGACAAATGAGCAATAACAATGCAAACAGAAAGTGAATGTCACTGTGAAAGAGCCGTCAGCTCAAAAGTCCCTCAAAGTTACACATTTCTCCTAGGTACAAAATCCCCCTCAGTCAAGTAAAATGTCCTTAATCGGCAATCCCAGTTACCTGCGTTTCATTACCCAAGATGCATTGCTGCACTGGTGCTATTCTGCAGTGCGTTAAAAAATAGAAATATCTTGACTAACAGAATTTGTCTTTTGCACGTTGCACAACTCTATGAGAGTGAGATCATCCATCATTCAGTCAGCCAATGAGGTTGAACTTTCTGTCTTTCTGCAACGTCTTAACCTCACAGAATCACACTTTTGGTGGTATGCTTCCCAGCATTCATTGTTGACGTTCGCAGTGCGCTGCATGGGCTTTCTATGGATAATGGTGGCTCCATTGTAAATTCGGTGTGTTTCACGCATCAGCATCTTGGCTCTTCACTGCAGCAGTGCAGCGCTCTCTGCTTCTCACTGCAGGAGCAAGGCATTTGTTTTTTCTGTTGTTTTTTTGTTTTTTGTTTTTTTTTACATGACTTTGTTCTGCCCTGGCCCCCAGTTGAACCCTGTGAACCTCCATCCCCAGGAGCAAAACTAAGAGCTGTGTACATTTAAACCTTGTATCCATCAAGTCAAGGTGTCCACTCACCTGCGTATGTATTTTATTATTATATGAAGGCTTTTCTCTCTAATAGGCTCGTATCGCTGCCCTTATAAGATTATAAGAGGGTATGCCGCTGCTGGTACAGATTGCTGAATCAGCAAAACCAACATAATGGAGCATCTCTGACTATTTGGGAATCAGCTACACGAGGCTGTCCATATCAATCGGTGTCAGCATGAATCATAGGTACACATCATGAAAAAACTGCTTCTCATCAGCTGAGAGCGAAGCATCCCTCCCTGCATGTGAAGTCTGCATGCAGTGCTGCTACTGCATCAGTCTGCTGAGCCTCCTCACAGCATCTGTCCCCTCCTCTGTACTCTGTGACACCAGGGAAAATGCCCCCGCCAGCATATCCCTCACATAGCCCATGCCATTTTCAGTAATGGCATCGCATGTGATGAATAAGCCATGAAGAGGGGCCCTTTTACATGTCCTATTAGATTACCTTGCTATGCTTTACCTGGCTACTGTCACCTCATTGCCTCTGGCTCCCCAAGTTTCTTAATATTCTCTCTTGTTAGCCCAGCCAAGGGCAGAGTGTGTAAATGTGTGCAAAGGCTCATAGATCATATGAGCATAGAGATTTGGAATTGAGTCATCTATGCAGTTCATTGAATGTGTGCATACGTGGCTCTCACTCATGTTTATGATTCGCATTAAGATCTGGAAAAACTGCATCACTATTAGCATTTTTTCTGTTGACAGGTAATGCTTAACCAAGTAGGCGCTTGTTTTTTTGTGCCTGGTGTCATATCACGCCATTGTCATTAAGTTATGTCAAACACAAAATGTAACAAAACTGAGTCAATGTTCGTCTGATGGGGGGGGTGGATTATCTGTCAAGTATGGACAGTCTTGACACACGCAGATAATGGAGTCCAGTCTAACCATCCGCTGGTTTACGTGTCTTTTTTTTTTCTTTTTCTTTTTGCCATTCACAGCCCATTCCTCTGCTCTATCGATTTGTCTGGAAAAGATAATAGACACATTGATTCACAAGCTCAGCAGCTTGCTTGGTTTACACATCAATTCAGACTAATTCTCAATAGTTCTCAGTCAAGGAGGAGAATTGCTTTGACTGACGACTGACGATTTATTTTTGAAAATCTGACAGATGTAAAATAAAAACATTTCCTTAAATTAAAAATGGATTCAGTAGGGAGGTAATTAAAGATGACTAGTAATAAATTAACTTCACAAACATCTCTTTCCCTCCTCAGTTCAGTCAGTATGGCAAAGAGATAGACTGAGTGATGGGATCCTGGCTTTGTAGAGGAAGGTGCGTGGTGTATTTCACTGCACCACTGCTTCCTTGCTGACCTCATTTTTGGAAAGCTAAGCAGATTTCTCCTAAGGCCAAGTGGAGTGAAAAAGACACACTGTCAACGACGAAACAGGTCATGTGTGGACTGTACTGGAGTTAGCTTTGAACGCCTGTGAGCACACACAAGGAGAAACAGTACTAGTCCAGATATCATTTATTTCACTGACACAGAAATACTCTTTTCCATTTTACTTAAGAATCTAAACGTGATACTAAAAAAGCCACTTTGAAAGGCAGTGCTCGATATGTGATACATATAAAGTGTGAGCAGTCATCAGTTTGTCCCTTAGTATGAGAGATAGTAGTAAAAGGATTATGATGCATTGACATTATGGTGAATGGCTGAACTTCTGACACCTAGCTGCTCGGCTGTGGTGAATGAGCAGTGGCTCTGTCAGCTGTCAGTGTCAGCAGTGGCGGTGTTGTAGCACAGCAGACTGCAATGCACACATCAGCCCAAATGTGAGGAGACTGCAGCATTAATTAGGCCTTCACATATCTATAATATCAGTTTCAAGCATGCGTATGTGATATTCTAACATGAACTTTAAATTATACATCTATATGTTAAGTTTTTGTCTGGATTTCTCTTCAGCATTTAGTGTAGTTATCTGCATTAGATGTGCAAAGTCTGACAGTAAAGAAAAAAAAACTTTGGACCTGTGTTTTATCTTATCTGTAGATGCCCATTAAACTGTAAAAGCTAAATAATGCCTGCAAATATTAAACCTCACAGCAAAATTGCACTTCTTTACTCGGAACAAATTCAAGGCAACGGCCAGTTTGAAAAACAAAATGATCATCTTGAAAGCACTCAAGGACCTCATTTAGATGAAAAATATGCTTTACAAGGAACTGCCACAGTCCATCGCTGTAATGCTGTTTTTTTTAATGAACTAACTATTCAAACATAAATACGTCTGTGGTAGAAGTGCACGTTTTATCGGAAATATCGGCTGAAGATTTTAAAAGGGACTATAGTCCACTGAATCTAGTCTCCAGTGTTGTTTGTGTACCATTTTCATCTGCAGAGACTTGCAAGCCGCTTGTTATTTTGGTCATTTTCCCTGCTGCATTGTGTTCTGTATTCCAGGTTCATGGAGGAGTGTTGCATATCCTCCACAACAACTCGTGTCATCTGGAGATGTGTGTTGACTCCTGGCCTACATTCAGCACTGCCATTTGTTACCGTCAAAAACAGGTGTAGCACACAGGGATGTAGATAACTTATAGGGTGCTCTTCAGCGTGTCCTGTTGATGACTATATCTGCCTGTGAAGCATTTTAGCAGCAGCAGCAGCGGCTTGGAGGTGATTCCTGACATATGCACCGTCTTCACCAGGAACGCAGAAACTCTGAGAAGTCAACATTTTCTACATAACGAGAGTCGTAAACTGGAAGTGACTCATATTTAGAGGTGTGTGAAAAACTTCCTTTCCTTAACGGATGTGTTACAATATCTGTTTAGAACTAAAGATGCACTGTGTAAATATTTTAACTGTAATGTGTTACCTGATGTGTTCTGATTTTCGTGTATGTATATAAATATATGTGTCATATTGCAGGTATTGGGCAGATATAGATATCCAACAACACTATTATTTGTATAAATGTTGAGAGAATGTTGATAAAAGTATTTCAAAGGGCAATGTCGTTCATTCACTGAAAACATGAGCATAGTACTTGAACTAAAATGTGGAAAATACTGAATTCTTATATTTAGCCATGCATTTTTTAGACATATTTGAGCCTGCTAATGATAAATGTATTGCCACTTATAAACAACTTCTACACTGCAGACATTTTTTCTTGCCTGTCTCCAATGTCTTAATTTACTGCATACATCAAATGAATGTAAAACATCAACCATAGTTTTAATATCAGTGCCAATACAATAATATATCCTAAGCAATTATTGTCTGCTGTTGATAAACTACTAGAAGTCTTGCACTTGTACTTTTAAACAATTACAAAATGTCATTTTTGCTGTTCAAGTGGTTTTTAAAGATGTAATCTTGTTTGCTAATGAAATGTTGCTTTTGTGTCTCTGAAAGGTATACCAGCCTCACACTGTCATGTCATCAGAGCTTGCTTCTCTCAGTGGGCTTGATATCACAGAATATTGGGGTTATAACACCTTCATCCACCACAGCCCGGGCAATTTGGGCTGGCAAGAGTGAGTTTTTAAAAATATATTCATGACCTCAGTCCAACACAGTTCGATTGTTTTTTGCGACAGATGAGTTCAATTAGAAAATATGATTTTTATTTCATTGATCTCTGTTCATAATTGTTGCTCACTTCTTCTCCGCTGACAGGAAGCTGTTAAACCTGCCAATTTCCGTCCTTGATGAGTCCCATGTGGAGCTTGTGGACAGACATGGCTTATGGAAGAAGCCAGGAGAGCATCAACCACGTGAGAGCCTGCATCTGCCATCTGTCAAACCACTGTGTGTGATGGATGAGAAGGGACAGCCCGTGTCCTGGATGCTGTCTGATGAGCTGTGTGAGCTGAGGATGGCTTACACCCTCCCAGAGTACAGACGGACCGGTCAACTACTTGCTCTGTCGCTGGCTCTGATGTGCAGGATGAGCTCTGTGGGTCTACCCCTCTACTCTCACATCAACCATCAGAACCAGGCCACCATTAATGCTGTGACCTCACTTGGCTTCTCTGCTTGTCCTGGTATGGAGAAGATCTCAGTGCTGCTCATATGCAAGGACAGAGTCTGAGTTAGCCTAATGACAATAAAGTCTATTGGATGACTGAAACCAGACCGGAGAAATTTAAAAAAATAAAATAAAATAATCTCCTCTTTCTCTCATTTTTGTTACCTTACATAACAGAGGATGCAGCACTTTGGTCCATTTCTGACAGCAAACTGCAAGTAGAACAAACTTAAAAATAACATTTTTTTTGGCTTCAGGGTGGATTTGAATATGCGAGTCGTGCTACTTCATTTTATTCACAGTAAAAATTGTAAGGTGTACAAATGTCCCTTGATGTGAAATAATCATGCAAGGACAACACAAATCTGTCTTAAGTTTAACCCTCTGCCATGTCCTTTTTCTTAAGGAAAAGACCCCTTCATCTGCAGATCTCCCAAATAGGCTCTCGTCCACCTGGGACCCCTCCCTGGAGGTGTGCCGTTCTACTGCTGATTGCCTCTGTGTTTTAGCAGCAATGCACCATTCAAGTCTGCAGGCAACTTGACAAATGAGCAGCGATCTGAGCAGAGGGGATGCTGCACCACACATCCTGTCCCATCCACATTCCCTGTCCCGCAGTGGTGCACCTCTTTTCACTGATGCCCTATGCTCACCGTAAACCAGCAGGCGCTCTTCCCAAAGTCACACAAGTACAGTACACGCTAAACACATGCCTGCTGATGCATGCACATACAAAGACAGGGCTAAAAGAGTAAGTGAATGCAGCACAAGCCTATACAGTTCTAGTATAGCTTCTTCTACAGAACATATCTTTATTATAACTTTGAACCAAGTTGCACAAAATACAGTATTACAGCATTTTAATGCTTAAAATATATATGACTTGGATTTTTTATTTATTTAGGGATATTATAGATTATCACAACTGCATTCCCTTAAACGTAGTGTGTTAACATTAAATAATGATTTCTCTAAAAATATCTTTCTAATAAAAAACAGGGACACTAAAAGAAAAAAGAATGGTGAAAAATATTTTCTCACTGGGCTCTGTCAGCACTGTGCAGTACAGTTTTATTATAAATAACTAACAAGAGGTCAGTATTCCCAGAGTGAATTATTTTCTAAACCAGTGTCCATGCTCCCTTCTCTAATACCTGGTAATGATTATTTTTATCACTCTGAAGGATTGCTGCATTACAAAGCTGGACTGTACAGGTCTTACATTGCAAGCTAGCCACTGAAATATGAGCTGTCTTCTCACCTACAGCGTGAATCTATTTGAGTGCTCAACCTCCGATACAGTCAAAGAGGTGTAGGACGATTCAAAAAAAGGCACAAGGAGGATTTTATGGAAGCTGCATTGGTTGCAGATCTTTACTCATCTCGAGGCATGTTTGTGAGTCAGCTGAGAGACATAAAAACTCAGAACATGAGGTACCTGACAGCTATAACTACTTCTGTGGATTCATCAGTATGTTGCCTGCAACTGCAACCACCACTTGAGGACAGCATCCACCCACCGGTCCTCCTCAGAAACTGCATCTCTGAGTGAGCGAGGAGCAGAGTGTCTGACGCAGCATGCGATCATTCACCTTGGCTGCGTGTGCTGCTTGGACTTGCCTTGGTGCAGCTGTCCACACGTGCCCTCCCACCCCCATCCCCCATCCATAGAGCCAGTGTACTCTGCCAGCTATGGAGTGGGACGTACTATCGATCCTGCTGAAATGATGGTTTCTAAAAGGGAGGCAGTAAGCATGTCTGCTCTCCCCTCCTCCATCGTGGAGGGGCCCTGAGATATCACCAAGCTCAGCACATTGCACCATCAGCGCATGGGAAAATGGGATTTTCACTGGGAGACGAGCTGAGGGGAAGGTAATTCAAGTCGCTGAGCTATGTTCCCCACCAAGGATGTAAAATGAGCCATATTACCTTCAGACGCCTCACACAGTGGACAAATAAGGTCATTTTAAATGTCCTATTAATTCCAGTCCTGGACACAGGGAAACCAGATGCCAAATATGAAAATAGGCACAAATGATGAACTTAAAAAGTAAAGAGATGAAAGACATTTATTGCAGCTTTTAGCGCTTGTTCTAGGTGAGCGAATACACATATTGTATGATTCTTCAAGAGATTGCATGTTTTTTTTCTGAATGAGTGATAAATGAATGAAGTAGAGTCATATGCAGACCTAACCTAATGTGAGGCTTTGAACCTCGAGTAGCAGGTGTCTGTACCAGAGGAGCCACTAGATGGCAACATTGTCCAAGTATTTCACAGACTAATGAAATTTGGTGCATGTGTATGCTCTGACTCACACAGGACTGCAGATTTGGGTGAAAGTCTTGAACAGGTTTTTATAGTGACTGGTGCACACAAACAAAATGGGGGTTAATAATCATTTACTGGGGTCACATAAAAACAGACTGCTTCTCCCCCGTTTCCTTTATCAATGGATACTGTTGCTGTAAAGGAGCTCCTGTTTCTGACAATATTTGTCTAAAAGATTGAAGTGACTGCCTCAATTGTCCAGCACATGAAGGTCATGTGCAGAGTGCATCGTCCTTGTCAGTTCAAATCAGCTGTCTGTCCCCATACTTGCCATTTCTCTGGGGTTAGTGTTTCAGCCAGTAGAATATGATTCTGACTTACTGTGCATCATTGGACAATGTTGAGGATCACTGCTTGTCTTAACGTCATTCTCTGTGTTTTTAAACTGTGTCAGCCAGTGGACTGGATGGCCTGAAGGTCAAACTGAACAACACAGTGTGCCAGTGTTTCAGTGTGTGAGTATTCACGGTTCACCGGTGCTCTTGGTAGTGCCATGCCTCTAATGAAGTTGGTCATATGGGTGAGTGTGACAAACTGGAGTTTGAATGATCAATTATGGTGACTTTCACCATCAGCCATCACATACATGCCCTTAGGACAGACCACAGTGCCATAATCCCATTGTTAAATACATTTTGGCAGGACATAAGTACATACCTAAAATAAAGTTTATTTTTTTTAGCCATTACATAACAAGCATGGCAGAGATAGTGCTCAAAGCTGATATTCATATGTCCAACCACAAATTATTATAAAATTTCTTGCCTTTTTGTCAAATTTAACAAGGAAGTGAAAAGCGTCTAAGTGATGTCTCACCTGACTTGGACAGCATATGAAGCCAGTCTGTGATTCAGGCTCCACATTAGTATCCTGGTGGTGAAGTTAGTTTTATATTGGATCCTCTTCAGTAACCTACTTTTGTTTAAATCAGCAATCATGGGTTTGATGAGTGTTTATTTCAATATGACCATAGAACCACAATAGAAATATGATTTTAGTTTCACTTTTTGTTTTTCTCAACCATACTCAACCATTTTAAGTGAGGGTCACTGTTGACAGTTTTGTATTCACCTTTAGTATTGTCAATTAATTAAGTCAAACTATATTCATCTATCTAATAGCCTATTTGATATTTCATTAAGTAATTTGATATTTTATATTGTTATAATTACATCTTCAGAATGTAAAAGGAACATTTCCACAATGAATTAGAACTCGGGGCCCACATCTAGCCTATCTCTCAATCTAATTGTTAGAATATCTACAAAAAGTGGAAGTATAGGAAGTACATATTAAAATTAAAGCCTAACCCATACTGTATCTTTTGGGTTGATGTCAATACTGATTTTAGGGAGTTAAAAAAAATCTGATATGGATATAGCCTACTGACTGATAACCTTACAGAATATACATAAACATTTTTTTTTTTAAAGAAAGAGAGAGATCCCTTAAATGTCCTTTTAAAAACACTTAAAAACACAACAGATACGTAATGGAGGCATGATATTTAACAGTTTAACAATAAGAAAAGTTTTGAATTGAACCACAGGCACTTGAAACCAATGTGAGGCGCGCTTCGCTCGGGTTTGTAGCCCGTCAGTAGGGAGGTCCTAATATAACACAGCAGCTGGGAGCATTTTACCACGTGACTCGAGAGATGTTAGAGAGCAGCCATCATCATTTTCACCTAATTCATGTCCAGCCTGAAATGGTAAAAGGTAAGCTGAAAGGGAAACAGAAAACAGCAATGAAGTAGGCGAAGACTCTGAAGCCTCACCCGTTCACCTCCGCTCTGCTGTTTCACCGCCTCTCAACTTCACCCAGGTGTGTTTGATATGTTTTTCATCTGTTCAAATGGTGGCTGCCGAAGCGCTTATTTCGATGTCACAATTACTCATTTGATATCGAAAACATCACTTATATTAAAAGGTTATCGCTTCCCAGACGTCCAGTTCAGGAGGAGCAGTGAGTTGTTGTTGGGTGGCTGTCTTCGCCCCTCATTAACCAACCATTAGCCGTGTGTCGCTGCTCCTCGGTGCTAACACCGTTTGTGCAGCTCGTTGTGTAACAAACGTTTCGAACTCGATCGAGCTTTACGCGAATAGAAAGAATGTTGCAAACACTCGGGGTCCAAACGTTTGGCTTCACGCGCTGCTTACTACTCTGAAGCAGCGCGCGGACGTGTTCTCGAGCCCGGGAGCAGACGGCCGCCTGGCCCGCGACAGTTTATGTGGAGATTAGGCTGCTGTTACATTAGCTAGCATGACAGGCTATTGTGGGTTAACTGTCCAGAAGGCCTACACTTTTTGAGTCAGTTTATTAGGTACACCTAATCTGAACTAATGTAACCCTAAACAACTGCCACAACGCTTTACTTTCATAAACGTCACAATAAGTTCAGTTGTTGTTAAAACTGCTATAAAGAGACGTTGATGCAACTTTATGGGTAATCCGGGGGATGTAGTTAAAGGTACTATTTACTTGTATGACATTATACTGAGGGGTGTTTTTAATATGTTGTCCTCCCCATTGACAATAAACCAAAACAGACTCAGAAATGACAGTTCAACTACCAACTCAGCATTATCCATACAGGTAGAATGTGTTGCATTAAACTGCTGTACCTATAGTAAGTGTAACCACCATTAAAAAAAATGATGTACAGATAAAACAAATGTCTACTAAAGTTTTCAAGGCTACAACACTGACTAAGTTTTTATATTGTTTCAATTTTTCCACATCATAGTATATTCAGCAACACCTTTCTACATAGCATAGGCTATTCAAGCTTTGTATCTGCACAATGGATGACTTTGTCTTTGGTAAACCTTGAGCTCTATGTACTCAGCAGGTCAACAAACAAGCTAGGGCTAAACTTTAGGTGGGCCCAGTCTAAATTAGGCCTTACAATCGAGACAAGTGTTTCCCTTGGCTCAGCAAATCCAGCAAGCCCTTCCTCTTGCATTTTAATCAGCCCCAAACCAGTCCAGGGGCCCAAGAACCCCCCAACCAGTCCAGGCCAGGATCCCAGCCCAAATACATCCCTCCACAAGCCACCTTTTATTCTACTAATGGGGTGTGTTTGTTCAGACGTCCAAGGAAAATGTGGGAAGACCTTTTTATTGTTGTGTTAGTTTTGATTTTGCCTGTGCATGTTTTGCGTGTTGTACAGTGGCCCTTTGCCACAGGGGGAGGGAACGGTAAAGTACTGGCTCAAAGACTGTGTGCAAATTAACATGTTTCACTCTCCCTGAATGCTGGACAGGCATTGAAAAAGAGATTGTTTACATTCGGATGCTGGCCACCCGCTGCTGGCTTTTTCTTCCCTCCTGTTTTCCGATCACTGAAGAGACATGACCCATTTAAATGGTTGTTTACTTGCATTAGAAGAAGAGCCAAGGCACTTCTCAATGAACTCTTGTCTACAATTCAATTAGAGTGGCCTTCCCAGCAGTGCAGTTTTCCACATTACACAATGCTCTCCACAGCCCTGCTGCAACACAGGCAGATATACGAAGACCAAAGAGCAACAGTAGGAACACCTGTGTCCAAGAAAGTCACATAATGTCCTTTAGATATTGATACATAACTAATGGTCTGGTTATTAAACAGAGGTAGGCCTAGGTTGACCAGTATCAGATATATTTAAAGTTTCAGATGGAATGAGGAATATAACATTCAGGTATGAGATGTTGTTAAACTGTTAGATTCAGGCTCCTCTGTAATACCACTGTATAAGTGCCTATCACAGCTGCGGTCGGTTGTAATGGAGTCACTGAAGCACAGCAGGTATTCATCAGGCTTTTATTGTCAAGTTTCTACATTCCTCAAAGTTGTTCCTGCTGCAGAAGAGTTGCGGTCTAGCTGCGTCTCCCTCAAACACGACAGAAAGGCTTTTTATTTTTTTAACCCAGACGTTTTATTACAGCTTTTCCTGTTGCCCTCTGAGTAGACAACCATATAATAGGAAATGGCTGGAGTTTTTCCCCCCTCTTTTTTTCCCCTATTTTTGGAGATTGTGGGAATATTTCACTTTCAGAGTAGCTGAGTAACATGTCAGTGCACAGGCCTGATCTGCTTTTTAGCTGCCTTGTTGGTGCTTTTGCAGAACCAAAACTATTGTTTTAAATATCATGGAGTTCAAGTCTCTTGTTGATTTCATTGTAATCTAGTATCAGTCCAGTATTTGTGTGGCAGCATATCAGAAAAAATGACATGATGAAATGTTTTGTGCTGAAGACTCTGAGGCAGCAAAAAGTCCCAGGAGTCCTCTCTTGTCCTCTCTGTAAGGCAGTGGAGCACTTTATGCTGCAGTTGCCTGTAAATGAAAGAAATTGGTAAATGTTATCACAAATTCTCGGATTGACTCCACTTTATCAAGAAAAGTTGGAGTAATGCGTAAAATTGAGGACAACTAATCGAATGAGGTTTGAATGTATTTTCATGTTGTTTGTACACCATAATCATAAATTACTTAAAAGGAGCACATAATAACATAAGTTTTTACTAGTTAAGGACATAGAACTCTAAACACTGTTTCATAAACTGTAGGGGGAGTAGGGAGGATCAAGAAGACATGCTTCAGTCATCACACTGTATCAGTGGCATGTTTTATTATCTTTTGTAGTCCAGAGTTCTCTTAATGATTGATCACTTTCAGACAAACAGAATCGATCAACAGTTAATGCTTTAAAGTATAAATGGAGGGAAATGTTATCTGTTGCGCAATGGATATTGTCATAATGCTGATATAATTATTATAGACAGTAAAACAAATATAGGTGTGTGTGTGGTGCCGTTCACCTGTTCAATTTAAAGACGGGAGCATGCAGCCTTCTTGTTAATAAGTAAAATATCAAGACATAACCTTCTGTTTCCTTGTTTTATGGCTCATTCACCAAATTCAATTCCTTACACATTATAGTGCATTGATGAAATTGTATACAATATCGCTATGAATCTGTCCTGCTCATTGATATAGCATTGCCTACAAGGGTACAATACAGCCACTGATGTGGAGTGATAGCTGGTGTGGTAGTAGTATGGCTAATCTAACAGTTGACAAATTGAAGACATTTTTTAATGCACACAGGCAAAGACGGTTAAAAGCAACTTGTCAGTTATGAAAAGGTTGAACTGTAGCTCTTCAATCTAACATGTAACTAGGTCAGTCTATTGTTTCTAAATATAGCAATACATTATATGTATTATTTTCAATCTAGCAAATACCGTTTATGATTAAGAGTCAGAAACTTGTCTGTCTTGTCTTTCTTGGTTGGCTCAATTCCATAGTGAACTGGTCGGGAGAGAACAAGGCCATTCCCTCCTCATGTACTGTGAGTGCTCCAGACTTCAGATTAAGTTCAGATGGTTGTAGGCAAACACGTCACAATGATAGTAAATCTTTATTATCTTTACTAAGGCTCTAGGAAATGAGGCCATGGTCGGAAGATACATGTTTCCTGCTTTTGTGTAATGGCAATGTTATCAGTTTAAGTTCATAATTAGGTTTACATCTCAGTTTTCTTGGGTTTCTTGGCATTTTCAACAAATGCTGCATGATGTAATTAGAGCTGATTTACCATTTTTGTCATCATTAAAAGGTATGATGGCGTGATAAAGATGGACTTCATGGAATTGAACTGCTGACAATGTTCCTTATGTTTAACTTGGTGTTCTGTTTGCTGTTTTGGAGGATCTGACACTAATGTTTTCATATCCAAGCAGAAAGGTGGCTAATAAGATTAGTTAATAAGTTAATAAACTTGTTTGTGTTTTCTGCTTTCTTCTTGTTTAATCTCTCCAGGTAGGCTTCAAACATCCCTTGGCTGTCTATAACCAGTGACACAGGAGTGCAAACCTGCGTCTTGGATTGCAAGAGCACAGTGGAGGAGAGGGTCTGAGGCTGATAACTCCCCCCATTAGACTTTGAGGAGGGGGGGGAGGAGGAGGAGGAGGAGGAGGAAGAAGAAGGAGGAGGAGCTGCTCTATAACCACCCAGAGCATGGGGCAAAAGGTCCCAGGTGGCATTAAAACAATTGATATGAGGGATCCGGCGTTCAGCCCCCTGAAGCTGGAGCTTCAGGCCCTGAGTCACACAAAGCCGTCTCGACTGGATCTGCTGCTGGACATGCCACCTGCCAGCCTGGACGTGCAGGTTCAACACTCATGGAACAATGATGACCGCTCCCTCAACATCTTTGTCAAGGACGACAACAAACTGGTATTTCATAGGCACCCTGTGGCGCAGAGCACGGACGCCATCCGGGGTCGTGTTGGCTACACACGGGGACTGCATGTGTGGGAAATCAGCTGGGCCATGCGGCAGAGGGGTACGCACGCTGTGGTCGGAGTGGCTACAATTGATGCCCCACTACACTCGGTGGGCTACACCGCATTGGTAGGAAGCAATGCTGAATCCTGGGGATGGGACCTGTGCAGAAGTAAACTCTACCACGACGGCAAGAATCACACAGGAAAAACCTACCCGGCCTTCCTCGAGCCAGACGACACCTTCATAATACCAGACTCCCTCTTAGTAGTCTTGGACATGGACGAGGGGACTCTGGGTTACATAGTGGATGGACATTATTTAGGAGTGGCGTTCAGAGGACTTAAGGGCAGGAAGCTATACCCTGTGGTGAGCGCCGTGTGGGGACACTGTGAAATACGAATTCGGTACATTAATGGACTTGATCGTAAGTATAAGCTTTGAATTTTTAAAAATATTTTATTCTTTTCTCCCATGAGTGATAGTGTTTTGCTATCCGATGGTGTCCTCAGTCGAGCTCTTACAAAGGCAGTTTATTGACTCAATAAACGAAGGTTTGACAGTTAAGGGTTGGTTATACTGTCTAAGCAGGACACACATTACTGCAGACGGGGTTACTGCAGAGCAGCAGGAATGTCTGACTGAGCTGTTATGTAAAGCTGCAGATGTGATAAAGTGACACTTGTATCCTTGTCTTGCAATCCAGATTACATATAAATTAATTTTTAACTGTATCCATGAATCATCTTTCTCTCATGAGAATGATGTCATCGTACCTTGATCTTAGGGAGAAGGTTAAGACCTGCTGTGCTTTTTTAAATTAATCGTACTGTGCCTTTTGGTTTCAGTCTAGAACTCCATTATAGATGTTAGTGTTTATGGCTCTACAACATCCTCAATGTTTGTGCACAGAAAAAACAAGTTGCTTGCCACCCCCCCCCCCCAATTGGATTAATTCCAATTATTCAATGGTTAAAGGGGTCATGAGCTTTCATTGAGGAAAAATAGGTGCTTATCAAAACATGTTGTACTCCCCACATGTCCCAAGTGCTCTGTGCTCATTAGATTTTTATGTTCAGTTCACATCACTCAGCCTACTTTAGGTCGGTGGAAAAGTAGCGCTGCAGATGCAGTAATATGCATAAAAGCCAGTTTGAATCTAATGACATTCCTCTTACTGTTCAATGTAGAGGGGGGAAATCACTGATCTTATATGCTGATGTTAAAGGCTGTCACAGTATGCAGTAGTTAATCTTTTCACCGATTTCATGTTTAACCCAGTATGCAGTGTTTTATTATTTCTCTAATCCTTTTGGATCATTTTTTACATCTATAAAAAGTCAAAACTCATTGCAAATGCCTTCAGGGTTAGATATTGAACTTCAGTACTGTTCTATCAAATTGTGGCACAAAGTGTTTGAACATTTTCAAGTATGGAAATCTGGCACACAAGTGGTCAGATTTCTAGGTCTTTTATATCTATTCTTTGACCAGATATTTCCTTACTTAATCACAATTTTTGCTAATTTGAAACTACAATTTACTTGGTATAAGTTAGGAAGCAAAAATTATGCTTTAAAACTGTTTTTTTCTGACAAGCAGTCAATATTTTTACTCAAATGATAACTAGATTATTACGGAGCCTCCAAAGTCCCAAAATATATGTTTTATCTTGTGCACACACAAAATTGTTTGTGTGCCCAGTAATACTTTGCAGTACACACAATGGATGAATTTTGTTGTTTTCCCTTGTCCACTCTCAGCATGGGGGAGAGATCCACTGCAGTGCCCAGATGTGTTAATACCACCTCTGAGAATGTTTGTCCATGTCATTACTTCAGAGCAGATAACCAATCAGTTTGAGCCTCCTCGTTGAATATGAGCCTGCAAAGACATCCTGATTAGGATTTTTCATGTCCTATATTCCCATATTTAAGATAATAAAACTGATATAATGATGACTATTACATTGACTAACAGAAGCATGAATGGAGGCAAATGTTTGTTTTGTGTGTGTATGTTTTGGTTAATTATCTTACACAAAAGGGACCCTCCGCCCCCTGTGTGGTCACTTCATGTTATATTCATTCATTGGGCATACATTTTCACACACTGTCTCTCAGACAGGGGTTAAGAGTGCAAGTGTACAGTCTCCACCTCACACCTCTCCCCCTCCTCTCTCCCTCTAGCTGAACCCCTCTCTCTGATGGACCTGTGTAGGCGTTCGGTGAGAGTGGCATTAGGACGAGACCGTCTGAGTGAAATCCATAGACTGCCCCTCCCGGCCTCTCTCAAGAACTACCTGCTCTACCAATGACGGCACCGTCAGTCACACCACACAGTACACTCCCCTCTTTCTCATGTTTCTCTGGGATCCGTCTTGGGTTTAACCCGTTTGACAACATTGCTCAAGCCTCTAGGACTGACACAGCCTTATGGATGATTCAACAAGTATACTTCTGTGTCAGTGGCTGGACTCCTTTTTGAGTTTCTTATCCTGTTTTAATGACTATTTGCAATTCTATTGTCTAACTTTAAAAAAAAAAAGAAAATCAGGAATCACTGAGCACTATGCACATGCTGATCCGGACGATGCCCTGACAGTCACCATTTTGGTGTACCTCCTCCAGTTTGTAAGATGATGTGGTGTAAGTGGTCGGTATCTCTACTCTGATGATGAATTTCTATCTCTTAAGCTTTTAAAGTGAAATGTTGGTTGTACTAAAAACTATGAAGATTGGTCTTTGAGTGTCAGTGCAGTGCCTATAATTGACCACAAGGTGGAAGCATATACACATTTACCAATTTATCCTCTCAAATTGAGAATTATATAATGAAATCTTTGTTGTTTTTAAGACATTATGTTTAAATGGATAATGAACAAAAATTACGGTTTTCACAACACAGAAAGGAGATGCTGACCACTCCAGTGAGTGTTTTGCAGTGTGAGGCAGTTGAAGATTAGCTCTGATCACTTGCAAGCAGCACTATCAGGTTTCTCTTGCTTACCATTGAGGCATCTGACAGGAACATAATCAGCAGAAATTTTAACAGAAGGATAATGTCACTGTGATTATTTGTAGCATGCATCTGCAGGAAAAAAATTCTCAATACAATCATCTTTTTTTAAAATCTTTTCTGTCACTCCTGCTTTTTGTAGTGCAATAGTTTTCAACCACATACTATTGAGACCCAAGAGTTTTCATTGTTTAAATTCAACCAATCGCTCAGTCAGCTGCTTTCACTGATTTGCATCGGGGAGTGGAAACAAGCCAATGAAACTGCTGCTGTAGTGTTGTGGATGGTTGGAAGTAAAACATGAAAGTCTTTGGTCTCACTGGCACAAAGCTGGAAACCATTGATGTTGTGTTTGTGTTTTATGACATATAAAGGGGGAACAGGGGTTTGGGAACCAGACTATGTTGGTGAACTGCAGATTTAAGGCACCATAATGACAAAAAAGACAATCCACAAAGTGCTGCACAGATGTGATAAAAGAAAGTCAGACTGCCAATTTATTGTCAGATGCCATATCACCAACCTGTATACTCTAGGATTTTTCAATGTGCTGACGTGGTCTTTTATTCAGCACTCAGCCAGATATGGACACACTGTGCCACACCTTACTTTCCACGCTTGCAGCTTCCATTTTATTTGTATTCCTTGTTGTAGATTTGTTTGTAAGTATATTAAAGTTTATTTCAAAGTATCTATTGTGTATTTTGCATTGCATGGGAAAGTACTTAAGTACAAGTACACGTTTGAGACCACATTGAAAATCTAATATTTTCACATAAACCTTGTAACAATCAAAGTTTGAGGACTGGGAAACTCATTTTTAAAATAATATTTAAAAAATAATAAAAGGTTATGAAACTTTAAAATGTGGAAGAAATATTTATGATTCCAGCTCAGGAATCAAATACAAGCAAGGTTGTGGTGTAGACCAATTGAACCTGTGTTTTTCCCCATACTACTGTTAATCAAAATGACTCATTAAAAAGATTTATGGGTGCATCAAAAGGTCCTGGCAAGTGAGAGATGTTTAAGTGCAACATGTACTTGCATGCACAGTTCTGAGTAGAGATCAAAAGAAGTGGAAACACCTGTGTGAGATTTGAACATTCAGTACATTAAGTTTGGTTTCAACTTAATCAGAGGTCTAATAAGCCAGGATACCTGAAAACACTAGTGTGAATGTGCAGGGCCTTTCATTTCTCAATGGCTAACAAGAATCTATCAGCAGTGGTAAGTAAAAGGGGTCAACCACATCTGTGCCAGTTGCATCAGTCTCCAACTACTGTTTCACTAGACACAGAAATTGATACAAAAATATTAGGATAGGTTGGGAATTTGCATATGAACACAAGCTACACACAGTATTCACCATCCAAACATCTCTAGCCACTCTGAAACTGTACAGTTCAGACAGTCTGAGCTGAATGAGACTATTACTTACAAAACCAATAACGCTGATTTTATCCATATCACACTAGATAAGACATATCAGATGGGGAAGTTCTCGGAAACGGAATTATTTGACCCTGAACTTCCTGTCCATAAATAGTACTGAAACCTCTCTTGATATTGTTTCCAGAAGGCAACTCTTTCCCTTCGGGGAGCTAGTAATATGTCGGCAACATTTTCAGACTGTTGAATATATAACAACTCCTTGGATGTATTATATAGAAGTGAGTGATGTGACACACATAGTAGAGTAAATGATCACTTCCATGTTCACACTTAAGTCTTCTGAAATGCCAAAATGATTCACACTGAATGTAGACACCCTGTGCCACACCTCGTGTTTCTTTCTCACTTGCAGCATCTATTTTATTTGTAATCCTTATAGTGGAATTGTTTTTCTGTTTTATTTCTCACTATTTTGATAAAGGAAGGAAATATACTGTGGAAAATGTTACCAAACTACAGTTTTAGGTAAATACATTTCATGCCACAAGCTTTTTATAGCCCTTTTCACAGCAGACATGTTGACTTGTCAAAGGAGGAAATGCGCAGATGGACATTAATGATGCTGCATAACATTCAGGTGAGCCAGTTCCTTGGCTCTGGCATTATTTACACACTGACATGACTTGGACAATTAATGAAATGGAGCCATCATGAAGGTTATTTACAACTGTGCTTTTCCTGCTTTGACAAGTGTCGTGAAAAGGATCCATTGCCTCAAGAATTTCATTAACACCTGAATGTTAATAGCTAATTAAAGGCAGTATCTAACTTGCAGGGATATTATGGGACATGCTCGATTATAAGGAAAGAATTTGTACTTGGACTCACACTTTAAACTTTGTTACAATAATGTAACCTCATGAATAAGCATTGCTGTAGATGTGACAACCACTGTTTAAGATAATATTATTTGTGTGTCCAAAGATGGATGAATTTCATTTCAGTGAATGTTGCTACTTAAAAAAATACATCAAGACTTTGGTGCAAACTGAATGTTAAACAAGCGGGTTTGCTTTGTAATACTATATAAGGTAAGGTGAAAAAGTTACTGGCATGTGCAGTTGAAATAAAGTTTATTTAAATGAACGTAGGCCAAGTACTGAGGGAAAACAATACTGAAGGGGTTAGGGAGTGGTGGGAGTGGTTGTAGGGAGGGAGAGGGGATTTGAGCCTCACTCACTGTTGCATCAGTCCCCAATGACTAAAGAGACAGGGTCACTTTAATCTCTGTAATGGTTTAGCTTTTTACATAAGGTACAGGATTAAGTTCAGCAAAGTTTGTTTGCATGCGCTCGCACGCACACACACACACACACACTGTGTACAGAAGAAATGACCCTGATGGGATACGAGCAGCACTTGCACCAACACTGTGACAATTAAAAACAAGACTAAACAAGGCTAAAAGAAGAAGACGATACAGCTGACAGAGAGAAGAAATCATGTAATTTCTGTATTTCGCTTCTAATCAGACCACCGGCTGAAATGTAAGAAATGGTCGTGTCATCCAGAGTACTTGAAGCTGCTGGTTTCATATTTGGTCACTTGGTGTCAGCATTTCCAACTCTTTCATAACCACAAAGACCAGTCAAGATCACACCTGCAAACCCATTGTAGCTGAGCAGAACAGGAGTCCCAATCTGATGACAAATGTTGTATGTACAATATTGTAAATTTAAAGTATTTTACATGAAGGTCTGTTCATTTAAAAGAAAGTTAAATTAGATAATTTGTGTTGGCAAGACTGATACAAAGAAACCCCAAATCCCTGTTATACAATATTTGACATTTTGAAACTTTGCATATAGTACATATAGTACATATGTTAAATATAAGGATATTTCAATATGTGTGTACTTTCTAAAGGACTTGTGCGATTAAACAGTAAAACATTCTGACAATAATAATAATATTCAGGTTATCTATTAAACTGTTGGTGAATTGGATAACAAAGGGACAGATCATACTTGCATCTTTGTCAAAGATCAAATGAAGGTGAGACCTGTTTATATATCAGTCACAGAAAAATGAACACTGCCAAAACAAACTGGCAACAATATAGTCACGATTCCCAATTGAAGAAAAATCATTTACAGCTGTTTTTTTAACAGCCTAGTTTTGACACACAGATGACATGCCAAGATGTTATTGTACAGATGTACACACAAACAAAATGCCATCAAGTTACTTTCTATCTTTCTGTGGGTTTACAGCTCAGATATCCTCAGGGTGACAGTGGGTGTTACATACCAACGTTTATTGCACATCGCCCATTGGTGGAACACACATACCATTACACCACATGCTCATTATGGCCACAGTGAACAGGCATGGTGTCATCTTTCAGCTCCAATTAAAATCAAGGACTTTGTTATTGCTGATGACAAAGATGAAGTTGTTTTTCTTTACTATTCTATTTCCATTTCTTGTCTGTAAAAACTTCTATAGCAGGAAGAGATAATAAAGATTAGGTAACTGGTTTGAGAGATGAATAGGTTATTGATCAAAATGTGCCATAATGGCATGTGAGGAGCTATGCGGGATATTTTGTGTCTTGACCAGTTTCAGACTTGAAAAACAAGTCGGTCAGTGTGTGAGTTTGTGCTCACACCCCTCTCATACCTGAACTCAATTGAGCTGAGAAAATGGGTCATTTACAATAATACATTTTTCTTCTCCTCTCTCCAATAAGTCACACTCTTGGTGTTGGTCATCACAAGTGTGAACATTTTTAAAAAAGAAAGTAAACTGTTGGTTCAGCATAATTTGTTGTCAAGTCTCACAGTTTGATGGCAAGCAGGATAACCAGTTCCACCATAATGTGTTATTGACATAGCTTCATAGTAAACTGGGGTTTTATTATATTGTTTTGAAATCATTACTTCAATTTGATGCCCGATCTGCTTCCAAAACCCAAATGCCCTTTACAGACTGTTTGCAGAGGTCTTCGCTATGTTTTGCTATTGTTATTTTGATTGCATTAATTCATATATGTTTTGATTGTCAATAATATATAACACAGTATGACTACATATCTAATATAATAATAATATAACTACTCTATCATGACTGAATACAAGTGTTACTGCAAGAACAGGGACTTTACCATTAGGCAAGGTAGGCAACTGCCTTGGCTCCCCAACAAAATGCGCCCCAAACTGCTATACATTTATTATAGGTTTATATATGAGAAATACTGAATTATGTTAATATTCTAACTGATTGATTTGTAATAACTTACAAAAGGTGCCCAAAGCACTCTAATTATATGCAAGTAGTTTCATGGGTACTAGTCAACCATGAAACAGCAGCATCGCCAGTTTGGTTCCAGACAGGGAAATTTTTGCATGTCATGCCCATCTCTCACCATGTGTCCTGTCTGCCCCTTCACTGTTGACTGTTCAATAAAGGCAAAAATGCAAAAAACAACAACAACCCCCCCCCCCCAAAAAAAACTTCTACTTCAGAGGAAAACATTGCACCACTACCTGACTTGACAGATAAAAGTTAATTGTAACGTTGCAGATTCAGATTTCAGTCACAAAATAAACCAAAAAATAATTTATAGTTATTATTATTCGTAGTAGTAGTATTGTTATTGAATAATAATAATAATAATAATAATAATAATAATAATAAAACATCCAGTATTATATATGAAGTAAATGCTCCACCTTGAACACAAGTAAAGTAAATTACAATATAAACAAATACACTGTGCCTCTCTGTCACTCTTGAATCCAGGACTTTTTACAGTATATTTACTGAGTGGTAGTTTAACTTAAGAAAGTCGTTTTAAATACTTCTTCTACCATTTCCAATACCAACATTCTCGCCCCTGTGCGAGAATATTACAGGACTCATATTTTCAGTGCATTTTAATGACGCCGAGGTCTATTTTAGCTCTGTAAATGATGGCGAAGATATTTTTGTTTTAAATACTGACAACAAATGAAGGTCAAAAAAGACTCATGAGTTCAAAGTGTTGATTTACTGTGGTTTTTGGAGCTTTGTTGCATTGATTATGCAACAACGTGAAAAGGCCACAAGGCACGAGGAACTGAGCACGTGTGCCCACGTCACAGACAACACCCCCGTCCGGCCCTCTGACGTCAATGTGAGCTGGTCTTCAGGTCGGTCCGCCGCTCGGCCCCGCGCTGACACGCCAGACCAGCGGTACACACACCTTATGAACCGTCGCTCTGTTGGTACTCTTTGATACAGACGTGATTTTATCAGACTCGCAGAAGAAGAAGAGTATGGTGGCTGTTTGAAAATAGGAGCAAAGATGGCACAGAAAGACACACTGCTGCATCTCTTCGCTGGAGGGTGAGTCACATTAAAGCTACTGCCTCCAGCCGCAGTGACTTATTAATAACCCTCAAGCCGTTAACGTTACACGAAGATGGGAGCTTAACAACATGTTCTTTGCTTTATAAGCCTATAAATAAAATGAAGTCCCTAGTTTTTTTAAGTAGCGCAGTGCCGCTAGCCAACTTGCTAACGGATACTGACACGCAAGCTAACGTAGCTCGTATTAACACGATTATTTCATGTGTAACGTTTCACTGCTGTTGTTTACTAATTTATCTCAATTATTTATGATGTTGAATGGCTAGCTATAATGAACATACAGCGTCCGTTGTAATGGTATACGCCTTCGACTACTACTGATGCTAACGTTGTCGTGGACAATGAACCACCACCCGGCAAAGTATTTGACGTCCGTGCGGAAGTGTGCTAATGTCTGTTAGCCGGCAAACCTTAGTCAGTTAATTTGTCTCTTAGGGGTTATATTCTCCCTGAGGCTGACAACACTGTGTTTCAGCCATATATTGTGTAAAAAAATTAAGCTGTAGTTTGTAGCTCAAAACTGTAAGTTCGCGACTGAATGTGGCGCAGTCCCGAGAGTCGTTAGCCTTTAGCTAAAATTGTGATGTCCTTTAAGGTAACTTTGTTACGTAAGTCGGAAGCTGTAGTTTGCCTGCTACAATAGCCTTCTGGTCGAGCTGGAGGAATGTTATTAGTATAAATAGTAAGCACTGTGATATAACAACGAGCTGAAGAGCACCCAGCCAGTGTTAAGGTCACATTTTAACAGCAATGGCTAGTTAAAAATGACGCCATTTTACCCTTGAAATGTTATGACCACCATTTAAGTTACTAATGTATTTTTAGCTACTCCCGCACGACCATGGTCTTAAAATATAATGTGGAATAATAATATGACAGTGAGGTTTTGGACCACTTTGTCTGAGTGTCAATGTTAAAGGCTACACTGTCAGTAAAATGTGTATTTACTAAACAATTAAAAACCAGCTGAGCTTGTGACAGACTGACAGAACATGTTAACAACCAATATTTAGCGTGCACCATGTACCTTAACAGAGATGTTTGTCATTTTCAGAGAGCCCCACAGTCTTGCACCCATTCCCATAGATTTCTTATCTTTGGGATCGGGGTCATTGCCACAACAGCTCTTCCACACTAAATTATTTCAACATGGTCACAGGAGTTAGTTTGTAGGTTATGCAATGTGAACATGTAATCCAGAGCATAGTTTATTTTTACATAATTTCCATTAATTTTATAGTGGTGGATTAGTGATCAGGTTAGGTGTTACTGTGGCTAAGGTGTTTGACTGTGTCCTCCAGACTTGAGACAGTACAGAGGCTTATTCTAATCTGTTCCAGAATTTTCAAGCTTGTCCCGGACAAGGTTGCAGACACCGTTAATAAAGGGATCTACCAGTGAGAGTTGTCAAGAACTAAACAAGGAAATTAAACATGCTAAAAATGCAAAAGTGATATCTAAAAAGTTTTTAACACGGGCAAACCATTATTTCCTGGTACAATTAGAGTGTCTGAGATGGAAAACACTGTGCACCACATGTGTTTGGGTAATTGAGTATTTCCACTGCAGAGCAAGAGACTAGAGTCTTTGAGCATAATTGTCCATTGCACTTTGTCAGCAGCTCCTCAGATGTTATATGATTGGGGGGGGGGGCACTCAAAAGTCAAAGCTAATAGGTTACTTTGCAAATAATTGGTCAACACTAGTCTAATCAGGTTATAAATTGTTTTACAATAATCTGAACATACACGGTTAAGCACATTGAACTAGGGCACATTGTCTACTTTGTTTTCAGGGTTTGAAACATCCCAAACTGTGTTTACTAACTTGTTTTATTCCAATGTCAATTTGCAGATGTAGTGGTACAGTGGGAGCCATCGTGACCTGCCCACTGGAGGTGTTAAAGACACGATTGCAGTCTTCTGGACTTACCCTCCGGCCCGTCTTCCAGGTCCAGCTAGGCACCCTGAGTGGTACGGGTGTCATCCGACCAGGAACTGTTACCCCGGGGTTGCTGCAGGTCCTGAGGTAAGGTGTTTGTTGATGTTGTTGTTAGGCACACGTTGCTGCAGAATAATGGGTGGGACTGCCTTGAGGGATTTGTATTTTTCTACTTGCAAACACGGGGACAAAGTGTTCCCTCTTCACAGCTGGTGCACTCTGCTGTTTATCAAAGCTGCCATATATGGGCGGACATAATTGTTAGCTGCTGGCTTTTTTGTAGTTACATGGTGGCATTCCTGGGAAAACCGTTGTCTAGTTGTGAAATTCGTGCTTCAAAATAACTAGGTATGGTTGGAGTAGTTGCATAAAGTAGAATACTTGTAAAGCCTGTCATTTGCTTTCTGCTTTTATGGGCCACTAATCCTGTCCTATGTAAAGTCAGGATTAAGAACACAGTTCCCTGCTTGTATCTAGTGTCCTTAACCAGCTGTTTGGGGTGACACAAAACCTTTTCCACCAGGCATTGAGACAAGAATATAACTATTTTTTGTGATTTCTATTAAAGTAGCCTAATTTATGAGATACCTTAGGTTCGGAGAGCAGAGCTAACGAGTAGAGGTTTTAACAAGGGTGTTGCATCAGTGTTACATTACACTCAGAGGACTGATGTCTGAACCGGTCTATACTGGTGACAACTTTGGCTGTAAAAGTTGTAAAAGTCAGAACAAATACTTTCAGTTCAGTTTTAGATTTTTTTTTTTTTTTTTTAAGAAGTGTTTCAGTTTACCATAACTGATGATTCAAATGAATTTTCAGGCCTGGTGGAGAGTTGTCTTTTGCATTCATAGGCTTGTGTTTTTGTTCTCTATTGTTAACTTCAAACCTGTTCTCCAGCTATTGAAACCTTCAGTTACAGATTGGACAGTACTTTGACCTGAAAAGGCCATTATTGTGTTTCTAAACTCATCACTGTTTGAGAAGAGGTGTCGGGTATCAGTGAGAGAGCGATTTAATTTGTAAACACAGCTTGAGAGAGCAGGTGTACATAACAGAAACCAACACAAACAGCAGTCGTACCTTCCCCAGAGGGACAGACCTGACTGTCATCTGGACAAAGAAGGTCACTAGCTGCAAACAGTTAACAAACTGAGTGGGGATGTGGCTGACGTGACACTGCAGAGGGGACTGGGTTCAGCGTAGAACCTTATGCATAACCAGCTGAGGAGTACATGACTGGTGTAATACTTGGAATGATTTCAGGAGTGAGCTTTGATACTTATTCCCTGACGTTAATCACACACAGACTGAGAGATGGTATGAACATTAATGAATATGAATAACACTCTGTCATATATTTTAGGGTGTTTGATGGCTTCCTGCTTTTGTTTTTAGATCGATTCTAGAAAAAGAGGGACCAAGATCACTCTTCCGTGGTCTGGGGCCAAACCTTGTCGGTGTGGCTCCCTCAAGGTAAAGTGAAATTTCTGTCTACACGTCACACTGTTCACCATCCTTGAACTTCATGTTTCCTTAACACTGTTCACCATCCTTACACATCATGTTTCCTTTAAAAAGTCCTGAAACTATGAGGTCATCTCAGGGTAATGATACCTACTTGTTGGTGTACAAGTTAGTGATAACACACGAGTCATCCTCGTTGTCAAACACAATAAACAAAGCAGAGGCAAAGAAGCAGAGCGATGAGTTCTCAGTAGTCTGTTGTTTTCGTGCATCAGGAGACCTCAGGAGACCTCAGGAGAGTTTATTATACTGTGGCCACTAACCAAGGAAAATAGAAGAAGAAGTAGTCTGTGTTTATATTTTGCTCTTAAATGGTTTGAAGCGTTAACCGTCCATATAAACAGGAAGTTGTTGTCCCGGCAACAACTTCCGTGTCCTCCCACAGAATTTTATAAGTAAGCTGCTTTTGTTTGTGTTTGCTGCAGTATCTGTCAACATGAAAAGGCCTCTGTATTTGGATTTAAACTTTTCTTCACTTATAAATAAGATCAGGAACAAATAAAAAAAAACGGAGGCACAGAGTTTAACAAATGCGCTAAATATACTGATAATAGCTGAATCATTTCAGTATGTATAAAATATTTTGAATGAAATATGAGTTCAGGTTTAATTTGTACACTGTGTAAAGTTCCAATTTCACCTTTTGTTCTATTTTTAGTGTCAACAAGTGGTCAGTGCATTGCCCTGTGTCCTCATAGTAGTATAACCATAAAATGTATTTTCTCAATATGCCAAAACACAATTGATTGGACTTTGAGATGGTATGCTGAAAAGGGCCACGGGTTACATATACTCTTCCCATGGTTAATGAATAGCCGCAGCATGATCCTTTACTCAGTAATTCCATTGGCCAACTTGGACATGATCACATTCAGAGCAGCTCTGTGGGCATCAGCGGTGTCCAGTGCTTATTCAGCCCATTCTGGTGCAGTGACGGTCTGTTCCAGAAGCTGAGCAGAGAGCGCAGGCACTGGAGGACAGACTGCTCTGGATACATACACTCTGTGAAAGATCCACACCGGCCCAAATGGAACCATTTACATAATTGCACAGCAGTCATAAAACCACATTCACATACTGAAAATGCATTCGTATTTAAGCACTGTGTGTTAATCTTTACAGCTGTCTGTGTAGAGTTCTCACCAGTTTGTTCTCTGTGTTTCAGAGCCATTTACTTTGCTGCTTACTCAAAATCTAAAGAGATATTCAATGGGCTGTTCGTTCCTAATAGCGGTGCAGTGCACATGTCCTCTGCTGGTGTTGCAGGTGAGCAGTCTGCATGTTACATTACCTCTGTTACATAAGTTTAGTTAACATTAACTAAATGAACAGCTGTAAATTATAAATCCAGTTTTTAGACCTTCTATATTTATATCTGCTCTGTAGATAAATAACACAGTCCCAACATGAAACTCTTAGCCCATGAAATAATCATTTCAGTCTTCAAATAGGTCATTTTTATGTTCTGACTGCTTTATATTTTATAGATTTTTTAACTATTATGCTATGTTGTCCTGCTTTAATTCCCTAGATTAATTCCTTTTACCTTGATTAAGAGTTACATTCATACTGTGCAGTGTGAAACTGAATATGTTTTGTCCATTCTCAGCTTTCGTCACTAATTCTCTGATGAACCCCATCTGGATGGTAAAGACCAGAATGCAGCTGGAGAAAAAGTGTGTACACTCTTAATTTGACTTGTCCTGTGTGCATGTAAAATGTTAGTTTTAGGCAGACTCTGGTGCTCTGTTTTAGATCTCTGTAAAACAATCTGACTTATTTTAGGGACTTTGCAGGTGGAAAGGCATATGATGTGACCTTTAACAGTCACTTTAACAGAGCCTGCCTTCATGACACTGTCCTTGGGTTATGCAGTGTGTGAGACTGAGCTTGTGACTTGGCGCCATAAATACACAGTGCTGACGTAGTGAACTACGTGCAGAAGAAGAGTCTATATTTACATTACCAAGTACAGGGCAGTAGTACCATGAGAGTTCATATGAACAAGTCTGTTCAATCTGTGTTTAAAAAAACAAAACAACAAACACCTGTCCTACAGCACGAAATGGTGGCCTCATGAATGAGGAAGAAAGGCTCAAATAAATTTCAAACATAACTCAGTTAATGTTATTCTAGTTACTCATTCAACCCAACAAGAAACTCCCAGAATGTCTCAAGTTCCTGTTAAGGTTTAAAAGTTGACTCAACACTTTAAAGATAAACAGAAATGAAAAGGTTTGGTTAACATTTAAATTTTAGCTTCACAAACGTCATTCATCAAATATTTACTGTCAGACTGTTTTGTGGCTCTGGTCACTGGTGTGGGGCATTCATAATTTTTGGAATTGTGTAGTTTGTATGATTGATTTTTATTTATTTAGTTTTAAATAGTTGACGATTATCAATTAAAATCTTGTTACTTGCAAATCTTTTTACTATAGTTTTTAACTCTATAGAACCTCATTTGTGTCACTTTTCAGAGCCAGAGGAGAGAAGAAGATGAACGCACTGCAGTGTGCCCGCTATGTTTACAGAACCGAAGGCATCCGAGGCTTCTACCGAGGCCTTACTGCATCGTACGCTGGCATCTCGGAGACTATGATCTGCTTCCTCATCTACGAGACACTAAAGAAAAACCTTGCCAAGAGCCAGTTCACCTCACCAAACGGAGAAAAGGAGAAAGGAGCATCAGACTTCCTGGGTCTGATGATGGCAGCTGCTTTTTCAAAGGGTTGTGCCTCCTGCATAGCCTACCCACACGGTAAATATCCGCACCTGTTGTTTGTCTCTTGCAACACAACAACTGAACCTTGAGAAATGATGTAAAAACTAACTTGAAAAATGGTTTTGTCTCCACAGAGGTTATTCGGACAAGGCTGCGTGAGGAAGGCAGCAAATACAAGTATTTCTTCCAGACAGGGAGGTTGATAGCGGTGGAGGAAGGCTATGCAGCTTTTTATAGAGGACTCATTCCACAGCTAATTAGACAAATCCCTAACACAGCCATCGTCCTCTCCACATATGAACTCCTCGTCCATCTGCTGGGAGATTCCAAGTGAGGACATGTTTGAACGTCAGGTATTCCGGAAAGACGGATGCCACACAAAGCCCAAGGCACACTGAGCAACAGACTTTTGAAAATGCAGTACATACATTTTTCAGTGTGGTGCTAAAGGGACTTTTCAAATTCAAAGGTGTACTGTTATCCAAAGAGCTAAGCACATTGTTTTACTGAAAGCTTGTCATTAGGAGTTTATCAAAAATAACGTAAGAAATTCTGGTTCTTATTAAAAACTCCTTACCTGTGAAAAAAGGTCATCTTCTTAGAGGACTAGTGTTAAGTTAACTAAATTATTTTATGTTTTGTTATTTTATGACAGTGTTTGTTTCCTTTTTATCAATGTTTAATGTACCAAGACACATGACTCGTTTAGTTAATGAAGGGAAGCAATTCAGAAGAAGTGCAAGAAATTGTGCTATTTCCTGCATTGTGAAGACCATACAGACCATTTTGACTGGTGTACTTTCACAAATACAACGTGCTGGTTTTGAAGTTTGAATTAAAGAGAAATTTATCATATTTTTCATTAATATAAATATTTTTCTTTGTGAAATATTTTACAATAAGATGAGAACCTTGATTCTTATTTGACCAGTGGCTCAATAAAATGCATCAAGAAACGTCATTAGTTGGTGGTTGACCCAAATGCTGATATTCTGTTAATGCACGAATCTGCCTTTAATGTATAGGAAACTAAAAGACACACAAGGGATGTTGCATTGTACAAGCATGGCTAAACAGAAATCACAGGATATATCAGGGACTATTTGGCTGGTTCTGTAAAGTCCAAATATTCTGATGAATCAATCTCATAAAAGGCTTTGTACTGGTGATCCCCTCTAAATGTGGCTAAAAATATATTTGAGATCAACATGGCTGAGAAGTTTGTTTTTTTTCCTTAAGGATCTCAAAGTTATTTTACGTTCTGGGACTATTCTTAATTTCACCAGGAAAAGGTGTAAGTTCAGTGCCTGAAATGTGCAGTAAATGCTCTCCTTAACTCTACATAAGGAACATAGAAGATAAGATTGTGTTTTCATGCTATGACTGAACGTCAGGATGTCCTATCGTTTTCTTCCATGTACTGTAAGTTGTTGTGTTTGTTTTTTGTTCAGTAATGCCTGCTTCACTTATAGTTACAGATCTGGGAACCAGTCTTCCACTGTCTCCGAATATCATGGCTATAAAAAAATATGCAACTACTTGGACTTTTTCATGCTTTATTGTTTTACAGCATTTAATTACAGTAGAGGTAATCAGGATTGTATGACCTTGATGGTCAACATGATATATGAAAAGCAAAATGAAAGCTAAAGAGGCACCTGATTCAATGCAAATATAAAATGCAAAGTTTTTGAACACATTCAAGCCAGTATTTACCTTTGGAAGTTGTAGCCAGGGTTTTTGGTGGATAATATGTCTGCGTAAATCCTTATTATCCGTACAAATCCTTTAAACTTCCCATAAGTTTTTCCATAACGGCCTGTGAAACTGTAATGGGGACCTCAGTACGACAAATTCTGGATTTGAGTTCCGGAGTAACTAGACTAGTCTAGACTCTGATTTGGCCCTTTTTAAGGAGTTTTGTTTTGTATGGAAAAGATGTCATTTTCTTTCAAACTGAAGTAGGTTTTCAGGATTGGTGTGTTTTTTAGTGATTTGTTCAACCCACAGTACTCATAAGCCTTCAGTTCCTGCTTTAGGGAAGCTAATCTGTTCGTGATAATAGTTGTCCGCCCTCAATACAAATGAGGCATTAATATGAGTTTCTCTGCAGTAATATTTGTTTATGAACAGGAAGTAAGATCAGTCATCTATGACGGGAAAATGACAAAATGTAAAAAAAACAAAAAACAATAACCAAACCCTGGGGCCATCATTGGGTAAGTCACTCAGACTAGTGCGTGTGAAACTCTGCTGCAGCCCAGACGTGAGTCATCAAAAATGGTTCCTTCCAGTTGTGGTTTGGTTGATTCATCTGCATCTCTAACTGCGAAAAACAGGCTCTAGACCAACATGTTTTGAGAGGGAGGATTGGAGCAGGAGTTGGCACGTGAAGCAGGGTGAAAATAAGGATATACCTTGTGCTGGTGTTGGATTTGTGAATGGTGTGGGTATTTGGGCTATGCTACAAACATGATGGATGTCATTATAGGCTGCTGGTCCCCTATAGTTCCCTCAGTCTCAGTCTTCCCTCTCTGTAAACTGTATAAATAGTACACATTTCTAATAATCATAATGATAATAATCACCCCTTACGAGTGTTTACAAGGTATAAATATGGCTTTATTGATGCTTCATGGAAAAAAACAAAACAAAACACTGCTTTAAAAATGAATTAAGTAGTTCATACAAGTTTGGGTTTCTGTTTTTGATTGATAAAGGTTAATGCGTCTAATCGATAAGTCAGCACTTCAGCCTTCATGCTTTGTTTTTTTACAACTATCTGACTGTAGTTATAAATGTTGATAAGCTGCATAAATGTGTTCATAGATGCGTTGCTGCTCTTTACCAGAAGGTCAGAAGTCCAATTGTCTAGTGGAGTAGATTTCTGACCAATTAAACAGCTAAAAGCTTTACTCTGGAAAATCATATGATGGGATGATTATGACAAGAAAAACTTTTTTCAGTAATACGGGAACCTCACTTATTTTCAGACAGACTTCACACATTGTGAACCTTTTTTTTTTTTTTTTTAAATATACCACTGATCCTGTGTGGAGCTTTATTTTTACGATACGCCCCCACCTACAGCACAGTAGAGTACATACCCTCCTTCACAAAGACAGAGCTTAATGGGTTTAAAACGCAGCGCTGCGGTTTCTGGTGACCTCTGGCTGCTGCAGGAAGAACGGCTCAGCACCGGGATAAACTCACTGACTGTTGACGTGAGGATGGCGCCCTGACATAACGCTGCACCGATACTTCATTCGGACATAATTTTTACTGTGACAGCCACCCGGACTCAGCAGCTGCAGCCTCACTTGAACTCGACTCGTCCATGAATTAGCATTGCTTACATCTCGACAATGTCTTTAACTAGTTTACAGCTGTGTCAGTTGATACAAGTTAGCCATTAGCTCTCAGTTCAGTCAGCCAGCACACTACCAAGCGAATGTCTCGTGCGGTTACTATAGCACCATCACCACGACAACGGCGGAACGAACGTGTGACGGAACGCTGAATGGAACGATGCTGAGATTCCTCCATATTCTGTTAACCGGTGAGCTAATAACGGCTGGCTAACGCTAAGCTAACGTTAGGTAGCTTATGTTTCCCCTCGATTATGCAACGGGATGACCTGCAATTATTTGAGCTTTGCTTGGTACAATTGAATTTGCCAGTAAGTTACATTCCATTCTTTAAAGGGGAAAAAGTTAGACTCCCGTAATGTAGCATTAATCTTCTAATAAGGTCTTAACTAGCTAATGTTATCTACAGTCTTGTCATCAAAACTTGTAGCTAACTGTCCTATAACTTTAATTTATATTACGAGATTCCTGCCTCTTATTGATGGAGCTGTCTGCGTAATATACACTCAAGTTTATTAGATAAGATTAAATCAATCTTAATACAACAATCCTTCAACACAATGCTGTTGAAATGTACTGCCTTATACTACTTAGTTTATTGATATAGTAAACTGATGGCTACATTGATTTCAGTCAGCACTGTAATTAACAGAGTCAGAGTGTAAGGTAGAAATGGTGGAGTGTTACTCTGCTTGGGCACCATAATGGACCATACATTGTAATTTGAGTTAAACACCATATGCAAGCCTGCAGCATCTTTTGTGTCTGAGACAGCTGGTCAAGTTTCAGGTTGACATAAGTTTGATAGCATTGTAAGTGTCTTCACATTTTCTTGTATACCTTAGTTTGGCTCTCAAATGTTTCTTTCACTGAAATCATTATAACTCAATGAAGCAATCTACCTGACCTCCATGAAAGATATTAATTTATTTTATTTTTTTACAAAGCACAGTCCATCTGTTGTCAAAAGACTGCCTCCAAAATGGCCATGAAGTTGAATAAGCAGTTTCAGCAAACATTGATTATTATAATCTTAATGGAAGGATTTATTGCCGGGCTGTTGTATTAGACTGCATTAGTTTTAGCTAGAGTTAGGTGTACTTACTTAGTCTGAAAATTGAATGTTAATACTTGCCTTCAATGACATTTTGTATGAATTTTTATCTGCGTTAGCCTGACAGTAATTCCATGTTTGTAATTTCCTCACAGGTCTGTTAGGTATTCTGTGGGAGAGAGTTACCGCTGTTGGTAAGCCTGGGTTTGATATAAAGTCACTGAATCCATAAAATCTGCAGCTGTTCTTCTACCCACTGTTGCTAAGTTTTTGGGTTTTTTTCTGATCCACAGATAGGATTAGACTAGTGGATGGGGACAACAAGTGTTCTGGCAGAGTTGAAGTACTCCGCCATAATAGGTGGGGGACAGTTTGTGACCATGGCTGGGACCTCCGGGAGGCTGATGTGGTGTGCCTGGAGGTGGGATGTGGCTTAGCTGAATCTCCTGTTCATCGTGCAGCATTTGGTGCAGGCAGTGGAGAGATCTGGCTGCAGCATGTCCAGTGCTCTGGACATGAGTCTAGTTTGTCACGCTGTGGTGTTGTCCTCCACAGTAACCCCACCTGCACCCATGAGAATGATGCAGGGGTGAAATGCTCAGGTGAGACTGCAGTGATTACTGCTGTATTGATTCATACAGGCTGTTCTAGTTATTGACCAGTTCCACATACATGCACAAATACATATACTATTTTTAGGATACTTACATATTTAATCTTTGATTTGGCACACATGAACATGAAAATAACCTTGATACTGTATATCCAAAACATTATAACTTGGACAAATACCTGGGGCACTAAGGTGTTTCAGTGTGTAATTAACCTGTCTTTACTCATAGGTACCCTTTTAATGCCCACACTCTCCCTGCTGTCGCCTCACACTGTGTTCTCTCCCGGGGAGGCTGTGCGCTTCAGCTGCAGTGTTCTGCTGGGTCACCACCCCAGCGACTTCCACCTGTACAAGCATGGAGTATCCACACCACTGGTTACACAGAGGGTCGACCAGAGCCAGACTGGAGTGGAGCTGACACTGTCCGACATAGAGACTTTCCACCAGGGCAGCTATAGCTGCCGGTACAGGATCAGGGGCTTCTCTCCTTCTCAGCTACACAGCTCTCCACCCAGCAACTCTATCAATATCACTGTGGGTGAGTCATAACTGCATTGTGTAATCAATACTGACTCCACCAACACCCATTGCCACATAGCACATGTTTGTGTTGCGAGATCTATATCGGTTTATGTTTGATTCTCTGCCCTGACTCAACATAATGAGTTGAACCAATTGTTTTATTTTAATTCCCGGTAACCCACTTTCAATTTATTGAGTCTCAACTCACAGCACGCAAACATTTTTTGTGTTGAGCATGAAAGCTTCTTCTTATCTTGACCTTTGGGAATAATGTGACTGTGAAGTGCTGTTCAAAGATCTAAAAAGCTGGTAGAAAAAGCAAGGATCTCAGAAATTAGGTTGTTTTGTTAAACATTTATGTTTTACTGCTACTGTCTATTGTCATTTTATGTTTCATTATAGCTACGTTGCTTAAAATTGCTACTAATTTTGATCCATTTGTTTCAGTTTTCTTTATCGGTCATTTGTATTGGCACATTTTGCACATAATGGCGTTTTTCACCTGATGCTTTTTTAGTTTGTTTGATTCCTGACATCCGTTTTAATTACGTTAAAATCTAGAGTAATTAGAGATGGCTGCAATCTTGGAACCTATTGGCTATCTGTCTGACTAAAGATTTAGTCTCTGGGGGCAATGGCCGATATTTTGGGGCTTCGAGCATAGCCAGCAGATATCCAGGCCAAGACTTCCTCTTACGAGTGGCAGCTGTTGTTATGGTCTGATTAGCAACTTCAAGTGGTCCAAACAACAGCTCATCTCTGTAAATAGATATATGAATATGAATGCAGATAAATTACGAAAAACGCTAATAAAAAAACTAAATCATCATCAGACAATGGCTGAGGATTGCATTTTGACCCATGTATTCCACCTCTTTTGCTCTCCACGTGGACTGTTTAGCTGCATTCAACCAGCTAAGTTGCTGCTGTCAAGCTATGTTGATTGGTTAACACTACTCAGACCACAAATGGAATTCTGAACAAATGTCCCGTTCTGACAGATATCTTCATTCACATGCACATGTTAATGGAGGTTTTAAATCTACAAGCCGCTATATTTAGAATATCCTGTGATAACAAATATGGATTAAAAGGAAAATTGTAGTAACTCTGTATGACCTTGATTGACCTATTTAATTCCTGTTTTTGGTGATCATAGTGGAACTCCTGACCCCCCAACACTGGTTCAACACGTCCACTGAGGCCCCGACTGGTTCTGTCATTAAAGGCCACAGTTTTAACATCACCTGCTCCACCCTGCAACAGTACCCTGGGGGCTCCTTCCAGTTGCGCCTCATCCGCTCCAACGGCACAGTGCGCCAGTCTCTGCCTGCCCTCACCCCGTCTGTCACTTTCACCTTCCCCAGCGCCCAGAGCGCCAACGAGGGCTACTACTACTGCCTGTATCGGGTTCAGCTGGGTGGACGCACGTTTGTCTCCAGAGAAAGCCAGCCGCTGCCTATAGCCGTCAGAGGTGAATATTATAAGATTTGTTTGTGTTGAACATACATGTGTACATTTTTGCGTTGTTAGCGCTAACTTTGTGTAACATCAGTTTTGAATCTAGGCTAAGCTGAAGTTTTGTGGAGAGAACTTTGTGTCTTGCTGCTTTGTGTAGTTAAATACTATTTTAGTTGGACACTGTGTATTGGCACTGGTTAGGTATGTTCTTGGTGACTGGAAAACTGGGTTGAAAGCCATGGTCCCTACTAAAATCTTCAGTGTCCTTGGTGTTAAGTCAGCATGAAAGGAAGTATGGACAAACAATTTTTCAGGTCAAGGTTTTGGAGATGGGTTTGTCTTAGCTTAGATGTTTTGGCTGATAATAGAGTACTGCTCACTCAGGTCTATGTAGATTTAAGCTCCATCAGAAGTGGCACTGTGTTCATCTTGGCCTTGATAGTGTTGTGGATGTTGTGGCTGGCCTGTGGCAGTCTGACATGACCACAATCACGAGTTTTTCAGAGATAGTCTCTGTCTGGCCACTGTCTGATATGTTTGAGTTGCTTATGCAGAGAGGCAAAGTGAAGTATTCTTGAGAGATAACAGACTGACTGACGCCCTCCCCAGGACATAAGTGGTAATATACTGCAGAATATGAATTATATGAATATGAAAAGCATCCTTTTTGGGGGAGGGCTGTATCTGTGTGTTTTGTGTACCTGCACCTTTGTTTCAATAAACTGACACAATCATTGTTCCTGTCCAATCAGTGGCAGCGGAGCAACCTCCATATCCTCAGTCCCTCTCTCAGCCAGCAGACTTTGCAGCAGAAGAGTCTCCTCCACACCACAGTTTTGCTTTGTTCGTGTTATTTCCCAGAGCCATTATTACACTGTATGTGGTGCGTGCTACAAACTTGTGCGGCTAAAAAACAGAATCATACCAAAATGTATTAATTATATTTTTTACATTATTTATATTCTAATTATACATTGCTGAAAGTTTTTGTGCTTTTTTTTTTAATCAATCTCACTTAAACTCTACTTCAGCTAAATTTCAGAAAACACATTCTCAATGTAACTGCATATAACTCCTCTCACCCCTCAGACCCAGATCCAGTACTAAGTCCAATGGTGATCAGCTGGCTTGTGTCTGGCCTGACATTTTTGGTAGCCGTCGTCATTATCATCATTGTGGCCAAAGTGCTGTGCAACAAAGAGAAGAAGCCCTCTGAACTGGAGCGAGAGACCAGAACCTGTAAGTCTTTGTTTAATTTTTCCAAAGATGTGATTTCTAGAAAGCATCCTGTTCATGTACCTGATGTTATACATGTATTTCCATTTACAGGTGTGGACAACACTTATGTTGCCTTATCAATTAACAAGCTATGACGGAATACGCAGGCAACATATTAGTAAAGGTATGGAGGGTCATGATTCCTGCCACACTACTGTACACTATCCATAAAACTGTTTGTTTTCTTCAAGGTTTTCATGGTTTATAGTTTTAAAACAATAGATTGAAAGGGTTTCATATTTTCTTGTGCTTTTCAGTCAACTTTTTGTAGAGTTGCCTGGAGTGCTCCTTTGTCTTCATGGTTTAGGTTTTGGCATGACACTGACTCACTAAAAGCTGGACCTTCCAGACATGCATTTATATTAAAATTAACTGAAACTTCTGGACTATTAGATATGATCTAACTTAACTAATTATATGACTTCTAAAACCACATGGCTCCACCATAAATGATTTAAGTGTGTCCTGTTAGAGGAAGAATACATATGCAGACACTTAAAATTTACATACGTTTGTTTTCTATTTTCATTTTGACATTAGAGGATCTTTTCCTGTCTGTCAGTGTAAAAGAAAAACAATTGATCTACTTTGATTCAATGCCATGATAAAATAACACATGAAAACTTCCAAGGTGGGGTGAATACTTATCAAAAGCACTGTATAATATTTTACCTTTCATTCTCAATTGTTCAGGGGTAACGAACTGAAGTGGAGCATTCTGTGTTGCAGAATCACCGGAGCGGACAGTCAGATGGCTCACACTACATCCATTGTGGATTAAAGCGGGAGGAGATGTAACAAAGAACCAGACAGCTCGGTGAGCGACTCACAACTTTGGTGAAGGCAGCAGGTGGAACCAGTTCAGTACTAAACATAACATAGACCTGTTTAAGATTGCATTGCGCACCAGATTTCTGCTGAAGGACAATGGATACTGTCTTACAGTGACATGTAAGCTAATGGACACGAACGGCACAAACAATACACTGGTTGAAGTCACTACAATTTAGATTCAGTCTTGGTTGCTGACCCCAAATATGTGGACTGGAAAGCTACTACTAAAAGCTCAACTGGGAAACTGTGACATAGGTTCCTCAGGTCTTTGTATGTGCTGTATTAAAAACAGTTTTTTTTATTTATTACCGGGTAATACTAATGACTAAGCTCCACTGGCTTACTGTGTACTTGCTTCCATACAAGAATGGTCGTTTAAGGATTAGAGGATTTTTTAAATATTTTAAGTCTAACCCTAACTACTATGCATCTAATGTAATTTACCATGTGTACATTACTGCACTTTAAGCGTGTATATAGAAGCTTTCATTGATTAAAATGCTGCTGTTGGAGCTTCTGGGTTGAGTTTTATGTGTGAGAAAATGAAGCTTGACAATCCACAGATATTACTGCATGTATTAAAGGTTCATTTATAGCATCATATCAAACTACACCAGAGGAGAAAGCTTTATCATGGTTCCTTTATTCTCTTAACCCCAATCATTATTTAAATATTTATGGCATTTTGCTCATGAATAAATCACTTGACACTTCAAACATTTACATATACGAGCTCTTTTTATATTTTGTATTATGAAACAACAGTACAAAAAAATCACATCAAACTCTACAGGATGAAAATGTTGAATGATGTGGTGCAACTGTCTGATATATGAATTAATCCTTCTGTAACACAGATGAACATATCGGTATTACAGCTCATAAAAAAGTGGTGCAGTTTCGTTTATTTTTACTCAGGATACAAACCATTTCTCCAGCTGCTGATTAGACACCAAATAAATATTAAGTTGCATCCAAATTGTTCTTACAAAACCACTGAGGCACTTGTGTTATGGTACTAGAATACATAAGCCTTCCTGACAACCATAAACAGGAAGCACTGTCCTTCTTAAAGCTTATATAAAGTACAGGATTTGGTCTTCATTTTAAGAATATACATGAATTAATAATGTTTGACAACCTTACTTTACTACAACACGGAAAATAAGAACATTTTGAGATTCTGAAACAATCTGTTATAAGTATACACACTTTAAGATATGGACATGGATTCTGTTTAATGTCTTTAGTAGTAAAAGTTAGATAAATATCACAAATTTAAACATCTGTCCATATATCAATGTTGTCCAATTTTGTTGTAAATTAAAGGACATATCCCTATCATGAATTGTATGATACGGGTCAAAAACTGACTTGCAGAGACTTAGATATAACTGTCTGAAGCTCACCACAGTAAAAATTAGTTGAATGGTGTTTTTTTGCCAAAAATTAAAACCACAATCAACATCCTAATGTTTTAATGAATGAGACGATGAATTATGGCAATCCACTTAAAATTGCTCATATGAGAGCTGTAGTATTAAATTTAGATAGCTGCAGGAGTGAGATCTGGATACCTCCAAACCTCAACAGATCAGAGCACCTCTGGTAAGAGTAAGTAATAGTGTGAGTTTTTGACTGTACTGTCCTTTTTAAAGTTGCGTCTTCATATATTCTAGTAGTGGTGCTATTCTAAATGTGGTTGATGATTATGTGTTTGACCTTAAATTATTAATAAGCGAATGAACTGTAAATATAGTGCACAAAAATATCATAACCCAAAATTTCAGAAATGTCTAAAATAAAGGCATTGACCAAATTACATTCTTTCATTAAAATCAATATTAAAGTAAAACTGCCCTTTAAACTGCATGAAATGAAAAAGAAATCATTCTATTCCTTTCACGTATTCGTTTGACTCCATATTGGCGAAAACAATGTAGAGTAAAACTGCCACAGCCAGGAAGAACACAAACTGAACCCAAAGTGGGATGAGACGAGACGACTCGGCAGCCTTCGGAGCATCTTGACCAGATCTCAAGGGCGTTGATTTCAAATGGGTGTGTTTGTAAGAGGACGGTGTGTCGTACTCGTAGGGTCTGAAAAGGAAAAAGAAGTTACAATACTGCACTGCACAATAATGTGTCCGCCACAGGCTAGCTTTAACCAAATGTGACCTTGTTTTGACTTTAAACTCTTCTTTATTCAAACAATTGTGATTTTGGTTAAGCCACCATTCATCTGGTCACTTTTGATTGATATGTCACAGATTAATATTAGTGTAGTAGTGTAACTTGGGAAACATTGTAAGAGGTTTAAATCTGATCTGAGGTACTATGTGTGATACAGGGTATACAAATGGACAGATAAAGCTTTGCATGCTTCTTATCCTGCTGTCTTCTTGTCTTCATGCAACACTAGATTCTTAAAATCTGAAATCTGCATCAGTCTGTTAAAAAAGAAGGCAAATTTGAACCTGACCACAGCTGATTACACTCCTCCACTATGTGCAAATACACTTACTCATCAACAAAATCCCTTCCTCTGTATTCAGGCTTCGACCTTGAGTAGGAGTCTGAGTAGGAGTCTGAGTAGGAGCCTGAGTAGGACGCCCTGTAAAGAGGGATGTAAAAAAAAAGACATGAGTGAAGGATGTGTGTAGTGTATTACTCACCAACTGAGACAATAGCAGTCTGTATAATGACTGTACAACTTACTCATGCTCATATTCCCTCTCGTTCCACTCCGGTCTTGACCTCATGTAAGGCCTATTAGACAGAAAAAAAAGTAATACATAATACAGACTGATTTGTATTTGATCAGGTTAAAAAGAAAATGTTAAAGTAAAAATGGCAATGAATGATCAGATGTGACAGTAGAGGATTTACAAAAAAACTGACCGGTCTCCTGAACCGTCACTCCTGACCTGCAGAATTAGAAACAGAGAGCGAGAGAGAGGTTATAAGTAATGAAATGTTACAAAATTGTTCATTTAAAGAATGTATGCCATTTAATATAAGTACATTTGAATGAGTAGAAAACAAATGAGTGTTAAGTCCTTTTGCATGTTGTGTAGAGATTGTGAAGCACTCAGACAAATATGTAATTGAAAGATTTCCTATGTTGGTCATTCAAAACATAAGTTCAGGGGCTAATAGCATTTTAACTTTAACTTCTATGTGCTGTTTGGTACTGGGCAGGTAGTGTACAGCAGGTTTGAAAGCTTTTACACTTAACCCCCTCCAAAAATAAACAGCCAATAACAGAGCGGATTAGAGCAAAACTAAATGAAAGCTATAAAAGCTCCATACTGGATGTAATTATCTGCCAAAATTAATTTATTAAAAAGGAAATTAAAATAGTTACATTTTCATCACCAGGACACTTGTTGTGGTCAAGTTTTCTTTGTACGCATCTTTCCACTCAAGTAATGCAGATAAATAGACTAACAGCAGTCTGGCAGTGTGTGCAGAGATACTTACAGGTGTCCTGTGAATGAAGGTGACTTCCTCCTCTGAAATGAAAGAACACACATTAAGCTAAATATTAAGGAAAGTATACATTTGATTACAGTGTTTCCCACAGTGGCAGTGACAGAACTGTTATGTGCTGATAGTCGTGGAGCTGGAGAGGTGTCTGCATTATCGTGTTGTGAGCATGTCAAGGGTTCAATGGTTAGCCATTAAGCTAACATTGCATTTATCTTTAATTTTATGTCCCTTTCTGAGTTTAATTCAGAGGCTTGTTGTATTATAGAGATGGAAATGAGTTGGCAGAATAGTTTTGTTTTAGCGTGAATGTGTCTTATCCTGCTGCTTTGCTTGGATTTACCTTCTTTAATCATATTATGTATGAAAACTGTAGAATGTAGCTGTTACAATTCTGTTAGAAAAGTTATTTTAATCTTTTTTTATTGTTTAATTAGGTTTATTTTAGTTCAAGTTGTTCTTTCTTTTTTTCATTGTGCAGAAAAAGCAGGATACAAAGTAAGTGAAGAAAAAGTTCAAACCAAGAATTAGAGAAAATAACAAAACAAAACAAAAAAACAAAGCTATTTCCAAGTGGCACAACGTATATTCCCCGCCTTTAAAGGGATACTCCACCAACTTAACACATGAAGATCAGTTTGTCATCAGTCATGAAGAGCACTACTCAGCCTGGAAAAACACCTGAATGACCTCATCTGTGGCTATAAATCAAGCTGTATTATGTCTGAGAAGTTTCATTTTCAGTTTACACAGATTGACTAAATGGAGGTACTAATGACAGATGCTTTCCATTTGCATTATGGGAAGTGTAGGATCCAGTGTTTTACTAGAGTTTTACTGCTTGGAACACATTGAGTTATAATTAGGGCTGTAATTTAAGATTATTCTCAGTAAGATGTTAATTATTGTTTCCCAAAGCTCAAAGTGACATCCTCAAACAAAGACATTCACTTTACTGTCATCACAGACTAAAGAAACAAGAAAATACATTTACATACACATTTATTTGAGAGGCTGGAGTATTGATTTATTTTTGTGACGACAATGTCTCAAAAATGATCATCTTACTAATCAGTTAATCAAATGATGGTTGCAGCCTAGTTACAACACCTGAGCACAGATGTTCAACATTCTCGTCTCAATCTGTCTCTCTCAAAAGACCACCAACCTTTTGCTGAGTTAACATTCAATTTAAACCATTGAATAACTGTGACTACTTTAAACTATATATTTATTTACAGCACAGAATCACTTTTGACTTCCTTTAAGTCTTCTGATTATGAATATGCTCTTGTACTTTGATACTCAGGTGTGTTCAGAGTGTGGGTGGAAAGTGTGGAAACGAAAGTTACCCTCTTCTCTGTAGTAGGTTTTGTCAGATGCTGGTTTAGCTCTCTTCCCTTTAGCCATGGCTTCTCTTAGCTTCTTCTCATACAGACTTCTGGTGGAGCCTGAGCACGTGAAGGGTCACACAGTGAACAGAGACGGACAGAAAACCACACAAAAGCTAACACTACTACAGTTGGGAACTTGGGAACTTTGCACAGGTGTGGGGAACGTCTGTGTAACGTTAGTTCAATCAGTAAATCTGAGCCACTTACCGACCACAGGACCGTGTTTGATCCCGTATTCATCGAGCAGCTCGCTTATCTCCTGCTCAGTCTTACTACTCAGCGCCGACATATTTACTCTTATTACCCGTTTCTGTGTCTGTGTTGTTTAGTATGTTCCTGTTTCTGTTAATTTGGATATCTTCTCAGTTGCTAAAGATGATAACAACACTGACTCCTCCTCCTCCAAAAAAGTCGGAGAGCTCGTTTTGTCGCGCTGGACGATCCTCTGTGGAGTCAACGGTAGGAGATATTTTTTTCATAGGATGTCGAAGTCATAACCAGTCCTACTCTGCCTCTGATTGGCTAAACTTAACCTATTGCACGCCTTATGTCTAAGTGTAACCAATCCGAATAACGACGACAGCGACTACTTGCCAATCAGAGGCAGAGAAGGGCGGGTCATGCCTTTACCATACTAGGAAAAAGAAATTGGCTAACGGTAGCTTGGAAACATGGAGAGACTAAACCCCGCCTCGTCTGTTGAACCTATTTGAGAAAACATTCACACCATCTTCGCTTAAATTATACGTAGTTTCCTCTTCCTTTTGACAAATTCTCCTTTTGTTTTTTATTGAAAAACGTTTCAAGGCAAGGCATATAAACCGTTACAAAAAAAAAAAAAAACTCTTAACAGACAAGGCACATTACGATAACAAATCATGATCATACAAAATGATTTAATAGAAAACAAATACATTTTATTATTATTAATTTTAATAATGATAATCATAACGGGAAGTGAAAACAGGCCCATGATAGTAATATTTACTAGTGGTAAAGCTCATCTAAATGCTAATCTCCTAGTGGTTGAAGAAATATAATGAAGTATGATGAATCCTATACTATAGGTAAGTAAAAGTTAGTCAACATAATTTTAATCTTAAAGATGCTACAACATATTTTGAATGTAAAGACCCTAACATTTTATTGTTAATGTGATTATGTTAATAGGTTGTATTTTTTCACCAATGTTGCTTTTTCAGAGAAATTAACATTTTTCTGTTCCTTCATGGTTTCACATTTATTTTGAAATCTCTAAAATCTCTTCAAAACAGAAAATGCACAATCAGTTATTATAATTGCATTTTTGAAAGCCTATAGAATTGCTTTTATTTTATTTTAATGTATCTATTTTTTGTATTTATTGCTCTTATTTTATTGTCAAGACATTTCAGTTCACAATAATTATTTGTACCTGGTTCAAGTGGACCTCATTGTAAACACTTTACACAGTCACTGTTGCTATTTCATCTATAATTTTCATATTAAAAACATTTTGTATTGAAAACCATAGTAACCCTAGCTGTAGATATTTGTAGTGGAGTGAAAAATACAACATTTCTCTCTAAATGTTCTGAAGTGGAAGCATAAAGTGACATAAAATATTAATAAGCAAGTACTAGTACTAGATTAGAGGCCTTAGTTGTATGCATATGTAGTTTTAATACTAACATAAAAGTGGGAACAGGATTTATGTACTGTTCATACAAATAGGGCTGCATCATTTTTTTTTTTATTAAGATAGCTCTTTATTTATCAAAAAATTGCAAATAACAATTCACTTCATTCAGTGTCTAGCACTTTACAATATATTTTTACAATTCAACATTGTCATTTTTTATTTTTCTTTCATCTGTGAGCATATAAACAAGTTTTAATGACTGAAAATTAGCTTTAGCTCTAAAAGAAGTGCACTTGCCCAAGCCAGTCAGCTTGGTCTGTGGCCAACCAGAACATCAGCAGTCCCATCAAGATCACCAGACCCATCTTCAATATCAGCTTCAGCACACTGAGACACTGCAGGAACAAAGGACAGGTCAGAGAGGTAAAATAATGAACTAAGTGAATGTTCAGTGACGTGCAGTTAGTACACACCTTGTCTTTTCTGGTGCAGAGCGGTGCGCCCCTGAGATCTGGCACGCTTTCTTGTAGCTGAGTGTTTGGGGGATCACAAGCCAGTTCCACTTGCGGGGTGTTGTCAGGTTCCTGCAGTTCCTGCATGGGCAAAGACAAAGCAGCAGGCTCATTGCTGGGCATCTCATATTCCCTCCCATCACACCACTCATCTATGCCATGGGTTGGTGTAAGATTGGAGCTGCTGGAGGGACAATTTGCAAAACTCTCGCAAGATTTGTATGTTAACCTTTACCTTTACCCTTACCTTAACCTTAAACCTAACCATAACCAGACTGAGAGAGTCGTTGTTAAGGGTGGGTGAGACAAGGCTGTGTTGCTGACAGCGACCACATCCTGCCCCACCCTCACATATATAAACCTATTTGTGACTGATATGTTTTATGACCTGTGACAGACAGGCTGTCAGACAGGCTGTGATGCTCAAGTAATCATTGATGCTGCGTCACAGCGTTGCACTCACACTTGACTTGAGTTTTTTGTGGTGGTGGCCAGTGGACATCAGAAATTGCACAGGAGCAGGAATGAGAGCAGACTTAGCGAGCGCAGGTAGGCTAAGACTAAAGAGCACTCTGAGGAGAACTCACTGGGAGAGATAAATCATCGGGATTTTACCCAAAAAAGGGGGAAATGCCAGTTGCCAGTGGGTTTTACAGTATTTTACAAGACTTAAGAGGGAAGCAGCAGTTAGCCACCAGCTAATGACACAGACAGTTGTCCTACTAGGGAAAAAAGTAACTGTTATGAGAAGGTTTTGACAGGTGCTTTGTTTCTGTATGTCTCTTTGTTACTTTCATTTGTCATAGGCGAAATCTATTTTTGTTTCAGTCCACCGTTTTAGAGAACGTATGATTTATTAATTTTTTTTAAATTTCAAGTAGCACTAATGCTAGCTGGTGGCTAGTGTAATTTACCCCACTTGATGGCGCCAAAATCGTCTTGTTTTTGTTTATCAAGTTTGTATTAGAAAATGCTTGTGCTGTTAATAGTGTGTAATTAACAAGTTCATGTGTTTTTGTATTAAAGCACAAGTTGTTCAGTATTATCTTGAGAGTCTTCCCGTGAAAACTGAATTCCAACTCAATTTGTTCTGACTGCAGTTAAAAAAAAGCGTGTGTGAGTGTCCATGAGTACGCATATGTATCCACAAGCCTATTCTTACCTCAGGTGTTTCTGTAGAACTCAGGTCTTCCTCCCCATCTGTGGAGCTGCTGAGTGAATCTCTGTCGGTGCTGAGGATGCAGGAAGCAGACACAGTTTTTGGTTTGATCTGCCACAATGTAGGTTGTAAGTATTGTTCATGAAAATCCATATTAGGAATTCTGCTTACCTGTCAGTTTCATAGTGGATGACTTGAGACAATGGATCTGTACAAAACTGAACTTTTATCTGCCTCTCTAAAAAATGCACAAATGGAAACACATGAATTTGGAATAACAACAGTTTGATAATAATCTTATTCTGCAACTTAATGAAGACTACACTTGTCTCATCTGCACTCACCCTCTCTTTCATAGTCCCCGTCGCTATCATCGTAAAACCTGTAGAAAGCCTTGATTCTCTCTTGCTCTTGTTCCCAGTTCCTCTCCTCTTCATACTCGTCATCTCCTAACTGTCCCAGCTCGGTGACCCCTGAGGCTTCAAGTTCAGTGTTGAAGAAGAAGCCGTCATCCAGGGATCCCTGGTTAGAGGGGCTTGTTGTTTTGTCACAATCTCTCTGAACCACAGAGTAGCTGGTGATGTCTTCTGCAGGACACTGAGTCACACCTGAAGACAATGTTTCCGCTGTGTCTGTGTCCTCTGTGGTTAACAGGTCTTGAAAAAGAGGGGAATCAGCTGTTAAGATGTTGAGGTCCCAATTAATGCTGAAAGCTGCTGAATCTGGTCTCTCGTAGTAATTTGTAGCGTGTAGTTCATCAGAGACACTACACCTGTAGTACTCTGTACTTCTCCCACTGTGAGGCTGAATGTCCTCCAGTTGCTTGTTGTTTGCAGGATCTTGTAGACTCATATTATGTGAGAATTCCTCATCGCTTCTCCTCACTTGGACCTCATCATCACTGTAGCTGTAGGAGTCACTCTCACTTGTCTCACTTCCGTCATCACACCCAATCACAGCTGCATCGCCCAGCACATGCTCTACAATCTCTATTTTTTCTCCGCTTACCACACCCAGGCCCCTGAACCTATCAGCATCCATCTCTAAATCTCTGCTGTACAGATACCCATCTCCCTCCTCATCAGTGTCTTCAGCTTTTCCCATCCATGTTGTGTCTGTCAAAGCTCTTTCCAGGCAAGTGCTCTGACTTGCATTTGAACCGAGGTCGGATGCACATGGCAAAGCATTCAACTGGTCATTTTCTTGATTTTGTCCTCCATCTTCAACATATTCGCATGAAGAAAAGTCTGAGGGATAATCTGCAAAGCTTTCCCCTGCCTCTTGGTGCTCCTCCCCTGAGAAATCTTTCATTTTCTCCACATTTTCCTCAGTGTCAACCTCAGCAATGAGATCCTGCAGATTTTCCACTGATATTTCCGGAAACTCCAAGATGGCTTTGGCTGGTTCATCTCCGTAGGGATTTTCAATCTCCGTCTCAAAGCACTGAGCAAGGAAATGTTCTTTTTGTACAATTTTCATGTCCTCACACTCAGAATCGGATGAGTCTTGCTTCTTTTCCTCTCCCTCTTGCTCGTCCTCCTCAATCCCATCACCTTTTATTATCACCTCACCTCCACGTCCAGGGACTCTCTCAAAGTAGGACACCTCCTCATCACTCTCACTCTCACCTTGGTCCTCATTTCTAACTTGAGGGTTTTCAGTACTCTCCGGAGCCAGAGGTTGTCCCTCAGCAAGGATCCTGTCCTCTTTATTACCATCGTAAAACTCGCCGCTGCAGTGAACTGACATCAACAAATCCCCTGGCTTCTCTCCCATCTCCTTATCCTCTTCCTCACCTTTTTCATCTTCTCCAGAGACACATCCTTCCTCTTCAGATTCTTCATCCGAGCTTGTGTAATCCTTTTTTGGCGTTTTGTCCACGCTCATGACTCCTGTGCCTTGAAAATCCTCCTTAACATCAGACCGCTCTTCATCAGCACTTTCAGCCATGCATGTATCTAAAGTTTCCTTGCTAGACAAAACTGTTTCACCAGTTGCTTCCTGGAACAGAGCCCCGTCTTCCTTTGTTGGCAAGTTTTCATAAGAGATGCCTATCTTGTGTTCATCAATCTCTTCATCAAAATGTAGACTCTCAAAGTCAAAATCTCCATCGGGGAATGATGGAACAGATGTCTCTGTAACAATATCATTGTTTGCCAATTAAAAACTTTTGTAAATAGTAAAAAAAAAAAAAAAAGCACTGAAATTGCTTAATAAATAAAAACATAAAAAGACATTCTTACCTGCAAATGCATCAGAAAGTAGATCAGCCAAGTGTTCGTCCATCTTTGCAAATAGACAAAGCAATATTTTAAAGTTATACCAAGACCAACATTACTGCATTGCCACAGATAATCTCTTCTTTCAGAAAGGAAGAGTGCATGAAGTAAGTCTGCTGCTGCTGCAAGTGGCTTCCTGTCAAACAGACGACACATAAATCGCAAACTATAAGTAATATATCTGGTCAAATATATGACTATAAACATGTACTTTATGTAAGCCTACCTTTAAACTGAAGCAGAACAAAAAAATGATCAGGAAGTCTCTCCAAAAGGTGCAATAACAAACAGCAATGTTTTGTGTTTTCTGTTGCTGCAGGAACGTACCTTCATGAGCTCATGAAATTATGTCAGCTTTGATGTGGTTTGGTTTCAGACGCACAACATAAACTTCAGCAGTCAAAAAAAAGCAGTTCCTCTGTGTTTAAGAGCCCCATGTTTTTTTATTGGTGAGAGCAGTTCCGCTTTTTAAGAGTTAGAGTCAATATAAAAAAATCTGTTGAGCATGTTCATTTATTTTAACAGCTAAAATTAAATAAAACTACTGTTGTATCCAAAAAGTCTCAAAGTCCTGCTGTGTTATTTATTGTCCTGAGTTGTCTACAGTTCATGGCGGAGGAGGTAGCGGTGGTTGGGCTTCAGGTCAACTTCTACAGGAAAGTGGTCGCTGACCTCTAGAGCCTGTGGTGCAACAAAGATAACAGTTCTAATATCCGTGTTAGGTATCAACTTGAACTTGAATTTCTCAAGAAAGGTATGGTTTTCGCATGTCTGAAGAAACTTTTTGACAAGTTTACCTCCTCTTCAGTGAGATGGAAACTCTCTTTGAAGTTGAACGGTTGAGCTGAACCTGGCACTATACTGGAAATAATCTCACGTCCATGCACAATGATCCTGTTTTGAGATGAAAAATTAAAACCAAACTGTAAGACATAACCCCATCTGTAGAAAAAAGTCCACATAAGGATATCATGCAAAAATGTGTTGTCATTATAACACAGTATGCACATAACACTACACAGAAATAATACAAATAATCCCAGTAATTCAGTTTTCAGCAGTCACTCACCGGTCATATGCACAGTGTGTCTTCTCACGGACAGTAGTGTCTTGCTCATCTCCAATTAGCCAGCGAAATTTGGGGTCACTTCTCAAGCGCACAGCTTTCCAGCCTTTGATGGTGACATAGTTGCAGTCAGCATTGAGGTCCCCCAATATCATCACATTCTGGGCAAGTGAAAGAAAGCAGAAGGGGAAGTTCAACAAATTGAAATTACTCATAAGTGTCATCATAAATGGGAGAGAGAAACTAATGATGATGATGTTAAGGATGTGGTGTAACCTACATCAGTCTTCCATTTCTTGTAAATTTCTCTGAAGACGGTGTAAAGTTCATCCATTTCCTTCATGGCAGTTTTGGGACAGGTGTGCTGACCAATCAAGACAAAATCCTTCACCACTGACAAAACAAAAGACATTTATCAGACATCTTTAATGATTATGTGCTCTCGAGTGTCCCAGTCTTATCCTGGTTGTGATGCTATTCATGTATGAAGTTTGTATGGAACATAAAGGAACATATTATCCAAGTGTCTGTCAGGGTAAGTGCAAGTTTCTTTTTTACTCCCAGAAAATCTGTCATTCTTGCACCAACTGAAATGCCTCCATAGTACAGGATGAACCCAGTTTGGTTTCTGGTTGCTTGTATCACACTGCTTTATTTAGCTTTTTCAGCAGATTATTGATTTGGAGGATGAGCGTAACAAGTAAATATATCTTTGAACAACTATAAGACTATATAATTTGTATTTCATAAATTGTCTATCATTATATTTTTTGTTTAATGACTCACTACTACACAGCCTTAGTTATAGATTCATCTGCACACGACATAATAATTAGAAACCTGGATAAGATGCTATATTCCTGTTAACATAGCCAGGTTTCTCAAAATAGGCTCCTTAAACCAGCATATGATATTTGTATGCACGGAAAATCATGGATAATAAGCATACTAGATAACTTTCATCTCATCTTACATGTTGTAGGGGAGTGAAAGCGAATGATGAAAGGCTCTCTGGAGAAAACATCAGTTTCATTGGTCCCATGTGTCTCTAGTTTAGGGTACTGATACTGCTCTTTGACCTTCAGCACATTGTTTCTAGAGATGACAAGAGAGGAAGAAGAGTACGTTAAGGATGACATTGAATTGACCGGTTACAGAAATGTATTATGTATTATATGTTTTACCTGTAAATGTAGACATATTGCTCCTTGTAGGTCTTCCTCCCCAGCCTCACGCTTTCCACATAGGAATATGAGTTTGATTTGTCAAAGCTGGTGGCAAAAAACATAAATGATACAATGTTACAGTTAAATATGTTCATGTTATGTATGGTGTGGATGTGACAGATTATTCACCAGATCTTTTAAATTGGCTTTGTTTTTTAAATCCATCCATATGACAAAAGCATGTACCTGTTAAGATCTTTAACCAAGGTTCGGATTGCCTCTCCTTTAGAGTCTCGTACCTCCTGAATGAGACACAAGTCGCACCGAGAAAGAATCTTGGGAGCAAAACAAATAATAAAAAGATCCATCAGCTGTCTAGTTTTTTGTGGATGTTGCTGTCATGTATCATTATGTACACATACAACTGAGTACCTTTTGTAGAATCCCCATAACCTTCTTGTTGTTTGCCTTTGATTCACCAAAGCTCTGAACGTTGAAAGCGCAAATTTTTAGGGACAGTGTGACGTTCAACACACACAGCCCCACAACAAACAGCAGAACTGCAGTCCTCATCTTGCACAGGATTATCGCTCTAGAAGTAAAAGAGAGTTTGGCAAGATCCCTTTTGTCATGTACTGTTTCAGTATTGGGAAATATTGTACAAAAACCTCAAGTCACAGTACATACTTCACAACCTCTTACCTTCAGAGCCAGTTTGACCAGGAGACTGACCTCAGCCTAGCAAAGATCCATCTCTTCAATGACCTGCAGTTTATTTGGGGAACATACAGGTAAACCATCTGTGTGGTGGATATGCTGCGTCAGTGCCTGTTGAGAATAGAGCTTTATCTGGAACAGTTAAAACCACTGAATACAATAAACAATGGCTCCATCACACTCAGAGAGTTCAGCTTTGAGTGTGTTTTGTCTCTAAGTTTGAGTGTAATCAGACAATAGATGACACCATGTGTCATGTCTGTCAGTTTCATGAACATTTGTGTAGAATTTACCATAAATCATTTTGTGAGTTTAGCACAGACATAAGCAGCTGGTAGTTACCACACAGTGCCATCACATCACATTTTGTCTCTCATCTAAATTTTATTACTTCAGTCTTTTTCATATAATTACCCTGTATAGTGAACCAAAGCATTTCACTGCCATCATTCACAGAGAATATTTGATGCATATGTGACATAAAAACCTTGAACTTGAAAAATGCAATAACAGAAATGGTTTATGTATTTATGTCAGTATGAATGTTTTTTTGTTTTTTTTTACTTGTATGAAATAGTTGAAACAGGTCAAATAGAGATTTTCATCAAACCACTGAACCATATTTCAACCTCAAACACATTTTATTAACTTATTTGAAACATACCGAAATGGAAACTAAATTTTGTGGGGATTTTATGTTTTTTGAAACACTGCAGGGCTCATGGGGACTTAATACAGTATGTACAGTTGAGTATGGCAGCACACAAGTAGGTATATTACGTAACTTTTTAATCACTAAGCAGGATGAGATCTTACCCACAGGGCTCTATATGGAGATATTTTATAACTAATTAGTGATACCATTGTAAACATGAGACAGGAAATGACGTCTTTGGAGTCTCAGTTTGAGTTTCCTAGTTAGAGATGCAGCAGGATACATTAAAGAAGAAGTCTGGCATTAAACCAACGCAGTACAACTCTAACCAGTGACACCAGTAACACCAGTAACACCAGTAACACCAGTAACATTTGTTAGAAACAATATTTTTAATAATTCAAGTTGGTACTTCTAAATAAATAAGCAGTTACAGTACAAAGGACATGTCCTATGCAGATGATATTATCCACTCAATGTTTTCTTGTCATCTTCAGTGTCATTAAAATCAGACAACTAGTGAGATGACTTTGCTTTTTTTGCAAGTTTTCATTGTTGAATTACAAACAAACATTGCAGCATTTTTCACACTTAGATATGTTCCCATGTATTTGAACTTGCAAACATATACAGTACATCCCACTCAACAAATGATCTCACATCACACTCACTTTGAATCCCAAGTTTCAAACATTAAGAAATACAAAAATATCAACAAACTACATCCTAGAAAAATGTTAAAAATTTCAAAACAAAAGCAACAACAAACTACGTGAATATGCCTGAGCAGTGACATGATCATATTGGTCTAAAACAGCCTGAGTGTCGAGGAGAGGCCATTTCCATGAGATAGTTGTCAACGCGTATCTCTATATCTGAGTAAAGGTCCTCAACTTGTTCCCTGAAAGGTGGATGCCACAGCCACAACATGGCAACACCTGCCACAGCGAGGAGTAGGAGGAAGAACACAAACACTCTCCACCAGGAGCCACAGCGTGCCTAAACAGAGAATGAAATGTCTGAATGAAATGAAATATATAATGTTGTATATGGTAATATACACAATAGTAATAAGAATCTTGAAGCTGATCTTTTGGTCACTGCAGCAAATATCTCAAAATACAAATGTCACAAAGTATAAAATATAAATTGGTGCAGGACATCTACAATGTAAAGGCAAGTGAGAGCATTTGAGTATGAGCAAGGACATCAAATCTCACCTTCCCTTACACACACACATACACACACACATACTGCTCACCGGTGTCCTGCGGCGGTTGCTGAGCTGCCGAAGCTCGTCCCTGCACTGCGACAGCCGGGCCTGACTGGACTGACATTCCTGCTCCATAGCATGCAGCTCTGTCTGCAGCTCCTCACACTGGGCACGTGCACACACACACAAAAACACCATATGGAAGGGGAATGTTTGACAGTAGTTCAAATTTGGTCTCAACACATTTGATGTAGATTTACAGTACATGAAATCTTTAGAAATGCATTTTATTTACAGACATTTCTGTCTCTGAGACATTAACCAGGAATGAGGGCATGTAATCTTTAATAAATCATTAATGTATTTTCAAAGCATTTTGAAAAACATAGCAAGTGAAAGTTGAGATAAGAAATATCTCTACATCTTGTGGATTTCTTGTAAACAAAAGCTTATTATATTTTAGGATATTATGCATCATTCTTTGCACAACACCTGATAATGAGAAAGTCTGTAAATGACTGGAATATTATTTATGTTTCACCTAGTGTGGATTCATAGCACTTTATTTATCACCAGGATGCTCTGAATCAAATGACATCATGGTTGTGAATGCTACAGTATATTGTAAGTGTGCCTGGATCTCCTCTTTACCTCTCTCTCCTTGAGTTGGAGTTTCTCCTGAGTGTGACGGAGCTCCTCCCCCACCTGAGAGTCTCTCCTCACTATCAGTCGTGGCTCTGCTTCCTCTGGCGTCAGACACTCCTGCATCATGATGTCCTGGCTCTCATTGGCGCCATCTGGTAAATAGAAAGTGTTTAACATATATGAGCCATGTTGTCTTTTTTTAACTGCTACTTAGCATACAAAGATTGCTCACAGATAAAGGCTGACAGTGGCTTCATATTGACCTTCTCAAAATATGCAAAGAGAAAAAAACTGACCTCTAAGAAGTTGGACTTCCTCTCTTAAACCTTCGTTGTCTTCTTCCAGCTGGCAGATGTTGTATTGAAGCTCTTTCCTCTCTTGTCTTAGTGACATCATCTCCTCCTTCAGCTCAGCCTCTCTGGCCCTGGAAAGCTGCACAGGACAAGTGTGCTTTTCACAAATGTTTACATTGAAACGTCTGACCTGATCCACATTATACCACAGAATACCCTACCTCGATTTGACTGTGCAGCTGTTGCAGCTGTTCATTACTGAGGTACTGATGCTCCCTGAGTTGTGCTGAGCTCAGCTTCAGATCCTCATAAAGGCTCTGCCACTTCAGTGCCTCTGCCTTTGCTGTAAGTAGCGCTTCCTGGTGGCAAAAATACAAATTCTCTTCAAGACTCAGCTGTGTTAACCATGACTTTTTGATATCACAGTGTCAGCAGAAAACCCCTTAAAAGTTAGAGATGATGACGCTGTGTCTCTCTCCTTAGTCTCCTTAGTCAAATAAAAAGAACATTGCTGTTTATCATTTGTATTAAAAGCTAAATGTTTGACCTGCATTGTCTCTGCCTTTGTGACTGCTTCAGTTTTCTCCTGCGTGGCCTTCTGCAGGGCGACCAGGGCCTTCTCTTCATAAATCAGTTTCTGCTTTTCCATCTGCAGCACCAGTTTCTTCACTCCATCCTTGGGAAATTTCTGTAAGGACACAACAGTGCTTAAACCCACAAATGCTTACAGGGTGAAATGCAAACCCTAACCATAGAGGCACGCTCCACAGATGCTGCATTATCGCTGCATGACAGATGAAAGTAGAGCAGAGGAGCTTGACTGCTTACCAAATGTAAACACACAAGTACTAAATGTTTTGGAGTTGTTGCAAATACAGAATACAAGACAACACTTACACTACATGATAAAACAAACAGACTCAGTGGTGCTTTCTTTGTCACTAGCTGCTGTTTCTTACCTGCAAGCAGACTTGCAGTTGAGCCTCCAGAGCCTTGATCTTGTTTCTCAGCAGGTCTTCACTGCAGCGAGCCTGTGTGGGTTAGAGAGGAAATGACTGACTGTCACGCTGTAACCTGCAGATGGAAAATTAATGGTTCATGTAGCAAAATCTGTGACAGTGTGCTCTTTCACTGTCTGCACGCACTCATGCACCAAGGAACTTGCAGCATCAGTGATCCTCAAGAAAAATCACAATGTGCTGTAAAACTACACTGTTATAAGTGTGGAAAATAAAATATATGTCGACTAATGACAACATACCTGGTATAAAAAAAAACAGCTTTTATAGATTTAAAGCATTAACAATCTAACCTAAATAAACTACTACCCAAATTACCAAAAACAAAAACAAAAAAAGCCATTCAATACAGCTAGAATAGACAAAAGAGAGCTAATGAGGATGTATGACACCTATAATACTTAGTAACTATCACACCCTTCCTGCATAAGACTGACAGTTTGCACTTGTCCTATGCGGCGTAGGCTGAGGCGGAAGCAGGAAGCTCCAAACCACAGACTGCACAGGCCTTCCTGATGTAGCAGCAGCCATCATTCGCTTTGTTCACGACCGTGACGAAAACATTTTCAGTCTTATATCAACTGAACCAAAGAGCAACCAACAATAATATAACATAACATGAGAAATATATTTCTGGTGTTTGGAGACAGTAACAGTAAAACACAGGCCTTCCTGATATTTGATTTATGTCAGGTAGGCCTGTGCACACAGAAGAAGAGTCTTACTGTCCATATTTTGTTGGAGGAGTTCATGAGGTTTGACGTTCTCTCCTGCAGAGCTGCCAGCTTCTTCTTCACTATGTCTTCTCTCCACAATGCCTCCTGACAGAAGAGAGAACAACAATATGCAAATATGTGGTTAAAGTCAGTTAGTATTTTCTCTCCAGATGTTAACCTGATATGATGGTAATACTAATTGATAAGTTGTCAGCTCATGTACTGGGTGAAATGAGAACAGTTACATTTTATTGTGTGCATAAGCCTATCTCCCAAAAAAACATTGAACAAAACACAACTCAGGATGGACTGAAATAATTCGTTTGCTTACCTGCAAGCAATCGGCTAACTGCTGAATATCCTGTTATTTGAAAGATGAGAAACAAGAAAATCAGTTGAAGTTGTTACATCTCATTTTGCTAATCTGTCATTTAAATCAACACCAATGAAACTTTGAAACTCACTGATTCCTTGACAGTGATGAGTCCAGACCTGCATGGGAGAAAATATAAATTTCATTCATTCATTAAAACAAAACAATGATGTGAAATTTGAGACTTAACAAATCAAGTCCCACTCACTCTGTCTGCACAGTGGCCTCTCGCATTGTCTTTTTCTGCTGACTCTTTTCAGTCTGAATGAATGTTTTGATGCTCATCTTTTGGGCTTTCAAAAGAGTAGAAAAAATGTATTATTAGTTTGAAAAATTAAATATTGTTTCACAGCTTCATGTTAAATAGTTCTGTAATTGGCAGGACATTTACCATTTATACTATTCTCTCTTTTATCCGTGCTTTTCTTCTTGTTTGATTCTTTTGTCACTGTTGTGGAGGTATATACTTGCTTCCTTGTGGGGTATTTCTCATGCCTCACCGGCGTTACATGTTCTGACCATAAGGAAGCCTGAGGAAATGAGAAGAGATAAAAGAAGATGCAGAACTATGTAATACAGATTTTGTGATGTTGTACTCCAAATAATATAAAAGGATTTCGTCTTTACCCATTTACTGGTGCTTGGGTCATCCGATACACTGCTGTTTGGTGTTAAAATCATTACTGGGTGTCCATTAGCAGTTTGAGTATTTTGGATATTTGTATACAATGTCTCTGACTTGCTGACTGAAGTGTATTTCTTCCCTCCAAATGTCTTTGGAGTTTTTCTTTTTGAGGAACAGTTTGTAGAATTCGCTCCACACAAGTCTGGACTGACTGATCTCCTCCTGAGAAATTCTAGGTGCCTCTTTTCCTTCAGTTCATTCTTTATCAGTTTTGTGTTAAATTCTCTCGTAGGGCTCCGACAAGAAGTCACATTGTTACGTCCTCGTAGGTGTTCATGTTTCTCTGCTCGGATCTCCACTTTCTGGTCAAAGCCTTTCACTGGGGAGAGCTGAAATCCACTGACAGCCAGGGCATCCATGGCAACTCCTCTGGCTTTTACGGTGCTTCGAGCCTACAATGACAATGTTTCACGAAATTGAATATGAGAAATACAGTGCATAAACAATTGAGATAGGAAATTGTTAGGTGCTTAAAAATAGGGTTTCTAAGCACTGCAGGTGCAGAATGATGGCTCAGACGCTACATCTAATTATAAAACATGTGTTGAATTGTCTTTTTTAGGTGTCAAACCAATGATTCATATTTACAGAATGCACAGGAAATGTTTGAAGTATGCCTTCATATTTAGCTTGCATAAATAAAAAAATCTTAAATACTATCTTGATATTTCTTATCTCAAGACTTTTACTTGCTTAAACAAAAAAATAGAAAGATGGAAAATGAGTGATCTGCATCACCAGGCTGTGTGCTAAAGGTGTGTGAGCAATGCATAAAATAAAGTAAAATATAAATCATCCCTGGTGGTGTTGGGTCAAGGTACCGGCCATGAACTTAAACAACCCTGCTTTAAGTCTAGCCAGGCATCTTTGTTTTATGTTATTCCGCGTCTCTCCCTGTCCTTCATTTCTATCTACTCTCTGCTATCTAATAAAGACATATGCAGAACAAATGCAGAGTCCTAACAGTATATTTTACAGTCAGGATACTCTTTGTAGCTGAGAAATATATTTTCTCTGCGAACCATGCAGGTATGTTGCAGTGGAAGCAGTAGAAGTATCTCCAGAAATACTAGTATAAAAATACAAGTAACAGTAATAGTAGGCAATGTGTTATAATAAATGCTGCAGTAGTTGCATTTTGTTAGAACACAACCACAGTTATCAAACACAAACAGACAAGGCCCCTGTGACTGTTGATTGAAGCTGTGGAGGGAAAATGCACAAGATAATGCAAAGGAAAAATGTTGCTTAATAAACAGAAACCATGGTAAAAGCTTACCTTCTACGCCATCTCATTCAGTGGGGGAAAACTCTTTGTGAGTTTGTTAGGAAGTCATCCATTTTCTCACTCTTCTGAAATAGTGTCCGGACGTTTTGTCTGTGTTTCACATGTAGCTGTTTCTGTTGAGCATAATTTTACAGGAAGTGAAGAGAACCCACAGCGTCATATGTTCCTCTATCTCACCAGCCACTCGCACCAAACTGATGCCATACACGGGTGGGCCCCAAGATTACAGACAGACCCAGCCAATTCCCCCTGCATGCAGTCTGGGATAAAACACACCACTTGGGAGAGAGAGAGAGAGAGAGAGAGAGAGAGAGAGAGAGAGAGAGAGAGGGAGAGAGAGAGAGAGAGAGAGAGAGAGACCGTTTGTGTGGTTGCCTTTTGGAATTTTTTTTTAACAGCAGTCTCATTTCATTATTAAAATGTCTATTCTAAATTGCCTGTCTTTATACTAAATGCATATGTGACTACAGATCATCAACAGCTTTGTTATTATCTGGTGGAGTGAATGTGCATGCTTGTGTGTTTGAGTATGTTATTAGCAGTTTTGGAAGAAGTACTCAGATCCTTTACTTAAGTAAAAGTACTAATACAGCGATGTAAAAGTACTCAATTACAAATGAATGCCCTGCATGATGAATCCTTCTTGAGTAAAAGTACATAAGTATTATAGTATAACTGTATTAAAGTAAAAGTAGTGGTATGGTCCCTCTGGCTGATATATCATTATATATAACATAATTAGATTATTAATACTGAAGCAGTGTATGAGCAGCATGTTACTGTTGTAGCTGCTGGAGGTGGAGTTAGTTTGAACTACGTCATATACAGTTAGCTAGTTTAGTCCAGTGGTCTCCAACCTAGAGGTCAGGACCCTCCAAAGAGTTAGCAGATAAGTCTGCTGGGATGTGAGAATTATACAAATAAAGAGTGTTTGATTGATTGATTGATTGATTGATACACATCTGTTTTCAGTTTTTTTACTTTTTCTCTAATCTTTGATTTTTGGCAAAATATTGGATAATTTGAACATTTATTGAAATGAAGCCATGTGAGAAATTTAGAGGGAAAAATATTGAAGCTGTTAACAATTCAGACATCTGAAATGTGAGCCTGACTACACAGTGCTTTTTGTAAAATGTCAAAAAGCCAAAAAGGTTGAAACCACTGGTTTCATCTGTAACAATGTGTTTATATATAACAATTTTAAAAGCTTGTTATATTGTCCATTGAGTCAAATCTTCATCTGAAAACTAACTAAAGCTGTCAAATAAATAGGTGTATGTAGTAGAGTAGGAAGTACAATATTGTGGAGTGGGAAGTATAATGTAGTATAAAGTACCTAAAAAAATGTAGTTGATTACAGTACTTGAGTAATGTACTGTGGAATGTCTGACTTAATATTTTATTGTGCTAAGTAAGTTATTGTGCTATTTTTGATTAAAGTCATGTGAATATTCAAGATGAATTAGTCTAAATTGGATTTTAGCGTGAGGTGTAAGCTCAAATGTGCCCCATTAACGTGTTAATTACCTTTATTAATCCAAATTAATCATCAGGACGGTGATAAGGTGTACCTTTGCGTGCAGCGTCACCTATTGGCTCCTCCATGAACCTCTAAAAGAGAGAGAGAGAGAGGGGAGAGATAATTAAAATCTCGCGATGTTTCCGGAGGACTTCCCGTGTGTCCGCCATCCTTGTGGCTCTTTGCAAAAGGGCACGAAGAGGCCGAGACAAGGGTGCCCGCTGTAGCAACAACTCCTTCAAACATGCTGTCCAGGCTCGTCATTGTTTCAGGTATGCACTTGTGTGGTTTTTATGTGGTCAGTAAACCCAGTAAGATGATATATTACTGAACTGTCAAGCAGGACACATTAAAGTTTAAAGTGAATGTGAAGCTGAAGGGTAAAGTGAAGGCCGCACATTGAATGAGCGACATGCTAACGCTAGTTGTATGTAACTAGTGTGCATATCTGCTCTAAAAGTTGCTAGTTTACTGCATATTTATATTTGTGGCAACGCCTATTGATTGTGTAGCCATTGCAGACATCATTAGGCAGATCTGAGTTAGCTTTAGGTGACATTCCAGCATACAGATTAAAGCTACAATAGCTAACCTTAGCGCTACACGCCTGCAAATGTCACCTTTTTGACAGCTAGCATTGACTTTGTGTTTCAAGTAAGGACAAACAACACTGTCTTCACAATAAAAGTCCATCAGAAGTGCGTTTTTATTTTAATGCCATCACAGGTAGTTCATTTGAAGCCAGACATATTGCTATCAGATGTTTAATTGATGTTACGTTGTCATAAGGTGTTGGAAAGCCTCAACCTGTAACTGGGTTTATGTTAAGTTTGGTCACAGGAAGATTAAATACACCAGTTAATGAGGTGCACTTGAGGAAGGAGTCGTGCAGTTTTTGGTCCCTTCAAGGTTATACAAGTCAAGGACAGGTTTATATCTTTTTTTAAATGTGTCTTTAAACAACAGTCAGGTGTCTATTTGAGCACTGAAAGAGGTTTTCTTTATTGTAATCATTCCTCCTGCTCATACTGGTTATTAAAAGATCTCCTTCAAATGTTCTTTCAGTGTAAGTGACAGGGCCCAAAATTCACAGTGTGTCCACACAGTCATTTAGTGCAAAAATGCATTTAAAAATATATCTAAAGTTTATATCGATGGCAGAAACGCAAAACCTCCTATCTAAAGAATTGATTTATCTTGCAGACAGACTGAAAATGAGCATCCTTCCCTGTTCTCATCATCCAAAGTGAAATCCACCAATCAGAAAATCCTGCAGATAGGAGGTTTTGTGTTTTGCCCATCGATATGATGCTTCAGCTGTCTGAATTTATCATATGACGTGGTTATCTGCCACATTACAGTCTTTTTAGCATCATATTTACTCTCTGAGGACAGTGGATTTTGCCCCCCGCCACTTACATTGTAAGTTCTTTATGAAGGGATCTTATTATGGTCAGTGTGAACAGGAGAAATGATTATGGCAAGAAAAATATGTTTCAGTGTTTATTTGGGCACCTGGCTGTTGTTTGAGACAGACTTAAATACTGGAACCTGTCCTTTTATCAACAGATAAAACATGAATAAAAATGATTTTTGTAATTCTGTGTTCTGTTGTTTGCAGCCAGTGCCCTGAAAGGCAGTGGCCCTCTTGGCGCTGGGTAAAGTATTTTTGTCTTACAAATAGTTTTTACTGTATTTGTTACTAGCATAATGACACATCTATATAACAATGATAAACATTATATGATTGCTGTGCCTCTTGAAGCTTTAGCTCACAGTGTTGTCTCCCACAGTCTTGTCCAGGCGTCTCGCTCTCTGCACACCACATCCCAGAGCCTGGCCCCAGTACCCCCTCTGCCAGAGAAGGGAGGCAAAGTCCGTCATGGTATCTTCCCAGAGGAGATTTTCCAGCTCCTGTACCCCAAAACAGGAGTTACAGGTCAGTAGGCTGTAATCAGTGTTATTTCATTTCATTTTAAATGACAGGCTTTGTAACAACAGAAGTGAAATACTGAATGTCTAGGAAAAAAACTCATCACTGACATTAAATAACAATTTCACCATTAACACATCACCAAAAATGATACTTATTCACCCTTGTTAGCCCAAACTCAAATTTATAGACAGGAAAAAAAGATAAGTCCTTAGTTTGATATTCAGTATGATGCCACTAAATGTGTCAACTCAGTACTTTTCATGAAAGTCATAAATGGTTTTACTTGGCTGATACTAGAGATCAGTCTCTCAAAAGTTGACATGTTTTGTCAAGAGAAATATGTATTGCACTGAGTTTGCGGTCCTGCTCTGCATATTAATGTCTGTATTATGTTTAGTCATAGAAATAAAGTTGACTTTGGTGCAAGTGTGTGTGTTTTGAAACGTAAACCCATCACACATCTCTTGGAAGCCCAGAGACAGATTTGAGTGTGAGTTAGAAGGCATATCCCACCAGTTATTATAGGTGTGCTCAAGCTCCCTGCATTCATACATTTTCCACAGAAATAAGCTGCTGTATGATTGTCAGATGAGTGATGATGAAAAAAATCTTAATTTTTCCTTTATCCACTAGGACCCTACATGCTGGGTACTGGCCTCCTTGTCTACATGCTTTCAAAGGAAATCTATGTCATCAACCACGAGACCTTAGCCGCTGCCTCCATAGGTGCTGTCATCATCTATGGTGTCAAGAAATTCGGTCCAAGTGTTGCAGCTTTTGCTGACAAACTGAATGAGGTAGGCTGGTCTGATGGGTATTTTCCCCTCTCTTTTTAAAATCTTTTTATTGAGAAAGACTGACAGATAGTCAAAGTCATAGACCGATGACTTTGTGATCCAGCAAACTTTCAGTCAAACTTACTGGTCGTCTTTTGTGCAAAACATCGTAAGTAACCTGCAATCCCTCTGTGTGTGTGTTTACAGGACAAAGTGGCGAAGGCTCAGGAGGTGAAGGATGTGGCCATGACCGCCCTGACTCAGGCTATTGAGGACGAGAAGAAGGAGCAGTGGAGAGCAGAGGGAAGATCAATTCTCTTCGATGCTAAGAGAGTGAGCTGCTATGATCTTTTTATTTTCCTATATCTTAACTATTCATAATGTACTGCTCCATACTTATGCAATATGGCTTACTAGAAGCTGATAGTTCCCCTGTAGTCTTCTATGTTCATTTCCAGGATTTGAAGACACTGAGAGAAATATTTAGTATTTATGGACCTCTGCTGGCAAACAGCAGAAATTGCAACAACATCAGAGAGTCACTAAAGAAACTTGCTATGGGGGTAATGGGTAAAGCTGTGATACTGAGAGGAAATCTTATCTACATTCTACAACAAAGTCAAAATTACTTCATGTTCAAGTTGTGGCACCAATTGTATCACTGAATAGCAGAGTTACAGTTGCATCTCTCTTTAACTATCGTCAGTTTGTTTGAAAATATGTGCCTGACTTGTATTAAGCCTGGACTAAGGGACTTGGATATTTTTATGCTTAAGGGTTTTTCATAAGTGACTTGAACAATTAACATACATTTGATGTTTAGAGTTGTATGTCTCTTTGGTCACTCAAAGAAAAGGTTGAGAGTACATATAAATCATTGAAAAGCACAGGAAGTCGCTGACCATGAACTAGTGAACTTATATGCCTAATAAAGGCTTTAAACATCCCAGCATGACTTATTTTAACCTGCTTATGTTGATTATGAAATAAATCTTTGCAACCTGAAGGTTGATGAGGTAGTGAAAGAAGACACAGGAGACATCCATTTGACATCTATGTATGTGATGTGGTGATAACGTTTTGCATGGACTGCTCTTCTCCCCTCTCAGAACAATGTGGCCATGCTGTTGGAGACCAACTACAGAGAGAGGCTACACATGGTGACCAATGAGGTGAAGAGACGCTTGGACTACCAGGTGGCCCTGCAGGACCTCCACCGCCGAATGGCTCAGGAGCACATGATTAACTGGGTGGAGAAGAGCGTCATTGGCAGCATCACTCCTCAGCAGGTCAGTAGTTCTTTCTGCTGGGTCATGTTTGTCAGTGTATGTGTAATTACAGTTGTATGCAAAAGTTGGTTTTTAATAAAAAAGATGTGAACACAGATTATATAGGATATGGAACATACAACACTATTTTCAGCAAACATTAATGCATAGTTACTTTTTTCATAAATTGAACAAAAATAAAAACATTGTGGGATGTGCAGCACTCCCTCTGGTAGACTCCCTCTCAAAGTCCACCCACAGATTTTCTATTATGTCAGGGGACTGTGATGGAAATAAAACCCCAAAACCTTCAGCTTGTGTCTCTTGAGGTAGTCTTTAGTGGATTTCATGCTATGTCCTGTTACACAAGCCACCCAATTTTCAGCTTAAGCTTTTTACAGACAGTATGATGTTTTATTTATTTTTGTATTTATTCTTCCCTCCTCCCGTGCAGTGTTTCCTGTGCCACTGGCTGCAACACAACCCCAAAGCATGACAAATTGACCCCTGAATTTTAGTTAATCATTTTGATTAGTGCCATTGTCACAGCCTGGTTTCAAACCTCAATCCATTTTTGGTAGCGTAAATGTAATGAGGATCAACAAGTACTAAAAGTTTGTTCACGTCTGCTTAGATTTGTTGCCTGTTCTCTCAGATAGTTACTGATTTGAATCAAAACTTTATTTAAGGGACAGTTTTACGGCCGCTTACTGTATGTTCACACAATATTGAACATTTTATACTAATGGGGAAAATATTTCAGTAGAGAAATCTATTTATTTATTTATTTATTCATAAAAAATGTTTTGGCATCAGCACTGAAATACAGTTACTTTATTGACATTAGTATTAGGGCTCCTGGCCTTTTATTTTTTTTATTTTTTTTATTTTACTTGAAATATAAAAACATTTTATCTTTATTGTGAGAAAATAGAAATGGCAATTAAGTTTTTAAACATATATATGAGCTTTTACTGTTCTTGTATTTTTAAATAAGTTGTTCATGTCTGTTTTTTCAGGAGAAGGAGAGCATCGCCAAGTGCATCACAGACCTGAAGGCTCTGGCCAAGAACACTCAGGCCAAAGCCACCGCTTAAACTGTCGAGTCTTCAGAGAAGGCTCCTCTCAACCCCAACTCATTGTCCCAAGACGAGACCCCACTTTTCTTTACAGAATAAACTATTTCCTCTTTAAAGATCGTCTCTGTCAATATTATGTGTACAGTATTTACACGTCAGCTGATGGTAAAATAAATGGTTCTCTTATTCAACTTCAACTGGCTAGTTTGTGTTTATACACTTGAAGCAACATTTTTTTCTTTTCTTTGAATAGCTAGGTTAATCTTTGCCCTCATATTTTCTCAGTGACGTTAGATGTATGTCACATTTATGGTTACGGTCACTATTATTATCACCATGATAGATTAAGCTTTAGTTGCTTAAGACTAGTTTCTGTAGCACATGAAAACCTTTGATCACTCTCAGAGAGATACTGTGGAGCTTTTGTAAACCTTTGGACTCATAAAGAGCCAGAGATTTGCTGCCCTCCACCATACTTGAAATTCTTACTCTCGAATCACAGATCAGGCCAACCCTCTTCATCCGTCACTCCCATCATATTGTTGCACTTTGATCCTGGTGATCCAAGCAGGAAGTTAAGTGAATTTTCCCAACCAGCCGTGTGAGGGACACATTATTTCTGCTGTGACTGGTCTTGGTAGAGAATCGGATTTGAAAGAGAGGAACAATGATACCACAGAGCAGCTGACAGGTAACAATTTAAGAAATAACTGAGGTTGATGTAAAAAGTGGTTAGAATTTAAGGAGGTAAAATAACTGGTGGAGGTGTTACATCCTGCTTAGAAATGGAAGTGTGTTTGTTCTTAGAGAGAGAGGACTGTTGATAGGAAAATCTCTTCTTATATCGTACACTCAATCCAGGAGGTATGTAATAGTTTGAAGTTCAGCCTTTAATATAAAATACAAGTCAATTTTGTATTCTTAGACCTTGTTGAGTTAGGGCAGGTGTTTGTATCAGTGATGTTTGATCAGCTTCAAAACCCCCTTCTTACCGATCATAGTCCAGAGATAGATTAATAATTATTGAAGGTTTTTGTTAATTTAAACCTTGAATTCTAACATAATATGTAAGTCATTAACTGAGCATTTTACTTTTAATGCTTTGTGGTGTTTATTTTGCCTTTTAAATTTAGTGTGAAGCTGTCTAAATCTTAAATGATCCCAATTGTGTGAAGAAATACTTTGTATATTATGTCAACAGTGTATCCAAGCAACCAACTCTCTTGGTTTAATATGAAATATAAATGTAATATGGGGTGTTATTTTGCCTAATCATATTGTTACAGGTTGGTGTGAAGTAACTTCTGAGTGATTCTTGCCAGTCCAAAGTTTTCTTTGTCAGACATTTTGTATTTGGGAAATGTATCGAAACCATGCTCCCTTCTCTTATTCCCCAGGGTAAGTCATTTCACTTTAATTGGCTAAGCTTTCAGCGCAATATAAATACTTTTACCACATGTCTACACACTTCTTCACACCTTCTAGAGATAACGCTCCACTATGTTAAAGTGACTATACATCTCATTTGAGTTTGGAAATTATTTGATTGACATGTAGCGGCCCAGGCTGATGAAGTTTGATGTTACCATTTATTGTATTTTAGGGGTTTCTCACAAGAAGACCTCCCTCAGCAGCGGTGGGGTTTACAACAAGATGACCAAAGGGGTGGTCCACCGGAAAGAAACAACATGTCCAGGCCCAGTGGCAAATCCATATACCGTATGTTCAGACATTAAAAAAACACACGTCCTGTCTGATTATAGTTTCATTTTAGTGAGAACAAAAAGTGTAATAAGTGTTCCTCTTATTTACATCAGAGCAGAGAAAGGAGTACTCTGACGTGCTGAACAGAGGTCCTGACAACCTTCATGTCAGAGTGGAGGTAAATGAATATGAAAACTGCAACTGCATGGAGACACACAGTTCAACCTGTAGCTCTCTTCACTCATGACTCTCCACATTGACTCCACAGCATCTGTTCACCTGTGAGCTGGATGGCCGGGAGACGAGATCAGTGGATGACTGTGTGGCCAAGCTTAAAAGGCTGGATGTCAAAGGTCGCCTATGGCCCCAACAAATGGTCATGGAGGTGCAGGGAGGATATCTGCTCCTCAGTGACATTGAGACCAAAGTTAGTCCCCCCCCCCCCCCCCCCCCCCCCCCTCCTCTTTTTTTTTTTTTTAGCTAAAATGTGTGAAGATGTCTTTTGGATTTGATGTTACACTTGGACATTGTACCCATAAGTGATGGTTCCAAAACTATACCAGAGCTATTAATATACCAGAGCTAGTATAAAAAAGATATATTAAAACTTCTTATGAGGCTTTGGTGTCTGGCTGTAGGGATTTCATCCCATTCAGCAACAAGAATATTAGTCAGGTCAGTAAGGTCTGGTTCACAGTTAACTCTTCTCACAGATAGCATTGAGGCCAGGGCTTTCAGAGGTAAGAGAGGAACCACAACAAATTCAGACAAAAACATATTCTTAAGGACCTCTCTTCCTGCACACGGGTTGTACTGTCGAGAGAGAACTCTTGCCAAATTGGAAGCACACTAATCTAAACCAAACCATAAAATACAGCTCCAGATCAAAGGTGTACATAAGGAGGAGCTGTGTGTAAGGGCGTTTTCACACCAACAACAGCATTTAGTGCATTTAGTTTTAATCAATCAAAACAATCCACCAAAAGAGGTCGTCTCAATCCGCACCAATTAATGAACTCTGGTGTACTTCCGGTGGTGAGAAAGCAACCCGAAACAAATAGGTAAAAAAACACCTAGTTGTAACGAATTATGGGTAGGCTATGGGGGCACTCAATTGTGGATATAATTATATATTTCATTTCATATATTTTATTATGTTTCATTTATATTTCTCGCTGAAGTCACGTGCATCTTCAGATTATTTTCCAGTGGGAGCTGCGCCTCGTTTTCAAACTATAATTTGCCAAGTATTTGTACTTCGTCAGTCTACTGTAGGCTACTTTATATGTCAGGTATCTGTACTTTATTTGGGTATTTAGCCTATTTTAATTTTTCTGACGGCTTTTTGCTTTTACTCCTGTATTTGAACACAAAATATCTTACATTGTCAAAACAGGCTCGTACTTGTTTCAATCTCGGTGACTTTATAAAAATAAGACATGACACGCAAATAAACGAAACCGATTTTTTTTTTCTGTTGGTGTGTGCGCTCCATGTCACCCCCGGTAAAATGCCGGTAATCTGACTGCGCATATCAAAATGTGCTACTGACAGGGCGAGTCCGTGCAGACAGTGCTGGAATATGACACCAGCAGTGAGACTCCTGATATGGACACATGCTGTAAACTGTGCACAGTAATAATAATAGAGGTCGATTATAACTGCAGATTGTGACAGTGAGTCAGTGAGGAGCCATTAAAACATTTAACGCGTTATACTCGGCCTTTAATCTCTTTGGGTTAGCTGTTACCTGTTAACGCTGACTGAACCGTACCAAAGTCAGTACACTACATTGTAACAATTTATTGCCTGCTGAGGACAAAACAATCGAACTATAGGTGTAAAGTAAAGTATCAGGAACAACTGTTTCAGTATCTTTACAATAAGAGAAATCTGCTTCGAGCGTTTTCACAAAAATAAGAGATATTCTGAAAGTAATGTTTAGTGTATAGATGAAGAGAACAATGTTGAAGGTCATACAGAGTTTAATATTTGTTAAAGTACAAAAATAGATTAAATTCAAAGCAGTGAGTCTTTTAACTTTATTTTTCATTATATTATCTGAATACAGCAGCCTATAAATAAACCTGCAGTGTTCAGTTTGATCACCACTTTTTCAGGATCCTTGCTCCATTTTTTAAATGCACAATACCTATCAAAACACTTCCTTGACTTCCAAACTTTTGACTGGTACTGTATGTTGATGCTTTTTACATTACATTTTAACTGAAGTTATTCTCACATTCACTTTTATAAACCCATTGTCGTGATCTTTGTCCTATTCATTGTGATTTTAAAGGCAGAGCTGGAGGCGCTGCCTGTGAGTAGCATCCAGAGCACCAAAGCTGTGTTGGATACCTGTGCCTACAACTCTGTGTTGACAGTAATTGTGCAGGAACGCAGCAAACGCATCACTCAGGTCTACTTGTTCCAGTGTGAGGAGACTGGGGTGAGTTGCATTTTACCAGAAACCTCAGTGATCGTTTGACATGTGTCTGCTATGACTTTCTGAAAGCTTCCAGAAGATGGAGGATGTGTTAGTCACGTTGAAGTCTAATCTCTAAAATCAGTCATTCTCTGAAGCCTTTATCAGTATTTCATAACAACTTGGATGTAGCTTTTGCTTAGATCATGTGGGAGTTTTACAAAATATGTTTTATTTACTAGGCGGACCTCATCAAGAGGGATCTGGATAAGATCGTCCAAAACGGAGGTAGTCATGTGGAACCACGCAGGGAGCAGCCAAACTTCAGGTACATACAGCTCAAAACACACACATACAGCCAAGACAGAGTCATTAATAAAGGATGAAATGACAAAATCAAACTGTAAATTGATTCAAATGCCGTCTGGTGTTGATGTTTACAGGGGTAATCTTCAGAATATGTCAGGGCAACATGCTGCAGGTTCAAGTTTCCGACAGGCTGGGCCTCGTCCTATGCAACAAGAAAGGACCCTGCCACCGCCAGACCACCTGCCGCCACAGTGGGGCAACAGCAGAGAACCAGGTAAAGCTTGGACTAATCCATTGTGTGATCCAAGTGTATGAAAAACACTTTATGGATGTTTTCTTCACAAATAAGCCAAGTTTTGCAAGAAAAACTATCCAGTGCATTTTATATTATGTCAACAATGAGTGCAGTCATGTAGGTATTTACTTACAAACTATTTTCTTGGGTTCCACTCAGAAATGATGCCTCGCCCACAAATCTACTCCCCACATGAAGAACTGATGCACCATCCTGATCTACATGAACTACAGAGCAACCCAGATATGAGTCTATCACCTGAGCAGAGGGACATAGTCAGTGCTGGCATTAAACTATATTGGTGATAAATTATCATGAACATTGTGTATTATTTAGTTTTTTCCTATTATTTATATAGTGTTTTACAAAGCTTCCATGTGCCACTGACTGTTTTATTCCATGCTTTCCACAGGACATTTTGAACCATGTTTTAGATGATTTGGAAATCTTCACGGGCAAAGTGTCTGCTGCATTAAATGGACCTCCAGGGCAAGATAAGAAGAACAAAAAGAAAGGCTTGATGAAGATGAAGAAGAAGAAGAAGGAGAAATCTAATGAAAATGGTAATCCCTCTTTTCATTTTATTTTCTTTAGGTACATGTTATTGCAGTAATTACTGCAGAGTAACCTGCCACAGATCTACAGACATACTGATAGCAAAGATATTTGTGTGATAAATATTTGACGTCATCTTATCTCTGCCAGCTATTAGTCTGCCATATTGGGAGGAATATGTGTCCTGTCTTCAGAAAATTAAATATGGATTCAATCTGCTGGTAAGTACTAAATAGCCCCACATATTTCATATTGTCCAGAGGGGTTTATGTTGACTTAAATGAGTGATTGTAGCCCAAAACAGTGACCAAAAACTGTTTTTTTAACATTACAGGGCCAGTTGGACAGAGCATTGAACAACCCCAGTGCTCCTGACCTTGTTCACATCTTCTTTAGTCGTTTAAGCATGGTGAGCTCTTCTGAATTTATTTTTGACTGGCTGAACCTAGATTCCAGTTCTTTGAAGTCACTGTCAGTCTGCTACATTAGTTGAATTCATAATTCTCAGTTGTGACAGTGAATCATTCCTCTATTTTCTTTTTCTCCCCACAGATATTGCCTCAGTATCCTGCAGATCTGCCTCCCACTGTGCTCTCTCCCCTGCTGACAGATGCGGCACTGCGGTTGATAGGTGAGGTCGTTACCCCAGAGGAGGACCAAATCTGGAGGTCTCTGGGAGACTGCTGGAATGTCCCCAGGTAGGGTGGCTTTTACAATACTCCCACTAAAGTCTTTTATAAACCATGTTACTTTCTTGTATACAGCTCTCTGATTGTAAGTGCATCTGTCAGAGTTAATGTATGTATGACATTTGGGGGAAAAAACGTTGGGAAAAAATCTCACTCTAATTTCAGTTTTAAGATGGGAAATTGTACTTGAGAATTCAAAGGTTGTCATTTGAAAATAAGGAATTGCTGTGACTGATACATGAATTTCAAATGCTAATAACTAAATCAATATATTAATTTCCATTAACTTATGGTTAATGAATTTACTAATGTTTTATAGGTCAGTTTTAAGCCCATTTACTAATACAGCATTTGGGATGCCATTTTGGTGTTGTGTAGTTCTTCAGTGATGAGTTTTAACAACAGCTAATTTTTCACAACCTGGCAACACAAAAGTTATTAAAAAGGTTTTTGCTGCTTAATACATAATTGGTAAATGAATCATTAACCATCAATTCTCAACTCAACTCAACTTTATTTATATAACACTTTAAAACAACCACAGCTGAAACAAAGTGCTGTACATAAATAGATAAAACAACACAGGAACGTAAAACAATTAACAGGAAATAAATACTAAAATAATTGTTTATTGTTTTTAAAACTAATTAAAAACAATAAAATAATAAAACAATAATTAAAACAAACAAACAAACAAACCATAAAACAGTAAAACAGGAGCAGAGTCTCATGCACGGTTGAAAGCCAAGGAATAAAAATGGGTTTTAAGACGAGTTTTAAAAATGGACAGTGAGGAGGCGTGTCGAAGATTTAAAGGAAGCTCGTTCCATAGTTTAGGAGCAGCTACAGTAAAAGCCCTATCCCCTCTGAGCTTCCGCTTTGACCTCGGTACCTCCAGGAGCAGCAGATCAGCTGACCTGAGGCACCGAGCAGGAGCGTGGGGGTGAAGGAGCTCAGAGAGGTAGAGCGGGGCCAGACCATTTAAAGATTTAAAAACAAATAAAAGAATCTTAAAATGGACATAAAGTGCACAGGTAGCCAGTGGAGGGATGCCAGGATGGGCGTTATGTGCTCCCTCTTACGTACTCCAGTCAAGAGGCGAGCGGCTGCATTTTGCACCAACTGGAGACGTGCGAGGGAGGACTGACTGACTCCAAAATAAAGTGCATTGCAGTAATCCAGCCGGGATGTGATGAAGGCATGGATTACTGTTTCAAAGTGCTGTAGTGTAAGGGCTTTACTTTTGCCTGCTGTCTAATGTGAAAAAAGCTGGACTTCACCACAGCACTAATATGCCGATCCAGTTTAAAATCAAGTTTGAGACTGTTGGCTTAAAATAATCTGCCAAAGGATAATCAATAAACCCTTAAAGAAACAGTTGGAATTTTTGGGAAATACATGTATTCACTTTGTTGCCAAGAGTTATGAGAAGATCAATACCACTCTAACATCTGTTAGTTTAGATATGAAGCTACAGCCAGCAGCTGGTTAGCTTAGCATAGCAAGGGGAAACAGCTTTCCTAATCAAAGATTAAAAACAAAGTCTGATGACTATCAGGAGGTCACTGCCAGGCAACCAGTGACTGATTAGGTCATTGTGCAAGAAATACTCTTAAGAAACCTTCTGTAACGTTTTTAAACTTCAATTTTTGTTCAGATTAACCATTTACGATAATTAATGTTTTAATCATTGAGTGTTAGAGGTGCTCTTTGGACAGGTTAGCTGTTTCCCCCTGCTTCAAGTCTTAAACTAACCATGTTTTGACTCATTTGGTGCTAGATGGAGCAGCTGGAGGGACAAATTGCATAATTGTTGCAAGATTTGTATGCTGACCTTAACCCTAACCCCAACCTTAAGCCACACCCTAACCAAACTCACAAGAGTTTGTTCCTCCAGTTGATTCAATCTAGTATTTACCTCTAATATTTAACATCCAGACATGGTTACTATCCCTCTTTGTTACAATCCTTCCATTGCAGCTGAACTGGGAAACACAAAGAGGGAATTTGATGCTAACAAACAGTGGAGGATATCTACTTTATTTGACTGTTAAAGAATCATATTAGCTTTAGATAAACTTCTAAATACACGTTTGCACAAAATGAGGACTATCAATTTTGTTCCCCATTGCTTACTTTGAAAGCACATTTGAAGGGGATCTTTGAATGGACAGTATGAAGAGGAGGATCATTACAGTGAGGAATATCTCTTTCTGTTTTGTTTGCGTGTGGTTTACATTTGCCATGTTTGACTGAGCTGAGAATTGTGTGTGAAAAAGGAGCAACAAAAAGTCTGTTGCCTTTTCTTTTTTTTACTTAGCTGACAGTTTTCTGCCCCCGTCACTTCACAGATCTGGATGGCCAGATGATGATATCCCACCTTATTACCCAGAGTTCTACAATGGCTGGCAGCCTCCTGCCCCAATACGCCGGCCTTCCCAGCCCTCTTTCCAGAACAGTCCAATGAGCAGGAGCAACAGCCAGCGCTTCCCACCTGGTCACCCCAACGGACAGATAAATGACAGTCAGGGCTTCGCGCCCAGAGGGATGGAAGAGGTATAAAACAATGTGACACAATAACTCACCATCAACTTAGATATTCAAAAAATTATGACTTTCAATGGTAACAGCAATATGCCTAGTACTGTATTTATGTTGTAGCAGTGAGATTAGGAACCTGTCACAACTATTACTGCCTGGTGCGGACCAAATAATCAAACGAGTGGTGTGTAACTCCCTTAATTTACTGAGTGATTAATAAAGTATGTTGACACTGCAGGTTGGCAGTGATTAAAATAATATAGTTACCTCCATTGAAAAGTGGTTGACAGTTGGTGATTGACAGTTTTTTAAATGGCTATCAGTTGTAATTACAGCTACTATCTGGCAGTCATTTCCTTTTAATAAGCAGGTTTCAAAGCAACAGGAGAACTAACATTTCCAGTGAATCCATTATCACAAGCCAGTGATACTATATATTTATTCAGTTATATAATTTTGTCCTCTGCAGCCTATGAGCAACAGTCCATGGAGTTCCCGACCTCCATCCCGGTGAGCATTATTACACTGCAGTAAAAGTAGCTTTATGATCATATTTAGGGCAAACACTTGTCTTGTGCTCACTGTACTTTATTCTGGTCTAAATATGTGTGTCTGCAGCTCCGGTGAACCACCCCTGCACATGCGTGTCGCTTACGACTTTAGGGCCAGGAACAACCAAGAGTGCAACGTTGTGAGGGGGGAAGTGGTCGAGGTGAGAAAACAAAAATACAAGAATCATCTTTGTGTTTGTCTGATTGAAGATTGCTTGTTACATTACATTAATTTGGCATGTGTTTTTTTCTGAAACTTCAAACACTTCAAACACTTGCAGGTTTTTGAAAGAAGAAGTATATTGTATAATATAGAGATGATAGGAATCTTTCCACATCTCAAAAGATGAAATACAAGAGTGTGATTATTATAAGAAAACTGGACAAAAGAAACGTATCTGCTGGTAAATCATCACATCATAACATGAGTTAGACTTACAAGGTCCTTTAAACGTAATGCTATGACAGCAGAGCGTCCCATCAACTTAATAATAACACATCACAAGATCCTGAACTCTATTCAACTAAATAAAGGCCGTAGTGTTAACACACCTACATGTGATGTATCTATTAACAAAGAACTACTGTCTCTTTGAAGGCATATGATGATCACAAGATATTATACTAAGAGATGGCCTACATTTACAGTGATCAAACATTTAAGAAAGTGCATCTAATAAATTAATATATAGATAAATGCATCTTAAAAAAATATTTAACATAGAAATAAATGATAAACTATGAGTGTGGAACTTTTTTCTCACACACATGTTCAGTGCAATAGTACAAGTGCTTAGAGTTCGAGCTTGCAAATATGCAATTTCCAATGGTGTGCATTCAAATGGTAAAGACTTTCCACCAGGCAATAATCTGGAAGTTATTGTTACAACTGGATTTGTTTTCGACACTCATCTCTTCTGATAATCTCTGATTATGTTGGCTACCGAACAGGAGAAAAATTGTCTATAGATGCCACATCCACCACAACAACACAATGTGTCATTATGTTCACCAGATGTACTAATGTAGCTCAATATTAAATGGAATCTACACTTTTTATGCTGATGTTACTGTTACTCATCTCTGTGTGTTCATATTGGTGCCCTCTTTAGAGGTTAATTTATTGCCTATAATTTTAAGTTAACATTCAGTGACAGACAGGGCTTAATTAAATAGTTTAAACCTGTTTGTATATTCACCACTGTCACAATCATAGCTGTCATTATTATCAGTATTAACATTGAGATATTTGGTTCTTTTTCTGCTTTTTTGTTTTTTATTTACAGGTGCTTCAGAAAACAAGGCAGTGGTGGCTTGTACGTAACACCCGTAACGAGGAAGGCAACGTTCCTCAGCATGTCCTGGAGTCGTTGAGCAGTGCTGGGCCCGTAGAGGATCTGGTGAGCTAAGTGACACAAACTGTAGCTTTGCTGAGTGACGTATTTAACAGATTTCAAAGATGACATTTTCTTCCCTTCCCTCCACCTCACAGCGAGACACTCGTGGTGGCCCAGTGACTCTGGACATGCGCTCCACACCTCCAGAGGTCAAAGCCTGGCTGGATTACAAAGGTTTCTCCAAAATGTGAGTGACATGATCCACAGGGAGACGAGGGACTTCAGAGATGTTTGTTTAATAAGTTTGTCACGTACTTGATGATGAGGCCGTATAATTGTGTTTTGTTGTTTTTATTGAGCAGCACTGCGTCGAGCCTTGGAGTGCTGAATGGTCACCAGCTGCTGGGGATGACCAAGGAGGAGATAAGGACTGTGTGTCCAGAGGAGGGAGGGAAGGTCTTCTTCCAGCTTCAGGGTGTTAAGTCAGCCATTGCTGTAAGTATTGTACCATGTAATATATACACATTTACAAGACAAGACAACACAAGACAAATCAGTGGCGATTCATTTTGGTCCCTATAGCTCGCCAGTGAACCATCAGGCCCATACAACGGCCGCTACTAATGGACAACGACATGGCAAAAGTCCTTCAGTTTCTTCTCTCCTGAATTTTCATCCACAGATCAACATCCAGATTTTTTTTGTCTAATTCACTATGTCATAAATCAGCTTGTGTGGATGACATTAATGAAATGATTTCTTAATGAATTACTATATGTAGTAAAATGTATTACTAACAGCAAAAATTGAGACCAAGTAATTAATGTTCACTGTAATTTAACTTATAATGCACCTTTACACATTTCATTTTAATGATGTATAGTTTTCTGAATTATGGTTAAATAAAAAAATGTATGTAGACCTTTGTTCAATCAAACATTTTTTGTATAACTATATTCACTTCTGCTGCATATTAACATATATCCTACATTTTCCTTTGATTCAGCCTTAAATGTAATTTATTGTACAGATATATGTATTTGAAATCGAGTCCCAAACAGAGAGAAACAGTATAGTCAGTACAAGATTCACTTTAATCTGTCAAAAAAAATAAATGTAACAAGTAAATTAAGTGCTTTAAGTCAAATTAAAGTTTCTTCATAATATCAGTACAAATTTGGTTCTTCTTTTCTATACAATTACAATTGTTAGAGCTGGCATTTTAATGTTTGGGAATGAAACACAAATTAAGGACATGACATTTACATAAACAATTTTTAAAAAGACAAATATGGCACAGGAAAACATTTTTCCAGTCCTGAAATTACAAGTTACTGACTCAGTGGCATTAGTGATGATTTTTCTATTCATTACTTTTCTGGTGTATTGTGCATTATTCTCTACTCTTTCTTGTTGCCCCATTTGGCCATCTTGTTGTTGACAGGAGTCTTCATGAATCTGTTTGACTTCATGTAGGCAGCAATCTTCTCCAGAGCCTGATATGAAATTAAACCAAGTCATTAAAACGCTTTGTTTTGAGCTGCAAAGTCAGCATAAAAGCAGCTCCACATATACATCATTTACTCAAGGACATCAGACCATCACAACAACACAGCAGAAAAAACAGATGCTTGAGTGCAGCACTCATTTGTAATTGTAGGATGTCTTGTGCGTGTCTGACAAACTTCTCACCTCAAAATTGTCTAAAAGGGCCTTGAGGTTCTTGAAGTTGTCCAGACATGTGGGTTGAAACATCCTGTGTTGGTCCAACAGCTCGTACATGATGAAGTCCACGAACGTGATCTGTTGCAAAGAGTAACATAATAGCTCAAACTAGACTTTACTAACCAATAGTTTCATATGTTAGTATAATATATATAGTAAATAATATACTAATATAATTGGTATATTAATTGATAATGAAAATAATCATTGGTTGCAACCCTACATGAAATGTAAAAAGGAGTTGCTTGTAGTAACGAACCCACAGATAATTACCTCACTGTGCAGATTATGACCTGTTTTATAGCTCTTTGTTTTGGTTTTCAGTCTCATCTCATCATCAGCTCTAATTAAACCTGTTTCTAGTAACATCAGGAAGCTGTTTTCAGCAAAAACAGCTCTTAACAAATCTACTGAATGGTACCTGCCCAGCATCAAATGCAGATATACAATGCTAGGGACTAGCCAGTAAACATAATGGAGCATTTAGCAGCAGTTATTTTTCTCTGACCAAATGTGAAGACTATTGCTTTATGTCTGCTGGTTGTGTCAACAATTAAGTGCCTATTAACATGTCTGTCATATCAGTTTTAGAAGTCCATAATATGTCAAATGTTATTTTCAGCTTTAAACTTAAGAATTGATTGTGTCCAACGTGTTTGAGAGGTGTCGTACCTTGTCACCAGCAAACCACTTCTTGTTGCCCAAGAAATCGGAGAACTGTTTCAGCACGTCTGGCAGCATCTCCAAGTATTTTGGCTTTCTATTGTCCTGATGTCAGAAAAGTGAGGGTGACATTAGTGGAGTTTCCTAGCTGTATGATTTAATTAACATTAAAAATTAACTTGTTGCTCACAAAGTCTGCGTAGCACAACATCACAAAACCGTTTCTGAAGTCCATGGACTGGTTCTCTATGATGTCGACGCGAACCTTCTCATCCTCGGTCTCTCCGCCTGTGATCAGATTTATTGAAACTCAGACCAGCCAGTGACACTATATCTGAGACCTGGAATTTGTGTATAATTGTGGTCCTCATTTTTAAAGGAGAGCATAAAACGCAACCACTGATGTTCACATGAAAATACTGAAGTACATTTTAAAAAATAAGAAATGCACCATTTATTGAAGAAAGGGTGCAGAATACATTGAAAAACAGACTTCACTTACACATATTATGCTTACGAGCAATGTATCTCATGATAGCATTGCTCTGCACTATCTTTCTGTCTCCATCCTCCAAGTAGGGCAGCTGTGGTGAGACAATCACAATAAGTTGATGCTTTAAACTCACCTACCATACAATTAAACTATTATTAATAGGTTAAACTCACATTGGGAAAGTCCATTCCAAGTTTCTGTTTTTCATCAAACCAGCAGCTCTTATCAAAGTTGGGTGCTGTGGGAGAGAAGAGTGAATGATGTGGGTAAATTGGATGGAAACTTGTGCCTCTTTATCTGTTGTTATCGAAGGGTTAATATTTACCTTCACCACAGACATAAAACTTGTCTTCATACTTGGAGCCAGTGAACTCCAGCAGCAGGCGGATTGGCTGGGCAAGCTGCATCAGTGTCAAAGATAAGAGATGATGGACAGGTTAGTGATTTTACAGCTTTAAAAATACATCACATGTACATGTCTGCAGACAGTCGCTTCCCCCTCATGATGACTTACTGGTAGCTCATCAACACAACATTTATTTTAATGAGAACCCTTCAGAAAACTAATAGCAATGTAACTTTAGGGGATATTCACTTCTTTTACTCCTTCTCAAAGTCTTATAATTGCTTTGGTTAAACTGAAGAATGCATTATTATAAAGACAGAGGACTGTACAACTAATGATTATTTTCAGCATAACAGGACTATTATAAAATGTCCGAAAATGGTGAAAAATGATGATCACTGTTTCCCACAGCCTGAAGTGACATCCTCAAATGTTTTATTTTGTCTCAGCTAATAGCAAATCCAAAGAATTTCAGTTTATGATCGATTAAGACTAAATAAATACTTTTTTCAATACCAATTTTATAACGTCCATTTGAACAAAAACAAAATTATATTATGGTACAAATCTGAAAATGTTTTGTTTTTATAAAACATTAGGGCTGCAGTCAAGCAACGAAAATCTTCATAGACTGGAATTATACATAGGCTACTCTTCAAACAATGCAGCAGATTTTTCAGATTTTTCTTTGTCGATAATTTTGAACATGTGATGTATGTCCTCCGCCACTTCTAAATTGCCAATAAAATTTTGTGTTGTTCCATTACGCGAAACAACCCCAATAAAATCCAGTTTAATAACGCGTTGTAAACAACACGAGGAAAAGTCCAGAACAGGGGGGTGGTTGAACACTTATGCAAGTCATTCATGTAGTTAACCATTTAGAGACCTAAAAGATTCAATGATAGCTGAAACTGGCTCTATGCTAGTGCTTACAAACTCTGGTGACGGCTTCAGAGGCTCGGTAAAAATCACCGGCGTTTACACAACTCGCTGCTTCATAAATGAGCTAGTTCAGTCTATGGTTCAGAGGTCCATTTGAAGGAGAGTTGCAGCTTTTTTACTGTCGCGCTTTACGTGAGAGCAGCTAAAACTGTTAGCTGCAGCACAACGGGTATCGGCTAAGTAATATAATATCTATATTTACTCAGTCACGTCTCTTTATAACCAGGACAGCTGAAGCACGTGCCTGTGTTTCGGTTTAAGTGGTGGCCGTGTTAACTGGCGACTTTCTCAAATGACAAGCTACATTGAGAGATGAATGAGTCTTCTGAACACAATTAAACTTATAAATGGTTAGCATAACTTAGTTGGCTATTAAACACAGATGAGTGTGCATTCAAAAAGGATTAAACTACAATTAGGAAAACACCTAGAGTCACCACACGGTCGCCAGCTAAACCGAAACACCGCGGCGGGGCCACTGTTACATAACATGTTAACGACCGAGGCTCAGTCAACATCGTATCCTTAATTATTTAAAAATAAAACATTACGCATGAAAGACTTAAACCCCGATAGATTGTAAAATACATAGAATTTGATAAAGCAAAGTTGGTGAGACGTGAAAAGCCGCTTACGTTAACGTGCAGCGGTGCAGGAGAGTTTAGTTGCATTGAACCATAGACTGTATAAAAGCATTGAACTTACCCCGCGAATATCCCAGTAAGCCAGTTTCATTGTCATTTTGAATCTCTTTCCGATATCAAATGCGGCTGACCACGACTTCGACAGCTGCCTCTGCAAAGTTGGAGAGAGGGAATGGGGCTGGAGGTCGGCTGGTCTCTTTGTGCAGCAGGTGAGAGGGGCGGCGGAGGTGGGCGGGGTGAACGGGACGCTCAGTCATTCTGAACCGGTTCCTTTGTTTGTACGAACATCGACTCTTCAGGCAGAGCATGCATTTATCTTTGTTTCACATATCTACGTTAAGTAAAGAATGCAAATGACACACCCAGTATGGCAACCCTTTTCTTTTTTGCAAGTCATGTTGAGGTTGCATTTTTTCCTACTACTATATATATGTATACTAGGTATATACTAGGTTACTACTTATACTACTACAATATAGCATAGAAGAGGATATATCAGTGGTTCTTGGGGTCCTTTACTTAACATGAAAGAGTGATAATGTAAGATTATGGCAAACTAGTTGGTGTGGTGTTTTATTAAGAATTTGAGGGGTTTTAAGCAGGTGTAATTTCTTTGGTTCAAGTTTTGATGGTTGACTGACTGGGACATTTTTGCCACAATCCTCTAATATATTGTCTCAAAATGGATTAAAAGCATTTTTAATCCTTTTAAATTTGACTAAACTACATGAAAAAGTAGTGTCATGTCATTGACCCACACACATAAGTAACACAATGACAGAATGTATGACTATTTTGAGTGTCATAGATTTCCTGTAATAAAACATCTGAAATAATAACTATTAGGCTATCAGATAGGGGATCCTGGGAAATATCAAATGGGGGTCAGTGGTCTAATTTTTGTGTGTGTAGGGGTCTGTGATGTGAAAAGGTTTGAGAACCACTGATTTATAGTATAGTTTAGATAAATATTATGAATCCAAGATGAAAGTGTCAGATGAGTGTGACAAAGAGAAATAGTTATGTTAGCCCCACAGACAGTGCCATGGATTCATCAATACACAGCACAGTTATGCTATTGATATTTTAGAGGCATGGTCAGGGCAATAGATTCTCACTCACACAAACATCAGTCAGATAAAGGATCAATGAGACGGATAGACTAGACTAACATATTCAACTAAATAACCCCTCTGTCCCTCCACTCTCTTTGCTACTAGAGGATAGGGAAGGGAGATGGCAGGTAAACAAGGGGAATGCATTTTGGTCACTTTGCTAAGAAGGGGGATGGCATCTGCCACCTGGATGGCATCTGCTACCTGGATAAAATATAACTTGCAAGAATTATGTAGAGGTTTATGGTATACATCTTTAACATAAACACACGAGGCAACAAAACATCTGTGAAATATAAAAGAGATCATTGTGCAATCACTACTGCCACAAAAAGTTGTGCCAGGGTGACAAAACATTACTAAATCAAAGTCTTTTAATTAGATTTTTATGGAGCTATTAAATGGTCTTCATCAGTGAATGGAACTAGCTCAGTTGTCATGGAGACCGGTCTGGTAACATAGCTCTTTCAAGACCTTGTGACACACATTATAGCCCCTAAAGGAGCCTGTTACTGGACCTTGAGTTGGTGTTGTCAAAGTAGACAAGAAAAAGTACTAACACAGATTTGCAATCAATAATCCAAATTATTATCATGTATTGCCTCAGTTATCATTAGTTTTGGCACCACAGACACAATTAATCCCTGCACAAAAACAAAATTCTTTAATTTTATAAAGATGAATTTTCTGCTCACTTTGACCCACATCTGAGAAGAATGAGCCAAATATGGACACACCACACAAGGCACCCTTTGTTTCACTTACTCAGTCACATTTCCACAAAGCCCCCAATAATGAAGAACTACTGAACCTCATTGTCTTTTTTTCTCACTCTTTATGTATTTTCCACTTTTGTAGTCTACAGTTTCAGCAGTAAATATGTTTTATTAATTCAGTCTGGTCATTAGCCCTGAAACCTTTTTAAATTGAACTGCCTGTCTGTTTTTGAAGTTTTGTTTATTCATTCCTGTATAACATTACAACTACAGGAGCTAGTAGTGCTAATGAGAATAGCTACCACTGAAAACTATGTGTAAAATAAACAGATGGGATCGGGATTAGGTAGTTATTGAGAGGCAGGTTTAACATTCTTCAACCTGCTTTTATTATACAAATCATATTATGATCTTTTGTGAGGCTATTTCATTCATATAAATTGTTTGTCCTTGTTTGACCATCATGATGGCCTCATACTCTGCAACCTCCTACCATTTAGATTACATAATGTTTTTACAAGTATAATTTCAGATATGAAATAGCCATTCTTTTGTTAATTATTTCCTGTCCTGATCCACCCAGTTAAAAACTGTTCTCAGTGTATTCTTGGTTTTAATAGCACCTTCAATCAAACCAGTCTCGTGCAGGTGGCTGTTTCTTAACTTAATCCAAGAGGTTTAGTGGTGTAGACATGCAGGAAATTGGTTTCATATTACTTTTTTTTTTTTTTTGGCAGTGGAGGACCCCCAAACCCCCCAACAATTACACATTGTTCCAAGTTTGCTCCCCCATTATAAAACATAACCAGGTGCCAATATGAACATTTATTTTTCATAGACACAGATGTCATTAAATAATATTTCACAAACAACACAGAGAATCACATGGGGGACACACTGTGCTTTGAAGTAGCAACAAGTCATCCTCCTGATAACATCGGGACAAGGCAGGAGTTTGAAAAAGGTTTGTCTGTTTCGTCAACTTTCAGTTCTCTGAAAAGATGAGTTTACTTATGAATTTGGCACTTGTTGAAGTTTTTTTTACTTGTTGAAGTTGTACAATAAGTCAAACTAAAGGAACAGATCATGCATTATTCACTGTACTCAGAAGGTCAGATGATATCAGGACTTAAAGTTCAGACTGTCAGCAGAAACAATGTCACAAAGTAAGTTAGTATAATCAGATGCTACATCTCAGTAGCATTACTGCACACCAGAAACAATAGTGACATGCCTTCATGCAACCCTACTGAATCACTTTAAAGACTGTAAAAGAAAACAGCAAGAGTATCACAAGGAGCAGCAGGAAACATGTAACCAATATAACTGCCAGGGGCAGGAATACTGAAGATCAACCAGTTATACAGCATGAGGTATTATCCTGTGGTTTATTACAGTTTAAAATGCTAACTAAGAGACAAAAACTAATTATGTAGTGTTTTTAATATGACTCAAATATTCTGTTTCTGCAAAAGTTGGTGATATGGTAAGTAATCAGGACCGTATCCAGGATTTTACAGCAGTCATCCGTCACAGCAGTCCCCAACACCAAAAATAAAGTCTGTAAATAGATAATAAATTCCCCCCAATTAATCCCCCAAATTAAGGTCTAAACGTTGTTGTCTACTTTGTGCACTTGTTTATTTATTTAGTAGCCAAATTTAAAGCTGCAGTGTCGAACTTTTACATATATGAAAATGAATGACAAGTTCACATAATACTGATTAAGCCAATTATTGCCAGTATACACAATCTTTTGTCAAGCATGACATTTCCACGCTGACCATTTGGCCATTAATCGTGCAGCTTGTCTAGATTTTGAATTGTTAAAGGACTGAATGGATCAAATTCTGATTGACCGTCAATACATATCAATGCTGCATGTCTGTGTGGAGCAATGACAGTCGAGTGCCCTTCTTTACTATCATAAAGAGGGGGGAGACCAAAGTCCTATACTCAAGCTTTAAACATGTGGAGTCTATAAAAACTGGAATCAGCCTCAAAACCACCCACCATGTAAAATAATTTAACGGTAAAAAGTTATCTCCTCTGAGGTCATAACAACCCTAAAACTGCCAGAAAAGATAACAAGTACATGACCTCAGTCTACTGAATGTTAGCTATGGTCCCGTAAGCAGTAACAGGCGCTTCACTTTGCAAAATTGTTCCTGATTGTCTTATTTGATCGGTCACTCTTGGATCCATTGTGTAAATTGTATTAAAAGGTAAAATTTTGAAGGTGAGAACTTTATCAGGCTTGCTACATGAAATACACACTGACAGATATGTGGCCACAAACCATGGAAATATAGTCATTTAAAAATAAATAGATCAAGACACATCTTTAAATCACTGTGACAAATTTAACAAAGAATAAATCAAAGAAACTAAAAAAGTAAACACCTCAAATACACAGATAGTAGGTCCTCTTGCCACAGTGGCGACTCTCATAATCTCTTTGTAACAATGCTTCTCTCTTTTTTCACAGGTGTGATATGTTCATTTGCAAATCTGTACAAAGTCCCGCTGTGAAAACAGGGAATGTAGTGACAATTTTGTTTTGTGTGTGACTTGTTCACTTTTCTCTCTGCACAGCTGCCATACACAGACTGCCCTCCTCCTCGATGGTCTCCAGCTCATCTGTGCGGATGGCCTGTGTGATTAAATTCAACTCTTCGCACATGGTCTCATACCGGTACGCCACACGGATGTCAGGAACGTTGGTGCGTCTGATGTCATTGCTCTCCTGTCCCTCCTTGATGTAGTGTGGGCCAAGCCAGTTGCTCTTCACCTGATCCAGAAGAGGAGCAAAATGAAACCATCTGCAGGGGGTTCCTGGCGCAGGTATTATTGTGCACAATACAATTGGATAATGTGTAATGTGCAATGATGATAATTGATAGTTAATGTAATTGATACCTTATGAGAGAATCCACTCATCAGCACACTGTTTCTGGCCAGCTCACACATATCACAGGAGCTCAGTTTCCACACCTGAGCTGCGATGCTGTACTCTTCCATCAACGGCTCCTGAACAGAGCAAAATAAATAAATAAATAAAGAGATTAAACATACACTGCCTGTTGAAGGAATTATAAGACACTGCAGCATTTTGGTTAAATCTTAAGCATCCAAATTGTAACTTCACTGTAAATACATTTGTGGGTGCAAGAATGTAGAGTTGAGGAGAAGAGGTCCAAGTTCAAGATCTTTATTTCAAAAGGAGTACATTCTACAGAAAAATACTGAGTAATATCTTCACTCAATTCTTCATGTAACTCCCCTCCTCCTTTATGAACACTGCTCAACATCCTTATAAGGAAACTAATTGGAGACAAATGATCATTCCTGGGAAAAGGGGGTGAAATGCATTTGGCAAAAATATCTGTGGGGTAACCAAATAAGATAAGAGGTACTTTATCAATCCCTTAGAGGGGAAATTGAATGTCACCTTCACACAAGACTGCCAACATACAGCAAGGAAACCTACAGACTAAGGCAGTAAAAGATAAATGCAAGGCTTCACATCAATCAAACAATCCACAACGTTCAGCACACAACAACAATGTTCATTAAAAAAACTCACTGCACCAGGTATAAAGGACCTTCTGAATCTTTCTAAAGAGCACCTTGGCATCACTAGTCTGGCACTAAAGGAGCTCTTCAGTTCACTAAAAAACACTGTACAATGGTTGGTCCTTATTGTGCAGGATGCTGCTTCATTTCCTGCCAACTCTCTTCTCCATGACCACCTCTAGTGAGTCAGGAGGCAAACCAATGATGGATCCTGCCTTTTTTATTAACTTGTTGATCCTATTTCTGCTGTCTGACTTCAATCCCCACCCCCAACAGACAGCATCTTAAAAAACACACTAGCTAAAATACTAGTTACTAGCTTCCTAAGGAAGAACAGCCTGGACTGGGTCTTTGTAAAAATGGCAGATTCTACATTAATATGCAGATACTGTATCTGTTGACAGAGCTGAATGCTATATTAAAGACAGGTGTGCAGGAAAAACAAACCGGTTAAAGCCAGTATTATTAATACTATATAAAAACATGTAGACAATGCCAGTGTTAATTGCAGTTCAATTATGCAGCATCTGTGTGTATTTCATGTGCCTAATTAAAACGATCAAGATGTAGGGCATTTCTAATTAGACATGCACCAGTTCTGAAATGAAAAAAAAATCAGTTTCCCACTTAAAATGTGCATGTAGCTATTTCTTAGTACAATATTGTATGGTTACAGTTATACAGTGTTCTTCATTCTCACATCTTAGATGGTTAAGACCTGCTTCTGTTATACCCACTGGGCTGAGAAGCTGGATAAGCAGCCCCATATGAGGAGACCACAGGGCTGTAATAGCGCACAGATCTAAAACTCTGAAATGCAGGATGTTACAAATGTTTGGCTGGTTGTGTGCACTGACCTTAGTGAAGTGAAACTGCAGCGGGTCGTCTGTAGACAGAGACACCATCAGGCCTCTGGACAGGTACTCTGGCAGAGGGTTGCGATGGTAGCTGAGAAACAGGCTGTTATTGCTTAGGGGAGACATGGCGATGCCTATCTGGGCCAAGTAGTATAGATATTGGAGCACAGGAGCCTGGGGAGCACATAAGGCATGTTGTGTTGTAATAAATAAGCAATACACCATAGTGCATTAACACTGCAGCTAAGCGTCTAAGGTAGCAAAATTAATACTAAAGTACAAATCTAGATAATCAAGATGAGCAGAGGCTGGTACAACTCTTCTTAAATTCATAATTCCTGTCAAACTTTTAGGGATAAGCTCTCCTCTCTGTGTGTAAAATTATGCATCTGTTGTGATATTAAGATTGCAGCACCTTCCTGAGCAGCAGCCCATGGGAGATGTTCTCTGACAGCATGAAACCAGACACCAGGTGATGGATTGGCCCTGCCTCGCCACAATGAGGACGTAGTACAAGTGTGTGAAACCCCCGCTGCCTGCAACCAAAAGACACGGATACAAGGAAGGACACTTCAACAGCTTGGAGGGAGGTAATGCTGAATTAATAGTATAGTCTTCATATATTAACATTTAATTTAGGTTTCCCAGTTAAGGTGGAGTTGCCATACAGTCTCTCATTCTCTAGTAACTGTTTATTACATAATGTCACTTTATGTATCATGTTTTATGCAATAGCTGGTGGCTAAATGTGATGACAGCTGCAAACTGAACAAGGAAAAACTGGCAACTGTGAGATTGCACTGAAATTGTTCCTTGCTGTGTGAGTCTGAAATTAAAATATAATATATGTTTTAGAAAAGTTAAATGGAAATGTTTGTAATTTCATTATTATTTGAAATTGAAACAGATTTTTTCTTTAATTCTTTAACATCTTTTAAAAGTGGTTTTGTGACTCTGGGATGAAAAGATGTTTTAGTATTTTAATATGTCAATCCTTTTTTGTCATTAAATAATTAACTAAAATATTTTTGTAACAATGAAACCTGTCAGTTGAGGCAAATTATGACAGCAGGCTTCAGTGTCTTACACATATTTTTAGACTTTTTAGACATCTAAACACTCATGAAAAACAAACAATGTAAAAATATATGTATATGTCTAAAATATAACTAAGATGTATGTCACACACTTTTATTGAAAAGACATATCAGTAATACATGCCATATCCCAAGATATATGTTTTCCACCACACGTTAAAACTACTGAAAAAGGGGATTATGGAAGTTTAAAGTGAGTTTTTATTGTAGATGTTAAAGATTTTGATCATTTTGATTGGCACCTATAAAAGACAACATACTTGTCTTGCTACTGAATTATTTAAATGTGTACAACAAAGGTTGTAAAAATAGAAAAAAGATATCAATTTCTTCACAAAACTTTATGCTCTTTGATGTTTTTTTGACTATACATTGAGTCAAGAAAAATTATAATAAACAATAAAAATGGTGCTAACTAGTTTTAATCTCCCTAAATGATTGCTGCTGTGTTTGCTGTAAACACAGAACCATACAATCTGGGACTGTTGGCAGTAAGAAAAAGCAGATTATGGCATCCAGTTGAAATGATGTGTGGTCACGTACCTGCGCAGGTGATTCAGAACAGTCATGTTTGCATACATATAGTAGAGGTAGTATGAGTAGGGCGGGTTGTCCTCCTCTGTCCAGTTGACTGGCAGCGGACTGTCCAGGTTGAAGATATGTTGCTCTGGTTTCGACTCGTCATCGACACTGTCAAACCCCACAACCTGTGTGAGGGAGGGAGAGCAGATTCGTAAACCCACTGAGGTCTGGCCACATGTGAATAATCAAACGCATTACTCCACAGCAAACATGTCGTACGTGCTGAAGGAAGAGGTGCAACTCTCGATGGCTGCTGGGGTTGACAGTAACTTCAAACAGAGGCATAAAGATATTCTCCAGCATCTCTTGGAAGTTGGACAGCTGTTTCTTTGTGTGGTAGACATCACTTTGAAAAGAAAAAAAAACAGACATCAAGTAGTCAGCTATGAGATAATTACGGGAGTACTAATACCATAATAACTAATTCTTATTTTACTTATGTAAAGTCAGTGGTGGAAATGATACCTTTTTAAAGACCAGTGGTTTCTTAACTTAGGGGTTTATTTATATTATATATGTTTAGTTATATACTATTTAATAATCCACTTGCTTTATGCTTAGATGTGCCTGTGTAGACTAAACTTTTCACTTGCATAAACATTGTGTGAACAGAAATATTATTAGAGGTGAACTGTGTGACTCAAACGGCAACTTTCTGTTCCCAGCAGACGGCTGCGGAGGCAGAACTCCTCCAGGGAGAAACACTGATAAATGATGAACAAAGGATTTCCTGCAGCTGTAAGTTCAATATAAAAGTGAAGTGAAACACATAGTTTGACATCACTCTTGACCTATCTGACTAATGCTGTATGAATACGTATGTGATTATGAAATAAAGCTCTAAAAGACACTCCATCTCTATGACAGAAATTTCTCTGAGAATCACCAGATAAATCTGAGGGATCATAAGATGATTAACAGGAGAGGAAAAAAGAAAACACCATGTTGTGATATGCAAACATGGTCTCAGTTTTTGGTCTTTTTCTCTAGTCTTTGAATTTTGGTGAAATATTTGAACATTTATTAAAATGAAACCGTGTGAGAAGTTTAGGGTGAAGCTGCTAACAACTTATAGACATCTGAAATATGACCCCCAACTACACACAGCTTTCTGTTAGACGTCAAAAGAGAAAAAGTTGTTTCATCTTTAACAATCTGTTGTATTTTAAAAGCGTGTTATATTATGCATTGTGTCAATTAATTAATCTGAAAAGTAACTAAAGCTGTCAAATAATTGTAGTGGAGTGAAAGTACAAAGTAGTATCAAATGGAAATGCTCAAGCAAAGTACACGTTCCTCAAAATTGTACTATAGTTCAGTACTAATTTTTTAAAAAAAGTATTTTCTGCTAAATACACTTCAACACAAAATTAAAAAACATAAAAATAATTATGGTGAATGGAAAGTGAGGAAAGTCTGATTATGTATAATCATATTATCAAATTATTACACATTATTGTTGAACACATTAACATAGAGCATTAACATTCAGAATTTGAATGTCATTGGTGGAGGTGGAGCAAATTATACTCACTTAATAACCTATGAGGCGATTTCATCTATAACAATGCAGCATATTTTGTAGGTTTTATATCTAAAATTCTACTTAAGTCACTACTTAGTACATTAAATAAATGGGTTGGAGCAAAAAAATACAATATTTCTTTCTGAAGTATGTACTTGGGTAATATCCACCACTGGAATTACTCACAAAAGTCGCGGCACTTGCACGAGCCAGCGCACATTGTTTGAGTAGACCTGATGTTTCACTGCCCACTTGGCCAGTTTGTCCCATTCATCTCTGGAACGCCCATAGATGGACAGCCTCAGCTCCACGTTCTGGTACTTGCTCTCCTCCAGGTCAGCCATTACCTCCTGAGGAGCAGTGACACAAACAGTCAGCAGAGGGCGCAGGAGCCTCACACAGTCAATCTGCTGGCATGAATGTGATGAGTGAGTGTTTATGCATTCAGTAAGCACCTTAATAATGTGACCAAAGTATTTCCCCTCAATGTGGTTGTCCGTTTTAATGAAGATCTCTCTCAGGATGGACTCGCCAATGGGATTGTATTTGGCATTGAACTTGTCAAAGCGATGGAAAGTGTTACGGTCCTGCAAAGAAAAAGATAGAAGATTGTATTATAATCTTTCTTGTACGTAGCCTGCTGTCTAGTTTAATCATTATTTGACATTTCAGCCTTGAAGGTGCATCCAGGGCACTCTTGTGAACTAATTAGCACTATCCTTCAGGGGTGTAACTTACTGCATGCATGTCCAGGGTGTCCACACTCAGGTCGAAGGCTGTGAGGTTCATGGTCTCAAACACCTCCATGAGCGTCTGACCCTTTCCTCTTTCCACATGCACAATCTCTGCAGGATACTTTTTCATGGCTCTTTTGATAAAACGCAGAAGATGCTTCTGGTTCATACAGGATGAGGCGTGGATATGTGTGTCGACCTGTAAAGCAAAACTTACATATGGGACTCTGACTCTGGGTCATGACAAATTATTTTGATTAGGCCAAGCCGGAACAACTCTCAAGTTACCTTGCGGATATTGTAGAAGTCTCGATGTGGGACTTTCTTCTGTGCTGCGAGCTCTTTCATCTCATTCAACAGGATGTGCATCTGGAACTTGGAGCTAAGATACTGCAGACGGCGGTAGCAGAAGGACTTTCTGTGGTGAAAAAAACCAAAGACAAATACTGCAATATTCAGAAAATGAACAACACATGAATTATGTTTTTACATAAAAAAATGTTCATTTTTGAAACATCTTGAAAAACATTAAAATGATCATAGTCTGATTTTTGTGGGGATCTGTAGAAAACAATGTTATCTTAAGTCTGCAGAGCATGAATGTAGTCCAGGACATCTCTGCAGCATGACACATTTTGCCTTTAATAAAAATTGTGCTTTCTGTGATTTGATAACTGCAGTAGGCCATATTGCGATTTTGATCAACTGTTTTGCTGGCATTTTTAACTAGATGCTTCATACGGGATAGAGGGAACAAACATGCCTGGTGGTAGACAATTTGAACTGTCAAATATCATCATTTCAGTGATAGTATGTATTGAAAAAATGAGGAAAACATACACTGGTCCGTTGATAATGAGGGCCATCATGACGTTCATATCAGCGATGTATTCCTGCAGGTCTGGATACGGCAAGTCCAGCTCTGTGCTCCTGTTAGCAACATGAAAACTTAAGCAGAAGACTCCCTGCTGCCAGAGAAATGTGTGAACTGAGTCTAAAAACAGACTCAGTTCAGGCATCCAACCATAGCAAGGACTGGATGATAAAATGCAAGTGATTCATTAAAAATATCTCACTTTTCCATTATGTTCCTCGTTGTGTACACATGCATGACACCGTCCACCATCTTGCAGCCATAACCCATATCAGGGGGCATGCTGGCAGGGTCCAGGTTCACATACGGGTGCGTTTTAGAAACAGGTGGGTGCACTGTGGCGTTTGAGAGAAGACAGAACATGACACTGTGAATGAGGTGGTAATGCACATGCAGCTAAGGTCTCATTTTGACGGCCTGCATGTTGTGACAGCCTGTTCAGGGGTGTGGAACAGATGGATTGTGAAATCTGTGGGTGTGCCCTGTTATGTCTTAATGTAGGAGTACTACACATGACACTGGACATGACTTGTTGCCATATTAGCATCAGATTATTTATCTTTTCTGAGTAAATTGAACCAGAATATAGTAATCAAGGAGAAGGGTACAAATAATCATTACCTTTATCATCAATTAATTATGTGTTTTGATGAACCGATTAAATACTTTCGATATAAAATGTTAGGAAAGAGCAATTATTGCCCATCAATAGTTTTCAGAGCTCAAATTATTTGAGCACAAATCTGGATCTCCTATTTTGTTGGTTATATATAAATATTTTTAGTGCACAGTATATGAAAGTAGGCTACTGTGTGCATGTGTTTTAGATGTGTGTATGTGTGTATACCTGCAGTGACTGTGGTCTCTGTTGTCTCTGGGCTCTCCTCCTCATAGATATCTAAGTCCAGGGGTCTGTCACTGAGCTCCTGCAGGTAACGAGCGGTGGTCCTGCAGAAGCTCTGCAGTGACAGACCCATGTACTTCTGTCTTATGAACAAGGCCTTCACCACACATTTAGCAGCATCCAGCAGATCTGTGAAGGGGACCTGGATAGAAGAACGACAGAACAAAAAGGGGATGAGGGAAGAAAAAGGACAGGAGGTGTTTTTTAAATGTGAGAAACACAAAAGAAATTCAGTGGGAAGCGTTATGTCATACTTCTTTTCTACCAGTCGTCCCTGCAACACTGCAGCGACCACTCTGACTTACCCCACATTGCTCCTCTCCAGAAATAGTGACCCGCTGGTACTCTTTCTCTGGAACTGGCTCTCTCTGCAGGTCAGGAGTTTGGCTTTGCTCCTTCATGTATCTAATGGGAGATCAATAAACAAATGTTCTTTTTTGGCAGTTTGAGAAACACATTTAATGGATAATGAGATCATTGTTGCCTATAATCAGGGGGCCCACTCACTCCAGATCTGTGGCACTGTCAGTCTTCAGGAACTCCTGTTTGGCTCGCAGCAGGATGTCTGGTTCAAACCTGAGGACAGAAAGGCTGAGGTCACTTTGGGATCATCAGAGTAGAGTCGGACCACAAATACAGTCACTCACTTACTACCCACTTACTTGACATCCTGGCTGATCTGCCGCTCGAGGCGCTGACGTCTCTCCTCCAGCTGTTCGATGGGGCTGTCCTCTGGAAATTCATAGGGGGCGCTTCGCATCTCACTCTCTGTGAGGCTGCGGGAGAAAAGCTCCTTCATAGAGACACACATACAGTTCATACAACATTATCAAAGTTTACACATCCAGACACAAGTATATTTAAAATAAAGCTATAACTGTACACAATAAGTGAGCACTGACCTCAGCAATCTCCTTGTACTTTCCGTCCATGGATGTGCGCAGGTCAATGGATTGCTTCAAGGAGACGGGTATCCCAGGCAAAGAATGCTGGGAAGTGAGGAGGTGGCGGGCACCACGGAGATCAACTGCAGATAAACGGGGAGAAACATGAGAGAGAAAATGACGCATCTTTCCAAGTATTGAGGGATTTCTCTCCTATAACAGACTTTTTTGAAGAGCCACACCATTCTGACTAGTAACTCCTCATTTCAGAAAGATGCATGGTGCCTGCTGTTGTCTTTGAACTCATGTGGCCCAGTTATATTAAGAGACAGATTTATTTAAGGAAATCAGAGCGGCCAATTAACCGAGCAGAGAAAAAGCTTCTTTTAAGGTATAAAAACACTCGAGTGAGACATAAAAGCGAGAAAAGATGATGGTAATCAGTGGCTACACCACAAGCACTGTGTGTTCATCACCTCCTGCTCAACACATCCTACTCAACACGCCGGACAAGATTGCATGCACCACAAGGCAGCAACATCCAAACATTCACAAGCATCTCTAAAATACATCAAATATTTGAGCAATATTGAATACTGGACTGAGGAAAACACAAACTTCTTAAGTGTATAAATAATCAAATGTGTTCATGCTTTGACCTCTCAAGAGCGGAATACTCGTAAATCTTTAGTTAAAAACAAACTAATGATGAAAAAATGTAATGATGGAGATGAATGTGTAAGGAGAAGAGAAAAGACTGAGAAAAAATCTCCACACAACATAATAAATATATGTTATCTTTTGAATATGCTTTGAATGTAACACAAAATGCACTTACACATACTGTGTGATGGTATGAAAAGTAATGACAGATTGAAGAGTATGTAGACAGCATTTGTTTACAACATATCTTTCCATTTAGTTACATAATCATAATTTTACTAACATTGTTCTGTCCAAGTCAAGTTCAAATTTTGTAGCTGAGACTTGAGGCTTTTCATTATTCTCGACTGAGAACTTAAACACATTTTTGTCTTGTGTTTTTTTCCACTGAGAGTAAAAACCAATGTTTGAACATTAGTGACCTACGATGATGGTGATTGTTAGTTAATGTTGTCAATCAAATGTGATCAAACTGAAGACAGACACAATCCTGATGAAGCAGATTATCTGTTTTTCAGCTTTGAACATTATATGTATGAACTCAAACTTTGACTTAAACATTGACTGTTGCTTATTTAGTCATGACAAGGGCACAGCAACTATCAATTATTTTCTTTATCGATTAATCTGTTATTTTCTCGACTATTGGATCAGTTGTTTGATCAAAAGTTATTTGATTTAATTCACTGGGACTAGAAAAAAGAGAAGAAGCTGAAATCAGAAAAAAAGCATTTTGTTTTAAAAAAAGACTCAAAGCGATGACTTCTTTATCAAAATAGTTAGTCTGTCAATTGATTAATTAATCAACTCATCATTGCAGCTCTAGCCATGAATATTTAATGTCATAGAAAAAATTGTGTTCTTAAGTATTTCCCTCTATCTAATGAAAGCCTGTGTCAATGATAGCTAGATATAGATAGATATACTTTATTGATCCTGTGACGGAAATTATTGCATAACAGCAGCATAATCAACTGTCAAGAAAAAAATGACAATATATATGACAACAAATGACAAAAACTAACAAATGACAATAAATTAAAAGGCAGAGTTGCGATAAAATGCGTATAAAATGCTGTGATGCAAAGCCCGCCCTTCAAGTGCAGCAACAAAGTCCACAAAGTCAAACCACAGGCAGATGTTTTTCTGGTGACAGGAAGGGACACTTAATTCAATGTCCATGGCCAGCTCAAATGGTATCTCTGCTGTTGGTTTGGGGCATCTCAGTTTGCTGTGATAACAGTGGACACTGGTATGGCGGGCGGTATGCAACCAGCGGCAAAGACATCAAGGCAGGATGGGCCATAATAAAGCCAAGCCTAGCCAAGCCTACAGGACCTGGAGCTAATCCCCTAATGGCTGCTATATTTGGATCAGTTGCATCTATGGTTACATAACAACTCATCCCCCCACAGTCAGAGAGCGAACCACTCAGAAATTAAGCCATGTTTCACTTGAACATACTGTAGACTACATAATCAGGTTGGCTCAAGCTTTTATTGGTCTAGTAGGAGCAGGAGGAACACAGTATGAGGGACTCACAACATGAAACAGACTGTAAACTGTCTCCAGGCACTACAAGGGGTCTAATACAAAAACATGTTGAATCTCGCACAGTTCATTGTTCCATATTGCCACAAAGCCTGAAAATGAGGTCAAATAGTATCAACTTGCCAAAGGACTTCCACTTCATGCATATTTCAGCAGCAAAACACAAGTATGGACCATCTCATCCAGTCTAACTCAAACCAGATGATGCGGTGCAAGGTCCGCAGGGATGAGATGACAAGTGGAATGTAATTTGAAGCTTGCCGGCCAGAGGGAAGCGAGAGTTCATGGGTCAAGAAACATCCTGTGAAACTTCATTTACAGCCCTGTTTTTTTTTCTCACTAATTTCTTTAACTTAACAGAGGATACCAAGGATCTTTTGATGATTATACTTAAATATCCAAGATTTTACCTCCTTCTCTGTCTGTACCATTAGGCAAGTCATGCATCATCACCTGCTGTGTACCTGCTCCCGTTGACTATGCATATTCAGCCCAAAATAAATGCCAGTGACTCACAGTGTTTGTATGCACCCACAGCTCATGTGTGTTAGTGCTGCTGAGAAAGCAGGAATACCAGGGAATTAAGGATATAAACAATGCTGTGCTGTAGGAGCATTTTTCTAAGTTTTGGTACGCCTGGGTACAGTTTGAATACTTTTTCAAATTCTGTGCTGATATGTCGACTTTAGTTTCATTCCCAGCACCAAAACAATACAATTTTCAGTGCCATACGTTGACTGGTATGAATGTTTTTCCCACAAAACCACCAAAGAAGTCAAAGTTCTGAAATGTTAAAAAATGGATAAGAATACTGACTAAATAAAATAGTCTAAAACTAGCAAAATTTTAAATTCACACACCTCAAGGATTAACAGGATTACAAATAACTGACAACAATTGACAACTTTCACTGATCAACAATTTTCAATGCTCTGTGCTTCATGAACATTTTGATCGATAACAAAAAGAATGCTATCAATGTTCTATACATAGTGCCAGAATCATTTTTGGCTTCCACAATTAAAAATCTATGAGATCATAAGCATGAGTTTTCTTACACTCTGTTTTTTTGTTTTGTTTTGTTTCTTTTACAAGAAAGTGACACATACACAATGCAGTAAAAGTACCATATACTATTTATAATAGGGAGTCCAAAAGACAAACACATGCACAGCTGGGAGAATGCAGCAGGATCTAATGACCCCCAGTGCTCCTCTAAAGGATGCTTACTCTTCCAGCATCTCTCATTGGCTCTGCATCAAACAGCTGACATTTCAAAAGATGTATAATCAAAGTATTTCTATTCCCAGGCATGGTTAGGTTAGGATAGGTATGGGAACTATATACCTGCAGGCTGATTTTTGAATACTAGCAGAAACTTCCTTCCTGTGTTTCCTTCACTGCTCTAAAGAAAAACTCAAACTAAAAAGGCAGAATGCCCACTAGCCTTGAAAACAAGCTGTTTCCATCAGATGCCACAGTTTGCAGGTGTAGTCAGCAGAATTTATTGATCTGCTCTCCTTCTCCATGCATCTTCACACCATCTCCAAAAGGGAATGAGAAAGCTAGTTTATAGGCCAATCAATCGACACACATTCTCTTCAGCACACTAAGGACAGCACTGCTCAGGGCTATTACACAAAGCTGTCAAGGGACAGGCAGAGAAGAGTGGCGGTGAGTGTGAAAGAGGGAAAGGAAAAAGGGGAGGGGGGTTGTTAGAGGAGAGAAAGGAGAACGTTATGTGTGCTTTTGCATGGGATGAGGGTAGTGGAGCGTACCTGTCTCCTCAGAGCCTGCGTTAACCAGCAGCTAGCAGGGCCGAGAGAGGAGAGATAGACAGAGAGAGGGAGAGAGAGGCTGTCCTGGCAGGGAGATGGAGCATGCCAAACAGCAAATGGCCCAGGATGGCGTCTGCTGTCCTTTCAAGATGGGTTAAACATGATGGGAGGGAAGGAGAGAGAGAAGGAAACAAGAAAGAAACACTTCAAACACTCAAATGACAAAACTGGCAAAAACATACACGCACACATACTGTACGCTCTCATGTAAACAAACACACGAACACAGAGACAAACAGTCATCTCCACTGTTTCCTTAATCTGTCCCTGTCATACATACAAAGAGCTGGTCCAGCAGATCCATGAACTCCCCCTCACATCCCAGTGTGTGACCCCCCTCTGCTCTGTCTGCCTCCTGGTTCAGGCCAGCTGTCGCTGCACTAGCTGCCTCTGGAGCTGATCCTCCTCATTTAAATGCCCCTGACATCTATCTGGAACGTACCACAGGAGGGAGAGGAGGAGGGGGGGAGACGACGTACATCACTGGCGGATGTGGCTCCTCCACAGTGCAGCTTGCTGTGACTCTCTCCTACAGCACCCCCCTCCTCTCTGCTTCATTCTCCTTGCTGTGTTTTGCTGAGGGGACCATGTGTTCGGGATGTTTGTGTCGTATGTGTGTATGTGTGTGCGTGAATAAAATGGTGCTGTCTCAGCAGTAAGGTTTGAGATGTCATGGTCTTTTCACAAGCTAAACAGTGGTTGTCTGAGAGAGATGACTGTCTAATAGATGAGACCTTGCCTCCACCTCCTCTCACATGAATGAAATTAAAGGGACAGCACGTTGTCCCCATTACAGTTGCAGCAGTAACTTCTGGAACATACTTTCCCTTGCTGTAAACACAGAACTGTGTGTACACTTGAAGGATGAAATAACACATTAATAACCCAGAAAAGTGAACGATAAGAGTTTGTGAAATCCTTCATTGTGTGAACATTTCCCTGCAGTCTTATCTCTCTATTATACTTTCGCACTGAATATAAATGTGCTCTGGATAACAGCAATGTCTGCCTGCTTGAAAAGAATAAAATGCACAGAACAGTGTGAATGTTTTTATTAGGCTGCAATTTACTATCCATGCATTTAATTCAAATGAGATCTAAACAAAAAACATCCAGTCCTGGAAATGAGACATCACAATTTGTCCACCAAACGAGGATTCTGACTTTTAATAAAGTCAAGAAAGATTCGGCCAAGTGTTCAAATGATCTCTTCAGAAAATGTCATAAACTTCATAAACAAAGTTATGGTGACTGGATCTGTTGATACCAAAGATTTAATTTCATCCATTTCCAACTAAAGAGTCAAAGAGGCATTTAGTTCAATCAGCTTCAGTTTGTATGAAGTGTTTGTGTTGCCTATCTTATCTTCTCTTGCTCAACACTGTGTAGAGTTCAACTCAAGTTGACACAGAATCTTAGTTAAGTACTTCATACTGTTTTCTTACAGTTCTTATAGTTTTTTTAAAGGACAAGGTGGGTGATATTCTTTGTTAGTGTCAACATCTCTTGTTTGTTTCTATCTGTGTCATGAGCCAACTTTAATTTCCAAAAAAAAAAAAAAAAAAAAAGCCGAACTATTTGCATGACTTGCTGTGTGTATTTGCAGCAGCAGGATGATGTATGTAGATTTCAGTCAAAATAAGCTACAGTGCAAATGTTCGCCATGTCATCCAATGAAACTATGTGGCTCCTTTATGTGTTTCGACTATATACAATATACAAAAGCCTTTATGTTTATGCAACCAAATGGAAATATAATGATAATATAAACCAACAGCTAAAACAACATGACAGTCAGGATGGGGATTTTTCAAGCGCATGTGGCGACTGGCAGAGAAACACTAGACAGTCAAATGCAATCTGACAACAAACAAATTACCACTCAGCCTCTCAAGGTTAAATTGTTGTGGGGTTTTTTTCTCCATGGCACTCAAAGCCAAAATTTGCTTTCAAGAGGACTAATCAAATTATGTGGCTGCAAGAGGAGCACAACAAACAAGACTGCTTATTGGTCAGTGTCACTGCAATTATTCAGACCAGACTCCCTCTGATGGTCAAAACCTGCATCTCTCTCTCTCTCTCTCTCTCTCTCTCTCTCTCACACACACACACACACACACACACACACACACACACACAGCCCCATCAAATTGAGACATTACATCAAGGACCAAATGTAACTCTAGACTAGAGGCAAGAGATTAATCTATCCAACCTGAATTCATTCATCACATTTACTGAAGAAGAAACAACAATACCACAGTTTAAAAACACTCAAATTTGACAGTCCTGTGTTAACAAAAGTGGCAATATATACTTACAGTATCAACAGTAAGTAAAATGCCCCCTTTCAATGGTTTATATTATTATAAACAATATATTATATGATTGGATTACTTTTGATACATGTTGACATGTGAATAGCTTTTTGGGAGATAATTTTATTATTATTATTATTATTATTATTATTATTATTTATTTATATGGTATTGTGCATTTTTATCTATAGTCTTGTGTCATATTACAGCATTTTGTATGAAACATGTTTAATCTGTAACAGTTCTAACTGTCATAAAATAATAAATGGTAGATAAGTAATATATGTTAGATTAATGTAGTGGCATAAAAAGTACAATAATCCTCTGAAATGAGGAGTAGAAGTACAAAGTCAAAACTGTTTTAGCCTTCCTGTTGTATATAAGTTTAGATGAACCATACCTTTAATGTTTGTGATCAAAACAAACTTCATAACATCTTCAACAATGACCTTCTGAATACAATCATTTTGATCATTTTTCTTGAACTTTTTTTTTTACGGGTTACGGTAGTTAGTAATTATGGGTTGTTTATGCAGAGAAATACAAAGTAAATGATGCTAAACCTTCATAAATGACAACAATTAGTTAGACAAAGATTCTATAATAATAGTATAATAATATTGTGTACTAATTCCAAAGAAGAGTTCTGATTTGGAGACTAGCATGCAAATAATAAGATCCCACTCACACACCCTGACTCACACCCCACACACACAGACACAGACACAGACACACACACACACACACACACACACACACACACACACACACACACACACACACACACACACACACACACACACACACACACACACACACACACTCGTTCACACATCTTGATGTGTGATTGTCCAAAATAAAGTGTTGTTTTAGGAAATGATTTGGTCAGTTTTGATCCATAACACAACACATGCAACAATAATGTCTCATTTTAATGTATAAAAACATATAAACTAATTATTTAGTTTATCATCATGGTATTATAATATATTTGCCCATTCTGTTTATTATATATACATTATCATTATAGATAACTTGTGCCTATTTTAAACTAAAAATGATTTTTATGTTAAATGTGGTTTAACGTGCATAAAATATAAAAGTAAGTATATATACATAAACATATATTACTGAACAGATAAAACATATTACTTAATGATAATTAGTGTTAGTCTTTGTTAAATAATTCAGACATGTGAAAACTAAGGTTGTAAACCCTTTTCAAACACAATTAAGGGTTAAGTACAGTAATTAAGAACTCGGTTACTTTCCAAAGGGACCCAATAAACAAAAACAATATTTCAGCCTCTAGAAAATGTAGTTAAATCTAATAAAATGTAAAAGCAATGGTTTGAAGCCTCATCACACACTGTACCTTTCAAACAAAATTCTGGCTCTCCACAGGTCAATGTGCTGCAAACAGGCATCAGGTATTACAACAGTATATCTACTGCATCACCACACTATCAGGTATGAGCAACATTACAACAAAGAGGTGGTCCCATCCACAGGGCACAAGTCCACTAGACCCTTCACAAATCAGAGACAACAGCACAAACTGTAGATACACACAAAGAGTAACAGACTGAAGGTTATCATGAAGGTGTGATAAGCAACTGATGGGTGGGAGTACTGACGCTTGGTCAATCATTACTTATGAATTGAGACATTAGTTGTACAGATAGCATTACAGTGGGGCGTGATGGGGCTTTACATTCAATCTATAGGGTCTCTTTCCTGTCATTACTGTATTTGTTTACAGACCCCCAGCATGTGTAGGCCTGTAATGATTACAAGGTGTGACATAACCACAGGAGGTGTGAACAAGATATGGGCGAAGTACAATGTGTTCAAAGGTTCATCATCAGCCAAATGTTGATTTAGATGTAAATGTAAATGGTACTTATTTAACGTTATCATTATGTTGGTGTAGTGTTACTGTCCTGCAGCAGAGGAAAGTCATTTCATACTTCCCATTCACTACATTTTAGAGTGAAATACTGCTCTTTTTACTTCATTATCTATTATAAATGACTATCTGCCTGTTATAGTAACTTGTTATTTTGCAGATTAAGATTTTACATTAAACACATATCTGATAAAAGGATATAAAGCATTTATTTAGATTGAACTAGACAACAGTATATTAAATAGTCAGATCCTCATCTTGCAACATTAAAAAGCTTCTTACAGATTAATAATATTAAATATAATAATAATCAATTGATATGATATAATAAAATGACATTAACAGAAGCCACTCTGTTGTATAATGAGTACTCTTTCTTATATTTTCAGTGAGTTTTCTGATGTACTTTTACTTCATACTTTTGAATAATTTCATATCATATCTTTTAAAAAATGTAGTATCCAAGAAACAATATATACTGTACATACACATAGTATTTTACTCTTGTTAACTATGTTTATGATGTATTTTGTGTCTCTGTGAAACATTGTCTGTCTGTTTTTATACGTAAATGTTGAACTCTATAAATGTGTTTTTAAAGCTGCTGTATAATTATTATTATTATTATAATTTCATGAGTATGTTCTTACTTTTACTAGTATCATAATGTGTTTTTATGTCAATGTCAGTTCAAAGCTTTGATCATATGGCAAAATATGCTGCTACATAAAGTTATGACATTCTCATGTTGTTGTTTTAAGTGGCTCAACAAGTGATAAACAGCACAAAGCACAGAACAGGCTAACTGGTGAGTGGGCGGCACACTGATCTCAGAACTACCTTTTTCACAGCTAGAGGAGTGATCCACCCACTGCCTCTCTCTGCCGAGATCAGTCCACGAACCCTGCAATAATAAGCTAAATTTGGATAACGCTGTGCCTCAGATTTTCACACAATAAGCACACAAGAGAGCTCAGGGCTGTCTGATAGACACATAGCAGTTTATTATGTGTATAGGAGGTGCATAACCTTTAAAGATGTGACTGATTCGATTCTGCTGCAGCCATCTATTCCACTCTGTTGTGCTGATTGAATGGCAGAGAGCTTATTAAATTGATTCCTAGATAAACAATCTAATAGATTAAATCTCCTCCAGCATGCTAAGTGACAATTTGGACAATCAAAGCAGACAATAATGCATGATGTTGTTTTGAGTGGCTAACAGCAGATTCAATAATAGTAATCACTTTATTAAAGATTAATTGAGCAAAACAATCAAATGATCATGTCTCTGCAGCCTGTTTTCACTGCACGCATTACCATTTACACGGATGTTACAGTACAAACTGCTCCCAACTAGATTAGTGCCCTTTTAAAAATACAAAAGAAGATGAGTCACCTAAATGTCATCTTTGCTTACTCAAATGGTTCCCTGGATGCTTTAACAACACAAAATGTGAATGTTATCTTATTGTGCTTCTGCAGACTTTCTTTCTAAATGAAACCCTGGAGGCTTCACAGAACAAAATCTGTGCACAGGCCGCCTTTCCTCTATATCAAGAAGGGGGAAAAAAAGGTCTCTGTCGAATATAAGAGCCAAGACTGACTCTTTTCATCCAGTCTGAGACTCCAGAGTAGTTTCTATAATCGCTGCTGTCCGCTTTGAGCAATAAATGAGGGTAATCATAGAGAACATGGTGATGTAAAGGAGGCGTCGGTGAATCACTCAGACTTGCAGCTGTTGTATGTAGTGTTGGGGTTAAAAATCAACCACCTTTACAGTCATCGTAACATCACAACACATCACTGTCGGCCCTGCACGTCCCAAAGCGGAGACATGGAGAGATTTTTAAGATAAATCTACAGTATATTTCAAGGCCATGTTGTGCCTGAATTATGCCAATCCTACTACTAAAAACAAATCTGCCAATAGAGGAAGAGTATATGATCTGTTTCTAATACTAATAAACTCATGAGATATCAAGGAATTATCTTGACACAAGTACAACAATCCTTCTCAACTGGTCTGGTTTCAACTCATTAATATTAATGTCTGGAAACATTCTTGAAAAGAGGGATTTATCTATCCACATTTATTGCACACTGTATTATTTTCTCACTTAATTAAATATATTAACCATAAAAACTGAATCCAACACAGGCCATGATGTGAATACTATGATGTTTGTGGCCTGCGGTATAAAAATATCCCCATTTGCATGCTCTATTAAAGTGATGAAGCGGTTGCACATTTCATAGAAAATATGGTTAGTTTGAGAGATGTCACTGAATGAAGAGAAGGAGGGGTGTGTAAACAGCTGGTATTTCATCATATGGTTGTTCTTCATTATTTGTAGTTTGGATGAAAGGCCAGTGTGTGCATACATGAGAGTAGAGGCTAATCCTCTCATTCAGCAGGGGATCAGGTCCTGAGGTACCAACCTACATATTCTCTGTGGGCCACATACGGCCATTGGGTTGAATGAAAAACAGGGAAAAGCCTGCACAGGATATATACACACACAGGAAAAGTCTTATTATTAGGTGCAATTAACCTAGTTTCACCCCATGCAATATGTGTTTAGTGCCAAAAGCCAAAGGGTCATCAACTAATTTAATAGCATGTTTTCACCCTGTTATGCAACATGGTTTTATGCAGCAGTAGTAGATCTGACTGCAAATTCATGTTGAAATTAAGGCTGACACAACAGATCAGATTGTATGCATGCATGCATACTGTGTCATTTTTAAAAATACACATGAAAATGAAGGATGAAAGTAAAAGCTAGAAGTCAGCAGATACAAATCCTCCACAGAGAGCATCCTCTGCTAATCAACAGGTTTGCATTTCCCCAAACTACTCACACACAGAAAGTATTACAGTCTTTCTGTCACTGATGCTGTGAACCCTGAAATAATCTGAAATCAAAATATTAAATTGTTCAACTGTAAGAAGTCACATAAAGATACACAGTCCTGCACCATACTGTTCCTTCTGTTACAGGACAGGAGCTCAGATGGTCCACCTTCTCCAGCCCTAGGTCACACTCACCTGTGCTGGCTGTGTACTGCAGGCTGCCTCGCTTCCTGAAGGGAGAGAGGGGCTTGTTTTTGGCCCCGGTGGCGGTCCCGGGGGACAGGTTGGACGACATGTCCCTGGTTCGGAGCGGTTCAGCCTGGCGCGGACGGGAGTAGGAGAGTGGAGTGAGTCAGAGCTGCGGAGGACGGAGCGTCGGAGAGCCGCTACAGAACGAGAGAGGAGGAGAAGATGAAGGAGGAAAGGGGGAGGGTTGTGGCACAGATGCTGGGAGCTTCAGTGTGTATGTGTGTGCGTGTGCGTGTGTGTGCTACGTGCCTGTGAGCAGGGATTTCCAGACTGGTTGGTCCAGCGTGGGGCTGCGGAGCATCCCTCTGCAGCGAAACAGGCCCCGCCCACCCCCCCGAAAGACTCCCGTGTCTGAGCTGCGGCACTGATGGAGGCTGGTCTGGGGGCCACGCACAAACACGTGCAGAACACAAAACACACACACACACACACACACACACACACACACACACACACACACACACACACACACACACACACACAAAAGATCTAGCCTGCGCTGTTGCCATGACAACCACAAATCTGTGTGTGGGCAAATCAATGTGGAGAAAAGTTGTGGTTTCAGTAGAAATGACAGCAAATAGATGTGACAAACATGTTTTGTAGGAATAATAAAGATAATACACTTACTGCTCAAAATGATAATCAAGCATGCAAATAAAAATGATACAATTTAAAGTAATGTGGTGAAAAAAACCTCATCAAAACCATCTTCATCATCACACAAAAGAGTAGCCTACATGTAACACATATTAACTGATAAGAAAATGTTATGATGAAACTTAAAATCTAGTGACTTTTAGGTTGCAATATAGTATAGTAATATACAGAAAATGTTATTTTACGGCTATATGTAACACTTATTTTCATTATTGATCAATTGTTAAATCAGTTGATCAAAGATATTGAGTTTACTGTCCTATAAAACAACAAAGCACACATCTGGCAATTTGGTAGCCTACCAGCTTTTACATTACATTAATACATTTTTCCTTGAAAAATGTATTAATAATCAATAATTAAAATTGTTTCTCATTAATTTTCTGTCTACTGACTGCTTGATGAATCACTTCATCACCTCAGCTGTAATTATTTTCTGTGTATAATTAAAATATTTGAAAATTTGACAATCATCACAATGTCAGTTCTTTATAATTGTTCTGTGGGGTTGCCCTGACTTATGAATTAAGCTTTATCATGATTTTTTTTTTTTTTTTTTTTACATGCTTACTCAACATTCTCCAATTTAGATCTGCTGGCCATTGTCAGTCTAGTCAGTCCTCATATAATCACAGGGAACATCAAAATGTTAGATTCCTCTCCTCGCTAAAACTCAAATAAATAATTAAAAACATGAACAGTAAAATGAGAAACTGGTCAATGTTAAAGCATTGACCAGTTGTGTGCAGCAGGAGTGTGTGCACTGCGGAGCCAGCGCCATCTTGTGGTTATTAAAGGGAAGGAGTAAACTGCAACACAACAGCGTACTGCAGTCTATAAATCTGTCTGTAATCAGTCTGTAAGAGTGAGTGAGAGGAGTCATTATAATAGCAACATAAAACTCCTACAGATAAATATAGGCGTGTTTACAACAACACAAACCAAAACCTATAAAATATTATAAATCTGGAAAGGGCACATAACATATGGTATGATACAGTAGCTTCAACATTTATCCCACTAATAATGGCAGGAATTACTTAAAAGTAACATTAGGTCTTGAAATCAGTTCAATGAGGGCAAAATAGGAATGACAAAATGGTTTAATATTAAACTGAAAATCTAAGTGCATTTCGAAACATTTGCCAGAAAATGGAAATATTTTTAAGCCTCTAAGCCTTTTAAGCCTTTAAGTCTCTAAATAATTAATTAATAATTATTATTGCAGTAAAATACTGATAAATAATTGTATTATCTTGTGTCAAGACATTCAAGGACTTGTGTTTTCCATTAGGATATTATTCTTCACTGAAACACTAAACAATTACACAAAACTACTCTAAAGAGGTTCTTTTGGGCACAGTGACCCACAAACTATTTATTTTATATTTCATTAATTGTATTTCATTGTAAGTTGTCATAATGTCTGATGTTTATATTTTAAACCATATTAAAAAAATATTATATTATTTTTTTTTTTTAAAAGTAAAATTTAAAAAAAGAACCTATATCCTCACATCCAAATCCACATCCACAACTACACACAAAAATATCTGACTACGTTCACAGATGAAAGACAGACACTGTAAAGTTTGGCATAAAAATGTTTACAATATATTCCTAGACCACATCATATAAAGACCACATCTTGTTCATTTCCAACATAAAATACAAAGGAAAAAAAAGAAAAAGAAATAGGACAGAAAGGAACAAAGGTGAAGTTAAACTATTGGTCTCAGTTGGAGATGAAGAAGACTCATAGTGGCCAAAATGTTTTCATGTCCATGTGGATTTGGGAACAATGAGCAGGGTGCAGGTACTTTTTTATTCCTTGCTTCTTTTGACACCGACTAAATGGCAGGAAAATCTTGGAGATACACGACTGCTGAAGACGAAGAATTCTTGGCTTTCCTTGCTGCTGGATAGTGTCCAGTATTGATCAGATATATTGTCAAACTGATGCAGCAGTCTAATGTTTGTGAAAAGGAAAAACATGTCCACCGAGCAGGTCGATAGTACATACTCGTAGAATACAATGTTGGGGAATCCACATCTTGTTTTGCAGGAGAGATGAAGAGATGATGATGTGTGGGTGAACATACTGGCTGCTCTGAATTTAACAGGGACGGGGGGCTACTGACAGTCAAAATGAGACAGTAATGGAGGAGTGAGCAGATGAGTGGAGACTAGCAGAATCTGTTCTGTATCCATGAATAAAATCACCATAAATACTCTATACTTGACTAACTTCTTTTCACTGTCTCTGAAGTTAATCTATCTGTGGTTAATCCCTGTAACACTGGAAGAAAATACGTCGACCTTGAACACACATCTTTCTGACGTGGCAAAGGCACACTAATACATGCAACCATTCACAAGAGCATTAGGAGAATTATGTTGCTCATGGTGTCATTGGTGTAGAAGCTGAGTATCCCAGCATGCACTGGGCAGACAGCCAGGAAACACCCTACACAGGTCACCAATCCATAACAAGACACACACACACACAGATGGATATTTTACTGAGACCTCTTTTTGGTATTGAGGGAGGGACCTTGAGTAGCATGGCCAGATCAAAATAGGAAGCTGAGCCCAGGACTTGAGGTTGAGACATTTTGAAAAGTGTATGGAAAGTCAGAAAGGCCGAAAACAAAAAGCCATTGTGCATCATAGTTTTTGCAGTATATTTAATGCTAGATTTAAATGTTTCCATCTGACCTGGTTCAACAGGAGAATCAATTATTTTTCCACCCCATAATACAATTAATTTTGACATAACTTTTGGCTTCTAGTTACTTTTTATTCCTTTATCTCAGTACTTTAAATTGTATGTATGCAAAATGTAAATTTGCAATTCGTGTCAACATCTTCTTAGCTTTTGAAATGTGTTCCTTGATTTTAGCTTTAGCAATCTGAAAACATTACTGAGGTAAAAAAAAAAAAGAAGAAGAAAGAAAAATAAGGTAAATTGATAAGATGAATAACTAAAAGTAAATCACAGAAAAAAATATATGTTTACACATTTGGGTGGTTCTTGTTGCTTAAGTAAGAAAATAAATTAAGATAACATCTTACAAAAAAGAAAAAGATAGTAAATTGGTGTATGTAAAAAACCTTTCGTGATCTTTGTGAGAATTAATATGCTTCATCATCATCCTGTGTAATTTCACACAGTTAATGGTATGTGTATGACGGAAATGGAAGATGCTTGTGTAACAGGATTAGTGAGTATCACAACATCTTGTTTGTAAATGCTGCAGTATGGTGCCAGCCAGGTTTTCCTTGCGTCATCTGTGGGAGTAAACCTATTTATTCTGTAGACTTGTAGAATAGCTTGTAGACTATACCACATGAGCTCATCAGTGGGTGGAAACCTGTAATGGAGCCTCCGGAGAATTTAAAGTGTGTCATCTCCACACACACACTCAGGAAAGTAAAAGATTATCAAACACAAATAGCCTCTGCTGGTTTGCTCACTTCAGGGTAATGATTGAATTTGAATGGTCTATTATTTATCTGCTCAATGATCTGCCTACTTGTGTACCTGCTTGCATGGTTTGTTTGTTTGTAAGCTTCTTAAATGAGGCCCAACCTCACTGAAACCCCACATATAGGCCTATGCAGGACAAACCGCCTTTTCTTGTGTATTCATGACGTTATTGTGATGTGTTCGGATTTATGATAAAAAAGAAAGTGTTAGGTTTTCACGATGATGTCCATAAAGCATTAATGAGACTCCATCTTGACCTATTTTGACAAATCCTTAGTATCCTCTGCACCACAAAAACATGATTTCTACACGTTTCCCTTGTCTCCACCGCACACACTGCCCAAAAAGATGACCATCATGTGTTAAGCCTCTGCCTCTCTCGGGTTGATCTGAGGCTCTGCGGGTAATCTCGTCAACAGATCAGAGATGCAGGGACTGAACACAAAGCTTGGCTACGACATCCACAGCCTAATGGGATTGGCTGCCATCACTAGCTGTGCTACTGCAATTAGCTTGCTTAGAAACGTTGGGGGGATTTAGGCCTCAAGCACCCTGCCCCAGGCAATTAGCACTATGCTTAGGCAGAGTGACGTACGCGTAAGGCTCAATATCTCAAGACAAACCTGGGCTCCACCATGATGCTGAGGGGGAGGCCGTGTGAAAAGGAAAGTGATCTTTGTTTTTTAATGCAGTAACTGGATATGGTACATATGTCTAACTTTGATTTGAGTTTTTTATGTCTGAAAAGTTTGTCGGGCTGTTAACAGTTTACAACAGTCCAAAGTGAAACTATGTAGTTTTTCCCAGATGGGATTGAATTTGCTCATTTTGCACCTTTTAAAACATGACACAAACATTTTATAAATGGACATCATTTGAAGGCAGTGTTAAAATCCTGAAATATGTGTATATTTTTTGATTTTACAGTCTTTCACGTGTCTCTTTTTCTTTTTCAGAGTCTGTCGATCCTCTAGATGCTCGCTGAGCCTATTTGAACATTACGTCACTAAACTAGATCTGTGACGGTCTGGCTAGCTGAAGGGTCATTTAATTCTGTTAAAACTAAACTCAGTGAGAAAGTTATAAACATATGGAACCGAAAAAGCTTCATGTGGTGATACAGATACTCACAGCTGCGGGGTGTGCTTCCAAAACTGAAGCCCTGTTAACAGACACTGTACTACTGCTGATGTAAAGCTAAAGCTGAACAAAGACAAATATCAGCTATCTCACCATTTGGACATTAGACAGTTTCCTAATATGCACTCTGATCACAATGAAATTTTATACACAAATACAAGAATTGGATGCGAATTAAATGAATTTATTGTCACAAGCAGCAGTCACATAACACACAGGTTGAGTTAATACCATCTCCATATGCTGAAGCACTAAACACTTAATATTATAAATGAAATAAAAAATCGTCATTAATATGCCAGTTGATGGATCAGGTGTTGAAAAATAAAACCACCACAGGCAAGTGATGACCTGCTTCATCGACCATGTTGAAATGATTGCTACATTAAAGGGGATTCTAAATATACTGGTTAGGAACAGCACAACAGTTTCAAAACATCCCAGACAAAGCATTTCTACCCCTCAGTAAAGTCATGCAGTCTCTAGCTTTACAGAACCATGACACTTTTTTTGCCTCCTTCTTGCCTCCTTCTACACTGCTGCTCTTAATTTTATTTGTTTGTTTAAACTGTGTTTGATTGTTTATTTCATATTTCATTTAAATTATCATTATGGCCTGTGTACTACTGTGTGAAGCACACTTTTGCCTCTCTTTGGTTTATGATTTTTTAACTTTCCTATTTATTATTATTCATTATTTGTGGAAATTTTTACTTAGGTGCAAATTAGATAAATAGTAACATCAAAGTAAATAAAAAGAATCATTTTCACATGCCATTTTCCACTCCTGTCTGTTTATGGGTTATTGTAGCCAATGCCTCCAAAATGAAATACACATTCATTTTACAGTCATCTCCCTTCAATCTGCCTTCTGATCTGCTGATGAAATGTACTTACATCAACAGCCAAGCAGACTTTGAGATGAGTCACAACTGTGAACCATTCAGATGTTTCAATACCAGTTTCCATACCAGTTACGAATATTTTCATTATCGATTAACCTGTTGGTAATTTTCTCTATTAATAGTTTAGTTGTTTGGTCCATAAAATTGTACTCTCATTGTACTTTGTACACCATAAGTATTGCTGTATGGTAGTGTGCAGTTCTGTGTACTTATACTCAGGAGGTATACCATATGTGAACTCTGTCTAAAGACTGCTGCTGATTATTTCTCTTTCTTTTTTGTATCTGTTTTTATTGGGGATGTTAAATTGTGTGCACACACAACAAGCCATTTCCCTTTAAGTTAATTTAATACACTGTACAATGCAATTGTAAATCGAATAGTGCTCTGTGGGGCTTCTGACACAATTTGTTGGCCAAAATACAGAGCAGCAACTTATCTTCTGACTGAATTAGTAACCTCAAGTACACCATCTCATTATAAGTCCTCTAACAAGCTGGGCGGGAACCATACAGTCCTGAAGGCAAGGCCCACTGACCTCGACCCATCACCCCGATGAGGCGAACCAGTTCATAGATCAACTGAATTAACAATGACACTGTCCTCCTGTCTTAAAACTTTGACTCTGACTGACAGAAAACATTAATCATTTTCAGATGGTTAGAAATCGATGCAGATTATGTAACTTGAAAAAAACACCTTTAGATCATATTATGGCTGAAGCCCAGCAGTACAGTCATGTGTGCTTTATTTAGCAGGCACCACACCACCTGGGATTAAAACGTCTTAAGTATAAGAAGTTTATGAGACCTTAATTCCTCTCTCCCTGCTTGTCCATGTGACTGACTGTCAAGAGTCAAGAGTCTAACATGCAGAAAATACAGTACAGATGAAAAGACACTCACACACTGACTCCAAGCACGTTTATTTCAACTGATATATATATATATACACACACACACACACACTGATAGACAGACTCTATGATGATAGGAAATACAAGATCTATCATTTTCCAAATGTATGTAGAAGAAGAAACACACAGACTAATACCACAGTATGTTTATCTTGTGCATATATATCCCGCATGTTGTATATATTATGAACACATACAGGGGGTTGACAAAGGCAAAGAAAAAAACGAAAAAGAAAAGTGAGGGGATCTTCTGGCTCTGTTATACTATGGGGGCCATTTCGCTAGCATGGCTAGGCTCCACTGATCTCCCACTGATGAAAAATTTCTATCCTGATGGGAGTAGTCTCTTCCAGGATAACAATTCCCCCATCCAAAGAACACGAGGGGTCACTTAATGGTTTGATGAGTATGAAAATATGTGAATCATATGCTAGGGTTGTGTTCATCCCTCCAGTAGAGTTCAGAGACTATATATCAATGACAAGGAGGACTGAAGCTGCTCTGGGAGCATGTGGTGGCCCAACACTTTACTTTTAATTTGACCCTGTCTGTATATGCACAGACATATCAAATCAATAAACTCCAGATTGAAAAACTGTTCATATCAATATTGCTGAAGTTTGTAAGAGTGTTTATTTTCTCCTTTTCTTTACATCATTCACTATTGCCCTTATTAGACTAATTGGATTGGCTGGCCAATCAGGAAGAAGCACCTCCTAAGTCAGGGGTTTAAGCAGAGGAATTAAAGGGTGGTTCTGGACAGAGCTGCTCAAACGACTTGATCCTTGAGAGGGACCATCTAATCGAAAGACGCCAAGAAAGCCAGGAAGGGTCAAGCACCTCCCTCCCAATCCCCTTCCGCTCGGAAATCACCTTTCAGCACGATTAGTGCTTTACCCAGATTCTTTGCAGCAGCTCACAGAGAACCGTCAAAATTTCAATCCTTGAGGATCTTGAGTATCTGGAGGAAGAAAGCATGGGTGCTGGAGCAAGTGCAGAAGACAAAAAGTCAAAGGAGTTGGAAAAACAACTCCAAGAAGATGCTGATAAGGATGCTAAAACAGTCAAGCTCTTACTGCTTGGTAAGTGGACTCTTGAAAAGTCTTGTTGCACACAGTTTTGCATTTAGTCTGAGGCTGCAGGGGATGCAAAGGTGTTCAGATGACAGGTTGTAACTTCAAAAGATTCATAAATGAATCTATCTAACTTTTAGCTTCCCATCTCTGACTGAACAAAATTTTTGTGAAGGTTCAGAACAGACATTTTGTAGTCAGCCAGGAGTCAACAGGTATTATTGAAGGATAACATGCACAGGGAAAAAAACATGACTTACTTTTGCTTTAGCCAGCTTTCATTGACTCCTGGAAGGTAACCAACTGATTTTCTGGGTGAAAATTAACTTATGTCATGGACTGTTAGCTGAACTGAGAAAATCAAAATTGTGATGAATAATGAATGAATAATGATGGATGCGTCACGCTAATTTGTTGCATATTCTTTAAATCTTGCATTTGAACCATTTGAGTTGGTATTAAACTGGCACATCTGTTCACTGCTTAGTTAGATGTAAGATACAGTGTGATCAGAGGATTTACAGGCTATGCAGATGGCTTGTTTCAAGATAAAAGCCTACATTAGTTTATTAGAAAGATGGGAGGACTGTTCAAGCTTAGAGCTCAGAGAGTAAAGTGAAGGCAGCAGAGGAAGAAAAAGCTGCAAGGCGAGCAGTTAATAGAGCAAAGAAGTCCTTTCTAAAAAATATTGAAAATACATTTGGAAAAAATCCAACAGTAAATATATATAAAGAACAAAAAACAAAAAATAATGACTTAACCGCTTATTAACGTTTTGTTAATTACAAGTAAAACACTGCACAGACTTGAGCTTGTACAACTAGAAGGTTTTTTGCATTATCAGATTTATTTCCAGGTATCAGCAGAACTCAAAAGCTCTGAAAGGCTTCAAACATGAATGCACTGGGAACTTAAAAGAAATATTTTACTCATATATTAAATCTGAAAAAGGGTGTAATAAAAATGCATTTATTTTACCCTGGCTACATCTTAGAATTGAGATTGACTTTTCAATTTTTATGGAAGGACATTGGTGCTTAAAAGATCATAGCCTTTAGTCAGAGCAAATCACAGCACAGCAGCGATATGTTAATCCGATTAGCTAACTGGTTTAGTGCGGATCCACTTGTTGAGGTCTCTGTTGATCCCTCGATTGGCGCATAAAAGTATAAAATGTATTTTATTATCACTAATGTCACTAACAGAAACATGATCACTAACTGTAACATATTTTAAAATACCTGCGAACATTTACATAAATAAATGTGGGAGACAATGTTAAATCAAGCTGGATTAAGAGATACAGCTGCTCGATTGATGCTGATTTATGTAATAGAGTACGACTTTGTGACATTACAGACACAAAAATGAAAAAAGGAATCTCACTGTCAAAAGAATATCAGATGAAAAAAAAGAACCACTTAATTTTTTACAGTAAATACAAATATATGATGCATGCATATTGTTACCATTTACTTTAAAAACAACACTAAAATCCCTGTTGATTACTGCATCTTTTAAATTAGGTTATTGATGTGTTTTCCTCTCACAACACTGCATTATTCTGATCTGTGACTTGACATTTACTTCTATTAGATAAGACAGGAAGAGCTGACTCAGTAAAGATAAGAAAAGACCCATCTGTGGACTCTAAAAAAAACATTGTGAAAGGATGCAGATAGAGCTGTGGTGGAACAAATTGATGTTTGCAACTGATGTACAGTGCAGCTATCTAACCAGTGAAATAAACAACAAAACTTGGTACTCCTTGAATATAATGCAGTTAGTTATGGAGAGATAAAAAGCTGTTACACTGCTAGTCTTCCTCCTGTATGTCCCAAATCTCTCAAACAACAATATGAATGTTCTAAATCTGCATTAACTGAGATGGTTCAAAGTTTAAATACATTCATTACAAATTAAAAGAAATGTTTGTCTGCGGAATTTGCACCATTTCAATTAGTTAAATTCTGTATTTTAATAGGGTTAATTAGTCACAAACATCTCAATTATCTTTTGCAGCTTGCATTGTCTACAGAGTAAACATTACTATAGAGCTTCCTTTAAACAGCAGATTTAATGTTGCAGAAAAAACTACAGGCACATTCAGCTAATGAGCGTGAATAAACACAATAAAGGCACTCTTCATTAAAACACAGCTGATGAAAACCAAACTTTATACTACCACTGTACCTTTACAAGCTTACTGCAAATTAGCTAAACATTACTGATTCATTAAGCACTGCCGGTTTCCGCCTGACAGAGCTTGTCGAGGGCACAGAAGTTGAGGCTTGAAGTCTTAAAACGCTCAAGCACTAAGTCTGTGGATGCAGCTTAATGTGGCTTCACAGAGTCCAGGACGGGCAGCTTTGTTTGCTCTGTGACGATAAATTCCTCCTGGCCTGAGTTAGTGCACAGTTAGTGAGAGCCTGGTTTTCCTGCAATACAACATGTCTCTCCTCCATCCAGACATATCCAGTGTGATTTGTCAAAGTTTAGAGATGTCTAACAGCTTTTTGGTTTGTGAGGTACAAAAATATTTGTTGATAATCTGACATTACCTTCTGATGCAAGAAAAAAAAGCCAACAAAAGTGTTTGTTGGTGCGTTGTGAGTAGATTAAGTCCTTCCTGTTAGTAGAGCCTTTAGCCATTGTAGAGTTCTCTATTAAAGCATTACGAGGCTTCACGTAGAAATGAGAGCCAGAACTTCATGATCACCACCCTTTTACAAACCAGCTGCAACTGTGGCTCATTAACAGAAATAAATGGCCACGTTACAATCTGAGCAGTTTTCCTCTCCTCGGTCATAGACAACTCTTTCTTTCTTAACTGTGTCTGCAGTTACAAGCCACACCAATCCATATAATGTAATATACTTTTTATATTTTCTGTTGTATGCAACCATAGTATACAGTATATTTATGTAAAATTGTGCAGTTCCTTGTTTAAGTGTCAACATCATATTTTAAACTAACTTAAATGTAGCCAGGTGCAACAAATTAACACTCAACTCTGTATAACATAATACAGTCATATATGTACATTTGTGTGGACACATAGAGGAGCACATGATGGTGGTCACAGTGAGGCTAGTGGATTACATCAGACAGCCATGTCAGAGGTGGGTTTTTTTTATGTAACTCATTCCACAAACCAAATTGGGCGTTGTTCCCTTGTGGTGAAGACAGATATCTTCACACTAGAAAAAATCACCCCTAAAACGATCCACAGAATGGAATAGGCATTCTTTTCTGTATCGGCCAGACTGCTCCTTTGATTGCATCATTAAAGCATATTCTTTGGCTGTATATGGTTTAAAGTGTGTGTCTACTCATCGGCATGTTGGAGAGGAACACAGTGGTTTTGGTGATGGTGCTAAACTTTGTCTTCTCTTCCAGGCGCTGGTGAGTCAGGAAAGAGCACCATCGTAAAACAAATGAAGTAAGTAAACCTTATGGGCTAATTAGATTAAAACTAGTGACCAGAGTGTTAGAGTTTTTTTCATGTGTGACATCCACACCATGTTTGTGGCTAGTAATCAGAGTGCAACAGAAGGTTTCTTTAATCTCATTGGTCAGCATACAGGCAGCAGCCCCGTCTTTGTCTATTTTACTTGCAGTCAAGCCTTTCACAAAGGTCAACAGGGCAAACATCCGCTTACTCTAACATGTCAGCACTTGTTTTGTGCAGTTTGTTTCACTGAGCTGACTGAGATCAGACTCTCACCACAAGGTGGCACTGTGAGTGGAGGATTATGTAGTCTCTGTAGATATCCAGATGTGAACTTAAATTTCCAGAAATTACTTAAACCAGCTATTTTCTATATATTGATAATATATAAATTACCCACTGGCTCAGCCTAGGATAGACTTAATGTAGCTAAGTTTGACAAAGTTATTTTTTTATTAACTGAAGCACTTTCCCCACCTGTGTACAGGATTCTGCATCAAGGAGGTTATACAAAGGAGGAACAACTGGAGTTTAGAGCAATCATCTACGGCAACATCCTGCAGTCTGCTCTGGCTATCATCAGAGGCATGGAGATGCTGGCCATTGATTTTGGCGCACCCGGTGCACAGGTCTCATATTACACCAAGATTTTCACTAGACACATACCTAACTTGTCAAATTCATTTTCATTTTTTACTGACATAAACATATTGATGGATCTTTGTTCTGTGTGTGGTGTGTAACCACAGGAGGATGCACAGAAGCTGCAGAACTTGTCAGACTCCATTGAGGAAGGCACAATGCCCAGTGAGCTGGCTGACGTCATCAAGAAGCTGTGGAACGACTCTGGTGTGCAGGCCAGCTTTGACAGAGCTGCTGAATATCAACTCAACGACTCCGCTGGCTAGTGAGTCTGTGTGTCCCACTAGGAGTAATGGTGTTGTGGTGTAAAACTAAACAGCTAGCTTACAGCAGCTCCAGTGAAGACTCTATTAGTGTTTGTGGATAAAGATGATTTCATATCTAAAGCCCGATGTACTGTGTTTTCTGACATCATCAGCTACCTCAATGAAATGGACAGAATCTGCAAGTCAGACTACCTTCCCACCGAGCAGGATGTGCTGCGATCTCGAGTCAAAACAACTGGTATCATTGAAGAACAGTTCTCCTGCAAAGAGTTGCACTTCAGGTTAGTGAACCACAGTCTGTCTTCACATATTAACACTGAAGAGAGATACCGACTGACATTGCTCTGACTTTGTGTGGTGAACAGGATGTTCGATGTGGGTGGCCAGAGGTCAGAGAGAAAGAAGTGGATCCATTGTTTTGAGGGTGTGACCTGCATCATCTTCTGTGGAGCTCTCAGTGCATATGACATGGTGCTCGTAGAGGACGATGAAGTGGTGAGTTGGGACCCCTGTTACCTCGGCGTAAAGGACTTGAAGACAGACATGCAGCTACTAACTGACCCTGTTCCTCTCTGCCTTTTTCAGAACCGCATGCACGAGTCTCTCCATCTATTCAACAGTATCTGTAACCACAGATTCTTTGCACTGACCTCCATTGTGCTTTTCCTCAACAAGAAGGATCTCTTTGAGGAGAAGATCAAGAAAGTCCATCTGAGTATCTGCTTCCCAGACTATGACGGTAAAACCGACTGACCCTGCTGTACAGAGTTATGACAGAACTGTGTTTGTTGTTAGACCAGATAAACAGTCAGGGCATGAGACCACATCTGCCAGAAATGGAGTGAAAATAGATCAGTCTACAAGTCATTTACTTGTGACAAAATAAAAAGACTAAGACTAAATTAATCAAGTGAAGAAACTTGAGATTAAAATTCCAGACAATTTGAGCCTCAGTGTTGTTCCCCTACTTTAAATTATATGATGCAAGTAATTATATTATCATATCAGTTAATCAACAAAGTGATGTACGTAATGTTCAGAAAGATCGATGTAAGGAGTAGGGTTTCATGAATATTCTCATAAATCTGCTCTCATCTTCACACACTTGATATCCTTTTAGGCCCCAACACATATGACGATGCCGCCAACTACATCAAGACACAGTTCTTGGACCTGAACATGAAGAAGGGTCAGAAAGAAATCTACAGCCATTTGACCTGTGCCACAGACACAAAGAACGTCGAGATTGTGTTCAACGCTGTGACAGACATCATCATCAAAGAAAACCTTAAAGATTGCGGTCTTTTCTAAGCAGCTCCAGTGTGAAAAGAGGTACGCGGTGACCACATCACATCCCTCCAAGGGACTTTGTTGATATAGAGTAATGGGGTCCAGATGAGGCAGACCCCTGGCAATTCAATTTTAACCTCACACAGTGAATTATATCTGGCCATCCTGTGTTGCCAAGCAACAACTTCTGGACATAAGATGAGCTAACACGAACACAAACCACGCAGACTATTTAGTTGCTTTGGTGCTGCTAAGAATGAGAAAGAAAATGAGAAGCAGAAAACTGTAGAAAACTGTTCCCTGTAGTGATTTGTGATTAAATGTCTCAATCAATTCCTCCTAAAACCACAGGATGAGTTTGAATTAGCTTGAACCTTAAAACCTGCAGATTATGTAGCACTGTAATGTAGCAAATGTTTACAGCTTTTATGTATGATTGATGGTGAATTCTCATTACCTCTACTTTGCAGAACTCCCTTTCCTACCTTAACCCCTCACATATTGGCATTAACTGAGAAGTGTACTGATGGAGCACAGAGGATCCTCAGTTTGTTGCGCTCATGCCATCGCTTCCATGCCAAGTCCTGGTCCCTGACTGCTCCTAGCACACCACCACCATCTCTAACAGTACATCCCTGCAATACACCGTGCACGTCCAGCTGGGTTGACACAAACATCAAAGTCACCATATTGTTGCTGCAGACACAGGTTTCTACACAGGTTTTCTTATATACACAATTTGTCTCACACCTGGAGCTTCTGGTATGAAGCAAAAATCTGGGGAAAATATTAATGTTTTGAATAGCAACATTTCAACCTTGTTTTTCTTTCTGAGTACAGTAGTCTCTGTGGTCTGTGGTATTTAAACTGTAAAAGGTTGCTGAGAAAATAACTCAGATATTCCCAGTGCTTGCAGTGTATCCAGATTACAAACCAAATTGTACATGTATCTAATCTAAATAGTGTTAATGTATTCAACTCACTTAACATTTTAATGTGATGAATGAATATCTGAAGGTCAAACATGGTAGAAAAAAACTTTGTACATAAGAGTAGATAATTACTAATATATTTTGAAAAAGATAAATAATTCATAAATCTGTATGAAATATATGAGAGTGAGGGAAACATTAGAGGGATGATGCTTTATTATGAACAGTGAATGAAAATCTACTGAGTTTGTCCTTTCTTATGAAATGTAGAGGCATGAAATAAAGATGCATTAACTTCAATTTTGTCTCTGTGTCTTTGCTGCAGAATCACATACATAAAATTAGGGAAGCAGAGATGTCAACGCTAGGGTATTACCATAAGCTGTCTGTTGGAGACAATGCTGCTGTTATATAAGTTCCCTGTTCTTGTCAGAGGGGATATGGAAGCGTATGGAAGTTCATTAACAATAAACCTATTGAGAGAGAAAAATAAATTAAAGCGGTAATTAATCTGCAAGTTGAGATTTCAGATTGTGAGAGATTCATGGGACGACAAGCAATGACAGAAATGAAAGTGTAATCAGTGTGTGGAGCAGATTTATATCGCTAGAGAGGATTTATATTATGAGATGTAAGCGAGAACTAGAGCTCCCTCCATTCACATATTTAAAGTTGCACCAGTTTTGGTGCTTTCTATCACCTGCAAGTAAACTCCAGGGCAACATAGGAACTCTATTCATAACATCAAGCTTATTCTCAGAGTGACGAAAAATTTCCATCAGTCAAAATTTTAAAACAAGCAGTTTAATCCTTACAAGACGTATACTGTTGTGCCTTTTTTTTTTTTTTTTTTACAGAAAATATCTGCTAAAACACAAATTCTGCTAAACAACAAATCCCATGAAAAGCCTAAAACTAACAATTAATTGGTCCTACTAACAAGTATTGCATGTGTAGACAAAGCCTTACTTTACATAGCTTATTCCTCTGTGCCATCCAGCTCCATTGTTGCTGTCAAAAACCTATTAGAAACACATCAGTGAGCCAGTGCTCCTTCATTACGATGAACACAGGCGGCGTAATTTATTTTGAGCCGATCCCACATACTGTACACCGTCCTGGTGCCTTCAATACTCTCAACCAATCTGCAGCCAAAAATACACAGTCCCCAAATGGACAATTTATTCCTGTTTGAAAGATTCTTGCTAAAAAGGTCAGTACCCAGCCATTTCAGGAAATGACTTACCCCTTTTAAAAGATAAACCTATATATTTGTGACTTTCTTTTAAGATTTCACTAAACATGCACAAAATGAGGATTGTAGGCTCAAAGGTTTTGTTGTGTTTGATAATCTGTCTCCACATACTCCCGTGTTGACTTGTAGATTGATTATAGTGATGTATTCAATAAACGTCCATGAAGTGATATACTACAGAGGCAACACATAAGGTACAGTAAGTCAGTAAGGCCATATTGGTGAGCTGTGGTGTGTTCAGCAGCTGGGCCCTCAGGTTAAACACATAGATGTATTGCTTTAGTCTAAAGCTTTTCCCCATTTATGTTACCTCCTTCCCTGTACTGTTTGAGTGAGACTTTCTTTTTTTGTTAAGTTTTTTTCTGGCATGGACACCTTTATTTGGCAGTAGAGACAGGAAATTGGGGAGAGAGAGGGGGGTTTGACATGCAAAAAGGTCTGCCAGCTGGGACTCAAACCGGGGCCTGCTGCATATATGGCATGAGCTCTTAACCACTTGACCACCTGCGCGCCCATGAGTGAGACTTGAGATCTGTTTATAAATCCTCATGGTGGACTTCAACTGATTGGTGCTGCTTGTGGTGAGATTTTGGTCTGGCATTTAAAAACAGGACAAAGAGGAGACAGCTTTGTGCCATCATTTAATGACATTAAAGTGAACCAATACAAATGCAGAGATTTAAAGTGGTGTGTAAATACCAGGCTACCAGGCCTTCTCTGTGTAGGAAGTGACTGATCTAACCCAAACTGAGCTCCACTACAGTATATACAGTATCCACAACAGACCTCCTTAGCTACAGCCAAAGGACACAAATACAACCTCTGGCTAAATCAAGCTATTATCATAGTTTTCATGTGTGTGTTTTTGTTTCTTCACTAGTATCCATAGGATTAAAAAAAGTAACTTGGGGAAAAAAGGGAGGCCTCTATATTGAAAGTGAATAATATTAGTCATATTTAAACTCCAATGGAAAGAAAAGAAATCTGGATATCCCTTCACAAAAAACTGATTTGCAGTGATGTCTCATAAGTATAAAAATATTGTTCAATCAATACAAGATGGTGTAGTTAAAATGAAAATAACTATGTAGACAGCTGTGCTGCTAACTAATCCCAGACCCGACAGGTTATATACATCAAAACTGCTCACACACACAATGCTTTTCTATACATAAGTTACGGCATTCACACATTCAGAAGTGGAAATACTATATAATCGCAGCTCAAAATGAAAATAGAATAAAACAAATGCAAATGTTCAGTAAAAGCAATGCAGTACAGTCTTACAGCTATGAGAAGATGCAACACAAAAGTGAACTGAATTTACATAACAGCTGTTAAACTGTGAGATGCAGAAATGGATTTGATGAACAGGCAGTCTCCTTTGGTCCTTGTGCATATGGCAGACAAATTTATAAATGTGTCAGCTGGATTTGAGAGACATCAGAGGGGCTTCATCTGCCAGACCCTCAGGTGCAAATCTCAAGACTCCCTCACTAATTACTTCCTCTCAATATGCTCTGCATTGTGAAATCTATTAAGACAAAAGTGATCATGGTAGCAAGTCCCCAAATTGTGGAATTTATTGGTCCTGCACGCAGCATGGCCACCTGCTCAGCCCTTAGTAACACCTACTTTCCAATTCGCCCTCTGCAGACAACACGTGCTGGCCCAGAAGTCCCTATTCTCCTCCTGACACCTGCAAGGACAAGATAATGATCATTAACACCAAGCTTTAAATCATTTTTACTATCACTATAACCTTCTAGTGACTATGTGAAATTTCTTAGTTCAGATGAGATCTTCTGATATCGGTGTGACTGACATAAGTCCATCAAGGTTCAACACACAGTTCTCTGCCTGCCTGCCATTATTGTTGATGTTTTTCATGTATTTGCACTGAACTGCTTCCCAGCCTTTTCTTTTATGTCAGGGGAGTAAAGATTACTGATGTCTGTGCCACAAATACAAATGTCTGAGCAACAGTTTGTTTTAGTTAAAAATATGTGTATTCACATGGGGAAAGCCTGTTGGGGACATTGGCTTGAGGGTGTAGGGGGAGTGTATGGAGTGAATGTGAGCTATTATTGTTGGAGTAAAGGGTGCATGGGAGTTTTGTTATATATGTTCTTTTTATTCTTGTGCTGTTGTTCAAACTGTTCTTATCAAGTCGGTTGTTATTTTCTACACTGTCTCTCTATCAATAATATAAAAACAAATACCGTTGGTGACAGGATATAATTAACTTGCAAAAGGCATGTCCATGAAGAAAAAGCCCTGACAATGTAATTCATAAATGACATTTTTTTTAAAAATAAAAAAATAATTCTAATAGTGTAAAAAATGTCACCGTCACCGGAGTAACAATGTTCTCATCTATTTTATCATCTGTGCAGCTAGGATAATTCAGTCTCAGTTTTTCAGGCTCAGGTTGATATTTTAACCACAATTTTTATGCGTAAGATTTGAGCTGATTGCTAATATTAGCATGTTAAGACTCACACAGTAACATAAATATGCTGATTTTTTTGCCTATGTGCTGATGTTTAGTATTTGAATTTTAGTGTGTTGACTTGTTAGCATACTGTTAAGCATGTATCTGCACACTTTCATATCTCTGCCTTCTATGAGCCTACTTTATTATACTACTACTAGTACTAATCTAATACTAGTAGCATAGTAGTACTATTTAGTAAGAACTTTGTTTGTATATTAATACGTTTTTAGTATATAAAACTAATTTTTGACCAGTAATTGAGTATTTTAGGTGCCCACCAGCTCAGCCCATCAGATAAGTTTGTGTGGAGCCAGGAGTCACAATACTCAGTCATTAGTGTTTGAAGTATCCTGTCATGACTTGAAGCACGGGGGAGAGTGAGAACTAGATAGTGTCTGGACCAAATTCAACATGATTGATTTCATTTTAGACTATGTGCCATACTGTATCAATGATGACAGTACCAGAATAATTTAAAAATACAGGTGATAAAATATGACTTGAATAAAAATGACAGGTATCATCTCTTAGATATTTATATTCTAATTTTTATTAATCACTTCTTTATTGATCTTATGGTCAGTTTTTTGTTGTATCATGATATTTGTGTCATGATTATATACATAAGCAACAAGCATGGCTTAAAGTTAAAATAATAACTTATAATAACGTAATAAAATATAACTAATAACGGTTGGTTTAATGTGGTCTAATGTGGTTTAGTTCGAACAACAGGAATAACTTTTGTAGTAGTGGTTTGGTTACAAATGATCAGCTCTACAACTAATCATGGTAATATGTTAAGTTAATAAGAAGATGATTAACATAACAAACTTGTTTCATCATCTGAGGGACTGAGGGAGCTCTCTGTGGTTATGAATTAACTGCAGTGCAGGTGAAAGTTGAAAGTGCTGACCTGCAGGGCCTGGAGATTTAGTACAGCCCGATTTCCCTCAGGTTGATCTTTATTATGACGTCGGTGACTGCATCAAACACAAACTGCACATTCTTGGTGTCTGTGGCACAAGTGAAGTGGGTGTAGATCTCCTTGGTGTCCTTTCGTTTATTTAAGTCTTCGAACTGGCACTGAATGTAAGCTGCTGTCTCCTCATACGAGTGCCCGCCTGCAGTACAAAGAAGGTCAGTTATAGAAAGTGGTTGGTTATGATTTACATCCCTTGTGTCTCTGATCTATAAATAGATGCAACTGTCACAACCATTATAGACATCAGAACAGCTTCAGTTAATAAAACTGACAGGGAAAAATGTGCTACAGTAAACTGTTTAGAGTTAAACTTCCCATGATGGTAAGTTAGGCTGCACCGGGTTTACTGTGCAGAGAAAATGGTATGATTATAAACAGGAAAGTGAATCCTACAGTATCTGCAAACAATGGGCCACGTTCACAGACAAATATGTGCTTAAACTGTGAGTATGAACATTTTAAGCACACATCCAGGATTCATCAATATGTTCTTACCTCAATTTGTTTTTACTCTGTGAACAAAATTAGAACTGCCTTAGGCCACAAATCATAAACGTTGCAGATTCTTAAAAAATGATCTGGTCAATAATTATTCACAACTGTATATATTAGAACCACACTTATTTAAAATATGATTGATTTAAAAGTGTGAAATTGCTAATAATACACAATTTTGTTACTAATTTTAAAATAATAGCTATGACATTGTAATCCATAAATCATCATCATAAATGTAATACAATTATTAATATATTAAAAATGTCCTGTTCCCACTTTTAGATGACAATAGCTTATATATGGGAATTTCTATATTGGAATGTGACATTGATTAATTTCCCCCATCAGATTTTGACTGTGATATATGCAGCAGCCTGTTCAGGTCAGAGAGTGGCGCTTTGCTTTCGCCACATCACGGCCTGTTGTGGACAGAAACAAAACAAGGTGCACACCTGGCGCAGATTTAATTAGATCCACGGATCTACACATTGACCATTTTTTTATTTTGTTACAGACGTACTGCGTGTTAGTGGTGCAACACTGCCGAATCAGCCTTTTCTGGCTTCTACTTCTACTAGTTTTTCTACATTTTTACCATCACAGTCCTCTTTGCAATGAGTGAGCTTTCCCTTGTTTTCAGAAATGGGGGCATGGTAGTATGCTAATTACCAAAAGCAGGCATGTGCCTATCAATTTAGAATGATTCTGATTCACTAATCCACTTATGTTGTGAGAGCATAAGGAACATTTTTACACACATGCCACAGGCCTTATATGAGTCATAACATTCTTGATAATCCTAATTTAATAAATCAAGAGCATAATTCTACTATCCAGGAGGTCAATACAGCAGACGGACAAATAAATATTTCCTATAACCAAAAACAAGAAAAACTAAGCTGATAATAACTTATAAATAAAGTGATAATACACACGTTTCCTTAAAAGTGTTTTCAAGTCTTTGCTGCTCTGAATAAGTGACAGGTGCAACAGAGGAAAGCAAAACTGAATAAAAATGAGAAAACTTCTGCCAGAATATTTGTTAGTTTATGACGTTTCCGTCTGTTGGATAAGTTTGTCATGGTGTTTGTCTCACCGGTGTACTCGGGGTAGCAGATTGTGAGCGGACTCTTGCTGATCTTCTCCTCAAACAAGTCCTTCTTGTTGAGGAAGAGGATGATGGAGGTTTGTGTGAACCACTTGTTGTTGCAGATGGAGTCAAAAAGCTTCATGCTCTCATGCATCCGGTTCTGAGGAAAGAGTAGATGCCAAGTTATCCATGACTTTAATCTCACTCTTCAACAGAAAACATCAAATCTAGTATCTCTGATATATTTAGATTCACAAAGCAGAACAAAAGCAAACTTACCATCTCCTCATCCTCAGCCAAGACGAGGTCGTAGTCGCTGAGAGCTACGCAGAAAATAATAGATGTGACTCCCTCAAAACAATGAATCCACTTCTTCCTCTCCGAGCGCTGACCCCCGACATCAAACATTCTGGAGACAGACACAAAGTTTCATTTTAATGTCATTTAATTTTAGAGTTTTATTAGAATGAGCGCCCTCTTAAAATCCAGGGCAAAAGCGCACACACACACACACACACACACACACACACACACACACACACACACACACAAATGCACACAGCAGGCCGCTGACCTCACTCTGTAATCTCATGTTTGTGTCTGCTGCCTCTAACTCCACCTGAGACCCTCTGAGGCTAAATGAATCTATACTGAGCTGTTTAACCGACACACAGATGAAGTGACAGAACGCTGTGTGCTTCAACCCCAATTCAGTGATTACACATTGCCAGATCCTCGAATGTGTTTTTTTATGGGGTTACAAAGGCAGTTCAGGGAGGCTATTACAGTTAATGTTTCACCAATATTTATAAGTACAGGAGCCAGACAAAATAATGTAAAAGGACTGAAGCAATGTAATTACATTAACTGCTACAGGGGGTTGGGTCATATTAGGCTGAATGCCAGTCAGCAGCATTTGTCGGTTACAAAACAGGTTCAGAAAATCAGCACTTTGATGTGCAATTTTTTAAAGCAACATGGGATAACTAACAGAGCTGCAGAGAAGTCAAGTCAGCTGTGACCTGGCAGCAGGTGCATCAGTCCAAAAACAAACAAACAAAAGAAAAAAATGTAATATGATGAAGCAAAATGTTATGACAGTTTATTGTAAACACAGATTAAATGCATGAGATTTACAACATGGACAACAGGGATTTATTTCCCGTCCTTCCAATCAGCATTTCGTTTCCTTCTCAGAGTGTGTTTATGATGATCATCAGCTGTTAGATAACGCAAATATGAATAAATGCTTGCATTGCACAACACTTTTTTCTATGTTGAGTGATTGCTGACAAGAGACAGACTGTTCCTTTATATTTCCAAGACAGATTTGTCTGAAGACATCTTAAAGGCCTGGAGAACTAAACCCTTCTTTTCACAAGACAAAAAGACAAAAAAAGAAAAAAGAAACATTTTGTGCAGCAGAATTTCTTGCTTCTTGTTTCCTATCTCAGCAACAATCTCACATCTTGCAACCCTTTGAGGGATCCCAACTGCCAGTTTGGGAAACACTGTGTTAAGTCTATAATGAGGATGTATCACTGTTGACCAATACAGTAAACCAGCTCAGGCTCTGACTGCCAGTAAAGCTTAATAAGTTCTTTTTATTGCACAGACAACACACCTGAGGCCAGGGCGCCTTTATGAGCAGGTATACTACAGCTGTACTAACTTGAAGTAGAGATTTTTGAAGGTGAAGTGAGTTTCCACGATGCCGGTGGTCTTCACACGTGTACGCAGCACGTCCTGCTGAGTCGGGATGTAGTTCGGCTGGCAGATCCTGTCCAAGTCATTCAGGTAGCTGAAAGACAGGAAACATAAGTTTAAGAAAATGATCCCAAATCCAATGTACATATCATAGTATGATTTTAATAAACAGAATCTACAGTCCAGTCAGCTCCCAGCACAAGTTATCCAGGGGCCAACCAGGCTTTTAATACACTGAAAAGTCACAATGCAGCAAAGTGACAACCTGTTCTTTTGAACAATATTTCTTGTGAAGTGGTGAGCTTGTTCTGCACACAGACATCCGAGTACTCCACAGAATGATACTAAATATGGGCTCATATTTTGGTGGATGATAAACACTGGCTCCTTGTGGGTTGAGTAAAAACAGGACTAGTAGTGTGGACAAAGTGCACTGAGAGCCACGACAGCTCGGCTGTTTTCAAAACAAAGCGCATGTCCTTCACACTGAGCTACTTTCTCTCAGGGCAAATGTGATATAAATGCTACAGAAACAGAAAACCAGGAACTTTATCCGCATCTGATCGGTAATACAAGACTGGACTATATTTAGCTCAAATGGCTTTGTTTGCATTTTTTCACTTAACTCCATCAGACAGTTTTACGTCGTGATCACTATCACAATAAACTGAAACCATTTAGTCAAATGAAGTGATATCTACGCAGCTGTAAGTGGACAGAGACACTCTCCAGCTGTCAGTTTATCCTTAGTCTTTCTCCCTTTTCAGGAATGCAATCATCTATACAAGCTGACACAAGACCTTGACGAACAAGACACGTCTTGCCCCTCCTTTTGTGCTCCACTGGAAATATTACAGACACTGCTCTTACTAACAGTTATTATTCTGCTTGTGATGAAGTAAACACGATTACAACAAATGTCTTGCGCAGTCCAAGCTTGACGATATGTTGATGCAATTTCAAACTTCACTGTAAGTCATCAAAGTAGTTTCACTTCTGTTAGGAATTTTCAGAAAGTGAGATGAATGAGTTAAGAATGAAACCTTCTCTTGGAGGAGTCAAAATAAACTGCTATGCTTTTTTTCTTGGATCCCTGCACTTAAAGAATAGGTTCACATCAAGCATATCTTACGTAATATTCACATGCCTAAACAGTATGTACACTGTGATTTACTGGTCTCTATAATCATTCCTCCAGTCCATACTGGCTGTGACAAACCCACAGTCCTATTATCTTAGTCCTTCATTCTCATTATTACAAATTACCCTCTTTGTGATTCCCTGGACAGAGTTTCCTTGCGTAGCTGCAAGGCAGGGAGGGCAACACAAAGTGGGAATTTTTTTGGTAACTTTATGCCTTTCTTAGAGAGTTGACAGGAAATAAGGACAGAGAGGTGGGGAACGAGGGGAGACTCTTGATGGACAAATCTAAGATATCTGATATTTCTCAATATCAGATATTAAATAAGCAATTCTGAAAGTCCTTAGCTGGGCAACAGATCCACACATTAAAGTATTTCACAGGAAATTGTGTTATTGGAACCAGTATTTCCACTATAATTTCCAAAATAACATCAAATATCCATTCATTCGGAAATCAATTGAGGGCCATTTGAACTTTAAGGTGAAATTTTTAACATAATGAGGACTGTAGATTTTTTGCTTCATCACTTATATTAGAACATCACTAGGAAGAGACCACTATGAATGGCACATTTGCAGCAACTGATATCTTTCAATGTACATATGGGAAAATGAGTATTGTTTCTAAGATCATTTTGAAAAAGATCCACAGTAATCTGTAAATTGACCAACAATTGCCACTTTGTTAAGTTTGCGGGTGTCTGTTTGTAAAGAAGTAAATAAGGTCCTCACTATGCAGCGGAGTCGTTGAGTTGATACTCTCGCGATCGATCAAAGCAGGCCTGAACACCACCATCGCTCCACAGCCTCTGAATCACACTGGTCAGCTCTGCCGACAGCACCCCTTCCTCCGCTGAGCTCGCCAGGGCAAACAACTGGCGAGCATCATCCTGGAAACAAACACAATCATTTGTCATGTCAAACAACTTCCTGTAGTCATTCATTTCTTGACGCATACTGAACAACAACAATTCTGTTCTGTGAAAATTAGCTTACCGCCCGTGTAGGATCCCCAAAATCTATCTTTAACCGTCCCATTGCCCTGATGATGGCCATGATGGACTGGATGGTGTTGCTGTACACCACCACCTTGTACTGTTTGCACTCCTCTTCTGAGTAGCCATCTTCATGAATGATTCTGACAAAGGAAACAAAGTCCAAACAGGCTTTTAGAGTTAAGATAAATATGAAAGTGTGAACGATGGCTTTAATAAATGTGGGACAAATTACAGATTTGCTAAATTCTTCATGCAACACTGTCATTAGTGCTGGAATTTGAGCTTCAGTGAGCATGCAGCAGGCCTAATGTGGGAAATGGGGGAGTCTATTCAAGTCCTGCCAGGCTGTGACTGGCCTCTGCCGCCTTTGTTTAACATGTTGTGTAAAAGGGAGCTTCCTCCTCTGCCTGAGTGGAGCGAAATGAGGCTCCTACTCTGCTTCTACAGCATTTCCACAAAGATGAACCCTGTTTGTGATTACAGCTTTCCCTGCACTATTAACCTCTGACAACAAGACTGCAACTGAAAAGGGGAAGGAGGGAGTGGGACTGTGTTTCGTCAAATGAATACAAAAATAGGGTCAACGTTTCTTACAGGATGTTTGATATGATGCCATGTGTGCTGTTATCAGAACAGAGTTACACACTTACTTCATCTGCTTTACTATTGTGCTTTTCCCAGATTCCCCAGCACCTGAAAAAGATGGACAATCGTTATATACTTCATTGTCATGAAAACTCATTTCTTGTTGCCCTTAGGAAGACACATGGACATCAGTGTCATGTGGATGGATCATTTACTGTAACAACCCAATAATGTAACAGCGTATACAGTATCACAGCCTAAAGCGCAGAATCACAGAGAGCATCGTGGGAAATAGTCTCTTTAGGAAGTGAGGGCTTTAAATCTTTCTCAATAGTGTGCATCTGTCACAAAAAGATGAACTGGTGACTGGCACAAATGTTATGAGGAGGATTGCAATAATAAGTAGGAAAATGACTTCACACAAGGAACATTTACAGTATTTCTACACCAATCAGCCAAACAGGAAACAGTTGTCATGCTGCTGGCTGAGCTTGTGTTTTTCCAGAGACAATCCCAAATATCATGCTGTTCTGGGCGTTAGAGAGTACGGAGGGCATACAAACACCAAAAATGATCTAAAGAGTCTGTCAGCAATCTGAAGCCAACCCAACAAAAAAACAAACACATTAACTGGCTCTTCACCCTAAACCCAACCCAACTTTTTCCAGATTCATCATGTCAAATATGTGTATTTGTGCTAATTGTAGATCTTGTACAGATCTAAAATTACCAATAAAACAACCTTGATGTCCTTCTGTGACTCCTCATTGATCAGAGAGGTTCTTCTCTTTCATATCATAATAAGTCGCTACAGCAGTGACATTGGTGTGTGTGCTGCAGATTGTGTTCTTTGTAATTTCATGGTACATTTACTGTAGGTAAATACTGTACTTCTTGGTATATTAATTCATAATGCAAAGATGATTAATTCACCTTGTTTGCTTTTTGAGGTGTCAACAGATGAGTAGATCTACCTATGGAGGAAGTGCTTTTTGGGCTGCAGTACCATTGTTGGTCTCTGTTGGTTTTGGCAACAAGGGTGACTGGCTGTACTGCTTTAAGCCCTTTTAAAAGGTCTCAGGTCCAGGTCTATAGTAACATTCTTCAACTCAGCTAGAATATGTTAGCATGATTTACACTTCAAATAATTTAAAAGTTTCTACCGGGCAAGGCAGTGCCGCAATTTGGCTGCGGCACAGTTTTGCTCCATCCTCTGCACAGCACACACACAGGGAGCATTTCAGAGCATTTCAGAAGCGTGCAATCCACCATTCAAATTAAGTTGTACTGTTAATAGAGTAATTATGGCAGCTCAATGTGATTTTGTTAACTCCTTGTTTTTTGTACTTCTACTGATGGCCAGTAGGCTACGTAGTTAAATGGTCTCTTTATTTGTCTGTTTTATTCGTGTTTGTTACTGAATCAAGAGTCTGCACAGGTTGTTTCATTTTGATTCATTTTGAAAGTTGAATGTAAGTTTTATGCAGATCGTGTGTCTGGCACGATCTGCTCTGAGGGGCTTTATGGACTTCCTTAGTTCAGCCTCTATCTGAAACAGGCCGTATTAGCTCTTTAAGGCCGCTTCCCAAATGAGCCCATTCTGTTCTGATTGGTTAGGTCCTAGAAGCTGCCCATTGATCCCCAGCTATGTAAACAAACATTAGCAATAAGATTGAACTTCTTTTTCTCATTGTCTACTCAAAATGTCTACTTCTCAAATACATCTGTACATGTTCATGCCCAAATCCGGTCTGAAATATGCAAGTGGACAATGTGGACAACCGTTGTTTGTTTGTTTGTTTGTTTGTTTGTTTGGGGGGAAAAGTAAACAATCTTATGAAGACAAAGTCAAGGTTCCATTGCAGAAGAAGTGTTCAGGGCAGATTGAAGCCATGGCTTTCACATACATTCATCAAATGTTTTGGACCTTTAACACAGACATTCAACATCATACATTACAACAGTATAAATATAACAGAAAATCACAAAATTCCCATTTCACAGATGATCAATGATTGGATGCATACTCCAGCCAGATGTATCACTGCATGGTTTTGAGCTCAGTTCTCAGTGGTGGTGGGCCTGCTTTGCCCGTGTGCTGCCCATTCACTTGCCCTGGAGTCAGCAATTTTTCATTGCTGGAGTTTAATTAAACAGGCGTGAAAGCATGTGTGCGAATCAAACATTTGGTGTCAAGCTCAGACAACCGGTGAGAAATTATTTCCATAAACATCTGGGTTGAGTTTACACTGGCAGCAGAACCTTCTTTTGCTCAATATAATCACAGTAATTATCAGCAACCACAGAATGAAGAAGTTTTTAAAGCGCTGGAATTTGAAATATGGATGGCAGCTTTTTTCTTAAAACAGCCAGAAAGTAAAGTCTCAATGGATGAATATTTTAAAACACGGATAAACTTTGTCTTAATATTGTTGTTCCCCCAAAATGTGGCGAAGCACATTCCCGCTGCCAGTCAGGAATCCTTTCAGAACAGATGAATTTTGTCAAGGAAGCTTACAGTAGAGTAATATGTTCGGACGGACGGCCGGCCAACAAGAATTAAATCCATGAATTCTTTGGTTAAGCTGTCACCAGCAAAAGAGATTTACGCCCGCTCACGCAGACAGGGAGGAGAGGACAAATTGTGTTGATCCCTCTCCTCAGTTCTGTCAGTCACCAATTGTCTCATTCACAGCATTTTTTGGCTGATTATCAACGGTGGCCTCCCGCCAGCTCACAAACCAACCTTACACAGGCATTCAAAGAGTCGTCCAAACCCATGTGGGAGTCAGACTCCAAACCAAGCCTCATTTAATAAGAATTTCAAATGCAGATTTTTTATGAATCACTATTTGTGGTTGAACAGGAGACCATTTTCATTGAAAGGGTGGGCTGGCTCTCCAGCTTTGTGGTTTGCTATAAAGAACAGCACCAGAACTCCTCTTTGTTTTTCCCCTATAACTCTCTTGTCCCGGCACAGACAGGGAGTACAGGGCACTGCCTGGAAAAATCGCTTCCCCTTCGACTCTGTGGTCAGAACTAGAAAATGAGTGTTTCCATGCAACTAGATTTTAGCCTGCATTGTAGTGTTGCACCATCACACGTATCAGCCTGAAGTTAATCCTCACAGAGTAGTTAGCTGATGGTGGGATTCATCCATATCCTCATAACAATTTCTATGTGACTTCATGTGAAATCTATTTCAAGTTTCACTTCCCAGCGCTCAACCACCTAAAATATCTAGTCTTCCACACCACAATCTATGAACAGAACAGTGGAAACTGGAGACTGATAAAAATCACCACATACTTGTGGGTACTAGCAACTCTTCAATGCTCAAAGTAAGCTTACTGGCAAGGTTTTGTTCTGACATATCATCTAGATCAAGGTCCAAGAGAAAACACTACCAACAGAAAGGAAAACCTGCTGATGGGAAAGCAACCCTCTATTGTAAGAATCATGACTCCATCAGGAAAATGATCTAGAACACAAATGACAAAGAAAATAAGCAGCAAAACTGTGAAAGAAGAAATAAATCCATCCCATATCCCATAGAAATTTGCAGAGTATTGAAATCATGTTAGTCTTGGTCCATAACTATAAGTGTCATTATACTGTAGTTCCTGTTATGGTGATCACTGTTGAGATATAAATCATTTTAAAGTGAGATTTCTGTAAAAATCATTTTAAATTTCTCAACATAAAAGAAAATTTATCTCAGGGGCTGATTTACTGTAACACTTTACACTCTATATCAAATAAAGGCTGTATGGTGTTAATAATGCTGGTAATGATAATAATAATGCTGAGACTTATAATCAGCAAATGAATTTCTCCATTTGACACAGCATGACTGATTGATTTAATAACTACAACTCAGACGTAATAAACATATTCCACTGTGAGGAAGTGAGCCTGTCATGGAGATTTTTCACGATCATTTAAGATGATGCAGCTTGTTCATGCGCAGCCCACTGTGCGTCATATCCCAGCAGACATTGTTCGGATGACGTTGTGTCCACGGTAAAAAAGGGTTCCAACTGGATCAAGAAAAAGCAACGTGCTTTTGATACGCAAATCATGAAACTCAAGTCAAAATGGAGGTGTGCACATTTGTGGAATACAGACATGAATGTGTAAGTGTCAATTTATCCTTCTAATGAGTAATTGGTCACAGGTTGTCATCCTTTCCATGTTCAATAAAGATTAAAGATCCACCAAGATCTGACTCCAAAACACATCAAATACTGCTCAAGGTTTCACTGCGCAACAAGTCCTGCGTGTACTGATGGTTTCACTTCATTTCACTTCCTCAGATAGAATGATTAATTTCATGAAGTTCATGGTTCTCAAATTATATCTACAGTAGTGTCATGTTTCTGTCTAATCAGATTGGGTGAGATTATGTTACAGAACACAATGAAAACCTCTGAGTGAGGACTGCACGTACTTTTCATCAGTCTTTTACATCTCTACATACAGCAGTTCAGCAGCAGCAGATGTCTGTTTATCTTCACCATTTCATTTTCAGAGAGGAACGTTTATGCATTCTGCATTTTGTATAAAAAAAGCAACCCCTCAGTCACAAGGTCAACGGCAGTGAACATGCGTGACAACGCTGCATGAGTACAATCAGCTTCTATAGTTCACACTTTTTCATCTTGGCTGCAACAAATAGCAGAAGTTGCACAAACCTTTTGTGATTTTTTATGTTTTTTAAATTCTTTTGTGCCTTTTCTTTTTGTGATTTTTAACATTGTGGAATGAACCATTCAACAAGTATTTTCAGCCTTTTCTTGGAGTAATGAGGGAGGGAAAGTAGAATTTCCACCAATAATGATAATTCAGGTTTCAGTCTTGACAAAATGCTAGTGGCTTGTAGACCACCATGATTAAACTTCAACTGTCAGCTATGAAAGCTGGTATGTGTTCACAAATTCATGAGGTGACAACATGTAAAGGCTGTATTAAGCACAGCAGTACTTTGATGCTAAGCAGGTATAATGTTCACCAGCCAGTCAGCACTAAAAAACAAACTACAGCTGCGGCTGATGGGAATGGCATTAATCTAGCAGGTGTTAAGTCATGAAGTCAAGTAGAGCTGCAATGATTAGTTGATTACTAATGATTAAGTGCTAACTATTTGATAATTAATCAAACTATCTGGGTCATTTTGGGGCATTTCCAATTCTCTGATTCCAGCTTCTCAAATGTGAACATTTTCTGGTTTATTTAGTCTTCTGTGATAGTAAAATAAATATCTTTGGATTTTGGATTGTAGGTCAGGACAAAAGAAATTTGTGAAGCTTAGGCTTTTGGGAAACAGTGATTGATATTTTTCACCATTATCTGACATTTGATTGACCGAACGACTGATTGATTAATTAAGAAAATAATTGTTGCAGCCCTAAAGTAAATGTATTATAATTCATTATTAGGCAACCATACAGCACAGTAGCTTTTATGGTCCATCCAACAGGCACATTTCAGTCGTTTCAGTCGTGAGTCAAAGTGGTGAGCTGACTGACATCGCCCTCCCTACAACAGGAAGTAGTCTCATGTTCTCATGTAATGTTGATTCCCCCCCCCCATTTACCATTCATCACAGACTTCAATTTCTGGCCTATCAAGGTTTCAAGAAGCTAACAGACTTTCATCTCTTTGGTCGACTCTCCGTTAGTGTAGTTTGTGTCCAAATCACAGCAAATTTTGTTTTCGGGTGTATGGGCATGCAAAAGTTATCAGAGTAGGACATTTTCAAAAGTTTTGATAACTGTTGTTCACTGTTGGTGCTCTGACACTTGTGATATGACACTTTTGAAGCTCACACAGCTTTCTCTCACGCAGCAGCTCTACTGTGAGGAAGTTCTCTGACATCACAAACTGGAACTGGTCCAGTGTGAACATTTTAATGAGGCTTTGTGCTGTCCTGGGATTTTGTTCCAGAAATGTTTCATTATAGAGTCAATGTTGTGTAAACAAAATGGATTTAGAGTTTAACTTCTTTTAGAAAGCTAGTTCAGGACATGTCCGCTTCGAGGATCCTGCTAATGTGCAGAGAGTGTAAAAATGTTGAGTGCTGCTAAACTCGGGGCATTTAATCCCTCTGGCACGTCTGTGCAGTCCACACCCGGAGTGTCAGTACCAGTGTGTGTGTGTCAGTTTACAGGTTGGCAACGAATATCAGTCAGTGGTCAGCACTAGAATGAAAGAGTGCTGAAATTTGCACACTTAGTGCATGACACCCACCAGGAAGTAACTTTTTTTGTTCCAGCAAAACTGAACCTGAAATTTACTGTAATAACCAATGCTTCAAATAAAGGCGCACAAACTCTAAAACCTGAAAACTGGAAAACTTTCTTTGAATATCCTTATAGTAGAAGCAATCGTTAATTTATTGATAAGCTGATAATTCATTCATAAAAATATTGTTGTCATTTTTCAAAAATCATTGCTGCTTTTCTTTTACTTATGTAGTGGCAAACTGAATGTCTTGTTGGGTCAACTTGGGCTTTTGCACTATTTTCTAACTTTGTATTTGAACAATTCATGATTACAACAGAAGATAATCATTACATTAATCAACCATGAAACATCAGTCAAGCTGTATCATGATGAATATCATGTTGAGGGACAGTAAGAGCTAGAAATACTCCCTTGCAGTTGTATGCCTCCATCAACCAGTCAAGTTGCAGTTTACATCATTCCATGCATTTACATTTGTTTGGCTAATAAATTGGATTCTGATCTAAAAAATAACCACAGTTTCAGGGTGGAATCCAATATTAGTGTCACTAATTCAGTATCTGACCAAATGTGAAATATGGTCACAGTCTCCCCTTCTGTTCCTGAGTCATGGCGTTGAATAATGGCCAGAACATTTCTTTTGTATAACATTACGATGTCCCAAATGAAGTTGACCTTTGACTTTCTGGTCATAAACTGTCATCACTTCATTATTTCATCCTATGAGACCTTCGCGTGAAGCTTTGTCATAATTAGCATATGAATTCTTGAGTAATGGCAAAAATTCTGTTTTGTGAGGTCACAGTAATGTTGACCTTTGACCACCAAAATTGAATCCATTGATCAGTGAGTCCAAGTTGACATTTGTGCCAAATATAATGAAATTCCCTCCAGGCATTCCTGAGATATCACATTTCCCAGAATGGGACGGACAACCCCAAAACATGGCTGTCACTGACACTGAGGCATAAAAATCACACATAAATGGAAGTGTAAATGAAATATCCCATCAGCTAACAGCCTACTGACACAATCAACTCAAACACAGATACTGCAGCAGCATTTGTTTCTAATTTCTTAGTGTTGACCCAGGACAGTCTGACCAGGGGCAGCATTTCCCTGCTGCTGTCAGGTTTAAGCACTGAGGTGAAACAGGCCTGCAGGAGTTGCAACGTGCTCATTGACAAGTGACAACACTTGTCAACAAACCGTCTCCTCTGAACTGAGCTACTTTCTACCTTTCAACAACTCATACCTGATAGAAAAGCACTAAGTCTGCAGTTGCCTTCTCACCAACATCTGGTTTACCTCTGCAAGTTCTGTCAGCTGAGAAATGATGAGCCACAGCTGCATAAAACCAACAGAGAGAGGAGGGGACTATCGAAGACTATCGATGTTGTGAGAAAGTCAAAAGTATACAAATCCTGGTGATGATAAAAACTGATTTAATTCATGTAAAAAAGAAGAAGAAAAAAAGAACCAGTAACATGATTCCTACCGAGTAAAAGCAGTTTCACTTCTCTGGAGGACTTATCTCTGTCTTCTCGCAGGTTTTTGTCAATCATTTTACTCCTTTCCACTGCCGCTTTGTCCTCGGCGCTGATCGTGCAGCCCATGTTTGCCTTCGAACAACTTTTTAGTGTCGGATCGAGGTTTCAGGAGCTCATGAGTTGAAGTGAAGCGCCGTCAGATAGCTCTCGGGTCGGTGTGAGCTGAAGTTTCCCAGCCGGGGAGAAAGGCGTTGGCAGTGGAGGCTCGTTTGTCCCACTAACCCCAGTCTGATGCTGAACTCACACTGCTCCAGTCCAGCACTCCTGCTACCCAGGTGGTTCAAGTCTGTGTGTATGCGGAAAAATCTCCACAAATTGATGTTTTTAAAAATGTATTTTATTTAATTTATCCGCAGGTAAAAGAACAAAAGCGCAAAAAGAAGAAAAACAAACTGTTTTCTATAAATTGTTTAGACAATCAGGCGTTTTAATCCAGCATTTCTAGAGAAAATGCTCAGTAATAATCACCGGATTTTCCCCATGAGACTGGCCGCTGCTGCGCAGTCGCGCGTTCATCCAGCAGCTGATCCAGCTGCAAACCAAGAAAACGGCACTGGAAAAGGAAAATTGATACGCGCACAGGCCTGATGGGAAATGTAGTCGATTCTAAACTGACCAGATATATGATTTCTGTCTGTGTAGCTTAAATGTTTCTCAGATGCGTGAATAAACCGACATATCACGTTAAGCCTCCGTGAACTGACTTATTATGTAGTTTTAAACGAACTAAAGACACTTGTGCATAAGTGCTCCGCAGTAAAGATTTAGCCTATTCACAGCAGCAGGCTCTGATTTAAATTGTGTTAGAGCACCCCCAGTGGACCCACAAAGCAACTGCATGTGTCAATAAAATACATTCAGTCTTCAAGATTGCTAATGACAAAATGTAAAGCCACAGACGTCAAGTCCATAGGTCAAATTGAATTATATTTGTGCCGTTTTAATCCTGTTTGGTTCCTGTATTTTTTTATTTAAAATATAAATTATATCGGATTAGGGGCAGCCTCAAGGTGGGTGAATCATAATTTTCAGTCGATCATAATTTGGAGCAATATGAGCAAAATCAATTACGTTTTCCAGTAATTGTATTCATTCATTTGAATGGTAAAAAGTAAGTAAGAGGTTACTTACTTACTTATTTATTTTGCTGTACTTGGTTAGTAATATATTAGAATGTAAACTCTGTAGGTAAAAAGGAATTCTATAAACATAATTGAACATGTAATTTTAAGTTTTGTTTGGATAGTTTACCAACAGGGAACTCTTGACCAACTCTCTAGTCTTGCATTTTAACATTATTATATTGTCATGTGTCAGGCATTGTGCATTGTTTTGATGTTCATTCAGCAGGTGTGGCTACTGTACCTTCTACACCTGGCAAACATGTCTAAGTAGTTTAGTGTATTATTTGTACAATTGATGCATCATATTATACATAAGTTATGTAAATTATTAAGTATTTCAATACTTGTGGTGTAGATTTAGAAGACCAATTCCATGACTTAGGAAGTTACTTACAACTTGGATTGATATTAGTGACTGGTTCATAAATTAATTATCTATATCAGAAACCCTTGAAGGTCCCTAGTCGTCACTTTGACACCCCAGTATATACAACAATATATATCTTTGCTCCTTTTGCCTGAACAGCTCCTGCTCCTCCTGCTATCCATACCCCTCATCATTGTTATCAGCACAGGTTACCAAGGCAACAGCTGAGTTCAGAACAGTCAGGATTTGGAAGTAAGTGAGAAATTCATGTCATTTAGTTCATCTTTGATCCAGCAAGTGAGAGTTTCCACCGCAGACACCCTACTCACAGATAAACATGTCTTCTTGTTTGTTGGTAGCTCAGTTGCTGCTCTGACAACCACAAACCTCTCAAATGATACCCAGCTGTCGGTTTTAGGTGTTTATTAGGGACTGAATTAATGTGTTGCACACACACAGTGGCCCTATAAAGTGACAAGATCTGTCCTTGAGCTCTTTCACTGGGTTTGTTGTAGCCTGTTGCAAAGGTCAGGCTGTTTGAACTGTTCCTCTGCACTGTAGGAGGCACCCTCCAGAGCTCAACATAAAAGCTATGAGTCACTCTGTCCGTTGGGGAGCAGCAAAGGAGAGGCTAAGAAAATAAGGACAATCTGGGAATAGAGGATGAGCCTTGGGTGATGATGGTGGAATGAATCTGTGTTTGGATGGTTTTGGTGAAAGAAAAAAACAAACAACTGCAACTACATGCCAAAACTGAAACAGCCTTCAGATGTGCATTACATCCTGGAAATACTGAAAAGGCAATAAGGGGCATTTTCCTGCTATTCATTTGCAAAAATTATATATATAATAGTCTTTAAATCTTTCTCTTTGCTCAATTGTCTCAGAGAAAGAAGTAGATTTAAGATTAGTTTAGAAATCAATAAAGAGTAATGACCTGAATTAATCTCCTTAGTGCACTCCTCACTCATAAGGGTCCTCAGTGTTTTCGGCATTCAGCGTGTGAGTTGGGGTCTTATTTACATCATATGGTAAAAGTTTAGCAGGAGTCAGGTCATTGTGAGGTGGGTGTGTGCTTATGGAGCATTACACTGTCGCTCACAACATCCCACCCCAATGATGAGCCTGACTTGCTCCAAATGTCACTCCTCTTTGATCCTGTTCTTAGTGCCTCATTTCAACTCTGTGACTCTGCACCCCCTGCCTTCATCACACAAACACACACACACACACACACACACACACACATACACACAAAAGGACTCACACAAAGGAGCAGAGAGAGAGAGAGAGAGAGAGAGAGAGAGAGAGAGAGAGAGAGAGAGAGAGAGATGTGGATGTAATTATTGATCAGAAATGTCTGTAACTAAGACAGCAACCACCACACTGGAGTTAATCTTCTTGCTGTCTTTAATCATTTCAACTGACGGGTGACCAATACACAGGGAAATCTTAACAAGAGGAAAACAATACAAACAGTCTTTTCAGCTCAGGAACAAAAGAGATACAGAGAGGACAATGAGAGTATTGACTGTATTGATAATTTACAGTGAACAAAAAAAAAAAAAAAAAACAGAAAAAGTAGCAAACAATGTCCAGGGAATATGATCTGACATTCACCTTCAGAACAGCTTATTGGCAGATGGTGGCAGAAATAGAGCTTGAAGCATTTAATCAGATTGGTTGGGGCAATTTTGCTGCTACGGTAACAGAAATCCAGCTGATTGAGTAGTACATTGATGCACTCTCAAATTAAGGGGCTTTGTAATAACCCCAGACTGTGTGAAATATCACTGAATTTATTACAACATTATACAAAGAGGAGACAATCAATTACGCTCAATGAGGAAGATCTCAGATTATCTTGTTCCTGTACGCTGGTGTAATAAATCAAGGCAGTTTTATGTCATTTTGTCACATAGAATTGTAAAATAATGAATCATATGATACTGTATTTTGTAGTTTTCACACTACTGCTAGTAACAAATGATAAAGATGTACAAGAATATTTAGGATTATGGCAGTGATTTTTGCCTTGTGCTTACTGTTCTTGGTTTTATTTGGGCCCTTGCCTTACTGCACCATCTTTTGATGCAAAAGAAACATTTTAAAACAAGACAACATGACAACTCCAGTTGAAAAACAGCCAGCAACAAAGTCACTTTACAAGAAAATGAAGAACATTATGTTTCCCCCTGACAAAGGGACCTTTTTTTGTTCTGACTCCCAGCAAAATATGAACCTTCCCTGCGCTCCTTGTGTTGAGTGTCTTGTGATCATGCCAACAGTCCAGTATGAGGCAGTCCAAAATAGATGAAGGCAGCAAGAGAGAGTGAGTATAAAAAGAGACAAAAAAATGTTTAGTAAGAGATTTGTGCCGTGTAATTTTCTTTGGAACATTTGTCACTGCTTGTGTGACTTGTGCAAACTGTATTCCACCTGAGATCAGAGAAAGTATCGCCAGTGTCTTCCATTTGTCGCTAAATGCAGCCAAAGGCAAAGCTTGCCATGTGTAAGCATTGTCACACCTGTGTGCTGTGTAGCCATAACAAGCCTGGTTGTTTATAGCACAAACACGAGAGCACTCACACTGCTCCTCTGTTTACCTGTAAGCAGCACAGACATCACAGGGCAATGGGGACTGCTTGCAAATTCTAAATCTATCCATAGAGAGCCTTATTCCAACAGTTTTAATGTGCTGTAGCTGATGTTTTTACATAGCTTAATCCTTAACACTGTCACTGTCATACAATTAAACCACTTACAATGTTTGTCTTTGAGCAGATGGGGGTGAAATCACGAGTCTACCAATGTGAGATGATTTTGGTGAGGAGGTGATAATCACAAGACTAAGAACAGATAAACATGATAATAATGTTCCTGGAAAATGGTTAAAAATACACTGGTGTGTCAGCCTGTTTATTATAAATACCACCAGCAGCACCAGCTGTGAAATGATCCTATTGAAACACAATGAATATTTTAAACGGAAAGATTTTTTTTGATTGGCTCTCAAAATGAACTTCTTCCTATTGAGGGGAACAACAACATTATTTGCATTCATTTCTTGGTCACATGAGGAGGTGTGAGTGGAATAAATACACTCTGAAACAGCTACAATAACTGACAAACTTTAATTTGTTAGTTTTTCTTCCTTTTCTACACTTTAATAACACTTCGGTGGTGATGAACTAATAAAACACCTGTCTGGCCATAGAGTCAGTTTGAACAACTGATTGTCAAGGGGCTTTTTCAAGTATTAAATAACAAAAACAAACTAGGGAACATTTCTCCCAAAACCTGAATAAGGAAATTGCAGCTGAAAGTAAAGTATGTTGGATGTAATAGTGACAATGTGTCATGAAAAACTTTCTTCAGTCTAGATTAGTTTTGCTGGCTCATAGTTTTTCATAAACTGTGAAAACTGCATTCCCCACAAAGTTTCAGCACATCTTTATGTGTATGTGATGTTTGTCACTTCACTGAACTGTGAGTAACACAACAAGGGTTAAGCGTCCATCTGCTGACATCACACAGAAAACAGCCTGGCTCACAGTATGGCACAGTATGGCTCTCAAAACATGCAATTCTGCAGCGGCATGACCGTCAGGGATATGAATGAGATAATGCACACGATATAATCAGCTCTTTTTCTGAAAAGCTACATAACTTAAATTCTTCAAAGAAGACACCATGTTTTGCAGTTCACCAGATTTTTAGCTGAAAAGCACTGTTGTAGCGTGAACAAGGAATGTATTAGTTCAACTAATTTTAGAAAATATGAATAAAACTAATATATTAATTGGATTATTAGATGGCAAAAGAGACAGTACATGGGAGACGGCTACAGCTCTGGTACAGTTTTGCAGCAGTTCTCTGATACATGTAGCTCATTGTTCAGCTGTTGCCGCTGTATGAACTCTGAGGTTTCCTCAAGGATCTGCCCTGGGATGTGGAAGTCAGCTGGCGTGTTCTGCTGAACAGCTGATTCCTGAAGGCCCTCAGTTTCTGGCTCCTCTGGGCTTGCTCTGCTGTGAGAGTTGCAGGGATCCAGATTGCATCCAGTGCCCTGAAGGAACTGCAAAAAGTTCTCCTCAATTGAGGCCTCACGGCTGGGCAGCTGCTCCCCTTCACTGGGCCCAGCCCGCTTGAAGAGGCAGGTCAGGTGGCGACCCAGCTCCTCACGAATCTGCCGGTTCAGGCAGCCATAGAAGAAGGGGTTGGAGGTGAAGCAGAAATAGCCAATCCATGTGACCACGTCCTCCAGCTGGGCCAGTGAAGCAGGGGAGGTAGACACCACAGCTGAGTAGAGATGGAAAGAGAAATATGGCAACCAGCAGCAGAGGAACTGGCCTCCCACTGCCATCAGGACTACTGCGGCCTTCCCGCCACTGAATGTCCTTTGAGGTGTAGTGCGGGCACCAGTTCCTCCAAGGCTGGCTGCCATGGTGGAGTGGCTACTGATGGACTCAGACCGCTGTCGCGGTGTGTCCATCCAAGTGGGGAGGGGGCCATGGTGCATGGCTGCTATTCGGGCCACTTTGAACATGTTGCAGTAGACCACCAGAATGATCAACACGGGACACAGAAAATAGATGAATGTAAAGAAGACCATGAAAAGCAGGCGTGTGGTCCAGCCTCCTGTCCAATGGAGGGAGCAGTGTCTCTGACCAGGAATGAGCACTGACGGAGTCCCCAGAGTCTGGTTACCCTGGAGCAGCCATCCCAGGAGAGGCAGCACTGACATGACAATAGCTTTAATCCAGACCATCACCAGTACCATCACCACCACGCCCACTGTCATCTTCACCTCGTGGCGCATGGGATGGATGATGTAATAGTAGCGCTCCACATTGATGGCACATATGGTGAGGATGGCAGCACTAACTAGACACACACTCAAGCAGAGGTAGCTCCGACACAGCGCCTCATCCACCAGGAATCGGTCTGACAGCATCCCCAGAGGCATCAACACCAGTGCTGCTAGCAGGTCCACCAGACAGAGGTGGAACACGAAGGCAAATTTGCGCAGCTGTGGTGTTTTGGTGATGACAATCATTACGGCCAAGTTTCCAACCACTGCCAGCATGTCCATGATGAGCATAGCACATAGTGCTAAGGACTGGTTCAGATTGATCCCCCCTTGGATGCTGGGGATGGGTGAGGTCACGTTGGAGGCATTCGTTTGCAGTGAGAGTGGGAGTGAGGAGAGGACAGAGAGAGAAGTGTTCCAGGAGGGGCTCGTTGTGTCAGGACGCTCCATGAGAGGATGGGATAAGGAGGAGAGAGTCCGCTGAATTTCACGGGCCCATCACCCATCCTCCCCTGTCGTAGGGTGTCACTGAGAAGCTCAGATGGTGGTGTCTGCCATGGCAGATGAAGCGGGACAGGCCCTGACCCTGTAGACTTTAGCCTGGAGCTCTAACGGTTATCGCAGGAGGTTTCAGTTCCTTGAAGATGGAGTAATTTTTATCTCGTACACTTTCCAATATGAACTTCAACTGGAAAAATCTGAAAGAAAACGAAAGATTAAAAGTATAATCAGATGGCAATGCACTTTTCAGTGACTTGCGCGTTAAGCGAAAGCCTTTGTTTTAGTTTTCACATCACAAAATTTTTTTCTAATACTAGTTCAAAAGTTGTTTAATATATGCAGGTCACTAAAGGATAACTCAACAAAACACAAATCAAAGCAGACTGCAGACTGAGGATCTGCAACAATCTAGAAACCTATAAAAATCAAAATGATTAAAAAAAAAACCCTTCACATGCAGACGTACAGTATGTAAAACATGGTTTTCTTTCTCTTGCTATGATCCTAGCTAGCTATAAAAGCATGAGATTTGAGGCAGTCCACATTCACTTGTAGCCAGAGTTATATTTCTGCTACATATTAGACATCTGCATCCTCAGATGTGTGTTTTCAGGGCAGCCAGTGCCCCAGGGAGAAGCTAAAAGCACAGAGTGGACCATATGTCCCCTTTTACAGAGTCAAGAAGCAAACTGGAAGATGAGATAAACTGCGAAACTCAGCATTACAGAGTCTGGAGTGATGGGGAAAGAAGATCGATGAAAACATTATTACCCATCATTATGTGAAAAAGCCTCCTATGATTATTTTATCATTTGTAGGAATATAGTTTAAACACACTGAAGAAAGAAGATTAAGTAAAGACGGAAACTCTGTTTTACAATTATGTTTTGTTCATAAGTTTAAAAAAAAAAGTTAATTCTACTCTGAATGAAAACTATGAAGCTACATTGAATTATGAAGAATAAATGGTGGCAGATCACAAGTGTTTGTGTGACCAGCCGAGTAATCAAGAGGCCCTGCGCTGTGTTTACTGTCACAACCTCACCTGGACACAACCCCGCACACTGTAAAAGCCATGGAACGAGTGCCGAGCCTTTGGTACATTTCCATATGCTGCACGCCTACATGTACTAGTTTTCCATTTCACAAGTGTGACAGGCTTCATACCTGCAAGGCGTCTGTTCTTTTCCTGCCCACGTACGCACATGAAGTGCAACAATCACCTGACAGACGTAGGTTTAGGTAGGTGGCCTTTGTTGAATAGGTCAAAGGGTTACAGTCACCTTCAGCTAATTAAATAATCTATAAACATCGTCTCAGCTATGATGTACTGTAGAAACAACCACGGAGCAACCCTCTGGAGATTATTAGTCTAATCAGCATTGATTTTTGTATTTGGTGGTGCTCTGTGGTGCTTTAAGGGAAACCAAAATTGAAATACTACTGCAAAAGAAACACACACCACAACCCCCCAAAATTGAAGTGGTCTAGACTCTCAATAGGCCTTTACCCTCACATGAAAAAAAATCTAGTTAAAAAGAATCCAAATTGTTGCCAGGAAGCTATTTTAAGATAAGATAATAAGATGAGGTAATCCTTTATGACCCACAGTGGGGAAATTTGCAATTCTTTTGAAAGTGTATTTTTTTATTGAATTTAAACCACAAATAGAACTACTCAAATAATAAGAGGAAGAAATAGGGACTTATTTACTCACATGTATCACAGCCTCCCATTTAAAATAATCAAATTAGTAAGTGAATGAAGTAAATGAGTTTTACAATATGTGTCTGAACTCTCTCTGAAATATTCACACAAAGCTAGAATAAACGGTTACAGCAGAATCTCCCCAGCTGCCGACTGGACACCATATGACCCTTTCATACGCACATGACATGGTGTTTACTGCAAGGAGAAAACTAGCCTGTTGTTCAACTGTTCCTTTCATTACAAAGCACTTTCACTGCTCGGCAGCCAGAGAGCTCAGCTCATGTTGAACAACAAGCAAGTGACGAGCAAGATTTTAAATGAACACAAGTAAAAGGAAGCGTTGCCTCTGTCTGTCCTTTAACATAAATACACAAATGTAATCTGATGTGTGACATTAAAATGAAAACACTGGTCTAAATTTCATCCTCTTGAGTCACATTTTACCCCTGTTCCACCGTTCCAGCATCTTAACTTTCAACCCCCTCCCCCCCAACAAAAAAAACCAACACACACAGAGCTCCCCGCACACTCCGTTAACAGAGCAGGTATGCATGGAGATGTGTGTGATGATAAATCGGTGACATACCTCAGTCTGAAGAGGGCTGCTTCCTCCAGTGCAGGTTCACAGTCTGCCGATGGAAAGCCGACCTGTTTCGTTCTCTCTCTCCCACACACACAGCAAACACACACTGACACACCACACACACACACCACGTCACACAGAGAGGGGGATGGTGGGGGGAGGAGAGGGACGCTCCTGTGTCTCCTCCTCACCTGGCCCCTTTCATCTCGTCATCACCTCCCACCCAACCCTCCCCGTTCACAAGTTGACCGCCCCACCCTCCCCTCCCCATCCCTTCAAACACACAACACACACCTCCCTCCTGTCAGCTCTCCTCCAGCCAGGTCTTCGATCCAGGTGGGAGAGGAAGAGCAGGAGCAGAAGAAAAACAAACAAAAACAAAACAAAAAACAAAGGAAAGGGCTCCTGTCTTGCAGCCTGTGATGCACAAAGGGTGGAAGACACTCACACTCTTACACCTCACACACTTTCATACACACATGTACTGGTTCTAGCACGCGCCCAGGGCAACTGCAGAGCTGTGCAGAGCAGACAGGCAGGCAGCGGGTGGGCAGGCAGCATCCAGACTCACTGCTCTCCACTGGGTCTTAGTGCCTCACTGCCCCTGGGCTCCTCATGGAAGGATCCTTTTCACCCTTCCACTCTTTCCCCTCCGTTAATCTCACTGCAGGTCACATCAGGTTCCCCTAACAGGCGCAGAACTACTCAACAATTAGGAAATCACCTCTACCGCTGGTATCAGCATTTCTCTAATTCTCTGTCTCCTTATGCTCAGCTCAACAAGATCTCTGTTGCTGCACAAATCCGGCAAAAGCCCTCTCACGAGGCTGGATTATTGATCCGCAGAGGGGATAAGAATCTCAGTGGTTAATGTTAATGAGCTGAGATTAACATTTACAAAAGCCCAGCCCATACAAAAATACATATTACTACACTAAATCAACTATTTCCTGCCCAGAGGATTGAGTTTGTTTACCACTTGCATGTGTGAGATGTAGGATCCAATGGATTTAACAATTCACATGTTGTTTTTAACAATATCGTAACCTTATTGATGATATTCTGTATTCTGTTTTTCAGTATTATTTATTTTGGTTATCTGATATCAAAATGTCTTATCAAGTACCTGAGAAAAAATAACATTTACAGCCAGACAAACATAAGAAACTATGAAAGTGAAGTCACATAACCACCATGAACAGAGCAGTTGAGCTAACAGGACTTCCTTGAGGTAAATCAGCACTTTGATGTTGGCAGTGGGATTGATAAACTGGAAGGGAGGGTAGATAAGTCATTGAGATAATCACATGGGCACCTTCCTCCTTTGACGTTTCATTGATAAGCCCACGACATCTCTAGAAGGCTCAACAGTGATATGCAGCATCCCAGATACACCCCACTCAATTCCATACCCTCCTATCTTCATCTCGCAGCTTAATATTTGTCTTTCTTTTTAATCCAAAGCCAATTGCTGATTTTTTTCTGCTACATTTGACAAGGACTTGATTGCTTGTTGGAGGGAGCAACCCATAACCCTTATTTTCTTCAATACACTGATCCTAGATATAGCAACGAATCTCCTGGATCCCACTACACTGCCGTGTAGCTTCAATTGCCAGTTCATGGTACTTGGTGTTCTTCCTTCTTCAACACCATCTTCCCATGGTACTGTCAATTCCACATCGTATGCCAGCTATGCTAAACCAGGACCATGTCTGGCTAGAGTGTTATAGCTATAATGTCTGGGGGAAACACAAGCTTTTAACCCAAGTACATGTCCATTTTTCAGTCTCGAGCAGCCTGCAGAATGCTTACATCATTTGATGTTATGTGGTGCTCTGAAGGCTGGCCTGCTGGTACAAATAATGGTGTGAAGTGGACATTTCCTGCCGATGTTAGTGAGAAAACATTTGTTTTAATTCGCCTCTGTTCCAAGATTGATGCCAGCTGTCAGAAAACTTGGTTATAAAGACAGAACGCAGTTAAGTCCTGCCCATCCCGGAGGGGAAAACAATTCAGCATTCAGCTGAAATGCTAACCCTAAAAAGAGCCTGAATGGGAAATGACTCCATGTCTGTACCTGTAATTTCCTAGCCTATGTTTACAAACTGTAGTTGCCATGAGTCGTGAAAAGTGTCATGCCAGCCTGTTATGTAGTGAAGTTTGCTAAACAGTTGTGCTATCTCTTCTGTAAATGTGATGTCAGTGCTTGCATTCATATATTGCATCTTAGTATATACAATGTAACATGTTTCAGCATATGCTATAAACTACCTTTTCCTCTATGGTTGACAAAGGGTGCTAAAATAATCCTTTGACATCCATCTATCCATCCATCCCTACATGTTCTTTACTGCTTTTCCTCCAAAGGGTTGCAGGGAAGCTGGAGCCAATCTCAGTTGACATTGGGTGAGAGCTGGGGTTTTTGGCTGTATGCTGCCAAGTCTAATGTGCTTGGGTGAGGCTCATAGTGCATCCTGTTAAAATGTGCCCTAGTGATGTAGTTGCTTGACAAAGGGAGTAAGTGAGGTCCTCTCCCAACTACTGCTTCGGGTTCTGTGGTGTGTGTACGTCACAAGGGGCCCTGATGACAAACCTTAGTTGAGATCCCTCCATCTCCCAGATGCCATGCTAGCTGAGTTTCCTCTTTTCCAGGCTCTCCCAGTTAGTCCATTGACCCTTCCTGGCCACTGAGATAGCCTTGGTGTGTCGTCTCTTCTGCACTGATGTTGCCTTGTGACATTGAGGAGCCTATGGGACAAGCCAAAGACCAACTCTCCCATATTGGACTTAGCCAACCACTTCTGTATGAATAACAGTAATTTCAGATTCAGTGAGGGTCATGATCTATCTTGCTTTGGTACATTTGAATTCTTTCACAAGACTTGCAATGGGTAATTTCAATGTATTATTCCTATACAGTCCCACAGGACTTTAGCATCGTGGAAGTCCAAGCCACTGTTTCACATGTGTGTTGATCACTCTTTCCAGCTGAAGTTTCATTTTTAATATGAAATCTTTAATCCATGACTTGACCTTTGACAATGGAGATACTTATGCACTTGCTGGGCTTGATTGTCATCATCACCCATGTGATGTTTTGATTAACCTTTTCCAGAAGTCTTTTGGTGCAAGGGACAGTTATCATCAGTGTTGTTATAGCGTTCATATAGGCTCATATAGGTGGAAACCACTGACCAAAATGTAACCGTTGTCTTCTATTCATATGAGGCTCTGATAATGAGCTCCATTGCCATAGTGAAGAGCAATGGGGAGATGGTGCACCCCACCATGAGTCCTACTTCCAGTGATTGCCAAGCTGTGGTGTAGACTGATGTGAGACAAAATTGTGGACCTCTGATCTATTGTTTTACCAGATTTGTAATAGCTGCAGGCACCTGAAAGAATTCAAAAGCAGTACATAGTAGGGAAGAAATGATCCATAGGCATTGGCCAGGTCGAGGAACAAGACATTCAGAATCTTTTCCTTCTTTCTTAGCGGTCTGGATTTGATGTCATATGTTCAAGGCATCCTGAGAGGCCTGCTACTCAAGCCATTGGGATTGTTGTAACAGATTGTCAGATACTTTGCAAGCCTTTGCACCAACATACTGAAAAGTATCTTCTTGCTTTCTATGCTCAGAAGATTTATTGGCGGATGTTGTCAGGTTTGAGAATAGTTGGGAATGTTATGAGAGACTAAATACTAATCCAAAAATAATCAACACATTAATCAAAACCAAAAATATTAGTTAGTTGCAGCTAAAGACAAGAGCCATAAAAAGAAAAAAGAAAAATAAAGCTAAATGTTGGTCATTTTATTTAAAAGGTGACTGCTGTGGTACTTGAATACAGTCTGCCAAGATCTATATATTTGGGATATCTAATTAAATTATTTTTTTTGAGTAGCTGCACAAATAATTTACCATCAACAATACAACCAATCAAAACAGTATAGGAGAGTTTCTACAGACAGAAAAGGTGTAGGCTGAAGCTACGGTTCATTATGCCAACCCTTCTTACAATACACAACTTAATTGGCAATAAAAGCAATAGCAGACAAAAATATCTTGGAATAATAGGAATTACTGGATCAATCCTAGTCCTACCATTTGAATAAGTGTAGAGATATGAGGTAGTTTAGGAGCTTTTATAGTTGAGTGTATGAGATCCATTCTTGTGAAAGAACGGAAAAGGTAACCCATGTCAGACAGAGTTATTTTGTGTTTTTTTCTTGAAATTTAACATATTATCTCATTTTGGAATTAAAGTCTTGCCAACAGGTTGCCCCAGTGTTTCTCTTTGTGAATCATTCCTTTAGTGCCAAATGAGATGATTGAATCACAATGTGCTTTGGACACATGAAGTAGCCTTTTGATGCATGGAGGCAGCTGTTAGATTTGTCAATTAATTTTTTCCCCCCTGTTACTATATTTTACTGTGAATATCTTCTTTTTAAAAAAAAACCAAATTATAGTAGATATGATTTATTTTGGGGTTTCTTGTGTCAACTGTTGCTTTGAAAATTGCTTATTCCTCTCTCAGGATTTGCATGAATGGATACATCAGTATGTGACATCTCTCTTTCATGCAGCCTTACAGTGTATTTCCTGAGGGATTCATTCATCCGCAGAAGAGCTGCTCCTCATGCCTGAGGCAACAAACCCTGATTAGTTCATGAGTCATTGCTTCTTTTTACTGATAAATCAATTGGTAAATTGAACACATGATCATTTATTGATCCAATTACCGTGTCACTGTTCATATCAACAAAGCTTACTTGACATGAGCCTGCTTTGTCTCTCAAATGGTTTTTGGTGCATTTTGTAGAAGGGATAGTTTGATGATCAGGCTACTGCTGAGGCACTGCAGTTGCTCATATGATCTGTACGGAAAAGACAGTATCAGTTATTTATGTTTCACTGAAATGTCTTTCAGGAGTAAACCGAGTAAACCATGTTAAGGGAAATAAGTCACAAAGTGATAAATAATACCTTCTGGGTTTTATGTATGATAATCCAAGACGTGATGTTTGCGATACTGCTGAGACATTTTAAAGAAGGAAATGAATATAGAAGAGTCTTTGTTAGTATTATTGCTCTGCTTTTCAGGTTCAATCTGCTGTGTGTGCGTGTGTGTTCGTGTGCACGCGCCCGTGCTTGGTTGTCCTGTGACTGCACTCGTGTCTGAGGTGTTGAATAATTGTCAGAAATAGCAGATACTTGCAGCCTTCAGCTTTCCTGCTTCCTTTTGCCCATTTAACTGAACTGATGTAGGCTTAATTTCAACTGCTGATCTAATACCAATCTCCGTAGTGATCTCAGATTTTACCAATAGGGGGAGCTCTCACATTTAACAAGCAATGTATACAACTGAAATATCAGAAAACATCCTTCTTGGTCTGAATATCAGGTCTTATAAAATCCACTGACTAATGATCACAGGGCAGACCTTTAATGACCTTTAGTTATTTATACAGTTGCATAGCTATGTCATCATGACTCTGACCACCAGACTAGAAATGAGATGATGAATAATAAAGGCACATTCCATTTTTAAGATGACTATGTCTAAGGCAAAAGGCAAGCAAAATGGAGGTGAGTAGGAAAAAACATATTTGGATCTATCTGTCTTACTGTTGGTGCACTTCAGTTTGACATAGGATGCAGTCAAGCTTTCTGCACACTCGCAGAGGCACATGAAGTCACTGATCAAGCAAGCAGAGATCATGTTTGGGTTGACGTCAAATCCCCAGGGATAACTTGATCTGAAAAATCCTTTTGCATTATTTCATACAGGGAAGAATTGTTTCACTTGGCATTTTGTCAGGACTTCATTACTCCTATTACTGACACACTTGTGATTATTCTTACAAATGTATGGGAAAAAAATATTAATGTCACATATTCTTAATATTTATATAATTACTTATGTATATAGAGAGATATTTACATCATCGTTTGTGAAGCTTTATAGTCCACACATTTATAAAACATGTGGGTAGCCAGTATCTGACCAGAGTTAAATCAGCTATGCTCTACTTTTATCTACCTACAGTACCCAAGAGAACAACATCCACTTGAAAGGTCACATCAGACTGATTACTAACACCCAATTGTGCACCTCGCTAGACAGGGGCGGGCACAAACATTTAACTGAGCTGATAAAAGCTTCAGAGCCACGTTATGCATCCTCTGATATTTCAGCTATACTGTTTGCCACAAATTCATTAATTATTATTCAAACAGGTGTAGCTGCAAGGAGTTTGGAAAAGGGCAGTGACTCACAATACATTTCTGAGAGAGTATTGGAGGGGAGCAGTGGGGGGGAAGGGGTGAGGGGAGGCAGTCTGTTTAGATTTGCAAAGATGGAGAGAAAGAGTGTGACCAAATGTTGATCTAAATGCTCCAATAACTCCGTCAGATTTATTAGAGCATTTAACATATTATAAGAGAAACACTGTGTTCTTTGCTGCCTGGTTTTAAACATTTAGTCTGCAGCACTGAGGAAACAACATTTGAACATTTCAGACCCATTAAACACTCAAGAACATGTCAAAGATCATTTACAGAAACAGGTATTCAGATATGGCAAGAGTATGAGTTTGTACAATTGAAATCTACTTTTTTAGAGCCTACTTAAACAATAAAGCACATAGGTACAATGTGTTGTACTGCACCTTGCTGTGAATCTAGCCTGCCCTCTGTAGGAAGCCACAGAGTAATGTTTTCCCAGTCTTGCATTGGAGTCCTTGCATAATTAGCACTCCCTGTTGACTCCAAGATGGCACTGTCACGCTCTCCACACAGTGATGAGTGCAAACGCTCCAGGCCGCTGTCTGCCTGGGGGCGCATAACAACACTGAACCTCAAAATGAGAAGCCAGGACTGTGATAAAAGTAAAAGAAAAAATGTTGATGATTTGGCCTTTTGCAAACATCTGATTGTAATTTTTTACTGCTGATTTGACAGTATTATTGATCATGACTAATATATGTTGTATGTTGTATCTGCATGTTCAGATTAAAGGTTGAATATGTGGAATATTTATTAAAAGCTTATATTTTTTTTAAAAATAATACAGCCACGGGGCGTTTTGAGGAGTACAGAATGAAAGTATTGCTTTTCCATTAAAAAAAATATTTAGTCTGAATTAATATTTTAAAATTTTTTTTGACGGGTTCGACAATGACATTCTGACACGTTCTGTGTACATTGTACCAGTCAATTAGCGGCCGGAATTGCGGGTTGCCAGGGTTGTCTGTTGTTCCGGTGCAGCTACTGTAGGCTGGCACTGGGTGAAATGGAGCTGTAAACAAGCAGGGCCGTGTTGGACTCACTAAAACCAGCGTTTTTTGCTCTCAAATACAACTTTTCATCACAAAACTTCGAAGGTAAGACAGAATATCTGTTAGTCGCTGTAAATAAGTGGTTGTTTACCTTTGTATTCTTTGGCTGCTGGTTCACTGAGTTTTTAGCGCAATAATAGTGGTACTGTTGAACTCGCCAGGGTCTTGGCTTTCATGTGAGATGCTATTTGTTTGTGTACCATGAAGTATCAAAACGGTAGCAATGGAAATATGGAGAGTGGGTTGACTTTCTGACGCTATTCGGATTTTGATATTTGATCATTAACCTCTTAACGCACGCTGTTCCGTTCACGGGACGGGACGGATGTTAGGAGGTAGCCACACGTTCTTCTGAATGTTTTAAACACCAACCCTTAAACATATATAATCATGCCGTACATTGTTGGAAAGCTTAGATTGTTCTGATTCATTCAAGACCACTCACGACTTATATGGTTGCTCACAGCTGTAATAGTATTAGCGATTAGCTTGGCTAGCCACTCAGCTAAGTGAGAAAAGCTATAATGCCTACATACCTTCAAAGTCTTCCCTTTATCCACAACGATCATCTTATGACACAGGAATTTCTGTACAGCTCGCCAAGTATCCATTCTTGTGAAATATGAAATCCGTTTTCCATAAAACCGGAATATTTTCCTCAATATGTCCATGTATTTAGTCCAACACGTAATGTAATAACACAAATAACAAACCATATACGGTCCGTTTACGTCATTTCCTGACCTGCACGTACATCTCAGAGTACACGTGACTAGATGTTTACGACCGTGAGCCTCTTCTGCTTCCGACGACACCACACACAAGCCATTCGGTGTTTAGGATTAGGCAGTACATGCAGAGACATTGCTGCTACTCCCACTGGCGTTACAATGTAATATACCTCGGTGGTTTCAAGTCAGTTACATATATACAGTCTATGTTTACAGCGAGGGTATGTTCGCTTCCTGTTTTCAAAATAAAAGCACCAACTCTATCGTTATGGTTTTCATAATAATAAAAGGCAACGGGTGTTTTATTTTGTGAAAATGACCGGAAGTGCGTTACTCGCTACGGCTAACTTGAGTGGCTCCGAATTCGCAGGAACAAAACTTTGAGCAGATGTTATTTGGACAAATTAGCGCCACATTGTGGATCTAAAGGGCTACTTTCTCGCCTAAAAAGGTTAGACATGTGGATAAAGTGGTATATTTACAGAGTTAGAGCTAAAATAAAATCCGGCACCGGACCTGGCAACCCGACTGCTGGAATTACTTTTTGGTTGTTGCGACTACGATCTCGAGACATTAGATGGCGTTGTTCTGCTCATTCTACATATTCTACCTTTAAGTTAAAAGTCACATAAAACCTTCTATCTCTTAATAACTAACTGGAAAAATACAATGCAGCATCGCCTCAAGCCCACAGACATTTCATGACTCTTTTCAGTGTCACACTTTTTATTGTGAGAACATCATGACTCCCCTTCAAGTTTGCGTTTTTTATTCACTCTCATGGACTGTGAGCAGTTTCATTTCATTCAACTGATTAGGTTTATTGTAAACCATAAAAAGGCATAAAAAGGGTCTCTCCAGTGAAACTCCAAACTGAATGACTTACCAGTATGTGCAAGAACAGATATGTATATTATCATCATATAAATTAAGCTAAATAAAACGTATCTATAAAGTGCTGAAACATTTTGGGACTCTCCAGACGTGACAGCATGAATGAATAAGAATATTCAGTTAGATTTGAGCATCTAGCAGGCGATGCAATGAGGTGAGAGTCACAAATGGCCTTCAGGGATTTAGCAGCTTTGCATTGCAGCAAGACACAACCCCATCTGTTAGAAGGGAACACAGCTCCGAACCACATAAATGGACCTGGTGGACCAAAAACACTGGAGGGAGACACAGTGACATGAGCACCTGTGCAACACAATTCACTTGAATATGTTCTGCTCCAGCAGAAACATCACCACTGTAAAAGTGGCTGTATAATGTTCTTGTTGTTGTTGATGCTGGCACGACATGATTTAGCCAAAGACGTGTACAGAAAACTCAACAACATATTTAACTGCATGTCTTTAACTGATTAATATTTCATATTTGTAGCACCGACCTAGAGCTGTAGATATATGAGCTACTGCATGGTTAGTGAGTTAGCCTGCTAGCTAGGTAGGCTAACTAGGTAGGCTATGCTGTTCACTACATTAAAGGGTAAAAATTATGTGATAACTATTTTGGAAGAAATTTGAATAGGTTATATAAAATGAGGGAAATATGTTCATTGCACATCAGAGAGTCACGATTTTAAACAAGTCAGTATTAACAGATAAGTCTGGTGTGTTTTATATTGTTTTATATATATATTTTGTTATTGTCAGCATGGTCAATGAAAGGAGCAAAATTTTGTTTTTCTTGTGAATAAGTATGGTTCATTTAGCCACCACCAAAACTTCAATACTGCAGTTTGTTTTATTCATGAATTATGCTGACCAAAGCCAAAAGTAGGGCTACATTAGGCTTACTAACTTCAATTTGCTAAACTTAACTCAAAGGAAGTGGAATATATGTGTACACACACACACATACACACACACAGGCGCGCGCGTATACATACATACATATATATTTATTCCCTATCTGGCTGGGGCTTGAAGCTACAGCCAGCTTAAGCTGTAACTGTCTTAGAGTCATTCCACACAGCCAAGAGGGCAGACTACAAGAGCTAGTCTGGCACAGTATCCATGTAAAACCACAATTTACACTTAAGTTTTGTAGGGATAGTGGGCAGATTTTGTTCCCTTTTTATAAAAACTGCCTGGCTTACTGGCTTTTTTCATGCAGTAATGACAGTTCAATATCAATATGTTAAATGCTCAATATATGGCTGTTTGTATTTCAGGATAGCAAAACTTGCAAGTAATTAAAAATACAAACAACAAATTCACACTATGTCCCACAGCTGCAGTGTAATTTTTCATAGAAACCAGTCACCCAGCCACTAGATTGTTTGTATCATCAAGCAGAACCAAGGCCAAAGATCTCAGGACAGTCGGTCTATGCATCACAGCTCCATCTTGGGCTATCCATCTATCAAAGATCTATCCGCCACTAATAAGAAAGGTATATTTGCATTTTCACTGCGCCAATGACCATTTCCCCCTCCTTGTTCACATCAGTAAGTAAACATGATCTCAGCAATATTAGATGTAACATCAATATCTATCATAAATATCAGTGCTTAGAGCTTTTTAATGGAAGTGCATTTCCTCTTAGTGAAGATCTGCCCTGTATCTCAGTACAGTTGAGCCCACATAAATCTTCACTTAGACCACCTTTTGGTTTTTCAGTTCACCTTTTCTAATATAATGGGTGTGGGTGCAATCTGTAACTTTTATTTTTCATATAAAGGATTATTGTCTCTCCCGTCAGAGAACATGTGGTTATGTAACAAATGAACTCATTCTCTTAAAACAAGTCCCTTGAGATTATTTGACATTTGTGCATACTGTATTTAGTAACATGGACCACTGTTGGACAAACAATGGTTGTGCAACAAAATATTAAATGACCTATTCCTGGAATAATTTATTATATGAATACAGAATATTTACAGAGTTGATTTAGCCCCCGGTCTCTGACTTTATAATCCTAAAAGCAAACACTAAACTCAGCCTGCAGAGATTGTGAGGTTGGGAAGTGATGTTAAAAACAACTCCCTATGTCTTGTCTACACAGGAGGCTGGCTATCTATCTATCTAGTATGTTATGTAAGAGCATCCCAAGTTGCTTCAACTGCAGGTATATTTGTGACTACAGGTATATTTTATTCCAGAAACATCATTAAAAATCATAACTTCCATGGAAACATGAAGAGAAAGATTGGAATAGATGAGAGTCTACAGCCATGCTAGCTGCTCTGAGGATGTACAGCTCAGGCATGGAATGTTATTAATATTTAGCAGCACAAATATTTAGTATATCATAAAGCCAAAGAATTGGACACATTTAAATTGGTGATGGCCCAAGAGACAACGACAGGAGACTAGACTAGGACATCACCAAAATTATAACAGTTCAAAGACTACAAAGTCAGTAGGATTCATTGTCTGGGAACTATAAATATTTACACCACATTTCATATCTATCAATCAATCAATAGTTTTTGAAATATTTCAGTCTGGACCAAGTCTAGATGCTAGCCTAAAATTGAAATTCAAAATCTTAAATTTCTGAAAATAAAGAGAAAAAATAATTAAAGGACCAGAGTGTAAGATTTACTGGTATGTAGTGCAACAGACTTGGCAGAAATATAATATAATATTTATAAGTATGTTATGTTAATAACCTGCAAGTAAGACTCATTGGGCCAGATGCAAGAATATGTTCGTATTTTTCTTCTTAAATCTGTCGTACTTTTTTCGTGAGGTGGAATTTACAAGTGTGCCACGTCGGATTCACCAAACACTCGTATCACCAGGAAACAGTCGTAAATGACCTTCGTAAACATGATGAATCCCACCTGTTCTAAATGAATGCGCGTTCCCGAGAATAGTAAATTAAAATGAATGACGCCCCCAGAAATACCATATAAGGTCAGACGACCGGCGGGTTGTGGAGAAGCTCCTTTCATGAAAATGGCACTAAAGACTAAGAATAAGAACTTTACGAGCTCTAAGACTGAGGTCCTATTCTCAGAAATAGATCAGAGGAAGAATGACCCGTGCTGTGAAGGCTGTCTCAGCTGTTGCACCGTCACAGAAATAAAAACAAAAATGACTGAACATGAATTATGCCAGGGGATGTCATCAGCCAGGGAGTTAAACTATTACTTCAATAAGCAATATTTCAATTAAATGAATAAAAGTTATTAATAAATAGTCAGTTTATATTGTAGAAAAGTAACTGTAGCTGTGGACAAGTCGCTTTGTAGTTTTGGCCGCTAATATTTATATTGTAAGCTTGCATTATATCATAGTTTCAATTGTCAATGTAAATGACTGATATATCTACCTAAATTGTTAAATAGCCTACTTCTTTATACTAAATAGCCTAATAATTTTACAAACAGAGTAATGTCATCATGATTATGGATTCAGAAGTGCAATTTAATGAACAGGACATACTGTAGTGTTCACTTGCTCATTACATCCCCTGCAGTTCACATCCATTACTCAGGGGTCTCTAAAATACTGACAATATAATACGCTCAGCCTGCGGATCAACATTATTAATTTCTCTGTTAAGTAGTAGTCAACATACAGTGATGTTAAAAAGAAAATCCAAGTCAGTTGACTCTGAAGCTCAACTGCTGATGTTAGACCTGCTAACAGACTGCTGTCAGCACAGACCTGCTAACACCTGGGATGACAACGCAGGGCAAGCCGGCAGAAGAAGTTGGAGATGAGGGTAACAGTTCAACAGCTCGACCTCTCTGTGTCTTTTGTGCTGATAAACTACAGTAGGTTACATCACTCTGTAGTATAGCTACCGTATCGTGCTTGGCTGTATTGTATCATACAGTGTTGTTTGTTATGTGTTCATTAAGTGATTATCATATCTTGCTGATCTAGTATATGACGTCATCCCCCAAAAGACATGATATCGTTGGCAAACTGCCATTAGACAATAAGACAGTAACTGTGCGTGACAGGTACGACAGGTCTGCACCACTCGTACATTTTGTTCGTACCTTAGAGAAGATCCAAAATACAAGAAAATTGGTGAATGCGGCAAATCCTCTCGTACGCATGGTTTAAGAAAGAATCTGTGGTTTTTGCATCTGGCCCATTGTGTTTTGTTTTCGTCACCATAGAATGAACCCTTTATATCTACAGAGGGAGAGAGTCTTCCTCCACGGATCCTGCCATGTTGCACCGCCATACAATAGTCCAGAAGGGATTAACCAAATACTGGCTCTAGGGAGGGCCTCTTGTGTTTTTTGCAAGTTTTGCGACCACCATAAGTTCAACACGCTTGGAAGGTGAAGGGGAAGGGGAGGGGTATGCAGTTGGTCACTGATAGATGCCACCAAATCTTACATACTGGCCCTTTTAATAGTTTCCATTGCAGTGATCTACCCCCTCTTAGAATTTGCTTGTATATTATTATATTAAAACAGCTAAAAGTGATTATTCATTATTGTTTGGTAATATCACACCAGCTCACACAGTACAATCCATTCTCTCTGCTTTGACAGCTGATGAAAAAGCATCACTCACACTAACTTTCCACATGAACATTGGGTGACAGAAACAGTCATGACATACATATTTATGAGAACATTAAAAATGCCAGGGGTCTGCAGAAGTGAAACACTGAAGCAAACAACTTGCCATGTCTTTAGAGCAGTTTGTGAGCTTTTGACTCAGATAAATGAAAGGCAGTTCAATCACTGGCTAAGGACACAAAATGCTGTTGATGATCAGTCCAACATAAACTAGCTCTGATGATGTGTCTGAAATTAAAACAATCACAGTCAGTTTAGGATGATGCAGTATATACAGTATCTTCTTTACTCTCATCTCTCATCAGAGTCTTTTCTCTCCACTGCAATCTTTTACATCTCCTGTCCTCATTAGAGCCAGAGAGTCTGCAGTCCTGCAGGCAGGATGGGGATATGGAGGAGGAGGACGATGAGGAGGAGGAGGAGGGGTGATGTTGTAAAATCCAGGAGATGTTGCACAGTTAATAATGCAAGCCAGCTGTCAGCATCCACAAGGGTGACAAACTGAAAATCAGCCAAGCAGCCTTCAAGCTAGCTGGGCATTCAAACTCAAAATACAGTGGTTCAATGAACTACACCACATTTTGACTTCTGCCACAGGAGCACATGCATATGATTGACATGTTATTAACCCAGACACACAATCAGGACATAAATAGACAACTATATGAACAGCACCTGTTTCCAGTCTTTGTGTTAAGCTAATGTAACTACCTGCAAGCTGAAACCTTATACTTTACAGACATAAGAGAAAATGGTAATGGTCTTGTCATCTAATGCTCCGCTTGAAAACAAATGAAAGTATTTTACAAAATGTCAAATTCTTCCGTTAGCTCAATGCAGTCAGTTTATGTTATCATGCAGGAGGCATTCGTCCACAATCTTTGCACAATATCTTTGCCTCTTTTGTTCTATACAGACATGATAATGTTTTGACCACAAATGGTCTTGCCCTGGTCATTTATGGGATCAAGAAATATGCCTCTACACATTATATGAATTCACAAAAAACCCCACCAACCATCATCAATTCATAAAAGACACAAAAATAATTGAGAACTCTTTCCCCTTGTGGTTTCAACAGCAATCTCTATGCTATATTTGACTTCAGTTCAATCTGGCTCTGATATATTGAAGGCCAACCTAGAACAAGTGAGATGTATCACCTGAGAATACATGTTTTATTAATGCTTTATTGACTTTTATTTCACATGATTGATGACATTATCTTTTTTTTCCTGTCAGACGTTGATGCTGACTGAGCTCTGATTCACAGAATGACAATATGTTGTTATATTTGATCACAATGCTGATATAAACTTGCAATATAATTATTTTTAATAAGCCGATTATATCCTTTTGAGAATGGTGTGTATTACACTGTTTTCAGTATTCTATATAGTTAGGGTTTTTTTTAAAACAACAAATGGAGCTTAACCAAAGAACTTTAAAATGAGATTCAAGCCTTGGCATAAACAACAAAATTAATAACACAATAATGTAGTATTCAGGGATTATAAAATAAATATGGGATGGTGTATTCATTTGCAGGTGCACATTAGGGAAAGGGACACATATTTTTGATAACATCAGCAAACTAAGGGACATTTCTTCCCATGCTTCTGTCTCAGATCTAAAAATGAACTCAGAAGAGGAAATCCATTAATGAGGTTATAAAGGGAACAGATAAGAGGCATGATGTTTTTTCTTTACTATGTTTTTGTAAAAGGAAGAGTTTTTCTTGACACTGACAGTAGAAACAGGATGGAATTGTAATAATGATCCCGCATTAAACCGTGTTTCCCAGAAAACATCCACACTACCGAGAGCAGAGGGATGTGATTAATAGAAGCAACGGCAAGAGAAGCAGAGCCTTTTAAATCCCTTAAAGCCTGCCACAAGACTGTCCCCAAAGCAGAAGATTATTAAAGACTGACACAGGCACGATACAAATCTGTTTAATTTACAATAGTGCTCTCCCTCCCACTATCCCCACAGCACTGCGTTTTTTTCTCTTGATTGCGGTTGGTTTGGTTGCAGTGTGTAGGGCGCCTCTGGACTCTGGATAGCCATTATCATGACACAGATGTCAGGCACCAAATCAGATGGCACCAGGGTTTTATTTGCAAATGTAGCTTTGTAGCTTTGCAAATGACTCACCCTTGCCTCCAAAGGCCAAAGAAATCTGAATTTAATCACTGGGAAAAATACAAAGGAGTGGAACATAGGAGTTGAGCAGCAGAGGAAGTATTCATATAAAAGTAGCAATACCACAGTGTTACAAGTCAAAGCCCTGCATTCAAATTCAAAAATAGCTCCAATCAATGTCTTTGGACTTTTAGTTTTATGGCCAGTAACAGCTGTTTTGATTCACTCACTTCACTTTCACCAGGATCACTGCCAGGTTGTTTTCAGTGAACCTACAAGCACTAAACAAAGGACACAAAAACGTCAAATGGATGTTTTTCAGGGTCTCCTGGATGCATAAATAAGTTCACCAAATAATATCTATAACGTGATAATTACTGTAATTACTGTAGTTCAGACTGCAACAGGAAAGCAGTACAGAACCCACAGAATGAGTGGCAATAATTGGTTTATGTAACCTCTAATAACCTCTATCTGTCTTTGGTCTTCTGGATAATATTAACACCTGCACACTCTCTCAAAGATAGAAAGACACACACATAGACATAACAATAACAAAACGATTGTTGCACAATACAAGAGCAAAGAGCAAGTCCAGGTACCAAGCGCAACTCGGATTGAAATCCAACGACAAGAGGTGGGTCTCCAGCATAACGTTTCTAGGGCTGAGCAGTCCTAGGTAAACTGTTCCAGAGATTAGGGGTAGCCACCGCAAGGCTCAATCACCTCTATTTTTGTGCCTGGATCTCAGAACATCCAAGAGCATCTGGTTGGTCGACCTCACTGCTCTAACTAGAGAATGATGATGCAGGGGTTCTGCTAGATGAGGTGGTGCCAGACCATTTAAAACCTTAGAAACCAACAATATATATTTTTTAAATCAGTCCTAAAATGGACAGGAAGCCAGAGGAGGGACGCCAATATTGGCATTATATAGGAAATTGCACAACATTTGGTATCCAGGAATTCACAAACACTATCACTGACTATACTTGTAACAAATTGACCACAGTTTTGCACATTGACCATACACAATCCAGCCATATACTGCACTAGGTTTTGATCTAGTCTTGTTACATTTCACAGTAGGAAAAGCATAGATGAAAATAGCAAAATGGCTCGATTTCATTCCTCCATTTAGTTGCTTCAGTTTCAGGGTCCTGGTATCATGTGTGTTGACTTACTGTCAAACGGGTCATGACTTACTGGAACACTTGAATAGAGAAGAGCCGTCACTAATGGTATTAGTAACACTTGTGCTTTTCTTACAATGACATGTCAAAATGTCTGCTTAGAAAAAGGTCTATACAGGTTTATCTTCTGGTAAACTCAGCATCACAAACTTGTATCTCTTGAATTTCATGATTTTCTTTGTCTGTAGAAGCAAATTTTGACTCTTGAAATTGAACTCTCCGTCACTAGAGGTGTGCTGTCCAACACAGTAAGCTCTTTCACCTTTGCTGCTCATTCACAAGCAGCATCTTTGAACCTGCTGAGTGAGTGTCCAGTCTTGGCTGGAGGATGGGCGCATGGGAGAGCACCTGAGGGCAAACCTGCACCTGAATAATGGAACATCCTCCAGTTCCAAAGTGACTCATTCATCATTCCCTCGTCATATACTGCCCTGGGCATCTGCAGCTTTTATATAACATCTGCAAAGGCCAGTTCCAGCTCAAAATTGGTCTGTCTGTCTGTCTGTCTGTCTGTCTGGCTCTGTTCTGCTGACTTGGATTTTTGGACTGACTTCCCACTAGTGCATTTTGGGATTTAACAACACTGGCAGGATAGAGAGAAGAATGAGGGTTGATTACATAGGGGGTGCCGAAAATCTGTTTCTAAAATCCTCTTACTCATATTAGAGTCACTGCAGTGCATTCATGCATGAACCATGTGTCTTATGCAATCCAGGCTGTCAGGTTTTGTTTTGGCTTGCACTTTAAAGGCCACAGTTCAGGGAAATAAGAGGAGACGATGCACAGAGGTGGGGGGGTGACCTCATCCCGGTATCTGATAATAGTCAACCAGCTAATTATGAGAACCGGGAAGGTATGCCTGAGCGCCTTGAAAGTGACAGCTAATTTTAGAAGCAGCAGAGAGCATCTACATGTCCATTAAACAAAGAGGTGTTAAATCAAGTACATTAGCAAACACACAAGCAAGTCATCTGGCCAGCAAACACACACATACAGTATGAGCAAAAATAGAGAATTGATTCCCCCTCAGCTGCCTGTGTCTTCACCTCCGCTGAAAAGAAACCTCCTCAGTGTGCTCCATTATTCACAGCACCAAGCTGAATAAATAAAGGCACATAAAGGCCTTCGATCCAGTGATGCAACAGGACACTTGTCTCAGAAAAGCCAAAGGACATTCCGTCCAACTACTTCTCATTTTGTCACCCTCTCATCAAATCCCCCGTTTCAGCCCTGTATCTGCTCTCCTTCGTGCCGTGTTCCTTCATGGCCTTGCAAACACTGCTCCCCATCCCCCCCTGCAATCCAGCCATTTGCTTTATGGTTTGAAGAACACTTTGTCAGCATTTCACACAAAAGTGCAGCACATTTATGCTTTCAGACTCCTTAATCTCTTCTGACTCCAGAGGTATAGCCACTCAGCCTCTCAATTACACTCCTTTCCAATATCATATAGCTCATTCTAATGTAATGTTTCCATATTTAAGTCTCTGAGGTTTTAGAGAAAATGATCCACCATTAAGTAGATGGCATACACCAGATAAGAACATCAATTTTAAATTATATTATTTTAGTAATACATTCATATGTCATTGTATTACTGTAGCACTTTTGAATGATAATACTCTGCTTCATGTTTTTAAAATGAGGAAACATTTGGATCTCAATATGGCACCATAATCTTTTGGTATGGTATTTAGAAGTGCATCTGGTTACTTCCCATGTATTGCTCTCCTCTCAGCCTCATTAGAGCAATCCACTCCAAAACTCAGATGCAATTTTCTGTCTCCCCTGGAGCACAATCATTGCCGTTTGACTGGAGAGCTGTGGAGAAGACCTCCTCATCCAGGCTTGATGTTCCACTAGTGGCCACATACACAGGCACTGAAAACTGTGAAGTGAGGAGGGAAAAAAAGCCAAGTGCTCAGTAAACAAGCCTTGTAGGTCAGTGTTTTAACCTGTCCACTTTGGCTTGATGGGCTCTTAGCAAAGATAACGAGAGGGACTCTGGGTTATACGCAGTGTTAGTCATTTGCAAGGAATGGGAAGTCCTCTCTGCCAAGTAACAGACTCTGTGTTCATCACTACTGTCGCCTGCCGCACCTCTGACGATTCCAAAATGGTTCCAGAGCAGGGACTTATGAGAGATGCTGAGTCAAAAACTGAACATGAGGTGAAAACACAGAGACACATGAGGCTGACGTCTGAAAATAAGATGTGTAGGCTAAAACTGCTGCAGTCATTTCTAACCAGCAGCACATATATCCTTATAATGTTCAACAAGCGGAATTCGTGTTTCTGATACAGGAAGCCAAACATTTTTAAAACAATGAGTCACTGACTATTTAGAGCCTCTTCCTGCCTTCTCCAGGGGGCCTCGTCTTATTGGCCGAGTACAGGGGCATGGCTCTTATTGCAAAGACAGAGGATAAGCGTTGTTTTCCCACACAGTTAATTAGTAGAGAATCATCGGTTTCCTTTGGGAACAGCCAGCGTGCATCAACTCCTTTATCTTTGCCCTGAGGAATGGATTAACAGGTATTAGACATACAGACTGGGAAATGTGTTGTCTTTCAATATCTGTCTCTTCATTCATAATATAAACAAAACAAAATTATATGTTTTGTTTTGTCTGTTTTACAGCTCAGTTGCAGATTTAATATTTGCCACATATAGCTTTAAATAGATCTGTAATAGGTCCTTGGCTTGACAGTTTCACTTGACAGAGGTAATTATGCCCAGTTATTACAACAAAGCTTGTAACTGCATTAGTGACAGCTTTAATTAGTGAGTGAAAACAATGTTTGCCCTGCTGCCTGAATACATCCATTGTACACCTGCAGCCTTCTCGCCATGATTTAGAGTAGTGGTCCCCATTGTCAAGGCGCACATGGCTGAAGCACTGCCTGTTGCTAAGCGATGGGAGGACAAGACGTGCAAAGATTAGATTACAAACAGATTTGCTTTTATTGAAGCATGGGCCGTCCTTGTGGGCTTTTTTCTCTGAGATATTATTGTTGAGTGACCTCATCTCATCCCTGCACTTCCGATCAAACACAAAACTCAAAGTGTTGCCATGGAAACCAAGAACAGTCCAGATGCAGGCTAAACAAAGATTACAGTGAAATCTGTTTGCTCCTTAAACCCTTTCCATTTGCTGTCGGGACTGTTCCAGCATTCGTATGTCTCTGTCTCTGATTTTTTTTCAAGCCAGATGGAGGTGAGTCTGCAAGAAGGGCAACTTGATCCCTGATGAGCTAAACATCTCACTTAGTCACAGTTACCTGCGTCAGAGACATTACTATTTGACTGACTTATCTAGATCAAAAACAGTGTCTTTGGTACAAGCTGTCTGTATACTTAGATAATTAACACCTGTCGTACTGTAATGACTAAATTACACCTCAGCATATTAAATGATTGGTTTAAAACAACAGTCAGGTGTCCATATGAACACTGAAACATGCTTCTCTTGCTGTAATCATTCCTCCTAGTTGTTTAAAGATCCCTCCTTAATGCACTTTCAATGTAGGTGATGGGGGACACAATCTACATTAAAAATGTACATGTAAAATATATTACAAATTTTAGTCAAATCAAGTTAATAATATTCCAAATTATTAGTGCTTTTAGTGAAAAATGCCCCTTTTTGTTATTGTCCCTCCACTGCCGTTCAACAGGTAAACACTGTACGAGGGTACAGAAAGTGGAAATTTTATACTAAAAGTGGCAGATATCCATTTCATTTGACTAAATAAGACTACTGAAGCCTCATATTAGCTTCAGATGAACTTTAAAATACATTTTTGCTCAAAACAAGAACTGTGGATTTTGTCCACCATCATTTACATTGTAAGCAAATTAGGAAGGGATATTTAAACTGCCAGGATGAACAGGAGGACTGACTATAGCAACCAAACCCTGTTTCAGTGTTAATTTGGGAACCTGGCTGATATTTTAAGTTAGACTTGAAAAATCGTGAACATGTCCTTTAACACACAGTTGTAGATTAATCATCACGTGGGCTTACAAACCATTCATTATTTTACAGTCAATTTAAATAAGCAAATAATACAATAAGAGGGTATACATATGGGCAAAAATAAATAATTGAAAAATAAATCATTGTGTTCTCAGCTGCAGGTCTGATGTCTGCAGCCAGCATGGAGTCTAGTTGCATCCAGTCATGTATGTTGTGTAAACCATCCCTGCTTGGAGACGAGTGTGTGTTTACCATGTCAGCAGAGAAGCCAGGTGAAGTGCACAAAGAGCCTGCTGTATGTAAACATCATTTACATCAGTCTGATCGGAATACAAACCTGAAGAGACTCAGAATGAAGTCAAAAGCTCTCAGAGTGCTCAATGTATTGTAACTATACATTCTCATTTGTAAAATATTATCAGGTCATTTCCGGTAAAAGAAATGGCATCCTGGCTTCTGAAGTGGTTGTTATAAGAGCCAGAGTCACTTAACAATGCTACTAACGCTTAGTGATTAATATGTGGTCGGATGTTTATGGATGCTTTGACTTACAGCTTTGCAGAGAAAGGTTACATTTGATAATTGGAGTTGGTCTGTCAGTCCCTCTTCTCATGGAGAGGTGCTGATTCTCCAGGAGGCAATTTGCAGAGACTGAGACATCGATCTGTCTTCAAAACACCATCTGAGCAGGAATACAGAGAAGAGCAAGAGGAGGAAAGGCCATCTCAGATTTGCCACAAAGCCCAAACAGTCAACGAAAGGCCACAGGCAGTTGCCAGGCAACACTATCCCTATCACAGCAGGAAGTAGAGTGAACAGAGCATTAATCACTTTCAGCTCCATCTCCCAAGAGGCACAGACCTACAACGTTCTGGTCAGACAGAGGTCTCACACAATGTTTACAGTGATTCGTACCTGAATTTCCTGGCATTTTACTCAAGGCCCAATAAAAAAAAGACGCCTCCAGCTGGTATATTTACATAACTAATGTAACACATCTCGGAGAATTAATATCACATTAGTCCATTTTCGTCTCACTTTATTTCTCAACTCAAGTGTGTGTGAGTCTGACATTCATTTTATCAGGAAAGAAATGAAAGCCCTGTCAAATAATTTATTTTGTGCCAGAACAATTTATTTGGCACAGAATATCATTAAAACAAATCACGAAAAAAGTCTGCCTGCCGTTCAGTCTGCTTCAAATCTGTTTTCTTTCACCTGCCAAAACACATATTTTCAAGACATATCCAGCTCCAACAGAGTTTCTGAAATGATATTCTGTGCTTATCTGTCTTACCCAGGTGGAATCCAGAACTCACATCTAAAAAAACCAAGAGATAGACTCATCGTCTCCAAAACGGGTGAATTCAAACTGACATTTAAAGTCACAGGAAGGTCACAATTTCCCATGTGGTTGGCATTTTCTCTCAAGCATAAAGCTGCTCTTGGTCAATATAGCTCGGATCAGCAAAAGAACAGACAGTTAAGAAAAGGTGACACAATGCAATTTAAAACGACCACAATTTCAGCAACTGACTAATATCAAATTACAATTAAAGCTGCAAGCAGCGATGACCGGGCCCTCAATGTTATGCCACATCCGTCAGGTATAATGGAGGCGAAAGACTTTGATATGTTTTCATTTCCAATGTCTTAAGATGACACAGAGTAATTATGAAGCTAGTCAGATTGACCCTTTTTACTTCCTGTACTTACTGCCAGTAGGTGGCGCTATGACTGTCACTGAATATGGACATGTACATGTCTTCAGACTGTGACTCTTAACAAGCATATAAAATTTGAAAAGATCAGACAATGTGGAGGTATAGCTTTGAAATTTTATGACGAAACATCAGAATTTGCCGTACTGCCACGCCCACCATGTATAACACAGGAAAAAGATTTTGAAAAATAAAAGAAATAAAATAGTGCCAAAGTCGCGACTTTGAATCAAAATAGCCAACTTCCTGTTGGACGGACAATATTGTCCCCCAAAGGTTTTTGTGCATCTGGACATGACACATTTGTAAACCAAATTTTGTTCTCCCACATCAATCTGGACCCATAAGATATCAAATTTTTTACCAGGTCTGACGCGAATGCAAATTTTGGGTTTTGTGCATGTTTAGGCTGCCAAAAATGTGTTTGTTTTGGAAGGAAAAACCGCAGCGCTTCTCCGACAGATACAATAAGGCCTTTTCACTGTGAACTGCTCGGGCCCTAATTAGGGTATAGATATACACCCTTTAATATATAATTCTGTAATCATATAATTCATGAGCTATATGGGTGCAGCAGCTTGCACGCACAGGCTCTCACAGCATTGCCAAAGCAAGGCATGCTGCAGCAGATCTGTGAATTGAGGAGAACCCAAAAAAATTCTCAAAAAGCAGCATGTGGGTGGATTCACTTGAGTAAAAAATGACAAGGTTTCCCCAGCTCAGTTGGCACTCATAAACAGACCTAATCAAATATATAAACAGAGTCTGCACAGTGAGCAACAATGGCAAGAGATGGATGAGAGAGTCATGGTTAGAAAGTTGGACAGGTTGGGACTGTCTGTACATGTAGTCTGGACTAATCAACTAACATTTAAAATAATAATACAATTTAAAGAGTTGTTTATGTCTCTTCACCTTTGAAGGCCCTGCACACACAATGATATCACTTAACATTGTATAGAAAATAAGACATTGTTTGTTGGACCAAAAGGATTCAAGTTCCCGAGTTCTGCATTGGCTCAAGTTGGCTGCATTGTCCGTTTCCGTCAGTAGGTCTCAATATATGACAATGAGAGCACAACCAACGTCTCAGATTTATCTGTAATCCCAATTTATCAATCAGATAATCTAATAATAAATCTGTTACTCATTCATGGCACCAGAATAATTCACAAACCAATTAATTAATAGGAACCTATGTGTGTGGTGACAAAACAGGAATCGTGGCAGCAGTCAGAACATGTAGTGATTGTTAACATATTCAGCTGTCAGATGGTGCAGTGATGATGAGGTGTAAGGAAGAGAGAAAATGTGTGACAACTTTGTGAGGCCACATTCAGCCACATGTAAATAATATGTGCCTTAATTTATGTGAGCATACAAGAATGTGCATGCCATGTCAAAAACGTACACACTACAAATCCACAGAAATTCTGGAAAAATAATTTTAACTTATTGTTGACTATGAAATTGCAATATGGTGTCTTAATGTCAGACCAGAAGATGTTTAAGCCACATGAGAAGCTTTTTAAATCATATTTACCCAAGTTTAGGGCATGAATGTTGAATGTTGTGTCTATGTGAGTTAGAGTTCAGGATATAAAGATTTATAATTTGACTTACAGTAATGGTAGTGCTCTGGGTAAGTTCATGGGATCACCCAATGTTTTGTTTAGTTTTATCCGGGGAGCATAAATGTGTAATAGTGAATGATAATAATGATGATGATGATGATGATGATGATGATGATATTATATCTAGTTTTTGACCTACATCATACAATCTTATGAACCTTAAAAACGCTTCTGCTTTTTACTTTTAATTTCTCTTGGCCGGTCCGATTTTTTCATTTTGGTTTTCATGCGCTCTCTGTGCGTCTCGAGCAGCGCATCTTTGGTGCAGTCAAATTCTGTAAACAGCGCCTTCTGGGTTATGAACGCACTACTTCAGCCGAAAAACACGTCAACCACTGCAGCAGCAGCAGCAGCACAGCACATAGACAGCAGCAGGCCTAAGGGAAACCACAGGGAGGCTTGTCAGCTACAGACTGCTCTTTCTTAATTATGTCCAATGGCTGCTGATCAGAGCCAACAGCAGCCGGACCTGCTCAAAATGCGCCAATTATCTGCAAAGGACAGATAAGCGGTCGTATGGGTACAAAGCAATATGCTCTGTTGAAATCAAAGACGGACGATTAAAACAGAGTCGTTTATGTAGTTGTCCGTACTTTAAAGGACGTGTGGCTCTTTACGTAATCTTTTTTTTTTCTTTTTGCGTAATTTTGCGCCGTGTACTGGATGCCGCGTGGACCGGGATTATTTTGGCGAGGATATCTCTAGTGCTCTCCCTCCTCCCTGCATCCGCTGTTGTCCTCAACACCAGACACACAGACTCAGGCAGACGGGGAGTATCTGTATGCAGCAACGTTGTAAACAGACGAGGAGCCGTTTTAATGAAATCCAGCATCCCTGCAACTCGGTTGAAGGTAGGTGTCTCTCTCAGTTCTCCATCTCTCGGCTCACGTTTCCATGTTGTGCTCCTTTGTTGTCGAACAGAATGGTGCAGTGCAACGTTTATACAGCTCTTCCACAAATGGACAAGGACGTCTCAGAATATGGTATTATACAATATTGAATATTGAATATAACATATTGAATGTTTGACGTCTTATTTCTTTGCTCGCCTTTATGTTGTGTTATTTTGTGATTATGTTTGTGCGTCTTAGAGAAATAAAAGAGCGAGGGGGAAAGGGAGCGAGGGAAATGGAGAGAGGGAAGAAAATCAATGTATGTCTTCCAGGAGTGTGAATGCACATGGGTTAGCGTGAGTACCCGGTGTATGCGTGTGTATTTGTGCATTGTACAAAGCAGCAGGGGAAAGTTTGTAGCTAGTTCAAAGGCATCATGCGTGAGAAACAAGCAAGACAGAGATATAGTGGTTTCATGTAAGATTACATGTTCACATGGGTGCAGAGGTGGAAAGTAACAAGAGACATTGACTCAAATACTGTCCGCAATACTGACAGTCTACTTAATTTGTTTATTTTGATTCTGAGAGACTTTGCGCCACTGCATGTTAAAGACAATTCAAATGAGTCCTTTAGGCGTCATTAATGTGTGGCTGTTGTTGCTTCTTTATTTGCATATTAAGCTTTTATTTGAAAAACAAATTACAAGCTCATAAAATATAATAGATCTCTAGAGTTTAAACCACTTGACATGTATATAGTATGTATTTAATATAAAGTAGTTAGCTCGTGCACCACTACATTAACATACTGTTAAAGGGACCCTTCTCCAAACTGAATGTCATTACTTTTAAGACTAAATTTCACTGTTGTTCATATTTGTTCATGTCTGTTTATTCTTGCTATTGCAGGTAGTATAGAAAAATGTGACCCACAAATTAAAGCATAGCAGATGTCAGACTCAATGGATTGTAATTGAACATATACATATTACAACCAATATGAGAATGATAGCAAGTTCCTGTTTTCAAATGAGATGGTGACCCATTCATTTACATTTGGATTAAAGCCTGTCCTCAGAGTATTTTCAATGTTTATGGTATTTGAATACTAATCCTCCACTGTGTATGTATGTTATTGTGTTATTTTGTGTATGTTTGTGTTTACAAACACAAACATACAGCTATCTATCTATCTATCTATAATCTAATACCCACTTATGTGTAAGAATATCTGTTTATATCCCTTGTCTTTACTTTTTTTCAGCCTTCAATCAGCAATGCCTGGGAATCCTCCAGCTGCTCTTCCATGCTATCTTCTGAGAATGGGATCATAAACCTCTCTGGGATATAGATCAACTGCTAGTATGTTGCAGCCTTCTGCTAGAACAGGTGACAGCCTGTTGGAAACGTTACCTCAGTGGAATAGGCGTCCGAGATGGGCCCTCCTCCTCACCATCTGTGTGGCTCTCCTCTGGCTTCCAGGGGCAGCGGGATCTACCCTAAACTGCCATAAGACTTGCATCTGCGCCTCAAACATAGTGAGCTGCGCCAAGATGAATATGACCACAGTCCCAACGGCACTGCCACTCTACACTGCTGTGCTGGATCTCAGCTACAATAACATAACAAGGTTACGATCAGAGTGGACCCCAGTCAAGCTACTGAAGCTCCATAACCTACTGCTCAGCCACAATGGTCTCCACTTCCTGTCTTCAGAGGCGTTCGTATATGTGAAGTACCTGCGCTACTTGGATCTGTCCTCCAACAACCTGCGGCAGCTGGATGAGATAATCTTTGACCCTTTGGTCAACCTGGAGGTCCTCTTGCTGTACAATAACCAAATTTCCCAGATTGACCGCACAGCCTTTGTTGGCGTGACCAACCTTCAGAAGCTCTACCTTAGCCAGAACCAAATCTCCCGCTTCCCTGTGGAGCTGGTCAAGGAAAAGTACAGACTGGAGAAACTTAGCCTCCTGGATGTGTCCTCCAACAAGGTCAAGGTGTTGCCCATTGATGAGCTTCAGGTGTTGCCTGCCTGGATTAAAAATGGCCTCTACTTCCACAATAACCCTCTGCTGTGTCACTGTGACCTCTACACACTCCTGGCCCACTGGTACATTCGAAAGCTTAACTCTGTTGTGGACTTCAAAGATGATTATACATGTGTCCTACCTGGCCCGCAGAAAACCCAAGTTGGTATTTTTGATCTCAGCGGTGACACCATGAACTGCAGCACATTCAAGGAGGCAGATGAAGAGGCTTTTCTGGAGCAAAAGCTGACCCTTGCCTGTGACACCAAACACAGAGTCACATCAAAGACCTGGACGATGCCTGGTAACATGGTGGTGACACCTGGAAACAACCAGACAGCCAAAGTCTTGCCAGATGGGAGTCTGCAGATTAGTCCGGTGAGGCTTGATGACTCTGGAACTTACACTTGCTTTGCAATGAACGAGGCCTTCAATGAGACGATCTATGTGGTGCTTAAGGTTCACAACTTCACCATGCATGGGGGCGGGGAGACCCTGAACACAGCATACACCACCTTGGTGGGCTGCCTGGCCAGTGTTGTGCTAGTGCTCATGTACCTGTACCTGACACCATGTCGCTGCTTCTGTTGCCCCAATAAGGGTAAGAATCGGGGTGATGACAGCATTCACTCCTCCATGCTCAGTGTGACACCTACCCACGAGGACCCAGCACTCAAGGCCGAACTTAACAGGCATGTGGCATTCATAGACTCTAAGGACTTACAGGGTCAGAATGGCAAGCTGAACCCCAATGGTGATGAGGATGATGATGATCTAGATGCAGAGGCCGGATCTCTTATGAAGGGAAAGAGGAAGAAGTCAGTAGCAGAGTCCATCAGCTCCGTCTTCTCAGACACTCCCATGGTGGTCTGAGATGGCAACGACAACAACGCCACACAACTGGATGTAAATGGTACAACGTGAGCCATGTTTTAAGTTCATGTAAACTTTGACCTTGTGGGAGAAAACGGAGAGATGTTCATTTGTAATTGCTTGCAAGTGATAATAAGGATCTCAAAGGGAGTAAAAATGAACTGTCTTGTTGTCAACAAGAACAATAAACAGGACTTATCCAGCATTTTAATCTGTAGCACTTAATATTCATACTGTGAAGGAAGTGCAGTGTACAAGGACAGTGAAAACTACTGAAGTCTTATGAAAGTGAAAGGTAGATGATATGTTGTTATCAGCACTCAGGAAGTGATAATACATTGTTTAAGTGTGAGAAATACATACAATGCACAGATTCAATTAGATTTGGAAACAAAATAGCTTACACTTACTTCTTTTGGCTGTTCCTGTTAGGGGTCACCACCGTGGATCATACCTGCATGTCTTTAGCATCCTTCTCCCAATATAACCAGCATCTCTCCTCTGCATGTTCAAACCATCTCAAACTCGACTTTGTCGCTCTGTCCCCAAACTATCAAATCTGAGCTGTCACTCTAATATACTCATTCCTAATCCTGTCCATCCTCGTCATTCCCAAAGAAAATCCTCTACTCCATCTCCAGCTCCAACCCCTGTCTTTTCATCAGTGCCACTGCCTCCAAACCATACAACATAGCTGGTCCCACTACATTCTTTTGAACATTCCCTACCTTGAACAGTTGACCCCACATTTAAACTCATTCACCTTTGCCACCTCTACTCCTGGCATCCTAATCATTCCGCTGTCCTCCATCCCATTTATGCACGTATATCTGTCTTGCATCTTTTGACTCTCATTCCTCTTCTCTCCAGTGTGTACCTCCACCTCTCCAGGCTTTCCTCAAACTGCTCCATACTCTCACTGCAGATCACAATATTCTGCAAACATCATAGTCTGTGGACTGGAGACTCTTGCCTGATTTTATCCATCAACCTGTCCATCACAATTGCAAACAAGAAAGGGCTCTGAGCCATTCCATTATGTAATCCCACCACCACCTTCAACCCACCCATCACCCTGCCCTTATACATATCCTGCACTGTAATTGTTCACACGTACAGTAGTATATATTGAAGCCACAGCTCATAATAAGATTTATTACAAAGACTAGAATACATTACATCTTACATCAACATTAGAGCATAAGTACATTCACCCCTCCTTTGTCAACACAAGGACAGAGATGTTCATAGACATACCACTGTCTCCAGGCTATGAATAGTTCTGTCATTAACCTTGAGTCATCTATAGAGAGGCAGCACGCCATAAACCCACAATACATGCGATCCTAGACTGATCTGTATGAGTGGGATAAAGGATATGTGTATGTATCAGACATATAGTAATTTATAATAAGAAAGTGGTAGCAGAAACTTTAAATTAAGAGGCCATTGCCATCCTACTTTATAGTAGGTGATAATTGTTTATAAATTAATTGTATATCAAAATGGTTGTCCTTAGTTATTGCACATCTAAAGAATAACCCAAGAGAAACTCGTAAGCCTTACACAATTACAAACGTGCAACGCCTCCAGCAGAAACACATTAGGCACAGGAAAGTATTTTGTCTTTACTGATTATCAACATATTGTATCAATTCTGTATGTACTGCAGACAGGTATCATGATCCATCTAAAGACTTCTGTTCTGTTGTACAAGTCCACTGAGGTGCCACTTACTGCAGAGTTTGAATACTCCTTTTGGCCAAGATTTAGCATTTGTTTTTTCAGTCACACTACCAGGAAGTCAATTACCAAGCCAGAACAACTTGGAGCATAATATGCCTCTTTCCAAAAGCATTACAAGTCACTGTTAAAAAATAATTGTGTTTTATGATGTGACAATGCTGTGGTTCAATCAATCAATCAATCAATCTTTATTTGTATAGCGCCAAATCACAACAAAGTTATCTCAAGGCACTTTACACATAGAGCAGGTTCTAAACCAAACTCTTCAGGTTTTAACTTTAAAGAGACCCAACATTCCCACATGAGCAACAGTGGCGAGAAAAAACTCCCTTTTAACAGGAAGAAACCTCAGGCAGAACCAGACTCAGAAGTGGGCGGACATCTGCCTCGACCGGTTGGGGTTGAGAGGAGAGAAAGGAAGGATAAAGGAGAGAGGCAAAGTTAAAGTCTGTTTAGTTTTAGGCACAAAAAAACACTTGGTTAGGGTTAAGGAAAGATCATGGTTTGGGTTAAATGATCACTTGCAACATAGTTTCTACTTCCATAAAGTTATGCAACCTTTTTCATCATGGCAACAGTAAACACTATAGGAACTGTCATAGTTGTTTGAAAATGCCCTGACTCGCGGTTGGAATCTATTGATCTAACTACCCATTCAACCTGCCTCCTCCTAATAATGCAAATTGTCACCTGATATTGACGTCCTCTGAATTGCGCCATTTCCATGGGTCATAATTACTATGGCCGCTAGGTGGCATAACTGTAACTAAACATTGTTTTTTCCAACAAAATTTTGGACCTTTACTGTCATTTTTCTCGTGAGGATGAGCTGACCTTGGTGTATTCATACACCATAAATTCTGTCACAATTTTAAGTATTAGATCTTGCATTTCACTCAAATGGAAAGTTCCCAATGTCACTCTGATTTAAAATGTAGCTGTCTTGCCCTGTACGTAGATATTGATGTTTGTTGTACAAGTGAACAGAGTCACCACATAATAAAACCTTCAGGCCTCCTCCAGAAGATGAAGCTTATGAATAATACTAATGAGGCTCTACATTAGATTACATTACAGGAAAGAGCTGATTTTAGTGTTAGTAGATGCTGACAGCAAACCTCTTGTAACACAGGGGATAGTCTCAACAATTAAAACTGAATTGATTTAACCATGGAAGAGGATGCAGACATCTCGTATGCTGTGTTTATTTAATTAATAAGGTTTAAAACAGGAGATTTTGTCTTAACATAAACAAAGAGTGATTTCATTCAACTGTGCAGCATTTGTGTCATAATACAACAAGGCTAGGCCAGTGTAAATGCTAATTACATCTTTTGATGGGATGCAGCTTCCCTCTGTATCCATGTCTTTGTTTCTCTGAGCAGGAGAGGATAGGTGTGTTATCATGAGTCACAGCGACACAAAGCCATTCTCTGTGGCTCCCTGTACACTGACAGGCTCAATTCATCCCAGATGTGTTTGCTTTGTTTGTGTACCCTTGTCATAACGAGGCTGCCCTTAGTTAAATTCAAAAGCAATCATTCAACCAGGCTATGAATGTGATGCCCTTTAACTAGTCTGTAATTTGTTTATGAGGGAAACGCCTGGAGCTTTCATTCCACTGAGTCATATGGTTGGAAAGTAAGATTCTGGAAAGTATAATGGAAGAATTTAATGCTGAATGTATTTTAGATTGCCAGTTCCACAAGTTCAATTACCACAGTGTATGTAATTATTGACAGTTGCGATTAAATAAAATTAAATGTCAATTTGGCTCTCAAATGTTAGGAGATATACATTTCTGGGTGCAGTAGGGTTTTTTTTTACAGAAAGTTGGTGGAAGCAGTAGAATATTCACAGTGCACCACATCTACTGTGTGGGTGAGAAAAGGAAGTCACACTTATCAGAGAGGTGCTGTGTGAATCATTCCACTCTCTCACACATAGGAATACCAGGTGGAGAAATAGCGAGCAGAAAAAAATACCACAAGACGCACTTAAATAAAGCCACATTTAGCTCTAATGCAGGCTGGCTGCAGTTGGCGAAGAATCTGTTCCATTATAAGGGATCCAAGCTCCAAATTTTGCCCTTCAGAATCTATACGTATAGTGCTGTTCCCTGCCTCCGCTATGTGGGATCAATGTAAAACTCCCAAGGTATCCAGGCATGTCATTCACAGAATCCCAAATGGATAAAAACAAAAATCATACATGGATAGTATGGCTGTCGAATAGGGCACATTGTACTGCCTGACCACCAAGGAATAGCATGTGCTTGCCCTGCAGTCACCAAGTGTCAATTAAATCTGCTGTGGCCAATGGGTAGTTTTCTCTGGGTTGTCACTCAAAAGTTGCAGTTCTGTACAAAGAAAAACTAAGTGCTGACATAGAGGAGAAGAGTGGCTTTTACTCTCCAAAGCAAATCTGCCTTCCTATATATATATCTATATATACAGTAAATATATGTATTAAGACTCACTTCTCTGTGTTCAGTATTGATTAGTTGTGTACTGCTATGTTCTACCAGTGTATTCTGACTGACTGTATTCTTGTATAATCTGATGTTGTTGATCATTTTGCATTTTGTCTGCCGCTGTGCTACTGTTAGTTGTTTCAACATTCAAGTCTTGACATAAATGTTTATTTTTTAAGTGGGGGTGGGGTTTAGTTTTTTATTGAAAGAGGATGTATAAGAATATGGTTAAACAAAAAAAATGTAACATGTATCAAAAGCTGCATAGGTAGAGTTTTGACATTATTGAACACAATACATCCTAATGGGCAGTGATTATGTAGCCACCAGTTATTTTCAGTCAGTCTTTGACTTTGCTCATAAAGCCACAGGAAATTCAAGGAGAAAGCGGAGCACTTTGTCAGATCGGCGGCAGGTGATGTCATAATGACTGTGGTGCTGAGCAAGTTGTCAGTTCAGAATGATGGGGTGTGTAGGTACAAGATCTTCAACAGATGCTGTATTTTTCAGCCAAAGCACAGAAATGTCTGTGAGTAAGACAAGTCAAATCTTTTTTCTTTTTTTTTTTATAAAACACCAGGAATGTAGGAAAACTGATCTCCCCAATCAAACCACAGAATTCCTGAAAAACAAAGGCTTTGAATGGGTCAAAACACAAAGGGTAACTAAATCTTCTCAGGACTATGTACGTTTTAAGCTCTAATGTAATATGATGTGAAAACACAATTGCATTTTAACATTTGCAGCATCAGTAACAGCAGAATCGTTGGGTTTCTAGATCTGTGCAATTCACAGGACGTTTGCTATTTGCAATAATGGCACATTAACTGTTCCGGTAATGATCAGATTATGGAGGTGGGTGGTCTCTCATTGCCTGACATACATCGATCTCCATTCATGTAATAATGTAGTAGCAATTATTAAAACATCTTTGTGGTGGTGGCTGAGAGCTCATCTCAATGTGCTACTACAAGTGTCCACAAAACAATAATGGAGCTTTTAACATCATAAAAGCACATGTTAATTGACCACTGCTCCAAAGTTGAGCTGTTTGGTCGCTGCCATAAAATCTGAAAGGTCTTGCAGCTAAAGTGGAATGGCTTTGCATGGTATGCTTAAGAGCTTCTCTGACTGCAGGATAGGTGCAACCTTGTAGGCATTAAAGATAAAGAATACTGATATATCATTTAATTTAATAAAAGATCAACATTTACACTTTGCACTGCCTCCATTTTTATTGCTTCCTCTTGCTTTCTCCACAAACATGTTCCTGTAGGTGTTTACCTTTAAATCTTTGTGGCTAGTATGGAGCATTAGAGCATCTTGAGGACAACGCTGTAGCATTTTGCCAAAAGTACTATGACTAATGCTCTGCACTGCTAACAGTGTAAATATAGTCACCATTTTGGGATACTATAGACAGAATACCATGTATTTCCTTCATTGGTAATGGAGTACATTTGGCTACATTTCATTAGAGTCTGTAGAGTCCAATCTACATACATGGGGCTTGTCATGTAATGTATAATATAAGCTCCCTGAAAACGATAACTGTTTGTCAGGCTAAACAGATTTAAGATGCCTCTAAGAATTTAATACCTGTAACATAACCAGAATAGTACAAAGAAGATTTATGTAGAATGTGTGCTTACATAACTTGGGTGAAAATGGCCAAAGGTTTATCATGCTGCTCATGAGTCGCAAAGTTGATGGTTTGCTACCATCTAGTGGTAAGATAATGTAGTGGTCTGCTGTATGTAAACATGGACATCTACTGGCCACTTCTCAGTTTTATAGTTATTTAATTTATAGGGCACTTTTCAAGATGCTTGAAGACACTTAAGTTGTTAGTGCATACAAGAACTGACACATTTTTTGCATATTTTATAACAGTATGAATGAATGTAAAGTTCTTGTTACTTAAAAAAAATTAAGCTGCTCTTGATGCAGGAACTATTTTTAGAAAAATAAGTTTTCAAACAACTGATAAAACCTCGTCAATCTCAAAGAGCAGCACAACTTTGTTTCACATTGAATCCCTACAGTGATCATTTTGTGGCATTTTTGGGGGGTTAACTTACCCAGAATTTAGATAAATGTATGATAGTGTCGTGAAGATTGTCCATACACCAAGACACTTGTAAATAAAGCAAAAGGGGAAGATATTCAAGGGTATCTTCCTGGTTTAACAGGAACAAAATCCATACTCCCTCACTGCTTGTCTGACTTGATGGCATCATCAAATGATTTAAGCTGGGACAAGCTCTAATTGGGACAAATTAGAGGCAAAATTTTGTGAATAAATCACATGACCCATAGGAACAAACAAAAGACAAAAAAATTACTATAATTGCAGTTTTACAATATTTAACGGTCCTGCGGTACGAACATTTCAGTAACAGAAGACACAGTGATGTAAGGATTCATATGTTTTTAATAGTGTTGCCATTGAATGACTTTTCATTTTAGCAGCATAATGTGTGGATCGAGGTATTTTTAAGTTCTTACACAGGCAAACAACTGAGACATTTAATTGTGTAGAAAAATAGACATTTTGCAATAGTAAACACATACGGTCATGTGCAGATTCCTGATGTCTGTGCATAAAAATGTGAAGACATAAATAAATGAGTACAAAAACACATGCACATACACTCATGTTTGTCTTTATATCTTGTGAGGACCCTAATTAACATAATGCATTCCCTAGCCTCTTACCCTAACCTTACCCATCACAACTAAATGCCTAAACCCAACCCCTACCCTAAATTGAACCTAAACCTAATCTAACTTTAAACTTAAAACTTGAGTCTTAACCCTCAAAATTAACCTTTGAAGTTGTGAGTGAGTGCCGGCTAAAATGTCCTCAAAACACTTCACAACACTGGTCTTCACCAGAAATGGGTTCTCTCAAAGATAGAAAGACACACACACACACAAACACACACACACAGGCAGCAGCTGTAGTGGGCAGCAGGCCTCTCCTCCAAATGGTCTTTTTAAGGCTGGCCTCTGTCTGTGAAGGTAAGATGAAAACAAACATTTATGAATGTTTGCATTGTTAAAGAATACAAAAACACATATTCTAATCAAGAGCATGTGCAGTGCAGTTCATGTCCATTTACAGTTAAAGGGCTAGCTAGCATCATATCATCAAAAATAAAACAAAAAACCATAGCATAGTGAGGTGGTCTACTCACTCTTTAGGAGTCTGATCTTTTCTCCAGACCCCAAGAAAGCACATCCTCGATGCTCTCTCCCTTCCAGGAGAGGAGGCTTGAGCGAGAAGGGGAGGACAAACGTTGACATTTGGAGTTCCTGGATAGTGAGGAGTTGAGGGGCGGTGATTCACTGCTGCGCTTCTGGGCAGGGACCCTGTGGTCATAGCCCACCGCTGCTTTCTGCTGAATCCCTTTGCAGCGTGGGGAGCGATGGGTTGGGTGGTGAGGGGCTGGTAAAGGACAATGCTTCTCCAACACTGACAAGTGTCTCTCTGAGGGCTGTAGCGGCTTCTTTACATGTGAGAAGGTACCATTGACTGGTCCTTGAGAGGAGGGAACATGTGTCTGGGCCTTCTCATGGAGGGGTGGGTCTCTGACATATATGGAGGATTTGTCCCCGCTGCTGTGTGACAGCTTGGTAGCTTTCTGTGCGGTGCTTGCATCTTGCATTTGCTCTGCCTCCTGCAGACGAGCCTTCCTGGGTCCCCCAACAGCATTGCGCCGTCGACCAGGCCCGATGCTTGCAGAGGTGGTGGAAGAAGGCGGATTGGTACTGTGAGATTTGTACTGATTACTTTTGGTTTCCAGTTGTCCCGGTGAGGTAGACTCAAGGTTGAGGCAGCCAGGGGGATAGGAGTGTCTGGATCTTGTCCTGACAGGTGATCCTACCATTGGAGATGTGACTTGATGTGACCTGAGACCTGATGATACTTCAGGCATTTTTCTATCATTAAAAAGGAAGAACATGTAGCAGATTAGGTTCCTGTTTTTCATGTAAATGAAAGCAAAAGCAAAACATCCACGATAACTTTCCCATATCTGGTTCTGATGGATCAGCTGCAGCCTCATTTTATAATGAGTTATTATTCAGTGGTTGAACCTCATTAATGTGAACAACCCTCTGATTAAGTTCGCTCAACTGCCTGCTGAAGTTCTGAAATCTGACTCCATAAATATGGGCAGGCAAATGCACTACAATGTTTCTGAAATCTGTCAATCCAGTAGTAACTTTGGTAAGATTAGAGTACATTTTACACATTTTTATGGATTTTATGTATACTGTGTATATATTACTTGTATTTGCAGAACCTGCTTGGAAATAAACCTGATTCTAAAGAGTATCAGATCAAGTCCAACCATTATTTATCAGATGAATAAAACATATTTAACTGGTACTTACTTCATAGCGCATGAAAAGACGGCATATGGCAAAAAATCCCAACATGTTTGTTGTCCAAACAAACTGCTACTGAGTAGATTGTACAAAGACTGATACATTTTGTAAACTATACCTGATATGTACTGAGTTATGAATCCCTGCAAGAAGAAACCAAAGCTGCACACACCAGACCCTGGCTGGATGTATTTAAGCTCACTGTGATGCTCCCTTTTCCTCCCTAATGTGCTATAACAGGTGATATATCTGCTAAGTATAGAGCAGTGATACTCACTTCCTAAAGTGTGTGCTAACGTGGTGCTCCAACATAGCACAGAGGGCAAACCGCAGGTGGTGCAAACGCCGGTCAAAGGTGAAGATGCTGCAACCTAGAGTGTGGCATCCAAAAGTGCATAGCTACAGAGCAGAAACAAGTTAATAAATACAGACACATTCAGGTCTCTTTTGGAGAAATTTCTTACCCTGAGTAAAATCCAGTCTCCCCACCTTATTTATAAAAAAGAAGGACACTGAAGTAGCACTTTTATTACATCTGAAGTGCTTTTCAATCTCGAAATTCATAAATCACAACCGCTTAAAATTGACATTTTCCTCTTAAAATAACACAAATACAGAATAACTGCTGAATAGGTCTGAAGTGGGCTACCGGCTGCTGCTTTGTTTCTGCATGTTGTGGGACTCACCCCAAGGGGTTTGGGGTGCCAGGGTGTGGCAGGCAGGTCTGTGGCTTCGTCCTGCTCATCATCTTCATTCTCCTCACTTGACAACAGGTTTTGGTTGAAGGGGTACGGATGTTGAACCTCCACTTTCACAGTACTGTCATCTTCTTCCTCCTCTGGAAAGCTTTCTGATGGATCCTTGGACCTGCTTTAAAGGTAAAAGAATACAAAAAAATAAGGAAGACACATTATGTTAGAGGAAAAAAATCCTCAGATAGAAACACCATGTGGATGATGATCTTTGAGATTACTATTCAGAACATGAATTTTCCAAAAGGCTGTTTTGTTTACTTTGCGTGTGCTCTTGTTCTGATGTTTGACACTTTCACTACGTGTCATCTGTTGTGTCAACTCAAGTATGATGAAAACGTTCTAATAAAAGAAAACATTGATTTAGAGAATCACAACTTTATCTCCAGTGCCTTTCTTTGTATGAAAACATCATATTCTGTACCTGAGCATGTGGCAGTTGTTGCTGAAGTTGTTTTTATTGCGCTGGGTTGCTATTTTCTCTTCAAAAGTCTCCAATGGTTGCTCCTTGTCTTTTGATTTGACAGGAAGGTGCTCCATGTCTCGACCTGCTGAAGGTGTTTTCTGCTGCACTGCCAAGTGATCAAAGGCTTTAGTCCTACCCGACGCTCCCTGCGGCTGGTGGATGGAATCAGTCTGTATAGGAAGAACAGCAGAGCAGAAAAAAAGAAAACTTACACATTTCAAATAACCTGGACTCATATCTGTTATCATAATGATCAAAAATAAAGATAGGGGGTAACAACACTACAACACTGAATAAAAGATCATGAAAAGGCAGAGTTTACATTGCATATAGGATCCCGGTTGCACAGCTTCTTCCTTTCTTGATCCACAACTCTGCCATGTTTATTCAGGTCACATTCCTTCTCTATAGGACATAAAAGCAAATACAGTAGTCAGTCAGCAACCGCAGGACACAGATGACATCCATGATCCAGACCACAGATACTACAACATATTATACCCCGGCAAATACACTGAATGTGCAGGGGTCTGCCAATTCAGAGACATGTGGCAAAACAGCAGCGAACAGAAATGACAGAAGCAGACTCACTGTCACTGTTTTTGTGAATCCGGCTGTAAGTTCTTGTTCCCCGCATAGGACTGAGAGACTCACTGGACTGCCCAGCTGTGGGCTTCTGCACAGGGGATTTCTCTGACAGAGAAGGGGAGGAAGTAGAGGAGGAACAGTGGCCAGGAGGTAGGGGTCCTGATTGCCACGGAGGAACCCTGGAGCGAGGCGTGGAGGCAGAGTGATGTGGGAGGGGAGGATTCTCCTGAGGGAACTTCTGCACTGAAGGTAAACTGTGAAGTTAGAGACGTAAGTTTCAGAATTCACTTGTGAGATTCATGCAATTAAGACCTGCAAACTAGATATAATGAAAGTGATGAGATTCAGCAGGGATTCAAAGAGGGCAGAGTACTTCATGACAAATCAAGCTGAGCATCTCCTACCTACAGTATACAAACAGTACCTCAAAGCCTCCTTCTGGGTCTTGGTAGGCCTGTGCTGATGGACAGGTAACACTGCTGAGGAGGGGACACTGGCTTCATGACATCTACCATCCTTCTGCCTCTCTCTAAAGGTGGAAAGATTTGTGAGAGGCTGGCCAGGGCGAGGTCGCTGCTGTGGAGCCAAAGTAGATGACTGGCCGCACATCTTTGTGAGAGGACCATGTCGCCTCTCGCAGTGCTTCTCAAAGGCTTGAGGCTTCACCACCTGGCCACAATGGCCACACACCACCACATAGAAATCATCATGTGCTGGGCAGTGACCATATATGTGCATATCTGTACAGGAATATACAAAATAGAGTGAAAGTGAAATACATTTCCAAACGTGACATTGAACTTAGTTTGATCACTGGCCACCTTTACCTTCTTTCCAGAGGGTCATGGTCTCACAGTGGTTACTCCCATACTTGCTGCTATCTTCAACGTTAGACCCATCTGCATTAAAAGGCAAAACGGTCAGCATGAAGTATTGACATGGGGCATTCCTGTAGTCTCTTCCGAGAAGCCAAAAACTGCTATTTTAATTTCAATTCATGCTCCAGATTGTGGAGCTTTTCGCAGGTTTAACTCATACATTGAAGTTAATTTATCCAAAAGACAAAAAAGAAGAACCCTGCCTATTGAAACTTCTGCATCCATTCACATAAAATACCAGCAGCCTCCTTGTTATCTGATCAAGCCACTGTTTGTGTTGGTGTCAACTTTGGTGTTAGCAAGCTGGACAAATCCCTCTTAAGTGCATTAATGTTGTTGTTTGTTGACATTAGCTGACAGGCTAACGGTGATTTTACATGTCCACACGTGAGCCTGTATACATGTTGTGTTGTATGAGCAAATATTAGAGTTTTCAATCTTACTACAAGCCGAAGAAACAATAATTTAAATGTGTTTTTTTTGTCTGTGCCGGTTATTGTGATGAACCAACCCTGCACTAGGACCCAGCGGGTCTTTTGTTTGGGTTGCGCTTTATGCCGCCGCTCTGTCTCTGTGTGCGTAACGACAAATAAATCACAGGACACGGACACTATGACGTGATGAAAACCGGGTTTGGGACAGAGAGTGGCACTCACCGTCAGATGGTAAAATATTCGCCCTATCTACCCAACAACTCCAGTTTAATCCGACAAAATCGTCGAGATTAGGATTTCGCCGATCCAGTGCGGCCATTGCTGCTTTTGCGCGTTCGCGAGATGACGCCGTCAGTTCACGCGCATCACACCCGCGTCACAAGGCTCGCGCCCGCGCTAAACTGGACATAATGCCATATTAATGCGACGCTTTCATTAATGATGCAGAGTTAGCTCACAGACAAAGAGTGAAAGTGTGACTTAAATTCAATAAATAAAATAACCCATTTCATTTCCTTAAATCATAATAATCATACAGGGCCATTCATTTAGGGTTAAAGTTACCAGGTTGTCACTGAGGTAGTGTGACCAAATATAATGGTGAAAATATAATGGAAACATGTAGAACTATGATAATGATTATAGCTTGAAAATAATGCCTTTATTAATTTTTCAAAGATCAAGAATTGTAAATATGTTCTTTAGGGTCATATACATTTTATACTGAGGATTTGTGTGAAGCTCTGTCATCCAGGATATCTAGAAATACTAAACCCAAGGCAGCTCAATTTGTTTTATAACTGGTAGAATAAATATAGAAACTATAGTGAATATCATGTAAATGTGATGCTTGAGATGTCAGTTATTCCTTTCCTTGTTCACAGATGGGAATTCATCATCAGATTTCTTGCTGGATTTTCACACATGCACCACAACTGACTTTAATGACATTTCTGAATAGCAATATGGATACATTGTAAGCAAACGCCATTTTTATTCTGTGCAGAATTAGAGGAAATAATATAAAGTGGTCCCACTCACTAGTTGTGAGTTTACCTCATACATAGCATTTTGGAATTTGATTTATTCAGGGGTGATGAATGACATTTTTTCATAGCAATCGATCAAATTACTACTTTTTTGATTAGGCAGTTAAGCTATCATGTGTTGAAAGAACAGTGCAAAATCACACTTTCACAAAGATTAAGGTTTAAAAAAAATTGTGTTCAACACACCAAAACCTAAAAATATTCAGTTCATAATGTTAAAAGAGTGAAAAGCAGCAACCCTTCACATTTGAGAAGCTGGAAACAGAGCATGATTGACTTTGTTTGCTTTATAAATTACTTGCAAGCTTAATAGATTTAATATTTTTAATTCATTTTTCGTTAAAATACTAAACAATTAATCAGCTAATTGTTTCAGTTATAATAAGACGTGAATTATAACCTCTACATTTTCAACCAAGCTTAACTCTACTGGGCAAATATGTAAGATAAACACATTCAAATGTTTGGTGAGTTCAACAATAAACAGCCAACTTGTACATAGTTTCTAGATTTTAGCCAGAAGGTTTTTTGTTTCTGTTTTTTTAGGGAAGTGTTAGCACAAATGAATCAGCAGGCAGCGATGTTTTCACATCTGAGTCACTGACAGACCACAGCATTGTGAGTTTAACTGAAAACTTGACTGGACTGATGAGGGTCAGGAGGTTCATTTGAAGGAGGCCTCTGTGCCTGACTGTGAGTGTGTGTGTGTGTGTGTGTGTTTGTGTCTGTATGGGATGTTTTCAGAGTCAGATACTGATAATACCTGACAGAGACAGCATGTCTGCCACCCAGTGTGTGTCAAGCTGCAATGCATGTTGCCTGGCCTTGCTTTCTGAATGCCTAATCAGCAGAAATTAATAAAACAAAATAATAACAAAACTCAGACATCTGCTTTTTTTTAAGTGTGAGAGGAAGTGTGGCATGACTAAATAGAGTCCATTTTTTGAATCCAAAGTTCAGAGTGTGAAATATTCTTGCATAAAATCACAGCAACAATGGATCCAGATCTTGTTTTTAATGACACATGGCATTTCATGTCCACACAGTATCCTCCAATACTGCAGTTTCATACATGCGACACCTTTATCAACACAGAGGTGAAGTAGAGAATCAAGAAAGGCTTTCATCAAAGTAAGAAATCATTATCATTGCAATAATAGAGAAACAAATAGCTTGCCTTCCCTTATAACTACGTGGAGGTAGAAGCCAAGATAAAGCTAATTAATGCAGTTAATTAACAATAGGTTAGTTATCAGACAAATAAAAATGAAAACAACAATAGAAAACAACAACTATCTAAAGTTATAAGTTGATTGTACATTGGTATTGAAATGTTACAGGACCTTGATGGCCAACTGTCCCATTAATTCCTTGATTTGAACATTATAAACATGCAGGACAAAGATAAAAGATGTCATACTTTCAAAAACATCTGCAAATAATACCAAATAAGTAATAGTAATAGCATGCTCCAAACAAATACAGCAAACGCCTATAACAAAATATTCTGCTGTTGTGCTAAAATAGCGAGATTAGCCTAACATAATGAGATGATGAGGTGCAACATAGCAATGAAAACAAACAAAAGAAAAATTGCTTTACAGTTAATCTCATATTGGCAACTGAATTATTTTTCCAAATTAAGTACCGTTTAATATTATTTCATTTTAACTCAAATTTCTGATAACTACATTTTTTGGATTGGACTGCATTTTTATTTTGTATAAGTCTAAATTTGTGATAATAACAAATGCACTTCAAGTATTTCATATTAATTATGTATTTTGTTATTTGTACTCTTAATAGCCCTGAGTTTTTGAATGATGGCAGTTAACATGGAGACCGATTATGGTGTATAACTAACAAAGCTAAACAGTACACACCTGCGGTACTTTCCTGTCCTGGTTTCAGTCTGAACAACTCACGTTTTAGTACCTTTCAAAATGAATTTGAAATAATAGTCCGACATTTAAAAATAATCTACAGCAATTGAACAATTAGTACCAAAAGAACTCATTTAACAACACTACATGTTAGACAGTTAAGAAATGAGGAAGCTGGGCAGTTACGATGGCCTGACTCCCCCCTCGGTGTCAGCAGGCGGGCTGGCTGTTTGGTGGAAAGGTGTTTCCTTGTAGATGAACCAGCAGTTTCCACCCCACAGGATGAGGTTAAGAAAACCAAAAATCTGCAACGAATAAGAGATAAATCATACATGTAAAGAATATCAGGCTATGCTTGCGCACACATCTTAAAGCACGTTTGAAAAAGAATAAATCACAAACAACATGACTTACCACTGAGGCGTTTAATCGGCCCATGTGAGGAATAGCACCTGCCGTGCACTTGTTCTTGGGATCCGTGCAAACAGTAATAAGAGACACAAGGGTTGCAGGACTGGTGGCCCACTTCACATCGGAGAGGCCTTTAGCCCAAGCAGAGGATGATGCCAGCCACATAAATGCGAAGGCTGCAGTCACCAGCAGGTCCTTATAGCATAGAGCAGTACAGAAATATTATCAGTATAATATCAGTATAAACACTTTGACTCTAGGAGCGTTCTTGGACTGAGATTAAATAGTGCAGTCAGTTAGTTGCCTGGGAACCACACCCTTCCCACTCTTTCATTTACACAAGTCTGTTAAATGCACTTCCTTTGACCTCCTTGTTGGACTCCAGCATGAAGTGGACTCCTTGAAATTTTACACAGAAGGCAATAAATATAAATACTGCCTGCATAGATTGAAGATCCACCCATTCAGAAAACACATGCATATTTGTCTGCTTCAATTACAAGTTTTTGATAATACACACTGTGTCATTTCATCTCACTTAATTTTGAAGCTATTTATAAACAAGCATTTCATAAAAACACCTTAGAAACATACCACAGTGGGGCCACGACTTGATTCCCTGTACAAGTGCTGGTAGCCCAAATAGAGGACCAGTGTGGCAGTGCTGTAGAGAAAGGCAAACACTCCGATGCAAACGTAAAACTGTGCCGAGGATGTGTGGTCTCCAGTCAGGTAGTAATGAGTGGTGGTAGTTTGATTAACTATACAGTTAGGAACATCATAAGGATGCTGCGTCAACCTGTGTAAACACAAAGAGCATCATGTTTTATTGTGAAGATCCTAAAAGTAAGCACACACTTCCCACTAAACTGATCCCCCCACTGTAGAGACGTGTGTTTGCTCACACACACACCTGAACGGGTAGTTGAAGTTTGCATGTATTTCCTTACTGGCCGCCCCAGCACACTGGATGTTGACACTGCTCGTGCCGCTGTAACCTGAAGTCGTAGCAAAAGCAAATATGGAGAACACCTGCAATAACGGACACAAGATAAGAAGAAACACATTGGTCTAGGAAGGATGTTCAGGACAACGTGCTCATCGAACTGTTGCTCACACACTTTTAGAGACACTTCCCGTTAGTTTTTGCGACACATGCTTGACAGGAAGTCATTCTTAATCATAGGATGAGGGCTGTGAGTTATGTGCATAAGGTTCACAGCAGAAGTTCTTAAGATTCAAATCACACAGAAGTAGAGAACTACTAGTACATTCCTTCTCAATATTCCTTCTTTTTTTTAACATTATCCTTAATGGTTTTTTAGGACATAACAACCCTTGAGCAGAATATTTCAACAATGTACAAAAATATAATCACATAGATGTCAGGTCAGCCTACCAGTCCCTTTCCTCCCACAACCCCCCACCCCCCATACATATGTTGGCTGTGATATGGTCAATTCTAACACATTTGCGTATGTTTTCAATTCATTTTATCATAATTGTGTCATCCAGTGGAGTTATTCTTGATAATGTGGGGGTGGCCATTCTTGTGATGTCATTAAGCACATTTAGTATTGAGGCCCCAGTATGAATTTAGAAATAGGCAGGCAAGACCATCTGTAGGCCTATCAGTGTTCCTATTCCAGTTTTACATCTTGAGCATGAACTCTTCTTCTACATTATAAGGTGCTTATAGCTACAGGTGCTCCATTAAACATGCAAACACCTATAGGTTTTAGCTTCAGGGCTGACATCTGCTGATCTGATATTTACAGACACATAAACGCCCCATGAGCTACAGTTCATACCATATTTGAAACGGTGTTAAAGCTCAAAGGATGAGCTGCATAGCTTCACCATGCGTGCAGTGGGTCACAAGACAAACAGCATAATCCATTAGTAAGGTATGTTTGCTACCAAGAATGAACAGCTCATGTAAAACATATCCCACCATAGGCCATATGGTAAAAAACTAACAAAAAAGAAGAAGTTTAGGAAGAAACGTACCCATTCTAGCAAACGGATAAAAGCCAAAGGCTCTTTCAGTGGCCCCAAGTCAAGATTAAATCCAGACGCCAGCACTTTCTGTTGAGAAACGCAGATGCAAAGTTGAAAAAAGAGGCAGAAGTCGCGCACAGTGAGGTATGTTTGTTGAAAAGTGTCCAACAATTACGCGCTATTAAACAATTTCACTTTTCCGATCAGCGCCTTTACCTGGCCAATGGAGTTCATCGTTTTTGGAGTAGGAAAACACCTTTAGTATCGATTACGTGTCTCCTCTGTGGGTCAGTATCTCTTCTTTTATGATCTCCGGGCTTGTCAAACTTTTCTCCAACTTCAACCAGTGAGTCGTAGTAGGTGACACGTGATCAGTGACGTTATGGCGTCGCGAGGGGCGCTGCTGAGTGATACAAGGAAAACAAATGTTGCTTTTACAAAACTGAAAAAGAGGATGTTATTCATTTATTCACATTCATTTTGTGTCGTATTTCGGAAAGTTTTCGAGAGTTTGTCTGTTTTTTGTTTTTTTAATCAAACTTTACACAAGAGGAGTATTGAAAACAGTGTCATATCCACAAAGCCAAAATATAAAAAACGACTCCATCTTTTAAGATATTTTTCATTTAAATAGAATATTATTTTGAGTCTCTACAATATGTAAAAAATAAGAAAAGTTGATCTAATATCAAAATCTATTCAGAATGTTTTAATTGAAGATGTCATTTACTTTTTATTTATTTTGTCATTTTTTTCTTTCTCTATTCTATTATATATTATTTATAATTATATAAATGTGATTTTTTTTAAATGTATGAATTGGAATGACTAGTTGTACATTCTTTGTTTATTCTATTGTATATTCTGTTCAACAAAGAATATGAATGGATACATGAATGTCAGAATCATATACATAGCCTACAGTCTGCAGTCAGGCCTAATACTATTAGGCCTGACTGCGGATAGGATAATTTTACACTCATTTTAACACTCAAACCAACCATTCACTTAAGTTGGAAGCCAAGGATGTCATACTATATAACAACAAAAAAACAAAAGTTTTCACTTTGCAGAGAGTCATTCATTTTACTGGGTTGTACTTCTCATCAATTGTTTGAACTTTTCATGATTATATTTGGAAAATGTTTTGAGGCACATCCAAGTTATCAACAATAGGAAATGTGCACATGCAATTTAGTGTGCTAAAGAAATCAGATGTTATTGCCTACCTTTTCTGTTTTCCTATCTATTTATTTTGTATTATTATTACTTACCCAACAAACTGCCTGTTGCTATCTTATTTCATTATGATGCCTAATTGTTTGCCGTTATTTCCTTAATGTTACACATGTAAGAGACACTTTCTATAAATAAAATGAAAAATAAAGAAAAAGTGCTAAAAGTAGGTGGAGATGTAGTGGTGTTTTGGTGATGTACTTCATGATTTCAATCCTTGAATGTTTTTAAACTAGTCTATATTGCACATCATTTTTTCTATTCATCACATGTAACTACTGGATACTAAAGATCAGTCTACATAAGGATGCAACGATGAAGTCTTCAGATCAATTTTAAAAGTAGCAATAGCTTGTAGCTGTAAACATCAGGTACTTAATTAAAAGTTCTATATTTGAAGTAAGCCTATTAACATCAAAATGTGATTTTGTAAGTAAAAGTACTCATTATGCAGAATGGCCCCTGTCCAAGTTTTATAAAATATGAATGAATAAAAAATAAATAATAGGCAACTGTGGCATTATTAACAAACATTAATATGTGGGGTTAATTTAATACTGAACATATACTGTAAAGTGTATCATTTATACCTTTTAGGGACTGAAACCTACCTTGATCATGATAATAATTTGCCCTTTATAGTTTGGTATTTACTATACTTTCAATATATGCACATTAATTCACTTTTATACTTTGTTACTCATGCAGTACTTTTTACCAGCAACCACAAACCTGTACATAGTAACAATGTGACCTAGATTGTTTTTTCCTGTAACCTCTATTGTAGATGCAGGTTTAATTTGTTTTGCTTGGTATCTTTGTCGAGCTGTATGTCTGTATCTGTATTGTCCTGTGAAGTTGTCCATTGTGTTTTAAATATTAAGAGCTATTGAAAACATACTTGCTTGTATGTTTCAACATACTCGGTCAATAAAGTTGTTTCTGATTCTGATATATATGTATATGTTGAGATGCATTATATTTGCTGCAGTGTTTATATCATATAATGTATTTCTCTAATGTTTAAAGTCCTGCTCCAGTCACAAATGTGTTTTTTTTCTTGTTACTTCAGTTGGATGGTTGAGCTTCACTGTGACATTTGTGCTCACATAGTTCATATTACTAAATAAAATCTTGTATAATCAAGTCATCATAAATTATCACACAGCAAACCTGGAGCAAGGAGCAAGGTATTTAAGGCCAGGAGTACTGGTTGTTTCTGAGTCTAAAAAATTAAATCATGTGTTGTCTTCTGTGAGCACCGTACTGATGTGCACATTGAGGTGATATACACTATGCACAGAGGGTAGGTCTACTGGAGTTCAACATTTGGGTTTTATTGTTGTTGTTTTTTACTGTTGGCTCCAAAAAATAGATTAATCTGATCATTGTTTTGCACCCAATTGGCTCAGTTAGCCTTTTAAGTCAGTAAAGTGTGTATTTTATAATGATATTATTTTTTATAACTTACTCTAAATAGCTATATAATATCCACCTGCTATTAGAGGTTGCCATGTTTAAAATGTCCATAAAAGCTCAGGAGTCCAGAGTGAATTCATAGTAATGGTAATTATTTTTCACTAGAGGTCACTGTTTCCACACACAAGTGTTATTCAATCAACCCCTTTTACCCAAAGCAAGCTATGCACTTCCCATGACTCTCATCAGTGTGAGCTGAACTCTTGCACACACTGACTATCCTACCCTCAGTTTGGCTCACTGGAAATTCTCTTTCTTGGGCTTGGTAAGAAGAGAAATGTAGGTAGACTTGGGCTGATCCCTTAATTTGCCTTAGTCTTCAACACACTGTGCAGCCGAACAGGAACATTTGCGTCCCAATAGAAAGGCACAGTTTTCATCCTTACAGAGCACATCTCCAAGGAATAAGAGTGGCTTTGTTTCCACCTTTTAATAGTTGACCAGGCTGCCATGGGGGAGGGGCTCCAATGCCATTGTACGGTCCCCTTGTAAAAGAATGCTGCTCTACAGATCAGATTGTTTGGCTTTCTGTGTGAATCTGAGAATTCAAGAAATACAAAACACACACACGCACACACACACACACACACACACACACACACACACACACACACACACACAAACAAAAGATATTCCTCCGTCTCCAAGACACTTTTGAGTGGAACCAAATAGTGGGAGATGTGGATTCAAGCTGAAAGTTTCTGCAACCATTGAAATTCCTCCAACTGGTTCAACAGCTTTGTATTTGTATGAGATGATACTATTTTTTGTTGCTGCAGGCTTGCAAACTTGTCAGGCTGGTTTTGCCACACCAGAGGCTTAATATGTGAATCATCAGACACAGCATGATTTTCTAAACTCATCCTCCTATTGTTTACTAGCAGTTTCAGCTGTCCTGCTAATAAGACTGGGAAACATTGCCCTATCCTACCCAGCTTTAAGCTCAGAGGAGATGATCTGGCACACAGTGAGGGAAACTTGACACTGCATATTAGTTTATTTGAGTTTGTGATCTGTAGTTTGACTCTGCTCTGTCAGGACCATGGCAACTGTGAGTTTGGGGATTTTTTTTCTTGCAACACATGACCAACAGTCATGGGTTGAAGGTGGTTCCATCCATATGACCCACTGTCCTATCACATGCACAAATTTAATCAAGAACACAATATGACTCAGTACCAACAAAATGAATAAATATAATTTGAGAATGCAGTCGGTTACACAAAAACGTCTGCCCTAATTTTACAGAAGCTCAGATCACATGATAAAAAAGGTTAGCTATCCTCATGGACCCCATTCTTCTTAACTATGACAACATTAAATAGTGTACTCAATAAACTGTGTTAGTCTGTTTCTTCTAAAAAAATTAAAAATAAAAGATGAAAAAGAAGTTACAAAAATTAGAGTATATTGTTCTGTGGTGAAGAGGGATATTCATCAGATGTCCAGAAGACATTAGTGACCTCAGTGCTGTAGCAGACGGGGGATGAATAATAAAGCAGCAGCTCACATGTCATAAACTCTGCTTGTCATGTCCTCTACATGACAAGTCATGTCATGTAGAGGTTGAGAGATGCTGTTCAGGATATTCAGATGTTCACCAGCTTGCTCAGCCTTCTCTTCTCCGCAACCTCGAATGGATTCAAGCAGAAAGCATTTCAAACACTCTGTGCATTCAGGATGTCAGTTCATTAGTGGCAAGAATGTCCCACTGGTGGAATCATTACTCCGATTCAATGTGATTTAATCTCCTCTTTGAGCCTCCCAGCATCAGAAGAGATACAGCTGTTTAATCCCCAACAAAGTAAACTGAGGCAAGTGTGAAGACGTGGATTTACTTGACACATGGCACATGTTAGTTACACCGGTATGATGATTGTGATTACTGTATGTATTTAAATTTAAATTGCACACATTCAAGAAATGTTCCAAAATGTCATATGATCAGACATAGTACCACAGACATTCCTTGTAAATAAAGGGTCATGAAAACACACATCTGAATTCAAAGCACACAAGTTTTTTTGGACACCTGTTGGTTTTTATTTGTGGATGTGTAAAATATGTGAAATTTCTACCTGTGAACCTGTGTATTAGATGTATCTTTTTGTAATCCGGGGAAATAAATGTTGAATTTTGACAAAGATAATCACATATGACTAAACATACATGTGCTTATATTCACATTTCTTGTTATTATTATTTATTTATGTGCTCCTTACTTTTTGACTGACAGAGCTTGGTGTCTTAACTGAGCAAATTCATCACAAAGCAATACTCAAGCATTAAGGTGTAATTCCAATGTGAATGCACTTCAAGTGTAATGTCAACATAGTATGTCACTCCCTGTATTCAAATAAGCTTTTACAGCCATTGGTGGCCTAATAAATGGCCTAATATCTTTCTAAAACAAGTTCTTGCTGGATGGATTTACATGATAGTATTGCTCAACCTACCTTTACAGCCTCTGACAGCTAATTATGCAGCTCCTGCTCAGTATCGAGCCTATCAGAGCAGCGGACACATAGACCGAGAGGAGAAACCCAACCAATCAAATCCGTGCATCCGTGCAGGGAGCGCTACGACCCGCAGACAGTCAGTGAGAGCTCGGCACAGTGTATCATGTTGGTCTGAGGAGTTGCAGCGCCAATAATTGACGTTAAATAGCCTACTCAAATTTGCGGATATTTTGTAGTGTTTTGATATATTTTTCCCGCTGCTGTGCGGGGAGACAGTCGGAGCTTTAAGGACAGCCCGTGTTTTTTAAAGCCCGAACAGTCGCTGTCAGGAGGGCTGCTGTTTAGTTGATGTCATCCGCGACAGAGCTGTAGCGACCTTCAATTTCTAGGCAAGACTAGAATAAACAAAGACTCGTTTTGAAGTGTGTTTTTGCTTTGTTTTCTTTGCCGGTGACACAAGCAGCGAGGATGGGACTTCTGCTGCCTTGTTATCTGCTGTTATCTATTTTAACTTTCGCGGCCGGTTTAGATTTCGAGCGCGGATCCAAATCCTCCGGACAGCCGGTTTTTGTGAGGGATTCAAACACAGTCGAGAGAGCTGCGAAAATCGTCAAGAGGTCTTTGCCTGCATGGCTGGCTGCACCACCAAACCACAAGATAAAACGAAGAAGCACCGAGCAGGGCGACTCCTGCCAAGCTATGCAAGGCTTCGACAAGAAGTTAGCTGACAACACCCACAGTGTAAGTTACCAAACTGAGGTCCTGTCTCACAGTTAGATGAGAGCAGAGGGGATGCTGCGCAGGTGCGAACCAGGTGCACCAACAGGCCTAATCAGCTATTCAGAGTACTCAGAAACCTAGCTGCTGATGGGCTGTTTTTCATGTAACTGTGAGCCCTGTAGCCTAGAATAACATTTACATTGAGGCTACTGGCACAGTCTCTTTTTAAAAGATTAGATCCAGTGTATTGTCATGAAATAGACCTATTCAAAGTTATTTTCCTGTTCCCCTTTGCCAAACATGAATATCCTGTAATTGTGCACCACCATGATCATGTGTTTTCTTTAATATTTGGTGCAGTGTAATACTGCTATTCAATCTAGTGAAGCAGTCACAACGCCTATTTCTTTCTACTGAAGCACCACCCGACCGGTTTGCCTGTGAAATGCCCCACTAATGACAATGACCTATATCTTATTCTTGTCAAGGAAGCAGCTGTATTCTGTATTGAAGGATCAAACTTGTCTCTGCCGCACTGAGTGTAGATCTGCCTGATTGTTGACAGGGAATTGACTCAGGAGACTCCTTGTGACTAGCTGTGCGGTAGTTATTTTTTCATTAAAGGCACATTGTGTGGATGTGTGGTAGTGAAAGGAGTTGGCATGCAGGGACTACAGTATTTTGTTTTTACTTGCCTTTTAAATCCTGGACAGCAGAGAGGGCTGCATGTTCTGTCACCAGAGAGAGTGCCCATATTAATGCAGCATAAAATATCTAGGCAACTATTCAGTACTCTCTTCAAAACAAACAGGAAGCTGACTTCAGTGGAGTCCTGTGCTGCTTATTTTCCTAGCTCCTCACTGCCATGTGATCAACTTTGCATTGCAGCCTTTGTATATTTGGCCTCCATAATCTAAAGTCGACAGAATTCCTAGAGGCTCAGCCCCGTCATTCCCCTCGAGGTCACTGCTGCAGGTCCCGATGGTACCAGAGCTGCTTACAGCATGAGCTGCTGAAAGAGACCTGCCCTAAACAGTTTGTGAAAGGCCACTGAATGAGATACCAGGCAGCAGGGCTCTCTCTGACAGTAAAAGCAAAAGTGTGTTGGTTTTTCTCCAAAGAGCCACGGTGCTAAATTGACTCGATGTGCACAATATTATTGGCAAAGGGAACATTTGATTCTTGACCTCTGGTTTAATGTGGTATTCAGAAGTCTGTCCTGAGAGCATTTGGCTGGAAGCCGCATGATCGCTGAAAAGCTTGTCTGTTCTGATAAGTGGTGCTTCACTTTTAACATGCTTGCACACATGGTGAGAGGAGACACTTTCCCAGTCAAAGCCAAAATACACAGTCTGGAGGCAAAATTCACAAATAGGCTTTGAATACAATTTATCATTATGTAGTCAGTGTAATTTGTTTTTGTCCGCTAGGCTGAAATGGTTTTTACTTTCATAATATGGCATCATTTACACATTTGCTGTTTCTTTATGATAAAATATGAACCTGATTTTTTTTTTTTTTTTAGTATACCTTCAATGACCTGAGTGGATCGGTGTCACTGGCCTGGGTTGGAGATGGCACAGGGGTGAGTTCTTCTCCGTTTGCACCTAACAGGCCTCTCATGTAGTGATAGGAGTATGTCGCTGGATTACTAAGTACACTGTATGAAAATGACAAGTAGAGCCTCATACATTACATAATGACTTCCCTCACATCAGGGTCCCATGCCCATTAATAAATGATCCATGCTCCAGTTTCCTTAAGCTGAACCGTCTTTCTTGGCAGGTCATCCTGGCTTTGACAACTTTTCAGGTCCCTTTCTTCATGATAAGACTTGGGCAGTCTAAACTCTATCGAAGGTATGTTTTATTATCTTTGTAATTTATCTTCTTTGTTTGTATTTGCATTTAACTTGGCTGTAACTACTTGTTTTGCCAGTGAGAACTACGGGAAGTCCTTCCAGGATGTGACCAGCCTCATAAACAACACCTTCATCAGATCAGAGTTTGGCATCGCCATCGGCCCTGAGAACTCTGGCAAAGTAAGTTGAGTACTGTAAAGAGTCTTTGGCATCTTATCATCTTACATGGTTTCATCAGTCTGAATTCTGGCTCATAGGTGATCCTGACAGGTGAAGTGTCTGGAACTCTTGGGTCTCGAATCTTTGTTTCCACTGACTTTGGAAAGACTTTCAGCCACCTGGACCTGCCCTTCGTCCCCATGATGCAGATCACATACAACCCTGAGAATTCCAATGCACTGCTGGTCCTCAGCAACAATGTGAGTAGTGAATGTTAAAGAGATACATTTTGTTTGTAAAGTAACCCGTGTGGATGTCATTAATTTAAAAGGGTGAGCGATCTTTTTTATGGCCTATTATAAAACCTAGTAACCTAACTCGAAGGCCATCATCTATTTCCTCATAACTACAAGATTCCTGCTGGTCAATCATTTTTTACATGTTTGCTGAGAGTACATTCATTAACATGGCTGTGGTGTTTATTGAGCAGCTGTAGTATACAGAGTTCTGTGTAAACTGTGGTGTTATTGCAGTTGAACTGTGAGCTCATCATTTAAATATCTTGTCTTCGTTCTTCAGAATGAACTGTGGGTGTCTGACGATTTTGGCAGCACCTGGAAAAAGATCCACAACATGGTGTGTCTGGTGAAATGGTAAGAGGCGAGTCAAACTGAAGATGTTTGCACCTTTCTCAGCTGCTCAATGAACAAGCATTAGTGTTATTCAATATCCCCTATTGTCTGTGTCTCAGGCAAATATTTCTACTCAGTCAGATCAGAGACTGAGTGAAAGAACGTCATTCTTATTGGTTTGGCATGTGGAAAAGATTTCAAGAAGTGATAAACTATCTGTTAGTCAGTTGTTTTTGTGGTTTTATCACAGGTGGAACATATTTTGACCTTTTTAATAGTCATACTAACTTACTCTCTGTTGCTTATTGTGGTAAAGATGTTATTTTGAGTGAGACAAACATGTTCACAGTTTTTCTCCCAGGACTTGAATAGTTGCTCCACCTTTGCAAAATAGGCAGTACAACTGCATTGCAGTCAGTGACTGTTTGACTAGCTCTGTTGTGGCCGAGCCCTCACAGCAGTCTTGTTGTTTTTGAAGTGCTTCCTTGTATGCATCCCCTAGTAACCTTGGCAGCTGTAAATGTTTTTTTTAGTTTCAGTTGTAAGGCTGGGCTTTCAAGGTCACGGTGTCTGATGGAGCTGTACGTGCAAAACTGTTTTCCTGCAACATAAGCTTTTATTATTATCCCAAAAGTCACTGATCTCAACAGGCTGCAGGAAAATAGGTCATATTCAACTGGGGCAGGAGTAAAAACACAACACTCAAAATAAAGTAAATATTTGGGAAGGGCATGGCTGCATACTCAATGTATTTGATAAGTCATGTTATGTGATACTTATTTTAACAATAAAGCAAAACCTCATGGAAGAAGTTAGAGAACGCATAAAAACCCTGTATGAAACATATTGTTTTTCTTGATGTAACCAGATTTGGTGTGTATTGAGATGTAACCATACTGATAATTGTAACATCTTCATTAACAAGGCAGTCTCCATGTATTTTTCTGAGATGTTTTTGACTTTGTTGACTCTTATATAAATGTATTGGTGTTTCTACTGATTTCAGGGGGAGGAAAAATACAATCTTCTTCACATCCAACCTCAATGGATCCTGCAGTAAGTGCTCTCCTCTTTAAGTGAAACTTAAAATGAAATGACTGTGTGCAGTTTCAACCCAGATCTACTATGACCTCATTAGTTTCGTGTATGCACATATAGATTACTGAGAACCAGTACATTGAAGATAATTATATATTTGAAATGTTATGAAGATAGTTTACTCAAACGATACCTGATTAACTGGGCTTGGGTTAGATTATGAATTAAAAAGAATGAAATTACAAATAGTATCATGATGATAGATTATCCTGGCTAGATGAAGCAAAATATTTATACATATATCCTTATTTATCCTTTTTTAACCTTTTATTCCTTTCATCACCGTATGCTGCTATTAGTTACATTTGTAAATTTGCATTCAGTTGTTGCACTTTCAACATTTTCATTCCTAAGTTGTCTTTGTATTTTTCTAGCTGACCGAGGGGTACTGGAACTGAGGAGGACGACTGATTACGGAAAAACTGTCAAGACTGTTGCAAGTAAAATCTACTCCTTTGGCCTAGGCGGACGCTTCCTCTTTGCCTCTGTAATGACAGGCAAGGTCAGTATGCAGTAAGCGGAAACATGATTAGACATCCACAAGCAAAATATTGCTTATTTATACCTTTTGTGTGTTAAAAAAAAAACGCACTCTACTTGTTTTGTAGTAAGAAGCTGCAAGGATAGTACAAGGAAAATATTTTAGTCGTATTACTTAAGTGTCACCTTTGAGCAATTGTAGGGAAGTATTCATGGTGTTTTCACAACGAAAGAGAAGTAGTCATAAAAAACATGATGATTTGCATATTCATGTTTCTCTGTTTCAACCATATTTATAGAAACTGTCCGAGTCTGCATACAGTAATAGTACAATAATAGTTTGTTAAAATGTGTGCATATGTAGATATTGAACACTGAACTAGCTCTCAGGACACATATCATGCGTTTAGTCAAATGCATGACTCTGATTCTAAATTCTTTGCCAGATTTTATGAATTTAATCAATTTAATTTTTAACACTTATTCTGACTCCTCGCTCACTTCATGCTTTCTCTGCAGGGCACTCTGAGGATGATCCACGTGTCAGTAGACCAGGGTGAGACTTGGAACATGGCTCAGTTGCCCCCTGTCGGTCACGAGCAGTTCTACTCCATCCTGGCAGCGAACGATGATATGGTCTTCATGCACGTCGATGAGCCAGGAGGTCAGTCCCTACAACAACTTGACACGTCATCATCAGTCAAGTGGCTGCTGATATTTATAAGTAGCAGACAGACAGTGTGTTTGCCCATGTGCAAAATATGATTCAAGTGATCATTGCATGTTTCACCACAAGTTCAACCACAAGTTCAACCTTTTTAAATTTGACTAGTATACTCAATGTCCACACCCGTCCACAATCCTCTATGCACTTTGCTGTTTTTCATGGTTTGGATGAGGCCTATTATTTCCATTTAAAGAACACCTTATTGTCATAGCATAAAGGGATGTTTTAATCAATGTGCATTGTGTCAGCAGTTTGGGGACGTTTCTCTTCTGTTTCAACATGACAAGATCTCCTTTTGCAAAGCTAGCTTCATATGAGAAATGGCTTTCATTGGTTTTTGATAATTTGTCTGGCCTGCAGAAATCTGTGACATTAAGCCCTCAACACCTTTAGGATAAGCTAGAACACCAGGCCTTATAGCACAACATGAGTGAACGACCTGACAAATGCTCTTTTTTGGCTGAGTGGGAGCAAATCCCTGCAGTCAGGCTACAAAATCTTAGACAGCACTCTCAAACAGTGGAGGTTGTTATAGCAGCACTTTCATGCCCCTGGTTTTGGAATGAGATATTCAACTATCACATAGTGGTGTAATGTGTCATCATCAGTACATTATTTTCTATCACCAACTCTGAAACCCTGGAGCTGAATTTTATCTGGAGTATGTTAACCTATTTTTTCTCTCTTCATCCACAGATACAGGATTTGGTACCATTTATGCATCAGATGACCGTGGCACTGTGTACTCAAAGTCACTGGAGCGTCACCTTTACACGACCACAGGGGGCGATACAGACTTCACTAACGTCACCTCTTTGCGAGGAGTTTTCATCACCAGTATCCTGGCTGAAGGTAGCTCTATTCATGTGTCTGTGCTTAGATGAAGGCATAGCAACACATGTCTGTACACAGATTCCCCCAGAAACACAGAAGTATGACTTCTCTATTACATGCCAGAGGGAGGGCGTTAGCTATTTAATTAGCTGTTCAGTGTTAGATGTGCTGCCGGCCGACACTTGAGCAGAAATACCTCACATCACCAGCTAAATCTTAACTCTATCATATCTGCTGTTTATTGTATTTAGTTGACCCCTTCTGTCTTTACTTATATTTTAATCTACTCTTTTTCTTAGCGCCACTCTTCTATGTGACCATTCTGTGGTTACATGGTTGTGCCGGGGCGGTAACTGTGTGACCCTTGCATGGCTTACTCTTACTTTAGGCTTTATTTACCCATGTTGTTTCTGGATAGGAACATCAGCTAAACACCTAAAACTGCCTGTAAATGTCTTTGTCTTATTATTTCAGACAGCTCGGTGCAGTCTGTGGTGTCCTTTGATCAGGGAGGGGAATGGGTTCCCCTGCGGAAACCTGCCAACAGCAAGTGTGACGCTACAGCCAAAGACCCAGACAAGGTAAAGAGAAGAAACTGGTGTCTCCAGGGTGAATACAAAAATAGAAATTCGAGTGGTTTTGATGAAATCTGCGTATATTTAGAAGTTAAAGTGTCTGATAGTATTGCACTGTTAAAATTACCTTTTTAGATTGCAGTGCAAAAAAGACCAAAGACAATATATGTATCATGGCAGTATTTTCACCTTCAGTCAGTGACTTTCACGTCGATGCTATAAACAGACAGATACTAATTGCTGGTTGTGTTTGTTTCTACAGTGCAGTCTCCACATCCACGCAGCCTACAGTACTGCTATGAGGCTGAATGTCCCCATGCTGCCTCTGAGTGAACCAAATGCTGTGGGTCTCATCATAGCTCATGGTAAGTCTCAATTCAGAGCTTTTTTTCTGTACAGAGATTAGCTGAAAATTATTTAATTGGATAAGCTTGAGCTTTGAGTTTTTTGCTATCTCACTATTTCTGTGTATCTCATCAGGGAGTGTTGGTGATGCCATCTCAATGATGAGGCCTGATGTGTATGTGTCTGATGATGGGGGGTACTCCTGGATAAAGGCCCTTGATGGACCCCATCACTATGCTATTCTGGACTCTGGAGGGCTGCTGGTGGCTGTGGAGCACAGCACCACTCAACCTATCAACAAAATCAGGTTAGTTAGAAGGAATAAGGGAGTTTTTTTTTTTTTTTTTTTAAGAACGTTTTTTGCCTTTATTAGTAGACAGTCAGTGGCATAGAGGGTGACAGGAAATAAGTGGAGAGAGGGAAAGGGGTATGACATGCAACAAAGGTCCCTTGCTGGACTCGAACCAGGGACGTTGCAGGTATGTGGCATGCACTATAATCAGTCGGCTATGGGACGCTCCGGAATAGGGGAGTTTTGGTTGGACCTGTGTAAACTGATAGTTGGAGAAGTCTGTTTTTATTAATTAAATAATTCAATATAAACCCATTGTACTGTATTAGGCATTTTCACAGCAGACTTTAGACCTCTCATAGGAGGAAAAGCACAGGTGGTGGAGATTAATAACAAACAATGGCTCTGTTCCAGTCAAATGTGACCATGAGCCAGCATTTGCAAAACCGCAGCTTTGAAACTGAAGCTAGTAAATGGAATTCACTCACCTTTAATTTTATTATTTACACCTGTGCTTTTTCTACTGTGAAATGTCTAAATGTCTCGTGAAAAGCCCATACTGAGTTGTCAACTCACAGACATTGACAGTAACAACAAAAACAATAGGAACAGTAGGATAGGTGCATGAAAAACATCTAATGTTACTTTTTAATTGACTGAATCACCTCTTACATATAAACCAGAGGGAACAGATAAACAGGCTGTTAGCAACAGGAAATCAGTGTTTCCACCGTAAAAGTTGTTAAACCTGTGGGGGTGTTGGGGTGGAGGTGCAGCAGTTACTGGTAATACATAGGCATACATCAATTCCATTACTTGCTCACTGCCCCCACTGTTGTTGCTCTTTTTATACAAATAAAACCCATTTAGTTCATTTTCAGGTATCAGTGCTCATGTTCATCAAATAAAACAAAAAAAATGTGTATAATACTAAGCTTGTTATCAGCACTTAGTTTGATGATAGATACTACAATTATATAAAAGTGTGCTCTGTGTCCACCTGCAGCAGCAGCAGAGTCACAGCACAGAGTAGCGGTGTGAGAAGAAAGGTGTCATGCTCTCATCTGTAAACGCACGCAACCACACTGTTCACCGCTATACTGCTAACCTCATACTCTACACCAGTTGTTGCAGCCTCACTGTCATGCTCTCTTGTTAAATACAATCTTGTACAAAAGCAATAACATGCTTAAGGCTATCCTTGTGCTAATATTGTATGCTGTACCGCTCCCTCTTGTCCTGGCAGATTCTCTACTGATGAGGGACAGTGCTGGGGTACGTATACCTTCACCAAAGAACCCATCTACTTCACTGGTCTGGCATCAGAACCGGGAGCTCGCTCCATGAACGTCAGTATCTGGGGTTACAGAGATTCTTTCCTCAGCCAGTACTGGATCTCTATCACCATTGACTTTAGGGAGCTCCTCACCAGAGACTGTAAGTGGAATGTTGATAGGCTTGTTACGACGAAAACTATTTTAACATGTAAATATATTCTGTCATTTGTTTGAGATCATAACTATGTTCTCAAAACAGAATCTAAAACATTGATGTTTTTAGGCGATGACAAGGACTATGTACAGTGGTTGGCCCACTCTGATGACATCAGTGACCCCAATGATGGTTGCATGCTGGGCTACAAAGAGAGGTTCCTGCGTCTCAGGAAGGACTCTGTATGCTATAACGGGCGCGATTACGTGGTCAACACCCAGCCAACCAAGTGTGCGTGCACCCTTGATGACTTCCTGTGGTAAGACTTTGACATGCATGCTCAAAATGAACAACTCATTAGATTATGCTAGAAAAACTTACCTTTGTTGTTTCTGTTTCACCTGTTCTGGGTGCAGCCCTTCCAAAATTAGCTGCTACGGTAGAAAGGTTTTAAGGACCGGTTATGTGAAGGATTATTTAACTTCTTGGGCTTGCCTGGAAACTGCATGGAAACAACATGATTCATGGTTTCAGCATCTACTTCTCATCCGGAAAGTAAAAAAAGACATCAAATACAGTGAAATGTGGAAGGGTCCAGATTTAAAATTTCAGAAGAGTCTCCATGAGTGGATTTGTCCTTTTTTTTAAATACAAATGAATTGTGGATTAAGACAAAGTACTTAGCCAAACAATTATTTTATTATAGAAATAAGAGTAAATGTGGGTTATGTTTCCCCCTCTTCCTCTCTTGCTCACAATCCTGGCATCTTCTGTCTCACTGCAGCGACTTTGGATATTACCGTAAAGAGAACAGCTCAGAGTGTGTGGAGCAGCCAGATCTGAAGGGCAAAGTGTTGGAGTTCTGTTTGCATGGAAAAGAGGAGCAGCTGCAGACTAGTGGGTAAGACTTCAGCTTCACACTCCGAATGCAACAGATCTCTGCATGTCAGTGTATTAGTTTAACATGTTGTTATCATTTCACTTCAGTTAATGAAGGAAGATAATGTCTGCATAATGCAATGCCTCTTTGACAAGATGTATGCGATAGGGGTGGATGTGTTGACCCATTCCATTGCCAAGTCACCATGATAAATGTATTTTATTTTTTATGTCATTCATTTATTTTTTAGTGTCCTATTGAAGCAGAGATCGTAATAAAATGTTTGTTTTGCAGTAATGGCATTTAATATATTTGACCTGATCATTTCAGCATGATAAAATATGTTTTGAACATATTTTTGTACTAGTGCTTCACCACAGCCAACTTTCTATCTTTTAAAAAGAGTGACTTGTGGTTGTCAGAGAGGAAGTGGCGAGAATAAGGAAGTAGTTGTTCTGCAGAGAGAAGTCAGAGGAAGGTGTTGAGAGTGACAAAAATTTCACTGAGGAAGAGTAAATGCTGAATAAAAATACAAAGACAATTTTGGGATTAGTTAACAGTGTATGCACAAAATGTAACAAATATAATAAAAACATACACACAAAGAAAGAAAGAGAAACAATCAGCAGCAGTCCAAGACATATTGCTTTTACTTTGGAAGTCAGAGCTGGAAATTATGTCACACATGAGTTGACCATGTTTCAGTACGTAAGTTGGAAAACTAGTTTTGCCAGTTTAGCCATTGTTTGCATTAGCCAATGATAATGCATTAGGCGGTATTTTGCACGTACAAACACTATGGCAACATGTCCACAGATTGAATTTAACGCTAACCCTAACCCTAACCCAGTTGATTTAATGACACTCAAATAAATGAGACTGAAGTGCTAATAAACAGTATATTACAACTTTCAGTGCTGTTGAAGTTGGGATTGGTGAGGTCCAACGTCAGGGGGAATTCCAGTTGAAATTTCAGTTGAAATTTCAGACTTTCCAGTTCAAATGGAACATGTTGTTGGTTCACACATGACATACATCCTGAGTAAAAATACACAAAAACTACACAGAACCATTCAGCCTTGTTCCTGATGTACAAAGTACTTACTAACTGAATAGAAAGTGAATCCTTATTCCACAGTAGATGAAAATCCAGGTAAATAATTGTGTAGCAAAGCTGTTGTGTGGATACAATTCATACAGTTTATAAGATACTTTAAATAGTATATTTTTATTGTTTTAACTCTTCAAGCAATATGAATCTGCTTATCATTCAAAGCCATGTACAAACCTCCAGCTAAATATAGTGCACTCTTGACTGAGTGATCATCAAATCGATCAATGTACTTTTTGTCCACAGCTACAGGAAAATCCCTGGAGATAAATGTGAAGGAGGACAGATGCCTGAGCGTAAAGAGATCGACCTCAGTAAGAGGTGCGTGAGTGACCTGCTGGGCCCAGAACTCCTGGTTAGTACTTCTGCCTAATAATAATATATAGAATATAGTTGTATGTATTTTGTATGTTACCTGCAAAATATGTGTTCATGTCCTGCCTTTTTTTCTGCTGTTTATTTTATAGGTAGACAGTCGCACCTCCAAGTCTGTACCCATTGTGATAACGGTCATCATTATCATGCTGCTGAGCACTGCAGCAGGAGTTGTCTTCGTCAAGAAATATGTCTGCGGTGGCAGGTTAGTGTATCTTTCTACACATAATTATACACCAAACACAATTGACACTTAACATATAATATTTCTAGGATAACAAACTCTATTTTGTCTGAGGCTGAGTTACCACTCTTTTACTGTCTGTATTTTATGTTTTGGATGTGTTATTCTGTATGTTTCAGATGGTTTTGAGTGACCTAACAGTGTTTGAATGTGTCCTGCAGGTTCTTGGTTCACAGGTACTCTGTGCTGCAGCAGCATGTTGAGGACAATGCCGCTGAGGGGATGGATGATCCGCTGGAGACCAACCACACTCAAAACGGCAAGATAGAGTTTCATGACGACTCAGATGAGGTACAGTGATCCCTTTTCCTCCCTAATGCACAAACTAAGATAGAAACCAGGTTTTTATTTGAAGACCGGCCCATTATTTTGCAGTGAAACAAGTGTATATACTTTCTGGGGGGGTGAGCAGTTAAACAAGCTACTAAACTTTTCTCAAATCAAAACAATTTTTACATTTCAAACATTTTAACCTTTCCAGTTGCAGCTGTTTTTTTTTTTAATTGGAGTGTGTTTGTACATTGTTATTACAAAAATAACATTAACTGACCTACAACTAGGTCAGCTAAGTTAGGAATGTGGGTAAATATAATCATAATACCTTCTTATTTGCTCACCTGTGTCGGTCCAGGCTTCACTGGTATGTTATGCTCTTTTCTTTCCACAGGACCTGCTCGAATAGCAGGCGCAACCTGTCCAACAATAGGTTTGCAGCTCACCCATGTGGCCGGTTGCTGTTCCTGTCACTCTTTCGTCTCCAGCTACTTCTTCCTTTCACCTTCTAGTATGAACTTTGGCCTCAGCTACCAGACGAAGAGTCTGTGTCACTCTGCTGTCATCTATGAAGTATAATGAATGTACGGAGGCTTCCTGGGACTAATGCCACAGTTGAGGAGAACTATGATGGAGGTCTTGTAGTGTTATGCTTAAGTTATTCTTTTGATTGAGTTTGAATCGAGTTATTTATTTTAGAGTCGAAGAACTGATTCAGTAACTTGAACTGCTTACAGAGCCAGAGTAATGGGTTTTGAAGTAAGGCTAGTTGTATAAATCCACCACCATTGCATTACGGGTCCTGCCTCTCCCATCGCCCGGGAGCTCTCCTGGAAATACTACTTACTTCTGTTGAAGACGCGTCTCCTTTTTCTCATGCACTTGTATATAAAAACCTGTTTATCTTTGCCATTTTTGATGTGGTATCAACTTGGTAGGTGTTAAAAAGGTTGCTGTTGGTTGCTGGTTAATATCTCTCCCAAATCACTCAAGTCTTATCCCTGTTTTTAATGAAGTATTTTTTTTGTCAGGCAGTGTGCCCCAGATGGCCAGGAGTATGTAAATCTTCTGTTTTCAGCCTCTTGCTCTTTGCCTCAGTGGGCTCTGATCTGTGAAATCCCCTGTTGGTAGTCTGTATTTGGAATACAAGCCTGCATACTTTTGGTACTCCATGGTATAAAGAACCACAGTTGAAGTAATAACACGCAAGTGGAAACTTCTACTTGCATTAATTTTTGTAGCAATAACATGTTTAGATTCAGTATAGTGTCCATGCATGTTAAATACTTCTATTGGCACAATTATACAATAATCTAATGTCTCCAGTTCCTCCATTTGATGAATGGAGATGTTATTTGTGAAACACATTGATGTAAAGGGTGATAAAGTGTCTGTTTCAGGACAGGATTTTGTTCTAAAATTCATGTCTGCAGTTTTAACTGCCTAAAGCACATAGTCCTTTGTATGCTAAGAGTTTGTAGTTTAACATCTTTCCTAAATGTGACCTAATGATTGAAGACTGTAATAATCACTGTAGTCATATACAAGTCGTGTTTGTAATTATTTGAGCAGTTTTTGTACTAACTTTTAAACTTATGTAACAAATGACAAATTGCCATATGGTTCGAAGATATTCAGAAATGACATAAATAACTATAGTTTGATAGTAAATATCTACAATTATTTTTACAACAGGTTCAGATGACTCATTGCATCCATATAATTTGGTGGTAGAAACAAAGGAGCAATGTGAAAAAGCAATTCAATGATGTAAATGTTGTATAGTGTAATTAAAACTGTAGCCTGTTAGAAGAGGTAACAGACATGGTTGTATAAAGTACAACATTATGTGAGACTGTTGGGATTCTGTTATGGTATTTTGAATTTAAGATGGCAAACAAATTCTCCAAAACAACAGGGTTATCAAAAGTTTCTCATCTGTGTTTTTATGTTGATCCTGATACTACTGACATTTTGAAGCAAAACTGTATTGGCCAATGCATCTCAACATACACAAGTCTTGTCAATCACATCAAGTCTTACAGCTTTTTTCTCCCCTCTTTCTCCTTGAAACATTTGCACAAATATTTGTCTGTCTTGTTTTGAATTCATTGCTACAGGTTTTTATTTATTTGTGACGAGCAGGTTCAGTGTGCAGTAAATGTGATATAGTTTGGATGTGGTTATACAAGTGCCTGCTGTGAGGATATGATGTGATATGATGTGTGGCCAGCGTCTATTTACTGATTATTATATCTGTCAATTGATGTGTAACCAGTTTCATCCAGTATGTCAATGACACCCCTAAATTGCACTTGTCTCTCAACTGAGATGAATCCTTGAGCAGTAAAGGACATGTCTTGTTTTATTTGAACTGCATGTTAACTCGCAATATTTAAAATCCACAAAGCTTTGTTAAGAGAATAGCCTACAATAATCTGGTTATTCTCTCTTTAATGTCTTGAAATAAGACATAATTTTGATTGTGATACTTTGACAAGAGAATCAACTCACATAAAAAATAAACCGAGTGGATACAGGGTTATTATGCAGCTGCTATACACTGGGGGACATTGGACTAGTTTTTATTTAATGAAGGTTTACTGCATTGAGTGAAGGTAACACATTTTTCTTACAGTTTAAAAATGCTGTATAATTTAATAAGTCATTGTGATGGTTCTGTAAATATACAAGGTAACATCTTTGTATCTGCTGTGTTTCTCTCTTCTGTATATTTTAGGCAATTTTCTTTGGGTTTGCCAATAAATTCATATGTTCCTCTATCTTTCTCCTGATTATTCTTATTATTTATTACTAACAGCAATTTAGAAGTGTGAGCCTGGAAATATGATCCCTGAGCAAAACTAATACTGGAACTGCAAAATACCCTCCTGTGGCTGGCTCACTGAGTTCACAGTGGTTTCTGTCACAGCCGGTTGGTAAATTTACAAAGGGATCAATTTATCAAAACACATTCTGGTTCTTGGATGGCAGGTTGAGATATTTTTAAAGATCCCCTCAAGATATGTTAAGATTAAAATACCCTGCATGGAACAACGTGTGTCTGATATGTTGTTTCCACACAAAAGTATAATTACCACATTGAACTCATCTTACATCTCCTTCTCCCTATTGATTATTATACAAATAGTTTTATTTCACAAGTTTAACTGCCACACACAATTAGTCTCCTACTTCAGTGTAAAGTTCATTCTCAGTGTTTGTGCACTAGGAGTTTCAAGTTTCTATATCACACTTATGCAAATTGAATACTGGACCAGGATTGGTTCTGAACAAGTTGTGATGTCACAAAACCTGCTCATTAGGTAAACGCACAAATCTCAGATTTAAGGTGAGTACAGAAAAACTTTACACTCCCAACAGAAGACTAGAAAATAGTCCTAGTGTCAAACTCTGCACATACATCATTCTGCATGGTGAAGCTCAAACATCCAACTTGTTTATTTTCAGATTACCAGATACTTCATTTCTACATTGTGAATTGTATAAATGTACAAATAAGAGATCTCTGTGTTTATCTCCTTATTCAATCCAGAAATAAAACAATGGGGAATACAAATTTAAAATGTAGCAAGAAATAAAACTAGATACGGGTTAGGATACAAATTAATAGTTTTTATTTGTTATACATTTTCTTTTCATGCACAGTAAAAAGCCACTGATTATCATTAAGTGCAACTACGCCAACCTGATCATCCAGAAACACAGGAAGTCCTCAGATTCTATACAAAAGGTTTCCTTCTGCGTCTAAGAAGTCATTCCCAACTTGCACCACTGGAGAAGGCTTTTTCATTTCCATGAGCTCTTCAAGTTCTTCCTCTGACAACACCTGTCCATCCCAGTCCTCCTCATCATTTGTGTTGTCCCCTGCAGGATTTGTGTTGGTATTACTGTCCTCTCCTCTTATTGTCACTGTGGGGTCTTTACTAACATCTGACATGAACTGGGTGGGCAGAACAGCAACAGGTGCAGGACTCTTGGCCACAGATGCTGAGCCTTTTCCTTGAATCAACAGAGTCTGGTCAGCCACAGGAACCAAAACACTTCCTTTACTTCCAGAGGGGAGAGCAGCTGCCGCTTGGTTTCCAGCCAGCTTCAGTCTGTCCTGGCCTGACCCCGCACCTGAAGGCAGCACCTGCTGACTGAGCCCAGGTATCACGTTAGCATCTTGCCTGACTTTTCTCTCAGGAGCGGGAATAAACTTGCTCCTGAGGACTCTCAGGATGACATCAGGTGTGACAGCGAAGCCCTCAGACAGACGCTCGACTGTCCATTCCTCAGGCTGCTCTTGCTTCAGATATCTGAAAACAGAGTGACATTCAATTTAAAATCTCTTTTGAGTGGAGTTCTTGGTTCAGTGTCTGAAATGACATAACAAAGCTATTCACCTTATCTGCTTGATAGCCTCCCAGGTTAACTTCCTCTGTGGAGCTCCTGATGCTGTCATCTGTCTCCTCATTATGTGATATTTCACAGTCTTCTGCCTCTTTCTCTCCACACTGAAAACATGTGAGAGACGTTTTAAACTGTCACAAATTGTATAAACAACAGTCAGAAACAACAGGTCGGTTTTAAAACAATAATCAGATGCACACATGTAAACTGTAAGATGTTTCTCTTGCTGCAATCCTTTTCTTCTGTTCATACTGACCATTAGAAGATCCTTTCATAATGCACTTACATTGTCAGTGGACACAGTGTGGATTTTGCCCCTCATCACATACATAGAAAACACATTTACTCCTCCTTTTCATAGCCAGTATGAACGGGAGGAATGATTACAAAACCTCTTTCAATATTTAGACCTATCCTATTCTTAAAGGTATTATTTTCAACACTGAATTAATGTTGGTGGCTCTTACTCGACCAAAGCCTGTAGCTTGTCCTCTACATCCTCCAGTCCTCGGTCTTCATCGGTGTCTCTTGGAGCTCTGTTGGATGATCGGTCTCTGTGCTCATGGCTCTGTCCCATCCATGCCTTACCGACCCCTCTGCTTGAAAATCGGCAGGTGTTACTAGAAACCGAGGGGGTCACTGAGAGAGCACCGAGCCTGTAGAGCACAGAGAGGAGCTGCAGAGGTCGGGCCATTCTGCAGGTCCACAGAATCGGAGACCAGGGTTTAACACGTCTGGTAACCCAAATGCGTTCTGACCATAGACTGTATAAAAGAGGTTCTGACAGACTTTGTTCAGATCGAGACGAGTGATATCCCCTGTCTGTTGTGTTCACTGTCACTCTGTTACCTTACTGTTATTTGACAACAGTGCGGACACCTTCATCAAAACTGCATTGTATTTGTAACACATGACGCAACTCAAACCCATGCGTAAAAGTCGTGCGTACTTCCGCAAACACGCGTCTCCAAACATAAAGATGATGCTACTGCCAACTATCGGAGTGGAGGTGCAGCTGTTCAATGAACCCTTTTTTTCTTTTCTTTTTTTTCTTTTTTATTGAACACACAATAAAACAAAACATAGAGAAACATACATCTTCTCGTAAGGACTATACAATTACGTACAATGAAATGTTGCCAAATTGCAAAGAGATAGACTATAAAAGAAAAATACAAACAAAACAAAAAAACAAACACTGGGGTTTTTATAAAGTGCAAGTAGAAAGTGATTTTGTAGATCACCAGGCATACAATTAAAAATAAAGAACCTAGGGGTAGGCATAAATCAAATAAGCAAGAAACGAGATATCTCCACAGATCTTTCCAACTATTTTGCTGGAGTACAATTTTTTTAAGAGATAGGAAAAATAATTTGAAATAATTTATAAACCAGTTAAAGGAGGGTTTGCTATTTCTCCACTTACTACAATGAATATGATATTTATGTTCAATGAGTTGTCAGAACATTTTTCAAAAGAATTGAAACAATGGAGTACACATTCAGGCAAACCCACATCACGCATACAGTCTATACTGGTCAGAAATTAGCTACCTACATATATAAGGAAATATGAATATGAATACATCACATATCAAGATAATAAAAAAACACAATTGAAATAAAAGTAACAATGAATTTTTGAAAAAGGGTTGGGGTTTAATATATATCTTAAAGGGAGACCAAATGTGCACATGTGTATAAGATGGTCCGTCTATCTTTTGGTCGTTTTGTTTTTCAATACTCGTTCCTGAAAAGAAAATCGAATGACCAAAAGATACATGGATTATACACGGACCCTTAGATCTACACTATGTATTATTATTCATTATTTTACTATTGATAACGTTTATGCTGCTGCCGTTACATTTCTAGTGTTTTATTGATCATGTCATCTATATATATGGTGTTTTGTAATATAATATGCATAGACTGTAATATGTTCATAAACATAAATGTGACTAAATGTCGACATCTGCCGGGCAGCACGCGGACACTCCTGTAACATGACGCCACCGTGTGTGACGCAGATGCGCATGCGCACCTCCTCCTGGGCGCCGTTGTTTCATTTGCGCCATTTTGTCCGCTCACTTTGTTGATTGGGCTTCAGCGAGCTGTACTGGAGCCAATCAGAGGGAAACCGGACAGCGAAGACACGGTAAGGGAGACCCGATTGAAGGCATTGGTAGTTGTCAGCACGGATTGGTTTGTCATGGACCAACCAAATTACTAACCCTGCTAAATGCAAAAAAACCTCGAGTGACAGCTCGGTTTGGACCGCTGTGTCCCGGACTGTTCAGGCTTTTAATAACTTGTTCCCGGGTTTGAGTACTGCGAGGAAACATGATCTGTGGTGGTCCAGAAGCCTCAGCTAACGTTAGCTAGGTTAGTTAGCTGAACTATCTAACAAAGGAATGGTTGATAATGCCAACATTCAACCACGAGTTAACACCGTCTAGCAAAGCATCATTGACTATAAAAAACAACAGCACACATACAGACTGACTTTAGCTGTTCATCTGTTCGTTTAGCCTCCGTTTTATGCTTATATTACCACGCTAACTAACGCTAGCTAGCTTTGTTTGCGCTCACGAAAATATCCCGTCAACAAAACAATCCGAGTGCTGACCCATATCGTGACCCACTGTGTTCATATTACACATCCAAACGTCAAGAACAACACTTCACATGCTAGCATGACGAGTTCAAATTAAAATGGGCCTCCAGTGTGTCCCTATTAATATAAGGTGTAATTTGAAAACGCGCAATTCTGGTCGATAAAGGTCGAAAAGAAAAAAAACAGTCCTTTTCGGTATGAAAAAGAAAGGTTGTGGGTTAAAATTAGATTTGAAATAGATTGATTCAAATTATCTGTCTAATGTTAGCTCTCTTTTGTCTCTAGAGAGGATTGTGGCAATAAATAAGAAGCTATGGAGCAGTACACCACTGCCACCACTACAACTGGGGAGCAGATAGTCGTGCAGACTTCCAATGGACAGATCCAACAGCAGGTGAGCTGAGAGATTATTCATTTCATTTGGTTTTTGATGAAGAAAAGCATGCCCTACCATCCCAGTTGGTTTAAAAATGCACAACAATTTAACCTTTTGCTGTAAGCTCACAGGTAACATTTCCCCCAGAATTAAAGTAATCCAGTGGACTCCAGATCTATTTTCCCTTAAAGTATTTACTTTTCTGAGACTGCATTGTCCTGCCTTGCCTGCAGACACAGGGCACAGTGACGGCTGTGCAGCTGCAAACAGAGGCGCCAGTGGTGACGGCCTCAGGCCAGCAGGTGCAGACACTCCAGGTAGTGGTGTCATCGCCGCCCTGTGTCAGTGTCATGACAGTCTTACAGCCTATGAATTTGCATGCTACAACCAGGGCTGTTTATCATGAGCCATCTCTGTGCCGTTTGGTTCATCCTCTTCCCCTCCCAGCATGTCTTACAGCTGCCTGAACTGCATGTTCCTCAGCACAGTGTGTTGTGTGTCAGCCTTTGGTTTCCGCTTGTGCTCTCATGGTTGACTGCTGTTTGTCAGTCGTGTTTGTCTCTTGCTTTATAAAGCAAGTTTTGTAAGTCGGACGTTGTTCATCATGATGAGGATCAAATCCATTTGAAACATGAGTCACATGGATGTATTTTACTGTTAACAGAACCTTCTTAGGTTCAGCACTGAATGGCATGGATCCATATTCATTACCAGCTGTCACTTAGTGCTCACCATCTACTATATATTTTTGTCTCAATATCTCTTTGGAAAATGGCAGTGAGTTATTCCCTCTGGCATTTCCCCCCATGGCATAACTGCTGCCATGGGCTTTCACTTGTCCAAAGTGGTCACTCACTCATTTGAACTCATATGAATGTGTGAACATAAATTACACTAATGACACCACCTGGTCTAATCAAGTTCATGATGACATTTAAGCACATTAAGTTTAAATGAACTTCATATAACCTCTTGGCTCAGCAACAGTTAATATACAACAATAATGGTAATGCAACCATTGAAGAAAGAATTGACAATATGTAATTATAGCCTATTTTATGTCCTGGCACAAAATGGCCGTGGAAAAATTGTGTGTAGGTGGGATGGTGTCATGTTTGCATACCCCAAAAGACAAAAAAATAATGGAATATCATCAAATCCTATTTTTCATGCTGTAGTATCCAGGCTGTTTTTGATTTCATGCCATTTGTGTGCAGTCATGTTAGTTACCTTTTATATTTAGGAAGTAAACGCAAGAAATTAGATTACTCAGGAAACCAAGTTACACTGTTAGAACATGTTCACTATTCACTATAGTTACCATGTTACTCTTAAGTCAGCAGATACATACAGCAGGACAGTACCTAATTTTGGAAGTAAGGCTCTCTTGTAATGTCTTAACTATGTCTGTCCAGAGGTGTGTGTCTGTGTTGTAGAAGACTCACAGCTCAGTTATGGCGCTTTTCCACTGCACAGTTCCAGCACGACTCGGCTCAACTCGACTCAGTTTCCTCTAGGGATAGTACCTGGTACTTTTTTAGTACCTGCTCTGCTGAGGTTCCAAGCGAGCCGAGCCGATACTAAATGTGACGTCAACAGACTTCCGGTCACTGATTGGTCAAAAGAGTCATGAGCCGTCCCACACAAGAATCAAACCCGGCATTTTTTAATACCGGCAACAGCTACAGCGATTCGTTTCTCTTCTCTTGCTTTGTGTGTGACAGAAAGCCACATACCTCCATTGTTTAAGTGTTTTGTGTCGCGTATAAAACGAAGTCACTGCAGTTTCGTGGAGCCGTGCTATGACGACCCAGCCCACGTTGAGTAGGTACTTTTTTGTAATGGAAAAGGTCGTTTGTGGAACTATACCAAGTCAAGTCGAGCTGAGTAGTGCTAGAACTGTATTGTGGAAAAGTGCCATTAGAGGCGAAAACAGACATAAAGGAGTTTTCCTCATATAGCAAATGTGTTTAAATTCAACGAATAGTCAAATGGTCAGCAGTGGAAACTGACTATAATTTTACAGGCTACTTTGTGTTAGTTTCAGTTTCAGCTGGACATTGGATGGAGATATTTTTGATAGGAGAGTGCAACACTGTATATTTATGTTGTATAATCACCTGTCCCTTCATCCAGTTGCTCAGCTGTTACTCTTGTGGTCTGAAGTCTCGTGATGTGCAGGTTACAGATTCATCTCCAAGAAATGGGCATTCTCCAAGAGAAATCTAGCAGGGGAAAGCAGTTTTCCTTATTACCCCCCCCCCCCCCAAAAAAAAACCCAACATATTTCTTTATACATGACATTTTAAGAAATCACCTTATTGGAAAAATGCAGGTTCTAACCAGGTTACCTAAGTGTATGTGTCTGCATTGACAGGTAGTGCTGCTCTAACAGTTTTCTGAATCTCTCTGCAGGTCCAGGGGCAACCTCTGATGGTCCAGGTGAGCGGTGGGCAGCTCATCACATCATCAGGGCAACCCATCATGGTGCAAGCCATGTCGGGAGGTCAGGGTCAAACCATAATGCAAGTCCCAGTATCTGGAGCTCAGGGACTACAGCAGGTGAGGGATATGGCTCAGTTGCCAGATCCGTGTTCAGATTATCCTACATAATTCTGCAAGAAAGACTGTTTTCTTTGAAATAGTTTTGGGAGATGTAAAGGGTGGATGTTACTCTGTCTGTTTGTAGATCCAGCTGGTGCAGCCGGGTCAAATCCAGTTGCAGGGTGGTCAGACCCTTCAGCTCCAGGGCCAGCAGGGTCAGCCCCAGCAGATCATCATCCAGCAGCCCCAGACAGCCATCACAGCTGGACAGAACCAGGTGTTAAATTGTGACCACTAGATTGGCAAATCCATTTAAAAGCCGTTGTTATTATAACGGAGTGTCTTTTCCTCATTTATGGTCCCACAGGGGCAGCAGATCAGCGTGCAGGGTCAACAAGTGGCACAGACAGCTGACGGGCAGACCATCGTCTACCAGCCCGTCAATGCAGATGGTACCGTCTTGCAACAGGGTAAACTCAGTTTTTGTCTACATTTCGATTTTTGCTTCTGCTTTGTGGACTTTCTAAACATAGGCTCTAATAAGTTTTCAATTTGAAAATGATGATGATGATGATGATCTGTGTTTGCAGGAATGATCACAATTCCAGCTGCCAGCTTGGCAGGTGCCCAGATTGTACAAGCAGGGGGTGCCAACACCAACACCACTAACAGCGGCCAAGGCACTGTGACCGTCACCCTGCCCGTCTCTGGCAACATGGTCAATGCAGGTGGAATGGTCATGGTAAGACCCTGTGCAGAGGTATCCGACATCTTATTACCTTTTTTTTTTTTAATCTAGTCTCACACAAGGGAGTGTGGTGGAGGTCATACAGTTTTAAATTACACCAAATATAATTATTGTTTGATTTTTTTGTTATACTTTAGAAATGTATTGTCTTTTAGTTGAATCATATGGTAATGATGAGAGGATTTAATGATTTTGTTTAAATTGGTAACACATTGTATCAAAAAACAGATAAACTGAATCAAGAAACCAAGAAAAATGATTTGAACATTTTTGTTAAGTCTAGTTAAGTTCTTTATTTAACACACATGGTCCACCCACACAGGTGTGTTCAGTTATTGTGCTTGATTAGACCTCTTGTTAGGATGGTATGATCAGCATCTCCTTTACCTTTCTGTCTACAAGCCTCATGCTGTGTTGACATCATATCAGAGTTATTGTATTTACCAGTTTCTGACTTTTAAATAGCCTTCATATCAACAGCTGTGAAGAAGATCCATTTAGTTGTAGCACAGGACAATTTGCACTTTTATTATTTTCTTGCGTTCATGAAATTTGGTGACCTCATGAAATTCCCAGTTCTACAATTCAATCTGTAAAAGTCTAATTAGTGAGAATAACTTAAAGATCTGTGTAAGTTTTTAGTGTCTCTAACATGCAACTTTAAAATTGAAACCTGTATAGTGGTGTTGTACTGTATATCAGCATTGAATTATGGACTAATTATTGATGTAATGACTGATTAACCATTTTCACTATAACTGCTAGTTTGTGTCAGTATTTTCAGTTTTTATGCTTTTCCCTGGCAGTGGTTCTAAGCACTGTGTGCCTGTTTGTGTCTCCCCCTTCATCAGATGGTGCCTGGAGGTGGTGGAGTTCCCACAATGCAGCGTATTCCCCTGCCAGGGGCTGAGATGCTTGAAGAGGAGCCCCTGTATGTCAATGCCAAGCAGTACCATCGCATCCTGAAGCGAAGACAGGCCCGAGCCAAACTGGAGGCAGAGGGGAAGATCCCCAAAGAAAGGAGGGTAAGGCACATGTGTCATAAAAATGGACCACAGAGGACTACGCTTTCACTGTATATATGTACAAGTGAAAAAAACATCTAGGTGTCTTTGACTTGTATTTGATTCTGTTCACCAGCTATAAATATCATATTCTCTGGTCTACCTCAATTGGTATCTAGCCATGTAATCTCAGAAAACCAGTATCTTCATGGCTAGATACCAAAAGAGGTTAGTAAGAAAATACACTTTTTGGGGGAATGAAGTAACCTTTTAACCAGTACTGGCACAAAAATGGCACAATAAAATTGACCATGGTCTGATTCATCTACTTTCTCTCTTGCAGAAATACTTGCATGAGTCTCGCCACCGTCATGCTATGCAGCGTAAGCGAGGAGATGGTGGCCGTTTCTTTTCACCCAAGGAAAAGGAGGAAATGGCTTTGGCCCTGGCACAGGTAAGGAGATGTGTGCAGAATATCAGCCTACTTAAAAAAAAAAAGAGAGAGAGACTGACTCAAGCTTGTGGATACTGAATGTTATAGATCTGTCAACTAAGCACTTAAATTTAACAGACTTAATTTGTAAGGTGACCTGACTGTGACCTTTCACTTCCTCCCGCCCAGCAACAGCAGGAAGCAGCCCAGGCAACAGCCGATGAGACCGTGGCGCAGATGATTCGTGTCTCGTAGCACTGTCGCCAGCATCGTCACTTCTCTCTGTGAACTCTACCCTGCCTGACACTCTTCATCACAGCTTACCCATCTGCCGCACCTTCTTCTCTCACTTGTACTCCCTCCTGTCCCACCGTCATACACCAAACCACAGTGGCACCACTGGGTTTCTTCTATTTTCTCTTCATCTCTTATGCTGGTCTTCCAGGGACCGGGCCATGTGGCTACTGAGCCTGTGGACTGTTCTGGTCCTCTTGTCTGAAATGGAGAATGGTTTCATACTCAGCTTTTCTGGTCAAGCACTTAAGACCAGCTTATTATTTTCACAGTGGTGTTCGTTTTTCTTTTTTGGACAATAATGATATGAAACAGGAACCAGGGCCACTCACACAGAGGAAATTATAGCTGCAAAGTCATACTCTGTCAGACCCTGGTCCTTTTTAAAAAGCTGAGAAATTTGTCACCAGTGGATACCTGTTGCTTTAAATATTTTTTGTAAATGGTACAGCCTTTTTTTCAGAGACACTCATTAAGCATTGATGCTACACTTGTGTCATATCTTTTTTGTGAAGTCCTGTATTTTGACCTTTCATATTTTTTGAACCCATGCTCTGAGGAATGGACTCAGCATCTCAAGTCCAATCGGAGCAAAAACTGAAATGTGATACTGATGTGAAAATATTGTACAGAAATTCTTTTCTTCCCCAGTATGTATTAGATGTACTTACTAATTTGTGGATGCATTTTATACAGTTTTATGTTTAAGACTTAGTGTTTGTAGGAAACAGTGGCTCTATTCACGTAGTTACTTCATTGGCAGTCCACCTAAGTGTTTGGTTTGTTTCATTGTAGATAATAGCTTTTTTTACCCATCAGATGCAGTTTTGCAATGCTATTTTTTTTTTATTATTATAATGAAATAAGGTTGGACATTGAATTCATGAAACCTATGTCAATTAAACTGTAATAAGTGACTCAAAGTTATTTGTGGTTATGTCTTCACTTTTTCCATGAGCCATTAGCATGCTATCATAGCCTCATGGGACCTGCAATTGTTGAATGCTAATAGTTTTATTTGTGGCAAATTGGATTGAATATTTTTTCTGCATATCAGCCACAGAAACAATTATCTACTCTTACTGTGTGTAGTTTCTCCCCTCCCAATCAATTCATTGTTTGGTTTGGAAACACTCAGAATGTACAGTTTCCTCAAGCCAAAGGTAATATCTTGCAATTGCTTGTTTTGTCAGTCGACAGTCCGTATTCAGTTTATTATCACACAAGACAAAAGCTACAAATTCAGATTTAGATGGTGTAAATAGATGTTAAGCAAAAAAATATTTAAATGATTGATTATCAAAAATAGGTAATAATATATAATGTCTCTTGTCTCCGCTTCATAATGTTTCTTTGTACTTCTCTCAAAAAAGAAAAGGCTATTATTTTGGGGAGACAGACTAATAATTTAGTTTCACCTGTACTAGTGGTCTGCCATCTTGCTCAGTATAAAATTAAATAATATTACAATAATCTGCAGATAATCTTATTTTATATTGAAGAAAAAGTACTCAGATTCTTCCCCAAACTATAACAAATGAATAGCTAATGTACATACTGTCACAAGGAAAAGTCCTGCATTCAAAATCTGACTGCAGATGTACTGTTTTTTTCCCCCTTGAAATCCACCTCTCAGGTTAAACACTGTCCCGAGCAAGCTCCACCAATGAGACGCTGCAGATTATAGACATCAGTACCACAGTCAGCCAATCATAGCTCGGGAGGCGGGATTTGTACTCAGCTTCCTGAAAGACCTGACCCAGGGCAACGGCGCAACCATGGAAACCACATACCGGTACTCGCTTGCAAGTAACGCGAGTAACGAGTCAATATAATGTAATGTAATGTACATAAATTTTGGGTAACGAGTAACGAGCCCCAGCCCTTTACATTCCCTTTCCCCACCGGGACGAACTGGATAATCACCGTCTCCACATTACCCACTTGTTCAGGTGACAGCCAGGCTCAACGCAACCGCCCCCTCCCCTCGATGATGTTGCTGTCTGTGGATGACAGCAGACCCGGAGGACAGGAACAAGTCTCTGTAGCGGCTTTTGTAGAGAGTAGTGGACAGAAAACGGGCTAATCTCCCTTCAAGCAGGCTACTTACTGCTCCGCGTCGTGCTTCATTGTCGGTTCGGTCATTTTAAGCCAGGAAGCTTAGCCAAGAGAGCAAGAAAGCGACGGACAAAGCTAACTATCGATTCTGAACCGGCGCTCTCTCTCTCTCTCTCTCCCTCCCTCTCTCTCTCTGCTAACAGCTCAACACTACCTGGATGCAATGACCGACTCGGTTGTGGACAGCAAGGCGGAGGTTAAGCAAGCCACGAAATATGTCAAAGAGACCGAAAACGTTGCGGAGAAATATTCCGCGTTGACTGTCAGCAAGAACAGCAGCGACGTGAACATGAACGTCGGGGAGATGCCCTCTGCAGCCTTCACCGCCGTCCCCACTCTGAAATCCGTCAAGAAGGTAAGAAACGTGATCCCCGCCATCAGTCACTGTCACCGGGCCAGAGGCTGTGTGTCCCGTGTTCAGATACATGGATAAATCGGTACGCATTGTACTGCAGTGAAGTGCTTCACTAAGGCAAGGCAATCGGATGTAGCGTTATGTCTATCATGTATTCACAAGGCGGCATCTGCATTTTTCAGCCTCAATCTGACAGCACAGAGGACGATGTAGCATTAATGTATGCATGCATGTGATGCTGCAGTGTTACATGTAACTTTATATTACGGCCCTGCCACTGAGGGATTACACCATCCCAGGCCCTGCTCTGCTAAATGAGAAATAATCTGATCTAAAATGTATTTAAAATAATCAGAGGAGGTAGGCCACAAAGAAAAAAAACTTTGATTTATTGTCTCCTATGTTGTATTTGTCTAAACATAGCTGACACCATGTGATTACAAAGGTAAAAACATATAATTACAAAGAAAGGATTATTGTGTAAATCAGCCTTCCTGTTTATTTAAATCTTAATGTGTACATCATGCCAACATCCTGCAGGCAGGGAACAACTAAAAGCCAAGTTGAGCTCTTAAACCTCTCATTCAAGACCTCTGCAAAGTAAAGAAATACTGTAAAGGGGCTGACAGACTGTGCCTTAGCCTAGGCAGGGAGTGTGAGGTATTAAATGAAGTGTAGGCTGTTCAGGGGAAATCCAATACAGCATGAACTGCAGTCACAAAGCTTTGTATTATTTGAAGGTCCACAGGGTGGTGGAAATTTAATTTGTAAAAGTCAATCATGGCAATATGTATGGTGACAAGGGAGGGCATGCCTGTGTTTGTGATGCCACTTTTGAATTTGTTCAGCAGTGCATCAGCCGGCCCTCAGTCGTGGGAACAGCATGATAAAAATGTATTAGCAGCACAAGGTGCACCTGTGAGGAAAAGGCCTTGAATTTCTCGGCTGTTATACAACGCCACAGAAGATTTATCAGACCCAATGGCTCCCTTGAGGTGGCTGCTCATATCATTACTGATCCACCACTGTGTGTAACAGCTGGCAACACTGAGCGGACAGAGGACTGAAGGCGTCTCTCAGGTTTCTCAGATGTTATAAAGAAAACTCCAATGACTTCTTTGTCTACGTTGCTCAGGGGTTGTTGGTCTTTAATCTGATTATACTGATTTTTGTGACGCCTGTGGTGAACACTTTTTTACCAAGACTGTGTCACAGAGGTTTTAATTAAACTCTATATTCTGTCAAACATGGCAACTCCATTGTGAAGGATTTCTTTATCCCTCAAGGTGACCTTTGACATTAAAGGTAGTGAGTATAGTAGTGCATACAATATGTCAGCAGATATCCAAAAAGAAATATGTGAATAACTGTTTAATTAGCTGCATTTTAATGATAAAATATTTGGTCCTTATATAATACATTTTAACATAATCAGACTTGTGTTGTGTTATTTATAGATACTTGTGATTTTATCTCTATGCAGCTCATCTGTACATAATCAGTCTTCCCAGCCTCACTAATTCGATATCTATCAGGCTCTACATTAAATAATTACTGCAACATCTACTGTGGCACAGACAGCTGAACTTCAAGTTACTCTTGATGCTCTGTGATTGACAGACAGTACACTGATCCTGATTTTGTTGCCTCATTACATAATTTGGAATTTGTTCTGTAAGCAGCAGATTTTACCTTTAAAAAAACAGCAATTCATTATTGAGATGGAGACTGTCAGACCTCCGTTTAACACTGACACATTGCCAGCTGGGGTTCAGATTAACATGACTAATTTGTCTTGTTAAATTATGCAGTGGCAGAGGAGAACAACTAAATAACAAACAGAACATCACCGTTTGAGACTCAAAGACATCAAACAAAAATATTAAACTTAGCATCTGTGATAGAGTCAATAAAACCTGAGAATCATGAGCTGGCATTTACTGGAGGGCTCTCACATTAATGTAGGATTATATCTGTTACTTTTTAGCATTAAAGTGTGTCTGCCAGGGTTGGACAAAATTATCAGACTAGTAAAAATATCAATTTTTCCCAGCAGCGGGGCTTGTAGACTTCAGTATATTACTTCGGACCCCCTGTCTGATGAGGCAATAACGTGGACTGTGAGCCGCCTCAGGGAGCCTGATTGAAAACATATTGGATGGTAGGAATGTGCAGCACGCTTATGAAAACAAAGCTGTGTCTTACGAATATATGTGAGAGCCCAGTGTCAAACTGAGCTGACTGTTTGCATAAAAAAAAAGAATTGAGCAAAATAAATACTGCAAATGATTGAAAAAATAAATAAAAGAAAATTAATATCCCAGACAGTAGCAAACATGAAAAATTAGAGTTGGGATAGTCTGTCACATTGGCATATAATCAACTGGAGAGGTGCAAAACAATACTTTCTACTGTGTGTGTGTGTGTGTGTGTGTGTGTGTGCGTGCGTGCGTGTGTGTGCGTGCGTGCGTGTGTGTGTGCGTGTGCATGTGCGGGGGGGGGGGGGGGGGCAGGTGAGTCAAGGAGCAAACCTACTCCGTCTCCTCTCTCTTTGAATCCATACAGTAGTTACACAATACGCCCCCTCAGGACTCGCTCACTATGAATTTGTTCATGCATCATAATTTCTATCTGATCCCTGTGAGTTGTTTTACAACAATCCACAAAAGCTTTCAAACCTTATTTTCGCCTTCTCATCTTTCCTTTCTCAACATCGAGTTTCATGAAGGTCAAATGCAGTTTACATGAAGGTGTGAAAACATACAATAGATGATGTGACGACACCCCTGATTCAGAATTTATATTTAAAGCCCTGATGTTTAGGATTTTAACATTTCTGACTTTGATGCCTCCTACTGGTCAGATTGAACCTGGATTTTTTTTTAAATGATTAGGCTCAAAGTCTGACATAGACTGCATTTTTTTTTTACAAACAAGAGCTTATTATGATACAAGAAAATTTAGGAGGACTCAGTTTTCCATAGTCTACACAAGCAAGTCCCTCAGTGTGACCCATATAAACATTGGGGGGAGAGTCACCATAAACTGAGAAATATAACACATCCATACTGACTAGTTTCATCGTTTTCTGCTGTCTTCTCAGTCTTTACGACCTCTCTCGTTTCTGCCTTTATTCTCATTTAACAGTTTCAGAAACAAAATGATACTGTTGGTGAATAATTTTTGTATTCCCTCGTGGTTGTTTTATTATATGTGATTGTCTGTTACCTTGATCATCAAATTGGAGGAGGTGTATGGTCTTAAGTAGAAGGTATAGATTGTACTAAAGGTCACATAGTTCTGGACGAGGGATTAGAACACTGTATGTTTTTTTCACAACACTGTGTAATCCGTCATGCATGCGTTGATCTAAACAGGCGCCATTCTCAGACCAGAGGAAGTACAATGATTTTTAGTAAGTACATCTTCACCTCTTTGACTTATACATCAGACTTTCTGTCTTTGACTTGTTGAATGGGACTCTAGCCATTAGTCTCTTTTCACACCCTGATGTTTAGACAAAGATCTACTGTACGTGGATGAGACTGTATGTCTATTCAGTCAGAGGGCGCTGCAGATCACTCGTGTTGTGTGGGTAAGTAGGTAATGTCGCCTTATGCCAGGCCCTGATTGAGCCTTTACTCTGCAGACTGACTGTCACACCACAGCTTAAGTCTGTGACCTGGCCTGCTATCTAGGAGAGAAAGGGTATTTTTAGCTGTAGAATGGGACTGGATGGGCCGCTTATTGATGCAGATGAAGGCTAATGGAAACAGGGTTTAATTCCTCCTGTCAATCCCCTTTTATTTAGTAGTCCAAATCAGGAGTACAGCCTGAAAGTAAAAGCTGAAGCAGCTGCTCTTTTTTTAGTAAGCATGTTTTTTGTCTGTACCTTTTTCTTGTTTGTCCATATACGTACCAGACTTTTTCTGTCTTTGCAACTTGTTCCTGCATTTGCTCTTAGCACTTTAAAAAAATTAGCCATATAATACAACCTACTGACTTTAGCAGCTGGTTGTCAAGGGCAGAACCGGAGAGTGAAAGAGAGCGAGAGAGAGGCTCAGTTAGAATCAACCTCCCCTTTCTCTCCAGGCCTCTCGCTCATTCTCTCCCTCTCTCTCCAGGTTGGCCATTAGAAATCACGATAATAGGTGGGAACCTCCCCCTGGCTCTGCCTGGGAGTGTTCTGGGATAATAGCATCAGGGACACCTAGTACCATCACACAGAGGACACACAGGCAAAGGGAAGTAGGCTGGAAAACTGGAGAGACCAGGCAGTGACAGGCAGCCATGGCACACAAACATGGGCACGGGAGAGAAAGGGTAAGTCGCTACCAATGCATCACCAGGAAGGTACTGCATATCCCACACACGCAGATGTGCTGGAGTTGCTGCAGGCATGTCACAAGTTTTTTGTAGTTAAGCAGAATGATTTTTTTTGTCTTATCCAACAGTGTCGTGCACACAGAAAGGGTTTCTTTCACCTGTAACAACATCTTGTTTCACTGAAATGCAGTTAGAAGTGAAATCTCCTCCTCAAAAGGCCATGGTTACTCACACCGCTCACCTCTGAGGTGGTTACTGTAGTAGCAGAAACAGAGTGCCGTCTTAAGTAACACTGAGTAATTCATCATTAATCAGATTAACCTCTTGTTATCCTTGATGCTGTAACCAAAAGAGAAGGATTATTTGATTTGATGTGTATGAATTCAAAGGACTGTACAAAAAAACCCCTCTGCTGGATCCTCAAGAGTCCAAACTGATGCAAAGCTAACATAAAAGTACTATTTTGCAAGTACGTGAGATAGAGCACGCTGTCAATTGTGAAAACAGAGACATGCAGAGATCTGCTCAGCTCACACCGTCTCACAAGCTTCTTGAGTTTCTCCATACTGACACAGTAGATTGTTGAAGCCCAGGTGTCACTGCCCTTGGAAAGAGACTGTGTGTAAGAACTTAACTGTTTTCAGCCACAGTTACTGAAATTTAGAATTAATTTATCATGAGATTTTTAGAAGAAGTTTTAGTCTTATACAAAGCAGTATCGCTGTCTTAAAGTAAGGTGCTATAGCTGTTAAGGTGCTAGTTATATGAACCTCATTTAATCACCCTCGGTTTGACTAAATGTTGCTCATGTTTTTGTGGCAACTACCAAGTAACTGAGTCAACTGAGTTATGTCAGTTTCACCCAACTGTGAACCTAAACTCAGAAAACTGTCCTCTCAGCAACCTGTTGGACAGTGGAAAATATTTATAATTGCTTTAATGTTATGTCAATAAACAAACTCTTCAGAGTCGTCATCAAACTATACCTTTAAGATATAGCTGTAGGTGCATATGTGCAGTGAACATCACACTCAAATGTTACCCAACTCACTGTTGTTAGTCTGGCTTTTATGTCTTCCCGGATTTATCATCTGTGTGTTGTGTCAACTCTGCTGGCCTGCACGTTAGTTTTTAGTCCAAACACTTACTATGGACATCTAAAATAAGAGGACAAGGAAATCCCACATTGCCACAATGAATGAAGATGAATGAAGGTTGCAGATCAACCAGCTGACTACCCCCGCTTCCCCTAAGTGTGTAGTAAAATTTATACCATGAAACTTACAAAAAATACTAAAGGCCCTCTCCAGAGGTTTGTTTTCTCCATTCTGACATGACAGGCTTCTTGAAGGAGGACCCTCTTCCTCAGGGCTCATTCTAAGGTAACGAAAACACAACAGTTCTTAATTTCAGGTGATTAAACACTAATTAAAACAAACAGCAATATTATATTCCATTTCTGTCCAGTCCGTTCTGTGTAGATGGCACTAAACTCTACAAACTGCTCAAGAAGAAAGCACAAACTCAAATTACCAAGAAGTATAAAGTCTAATCAACACAGGCCTTTGACAATACTTTACCCATAAAAGCACAAGTCAATTTAAAAACATGAATACCATGAAAACTTCATGATAAAGAAGGAATGAATGCACAAAGGATGAAGTAACTGATATTGACAATGACATTGACATTGACATTAAGCATGTTGAAGTCTGTCACTCTTGACTGCATGATTTAGTCCTTTGACGTTTTACAATGTTGTAAGAAACATCACTGTGTGAGTTGGATATGAGCCAACATATTTGCCACTAAACCACCAAGAAACATTTCTTGTAAAGCACAGAAAGAGTCTATAAAATAAAATAAAACATTTCTGCATTCAGAGTGGGATTGTTCTTGAATATTTAATTATTGTCAGGATCAACATAGTTAGATTGTTCTGCTGGACTTTAACTAGTGACTGTCCCACTTGTTGAAGGACCTCAGGGTTTGATCTCTCTGATGTTGAGGCTACTGTTGACTGTTGTGTACCACCAGTGCAGCCAGCTGATTTGGTGGATTTGTCAGATCCTAATTCTCATGGTGGTCTATAAATCTGAAATGGAGCCGAATTCATATCAGGCACTGGCTTTTTTCAGTAGCTGTGTGATATGATTTTTATTCTATTAAAGGATAGTATACAAAAAATAACCGAGCTAGCTGTGTGCTGATTCAGTTCATGTGCTTCCAGGTCTTTGATCTTGGGCCCTTTGAAGGGTTGGGTTGACATGATGAACCACACCTCCAACTGAAGCCCGTGTATTGGAACAATGCATAAATCACAGAGCAGGAGGGAGCATCTAAAAATAGATGTCAGCTCCCTCTTCCTGATCCACCTGTGATTTACTGTAACAGGCTCAAGTGATTCACCTTTAAAAGGACATTTTAATTGGTTGAAATAGCAAAATGTAGTTTGGACACAGCACATTACTGTAAGAGTGTGAGCACATTACCAAAAGAGTATAAATGAGTGTTATCGCTGCTAATGTGTCAGATGGTGCTTTTTGTTCCTCACTCCTTGCTCCCCTGATGTCATTGTTGACACTCCATCAGTGCATAGAGACAGAAACACAGCACAGAGTGACTAATGTTCAGATTTTGTTTGCTTTCTGTGTTCACATCGTGCTCTTTTGTGTTTCGGTTCTCTCCAGATCCAGTTTGCGAACACAGAGGACAAACAGGAATTCAGCAAATACCCGACCAAGGCAGGCCGCCGCTCCCTCTCTCGGTCCATCTCGCAGTCGTCCACAGACAGCTACAGCTCAGGTACCGCTCACCTGAAAGTTTCACCTCACTTCTAGGAGACGTTAGAGCACATGCTGTCCTCCTACAGACTGACAGTGATTATAAATGACTTCTGTTGAGATTTAAGATCACTCTAAGCTCACAAATGGTTGATAATCCGTACAACCATCAGCTTTTGGATTTAAGTATATGGACTCAGCTCCAATAAGCAGGCATATTTGCAAAAAAATACATACACTGCATACAGTTTCATACAGACAGGAAACATGCATGAACAAGCTCCACCCCTCAAACAATGGATATGAATATACATTTCATAATTATTGTTTTTGTATTCTTCTCCGCAATAGTGACCTTTTTTGTTCTCTATTTCCCAGCTGCATCCTACACCGACAGCTCAGATGATGAAACCTCCCCCCGGGACAAAGCCCAGGTCAACACCCACGGCAGCAGTGACTTCTGTGTGAAGAACATCAAACAGGCTGAATTTGGCCGCCGCGAAATTGAAATAGCAGAACAAGGTATATCTGACCTTACTGGCACATTGTGGGCATTTTAGAGTTTGAAGATGTCTTTTCCATTTCTAAATATGGAACAATATAAAGAATAATCAGGGAAGCTTTTTTGATGATTCAGGAATTGCAAAATGTGTTTATGGGAATCACTGTTTCCTACTCAGAGAGGCAATTGTGTACAGCTGTATCAAAATAAAACTTTGGTTTCACAGGTTTTATGTGAATCTGTTGTGATACAGTCGCATACAGTACGAGACTTGATATCATTATCACATGTACAAAGAGAGCATTGAGCTACCTGTCATGACATTGTTCCCTGATACATATCACATGGCATCTCTTTTGCTGCTTGAACAGTATTTGAGTCAGTGATTGATAAAGGTCCTTGTCCTGATTTCAAAACAAACCAAGAGCAGGGCTCATTCTCTCAGTTCTGTTCATCATTGTTACTTTGCTTTATGAGAGACCTCCTCTTGTATAGTCACAAATCACTTCCTCTCTCTTCTGTCTCTCAGGCTGTTTACATTGCCTGCAAGTGTGAGTGTTTGATAAGTGTTCTCTAGGCTCAAGCCTGGGCAGCGACAGCTGTTGCCGACATTTTTGCTTAATCAGTCTCCATTTTAGACCCTTTTACTTCACACCTGCCATGTAGAAATGGGTTGTTTTGTATTCACAATGGTACATGATTCTTTCTGTCTACCAAAACAAAACATGACCTTTATGTCCTTTCAACTTACAATAACTTGTGCACAATGCGTTTTCTCCACAGACATGTCTGCCCTGATCTCCTTGAGGAAGAGAGCCCAGGGAGAGAAGCCACTGGCTGGGGCAAAGATAGTAGGCTGCACTCACATCACTGCTCAGACAGCAGTACGTCCTCTTACTCACTTCACAGCACATCACTGTAACTGTTATCACCCTCTCTTCTTTAGCATGGCTACCTCTTCATGTATCTGTATATTCCACTGTTCTCTCTTAGGTCCTGATTGAGACTCTGGTAGCCCTGGGGGCCCAGTGTCGCTGGACTGCCTGTAACATCTACTCCACTCAGAATGAGGTGGCTGCTGCTCTTGCTGAGACAGGTAAGATCCCCTCCTGTCGAATGTTGCTGCTAACATGTAAAACCTTTTCTTGCATCTAGGTGCTTTGTAACTGAATCTCATCAGAGTTGCTCTGTCTCCATTGGATACAAAAACAATTAGCTGATATGTACTAAAGTCAGTTTACGAAACAGGGCCAAGAAGAACACATCATCTGTCAAATGTAAGAAAATGGTGAAAAATCAATCTCTGTTCCCCAAAACAACATCCTCAAATAGTATAGATATTTAATTCATTATCACAGAAAAACAAATAAACCAGAAAATATTCACATTTGAGAAGCTGGAATAAGATAATTTGGACATTTTCTTCTTAAAAAATGATTCAAAACAAATATATGATTAAAAAATAGAGATACATGGCAATTAATTGTCATTGACTTATCGTAGCTGCGCTACTAGTAACTCAGCAGCGACTGATAGTGCATGTACCTTCACTGTGTAATGCGTGCTAATGGACCTGTTGCTCATGCAGCCAACCAGTCCTCTCCTCCTCTGCTTGCTGTCTTTGCCATTAACAGCGTGTGTTTTGTTTGCTGCAGGGGTGCCTGTGTTTGCATGGAAGGGTGAGTCAGAGGACGACTTCTGGTGGTGCATCGATCGCTGTGTCAACACTGAGGGCTGGCAGGCCAATATGGTATCAGCCTAACAATCCCATGATAAACTTAACACCTGTCCTCTGTGTGTTCTCTGCTCGACTGTTCTATCCTTGTCTTTGTTTTAGAGGTTACCTCTGATTTGTTCTTAGATTTTGGATGATGGTGGAGACTTGACCCACTGGGTTTACAAGAAGTACCCCAGTGTCTTCAAGAAGGTCCGGGGCATCGTAGAGGAGAGTGTTACTGGAGTACATAGGTGAGATGGGGATTAGATTTGATGGGTTTGGGGATTTTATACTAAGAACATTTTTAGTACAATCTGTGTCAGTAGTTTGGCCACCACTCTCTTTTTACTGCTTCACTGTCAGACATTGGACACAGGGAGTGATGATGATAAGTAAACAAAAGCATTTCTCTCATAGACACCAAAATGCATTGATTGTATTATTGTATTATTATATATTTATAATTAATACAGTGGCAGATCCCTTAATGGACTATAAATAATACGGATTGTGATAATATTTCTTTATTCATTGATATTGATCAAATATTTGGAGTTATGTCACAGTGAATTTATGCTGTAGGATAGCCTTTTGTGATTTTTAACATTGTTCCTCTTGCCTTATTTAAAAATTATTTAGCATCTTTCATCTTTCACTGATGCACCTTCTCTTTGAGAAAATATGATTTGGCCTCTTTATTGATCTTTGGAGTGCTGATTTACCAGACTGTATTTATAGAAAGCAAACTTTGTTATTCAACCTAAAAAATCCATTATTGTAGCAGTGATTAAGCTGTTTTTAAAGACCTTTCCTATGAGGTGTTTACATGTTTTTGTCCTCTAGATGGAGCTGAGCTGGAATCAATCCAAGCTTTCTGATGTATACTGTGTCAGCACAAACAGTATCAAAGACAGTTATATAAGTCATATTAGTATTAATACCCAATGACACCATAGATTTAAAAGATCACTGGCCTGATTTTAACCAAAGCCTGTTTGAAAAACATGAGAGAGCTCATCTGCCGGTCACAGCAGCTGTACATGCGCATCTTTCAATGTGATCAATTAGCCAGATGGTCCGGAAAGTCTAAGGTCACACAGGATTGCAGCTCAATGTCGTGTGTGGATATGTGCATGTGTGTGCAAATCTCTGCCTGAACATGCTTCCCACTGTGTCCTCTCAGATTGTACCAACTGTCTAAAGCTGGCAAGCTGTGTGTCCCTGCCATGAATGTGAACGACTCTGTCACCAAGCAGAAATTTGACAACCTTTACTGCTGCCGTGAATCTATCCTGGATGGGTGAGGAGAATACATCATCCAGTACCTCAAAACACAAATCTATCCATTGTTGCTTGCTATTGTTTCTCTTTTGTAAAGACTCTGTATTTGAACGAGTGTTGTTTTGCTTGTCTGTACCAGCTTGAAGAGGACCACAGATATAATGTTTGGAGGCAAACAAGTCATTGTGTGTGGTTACGGAGAGGTGATTCATTCTCTGATTTTGAAAACATTCTCACTTTAGATCGCATGACTCAGTTTTCAACAGATATAACAGACCTGTTTTCATGTGTTAAGTATGTATGCAAGACTAATGTTGTTTTTCACTGCCTCCTGGTCTGTAGGTGGGGAAAGGCTGCTGCACTGCTCTTAAGGCCCTCGGAGCCATTGTGTGCATCACAGAGATCGACCCTATCTGTGCCCTGCAGGCATGGTAAGTGACTAACTGTTCCCATTCAATACTGTTACATCAGTAATTGTGTTTACAGTGCATCAGAATAGCTGTGATGCTAGGAGGACAATACATTATTATATTTAATTTGCTATCACTCTGTTTTTACTGCTTAATTAAATAAAAATATCTCTTTGTGTATTCATGCAGCATGGACGGGTTCCGAGTGGTCAAGCTGAGTGAGGTCATCCGGCAGATGGACGTGGTGATAACTTGCACTGGTAATGTACCCCATGCAGTCATATGCATTACTTCTGCTTTGATAATCACAGTATTTCTAGCGTATACGTGCATGCTTGGTTTAAATATCAATGCTAGACTTTTCATCCAAATATTAGAATATGCTTTTTTGGTCCATATGCAGGTAACAGTAATCATGATTACAAATTTGCATAAGCCTAAGTCTAACAGTATAACAGAAACCCTAACCCTGAGTCTAACACTATGACAGAAACCCTAACCCTAACCCACCCTCTACAATAATTAATGACATCAGTGACTCTGTTTATATCATATCACTGTTGTTGTGTTGTTGTTAAATGTAGGCAACAAGAATGTTGTTACTAGAGAACAGCTCGACCGAATGAAGAATGGCTGCATCGTCTGCAATATGGGACATTCCAACACTGAGATTGATGTGGTAATGTGTTTGATTTATTTATTTTTGTATGTACATTATTCATATCTTGTTTGTCATTCAGTTGTAGGACTGACCTGTCTTTTATGTCCTTAGGCAAGTCTGCGCAGCCCTGAGCTCACTTGGGAGAGGGTGCGCTCTCAGGTTGACCACATCATCTGGCCAGATGGAAAGAGAGTTGTCCTACTGGCAGAGGTAATGTCGCTCTGCAAGTCTATATCCAATACCACACTTAATCCTAGAAAAATCACTCAATCTATAAAATCAGACTCAATCTTTCATTTATTTAAGTATTCGTAACATTTCACAATTGTGAAATATTGTGGTGTTTAAAATTATGATGATATCTCTGTGTTATCTTATAATTGAATCCTGTTAGTCAGGAATTCAATAATAAGAAGTCTTATAAGTGTCTAGTCTGTCACAGCTGTTTGATCCCACAGCTAACAGCTACTGTGGCTCCTGTTATTTCTCAGGGTCGCCTCCTAAACCTGAGCTGCTCTACAGTGCCTACGTTTGTGTTGTCCATCACTGCTACAACTCAGGTTAGTAGTTTCATCCTCTCTGTGTAGCCAAGAAGGGAAAAAATACTTTCTGTTGCTGAAGTAACAGGAGTGGGATTTAATACTCCTCCACTCATACTTCAGAACAGATGCTTGTGGTATCAAGGCAGCAGAAGGACAGTTTTCCTTTTCAGTATACCAAATTGCTGTTCTGCAATCAAATGACGTTTCCTTGTGAGTCTTTCAGCCATTGTTTGGTCTGTCTTGTCTGTAGGCTCTGGCCCTTATTGAGTTATTCAATGCTCCAGAGGGGCGTTACAAACAGGACGTGTATCTTCTGCCCAAGAAAATGGGTAAGAGCTGACTCTGTTTACAAAAAAACTGTTTTTCAGATCACAGATTTATTAAAAATGATCATAGAAAGAAGAAGAGATGCTGTAGCCAAAGCTTACCTCACTTGTGTTACTCAGCGTTGCCACCTTGTGACTTGGCCTAAAAATTGCGTCATCCTGCAAAACAAAAATGTTGCACACTACAAAATTTGGACTGCAATCTGTCTCTTTCCTCCAGACGAGTATGTGGCCAGTTTGCACCTTCCAAACTTTGACGCCCACCTGACAGAGCTGTCTGACGAGCAGGCCAAGTACATGGGCCTCAACAAGAATGGCCCCTTCAAACCTAATTACTACAGGTTGGTCTCACCCAGCTGTATATCTTTTATTATCCATCATATCATCCTTTATGTGCAGTAATATGCAGTTTAAATTTACATGTGAATAGTATGTGAAATAAATGTTCTTTTGTTCACAGGTATTAATGAGAGCTCCTGTGGTGTGATCTTCGACACAGAGTTGCCCTGGGATAAACAGATATCTATTTTATTTTCTAAATTGCTACAAAAACGGAGGAATTATTTTACTTATGCTGAATGTAACTTATTAAAAGCACTTCAGACATAGTGTTACATATGAAAAATAAGAGTAAGATGTGTAGGAAACATATGACATATAACCAACTAGCTTTTTACCTATGTCGTGTCACGTGTTTAAACAAAAGCCTGCTTGCATGCTTTCATGTGTATGTACTTTATTATTTAGTTGCTACTGCTTATGTTACTAGATCACAGACTTGTTGATTTGTGTGTTTACCCTATTGACGCACAGTGCCAAATGAAGGCTACAAGAATGGAAAAGAGAATACAATTAATGTTTTTTTCAATGGCATTTTTATTTTATGAATACATTCCATGCAATTTGGGCTGAGCCAAACCAATCTCTGTGTAACAATGTATATTATTTTAGATTTGTTTTATATGCGTTAAATAATCTATTAGAATGGTATCTGCATACATGCCCTAAAAGGTAACATCCAGTCATCCTTTTTATTACACACATAATATAGCACACTTATAAACAATATGAACCAGTGTTGTTTATTTTAAGAAGTGAGTTTGGCCTGTGAAAGGCAGAATCCATTTTAAAAACTTGACTCAGAGGAGAAATCTCAGACGGATGTGTGGTGTTGGCATTCAACACTCACCCTAAATGATCAGCACTTCTTCTGAACAAATGGAAAGTTTAATGTGCAAACAACAGATTGAGATATATTATGTCTCAGTTTATGTTAAAGATAACAGGCGGTTTGTATTCCTAAAAAGGAAATATGGTTGCGAGGGAGCCTGTAAAACATTTTCAAACTACAATAACTTTTCTCATTAAATACCAAGTTTCCATTTGCTCTCTCCAACTGGGGTCTGTCTCACTGGTTGGTTTTAAAGTGTTTGGACTGGATAATATCTTTAAGGCCATGGTATGAATGTGCCTTTTAAATCATTCACAACAAGTAAATATCAACACTGACCTTAATTACATAAACATTCCTTTTTTGTAAAACCACATCGATTAGTGGTATATTTAATGTCTTCCTTCCACTGCTTCTGGTATTAATTGTAATGTATGAGCTATATGTCCAGAAAATGTTAGATTTTATGTTTGCCATATGATTGTCACTGTCTTAATTTGATCCAGTGGGATCACCTAAAATAATATTCATGTTATCAAAAATGCATAAGTGTATACTATGTAAAAGAATGCATTAAATCAGCAATAAAGTAAATTCTTTTAACAGAGAAAACTTTAAACAAACTGTGTTTATACCACAAAGAATGAAAACAGAGAACGGTAAAGGTCAGTGGCTGGTTAGCTACATGTTTTCCATTATTTGGGGGATAAAGCTCACATTGATGCCTGGTAACACTTCCACATACCCCCCTGAATGTGCCTTCCTGCTACATTGCATTGCTTCTCAGTCAGCCCTGCTGGCTGAGCGTCAAACTGCTGTCTCCCTCTGGAATATTCACCAGCTCTCTCGCGCTCCAGGCCAGCTGCATTAGTTGCTAATATTAACAGTCGAGTCACTGAGCTTGGACAGGAGGCCAGGCTGGGATCATTCTGGAAATCTGGTTGTAACTATATAAGCAATGGACCCGAGTCAGTCCTGGCATGAGATTCAGAAGAACACACAGGAAACTACTGAAGGGGACTCTGCTAAGATCTTCCAAACCTGTTGAGCAACAGAGAGATTAAAACTGAAAGTAAGTAGCAATTTATTATCTGATGAAATATATATGAATGTAAACATCAGTGCAGACTTTCATATGTCTTGATGTATATGATATATGATGATGTAGGCATTATTTGAATCCGCTCCTCCACTAAGATATTTGAATTAAATACTAAGATAAGCTATCTAAATTGAATATTTTAATGAATAAGAAATAAAAATAAAACATTTTAATAACATAAATAACTGGCATAAAGTACATTAACAGTTCATCGTAGAAACAGTGTTGAAGTATTTTGATTATAGAAATAAATCTAATTTGGGGAATACATCAGTCAAATGGATATCAGTTAATATTTGTTTTACTGTTGAAGTGGGATAGCTATATTATAATAAACTTATGAAACAGATACCTTACCACTGTGTAACTAGTGCAAGTAAGCATCTTCACTCAGAGATACAGTTTCCTTAACTGTATCTCTAACATATGACTGATAATTGAACATTTTAAACTCTTTTAATCTGTATTACAAATGTTGATTATCTAATAATGTTGAATAATTTCAATAGCAGTAATCAGGGGTTTTGCATTGATGTCTCCCTAGTTTTTCTAGGAACTCTAAAGCAACAAGCGAAATGTCCTCGGCTAAGGGAACCTCCATCGGCATTGATCTGGGCACCACCTACTCTTGCGTTGGGGTTTTCCAGCATGGCAAAGTGGAGATTATTGCCAACGATCAGGGCAATAGGACCACTCCCAGCTATGTGGCCTTTACTGACACCGAGAGGCTCATTGGAGATGCTGCCAAGAACCAGGTGGCTATGAATCCAACCAACACAATCTTTGATGCCAAACGCCTTATTGGAAGAAAGTTTAATGACCAAGTTGTCCAGTCTGACATGAAACTCTGGCCTTTCAAAGTGATCAGTGATAACGGAAAGCCAAAAGTCCAGGTGGAGTACAAAGGTGAGAACAAGGCCTTTTATCCAGAGGAAATCTCCTCCATGGTCCTGGTTAAAATGAAGGAGATTGCTGAGGCCTACCTGGGACAGAGAGTGTCCAATGCAGTCATCACAGTTCCAGCATATTTTAATGACTCTCAAAGGCAAGCCACCAAGGATGCTGGGGTGATATCTGGGCTGAATATTCTGAGGATAATTAATGAGCCCACAGCAGCAGCCATCGCTTACGGTTTAGACAAAGGTAAAAAAGGAGAGCGCAATGTACTCATATTTGATCTCGGTGGAGGCACCTTTGATGTGTCCATCCTGACTATTGAGGACGGCATCTTTGAGGTGAAATCCACTGCAGGAGACACACACCTTGGTGGAGAGGACTTTGACAACAGGATGGTCAACCACTTCGTAGAGGAATTTAAAAGGAAACACAAGAAGGATATCAGCCAAAATAAGAGAGCAGTAAGGAGACTCCGTACAGCTTGTGAGAGAGCAAAGAGAACCCTTTCCTCCAGCACCCAGGCCAGCCTTGAGATCGACTCTCTGTTTGAGGGCATTGACTTCTACACTTCCATCACGAGGGCACGATTTGAGGAGCTCAACTCTGAGCTCTTCAGGGGAACACTGGAGCCAGTTGAGAAGGCCCTGCAAGATGCCAAGCTGGATAAGTCCAAGATCCATGAGATTGTCCTGGTTGGTGGCTCCACAAGAATTCCCAAAATCCAGAAGCTCTTGCAGGACTTCTTTAATGGTAGAGAACTGAACAAGAGCATCAATCCAGATGAAGCAGTAGCATATGGGGCAGCAGTCCAGGCTGCAATCCTCATGGGTGACACTTCAGAGAACGTACAGGATCTGCTGCTGCTGGACGTGGCTCCACTGTCTCTGGGTATTGAAACTGCAGGTGGAGTTATGACATCTCTAATCAAACGCAACACTACCATCCCTACCAAACAGACCCAGATCTTCTCCACATACTCAGATAACCAACCAGGCGTCCTGATTCAGGTGTTTGAGGGTGAGAGGGCCATGACCAAGGACAACAACCTCCTGGGCAAGTTTGAGCTCTCGGGTATCCCTCCTGCTCCCCGTGGCATACCACAAGTGGAGGTGACTTTCGACATCGATGCCAATGGCATTCTGAATGTGTCTGCTGTGGACAAAAGCACCGGCAAAGAAAACAAAATCACCATCACCAATGACAAGGGGCGCCTCAGCAAAGAGGAGATAGAGCGGATGGTACAGGACGCTGAAAAGTACAAAGCTGAGGACAACATACAGAGGGACAAAATTGCAGCAAAGAACTCACTGGAGTCTTACGCCTACAACATGAAGAGCAGTGTCGAGGACGAGAATATGAAAGGGAAGATTAGCGAGGCAGATAAAAAGATGGTAATTGACAAGTGCAACCAGACTATCTCCTGGCTGGAGAACAACCAGCTGGCCGAGAAAGATGAATATGAGCATCAACAGAAGGAACTAGAGAATGTGTGCAAACCGATTGTGGCCAAGCTGTATCAGGGAGCAGCACCATCAGGAGGCTGCGGCAGCCAGGCAGGCGGCAGCTCTAAGGGCCCCACTATTGAGGAAGTGGACTAAAACAAATAACTTAAAGTAAGGTCACTGTTTCATGTACTTAGACCATATCACTGTTTTTTGATACCACAAAGGCTGTAATTTCACAAAATCTCACTCACTCACTCACTCACTCACTCACTCACTCATTCACTCATTCACTCACAAAACTGATCATATTTGCATCACTATTTAATAAAACATAAAACCATGAAACACCTTTTAAAGCATCTGTTGATCTGACTGTTCTCCAGACTTTGCAGTTAATCTGACCAGAAATGTTTTTTAACTTAAAAATTGAACTGGTTTTTAATATGTGAAAAAACAGATCATCTGTGACTCTTGTTTATTTATGAAGCTTTACTAATTATAGTACCATTATTTATCTTCACCCAAGATACTTTACTGGTACTCTTCTGAGTGATTTACATCAGATTTTGATACTCTGGTGACTCCAGGAATCATAAACCTTCTTATTCTTATTCTTCTTCTTATTATTTTATTTCATTTTAAAAAAAATTTCAGCAAAGATGCTTATTTGGTATGTTCCCAGTATTTCAAACCTTGTTTTTATATGAATTTGGTGAATGTCTTTGTGTTTGTAGGACTGTGACCTCAGTGTTTCTTTTATTTTGTGTATTCTTCAATATGTTTTATAATTTATATGTTTCTAACATAAAATAAACTTGTAGTACATAATTGGTATATTGTAACAATAAACAGCGACACAATTAAATATGACAAACACACATGTTGTGAGTTTTTGAAATGCACAATATTTTGTGTAACCGTCATTGAATTTTTATTTTTCCCAATGTAATTTCTTCCATGCTTCTGATGCAAAGGCTTTCCAGAGTGTTTCCACTACAGGAACATGTATTATATGTGGAAGGTTTTTTAAAATATATATTTCAGTGCTCTAAAAGTGAGGAATGGCTGTTAAAATAATTTGACCAAGTATCGTCAAATTGTGCCTGTGTTGCCTCAATAACACACATAATTCCCTAGCTTGATCATTTCAATTTTGTTTTACATCATTCAGTCATTAATCTATATTAATTACTGAACAAGTCAGACTGTGGTAGTGGTTCAGAGGATCTGGAAGCAGACTATCTCCTATCCAAGACTGCAGAAAAGCTCATTATCAAGATGATTAGTTGGGAGCTGTTCTAAAATGTATGAAAATGAAACCTCTGTGTGTGTGTGTGTGTGTGTGTGTGTGTGTGTGTGTGTGTTTTAGTCTAATTATACACACTGCCGAAGTCTTGAGCATGTTTTCCTTGCTCAAGGCATGCTGGACTTTATTGGGAGTAAACAAGACTGTAAAATAAAAAATGGGCTGACAATTATTCACTTTTACTACAAGATACTTGTTCACCAAAGTATCCACCAGGTGGCAATATTACAACGTACCAGCAACATCATGAATTTTCTTTATACACTAGACACTAGAGGCCTCACAGCTACCTGTTGGATCTGACTACCCAGCTGCTCAAACAATCCTGGAAATGACAATAAAATAGGAAGTGGATCTCTCAATAGACCCGTGGAGAACTCTGATTATGGTTTAGTATAATTCTAAAATAAAAAGTGAAGAAATTGTGTAATATAGTTTTTGCTTGCCGTGATGAGAAGCATCAACTACAGTGATTTTGGCGCATCTTTTTTCCCTTTGTAATTTCTTAGACACAAAAAACGAAATTAGTAATAAGTAATACCAGATCAAGTGCAGCCTATTCGTTTGCTAATTTTCCATCAGTGTATGAATGTGCAGTATGTCTCTTACATTTTTATATGCAGGAGTGGACCCATTAACACCTGTGCTGCCTCATAAAGTCCCATGCAATGAAAGAAACACCAAAATACCCAATTGCTCACATATTGTGCTCAGTGCTGTTTGTTCGTACTCTTTGCCACGTGTTTCATTTAATTTGCAGCCATGCATTTACAAAGGCTGGTGCTCACAGTGTAGGTCAGTATGTCCCTATGATGATCCAGACATGTATATGCACAACATGTTGCATCTTTAAAAAAAAGAAAACGTAAATTGAGGGTTAATGAAACAGTCTCTCTCTCTCTCTCTCTCTCTCTCTCTCTCTCTCTCTCTCTCTCTCTCTAACATACACACACACACACACACACACACACACTTCATCAGCCCATCCTGTCGGTCTAATTAGAGGGAGTGGTTCAATAATGCGCCAACCTTCGCCAGCAGTCCAAGAGTTAAACTCCTGAGCCTGCTGTTGAACGCACCATCCAAGCGGGCTGTCGCTAAGGGAAGATAGGCTACTTGTGAAGAAGCAACAGATCCCCAGCTGGAAAACAACCCCACATCTGGCACACGAGCTGAGCGTTTTCAACAGGAAAAATCTGGTGGAATATTTCAGTGACTGATTTCATTTAATGCGCGACTGGATAATTTTCTGCCTCCCTGGTGTGTGTGCGTCTGTGGAGAGGAGAAAAGTTGTCAATAATAGTTGTGGATATTGGAGTAGATTTGTCAAAAAAGGGCTGCGAAGTGTCACATTACTTAAGGCTCAATGGCTCATCCTACAGGGCCGTACCACCGTGCGTAATTGGCTATGATTCTTCTTTTGACTGGAAAAGGTGCACTGTTCATGAGAGGAAGACAACTGCCAAATCTGGCGGCATCAGTGTAATTCCTGTTGTGCAATCTCTTGGACAAAACATTTCAAAGCACACACAAGGAGCCTGCCACCTGCGTTTTTTTCTTGCGACTGTAGGCTGAGTTTTGTAACAGGTGGTTTTTATTGCGCGTCTCACTTTAGCGCTGTCTGGACCGTTGTTGTTGTTGTTCATTTCTTCGGATAAATGAGCCACACCGGCCATTGGACTGGGGTCTGAAATGAGGGCGCACTTTACGTTATTTTGTTGATTACTGCACGAGTCGACAACAGATTGTAAGAGGGAGGCGAAAAGCCACAAGGTCTCTAAATGATAAGCTCCGTGTGTGTTTCCTCTTACCGAGGGCGCAAGTCAGGCAACAAACCTCCATCTAAATCATGTCTGAAAGAGGAGATGGCCAGAGGGGAAGACTCGGATAAAATTATCATCAACGTGGGCGGCACGAGACATGAAACCTACAAGAGCACCCTCAGGACCTTGCCGGGGACCCGCCTGGCATGGCTTGCCGACCCGGACACACAGGTCAGCTCCGACTCGGACGCTGCGCCCCCGAGCTCGAGCGAGTTCTTCTTCGATCGACACCCTGGCATCTTTGCCTACGTGCTCAACTATTACCGGACCGGTAAGCTACACTGCCCTGCCGACGTCTGCGGACCGCTCTTCGAGGAGGAGCTGGCCTTTTGGGGGATAGACGAGACCGACGTGGAGCCATGCTGCTGGATGACCTATCGGCAGCACCGGGACGCGGAAGAGGCCCTGGATATATTTGAGCCACCAGACCCGGACGACACTGACGACGACAGAGAGATGCCTAGGCGTTTCGGTATCGAGGACTGTCCAGACAGGTCGAGGGGATGCTGCGAAGTTTGGCAGCCGAAGGTGTGGGCCCTGTTTGACGACCCGTACTCATCCAGAGCAGCCAGGGTGAGTTCATCAGGTGTTCCTGCTCTGAGCGTTTTAGTCGCCATATGTCGATGTGAGACCATAAAGCCCTCGAGTGATTTTCCATCTTAGAAAAAAAGGCGCACATTTTCCTAATCAACAGGTGTCCACACGAGGTTTAGCAAATCAGGCTGAACCTACCGTCTACAGGTGCAACTTCAAGTCTGCAATGTTCACCTCATAATCTGAATTCCTCTTGGTTATACCAGATGATTTAGTCCAGTAGCCTGTGACAAGCTCTGGTCAGAAGAGTCAGAAGATAATTCATAAATGCTGCTCATTGAGTCCTGTCAAGTCTAGACTGCTGATGTCTAGTTCAATATCCTTCTGAAATTGTGATGTTTTGCTGTTTTAGTAGTAAAATCTACCAGGAAAATATAAGCTGTATATGATCAACTGAGTATAGAAAGCGTTGTCTTGTGTAGGTTTGTGAATAATACTTTTACTGTGGTTCACATACCTACAGTGTTTGTTCCTAGCAGTTTTGATGCTATTACTTTAAATGTAACGTTAAAGGGCAGAGATAAACATCAGTAAAACTATATGATCATATCAAGTAAACTCTATATTTTAGATTTATGTCCACCCCTTACAAAAGGTTAGAAAAGGTTAAATGTTTTAGGTACTTAGGAACTTGTATAGATAGCCATCTTAATTTTATAAATAACATAGGTTATGTTTTTAAATATGGAGAGGATATATTTACTCAGGAAGCTTAATGACTTTGAGATGAGCCAGAATATTCTTGAAATGGTGCACAGGAATCTGGTGGAAATCATCTTGTCTTTTAACATGGTCGCGCAGTACGGACACTTGGTTGTCAAATGTGAAGGCCAACTATCAAGAGTGGTCCAACAAATCATTGAGAAACCATAGCTGCAACTAAGTTGCATGCGTACTGGAAACCAAAAATAATGATCTGTCCCATCTACTGTACCCACACTTTGAATTACTTCCCTCAGGAAAGTTCTTAAGACTGCCATGTGCCACCATAAATGTCCACAAGAAATAATTTGTCTCAGCTGAGTTAAATTTATTAAATACATAGTCATACACAGCCACTCCATTACTTTAGCCCTCGCTTGTCTTATATTTGTGGAATTGGCACTATGTACCTTTTTGTGATGGGACTATTGAACTGTATTTGAACTCCAAGCCCTCCCAGTTCAATGGGTTTTTTTTGTGTTTTTTTTTTTCGTGCATTTTTCCACTAATAATAATAATAATAATAACACATTTTATTTGATGGCGCCTTTCAAGTCACCCAAGGTCGTGTTACTCCGGTTGCATATGTACTAAAAAAGTCACCCAAGGTCACATTACAGAGAATAAAACTGAGATTAAAACAACAAACATTATTAAAACCAGACATCAACCTAAAAACCTAAAAACAAGTGTAGTGCACAGTGTCAAAGTGAGTATGCCAGTTTGAACAGGTGTGTTTTGAGTTTGGATTTGAATGTTGTGATGGAGTCCGACTGTCTTATGTGTGGAGGGAGGGAGTTTCATAGTCTGGGTGCTGAGCAGCTGAAGGTTCGGGCACCCATAGTGCTGAGGCGTTATGTGGGGATGGTTAATAGACAAGCAGAGGTTGAGCGGAGGGTGCGGGAGGGGCTGTAGTCCTGGAGGAGGTTGCAGAGGTAAGAAGGGGCTAGATGGTGGAAGGCTTTGTATGTGAAGAGTAGGTTTTTGTAGTTGATGCGGTATTGTATTGGGAGCCAGTGAAGTTGTATGAGAATAGGGGTGATGTGGTCAGACGATTTGGTGCGGGTGATGATCCGGGTGGCCGAGTTCTGAATAATTTGTAGTCTGTTGATGAGTTTGGCGGGGAGTCCGGTGAGGAGGGCATTGCAGTGGCGGGAGGTGACAAATGCTGGATTGGGACAGTGATGGGCGGAGGCTGGAGATGTTTTTGATGAGGTGGAAGAAGGCAGTGAATGTTTTGATGTTACATTTTCTAGCCTAACTAAGCTAAAATGTTATATGTTAGCTTATATATAAGCTAATATTTATTTTATTAAATATCTTTCAAAGTTACAGTTTTTTAGTGTCACATTTCCCCTTTTTTTTGTTTTGATCCTTCCACTGCAGCTCAACAGGAAAACTGTCTGTTAAAACACTGAGGTAAATTTTGACTTAAAAACCGTGGAAGATATCCATTTTATTTGACTAATTCAGACACCTGAAACCTCATATTATCTTCAGACAAACTTTTAGATACATTTTTTGATCAAAACAAGGACTGTGGATTTTGTCCTCACTTACATTATAAACTCATTTGAAGGGATCTAAGAGTATGAACAGGAGGAATGATTACAGCGAGAAAAATCTATTTCAATATTCATTGGGGCACCTGATAATTGTATTAAGACAGACTTTTTGTGAACCTGTTGTTTAACATCAGATCTGGGAGTTTTAAACTAGTGTGGGAAGTTTTTGTCAAGTTGAGTTGAGGATTCGTCCTTCTTTGTGTGGAAAGAGATTCTTTTCTTTCTGGCCAAAGGTCATATCCTCATATTTGTTTCATTGACTGTTTACCCAGGAACAGGTGTAGAGTTGTCCATGCACTAACCAGGGACTGAGCTTGAACATCCTCAAAGGAGAAACATGATCAACATCCTACTTATCACTTTTACTGTGACACTAAACAACAGTTTAGACAGAAAATCTGACAAACACTATTCTAAAATACAACTTTGTGATAATTTGTGATAATTTCTTGGAATCAGTTATTATTGTGAAATCAGATCAGTCTGTTTGTGACTGTAAGACAGAGCCAATAAAAACACAAATGATAGATGAGTGTAATCACTGCCCTGGGATAAGTGATGAAACATTTGAAAGAAAGGGAAGTGAACAAGAACAAACAACAACACTGAACAAAATGAAACATTACCAACTGTTGCTTACACTTTGGCCAATAAAAAGAGCTTTCCCTAAGTCAGTGTGTAAATACATTATGTTCGTCTTTGTGTTTGAACACAATTTTGGAGTCATTAAAAACCCACATACAGTGCAAGGCCAGAAGGATGTGGTCATTTTGGTGTAGAGCTGTTTAGAGCTGCAATGATGAGTCGATTAATTGATTAGTTGATTGACAACGTTAGTCTTCAATGATAGAGAACTGAATATCTTTGTGTTGTGAACTGATATTTGAGACAGTACAAGACAGTTTAGCTTGCGTCTTGGGCTTTGGGTGAGTTTTTCCTTGTTTGGGAAGGAAATCTTCATGCTAAAGCATACAACTTTGTGGCAACAGTTTAGAAAAGGTCATTTTCTGTCTCGAGTACAAAGTGAGATCCTTGTAGAAATGATTTTCCCACTTTGGTGTTTTAGAACTTGACCGGTGTGCCCAGAGCCCTGTGCTCCACCCTACCCAACACCTTTGGGATAAACTGGAACACCAACAGTCAACTGGGTCTTAGGCCTTTTGGCTGAATGAGAGCAAATCCTTGCAACCAGGTTCCCAAATCTTGAGGAAAGTTTTCCAAGTGGAATGGAATCTGTTGAAGCAGCACATGAATGTTGTTGATGGGTGGGGTTTGGGTGTCCATATATTTTTGGCCACCTAGTAAATCTTTTCCGTTACTTTAGCATCTAACTTGTAATATAACCCATTTTTCTTAAATGTCTCTTGGCAAGCGAATATTCCTTTCAATCATTCACTGAGCAGTTTTTTTTTAAGTATAAGTTATGAAATTGTACCATAATGCTGAAAATAGAGAAACTGCTGTTTCATGAAAGAGATGCTGTGCTGCTGCAGTGTTCCCACACATCCTGTTCATAGTTTGCACTTGAAGGTCCTCAAAGCACAGGTGTTTGAAAGGCTGCAGGAGTGTATAGCCATGTACACTAAATCAGACCATATGTTACACAGAGGAATTGGGATCTTAGCACACGTGTATGTGGTCATGAGTATAGGTGACATGTGTTTGAGTTCATGCATGTGTGCATTAGTGTTATGTATTTTATATTTTTATGCTGCTATTGGCCTGTTCAAAAAGAGCTTGCAATGAAAATAAAGATCTATCTATTGATCTATCCATACAGGTACAAGAAAAATAAAATCATCATCTGTTCCTTACATGCATTACATAATTGCATGTCGCCCAATCTTGCAGCATTGAAAATTTCAGTAGATTTCCCATATTTTTTGCAGAATTAACATAATGCTTGTTAGTACTGTTAAAGAGATTTACATTGCCTTTTTATTCTAACTTATTCAAATCCATCCCAGATTTATCCTCAGGGTATATCAGCCAGCTGTAAGCATTTGAAAGTATTTGATACCCAATGACTTTGCAACAAAAGCAGCGGAGTGCTTTGTGAACTAAACGTGAAAGCAAGTATCAAGTGTCACTACAGCAGGAGTTGTCAGAAAGAAAAATACATTTAGTCCAGAAAGAGTAAGGCTGATGCTCCCTCTATTATCGCTCTGCCTGTTTATGGAACTGAGTGGTCCATTCAGATGATCTATTCATGTCTGTTCTCATAGTGTTGCACCAGTATAATGTTCTTATTGCATGCCAGTCACAATACAAATAATGTTTATTTTAGCTTCTTGTCCAGGTGGCATTTGCAGGCTGTCACTGTAGACTGAGTCACAGCTGCCGCTGCATGGTGCCATCTGAAGATGACCCACGCCATGCCTGTCAGTTAATCACGTCTGTCTCTTACCACTGAATATTTGTAAATGAATCAATTATGATTTGAGAAATTCTACAAAAAACAGTAGGATGGATGACGGTGAATCATTCTGGAAGTATGTGATGAGAATTAGTATATGGCGGCTCCATATTGACCCAGGCATAATGTTTATTGCCCATTTTCTCTCCAGCTGATTCATGTACATATGTTTGCTCTATGTGCATTCTGAAAGCATGCAGGGTGCATTTTGAGGGACTCACGTTACCTTTATGGCCATTTCATTTAAAAACCTTTTGAGCTCATTTCAAGTAATGTAATTCCTGAAAGCCGGAAAGGAAGTTAATCTGCCCATCATTTAAGCCACATTCTCGATTCAGTATCAACCAAGACTGGAGGTGCAGTTCTGTAAAAGTCAGCACATTTGTGCTGATGACAGCACCACTCACAAATTAAAAACATGAGAGGATCATGTAGGTATATCATATATCAGAGGAAGTACACACGTGGACAAAATTGTTGGTACCCCCTTTGTTAAAGAAAGAAAAACCCACAATGGTCACTGAAATAATTTGAAACTGACAAAAGTAATAATAAATAAAAATGTACTGAAAATTAACCAATGAAAATCAGACTTTGCTTTTGAATTGTGGTTCAACAGAATCATTTTAAAAAACAAACTAATGAAACAGGCCTGGACAAAAATTATGGTACCCCTAGAAAAGATTGAAAATAATTTGACCATAGGGACATGTTAAACTAAGGTGTGTCTTCTAATTAGTATCGCAGGTGTCTTCAAACTTGTATTCAGTCAGTCTGCGAGACGGATAATACGAATGGTAACCAAAGAGCCCAGAACAACTTCCAAAGAAATTAAAGGTGAACTCGTAGGTCAAGGTACATGAGTGTCAGATCGCACAATCCGTCGTTGTTTGATCCAAAGTGGACTTCATGGGAGACGACCAAGAAGGACACCACTGTTGAAAGCAAACCATAAAAAAGCGAGACTGGAATTTGCCACAATGCATATTGACAAGCCACAAAGCTTCTGGGAGATTGTCCTTTGGACAGATGAGACAAAACTGGAGCTTTTTGGCAAGGCACATCAGCTCTATGTTCACAGATGCAAAAATGAAGCATACCAAGAAAAGAACACTGTCCCTACTGTGAAACATAGAGGAGGCTCAGTTATGTTCTGGGGCTGCTTTGCTGCATCTGGCACAGGGTGTCTTGAATCTGTGCAGGGTACAATGAAATCTCAAGACTATCAAGGCATTCTGGAGAGAAATGTACTGCCTAGTGTCAGATAGCTTGGTCTCAGTCGCAGGTCATGGGTCTTCCAACAGGATAATGACCCAAAACACAGCTAAAAACACCCAAGAATGACTAAGAGCAAGACATTGGACTATTCTGAAGTGGCCTTCTATGAGCCCTGATCTAAATCTGTGTAAGGAGCTGAAACATGCCGTCTGGAGAAGGCTTCAAACCTGAGACAACTGGAGCAGTTTGCTCACGAGGAGTGGGCCAAAATACCTGTTGACAGGTGCAGAAGTCTCATTGACAGTTACAAAAATCTGCCTCAAAAGGTTGTGCAACAAAATATTAAGTTATGGGTACCATCATTTTTGTCCAGGCCTGTTTCATTAGTTTGTGATTGAATGATTCTGTTGAACCACAATTCAAAAGCAATGTCTGATTTTCATTGGTTTCATTGGTGCTAATACAAACGTTAACATGCTGACAAACAGTCACATTTCAAGCAAAAATACAGAACCGTTGCTGGTTCTGGTTTCTCACATATGAGAATGTGTTGCTTTTTTCACTATTTCTGACATTTGATGGACAAAATGACTCATAGATGAATTCAGAAAATAGGGAGATGAGTCAATAACAAAAATAATTATCAGTTGCAGCCCTGGTTAGCATTGTCATCATGAGTGTGTTAGCATCCTGATGTTAGCTCAAAACACCATTGTGTCTAACTGAAGCCTCCAGTTTTAGGGGACAGAGAGCAATTGGACAAGTTATAATGATGTCTCATGCTCCCTGAACCACTCTTTCACTATTTGAGCCTGATGAATCCTGGCATTGTCATCTTGGAATATGTCTGTGCATGCCCATATTAAACATAGCATACTGTTGTTTTTCTACGATTTGATTTCATGCACAATGTGAAGGGAATTCAAGGGATGGGGACTGAACAGCTGTGTAGCCTTAAGAAAACCACTAATCAGTGAGGCTAATTAGAAAAAAGGCTTCAATTTGCTAGAGAGCATAAAGATTGGACTCTGGAGCAATAGAAGAAGGTCATGTGGTCTGATGAGTCCAGATTTACCCTGTTCCAGAGTGATGGGCGCATCAGGGCAAGAAGAGAGGCAGATGAAGTGATGCAACCATCATGCCTAGTGCCTACTGTACAAGCCTGTGGGGGGGGGGGGGGGGGCAGTGCTATGATCTGGGGTTGCTGCAGTTGATCAGGTCTAGGTTCAGCAACATTATGTGCCCAAAGAATGAGGTCAGCTGACTACCTGAATATACTGAATGACCAGGTTATTCCATCAATGGATTGTTTCTTCCCTGATGGCACGGGCATATTCAAAGATGACAATGCCAGGATTCATCAGGCTCAAATAGTGAAAGAGTGGTTCAGGGAGCATGAGACATCATTTTCACACATGGCTTGGCCACCACAGAGTCCATACCTTAACCCTATTGAGAATCTTTGGGATGTGCTGGAGAAGGCTTTGCTCAGTGGTCCGACTCTCCCATCATCAATACAAGATCATGGTGAAAAATTAATGCAACACTGGACTGAAATAAATCTTGTGACATTGCAGAAGCTTATTGAAACAATGCCACAGCGAATGCATGCCGTAATCAAAGCTAAAGGCGGTCCAACAAAATATTAGAGTGTGTGACCTTTTTTTTTGGTGGCAACTTTTTTTTTGGATTGAAGAAACCTGACAGTTGAATATTCCAGTTTAAAAACATGGAGAGCTTTGTGGCACTAATAGTAGCATAGTACCACAGGCTTTGTACTCTCAGTTTTGTTAAATATGACAAGTGGGACAGACTTAGCATTAACATTAAGTTCAGACCAGATAACTTTGTACAATCTTCTATAAATCAATATTTGATTAAATCCCCTGATGCTGAGAATTAATCACTGCTTTGGTAATAGGCTGCAACATGTTATCAGTGGTGAGCAATTAAAACGGACTCTCCCACAGAAAAGAGAGTATTTTCTCCCACATAAAGCAAGAAATCAATTTGTCTTTGCTATGAGAATGAGAGATGGACTGATGTAGAAACTACATATTCGTGCTTTGTTTTGTTGTTTGAAATTAAATATTGTGAAATATATATTTTTAGTGGAAAGTCTAACCCTACTAAAAGCTGAATATTGGCGTTAGGGAATCATATCCATGTATTCACTTCTTAAGTATCACAAATCTTCATCAACTGCTTTACTCATTGTTAATCATGAAACTTAGTCTCACATTTCTCTCACTGTGACACCACGATGATATATAATGAAGGAGTGTTTTGAGCAGAAGCTCTTATTCCTCTGGGCCTGGCTTTCACAGAGCTGACACCTTCCTCTGCTGCTCTGTGAATGGAACGCAAGATTTGATTTTTCACACATCATCAAAGCAGTGCTGCCTTGTTAAGGAGACTTTTATAACACTGAATTCTCTGCGAAAGAGGGATGTAATCCTGTGTGATTATGTTGGTTGTTTATTCTGCTCACTTCTAAGCTGTGTGCTGAAAATGGATTGGCTGTCTTGCTATGAGATCAGCAGGTTCATCATGAAGAGTTGCAGACTGCAAATTTTGCAGACAAATTAAAGCAAAATTAATAAACATTACTGAAAATGTTTTTCTTTGTCTTTAAGGTTATGTCTTTGACACACGTTGCACAGGCAGTCATATTCAACAAGCCTGTCCTCCATCTCAGCTGTCCAACGCACCTGTACAACAGCTCATTTCTTTGTGGTTTCCATTTCAAAAGTCCTCTCATTCACTTCCATTTCCTTGAAGATGTGTCTCTCATTGGCTATTGGGGTCCCGCATGGAAAGTAATGATTTAATAATCCAGATTATTAATCCTAAATATCAAACTTGTTTGAACTGATTAGGGCAGCCAGACCAGATCCTCCCTCTGACTGTCAGGAGAGGTGAATCGGGGATAAATTGGCCCAATATTCCTGTAGTCCAAGCCTGGCTTTAGGGATGTCCTGAGACGATCTCAAAGGTTGGTATTGGGGTTGATCATGGCATTTTTTAACTGATCAGTTTTGGCAATATTGAGCAAAAACAGATCAGATCCTTTGTTTTATGTCTGCTGTCACACAGGTGTTAGAAATGGAGTGCACGATTTGTGGCAAGAAGCAGAAGCATATTCTGGCATACCTGCGGCTAAAATGTCTGCAGTGTGGAATTTAAAATTAGAAAAGAAAGCAGTCCAAAATTGACTTGAAAGGCCTGCAATGTAACACAGCTGTGTTCAGTGCTACCAATTTGATACAGCACCTAAAAAATGGTCCACCCTGCTGTACCCTCTCGACACAGGTTGCAGGCAATTTTTTAAATTTAATTGTCAAACGTTGGATTGATTTTAATAACTTATGACGCTAGAAAGACGTCACGGCAGTTTTGCGCAGCTGTGCTATGACGACCCTGCCCACGTTCAGTAGGTAGTTTTTTGTCATGGAAAAGGTCTGTCCTGGAACTGTACTGAGTCGAGTTGAGCCGAGTCGAGTTGAGTTGTGCTAGAACTGTGTAGTGGAAAAGCACCGTTTATGTAATGGTATTAATATTATTAGTATTATTACCACTAGTATTAATTAATTGTATTGTGCATTGTGCAGTTGTATTATCTAGGAAAATACAAGTATTGAATCAAGACATCACAACTAAAAATAAGTGGAGACGATTGGCCAAGCAGATTGAATGGTATCAGCTTTAAATCTTGACTGCAGAAAGTGTGTTTAAATTCCTGAGAGAGAGGAAAACAAAAATCTTTGTGTTTTTGTCTTTTGACTCATTCCATCTGTATTAATGTTTTTAATAGGCCTCTATTTTAAGTGATTTGATTGATGATCAGTTAAGTATATCCAAATACTCTTTAGTAGCTGTTTTTGGATTTTGACAAAATTAAGTTGCTGGTAAAAGTTATTTTTTTTCTCATTGAGTCTGCTCAGTTGTCATGGAGATGGCTCAGTTGTCATCCTCGGTATGGAGACTTGTTTACGTGGCAACAGGTGGTCATGGTCCGTTTAAGGCTGGTGATTTTTGGCATTTTTGATTTTTCTCTGGCCATTTACTGACTCCTGTTCGATGACCTTTGGCCTCTTCCCGGTTGATGCTGTAACAGGATTTGGTCTGGTGTTCACAGATGTTGTCTGTTTTTGGTTTTCAGTCAGGGTCCTCGCCATTTCACTGATCAAGTTTTCCCCACATCAGTTGCATGTGATGTCATGATGATGTCACACACCGTTCCGGTCTTTCTCTCAGGGATCATCCCAGGGTTGAACAAGCAGAAAAGATGTTTTTTTTTTCTTTTTTCTGCTAAACGCTGGCTCCTGGCGATTTGAAAATTGTGGCTATATATTATGAAATAAAAGTCCCCTGGGATGGGCCTGGTGGTCCCTGATAACGTAGGCTTCTCATCACCCACTCCTTGTACCTGTTGGCTTGGAGGACATTTTACTTCTCTGCATCCTCCTCACTGGCAAGATTTTATGTTCTGATCTTTTATGTTGTAACAGGTGGTTTTTGATGTTGCCAGTCCTGTCACTGCTGCAGTTCATTGATTAGTGATGTAGGAAATTACTTAATGCCCCTCAATAGCAGGGGGTTAAAGGTTAGAGCTGTCTTCAACATTTTGTCTTGATTTATCATAGGCCACTCTTTTTTGGTGACGTCTCTGCTTCTATAAAATATAAACTGATAATGAAAGACTTCTCTACAGATTCCCTGGAGACACACAGTTGACAGTCTGTGGTCAATGCTCCTCTGTCTTCAGGTGCAAAGACTCTCAGACATGAATCAGTGTGACATGAATTCTAGGAAAACAGCAGTGGCTGAGCTCATTGGCTTTGCAGCTGCTGACTGCTCAGAAGACTCATTGTTGGTGTTGTACAGTATAGCGTGCTGGTGTTAGTAACAGAGCGTGATGCTGAACAGCTGGAGGTGATGGCTGTGATGGGTCTCCCCAGCTGCTGCATACTGACGCACAGCCTGCTGCCTGTTGTGCCTACTGTCTTGTTCTCTCCCACCCTGATCTTCCCAGCTGGGACTGGTTGGCTGTCCCCTTAGGGGGCCCTCTGCTCTGTCTGCACACTGACACCTGATGACCTTGGATTGATGTCTTTTTGGTACCAGTGTTTAGCATTTCACATCCTCAAAGGTTTCACTGCTCTACATTTATAGGTGTTTGTTTTATCTGTGACATTATTGGATCTGTTTCTTGAAAACAAAAAGAACAGGTCAAGGCCAGATAAAAAGTTGAATCTGTCAATTATTATACAGTTTATAGGCATTATAAATGATTCTTGCCAACATGGAAACATTTGGTCGTGGCAATTATTAACTGTGTTAGAAATGTTCAGATCTATTACTTATGGATGATATACATGATTACTCATGATAGTTTACAGTTTAATAATAAAGTATATTGTATGAAAGGACATACTGTAAGTGCACTGAAACACTTAACATCACTGGTAACTCAATGATTATAAATAATTATTAATAAAACATGTACAAATATTCAACATGAATTAAGAACATCTTTTAAGTATACATGCAAATGCTGCCTATATAACTTTAAAAATGTGAAACAAAATTGGCACATGGACAACATACAGTATATGCTGATACCGATATATCAGTGATATTTCTGATGACAATATTGGATGACTGATATATTGGTTGGGTTCTAAATGTTATATAATGTTAGTATCAGCTTCAACCCTCAGCAGGATTTGAGTAATAATATTTACATACCAGGAAAACAAAAGCTTCATGTGAACATTCAGTAACTGTACAATCCATTCGGCCTTATAATGACTGCTGCTTGTATAACATTGGTGGGCTCAGTAGACTGACATGGAAATGTTCTATAGCAGCAAAGAGACATTATGGCATTCACTCCAACACAGTGACTGTGTTTAAAATTTCCACTGCTGAGCTGTAAACGTGATACTGTGGTCTCCCTTTGTGTCAGGCTTGAAATAGACTATAAATACATATTTTAAATACTGCAAGGTTTATCGACAGACATGGAGGTCTACTGAAGAGCCACAAACAAACTGATAAATACAAATAGCCAGAGAGAAAAAGAAACAAACATGCAAACCCAATTACAGACACATACACACAGGTGTGAGGTCTTGCTGTTAGACTTTCAGGTTGAGCCTTTTAAAAACAGAGCAAGTTGTGTGTGCAAAGAGCTCCTGCACCTCCCCAGCAGAGGTGCCTCTGGCTGCAGATACCCAGCTCTGTTTAGTGCTGGGATAAACTGTTTGGCATTTGAGTAAACTGAAGGCTGTCAGGGCCTGTTGGGCTCATCACAAGAGTCCGAACAGCAGCAGGATTCACAGCTTTTATTTGGTTGCTGCTGGTTTGTTGTCACAACGGAGATATACAGGAGATTATAGGATATGATTTGTGTTTGTCAAAGCCACAGAGCAGTCCATTTACCATTTTTTAATTTTTTTTAACAATTTTTATTTATTTATTTTAGTTAGCAATGGTAACAATACATTGCAAGACAATCACCTCTGGATTACGGAGCATGAACGATGAAACAAACAAAAAACAACAACAAAAAACAAAACTAAAAACAATCATCAAGAATAGAGCCTGTATACAATTATGTAAAATCAAGTCTCTCCTTTATATGTCAACCATTTTCCCCATCTTTTAACAAATAGGTCTTCTTTCACTTTCAACATGTATGTAAGATGTTCCATCGCCAGTATATCGTCTATAATTGACATCCATTGTTTGTTACTAGGGGGGTCAGTCCTGAGCCAGGTTTTAGTAATGGCCTTCTTCCCAGCCACCAGAAGAATCTTGATCAGATATTGGTCTCCCTTATGCACCGATCCATCCAAATGACCAAGGTACAGAACAAGACAAGATTTAGGAATCACATATCCCAACACATTGCAGAGAACTGAGTGAACATTCCCCCAGAAGGGCTGTATATTTGTGCATTTCCAAAAGATGTGTGTGTGATCTGAATCCATGTCGTTACACAATCTCCAACATGGCTGGTGAGCACTTATCTGTTTGCTTTTGATTCTAGGTGTGATAAAATATCGAATTAAATTCTCTCCATCTCAGTGACTGTGTAATAGTTTGGTGTGCTTTCCACAAATCATGCCATATCCCTTCTGGAATCTCCTCACCCAGCTCCCTTTCCCACTTGGCTATAACATATAATGTTGACTCTATTCTAGATTCCATTAAGCAGCCATATAGAACAGATACTGCTTTTGGGATGGGATGGCTATATGCCTGAACCAGTAATTTTAAGATAGGATGAATTTTATCCTCATTTGTTTTAATATTTTTGATATAATAATCCCTCAATTGCAGGTATCTAAATAAGTCCTGATTAGTTAGATCATATGCATTTTTTAGTTCTTGAAAGCTTTTCATTTCACCCTTTTTGATAGTTGTGCATATGGCTGTAATTCCTTTTTCTGCCCAATGTTTAAATGTCTCATCAAATTTTCTTGGTGCAAATTTGTCATCAAATGCAACCCATTTTAATAGTCCAATTTCTTTACCTATTTTTAGTTGTTTCACTATAGAATACCATATATCTAAAGTATAGTATATCACTGGGTCAAAGTTATGCTCCCCTCTTATGTAAGTAGGGGGCTCTATTTCCCCTATATTTGTTTGAACTGGGTTTTTGTGTATAGAAATTTCAATATCTTTCCATCGAGCTACATATCCCTCATCACACCAGCAGATTAGTTGACGTAGTTGCGCAGCATGAAAATACTCTTTTAAATTTGGAAATGCCATTCCCCCTTTGTCTTTAGGTAATTGAAGGGTGGTATAACGTATTTACTAACCTAAATACGTCTGTATCACAACACTGGAGGATTTCCACTCAATGATAAACATCATCCAGATCAGAGGTTAGTAGGTCAACCTTCAGACCCCGGATGTTGATAACATGCCACCACGGACTCGGAGGGGAATAGCACTAACGTATCATAACAAAATATTGGTGAAATGAACTAGTTTGGCGGCAGATAATGTGTTATATAGAGGCTGTGCTTCGGTGCCCCGTGTACTCTGAGCTAATTTCGTCCGAACGACTCCAAATGACACCAAAGTTTTATGCTAGAAATAAGGTCCAGGTTGTAAAAAACGGTAATTATCCTTTAACTCAGGCTTATACTGATGTATGTACCCCTCCTGTGTTGTTTCCCCTCAGTTGAAATTCTTGCAGTCGTCCTCGCGTGCCTTTACTGGCCTCCCCGATGCGTCCGCTCCCCGTTTGTTTCCATGTCGCGGTCCCGGTCGACTGGAGCCTTTCAACGAGAGCAGTTCCCCCGCTGTTGGTCGAGGCCATGTTAGCTTGTGGTGTTAGCTTGCTCTCCTTAATCTCTCGGTTTATTTCTTTTCCTTGGATGACCGGGTTCTTTTTATTCTTCGTTTTTGTTGATGATCCACTCATATTCTCAGTTTTTGAGTTCGTCAGCGTCTATGTCTCGAGTTTTAATGGAGTTTAAAGTGTTAGCATGCGGGAGCTCCTGACTTACGTGTCCATGCTGCTCTTTTTTTAGCTGTTTGCAGGGATGACACATTGGAAACATTTATTAAGACCTTTGTGTTAATTGAACCTACCTTTTGCTCCATCACTGAAGTAAGTGGCTAATAGAAGTACATATTCACAATTGACTGTGTGTAAACATGGATGATGTGTCTCCACTGTGTGCTGCAATCCAAAAGTGAAGCCAAAATATATTCTTTCCAGGAGCTGCTGTGTTGTTTGTGTGATGACATTTGGAGGCAGAGTCTGTGTAGGAGAGCCAGGATGATGGTCTGCGGGACACGCCCCCTCAGCCGTTTCACTGTCTGATGGATGTTTGAGAACAACTTTTGCACTCCCGCCTTTTATATCATCAAATAACAAACTTAATCAAAAATTTAGCAGTTTAGACAAGCATCAGCCTTATTAGAATGACCTATGACAGAAATCATCTTTGGGGAACATTTATTTGACGTGTAATTTTATTTTTCGATTGAGGCTTCACTTTTTGGGAGCTGTGGTATTTTCCATATTCATACACAGTCAGTGGTATAAACACACAAGAACACATTAGTGGTAATTCCAGGTTTTCTCCACTTGGACAGAACTAATTTTCCAACACGTAGCCAATGTTTGATTTTGTCCCTGAAAAACTAATCATTGATGCAACAATATATGTTTTTATGGTGAAAATCTCTTTGAGTCTTATAGGGCAGCAAATAATTTAACCTATTTGAATGCCAAGTGTTTATAGATTTTTGTTAGCAACAGGATTGTAGATTCATCTGCCTCTAGTGCCACCATAAATCATTAAGTAATTAATTATTCATCAGTTTCAGTATCATTTTTAAATCTAACACTTAAGTGTGAAAGGCTGCCAGTCATTGTTAGCATGACAAAAATGATGACAATTTGATGATTGATGACAAGCTCATCTGTACAGTAAAGGGGTCCTGAGCTTCTGCTCTCTGTTGAAATTGTTTGGGCAGCAGCTCAACTGAAACATATTATTGATTATTTGTCAAAAGGTCAAGATATGGCACTGCTAAGCTGTACAAATTGTGAGAAAATGAAATAGTAAAATCTTTTCTTAAATGAGGAAAAAAGGGGGTTTGTTTTCAGCTGAGGAAGATATCAAACAAATGTTGGCATCATCATAGTCAATCCTTATTCAGTCAGTAAATGTCTGACAGATAATCTATTTCTGTGCAATGTCCTTCTTTTACAGCTCTTCTTCTGATGTTTACATTGTGCTCACAGTTTATTGTCCAGGTGCAGCAAGTCACGAACCCACAGTGGGACTTGGAAGTCCAGAGAGAGTTAATGAAATGCTGGTGTAATTTTATATTAATTGACTTCGAAATTTTTCCTAATGAGGTGCTGCATTAGAGTCTAGTCCCTCTCGTTTTGTGGAGACCACCTTAATTATCTGGCACTCTCTGTATATCTGGCTCTTTTGTCTGGATAGCTTTCCAATAGGGAATCATAGAATCATAGATGAGAGAACACACTGGAAACAATGTGTGTGTGTGTGTGTGTGTGCGTGCGTGTGGGTGTGTGTGCGCGTGTGTGTGTGTGTGTGTGTGTGTGTGTGTGAGTGAAAGCATGGAAAAACATCTGCAGTCTGGCTCTTTGTGGAACCAAAAAAACTGAATAAGAAATGTTGATTTGCTTTTAAATTTTCAAATGTGCATGTATATGTGTATGTATAAAAGAACGATGAAAATTGATCATTGACTAGCAGTTGCATTAAGAAAATCTTGATTTTGTTGATGCACATGATAGAAAGGAGTCATTAAATGCCTTTGACGTGGTAACAATCAGCCTCAATCTCTATAATATGCTAAATTAGTCATTTATTAAAGCATGTGCTCAAATTTCCTTTTGTTTTTATTTAGTCTCTATGCTGTTTGGCTTGTTGTGATACACCTTGTGACTCTGTGAATCACACACAGTGTACAGTTAGCTTTGGTGATGTTCAGGGACACCGTGTCTATGCAACAGGGGAAACTCTGAGCTCCTCTTGGGACAGAGCTAAGTTGTCCTGCGGCTCATTCTTCGTCTTCTCAGGGGTTCCTGTGAATGCCTCAGAGCTCTGCAGGGAAAAAGCTGAGGAAGGTTGTTATGGTGGAGAGCTGCACATTATATGGATGCATAATAGAGATATGTACAATGTAATGTATACAATGTAATGTAATATCTCAGTTTTTGTCTATCCTTTCCTCTTACTGGACTTCATAATATTCAATTCTTATTTATTTTGCTTGTTCCACAGTGAATTAGTGTCCCTCATTGGACATCCATGTCTTAATCATAGACCCAAACACCATAAAGACAGATAGATATATGAGAGGCCCCAGCAGGAGAAAATGGCTAAGTGCATGCAAGGCACAGGTACATATTTATCCAGCTGGAAGATTAGAAAGGTTGGAGAGGCATTACAATTTGTCCAGACTTGAGTAAACAATAAAGACAGCACACAATGTTAAGACAAACAGAGACAGACATGGCCATTGTGCTGGATCAGGTTAATGCCAATCACATTATTCAATTTGTCTTCCATAAATTGTAAAAGTAGTTTGATTCACTCCCTATTTTGTTTGTATTTGTAAACCAGATCATTTGTATTACATCATAATGTTCTAAAACATTTGTGCTAGAGGGAACAGTGACAGCAGAAGAGATGTTGCACTGACTGAAACATGTCTGAGAAACCTGACAGCAGTGCAGGTGACTGTTAAGCTTGTTGGTTTATCCCCTGCTGTTCAGTGCCAGCAGGCTCTGCTCATCCTTCCACTTCCCCCTCTTTACCCTTGTGGTAACAGTCTGGTTGGAGACCCCTAATTTTGTTACCAGAGTAACCTGCTTTATCTGGAAAAAATGAGACTCTCCCTGATATATTTGAGAGACAACTCACACAGTAGCCCCATCATGGTTGGTTTAGTAAGTCAGTTCACACAGTGTTGGCACCATGCGAGTACCCCCTGCTGTCCCCGACTGGAAGGTCCCAATGTTATTAGAATCATGTTCTCTCTCAGCATGTCTCAGACTCTGTGTTCATGGGAGTAATTGGTTTGAAATTGGTCTGTTCGCTCAGAGAACATTGTCCCAGCTCTTTTGTGGACAAATAGTTTTTTCAAATAAAAAAAGGACTTTTTAGTCTGGACAATCACAACAATGAATGATTTCCTGGCACTGATGAGATGTCATGAGGAGGTGCAGTGGAATGAGAAAATAGTAGATATGTTTTTTATGTTTTCTGTGTTTTGCTTGGGCTGCATGATTGGTTAAAAAATGATAATATGAAAAACTTTGCATTGGTGTCAACAAACATTTTTAAAATGAAAAAATTAAAGCGGCTCTCATCCTACCCCTATTGTCAAACAACTCTCATGAAATGTCTTGTATCACTACCAAATTTGATCCATTTGGTCCAATTTGCCCATTTGGAAAGTCTAGAAGCTGCGTGTTAAAATTATTTTAACCCCATACAGGTTAGCAGAGATCTAACTGGAAGTTAGCCGGCTCGACTAGTGGAGGTCTCTGGAGCACATTCACACATCCAGAGTGGGAATGTCCTGCTCAACATGAGATTTATAAACTCTGGTGTACTTTTGTTTATCTGGTGGTGATAGGCAGGGGCTTGAATTTAAGTTCCGCATTGCAGATTTAAGTTTTTTTTTTTTTTCTTTTCCACTGAAGCCACCCGCTGCTCCAGTTTTAATTTAGTTTTACACAGTGGTCTGGGTTGTTCTATTCCTTTGATTTATTCCTGCTGGTTTCTGCACATAAGGAGCATGATTTTCTCCCTTTCAGATGAAGCTTTGACATTCATTCTTGTATTAACTTCACAAAAAAGATCCATCACAAAAAATATCTTTACTTTGATGTTGTCAAATATTGTGTCTTATCATATTTCTTTGTGCCTGAGTTAAGTGTTCTTACATCAGTGTTCATTTTAGTCTTTGCTTACTGTCAATCACTTATCATTCACTGCTTCTGCAAGAAAATAATGCCATAAATGTGCCGCTTTACAGACTTGATTGGCACATCCATGTCTTTTTTTGGTGGCTTTTTGACACTGTTAATTTTATCAATGAAAATAAATTCTATAATATAAATTATATGTGGCATGGATATAAAAAAATTCACGAGACGAGACTTTAATGGAAGCTCTTGCACAAAACAACAGTAATGATTGCTTATTAATTGTGTTGATGATTAATTGTTTGATCTTTCTCATCCAGGGAGTGGCACTTGCCTCCCTCTTTTTCATCCTGGTGTCCATCACTACCTTCTGCTTGGAGACCCACGAAGCCTTCAATGAACTGCAGAACCGCACAGAGCGGGTTGTCATCGGCAACACCACACGACAATTGCAGAGGACTGAGATGGTGACCAAGCCCATCCTCACCCTGGTGGAAGGCATCTGTGTGATCTGGTTCACATTTGAATTTCTGGTGCGTATTGTCTGCTGTCCAGACAAGGTGGTCTTCATCAAGAACACGCTCAACATCATTGACTTTGTGGCCATTCTGCCGTTCTACCTGGAAATGGGCCTGAGCAGCCTGTCATCCAAAGCTGCCAGTGACGTTCTGGGTTTTCTCCGCGTGGTGCGGTTTGTTCGGATCCTTCGGATCTTCAAGCTGACACGGCACTTTGTAGGCCTGCGAGTGCTGGGACACACGCTGAGGGCCAGTGTCAATGAGTTCCTCCTGCTCATCATCTTCTTGGCGCTGGGTGTTCTCATCTTTGCTACCATGATATACTACGCAGAGCGCATCGGAGCCAGTCCAAACGACCCCACAGGCTCCAACCACACGCACTTCAAGAACATCCCTATAAGCTTCTGGTGGGCAGTAGTCACCATGACAACGCTGGGTTACGGAGACATGTACCCACAGACATGGCTTGGTATGATGGTGGGGGCACTGTGTGCGTTGGCTGGGGTCCTGACCATCGCTATGCCAGTACCTGTCATCGTCAATAACTTTGGGATGTACTACTCGCTGGCTATGGCCAAACAGAAGCTGCCGAAAAAGAAGAAGAAGCACAACCCAAACCCTGACGCTCCGACTGACTCGGTCTCATTTGGGAAGTCGGATACAAACTCACATAGAGACAGCACTCAGAGCGACACCTGTCCCCTAGCTGCTGAGGAGAGTGTCGGCAGAAACCGTTCAGGTCAGGCTGCCGTACAATACTAAAGGGTCAGTTCACCCAAATTTCATGAAAACATTGTTTCATATACCCGTTGTGGTATCTAGCCATGCAGATAGTTTGGCTTTTAAGATCTGCTTCCAATCCAATGAAGGTGAATTGAATTTCATTTGTGGTGCTCAAAGCATTGAAAAAAAAATCATTTAAATTTCATCAATCAAAATTTAGTGTCAAATAAATATTCCTAATCAAAGCTGTTATAAGTGCATTCTATCAAAGTTAAAAATAGAGGTATATCTTAAAATAATACATTTTATTTAAATAAGATTTATTTCACACACACGCACACAAAAACAAAATTAAATCTGTCTGCATGGCTAAATAACTCTAGGTGAGCAAGAAAATGTTTTTTCCCTCTAACTTGGGTGAACTGGCTATTGACATTAATGTTACAGTTTTTTGTTTTCATTCATTCATTTTTTTTATTGATACAGATTGTTTTGTTTAATTTGTTGCATAAATTGGTGCATTCGTCTTTTTTAAGACACACATATTCAAGTGGCCTTAAGCCTAATGGTAACATAAAAAGCCATTGCATTTCAAGTCTTACACATAGTTCCTGAGGCTTCTCGGTTTGCCTGACAGATGAACCGCGTTCAGTCATAAAGACAGTAACACACCGGGATCAAATTACTCCTCATAACATCTCCGTTAAATTGGATTTCATCACAGAAAAATACCGATTTTATGCAATATACCTCTGGCTTTGTCTGGGCCCTCAGGGGAGACTCAATAAAAGCTTTGGCATTTACGTTGCTGTGTCTTTTTCTCTTCTTGTCAGACTCCAAACAGAACGGAGATGCAAATGTGGCCCTTTCAGAGGAGGAAGGCTGCAGCCTGACCCAGCCGCTGTCTCCCAGTGAAAAGTGGTCCCTGCGGTGCTCTCGAGGGCGAGACAAAGCTAAGAAAGAGGCCACCTGCTTCCTCCTAACCTCTGGAGACCCCAACGTTCACACTGGTAGGTCACATACATACCAGCACTTACTTGAATATATGCTTACTGCTTATAGCATTGCACATCTAAATGTATGCTTGCTTTTGTTGTAGCTATACTGTGGTTTGAGTTCTCTGGGATATTCAATTTTAGTTCAAATTTGGTCTTCAGATATTGTAATTCCTCTACTGATGATCTCTGGGAATTCAACAGAAAATCTCATGAGTCAAGATCAGGTTGGAATCCTGTATCCAATGAGTTCCTGACAAGATCAGTACTGCTCGATGTCTGTATGATAAATAAAAATCTGTCACCAGCAGCATTTTACTCAGACCTAAAATCAGGGGAAGTGAGATGAGAAGATTGCGTCTCACACAACTAGGAAACAGTGAGTTTAGCTTATCACAAAGACTGGAGACAGTGGGAATCAGTCCACTTCCACTACTTTTAAAGCTCACACATTATCAAGTTATATGAATAAAATTCTTCGAGTCTCAGTTGGTTGCCTGGCAACCTCATAAATGAAAAAAACTTACATCTACAAAAGAGGATTTTTAACTTTGACCAGACTAGCTGTTTCCCTCTGTTTCCAGTCATCATGCTATGCTAAGATAGCCAAGGGCTGCAAGTAACGATTATTATGGCTATCGTTTAATCCATTGATTATTGTAATTATTGTGTTGATTATTTTTTTGGTCCATAAAATGGTGAAAGCTGCTAGTCAGTTTCCTAGGACCAAAGGCAGTGTCCTCAAATGTCTTTTTTTTGCCCACAACCAAAAGATATTCAGTTTACTGTCATAGACTAAAGAAACCACAAATAGTCACGTTTGACTAGTAGGAAACAGAGAATCTGGTATTTTTTACCACTAATTGATTAATCGTTTCAGCTCTACACAAAACCTGGCAAGAGAGGAAATAAGCGTGTGTCCCAAAATGTTAAACTCCTTGAACTAAACCTCTTGCCATGTCTATGTGTTGTGGGTGACACCCTGATGGAGAATTTAATAACTACAGTGCACAGGTGATTCATCACAGTGAGGATTTTACTTTTATAAATACTGTATGAAGAACCTTGGACTTCATACAGTATTTATAACTTTGTTCCCTTCTTTTTCTTTTTGCTGTCAGAGGGTTTAACATGACTAAAAGTCTACAGCCAGGCTTGCAGCCCACGCTGTAATTACACACCAGAAAACAGAGTTGATGGATGGATGAAAAATTGAGAGAAAATTTAGCTATTCTTAGATCCGCACCGGTAATGGGCCAAAAAATGAAGGTTTGGCCTCAGGGTTATGAAATGACAGAGGGAAGATCATGTTGTTAGCTAGATGCTGTTAGTTAACTCAAAGAGCTTTATCCTCTGTATGGTGGGCTTTTTATTATTAGTTTTGTAATGATCCTATCATGAATTCAAGTTGTACAGGTGATGGCACTAAAAAGGAAGTCAAATAAATTAGTCCTGAGGACCATGAAGAGGCATCCATGTGTTGATAAAATGGATTTAAGTAGTGTTTAATGTTACTGTATGCCCACTCAACCTCAGCAACAAAATTTAAACAACATTCTGTTTTGCATGGAGGAGATGTGTAAATGTCTACAGACAGAAAACCCCCAGTATACTCACTTCCATTATTAGGCTTCTATCATCTTTCCTGCAGCGTCCAACTGGCCAAAGCAGATTTCAGTCATTATTCACCAGAGAGTTCAAAAGAAAATCAATGGAAGAGCTTTGTAGTACTAATTGCATCATCTATCTGTCTGTGTGCGCTCAGCGAAAGACTCTTTCTTGAATAATCACTTTCCCGGAGTGCTGCAGCATAGAGTTGGTAGTAACACAATGTACCAAACAACCTGTTGTGTCTAAATATGTAAGGAATGCTTCACATACTCAAGTACGTATGTTCAGGTTCAAGTGCAAGCATTTGCAACATAATTGGATTCAGTCGATCATCTTGTGAGACCCAGATTGCATTAATACAGCTTTAACCAACATACTATCACAGTGATTACTAACTTTAGCTGCCCATTTTGAACATGCACAACCAGTTTTCTGTATTTTTGACTACTCTAAGAGTTGCCTGAATCTGATAACATGGCTATGAAGAAGAAGAAAAAGGAGATGTTCATTTTATTCAGTGAACTGACATCCGCTGTCAGCTTCTCATCTCTCTCCTCTTGAATGGCTGCTGGATCTCATATCTGATCTTTTCAAACTACCCAAAAGCCCCTTGTGATAGGAGGCTCTATATTTGGCATCTATGGATCCAGTCCTGATATCCTGAGCACACATCCCACCCAGACAACATCCTGCCTCCAAACAGCCCGACAATACTGAAGGTGTTTTCCTGAAAAGCTGCACTTTGCAAAAAAGCATTTTTCTACTAAAGCTCATTAGCACATCATTGTCGAGGAAAGAAACAACACATAAATGGGGCACTTATTGTTGCTTAGCCCCTGTGAGAGTGTATACACCCGATTTTTTTGACAGCCCATTACAGGTAAATTGTATTTGAACGTTTCCTGAAAGCCTCTTCAATTCCTGAATGTATTGAGTGTTGGATATTAGGTTCATGGCATGTTGTTACATGGAAAAAAAATCACACACAACCCTATTATATCTGGTAAATGAGAAAAAGGGGTGATCGTGGACATGTAGTGATGCTCTGGGGAGTAGATCATCTGTCAATATAAGATTCACAGCCTCACAGTCACAGTGGAAAAGACATAAACACAGAAAAAACACAACTTGTCCCCCAGCCTGCTTTCACGCAGATTTCTCTAATAACACACTGAATAATCTGGTCAGCTCATTAAATTGTCGAGCGAGCCTTCTTCTGATCGCAGAAACAAAAACAATGGAAAGCTGAGCAAAGCCAGAACACCTCAAAACTAATCTTTGAGAGAGAGAGGAGGGGGGTAATTCAATCCTGAGCCCTGTGTCTGGTGAGTATGCGGATAATGACATCCCAGTCTATTACAGGCAAATATCACACATACACAACACATTTTAGTGCACATTATCTACAAAAAGGGTTCAAGTGGACTTTCACTGTTTCCTAACAATGTTAAAAATAATTGTACCCGGAATAAAAATCAAAACCCCTCATTTTTGTCCAACATGCAAAGGCCATTTTGAGTTGGTTAGATGGAGATAGATTATGTCACAGTGGATCTGCTCTTTGGAGTGATGCTCATAGGGGATGGTGCTAGGTTAATTGCAAGATGTAAGGTATGGATAATATTTCACCAGAGCAGTATGGCAGGAAACGGACAGATGGATGCAGCAGGTCTGAAGATGCTCAGATGGTTATCAGTGACAGGAAATGGTCACCCGCCCTGTAGTAGGAACAAAATGCTGGCTGATTTAAAGCGATTAAGGTCATCACAGGGAGTGTGTGACAGTGTTAGTACTCGCTGTCACAATTTACACATACAAAAGCAAACACCGTCCTGGTTGAAAGCACACTGTGTCTGCGATGTGACAACTGCCAGCTTACAATGAGCACATAATGGTGTGGCAAAGCATTCAAGTGCAGCTAAGAGAGCAGCAGCACACAGATATATAAGACGAACAGAAAAGGCTTTGGATGAGCTTCCATATTCCCAAGTGACTCCTCTGGATGGCTGCCACTAATAGGTTTCCATTAACAGCATGGGTGGTCAAAGCCTCCTGCTGGCCTTCCAAGTTCAGATCAGTAGGATTTCTCTGTGTGTGGAGTACAGCCAAAATCTGAATCAATCAACAACAATTTTGATAAACAATTAATCATTTAAATATTTTATTAAACAAATATTTCTAATTTTGAATCATTTCAGCTTACATTTATGGTTTTTCAGCTGCTCTTTTTTATATAATTATAATGATATAATATATAAAATAATATTGTAATATCTTTATGAAACTTACAATGGACATTTTTCACATTTTATGTATCTATATATTTTATACATAAAAAAATATTAAGGATTAACTGAATTCAAAAACGCTTCTCCCAGTTTATTTTCTAGGTCTTTCATCTTCATATCATAAGTCACTGTGTTTCATTAGATTTCTGTCCTTTGTGTTTGCTAACAGAGACCTGTAAGGACATCCTCGCTGCCACTGGAAACTACGCTCAGCCAGAGGTCACCACTCTGACCTAATGCTGATTGGCTACGAAAAGGAGAAAGAGCACAAACTGGCAGTGGAGTACATTCTGTGCAGAGCTGCAGCAATGGTCCCTGCTCCTCCTTCCTGAATGAACTGCAGACAGGATTTATTTTTTATTCATCACGAGATTGTTTTTGTTTTTTGTCTCTGTCATACATCTAAAACCCTGTGTTAGAATATCACTCATTTACATGTTACAAAGCATTTTGTATGTACTGCATGATCTAGCATTATATGATGTACCTTGAAAATGGACTACAGCTATTATGCTTTCCATTTAGTGGACATGTCTTAACCTGAAGTGACTGTTATAATGACATAGCGACAGTTTTGTTAATCAGATATAGCATTTGTTATCGTGATTTTTCTTTTTTTTTTCCTGTGTTACAGAAACAGTCTGTTATAGTTCTTTTAGGGACTCAAAGACACTTAATCATCATTTGGATGAATGTCTTGTATCCATAAATGTTGTCAAGTAAGAACACTTAACACACTTGTGAATATGGGATTGTACAGCCTAACTGTTACTGTGAACTAGGATTAGATGAAACTTGAAATCATTGTTTGATCCTCAACAAAAACAGACCCAGCGCTTTTTGTCCTTCATCCGGTCTCTGCCTTCTGTCGTGCCACTGCTTTTTAACACTGACCACAGGGACAACATGCAGATACTTTGTCAAGACACAGCGTGGTATGAATGCCGCTCAGGCAACACATTGTTTGTAAATCCTTGTACAATAAGAGAATTTAACAAGAGAGAAAAAAAAATCAATGGAGCAGTATTGTCTGTCTATTAGCCATATACAATAGATGCATCAGTACTGGTTGAGTCAGGACCAACTCTATTAGATTACATGGTAGACTTTCATTACCATCATTCATAAAGGATACATATAGTACAACGCCATTAGTTCCACTTGTGCCTCACGTTGAGTAATGGAGTTAAATGTGTGCAGTGATGTAATTAGACTCGTTCCTTAACACTCCTGGTTGTGTCCGTTCTGTAGAAATGCTGTTAAATGTATCCACAGAATAAGAAGGAAGAGGAGTGCGGTTTTCTTTCACTTGTGACTTATGATATATTCCTCATGGTCTACCATAGTGGCCTTATGTTTAATAAACAAAGGGAAGGTTCATTTCATCTTCATTAGCCTCAGAGGTCTGTAATTATGTATAAGCACAGTTGTACGTACAGTATGTAGCACAGTACAATATTCTGGATCATTCCTTCCTCTCTCCTGTGTATATGACATGCTTATGCACCATGAAATAGCTGTTAACCAATAATGAAAGAATATTATTTTGATAATTCACCTTTTCAGCCTCATTTCTTCTTGTTGTTTCATGTTGTATACTCGAATGTGACAGAGAAGCACATCAGTTTCATATTTTCGCATTAGAGATTGTCTATTGTAGGTGACTGTGATGGATTATAACCCCTGTCAGATGGTATGTGTGTGTGTGTGTGTGTGTGTGTGTGTGCGTGTGCGTGCGCGTGTGTGCGTGCGTGTGATGTTATGTCATGTAGGCATGTGTTTCTATGCAGAAATACAAATAAAATCATTTCCCCCTCCAGTTTTGAAAATAAAATCTTGTCGTTTATGTACATGCTGGGGTCTTTTTTCCATTCACAGCTTGCAGCATCTTTTTCCCATTAACTGCACTGTTTGTGTCCGTTCAATGTTGCTGCTGTGTTATCTACTGTACCGCTATTTATAGTGGTGACACAAGGGTAGTCTGGTTGATCTTGTTTTTGCTCAAAGTGGTGCATCGCCAGTTGCAGCCCTGCTCTACTCTGCCTCCATGATTATGTACTGAAGGTGTAGATGGCATACAGAACACATCTCCATGGAGATTTGAGATGACAGGCGACACTAATTACTGCTCGGCTGCCTCCATCTCCCCCTCCCCGCTCCGTCTGTCTTTCACACGCTAATAGACGCCACTCTCTCACTATTTCTCACACACATACACACACCCCCCATCTCAGTGTGATCGTCATGGTTGTTGCTCATGGGGAGCGTTTTGATGTTCAGAGATGTATTGTGGAGCACACTGTGGCGATGAAGGGCGGATGGGGGGGGGGCAAGGTGTCATCAGCGAGTCTAAACCATGAAGACTGCGTGAATATGAAAGCAGACACCATGTCTTCATATAAAAAAGCAGACACACTCTGCTACCAAAGCTGAATGTGGCAGACTGATTGGTCAGATAAAAGCAGGGTGACAAGATGACAAGAAGACGCTCTTAATCTGTCGCTCAAATATCTCACAAATGCATTATTGATATTAAATGTTGACTTGCGAAAAATTCAGATCATTTTCAAGTCAACAATTTAATGCCACAAAAAGGATCCAAAAGTTACCAGACTACATTGAACAATTATGTGATGTGGATTTTACAGCTTGATGACCTTTTAAATCAGATGCATTAAATCTTTTAAATATTTAAAGGGATAGTTCACTCATTTTCTCACTTCCCCTCAGAGGTACAGACATGCAGACAGTTTTGGATTATTATTATTATTTATTCGTCTTTCCAGATATAGGACCTTATTACTCACAGTAATCTACAGATTACTAGGGTTTATTTCTGTAGAAAGTAGTTTTCTGCTGATGAAATGTGGTTAATAACAGTATTTCTCAGTTGTTATACTGAATGGTGGACTATTTTGCTGCTTCTTTTCATTTGAGCAGTGTGATTCGTATATTTATTAACATGTCACTTCATTGGTAGTGCAGTTGCAGTTGAAAATTACCTGGAAGATTAACAATGTTGATATATGTGCATTGTCCTATAAAAACATAAATTAAATGTTATTTGTGGGTGCTATTAGCACCATAAACTAAATTCCATTCACTTCCGTCATATTAGGATGAATGCAGAAATCTAATAGATAGATATGTTAAAATATTATAAACAAAACCAAAATATATCTCCATGGCTACACAACGCTAGAGTTAAGTGATATAATAGGTTTTTTCGTAATTTGGATAAACTGGCTATTCACATGAGTGACAAGAATTTTGCAGGTTGGAGTCTTTTACATTTAGTAAATGTAAAAGACTCCAACAATTCAATAAACCGTATAATTTTATTTTAGTGTTCATCAAGTCCGCATTCATTTCAGACTATTTCATGCTGTCATAAGATAACCAGTCAAAAAGCAACCTGTTTTGAGGACACTAAGTTGTGGTTCAAATTGTCATGTCCATTATTTTACCTTCTTCCAATGCACCTGCAAGAGATATGCTGCAGTCAAATATTTCATAGGGAGAATGCTGGGTGGTGATTGATGAATCAATTATATGTGTTTTGTAGCTCAGGACATCATATTTTAATGTCAGTCAGTTTTATTTGAATGTCATGGTCGTACATCATAGGTATCCTCATAACCACCTGGTTGTAACCACTGCCACAGCTGCACTCAAGATAACCCAAACACAAATAATCTCACTAACCCCACAGGGAAAGTCCACCTTAACAGTCCTCTTTAAACTTGTGTACGTCTCTGTGCTCAGAGGTGATAATTGCCCAGCTGGATCCTTTGATTTGGTTGAATGCCATATTTTGATGACTCTATCAACAAAAGCAGCCATCATGGTAGAAGCTGATAGTTTTCCACACCTGAATAACTCCATTAGTGAAGCAGCATCTCTTGTTCACAGGGCCGGGAGGAAAGATGATTGACAGATTTAAAGGGCTCTGATTCATGAAACATGATGAGCTCAGGCAGAAGAGAAAGAGCCGGTCCTGGAAGTTGAGAGAGAATCTGTCGGGGCTTGTTCTGTCATCCTTGATTACTCCCTTTTATTGTTTCCCCTCATTTCTTGCTTTATTTCTTTCCTCTCAGTTGAAGGTTGTCATGACAATATCGAACACAGTTTCCATGGAGAGAGGCTCAGCCCGAGCCATTTTACCATTTCATTCATTGGTGCGACTGTGGAAAAGGGGCCATCTTGACTTCTTACCTTGCTTAACAGAATAATAAACTTTCATTTATTTAAGGCTTTATGAGGATGTAAGTCAAAGTGTGGCCGATGATAGATAACAGGGACTTTCCACTTTACATTGGAGATAAGGGGCTCCCATATAATATATGAATTATCAACACCAGACTGTTGTAGTCTGCAAATTTTGAGGGCAAAGATTTGTGCAAAGTGAGATTTGGATACATTTACCGAAGACTCTTTGGCTATGTCATTCCTTTCAGAATAAAAACACTGTCTGTAATCTGCTCACAACACATAGTAGTTGTCTTTATTAGGAATTACAATATGCTTTCAGACAAAGATACAGCTTTGGCTTTGACTTTGGCTTTGACTTGCATCTTCATTTTAATATGTCAAATACACAGTTGTAATTATTGTTTTACCCCCCCTTGAAGCAGGATGCAAAAATCATAATCTGACAACAGTAACAGGTGATGATGTCATGTCAAACGTGCAACTCCTGAGGATTCTGACCCTGTCTGTCAGTATTCACAGGCTTTCCACCAGTCTCATATGAACAAAGGGAAAAAACAGACATACAATGTGGTTGCTATGCAGATGGAGCTTGGGGCTTTTTTTTCTTCCCTTCATCTCTCCATTTTCCAAGTTCAAAGGTCATCCTCATTTGAAGAGCTAACCTCTATTACCCTCCAGAATTTGAGTGGATGTGGAGCCACAGGAGCTATTCACTGTCGTCATTACATGCAGCAGAAGATCCTGTGTCATTATTGTTTCTGGACTGAGCTCACAATCATTATTGTTTTATTTTATCCCTTCAGATTATGTCTCTCTGTCTGTCTGTCTGTCTGTCTATCTATCTGTCTATCTATCTATCTATCTATCTATCTATCTATCTATTATTTGCATATTTTTGGCCATAATTCCTAATTCCTATAACATATTACTCACCAAGTTAATGCAGAGATATAGCAGCGTAGTGACAAACTGGGTTGAAACACAAGCAGAGTGAACTGCTGTCTGTTCATCTGAAGTCAGATGAACAGACAGAGGCAACAAACGCAAACAGTAAAATTATGAATCCAGCTTTCCAAGATTAACATCAGTCATAATTACAATCAGTTTATAGACTGACTTATACAGTAGGTTCAACTTTGACCTATTTTGCATGTGAACAGTTTTCCTGTCCAATGAGCAATTATCATGGTAAATGTTGGGTGCTCTCACTTTGTTTGACTTCCAATTAAAGTCCTTTTTAGATCATATATGACTACATTGTTGGCTTAGTTACAACTTGTCAGATCCCCTTACTGCTATTTCTTGCACTGTCTGACTTTGTTGTAGTGATTTTGTTGTTGGATCTCAACGATTCACTTGGTGATACAAAATGAAACCATCAAAATAAACCAGAACTGTCTTTTAAACTGGAAACAGCAAATATCAGCATTTTTCCAACCATCCTGCCAGTGCCTAATGATCATGACTGTCCTAAAGAGAAAAGCCCACTGACCATAAATACTAAACCCAATATAATAAGTGAAACCAATCTAGTCCTGTGAGCAGGGATGGAGACGTAATGATCTGTGAAGAGCAGAATAATTATTTTTCAGTCAACTATCCTAAAGGGAGTTTTCCCCCTACCCCAGAAGCATTATGTGTTCAGCAGAAGGCCAGTCTCCTGTGGGCCACTAATGGACAGCACTCCCTGTCCTCCTGTGGTTTGTGTGTGTGTGTGTGTGTGTGTGTCTGTGTGTCTGTGTGTGTGTGTGTGAGAGAGAGAGAGAGAGAGAGAGAGAGAGAGAGAGAGAGAGAGAGAGAGAGAGAGAGAGAGAGAGAGAGAGAGAGAGAGAGAGAGAGAAGAGAAAGAGAGACAGAGGGATTAAACATGTGAAACTAATGTCCAGGAATGAAAGAACATTGATATTTCCCTTTGAGTCTACGGCTCCATCAGCGCTGACCCTGGTGTGCAATATATCACACCAGCTCCCCCACTCCTGTCTCCTCTTTCCTCCTTAGCAACCTTCTCATAATGATCAGCACCAACAACAGACCAGCAGAGCATGACAACCAAAGCTAACACACAATCAAAAACTACATCACATTCATATGAATTCTTGATACCCTCTATCTGGTCTATCTCTGGTAAAGGGCCAACTTAAGACAAAGGTGGATAAGATGTGTGATGACTGGCTGCCAGACACTGAAAAGTACTGATGAAGTTAACCATATGCAGCTCCAAGAGGATGCCAAAAACAGTCATCAGGACACATGGTAAACAGCTGAGTCAATCACTAACAGCTTGTGACTGAAATAATACAAGGTTTGATCAGCAATGTTTTATCGCTGCTGAATGTGGGTCCACTTAAAGCACAGATATCATGGAAATAATAAAACAATTGCATGAAGACCAGTAAATAATTTCATATGTTTTCTTTTTGTTTTATGTTTTCATTACTGAATATGAATGCCTGAAATGGCCAATAATTGGCTGTTTCCATCAGCTGTTCAGATGTTGTGGACCCACATCTTAATAAGTGATCAAGGTTCGAGCCAGTGGAAAGGCCAAGAAGCAGAGACGCTTCATTATAAGCTGGTTTGTCCTGGACTGAGGGAGGAAAATATGTGATTTGTGATGAGGAATCTAGTTCATACAGCTGTGTTTCTAAAGTACTTTTGTCTGGACCCCGATGCTGTGTTCACATTGTGTCACATGGATGGAAAGGAAATATTCCCATTTTATGGGCTTGCAAGTGTTTGTCATTTGACTCAGGGAGGTTGTATGATAACTGAGTTGATCATATGAAGGTATTACAATACTGCACACTGGCAATATAACATCATATCTATGAAATTGAGAACTGATATAGTGTTGGGTGTGGGGTCCTGTTCAATCCTCTAAAAGTTTCTCAGTGGCCCATGAAGCCAAAAAAAGCCATGTCCTGCTGTATAGAAATTACACAAATGAAAACATACTGTGTACAGTATACTCTATGGAGCATGTTCACTGCAGACTTCCAACAGCTGAGACAGCTAACTTCCGGTTTAGCCCTCTGGCTATCTTGAATGAGGATAAAACAATTAAATTGTGTAGCTTTTCAAGACTTTTGAAATGTGATCAGACCGAATGGATAAAGTTCTATAGTGAAATGAGTCATTTGATTTAAAGGCGTCTCTTTCAGTTTGTAACTCATTCGCCTGCTATGTCAAATTTGCTTCATGGCCTTGTACTTTTCCTTTATCCAGTTCGCTTATCACATGAGGCATCCATGTTTGCTTACTTTGTCAAGCAATTCCATATAATTAAATGCCATGTTACATATTGCAGTTTTCAGAAAAATCTATCTAGTTTCCAAGCTGTAATTACAACTTGGTGTTTGATGTGAACACTATTTGAAATAGTTAGATAATTTGGGAAAATGCACTTATTGGTTTCTTGCAGAGTGTTAGATGAAATAATTGATACTGATTTTTCAAAATATGATAGTCACTATAGACCGAAAACATCTGTGTATTTACACATCTTAAAAATTACCTGTCAAGTTTCCTGATTGTTGAATGTTTTGGTCATGTTCCTGCTCTGTGAGAGAACAATGTCTCAACAGTAAACCTTCACCAAGTGACCTGGCTGATTGGATTTGTGCCACATAGTGAAAAAAACAAAAAACAAACTGCTTCATCTCTATGGTTTTCATACTCAGATATCTCCCAGATTGATTGTTCATGTAAACAGTTGGACAATCGTGCCCTGCTTTTCCAAGAAACACTTACACGTTATTCTGTACTAAGTAACAAACAATATTATCATTCAAAGTTACAAGTAACAAGCTGACTGATTTATTTTGGTGATATTTTCCGAAGTGGCTGTGTAAAATATCTTTCTTTTTGAATGTGAAGTCAAGTGCACAGTGGGGAAGTTTATGAAACATTGAACCTCAATGTTGTTTGCCTCATAACCTCTCTTAAAGCTTTTTACTACCATTTAGTAATACATGTTACTGAGGGCTGAGATACCTCTCAGACGGAGAGATGTCCTGTGCAAGAGCTTGGCCATTATGTCTAAAGACGGACAGGAAATAACACAACCATTAGTGTGTGCATTTGCCTCTTCACAATGCCCTCTCAAGCCTCTGAATACTGGATCCATTTAGATACATCCCCACATAGTCACTTCCTGACACTTTGAAAGGAAATAATTAAAACATGGATAGTAGAAATGAGCAGTATGAGCTCATGAATATTAATCTCTCCTGTGGCGTCCCTCAAAAAAATGCCTTCACATACCGTAAAGGCTCATGTAATGTAATCTGATCTTCTCTTTTACAGTAACTCTATATAACAAACTTTTATCATTACACATACTTATGAGATCTTTACATTTGTCTGAAATCAATGAAGAGTTAGAGAATAAGTACACTTTTTTTCTCGGCAGAGGTCTAATCAGGACCCACTGCTCTTCAGTTATCGTTATGGACAGGGCGTTTCACAGCAGCACTCCAACAGAATGGTTGAATGGGTGCAATCATCCCTTTTGACTGGGCCAGCACACACTAAATGGCTAATGCATTAGTGATGAAGCCTCCCCCAGGTAGGTGGGAAACCATTAATGTACCAATGTTTCTCAATCAAGGAATTATTGTGCTACCTTTGATTGCTCTGTATACAATGTGAAGTGGTTAAATATTTAATATTGCTTTCTATTACTAATTGCAGCCCTCTCAAGTATCTGGCTGGGTTTGTGGAAGCTCCTGTGATAAAAAAGAGAGAGACTGTAAGGTATGTTTTTACAATTACAATGGAGGTCAATACAATTTCAATTGAAGAGTGCAATTTACTTAAAAAATCCTTAAAACTAAACAAAGACGCTGACTCCAGAAACATCTTCCTTGTTGCACCATAAAATTCAGTCAAAAGGTACATGACACCTGAATATTACATACTTAAGAAATTATGATCAAAATGTAATAATCTATAACAAGCAAAAAACCAAACAAAACAAAACGTCTTGCTCTCCACATGACTGCTCATATAAGCTGGTTGCCTGAGTTTTCCAGGAGCATTTAAATGCATCATACATTTGTGGATCAGAGACTGAAAAAAAATAGAGTCTTAAAACTGAGACTCTGATCCACATGTGACAGGGGACATTCAACAATCTGTAAATGAAGAAAACCTCGCAAATATTAGCCATGAACATGAAGTACGAAATATATTGTATTTGTAGAATACTGTCATTAATTCAGTAAGTCTTGTATTTATTTGTAAGAAAAAAAAGTGTTATAGTCTTTCAAATTTGTTGTTATTTGTTGGATTGGAAAATTAATTTGTGAATACCACAAATCACTCATATAGTGAACAAATTTGTTTGTGGATCATGAAACACTCATTTGTCACCAGTATTGAGACTTAAAAACGTATTAACTGAAAACATACCAGGACTCTAAATGATTACTGTTGGCTGACCAATAGTGTATCTTCATCAGTCAGTCAGTGACTCAGTGATGGACATGCATTTAGGTTTTAGGGCTGCCCCAGCTGCTGTGGTCAAGCCAAAAAGTTCAAATGGTGACACACTCACTGCTTTAGCTGCTGCTGCGAATGATGACGCTATAAAGAAACTAGACATGCAAGTTTACCTGCAACATTATCCCTGTATTAGTCCCCACCATCTGTATTATTTCTTCATAGGTGGTGTTTTCCTTTGCTTCATTTACACCAACCTATGGTGTGAACAAAAGTGTCTGTGACGTCAACAGACAGATTTAGTGTAGACCTGAAACCATAGCAACCAATGGAGCAGCTTCAATCAATGTAGTGATCAATGAAACAAATAAGCCCCCAGCTAGATCATAATCCTCCAGCTCTGGTGATCATTTGTAATTGAAATGGAGAAAAAAACTATTCTAATCGGATGGTTTATTTTTGACATAAGTGAAGCATGAGTCATTTTTCAGCAGTAGTGCTTATCTATCCATCAGTGTTTTACAGCACAACCAAAGAGCCATTCCTTCCAGTAAAATGTAATTTTTTTCTCAGATTTCTGAAGATGTTTCCTATAGGGAATCAGATGCACAGATCATTCACATGGGAAATACAGTATGTCTGCCCTGATATTCCACCATGGAATATGATGTTGTATTTCTGATTGAGATGCCTCATTAGTGAGATAATTATCACAATATCGACTTACAAGATTCCTGCCAAGTGCTGCTGGAGCAGAATCTCAAAAGAATGAACTGATCTCAAATATTTCCAGAGATCCTGCCGTCTGCTGCCAATTTTTTTCTTGCGCTCATCCCAGGATATTGATATTTCCATCTGCTCATGGCTCTGGCCTTTGCTATGGATAAATAATATTTTGTTTTAGGTGGAACATATTTTTTGTATCTTTTTTACATTTTAACTGGCAAGAGTGTCTAATGGTGACACCAGAAATAAAATCCTTTTTATGTATTTTTTGCTTTAAATTGTAGTAGGGATCCCAAAGCTTCATATAATATTCTGAATAGAAAACATAAAGTCTTAGGTCAGTATAAATATATACATTTAATGAAGACAGAATATTGAGTTTGAATTCATTAACCTCAATTAGTTGTAATAGTTCACAACCTCATGAAACTAATTATGCTCTAATAGACAGTTAGATGTCAGCTTAGGTTCACTGTTATCTAACCAATTAGCTAAACTTCTAACTAAATGTTATTTTTCAACTGAAATTGAGCTCCCTGTGATGCTGATCTAATTTAAATAAAAGTAGTGTACTGTCATATGCCTTCAGTGTAGATGCCTTCTCTTAACTTCTATGAAATATATTCTATTTTATGAGAGTAGCTACCAGTAAGCCAGTGATCCTGGATGCTGTGTGGGTTCATGGGGTTCAGGAGGTAGAGAGGGCTGTCCACTGATCCAAAGGTTGGAGGTTCCTGGTGGTCCTTAGGCAAGATACTTGACCCCAAGTTACTCATGTTTGTTGTACCAATACCCTACATGGTAGCTTGCCGCCATCAGTGTATGAGTGTGTGTGTGTGAATGTAAGTGTGAAAGGCTGAATGAGCAGCGAAACACTGTAAAGCACTTTGGATAAACACACTACATAAATGCAGCCATTTAATAAATATTACTTGTGTAACTCGAAGTTCTTGAGATGAGTTGTATTTGGCCAACATTTATTAAAGGTTGAATATGTAGAATATTTATTAAAAGCTATATATTTTTTTTAAAATAATACAGCCACGGGGCGTTTTGAGGGGTACAGAATGAAAGTATTGCTTTTCCATAAAAAAATTTTTTTAGTCTGAATTAATATTTTTAAAATTTTTTGACGGGTTCGACAATGACGTTCTGACACGTTCTGTGTACATTGTACCAGCCAATTAGCGGCCGGAATTGCGGGTTGCCAGGGTTGTCTGTTGTTCCGGTGCAGCTACTGTAGGCAGGCACTGGGTGAAATGGAGTTGTAAACAAACACGGCCGTGTTGGACTCACTAAAACCAGCGTTTTTTGCTCTCAAGTACAACTTTTCATCACAAAACTTCGAAGGTAAGACAGAATATCTGTTAGTCACTGTAAATAAGTGGTTGTTTACCTTTGTATGCTGCTGGTTCACTGAGTTTTTAGCGCAATAATAGTGGTACTGTTGAACTCGCCAGGGTCTTAGCTTTCATATGAGATGCTATTTGTTTGTGTACCATGAAGTATCAAAACGGTAGCAATGGAAATGTGGAGAGTGGGTTGACTTTCTGACGCTATTCGGATTTTGATATTTGATCATTAACCTCTTAACGCACGCTGTTCCGTTCACGGGACGGGACGGATGTTAGAAGGTAGCCACACGGTCTTCTGAATGTTTTAAACACCAACCCTTAAACATATATACTCATGCCGTACATTGTTGGAAAGCTTAGATTGTTCTGATTCATTCAAGACCACTCACGACTTATATGGTTGCTCACAGCCGTAATAGTATTACCGATTAGCTCGGCTAGCCACTCAGCTAAGTGAGAAAAGCTATAATGCCTACATACCTTCAAAGTCTTCCCTTTATCCACAACGATCATCTTATGACTCAGGACTTTCTGTACAGCTTGCCAAGTATCCATTCTTGTGAAATATGAAATCCGTTTTCATAAAACCGGAATATTTTCCTCAATATGTCCATGTATTTAGTCCAACACGTAATGTAATAACACAAATAACAAACCATATACGGTCCGTTTACGTCATTTCCTGACCTGCGCGTCCATCTCAGACTACACGTGACTAGATGTTTACGACCGTGAGCCTCTTCTGCTTCTGACGACACCACACACAAGCCAATCGGTGTTTAGGATTAGGCAGTACATGCAGAGACATTGCTGCTACTCCCACTGGCGTTACAATGTAATGTACCTCGGTGGTTTCCAAGTCAGTTACAGCGAGGGTATGTTCACTTCCTGTTTTCAAAATAAAAGCACCAACTCTATCGTTATGGTTTTCTTAATAATAAAAGGCAACGGGTGTTTTATTTTGTGAAAATGTCCGGAAGTGCGTTACTCGCTACGGCTAACTTGAGTGGCTCCGAATTCGCAGGAACAAAACTTTAAGCAGATGTTATTTGGACAAATTCGCGTCACATTGTGGATCTAAAGGGCTACTTTCTCGCCTAAAAAGGTTAGACATGTGGATAAAGTGGTATATTTACAGAGTTAGAGCTAAAATAAAATCCGGCACCGGACCTGCCAACCCGACTGCTGGAAATACTTTTTGGTTGTTGCGACTACGATCTCGAGACATTAGATGGCGTTGTTCTGCTCATTCTACATATCTACCTTTAAAAAACGATAGATCATGAAATTTGCCTATAAAAAGCTATTGTGTAAATAAAGGCCTGTAATGACAAGTCAGAGGCTGACAACAGTAACTTACACATTGCACACTAGCTCCTCAGCATCAAATGGCAAACAGACACAGTTAGCAACTGGTTGGTGAATATAGTCGAGCATTTAGCAGCTAAAGAGCCATATATTTCAGTCATAAGTTAGTGGAAACCAAAAACAAGACTGAAAATGAGTGAATATTGGACTCCAAATTAATAGTAATGGTCCTTTGTAATGTCTGAATGTGTAAATGCAATGGATTGTGAACAATTTTACCAAATAAACTTAAAATGTGATATTATGTCTTTGCTTTTGTTTTCACTGCTCCAAAGTAACCAAAAAAACAAGAAAGAAAAAACCCCAAGAAAAACAAAAACATTCAGTTATTGCAGGTTTAAGGGATTTTAAAACAATATGAACAAAATAGCTGCATTAACGGTTAGATGCCTATTTCTGCTGCACTACTGACAGCTTGCATTTATCATTTTATCATTAATAGGTCTAAAAAAAAAAGAGATCCACATGGATGCACACTGAAAAATATTCTGTCACACAAATCATATCTGTTCTTTCAATCACTGTTAACTGATTGCTTCTGTTTCACAACAAATGTTTCCAAGACATTTCCCATAACACCACAAAAGTCAGATGGCAGTGTTTGCCTATGGGCTTGTTTGTTTATACTGTATTACCCCAGATGGATCCTATGACCCTGTCTCTCTTCCTGGTGCTTTTTAAACATCTTCCTGTTTACCTGTGACCCTTCAACTTTACAGATACCGATAGCTTTTATGTGAGGATGAATGGAGCAACTTTGTTCATGTAAACAGACATTAATACTAAAACAAGAAAGAGTAACTGAGTGCGTTCAGTGTAATAGTGCTGGTTTTAACTTAAAATGTTCATATACTGCAGGGTAGACAAACATTGTCTATTATTACAGGGCAGTCAGACCTACATTGGATTTGTTCTGGCTAAAATGCTCATGTTGAAAACACAATCTTCTGTCGTTATTTTATTGTCTGCTGTTATTCAGAGATATTTCTGCTCTTCTTTAATACAGCACAAGCTCCAGTACAAGTAAAACATGAAAGGGTCTCCTCTTCATGGTTCCCGGAGACGCTGCAGTTATTAAAGGTAACTGGTTGTCAGAGGGTGTCTGGGGCTGTGTTCGCCTCAACAGCCTAATTGGGATCCAGGAAGACAAGGTGCATTGTGGTCCAGCGAGGCCAGGCTGTGGAGATAATTGCTGCTGGTTACGTTCCTCAATGTTGATGTTTTTCTATGAGACGGTTTGTGCACAAGGATTATTCTCATCAACTAAATATTTATTTTACTGTATACTCTAATGTACAATGTTTGTAATAATGTATACATCTGTTTTTATCTCTCTGCACTCTTCTGGTTATATTTAACTAAAGACAAATGTTTCACAATTAATTAGGATGTTTCTTAAACTCGTCTCATTGCTTCCTGCTTCCCTTCACTCTGCGTCAGATAACTGACCTCTCCAGCTCTCAGTGCAGCACAGAGAGCCTCACCATCAACTTGTTGCTCATCCAACAGGAAAAAACAAACAGAGCGGAAACAGCTGCCTCTTGTGACCTGCTCTACCTGCTCTCTGTGTCTGAATTATCTGTACTGATTGTGACTGCTTTTCACTTCCTCCTCACTCACAATTCACTCGTCTACGTAATAATATCATGAAATAACTTCCCATGTACATGTTTAAACAGCCCTGCAGTAAAGAGATTTGTAAGTGCCTACCTCAAGGGTCAACAGTTGTCCTCGGTGTCCTTGTTACACCTGCAGTACACTCAGAAACTCTATTTCTGCCTTAATGTTTAAAGTTTAAAAAAGGTGTCTATTTAATGGTCTGCATTTCCAAATGTGCTCAGTTTTTCCTTGGCCTAAAATATATACTGTGTCAGCTAAATGTGATGGAGCTGTATTTACAAGTTTAAAGATATTCTCCTGACAAATGGAGATGCAGTGCAAACAAATCAACAGACATTTATTTCACATAACTTTGCCGCATAAACTATTTGAAACTGGACATCAACATGAGTTGAGTACACATGCACTTGAGCTTTTTGAGCTTCCCGCTGTAACAACAGTTTGCTATTATCCATGCAGATTGTCACACTGGTGAAGTTTGCCTTGATACATGATTTAATACATACAAAATGATTGAAAGATCATGTTTTTCCACAAAAAAGTTCAATGACCTCCTTAGTATTTCTTAAAATGACACAACTCCACAACTCTCCTGATTAACTGTAAAGTCCATCCTCAGTGTTTGTGCACCGGAGGGTTCAAGTTTCCATGTCACACTTGTGTAAGTGTCTTACAGGACCACGATTTGCTCCCACACTTGTTGTGATGTTATACATTCTGCTTGCAGGCTAATATGTTCATTTGAGGAGTTTAAGGAGAGCGTAGAGAAAATGTCCACTTTCTGCAGATGAATGTGAAAACTACAGTACATCATTCTATCCAGTGAAAGCCCAACACATTTTAGGTTGGAGGGGTAGTATTCACTTTAACAGCTTTCTTGGAGCACAACATGCAGTAGTAACAAGTATGTGAAGGCTGTCTCATCACTTTGTGATGTTCAAAAGTAACTTGTGTTGTTGAGGTACATGTGACTTTAAAATGGATCAGCTTAAAGGATAAAGCTGTCGATTTTCTATATTTTTCTTATAGCCACAAATGTAATGTGGAACAAAACGTAAATGTATGTTTATCTGAAGTCTGATATATCATATTCCTCTATGCTGTAGGCCATCATTTTTATCCAAAAACGAAGAAGATATATCAGGCTTCACAGGCTTCACATACAATACTTTTAATTAGGGTGTAAGCATGTTGAAAAGACGCCATTCATCTCCAAAAGCTGAAATCATTGTCTGTCTTGTTACTGAGCAACATGTGGCCTCCTTCACTGAGAATGCTTTTAAAGCTCAGCAGTGTTTGCAGTAAGACTAGCTGGTCAAACAGTAATGAGCTGTCATGGCTTTTGGGTCAGTCCTCTGAGCAAGCCTCACAGAGGACCATCTGGACTCTGCCGTGGAAGCTGACAGCAGCTGAAAGAGCCATGTGAGAATATGACAGACTGATCTCTGCCCACACAATCCCTTCTGCCAGGAAAATGCTGCCTGAAGTGTGAAAAATGTCCTCCAATACAGTCTTTTCCTGGCTCAGGTGCCGAGGCAGTGGGAAAATGGGAAGTGGCCTCTTGGCTGCTTGTGCTGTTTTTAGAGCTGCGTGTGTAAGGGAGCATGCAGGTGGGAATCCCATTAAAGCGTGTGCATATACACTCTGTGTGTGTATCAAGTCACCTAAGCCCATTTGTGTATCTCATGTGTTACACTATGGTGGGAATTGATTTGTTTACAGGATACAGAATAGTGAGATATTCTTCAAAGTGCACTGGGCAGAGGAGTCAAGAAAGGAAGTATGACACAGCCTGGGAGACAAATAGCTTGACATTTAGCCACACAACCTGTGTGGCCCAAACCACAACAGCATCAGCAGCATCATCAGTGCTTGCTTTATTGGAAGTCTAAGTGCATTCACTCAAATAACAATTAAAGAAATACCACTCAGTAGACTCCGAAATGGCCTGTAGGAGTGACGCATTTTTATTAAATCCACTACTCAGCAGAAGTGAGGTTACAATTAGACTGGAAGACTCATCTAAGTTTTTCAAGTTGATGTACATTAGGGTACCAGGGGCCACGTATTCAGAAATAAAAACAAGGATGTTTTTACACCAATGTAACCACTGATGTGTCTCTTGCATGACCCTGATGTAAATCTGTACCATCTGACTGCGCTTGTGTAAACTACGAGTCACCACGAGCAGCTGTAAAGAGCCAGCAGATGATATACCTAGCAGCTCAAAAGGCAGATGATGCGTTTCTGTCGACAGCCCATAATAAGTCTGCGTTGCGATGGATGTATGAGCATGGGTAGCCTTTACTTTGGCTGCAGGCCCACTTTGTGCCAGTGTTGGAATATTAGGGCAGGTTGAGCCTGGGTCAGTTCTTCACAGCCCTGCACACGCTGCAGTTTACCTCACAGTGGTTTGGTTGGCTTAACTGCAACATGGTGCAAACCACTGTGGGTTACCAGACCCAAATTGCTGAGTCCTTTTCTGACCAAGTGTCTGCCACAGCTGGGCTCGAACCAAGCAATTTAGTTAATTTAGTCGTGGGAAGAGGCTAAAAAAAAGCTGGATGAAAGCACTCCAGAGAGGGAAAAAGAGCAGCCTGGGTTGACTTGCAAACCTTGAAATTGAAATTCAATACATCAAACAAGTATCACTTTGTGATTATGAGTAAGCTAACAAACCAACTACATCATCTCAGGTTCAAATCAAACCCTATGAATGCATTTCAGGATCTCTTGAAGAGCCTTGTTACAGTGTGTGGACACGTTTTAAACATTTTCTACAGTTTCAAATCATTTCCTCAACATGTACAGTATACAAGCTTCAACTGATCTGAAACCATTACATTTTTTATTTGATAATGTTAGGACAGAGACCTTTCCTCAAAACGAGAATAAGCTAGATTTGATGTCTAACCCTTGTACATTTTTATGTAAGTCTGACTTTTACTTCTTACCTCATTGTGTATCACAAGCACCAAAACCTGACACACACAAGCTTTAGAAGTGTCTGGTTAGCAGCCAGTTGTTGTAATGATCATCACACCATACTTTGTGATAGTAATAGTTAATAGTTATGTTCCTAAATCATCTATTTGACATTCCCAAAATGCTTAAAGGCCCCAAAAATGTTTGGGCTGGCCCTGGAGACATTGTAACTATTAGCAAATGATGATAAAAGGAGGTATCTCCTGCCTGCTGTAGAAACATTTTAAGTGTCAGTGTAAACAGCACATACCTATTTGCATTGAAATGTGCATTTATAGTTAGAATAAATGAGACACACAACATGTTCTGTTTAATAAAAGTGGTCATTTTAATTTCCTGTTTGCTCCATCCTGTTGGTACACTTCATAACTCTCTTCAACCATGAAAACTAAAGTTTCTTTCTCATTGTTACAGTCAAACATTTTTGATTGACTGACTGTGTTACCAGTTTTGTGCTGGAAGCCACCGCAGTTCCAGTAAGAAACTTAGAGAGGAGATTGCTTACATTAGTGGTCCCAGTTCACCGTAACAACCGGATTTTATCTACTGGATTAGATCAGCAGCACACAACACTGAGAGAGGAGGGAAAAAACAAACACAGTTAAACACCAAAAACCTACATATACTTTTATTTCACACACACCCAGATACACACACCCACACACTCACACACACACAGCCACAGTCATTCAGCTATTTTGATTGAAAACAACCACACACTAACACCAGAAACCAACCGACACCAACGTAACATTACCTACAGTACAAAAATCAAAAAATATTTCAAAATATACAATCATTATTTACAGCTCAAGTATACACCCGGTCACTCTTACTATAGATACTCGTGAATTTATCAGAATGTACATCAATATGTACAGACTAAATACATTGTCTATACTATAAATATACCTACGGTTTGGTCACCTAAAGACTATTTGCACAGTTAAATAAATACACTATTACTCTATCTTTGATGAGTTAATCTTGGTAATTTAACCAAGTTTAACCTCTAGATGTTCCTTTGTTATACATTTTTAACACTACTGACACATGGACAAGACAAAGAGACCCTGGAGTTATTTATATTATTAAGTGTTTTTCAATAATGAAGAAAAGACCTGCTGTGCCTGGAGTGGAAAAGTGGCATTTTTTTGGTGACGTGTGTCAAATTGTGCACCGTGTACAACAAAGGGTTCAACATGTGGATACAGTTTCCAAAAGATTTTAGGTCATCTCATGCATGTGTTGTGATTGTGCTCTCTGTGTGCAGGATACTCCACATCCAGCTTTGTATTCATTGTGTGGATCTGTGTGTAGCTGCAGGTGCAGAACAAACTCATGGTACAGTTTAGCTTCATGTGAAAATGGCAGTGCATTTCAATGTGCAGCCTTATCCTCAAGTCTACTAACATGACTAGTTGCTCACTAAGGCATATAGCTCCTTTGTGCTCACTTTCCTGTGCTTACCAAAATGTGCTTAAACTCATCGACAAAGCTGCAGTTTTCAAATAGGTGAATGCCTTCACCTTTGGTTGTGTGCCATTTGTATCACAAGTCATACGGCCAAAACACTCTTCTTTGTGGTTGTAGAAGATCTGTGTGTCTTTACCTGCTACATTTCTGCAATGAACAGGTTATAATTTGATTTCTAAAGCTCTTAAAAGTGTTTATATATTAACATGTCTCATGATCAAGATCATTGTGACAAGATCATTTATTCTGTTGCTTTGTTTTCACAGTGGTTTGCTTCCTCTTTGCACTGCTATACTGAATTACCAATAGAATATTCCATTAGAGAACATGAGAAATTCAATCCAATAAAAGGTGAAATTGGGTTGTTGTATAAGACAGACATAACATTTAAGACCAGGAGCATAAAACATAAACATACTTATGTCTTAAAACACCAGATTATAACCTGCCAAGATGCTAAAATGTATAGTGCATGTAAAGTTCTTCCATAACAACACACACAAGAAACTAGATGTTTTGATAGCTCGCAATAAAGTTGTGTCTTGTGCCTTTAATGGAAACTTAGCCCCATTTCTACATGCATTAATATTGCTAATAGGTACAAATTCTGTGACAGTGTCCTTATGATTAATGTTTAAATTTCACAAAACTGTAGTCAGATTTGTGGTTAACAAACAACTCCAGGATCTCAACCTAATTAAAGTGCTCAAGTGAATAAGACGAGACATTGGTCCAAAACTACATAATCAAGAACTGTTCAACAAAATGACAAAAGCATAAGGCAAACAGACGACAGAGATGCTGTTCAGGCACCAAACAATGTGACTGACTGTGTTTACACAATACATCTGTTCAGTCTCCAGTATTGGTGTTTTCCCAGGGAGGGGCCATAAAGCTGCCACTAGCTTCTCCGCTGGCCAGCAGAGACACCCGGTGGTGAAAACCGTGTATTAGCTTACCAATTTATCACCGACACATTTACTGTATATCATGGTACATTTTCCACATTCTGCCCCTAAACATACACTGTCATACAAGATTGTACATTAAAAATGAAAAAAGGCTTTAGTTTCACACCTTAGTTCACAAAAAGACATCAAAGTGTAGACAGTAATGATTATGAAATGATAACTGTAGTGGATACAGTTTGAGGAATGTACAGCAATCAAACCTAAATATCATCCTGTCAGGTATGATATGATTAATCCACAGCGTGGCATGGCAGTGAACCTCACAGGTTACTCAATGCACTGTAACAACATTGGAGATATATTCAACAGTAAAATGTCTCATCTCTGTATTGCTGAACGAACAGCCATGCAGGTGGAGCAGACAAAGCAAGGTGTCCGCTCTCCTCTTCCTCCTCCTCCACATCAGAAGAGGATCTGTATCTATGGCGTGTTGCCACGGCTTCCCCTGGGTAACGCAGCTCTATTTATAAACTGGCAGGGTCACCAGGAGCTCTCATCCAGCGGCAGACAACGAGGGCACACACACTGTCGCACAGACACTTCTGTTTGCACATGCACATCTGTATGTACACAAAGACAAAACTCACGCCTCTGATTCATTCTCTGTAGCACACAGATAGACAAGCAGTAGTGAAGCTGCCGGGCCGATCAAACACAAGCCTTTCTGCTTATCTCTGCTCGTGCACTGCCACCTCTACCCTTCTAAGGCATTGATTAAAACAGGAACGCTTGATTAAAATGATTGATTAAAATGGAAAAGCTTTGTCTAGGCCAGCTGCGACTGGAACACCACAGAGATGGGCGTCGTGTTGTTGGCAATGACTCCAGAGCCTTGTTTGTCAAGTAGGGACATTGTTTAAAAGAAAAGTGCTGCTCTGTGTTAAGGCTCAGAGATGCTCTAACGATAGCCAGTGTCTGTGCATGGAGAGGAGATGAAGAGGTTAAACTTTCCCCGTATTTTGCACTACTGGGGTGTATATACACGGTTTACAGTGAAATCTGAGACTATTGCACCACACATATATACAGTATTCTACATGAGTGGGGAGAACGGGGGATAGAAGGAGATCCACAGTTTTGAAAGGACCGTATTTTGACTGGTTATTATTGCTGATGCATGATAGGCACAGTAAACTTAAACTTTGAGATACAATGTGCTTGTAACACTGTTAACACTATCAGAATCACTTGTTACATACTGTTTTGGAGTAATCTTTTTTTCTAGATCAGAAAAGGACAGGATGAGTGTTTTGTACAGAATTTCCTTCCATCCTATCCCCAAAAATAACAATCTTCTGCAACTGAACCAGACTCAGATCATGATCTTCTACGGCTAGGAACATCCCATTGTCTCAAAAATAACCTTCTCTAAACACATGGGATTACAGTTCAATACAATGTAAAGCCTTTAGCGTTGCACACACCTTAACCTTGACCAGAGCTTACGACATAACAAAGGCTGTATCTAAGCTCTCAGTGGCCTTATTCTCTCTGTGTTGCTGTCTCTGTCCCTCTTTCTCTGCCCCTGTAATACCTTCACTGATAGGAAAAGGTCGTTGTATCTAACGGGACTCGCTCTCCCATGATCCCTCCATCACATCTGCGATTGACAGGCAATCAGCAGCATGTATCCAACGATGGGAAGAAGCACAGGCAAAGAGCGATGGAGCAGAAAAGGGGGGGTAGAGGGATTTGGCTCTGGGGGTTAAGGTGTGAAGAACGTTGCGACAACCAGCAGTGGATTTTCTCTCCCTCCTGACTTCTCTTTATTCCTCTGTTCCTCCCTTTCTTCTTCTGTCTCCCTCTCTCTAAGCAGGGCCGGGGTTTAATGGATGGGAGGATCTATAAGCTCAGTGGATCATAGCTCAGACTCGGGAGAGCCAATGTTCTGATAGCCCGTCTTGGTGCTGGTGCCATAGTTGGTGTTGGTCATCTCCTGGGTGCCACCAGGGCCCAGGTAAGCACGGTGGGCGGGCATGGGGGAAGGAGCTTCGCTGGGGTTCTTGCCGAGGATGAAACGCTGCTCATCCTGCTCTTCCAGGTTGGAGATATCCTTCATCATGCCTTTACGGTAGGAGACAGACAGCTTGTTGGAGCCGTCTGAAATCAGGTTAAAGTGGCGGACAATGAAGACGATGGGTAAAGGGAGCATGGCCACCACGATGAGGGAGTAGGCCATGATTAAGGCCCAGGGAGGGTAGCTGTGGAAACGCTCTGAGCCCTAGCAGTGGAAGGAGGATGGAGAAAAAGAAAAAAAAAGGAGGAAGAGGACATGAGGTGGGAAGAGAGACAATAAGTGAGAAGAGAGAGTGAATTAAATGCAGACAGTTGGATAAGAGACATGTTTGAAGACACGCAGCCAGAAGGACTTGAACACTGACCTCGGCCTCTACCCAGGCGTTGTATCCCGCAGGACTGACGGCCATCTCGATGACGGTGGCAATGATGAGCAGGATCAAGACAGCTGGTGACACATACCTCCACATGTAGAAATAGAAGGAGTATGGCCTGAAACCAAGCATGTCCTCCAGGTCCTGCATGAACCTGTGAGGAGGACGAGGAGGACGAGGAGGAGGACGAGCAAGTAGAGGAGGAAGAAAGACAGAAGGAAATTACATTTCAGTCCTATCATAATTTGTCTATATAACTATAGACACATAACACACACACAACTATAGACTATATAAAAACAATATTTGTAAAACTTGTTGGCCTCCTCAGCTGTGTGGCCAGTACTCTAGTAGCTTTGTTAGGATTTAGTTTGTAACTCACAATAATATACATTACCAGTCACAAGTTTGGACACATTCTCTCATTCAAAGGAATAGGAAGGTGTGTCCAAATGTCCAAACTAAGTTTTATCTTGTGTGTGTTTCACAAAAAGGTATGGCCATGGTCACTCATAACCATGTCTGTGAGAACCATTTATGCAATAGTTAAAATATAATTACATAATATTTTGTATTATTTAATTCGCCAATGATACGTAACATAGTAGTAGTTTCATCCTTGAGTGCTTAATAAGGCCAATACCTTACCTCAGTCTGATAATACATAATGTCAGTTAATTTGATGAAGCTAAGAAGCCTAGAGAGCACACTCGTCTTTGACTGTGCTTGTCATGTTTAACATGCTTAAGGTTTTGTTACCACATTTATTAATTCTGTTTTTAGTAAACAGTTGAAATGAAGAATGTTGACTACAGAGTTGGACATAGACAGAGCCACAACAATGTCATTCAGTATTTGCAAAGACTCTGCAGATAAGTTTTTTAAATACAAACTTTGACACAGTTTTAACACCACAAACCAAATGCCAGTGAACTCAAATGAGGCACGCCCAGTATCAACGCACTCACCGCAATTAAATGAAATTAAACACACTCTACATGACTTGGGAAAAGAAGTAATTTGATGACAAAGGATTTAGAATAGATTTTTGGTGTACTTTTTCTTTACAATAAAGGAGAGAGTGATTCTGTATATATGATATGTGGACTACAGTATGTCAGACATCCTGGTTAGTTTTGAGACAGACCACAGAACCTTCTTTGCTTCAGTCTGAATATCCAGTTGAGTTACCTCTTGGTGCCATATATCCAGGCTACAGAGATGTTCTCCAGGATCACTACCACAGTGAGAGGCAGCCCAGCTGAGTAGTCGTCAAACATGGTGACAAAGTAATTCCCTGAGCGCTGCACAAACAGCAGGCCTAAAAAGAAGGCTATGACACAGCAAGCCACTGAGGGAGGGAACAAACAGAATCAGAAAAAACTAAATTTCATTAAGTACGTAAAATTTGAATTTCAAAATAAGTATTGAAACACTTAGCTCACCACACAGGATCTCTTTGCGTATCTTGAAAGCATCCAGTATGGGTGTTGTGATGCCAGTCATGGTGCCGATCATGCTTCCCAGGCCCAAATTAATCAACATGAAAAAAAACATGACGGACCAGAATGGACTGGCAGGGAAGTGGGTCATGGCTTCTGTGAAGGCGATGAATGCCAAGCCGGTGCCCTGAACTGCCTGCATGATGGAGAGAAGAAAGTTAAGAGGGTCAAAGTGGTGAAAGTGGTGGATAATGTGCTCTTGATGTTGACAGGGAGATGTGGAAAGTCATTAGTCATTGATAAATCCTAATGTAGCCATTTAAGATGATGAGCTCATCCAGAAATACTTGATACTTTTGATGTCATAGTTGTCATAGTTGATTGATCTAAATATTCCATAAAAACAAACAAATTAATAAACAAAATAAACCATATAAAACCCATGTATGAATATCAACCTCACTGTCCTGACAATATGTCTGTGATGTCTGGATGATGTTTGTAATAAAAAGGGCACAGAAAGACAATAACATAAAAAGCTAAATAGAGGTGGACCAGATTTTTTTACTTCAAAAATGGGGTTATTGTCTAGTGATAGGGTGGCATCAGTTACAGCCCTCAGACAAAATCTCACACTTTACTTACTAACTTTAGATAATAGTTAGGAAACCATAGACTGATGAATGATTGACTCTGGATAGGGTGAACTATGAAAAGTGGCTTAATTGATAACAACGAAAAGCATCAATACATTTTTAAAAAGGAAAATATGAATCGTAAATGACTGACCCCATTGCCTGCAAAGTAGTTTTAATTTAAACTCACTGATGAAGCTTTTAAACAAAGTTAAAGACAACAGAGAACTAACAGGAAATGAGAGAGCGATAGATGCAACAAAGGACCCCACCTGACACTGGGGATGTTGCAGTTCATGGTCAGCATTTTAAAACATGAGCTATGGGGGCATCCTAAGTTACAGGCAAGCATTACCAGGCTTTACCAAGACCATAGAAAATCTACTCTACCGTCTGATTTATAATCAGACGGTAGAGTAGATTAATGACTAAAATTGTATACAAAGTCAGGCACATGCATTCTTTACATCAGACTTATAAAGCCATGTGTATACATATAAATCTATTTTATAAATCATTAAAGATCTCCTACAATTAGCCATGAGTGGAGGTTGAAACAGTGTTAATCAACTTTCAGGTTCTCCATCAATGCCAGAGCATCATTTATACATTGTGCTTCTGGTCAACAATTTAATCACAAGTGTGCAAGAAATATTACTGCAAACTGCAGAAGCAGTAACATTTGTTTCAGGCTTCTGGTGTAACTAATTTAACTTTGGTTTGGGTGCAATAACACATGAAGACATGTTGCACTATAGAAAATAACTCACTCTTCAGGGGAAAGGTAACTTTGCTTTACATCATAGTACCTTTTGCCTCCCCTTTCTCTGTTACGTTTTATATATTGTGACATTATTGAATCAAATTTCGGACTATGCAAAAATACTCAACAATCTTATTTTCATTACGACATTTGAGGTGTAACCCGCTGACCTTGTTGAGCTCATCCTCCAGCACGCAGGGGTCCAGGCCCAGCTGATCAAAACCGTCCTCCTTCACTGTCTTAATGACGCTGTACATCTCTGTATAGTCCTGGGAACTCAGGTGGGAGAAGTTGATGTGAGGAGGGATGAGCTCTTTGCTCAGCACACCAGTATTGAGGAAGCCCAGGATCTTCTCAGCATTCCTGCACAAAAAAAGATTTATACTGTACATGGGGAAGATATTTATTGTAAAAAAAAGCTGACAAAGTATGACTGCTCAGGTAGCAGTGTTGTTCCAGTATAATATACTCACTCAACAACACACTTCTCATTCATGAGGTTTGCCTTGAACCCCAGGACGGCAAACACAACTAAAGTGGCCAGGATGGAAGTCACAAAGTTGATGACGGACACCAGCGCTGCATCAAAGTGGCAGTTGTTGTCTCGCTTGTTGTAGCTGGAGAAAGCGATGACTCCCCCAAACCCGAGACCGAGAGCAAAGAAGACCTGGGTGGCTGCTTCTCTCCACACCTGTGGCTCCAACATCTTTTCCAGCTGGAGAAGAACGGAGGCAATAACCGTTAAAGAGGAGTGACAAACTGTGTTGTATTTGTTGTCATTCAGCCATTTAAAAACCCTTGAGCTCAATCATGTAGCTTTAAAAACCTGTACCAAAGTAATTCTACATCTGTTTCAAACTCAATATTCAAACTGAAATATTTTTCACAACTGGCCCAATGAAACAAATCAAAAAGGATGTTTTGTTCGTTATTTTATATTTCATTCTGTGAAATTCGGTATATTAGGTAACTTTAGGATTGGGAACATAATTAAAAATGTGGGTTTGAACTATGGTTGACCATACAATATGTGCATGTCTATGTGGAAATATGTAGTGTTATTATTGAATTTGATGTCTGCAGATTTCACAGTATGATATAGAATGTCTTTTTTTGTAATTACATTCATCCACCACTAGGGGGAGATGCAACACTTATGACATAATGTGATTAATGACAGTTTCCTTTGAGTGGCCGTGAATGGCCTTGGTGATGAAGCATCTGAAACTACTCATGTCTAAATACCTTGGTCAAAGTGTCATTTAAGTTAAATGTCTGTCTGGCCAGCAGTCTGTGAATGATTGATCAGCATCAAGACAGCAGTGAGCTTAAGATGACATTTTCCCCTGCAGCACATAATACTACTTTTAGGAGATCCAGGACAAACTGACACCTTTTATTATTAAACTAAGAAGTTCAATTTTTTTGCTGAGGCAGCAAATGTAACCCGTTTTCTCCTTTTATTGTTTATTTTTTTGGTAAAAAAAATCAGTTTTACTCTCACCTTCGGGGTGAACATGTGAGCGATGCCATCCACTGCTCCTTTTAGCAGCAAACCTCTTACCAGGAAACAGAAAAGCACCACGTATGGGAAGAGAGAGCTGAAGTACATCACCTAACAGAGAGAGAGAGGGCAAGAAAGTAAAGTACATTATACAGTGTTGCCATAGACACACTTTTCTGAAGCCTCACACATGGAAGACCACAACACTGCACACTGCACACATACACACAATGAATCAATCCCAAAACTGATTTTTGTACTTTTTGTTCACTTTGCTTTGAATCTGGAGAGGAGCTCTTGAGGTTTGGAGAGATGAGTCAAAAATCTGTCCTACAGCGTTTTGGGGAATCATTGCACTACTGACTATGATAATTGGATTACTACGTTTAATGTTTAAAACACCATGTCAGACCTTGGCGATCCGATCTCTGTTGTGCATTTTCCTATTGAGACTGTGGGCTGGATGTTGCGCTGTGGTAAATGACTCACTCTTTGGATCGAGATTATAGGATGTTGTTGCAGTTGTTGCCAAACGGAGCATTTTCCATCTGCATCCTGAACCGGCCTGTGCTTGGTTCAGCTTAAACTTATTAATGTTGCATGTCTTTCTCTTCCATAATATAGATGAGATCCAAAAATAGACTAGTGCTGATGACAGGCTTTAGCATCTTACCTCTGACTGAAAAGCATTAGCAAAGTGAATAAAACACTTACTGATGAAGATTAATCATTGATTAAAAATAGAAATTTAAAGCTTTTGTTGTGATGATTTATTGTGTAGTATCTTTATAAAGAGCCTGTATTGTTTATAAGGCACATACTGTACATAATCTACAGGCCCCTGTTGCGAAGCCATAGAGACCCCTTACCTTCCCAGAGGACTGGATACCCTTGATGACAGCCAGGCAGACCATGATCCAAGCAATCAGCAGAGACAGGGTCATCTTCCAGTTCAACCCACCAGTGTCGTCAATGCTGCTGGTGATGTTGAGAGTCTGGCGGTACCAGAAGTAAGTGGTGGCTGAGCTCTTATCACATTCTGGCACCACAACTACAACAGCAACAAGGGAAAAAGGAGGGAAATGTCATAAACAATGTGGACAGTCAGTGCATGCATGTGTAAACAGTATTTTAATGTTACAGCTGGTTGAGGTGGAGCTGATCAAACTATGTAAACTGTTGTGCTTAATTGTACCAATGACTCATTTTAATAAATCTGCCAGAGCAGTCAGATTATTTCAAGCTGTTTCCATAAGTCATTGAAATACAGTTTTTCTTGATTCAATGCAAAATAAATTATTCTATCTTCTTTCAAGATACTAATATTGATATTTTTAAAAATCTGCACTTGATTGGTTTTGGAGAAGGAAATCATCAGATTTGGCCACTTTTCTGACTTAAGATAAAACCAGACTGTTATTAAAACCTGCAAAGTAGTTCTTGCATAAATATAGAGGAGTAAAAATTACATTAGTAAAAAATAAAATAAAATAGAATTATTCAAGTAAAGCATAAGTACTTTATAATTGTGCTTAATACATGACATGTAGTTACTGTACTTTTTACTTCTGCAAATAGTCAAACTAAATCCAACTGGATGCTCCACAGCCTCCACTCTATAAACATAATCATAAGCAGAGTTGACATCCTTGATTTCATTGCTAATGGAAGCTGATGCCCTTTACTCTGCCACAACCTGTGTGTGCCTGCACCACAGGCCACCAGCTGCCAGCCACTCTACGTACTGACGCTGTTGGTTAGGCCATACCATCTGACAGGCCTCATCAACAGAACTGCTCTTTAGGAGGAGGAGTGGGTTGTTTTAGCTGTAGAGGCAGCACAGACATTTTTCTGTAAGCCTGCAGAAACACTGCTGTATGACTGCAGAGCCACACTGCTTCAATGTAAAGGCAAGTTCTGCAGCTCTAAGCCCCTCCCTGTGTACTGTTGGGCTGCATGTGTGTCTGCATCTGCTGAGCTATTTGGCTGATTATTAAATGGTGTTGCAGGACTCTGCAGTATTCTTTTCTCCTCCACTTGGCGTTGAGGGCTTTCCAATAAATAGCTAATTTGCTGTTATAGTTTCAGCTGAGTTGTTAAGTGTGTTGTGGACTCACTAGCTTGACTTCCATTTCGCGTGATGGGGCATTCAGCCCAAGGCAGTGGATACTGGAAGGACTGGAAGAAATAGAAGATGCTCCAGCCGATAATCACATTATAATAGAGGCCAACAAAACCACAAACCTGAGGGGGAAAAAAGAGACAGCAACAGCAATGCTTATCACTTCTACTAACAATCACTGTCTCACCACACAAAACACAAACACAAAGAGCACAGGGGACAAACAATTTGCAATTTGTTAAGGTGAACGTCACTTCTTGAGTCAGGGCACAGACGCTGAGCACACAGAGCTTAAGTCAGAGTGCATATGAATTATTGAGCTGTTTGCTTTCAGCAGCTAAGGCCGGGGTCCTCTATGAGGAGGTATTTATAGCTACTGAATCTCCCTCTGCCACATCTGAGCTGCCACATGCCTCACTGCTTCAGGTCAGGCCTCTCCCACCTCTGTTTTACACTAGATTGATGAAATCACTCTCAGGATGAGAAACAGAAAGACTGACAGAATGCATCGCTGACTGACCGACTCAGCAGCTGCATGATTAGGTTTTAGGCCGATGACGTTGATTGGATGGGGACATGATGGGTCAGTACTCTTGCTGATGATGGGTACAGATTAAGACAGTGATCTGCGCTGGTCTTTGCATGTTGTTCACTGTAAAACATCAGTAGGATCTAATATGAGCAGGCAGGGGGAGTCCTGTAGCCTGAGTTCTACAGCATGTTTGTTGTCTTTGCACATAACATGACTGACTCTGAGTCACAAAGTTTAAGTAAGATATGCACATCTGAGATCCAACACCAGTCCTGTAACATGATGTTGTTGATTCAGGGTCTTGGTCATAAATCCATTTCCTCAGAATGTCCAATAATCACTGTACCATTTAATAGTACTAATATGTTCTTATCTCTCTCTCTTTATTGTATTACCTTCTTACCTTCTCATTTTTATATATTGACTTATATGTTTTATATATGTAATGTTAATGAAATATTATATGTTTTGTCATGAATGATCTTTCATCTGTCACAGGTTTTTTCACTAATAATAAGACATCAAATATTATTAAGCCATCAATAAAAATGTTTTTTTACTCCAAGAAGCCTTTCTCCAGGGAGTAGGGCAAGCTCCCTCACTGGTAAATTAAAGACAGGTGAACAAAGAGCTAGTGTGGTTAACTTGAATTCATTCATAGTGGGAAGATTGTATCAAAATGCCCCAAGAAGCTTCTCAAACCAGTCTAGCAGCAAAATCCACCTTCATGGAGCTGGTGTGGAAACCACTGAATAATACTGCATGATTTGTGACCTTATGAATTAAACAATTTTACATCCACCATTTGAGCGTACATGGCATGGGATTGTTTACCAAATTCATTAGGTTTATGACTGCAGAAAGAAGTAAAACATGCTTTAATAAAATGTTTTTGTACTTATTAGGGACTGAGCTGGAGGCAAAGTCGAGGACTCCACAGGAGCCCTGCCTTGCCTGGAGGCAAGGACCCTATTGTATTTGTGTCGTTTATTCTACAGCCTCTTTGACCCTCAATTTGACCCCCTAAACCTGCTCAAAAACTCACCAAATTTGGCAGGCACCACAGGTCTGGCGAAAAATTCGCTAAAATGGAAAAACAAACAATCTAAAACTCTCTAGCGCCACCTAGAAACAGTAAAACGCCTGATAGGAATGTCGTAGAAAGATCAAACCCAATCTCAATTTTTTGTCTTCAAGACCTACAAATCACGTGCTGACACCCCTGACCTAAATCCAACAGGAAGTGTGCAAAATTTGTTAAATTTTCAACAATTTTTGGCCTCCTACAAATATCTTGTCTGAGGGCGTTTATCGTGGCGGCTTCAAACTTACATAGCTGACTTATAACACCTTGTTGAACAAAAGTTCTAAACAACTTTTTCATTACTCGTCTGGTTTGGATTTTAGAAGCCCTCAAAGGTCAAGTGCCCAAAAACCCTTGCCAAAAAGCTCCCATAGACAATGAATGGGAGGAGAGTCTAATGCCACTTTGACCCTAAATTTGACCATGCTCCAGAACTGACCAAATTTACCATGCATATCCGATCTGGCCATAAATGTGATAAAATGGAAAAATTAACCCCAAAAGTGCCAAAATATGCTCTCTAGCGCCACCTAGAAACAATAATACGGCCACTACGCCTGATAGGAATGTCGTAGAAAGATCAAACCAAAACTTTGGTTTCACTGGAAATAAGTTCCTCTCCTGTTTGACTCATCAAAGTGTTGGCAGTTAATTTCAGTTGCTCAGTCTAAATGTCTACACAGACAGACACAGAGGGAAAGAGAGAGTGTGTTTGTGTGTGTGAGAGTGTGTGTGTGTGTGTGTGTGTGTGTGTGTGTGTAATGTATATCGACTTATTGCAGTGTCCGATAAATGCCCGGGTCTGAAGGCATCTAAACAGAAACCTATCTGTTTTGCCATAGCCCGTCCTGCGCAAGGGTGCGAGGTCCCGCCCATGGCACCCTTGCTTGCAGCTTTAATGCAACAAAGAAATTGAGTAATAAAAGTGTGCTATTGACAGAGAGAGCTATCCATCCTTCTTTATTTGTGTTTGGCAGATGAAAGCTGCTTTATCAATCATTTCATTCTCTATAAGGTGATAATATACACTGTATGTAGAGCTATTTTTTCAGTTTGATTGTATTATTGTACATCTATCTCTTACATTGAAGTATTGTGCAATACTTTTTTAAAAGGATTTGTTTTGTTTGTTCTTATTAGAACATCTTAATACTGACATGTACGTCACTGATAAATGACTTTTAAACATCAGCTGTTGATGAAAACGTGTACACCACCTTATACAATCATTGTGTGCTGTAAAGCCACAAGTATGAACTAAAGTCTTGTTAACAAGGTTATATCTGCACTCACCATCAGACTGGAAACCCCAATGCCTCCCAGCTGTGGGTAGACATAGTTCCACACCCCGATGCTGCCACGCCTGATCCGCTGGCCCACCGCCAGCTCCAGGAAGAACAAGGGGATGCCGATGAGGAGGAGGAGAATGAAGTAGGGCACCAGGTATGCGCCTGAGACAGAGGAGGAACAGAAGGAAGAAGAGTTACTGCAGTATGTACAGCTGACTTTGGTTATAAGACCATGTTCAGCAGAGGGGACATTGTCAAATTCTTGGAGTCAGGGTCTACTTCTTTTCTTATTGTCATCTTCAAGTCTGATTCAACAATTTGTCAGATATGGATATCGCTGTTTTTGCAGAACAAAGAAACAGGCACGTCATGTCCAGTCCTGCTTACGTCAAGAGATGACAGGGCACCATGGTGACGAAACCATCCAAAGCCAGAAAGGAAGGACTCATACTGATGGATAGCTGGAGGGAGCAGCCTATTTCCAGACTAAAAACAAATGACATTGGCATTTGACTCGATCAAAATTATGGACAGCGTTGTGAGTGGCTATTAGAGCTAGCAGCAGACAAAGGAAGCAAAGACAGAAACACAGTCTTATGTTGCACAGTGGTATTATTATCTGGACTGTTAGAAGTGACTGCTGTGTTGCTGCCTGCTTTCATGGATCTTTGATGTCTATTCTGAGCTGCAGACACACATAACAGCAGGAAAGAGAATGTGTCATTGGGGAGGCAGTTATACTATATTGTTTTTCCTTACACATATTACAATTCAGCCACACTGGTGGAGAGTCTCTACATTCATTTCCCCACCCAAGATTTGCTCCAACAGGCCTACAGGATGGGGATGATCATTAGGAATTAGGATAATTTTGATGACATGTTGACTTACCCTCATCAACTGAATATTAATGGCTGGATTTCCATAAATTGCCCTGTGATCATTGTTGGTCCTCAAAGGCTAAACCCTCATGTTTTTGGTGACTTCATGACCTTGACATTTGCTGAGCCAATTCATGCCACTCAGAAGATGAACCTCTTTTAATTTTGGACACTCCACTAATTTCTCTCTTGCACACTAGTCTCATAATCTGGGAGCCAAATTACCCTGGAAATGTTACTAATCTTAGTCATTCTCTTATAAAGCAACAAACAGGACTCACTACTAATAAGACATGCATGTGATGATTGTCTCTATGTTATCTGTTCCGTCCAACACTTTCATTAGAATATATAAATATATATCCCCTGCAGGTACACACAGGCCATACAGTGAAAAAGTTAGTTCACCCTCTTCACCACTTCATAAGGCTGCTAGATGTTCTAGAGGTTTTTATTGTTGTTCCATTATTTTTCTTGAAAAAAGGTTTACTTGGGACCTCTGTTTTGAGATCATAGAAACAAATTACTTAAAGTCCCTCTCGACTGAAAAATATGTTTTTCTTCTTGTTCCTTCAGCTGGATGTTTGAGCTTCACCGTGAAGAATGACATACAGGTATGTGCCTAGTTTTGCACTACACCTAGTTTTTCACATTTATCTGTTGAAAGAGGAAAGTTTCTCATTGAAAGTTTGATTTTAAGAGCTGGTGGGCTTAAGAGCAGGATTTATGACATCACAACTAGTGTGAAAGCCATGGTCAGTGCGCTAAGGTAGATGAGTTTGCTTGTGTTCTTTATTTTGCTGCAGACTTAATTGCATTATTCAGTTTTGTGACAGATTTCATGATTTGGTCTTGTGTTCTTTGAGACGTGCCTTTGTGTTGACAGGTGATATAAATAAACCTGACTTCATTTGACAAAAAAAAGTGGGAGACATACAGAAAGGAGGTAATAGACAACGATGGACAAGAGAGAGACATATCTTGCCCAGGCCAGACAGAACAATGAAGCACCCACCACTGAGTCAAGATCCAGCACACCACACACTCATCACTGTGCACACACAAAATGTGCAAATACACATATAGTCAGCTTTGTTATATAATGTATTTTAGATGTCCTCTTAACACACACCTCCCACACAAGGTAGAACCAACAAATGTCTGAAAGGACAGGAAATCAGTGTTTACTCTTCTACTTCCTCCATCTTAGTCATCACCACACTCTCATCTCATCATAAATATCATAATAGCAAGGAGATAAGGGGTGAAACTGGCAAGAAAAGCAAATAGAGCAATAGATCTCAGAGCATTATACCAGACCTCTCAGCGTTCCCTCATTTTGTTAAAGAGGAAGTGCCTCATCTGACAGCACATGTTCACTATATCTGAGAAATGCTGAAGAGACTGCCACTCTGACTTGCACAATTACTTGGCTAATTGGTTGACAGGACCTAATTTATCAAGTTGGAGGAGGCTGTGGCTCTATCAACAGGCAAACAGGGAGGGAATTCTAAATGAGAACGGTGAGGACCAAAATCAAATGTACTGGAAATGGTTAGAGCTAAGAGATAAATGTATGTAAATTACAATTCATAATTATAGACACACAGTTATAATTTTGACTAAAATCCCCAAACATGTAAAACTTGGATATAGACACGAGAGTAGGGTCAATTTAATCACATGGTTTAAATCAAAAACTTGTCTAACTCTTGTCTAACACAGCGAATGAGTCAACTTTTCACAATGTTGAACTATCTTTTCATTCAAAGTGAAGGTAGATGGAAGCAGAAAATAGTCATATGTACACAAATTTTATCAATCAAATTGTGGTGTAGCAAATTTGTCAAAGACGAAACCAAATATTTACATGATATGGAGATGTGAACACACCTAGCAGCAAACTGTATGAATGATTTTCTTTGTCACAGTGGATTATTTTAGAAGAGCCATTCATTATGCAGAGTACAAGTATCTTTTTCCACTACACAATTATCTGACCTCATCCTAAAAAGCCGATGGTAGGCTAAATGTTTCAGACATTTGCACAGTGTTGAGATGTTGTGGCAGTTTGGACGGGTTCAACATTTTAGGTGGTTTAAACCATCATCACACTGGTTTATCCTTGGGTGAAATGTTTATAAACTGGGAAGATTAACTGGCTTAGTGTCTCTGCATGTCAGGTGCAACTACAAACAGAACCAGAAACCAGAACAGCACTTATTTACTTTATCTGGTTCTGAAGAAATAACAGCTTAATTTATTAAAACCACTCAAGTATTTCTTTCTGTAAAGCAATGCAAATTATGGTTTTATGACATAGAGTATTACAGCATTACATTTCATGCCATCACCATGACCAACGGGCATTCTCAATCAGATCATGTCTCAACAAATGCCAGACACAGAAGAGCATTTTAGATACCTTTTTAACTGGTTATGAAAAGGTCTTGATTTATTACTGATGACCTTCATAAGCAAATGGGACCATCAGTGAAAAGACTTGCAATTTCTACATGCTTATTCTAAATACCTGCCACTGGTTCAGATTATCTGCTAAATAAAATGAGATGATTACAGCACACAGACCAGAAGGGCCTCTGATTACATTACGTGTTGCACATTATTTTCTGATTGTTTTAAAACCGTTATGTTCTAAAGCACAAATAAACATGCCCACCCCCGCACACCCCTGTGGAAAGGTGCTGCATTGCCAAATTTGGTGTGAATGCAGACTTATATGTAACTTGGTATATGATAAGTAGTATAACAAGGTTTACTTTGTTTCAGCATGATCATATTACAATTATTAATCTTACATGACCACCAATAGACACTTGACCTCATTGCTATGCAAATATGCAAGCTAGCCAGATCAAGAGTCTTATGACAGAAGGTGCTCATGGGAAATGCAGTCTTAATTCTGGGAAATACTACCACGTTTGTCCACAGGGGCCACCAAAATCAACACAAAATGAAAGTAGCTTGTAGTAACTTTAATGTAACTATTCCCATATGGCCACATATTTCACTGAGGATTTTACAGAACCAATAAAAAATTTAACACTAACAACCTTGACTCAGCAGAGCATTTACTTGTTGTTAACAATTATTAGGCACTCTGAGGGGACACATGTTCACCATGGGTGGCCCAATTAGGAACTGACTTAAAAACCTGAGAAGTGTTACTACGCTTTACACACAAAACTTTCAGGTTTCTCTGGTTTAAACACACACTGAGCAGTTAAAATGGACCAAAACCATGTACAGACATTCATCCACCTACCTCCACCGTTCTTCTGGCACAGGTAGGGGAACCTCCAGACATTACCCAGGCCCACAGAAAAGCCCACCTGGGCCAGGATGTACTCCAGCTTGTTGTTCCAAGCTGGTCGGCCATCCTCAGCGTCTGGGTCGGGAGAAGGTAGAAGGGCCCTTACGGGAGCAGTGGAGCCCGGACTCAGACCCATACTCATCTGACTGCTCTTATAGTCCATGGGGTGCTCCAGAGACAGCAGGTCTGCCACAGACTCAGTGACTGGCTCATTGCTGTGCTCCCGCTGGGTCACCTTAGTGTTCTTTGGCATGGCTGCAACACAGGTGGAGGCGAAGAGAGGAGAGCTGGAAAGGTGCCAGGGAAAGGCGGTTGTGCTTTTGTTCTTAAATCTGTGAAGAGAAATGTTTGTAGACAGACAAGAAAAGTTAAGCTTGACCCTTAGGAAACAATCCACCTCAAAAACTGGGAGGGGTGTAACAATCTGACTGACTGAACAACAGAAAATTCAAGCAATGGCTCAAGAAATGACTTCAGAAGTTTGAAGGAGTAAAAGTTATACAAGGTCAGTAGCTATTCCAGCTTTAACGCTGTAGGCAGGTCACAGAAAGTTCATCAACATGCTACTTAGAAAGTTATAAAAAACCTAAACTACTTTATCTCACATGAAAAGTGGCCAAAAAGATTAAAGATTATTTCTTGAATTGAGTGTCCAGGCTACAAAAATGAAAGAGCCAACAAATCACAACATCACAGGGAAACAGTTCAGAGGCCGGATGTGTGATAATCATGTGCACTGCTTTTCCACTTTGCTAGTTAGTACATACAATGGAGTATTTTTTAAGAATGGTTGTAAAACTGCAGCACTTCAGAGCCATCAGTGAGGTATTTCAGTAATCCACTTCATTATGGCAAATGAGACCCAAAGATTGAATTACAATCCATTGCACAGTAGAACACATTATACCAAAGTTGAGTCATGTGAACGGCATGAATAGCAGTGAGAAGCCTGCCTGTGTGGCTGCAGAACACAGGAGAAAGTGCTGCAATAAAACTAGAGCCCCTCAGCCCAGATTTCATCCGTTTTTAGTGTCCGTGTTCTTTTCTCATCACACAGTGTCAACATCTTTTCTGCAGGTTGTTTTAAAAATTTCAGTTGCTGTAATGAATAAGTCACAAAGTCCAGAGATCCTGAAATAACAGTCATTTTTACTGAAGAGAAAAACGGTCTTGAAAGTCCAAGTTTTCTGGCATGTGTAGCTCTCTCAGAGGCCCTCTGCAAAATCCACTAATAATCCTACAATCCAGTGTTTCATGCCTCTCTTACAGGAATCTGGCAACAACACAGTACAAGAGCTACTGTATGACAATCTGTAGGAGGTCTGAATCTCCTGCATAAATGAGGATTTTACAGTGATTGTTTAGACAGGCATGGTAAGCCACCCACATCTTTCTTGAATTTCAATGTATTTTTTCATAAAACAGAGACTTTTTTTTATCATGTTAACAGAGGTGGTACTTATTTCAGGGGAGGCAGCACAGCTCCAGTAGTAGTGGATTATTCAGTTCCCCGCTGTCTGGTTAGACTGGTTAGAAAATATTTTCCCACTTAGAAACACCAGATGCTGCTGCTGAAGTTTTGAACGCTTTATTTATCACTTCCATAGAGCTAGCACTACTACTTTAGCTAGCGCTAAAACTACTAGTACAAAATAATTACCTAACCTGCTATCAATATATACACATGTAACAAGCACAAATATAACATTAAACCTGTGTGAAATACTATAATCTACCATGTCCCCACCTGTGCATTGTGTTATCATATGAAAACTTTCCATAGTCAATACCGCCCTCTAAAACACTAATAAGAAATCATTTATATATTGGACATCTAATAGAAAGCCAGAGGTGTTTGATCTGGAGACAAGGCCTCTAATCTGAAAACAAATGCCGTCGATTGACATCAGAGGCGGGCTTTTATTCACAGTGACTTCACGAGAATGGTTGCCAGCCCACTCGACTCCAAGCACACCCAGAGGCCACACCAGCAGCACGCACATCACATTCCTCAACAGTAGCGATGAGCCCCTGCAGTCACGACACACAGCAGCTTCGGGGCTGAAAGCTTAACACAGATCCTATAGCAGCAGTGACCTTTTCCCACAACAGTCTACAACTACATAAAACTGAATCATCATTAAATGCTATCTGGATGAGGTGTGATTTTAAGTTGTGTTTAAGCTGTTTTTGTAAACATAAGCAGTCAAAGTTTTTGATATTGGCCAGCAACTTTCAGAGCTTCACAGTATGTGCTAACACAGATGGCACAAGATTAGACAGACAGCAGGACTTCACATACAGTGCAAGACAATGTTACAGAATATGAGTCAGTAGTCAGTTTCCATTTGAGAGAAGCATAGTGAGTGGCCAGAAGTGTTTTTTTCTTCCAGAGTACTATGACAAAATGCCCAATAACTGTACAAGACAATAAAAGGTTGAACATTCATGGAAGGATGCTGCAGATTGTGAAGTATGTATTTACTTCCCAAAGAAATGGGAGTGGTTGTAAGAGACCCAGAGACCATCATCTTGCCGGGGGACCCCCATGATGCACTGGGCCTCTCTCTCCTCCTCCCTCTCTCTCGCTCTATCCATCCATCTATATCCATTAACACTCATGTTCTATTAATGCATTCAATAACCTAAACTTCTTCCCCGGAGTTGTCTTTCTGGTTTCTGCTTTCTGGTTCTGCTTTCTGGTCTTACAGGTAATCTGGGCCTGTAGACGTCCGGATGACGGATTCCAGTCCTGGACCATCTGGCTCCATTGTTGATTTTCATTGTGCTTCTCTCCTCTATCCTTCCTTTCTCTCCTCTCAACCCCAACCGGTCGAGGCAGATGTCCGCCCACTTCTGAGTCTGGTTCTGCCTGAGGTTTCTTCCTGTTAAAAGGCAGTTTTTTCTTGCCACTGTTGCTCATGTGGGAATGTTGGGTCTCTTTAAAGTTAAAACCTGAAGAGTTTGGTTTAGAACCTGCTCTATGTGTAAAGTGCCTTGAGATAACTTTGTTGTGATTTGGCGCTATACAAATAAAGATTGATTGATTGATTGATTGATCATGTCCAAAACCTCCAGGGCAGCAGATGTGTGTTCCTGGACCTTTATTCAAAATCCTCCACGGACAGTTTGGTGTTGATGATGTAACATCACAGGTTCACTGTTTCCTCTACAAAGATATGCTCCATTTTATCTAGTCTGGTTGCTAAGCAATGGCTCTTCCTGCAAAATTGAAATCCCATCCCCTGCAGCATCAGTGGTCGCCTATCTCTCCTCTCACCATCACATGCGGACAGACGTGATATCCCCTGAAGGATGGCTGCAAATAACATGGAGCTGCTGTGACAGGGCCGAGGGGGGAGTATAGATTGTGGCAAAGCTGGAGTCGGTTGTAGGATCTGATGCAGTGGCAATCAGGTATCCATCAAAGAAAAACACATTCGTTTCTGGCTTTTAGATTTAAGCCACTTGTGAAGAGAAAAATGTCACTGTAAAATGCAAGGTGTGGACAGAAGCCACTCAGCAGTGATGCATTACTTTCCCTCCTGAACGACCGTGACTCTGACAGGTACAAAACGGCGCATGCATGGCCATGTATACAGACATCCTTCAGAGACGTAGCACGTAGGCCCCATACACCACAGCTTGAGGAGCGACTCTCTAGGTGGATATAACCTCTGAGGCTTTGTCAAGGTCAAATGAATCACCTATTAATAGCAATGCGGAGATGCAAAGACCATCACTGTAAGACAGCAGGTGATCGCTCCGCAGAAGATGCATATGAGCCAAATATAGGCACGTATGGCGTGACAGCGTTAAACAGTGAGGATTAATGAACGACGATCACCGTCAATGTTGCGGCGAAATCACAATTTGACAGGTGATGATGAGGTGAAAGCCCATGTCTAATAAGTGAGTTCAAGTGGATTTTTCTGCGGAAACTATCGCGGATCAGTCAATCATTCACGACAACAACAAACAATGTATGTATCAGAGAAATCTATTTAAATCGATTAAATGATTAAAATGGAAGAATATTATAACCTACCTTGTATAGTGTGCAGATTGAGTTATAATGTCCGAGTCAGCGTGATAGTATGAATCCAAAGTGAGTGTGCTGTATCTTCATTCAGGCACTGTCTCCGTATGTAACATCTCTGCGTGCAGAGAGATGCGAAATCACAGCTTCCAGTCACACAAGGCGCGCGGTGCGTAAAATCTGACGCAGGAGCTCAACGCCTGCCTCAACTTTGGCCACTACAGGCTAATCACATTAACTTCTGCAGGTGATGGCGTATTTACGACCACCAGTCCAGCGCTCTACCGATGCTCTGCAGCCCTATAACAGACCTGCTCGCACCTCTGGTTTCCACGTGGTTATGGTTGTGTTGTGGGATAAATCAGCTCCCCATAGGATGGAGAAATTACTATGGCAAGTCACGACGAAGTCTGACGCAGGTTTGACTCACTCTCGCTCGTGCTCACGTCAGCAGTTGATCTAAAAGACAAAAAAAAAAAAAAAAAAACATCTGCAGTGTTCCCAGGGCGATAATGAGAGCATCACACAAGCAGCCCTCAACAAGGCACATCAAACACGATGATTAAATATGCTGTTTGTGCAAATAGTGTTAATGACCCTCCTGTATTTGGATTATTTGAATTAGTCCAAAATACCAATATTATCATGATTTTAATATTAGTATTTGTAGAAGTAGAGAGAGAGATTCAAGATTCAAGATGCTTTATTTGTCAGTCATCATGTCAGACATGTGAGCGAGATATAGTACTCAGGTCTCAGATACTAAAATAAATTAAATCTAATTTAAAAACAAGCTAAAACAGGCTAAAACATAATATACAAATAAAACATAAATAAAGTGACTGGTAGTTTAAAGTGCATCACGGTAGCATAAGAAGATACATACAGACCTTCATTATCCTCACTAAACATCACTAACACTATAAGCTTTACATTGATGGAAGCTACACCGACACTTTACCTCCTTTAAACAAGAGGTACTTCACATTAATACCTGATAGACATGTCACAATTTGCTGTTGTGCCCTCAGTGATGTGGACTAAAATAAGTGTGAAAAGACAGTGCTTGCAAATAGCTGTTTCTCAAGTGTAGATAATTTGTCTCACAGTCATTTTTCTCTCTGACACTAGCAATTTATTCTGCCCATGGCGTTGTCTGACAATGCTCCACACTCCATATTTTTCTCTCCTGGCTCACTGGATGGCTTTTTTAGACAAGAGAAGTTTGAATAACAATTTTAGTTTTTGTTGTCAAACAAGCACTGGGATCATGTATGTGATAGAATATGTGAGGTTTTCATATTGAAGGTGATTTTCTCCAAATTGCTTCTGCCTCCTCTGAATGATAATTATTCCTACTGTACATCATACTTTTGTGATATACTTAAAAATAAATGTAGAGGACATCTTAAGTCCTCGAACTTCTCTGCTTCCATCACACACACCCCTGCTCTGTCTCTCACACTGCATCAACTGACAACATGTAGGCCTATGCACAGTACGCTTCCTGTCTCCTTCAAATACACTCATGTGACTCACTTTCCAAGGGCTGACTGCTGGGATCAGTTGCCATGGCAACCACAGATCATATGATGGTTACTCACCCTGTGAGCGATTTTCATTCTTTTCGTTTTTTTTATCCTCTCTAGCACCTTCTGGCATTCTGCAGTTTGGCTATGAATGGGCCACATAAGTAATAACACAACCTCCCTCCTCCACACACACAACTAAACACAGGCTAGTTTTCCTGCCTGTGGTTCATCATTTTTTATGTGTGTCTCGACTCATAAAAATGCAACTTATCACACCTTCAAATTATACAACAGGAGACACAATGTTGTCTGCCTCCTGTTATAGCCAGATTCCTGCCGCAGTATTACTCACCTTAAAGCGTCATGATTAAACATAGGTCATAATTCTCAGAGTGATGGTCACTGAGCCAGGCACTGTGAATGGAAACAGCATTTTATAAGAAGAAAACTCATATTTCACACCTGATAAATGGTTCCACAGGATAAATTCCACTCACAACATCAACATGACTCTCCATTAATACAGCTCTGACCTAAAACATCTTAACCTTGAGCTGAGTGCTTTTATTTTTATTCGTCTTCACACAGCAGAGAGAGCGTGGGTGAGAAACAGGCTGCAGTAAGGCGCTTAATATTTCACATTCTTAAATTGGAGTACAGAATAGAAGGGTAATGAGCCACCAGACTGGGCTGTGATTAACAGAGCCTTTTAAGACCATCAATAAAGGTTTCGTTCTGTGAAGTCGGACCATTAAAGACCAGTAAATAAAGAGGAGACAAACAGCACCATGAGACTGATTGTCTCACTCATCTGCAATAATATAATCTAAGAGTGCACTAACAAATATTGATCTTTTTCTTAATGTGATAACAATGGCATTGGAACAGGTGAGAGATAACATGTTTCCCCACCACAGATCTCAGTTCTAAGCTTGAGAACACATTGTGAATGGTGGTGATGTTATATTTGATAATGATATTAGAACTCCCATTCACCATCAGTGGAGCAGCACATTTATATCTACCCTCATGAGAGTCAGGTTGCCAGGTCACAAATTAAACATGCGGATGAACACTGGTGGGGGAAACCTGATCCATGTCTCGGGGGTGTTTGTGTGCAGCTGAGCCTCACTAGCACTGACAGTGCAACTTCCTTTTTCTGCCCCACCCCTCTTTGATTGCTATTAATGGTGCAGTCCCCATTCGTCAGTGTACAAACACCTTACCTACATCCCTCTGGGTGTGAAGGTACTGCTGCTGCAAAGAGATGGACAAATAAGCAAGGAGGAGGGACTGATTATGTGCTGCTTTTCTGTCCATGAATAAGGAAAAAGAAAGGGCCACAGGGCAACTGTAACCATGCTGGCTCAGGTGCAACAACAATAGAGCACAACAACGTAAAGCGCCCTCTTTCAAATTTGTTCATAAAATGTTTAAAAACCTGCACATTTTCCTTGATAGCATCTGCTGTTTGCATTCAATAGTGTTTCAGGAGAGATTGCTCATTAAGTATTCCTCACTTGCCCTTTGCCTGTTTCCCTTTAATAGCTCAACCCTGCTGTTCATGTGACAGGAGGCTCATTAGCACTGTGGTAAAGCTTCACTCCTCTTCCCCTGATAAAGAAACATACACAAAAGTCATGACCCCAAGAGGACAAGCACAAGAACTGAATGTGCAGCGATAAAATCGATGGTGGAGATTTTGCCTTGAGACATCTAACAAACACTAAATTAAGTTAAACTGACTACTATCTCATTAATTCTTCTCATAACCCCAGTAAATTCTGGAAAACAGTCAAATCTACCTCAAATGCTATCAGCACTCCTTCACCTATGGAAGTTGATAATGGTCTAACTCAGATAACTGGTAGCCATGAAATTGCACAGGTTTTAACATTCATTTTACCCTCATCTTGTCATTTATTTGACAGTATTAGTGTTGGTCTCAACAGTTGTGTGGATGAACACAGGTCATCCTTCTTTAATACTACTGCTGAAGTAAACTCCTTTAGTTTATCTCCTATCTCTAGTCGGATGGCAGCTGATGTCTTATGCAATACTGACGCACAAAAATCAACAGATAATGACGAACTGGAATCTTTGAAATCCTCGGCACAGCTAGTTCCTGGATGCATCCCTAAGCAAAGGACTACTTCTGCTACGTATTTAGTTATTAACAGTATAATTTCAGCATTAGATAATAAAAACAATTGTGCTGCTCTTTTTTTTTAATTTTCTCTTTCTTTTAGTTAAAAATGTTTTGACACAGTTGACCACGTCTGTCTTTATGACTTTCGTCTTTGGGTTTCAACAATGCAGAATTATCTGATAGGTTGAAGTGTGTCAAAAAAGGTGATACTTTCTCACGATTACAAAGGGAGTTCCCCAAGGTTCTGTCCTTGCACCAGTTTTATTCACTATTTATATAAATACTATGACCTCTTCATTGTACAATAACTTTCATCTTTACTCAGATGACATGGTCCTTTATTCTTGTGCAGATTCTCATCATGCTGCCTCTCAAAATCTACAGCTATGATTTAACCTCCTTCAAAAGCACTTTCAGTATTTGAAACTGGTTCTAAACTGTGAAAATACAAAATTGACAATATTTCCAAATGTAAGAAATACTGAATATAGTAGTTTTTTAATTTGTTTTGTTAATAACATCCTAATACAGAGAGTCCTATGCAATAAATGTCTAGGTATAATGGTAAGTCCATAGTGACATGCTATCATCAAAGCTGAGATTGAAATTAAGTTTAGCATAGAAATAAATCTTGCTTTTCTTTATTCACAAGTAAAATAAATATTGAAGAAGTTTTTCTCTCTGTATTAGACTACGGGGATATTATTTATTTTGCGGGCAGCCAATTCCACTCCCAAACCTCTAGACGCAGTATATCACTCCGCATTATGATTGATCACCGGAGATAGTTATGGGACATGCGATTGTTTTACTTTACCAAAAAATTGGCCTGCCTGCTCTTCAAAAATTCATACAGAGTTTGGAATATCTGTTTTCTGTTACTGTGCCCCATACACTTGTAATATGCTTCAAAAAAACTTCATGTTGACATCATTAATACTGCTGAGTCAGTTCGAATCAATTGCTAATATTATTGATTGTAATTGTTATTGCTTTTAATCTTTGAATTGTTCCTGCCTGTCTGTCTGCCTGTCTGTCTGTCTGTCTGTCTGTCTGTCTGTCTGTCTGTCTGTCTGTCTGTCTGTCTGTCTGTCTGTCTGTCTGTCTGTCTGTCTGTCTGTCTGTCTGTCTGTCTGTCTGTCTGTCTGTCTGTCTGTCTGTCTGTCTGTCTGTCTGTCTGTCTGTCTGTCTGTCTGTCTGTCTGTCTGTCTGTCTGTCTGTCTGTCTGTCCTTTATTGCTACCTCCTTTCTTTGGTGATTTTAGCTCTCTGCTCATGTTGTATATCCGTTCCTCATCACCATTGAAAAAATGAGGGTTCTCCCTTCATGTATTTGCTGAGGATTTAAATAAATACTATAATAAAAAAGGCTGGTGAAACATCATTGGTGTGATCAAGAGCTTTTGCAGAGACAATAGAGAAAATTTAAGTTTAATCATCTTCATGCTACAGGGTTGAAGTCAGTGAGAAGAGTCTGTGATTTTATTGGAGCAATACAAAAAAGTCTGGCCTGCTCCCAAGAGAATAGACAATAAAATTAGCAGATAAAAAAAGATTCTACAGGGTGGCTGAATTTACTAATTAGTCAGTTTTATCAGCCAGAAGAGGTGACAAGCTGGCCAAAATAGAACCAAAATAAAATAAAATGGAACTACAATAAAATCCTGCCGTTGCTCTCATCATTCACCCGGCATTTTATCATTCAGCATCTCAAAAGTAACCTTATCATTTGTCCATCACTTCAGATCTCTTCATGTTTTTCTGTTTTTTTCATATTAATCCAAAATGTGTCACAATATAGACATAACTTCATGTCAGTTGAGATATTTACAATGATAATTAAGATTGTGATGGCTTGTTCACTTACTGATGGGAATGGTGAATTAATGCTGCACTGGTAACCATAATGCCAATTGCCAAATTCCTCCATGAGTGCCTTTTTCCCTGTGGTTGCTTATGTAGCATGTGTGTGTGGGTGCGTGAGGAAGAGGGGGCTGCTGGAAACAGATCAGACAGCTTATCATGTCAGCAGGATTACCACATCAGTGATGGTGAATTCTCTAAAGAATATGTGATGCAACTATTGAGTGCAGTGTTCGGAGCCATCAGCATTTAACAGTGTACTTGTGAAGTAGCTTCGTGTGAAGGAAGAAACAAATCTGAATGTTCATTTTCTGGGAGCAAAATCAACTAAGTGTGAAATTAAACAAATGTCACAATTCCTGTTTTTAGTTTGCCGTGCTTCTACCAGCTGCTCGGACAAATTATGTGGGTAATTGTTTCTTTTTCTTACAGTGCAGTAAGATGTCAAGGTCATAGTTAGACTTGAGTGTTAAAGTCTCATCCCTGTGGATTTTGGTGAAAGTGTGATTTGAACACTGATCTTCTGCATCCTGCCCTCCAGTTTAGCACATGTCTGCTCAGAGCCCTGCTGTTCAAGGCCATACAGTATAAGAAATATGCAAACAGTCAAGGCTTCCTGCTAGTTCACAGATCAATGGGCATTCATCCTTATCATGTATAATGAAAACTCACTGGGCCTTGTTGGTATTAATGGGTTTAAGCCGGTTTATCCTGATAGAAACAACAAAACAATTAAGTGGTAGCTGTTGTTTCTCAAAACTATAGTGCAAAAGTGCAAAGTATGAATAAATCACTTAAAGTCGTGGTTTCAGCTTGATTCATTACTCAGTCTGGTCAAATATTGAATATCTCAGCAACATTGTGACCAGAGGACTGCTTCTAAACAGAGTGACATGATACACCAAAACCCAACATACCCTGTTAGTGGCCTGTGAAAAGTCCACTTCATACTGTGTAGTCTAAGCGACACTTCATGATGACTAATCCACAGAGACTGGTGCCAGAAGGGCACCACAGCGCTTAAAGAAGCAGCATGCACCATCTTTTGTGAGATATATATATATACATAAAAGGCTGTGAACAAAATGTTTGCACCCTGGCTGTGTTGTAACCCTGTCAGCTGGGTTCTTGTCAAAAATGTGCGCTGCCTGAGGAACAATGGGGATGTGTTCATGTACATTGTGTTGCAGGCATGCATGTGTGTGTATCCCAGCTATATTAACAGAAATCGCTGTGTTTCTATAATTTCTATCTCTTGGTTAATCAGCCTTGACTGTGACAGATGCTGCAAAGCAAATTAAGAACAATTTTTTAATGAGGTTTCTCTAAAATCTGCGTTATACCCAAAGCAGTTCTACTTTAGATCATGTTAGTGTGATTTCCATAATCACCCCCATTGTGCTGAAACTACACTGATGTTTACCAAAATTTAAATAACACAACATGCCATATCTATTTTAGGAATCCAGCTTTTGTCAACAATATTTCACCCAGCTCCTGTGCCTATAGAGATTGTATGCAGTGGGGCTTATTTATTCATGCTTGAGCATCTAATGGACCTACTGTATGCAATTTAAAGGCCACTGCTCACAAACAGACCACAGGGTGACTCATGTTTCACTGCCTCCAATACTTCAGCCAGCAGTCTGCAAGGACCTCAGTGTTGAAGCTGAGCTGCCCTGCATAAGGGCATAATGAAAAGTAAAGTAAAACTCGACATTTTGTCATTTTTTAAAGTTACTTTTTTCAGATGACAATAAAGAAACATATTCCTTTTAATTCAGCAAGCACCACTGCGGTCTTCCGAGTCTTATGGTTGCAAATTTTGAAATGTTACAGTTTCTTCTCAGTTTCTTAATCCCATAATTGTGTTTATATGATTGTATTGCAGTTTGATCACACAGCAAATTCACTGATCACATGCCAAGTTATACCAGAAGTTGAGCTTCAAAGGTGACGTGGCCTCATAGTAACATGACAGCAATTTAAATATTTGACTTATCTCCAGATTGTCATTTAGATTATACTGTGTATATATTCACTGTACAGTCTTTGCACCATTTATATAACTGTACCTACAAGAGATTGATGACATTTATGATGCTGGAAGATTGTGATATTGTTGCGCCCTCTACTGGTTTGAATTGTAGCAGCATTATATAATGTGAGTGAAATATTTCTGGTGACAATTTCAACACATTTGGTATCCTCTATATGTCTGCAGTGTGAAATAGGAACATGGAAGTGGTCAGAGAAAACCTGCCCAACACTGATGCTGTGTTATAAAAAGGTGTTTACCTTGTAATGCTGTTCACTAAGATCAGCAAATGACAGATATTGATTTTCTATTTTCCACAGGTTTGCACAATCAGTCTCATGTCTCAGCACGATTAGCATGGTAATCTTCTCTCCTCCCTCCATCTCCTCTCCGGCTGTTGAGGCAGGCTGCTGAGACCTCTGCTGTGAAGGGAGGGCTTCGCTGCCATCTGGGCTGCAGCAGGGAGTGGCAACCAAGACACCAGCACCAGATACACATTCAACCTTCGGCAAGACACATGGATGAAATATGCAGAGCTTATAGTTGAATATAACAAGAGAGGACAAGACATCAATTCCATCAAAATAACAAAGATGGCATTTAAGTGTTGTTAAATCATTCAACATTCAGTTCAAGCCACATTGTTCATAATAAGTTAGCTGAAATAGTACATATAGTTTCAAGGTCTGTTGTGAATTATCTCAGGATGACAGCACACTGTATGTAAGAACAGCTTTATGTTTACCCCAAGAACCTCCAGCTGAATGCTATTCAGGGCGAGACTGAAAATCTTGGATTTCGTTGTTAAGTTTTTTGTTCAGTGTTAGTTTATTAGAAAAAACTCAAAGAATAAGCAAGAGTCAATTACTTCTTGCAGAGAAGAGAGCACAGTCGTGTGCATCATAAAAATCAACAGTTATGAATCATAGTGACAGGTAACATATGAGCATACATGTGTGCACATACACCACACAGACAGATAATAGAGTACAGTAAGAATCATGAATGTGGATTTATTGAATCAATTTCTCTTAGTTTGTCACTGGATGCCAGCTCTGAGGTTTTCATGGCTGATATACCTACCCTACTCCCCAGCCACATTCAGATTCATGTCTTCATCAGTAACAAGGCCAGCAGTCACTGTGATAAATTCTGCTGTTGTGCAGACGCCTTCATACAGAGCCTGGCCAGCTGCCAGCTCCATCAGCAGACAGCTCTGTCTGTATACCACCTCTCCATTCTCTCTCTCTCTCTTTCCTAGAGACAAACAACCTCACCTCTGCCATCGCTCTGTGGCTTCCATCGATTATCACTGCTCGCTGTCTCATTCTCCCTTCCCCTCACCCTCCCCTTCTTGCTCTATCTCATTTATTTTCTTGTTTTCTTCACACCCTGTTTCACTATTGACTAAAATGCAGGGTGACTAGAGTTTGATGTCTCTCTTGCAGTGTGCTCCTTCACAGCAACAGTAAAGCGTTCCTGCAGGCTAAAAGGAAAGATATCGTTCCATATATTTTAACATGCATTTCACAAGCTACTGGTTTGACAGGATGGTTCAAATGATTAAACAAGAGTGTCACTCTTGCTGTAAAGATGCTTAACGTTGGGGTCAGCAGCATGTTGCCTGAGTTAAAATCAGCCACTGCAGCCATGAAAGCTGGCAACAGTCTGCCATTAAAACCATAAACAACGGAGTAAAGGGTGAAATAACCTGGTCATAAAATCTGGCTAGTCTCAGGGTTTTATGTACAGTTCTGGGCTCTATAAAAACTGCCTTTGCTCTAAGCTCCACAGCCATTAGTGGGAATGATTATCGTCATATATTTCAACCTGTAGTCGCCTACTGAAGTTTTAGGTAATAGCAACTCCAAGGTCTTGCTCGTGACAGTAGGGAAAAAAATGATTATTATAAAAGGGTAAAGGTAATTGGCCATAATTCACAAGGCCCACGAAAGAGTTTCTGGCCATAATCAAAGCTGGTTTCCATACATTGAAGGTGCCTGTTTGACAGGCCGTTTGTCTGGCTGCATGAAGTTTTTACACTCTCTGCTTCGAATATTTGTGCTTTAGAGGAAAATTATTTTAAATTACATGATTTCGATGGTATCATTTCACCGGTCACCACTCTATCTAAACAGAATATTCAGGCTTCAGGATGTATATCAATTACATGATCTTGTTCTACATATTTACAGGATATAGAAATGAAATGCTCCAATTTAAATACCTGATGAACTTTTCCACTGCAAGTCAGCGCTTCTTCTAATAACTTATGTGTATCCTTCATACAAGTCTGAGACCACTCTCCCATTCACTTTGAATGGGAAAGTGGCCTTAGTCAAAAACACAAACTGGTGCCAAACATTTGTATTTAATGTTCATAAATCAAAATCAGTGGATACAAATGCCAGTGCACATTTCAGCTGATGTAACTGTTGATCACCACTAGATGGTATCATAAATGTCACTGTGCCTCAGGATGTGACATAATGAGGATGTTGATCAGAGGGCCATCCAAGTCCATCCGCAGTACAAAAACATTCCCAAAATATCAATCTGTTGCTGCTTTCTCAGAACAGTTCACTTTGGGAGGGGCCAGCTTCCTCCGAAACTGAAAGTTTCCATCTATATAAATGTTATACATGTGTCAGCTTACTGTGAGGTTCATTGTAAATCTCTGGCTCTTCATATAGAGACAGTTTGTGTTTCATTACAGAGTTAGAGACAGAAATGGATACTAAATTCTGAATGGGAGCTCATACTGATAAAGTATCTGATATCACTGATATATACAACTACTACTCCAGCACTGAAGTTAGTGGGCCAGACAAAACAAACATCAGTTTCTGGCTGTAACTATAGATTCCTTAAAATTAATTTACGCATCAGAAGTCATATTACTTGTGTGTGCAGGATTATTATCAAATGATCTTTTATATTACATACAGATTTATTCTGGCTTCCCAAAAGAGCAGCAAATAAATTACTGCACGAAGCAAGTAGCAACTTTTTTCTATAAATCTTAAAAGTAAGGGGATAAAAAGCAATAGTCTTTTTTTAAAAAAAATCACACTTTGTCAAAACACATGGACACACACTGACTTCAATAAGGACAGTTGCCTGTTTGATACACAAAGGCCATTGCTCTCTAGTCTTTTTCCTTGGGGGGTCAAAGGTAAAGCCTTGACCTGGTGAGGCCAACATGCTCTTGTTAATAAAACAATAAACAGCAGTCTTCTCTCAATAACCCCCCAGCCAGCACCCTTGCCAGCAGGGTTAGCTTTCTGAAACTCACACTTTCATCTCCTTACTCTGAACTCAAATTACAACTAACATACATGCATGAATGGGGGCGGGCACATGCATCATTTTGTCCATGCATCATCGTTTCAGCGACAATACTATAAGGCTTATAGATTTATATAAAATCCTGTTTACACATGAGCACTAAAAGAGAGTTTCATAAGACTTTATTTACTCTTTGCCCACCATATGTGATGGTCCTGAGTGTTTGAAATCTAAGATCAGTCACAGAGGGGGGCCCTGTGGCTCCCAGGACACCTAATACTCTGCGTGCTCCGGGGCCAGTGAGAAGAAAAAGAGCACAATTGGATTAGATATCAAAATAGGGTCAGTGTTTGTTTTAATCAGTCTGGTGACACAGGGAGCTCTTGAAAGCACTGGGTAAAAAGAGCCTGGAGAGAGAGAAAACGAGAAAGAGGGAAGAGGAAAGGAGAGAGATAGTGAGGGAGACAGATAGTGAAAGAGAAGGAAAAAGGGGAAAAAGAGAGACAGAAAGGGCAGTCGGGGTGATTGGTCCCCAGGCAATGGCTGGATAATGGAGACTATAGGCCAGAGGGAAAGCTGTCTGGGGGGTGGCTGGCCTTTCAGAGTTCACTGTCAGGTCTTCAAACCAAGGGTACACTCATCACTTCCACTATCCTGCATTCATCAAAATGAGCTTTGACAATTATGTGGTGTAGCTCGTTTCTTTGTGTAGTTTGTTTTCTTCAAAACACCAACAAATTATCTGACAAAGAGTCCCTCTGAAGAAACGAGTGTCCATGAAATTGATGATTTATTTGTTAAAGATGATTCAGATCAACAACAACCGCCACTTTGTTGGTTTTGTGTTGACACAGTTTCAAATAAAGCCAACTGTCTTGTCTTAGTGTGCGTTATCTGATCTGAACAAATGTTTTTCTAATGTTAGGCACGCTGGACATGATTGAGAAGGATAGCGTACACTATCAGGCAGAGAAAGATCTAGTGTAAGTGCGAGGCTTTGGCTTTTTTTCCAGTATAGGTGGTTGCAAGATTACATTCCCTCGCCAAGCCAGTGAATAGTGGCTCTTAGGGAAAGTACTGTGGTCGCAGCTGATTAGACTTTCCATGGCAGGGCTTAAAATCCTGACTCGGATACACCAGTGAATTTAAAATGTCAAAAATTATTTTCCTATATCCCAGGACAAATTCAGCCTGTATTCAGGGAACATTTACCATTGTTTCACATGGACAGAAACACAAAGAGTGGTATTCTTGCTCATAATCAGTGATGTCACGTTGCAGCTCCATGATGAAATAACAGGAAAAGATATAAAGGTCAGGGGCTTCTTAACAAATAGATATATTTGCAGGTTCATAACAGACCTCAAAGTCAGTCTTCAGTTTATGGTCAGTGGAGTAGCTCCAGCCTGTGGATCTAAGTGCTATTACAAATGAATGTTTTTAGCTTTCTGGCTCTGCAATTTACTTGGTTATTTAGTTCCACAATAGCTACTGAGCCATGGCATATAAAAATATTTCAAATGAGTGCTATTTCCCTTTCAATGCCACCCATGTACAGTCTGCTGACCTAAGAGGTTATTTCACATACAGTAGGGAAAGTAAAAACAAGGACTCTTCAGTCAAAAAGGAGGGACGATCTTTCAATCATAATCTGTGGGTAATGTTGCACAGCGTGAGTTGCATCATATATTTTAGTCTGATATGCAATTTTACTGCTGTGTGAGCATGTGCACGTTTGTGTCTCTATAAATATACAGTGTTTTTGTGTCAGAGAGAGTGAGCAAGAGTTGAGAGAGCAAGAGCATGAGTGTCCTAACTCCTGCATATCCATCAGCCTTCGCCATGGTGTTTGGTAATGGTATCCCATGGTCGGAAGTGCAAATCCAGCTGCTGCGAAGTGGCCATAAATTAGATTTTCTGAAACTTGGTGCAGACGTAGTCTCCAGTGTGTCGTTTGTTGGAGCGCTCAAGCCCCACCAGCCCACTGCAGTTTTCATTATCATTACCTAAATCCATTAAACTTGGCTGATCAACTGTCACATCCCCCGAATGTACACCATCTCTTTTGTCTGCTGCAGTGCTGCTCCCCTAAAAGTCAATGCAAGAGGTTAGTTTTAGTTTCGCTTAAACCCCCCAGCTACACAGTTTATCTCTTCTAAAAAGCTAAGACATGTTGAAAACATTACAACTCATACTTTTGCACTCTGAGCCTAGAGGTTAGTGTGATGTGCCCGTTGAAAGCTTTTCCATATCACAAAGAAATCAACTGAGTAAGTTCAGATTTTTGCAGCTGCTTTCTATTCCTCAATGTGCAGAGTAATTCCAAACAGTTTATTTTCTATCCAGCCACTTCAGCCCCCAAGGTCGTTGGCTTTTTCTCTTTCTAAACAGGCAGAATTCTCACATGTCCTTTCTTGGTGGAACTCCACACAGTCTAATTCGTTATGCTGCTCTGTTCTTCCCCAGCAGAGTTGTGACAAGTCTCATTCAGATGTGTAAGAGTTCCTTTAATTTACAGACCTTATCCTCTGCCTCTCATAACAAAATACTGAGACCACTTATAGCTGCATGCATGAGGCCTTTCACTCACACACTCACAGTTAAGAGTTGAACATTCAGTGTGTTAATCGAAAAAGATGGACCCTGTGTCTTTTACTATCTACAGTCAAGGAAAAAGATGAGTCATAGCCAAAACAAAACACTAACCACCATGCTAGCAGAGCAAGGAGCTGTGGGTGGACGGGGGCATTATAGCCAGTGTCTGGGTGGCTGTTTGGGGGGTCGTGCTCTGTGCCCAGGCCCTCAGGGCACCAGTAGCAGGATGGGCCCGAGCATCCGCTGGGAGGATGACCCTGGCTATCCCTGTGGAGTTTGGCTTATACAGCTGTATCTGATTGGACAGGAACAAAGAGCTGCACTGCACCGGGGGGTTTGGCATTCAACAGATATAAGAACTGATCCTCAAAGTCTAGAATCACTTCGAGTTTTTCTGATTATGCTGATCTATATTCCCTGAGAGTGATTTAAAACATGTCTAAAGGAAAATGGGCTTCAATAAGCATAATTACTTATTTTGTGGTTCACCAGTGAGGAAATACATGATGGCCATTAGAAGTTACACTAATTTTGATAATTTACCAGAGAGTACCAATGTCAATGCATACTTTCAAGATTTTGAGTATTGCTGCTTGTATTGTAGACCTATGTTAGTAGGACTCTCTTGAAAAAGACATGCTCTTAGTGTGAGTCTCTGTGTAGTTCAAATTAATTAATAAATTAATAAAAAATCATTGTAAGAAATTGATTTTGTACCGTTTTTTTGTCTGTTTTGACCCTTTTCTCTCTCTCTCTCTTTCCTGCTCTGCAGAAATGTTTTTGAGTTGAACTGTTCACTTAACTTTTAGTGTCACAGGATTTGTTTTGGCAAGATTTGGTTCTGCTGAAAGTTTGAGTGAAATAATTTCTCTCTGAGATAAAAAATAATATGGGAAATATGATCACCCACATCCATCCAACTAGGCTATCTATTTTTAAACTGTGCATGAGGCTTATAGGCCTGAAAAGTCCGCTAAAGAGAAGTATCCAGGCAGACATTTCACACCTTGGCTCATTTAAAAAATCTATTAGTTATCACAGTCCAACAAATCCTTCTGCCACCTCTGATGGCAAAAGAGAAATATGAGCGCGTAGTTGGTTATAATTTTTGCAACTGTCATCCCTTCCTCAGCTGAACTCGCAAAAACTGACAGATTTACTGTTAGGCTCCCCCGATAGAATCGTGTTGCTCTTCCGTGGATTTTCATAAGTATTTATCCAAAATATAGCTGACAGGTTTCTTCCAAAATGTGAGAAAGCTGGTGGGCTACCGGAGACCTCCTGTGCGTCAAGAGTTTTCTCATTTGATGCGCTGGAGACAGAGGCCGCTGCCAAAGCCGCAGGTCCTGTCTGGAACCTCAGGATTACAGACCTGTGCGTGTGTTTAAGTGTGTGTCACGATGCCAGAGCAATCACACAGACTGTCACACGAATGTTGTTGAATGTTGAAGCGCATCAACTGCAGCCTTCATAAAGAAAAGGACAATAACTGCCAATAAATCTACAATAGTCAGTTGTGGCCCCGTTTGTATTGTAGCGCCTATAATGTACATTTTATATATAAAATGTACATTGAGGCTAACAAATGTTATGACAAAAATGTATAGACAAAAAGTTGTCTATAATTTCTCTTACAATGAAAAAGTGAGGAAACAAAATAGGTTTTCCCCTAAACATTTGAGCATAAGGTCATTGTTTGTAATGTTGTAAGCTAAGAGAGTGATTTCACTTCCTTTGTATTTCAATTAATTTCTACTTTTTCTTTTTTTTCTTCAAGTTTTTAATGTGTCTAACTTCAAGCAAGGTCTAAACATTTCATGGCTGTGTATCTCCTCGATTAATTGTCGTTCGTAAAACATTTAGCCAAAAATAAACTATTTTTCCCTCTGTAAAATATAAAAGACCATTCAGATGTTGAGAGGTTATGCAGAATATTGAGTCCTTCGTTCGTTTTCTTGCTTTCATAGATTTTTAAAGATCTGACAGAAATATGTCAGGAATATTTTGGGGTGTTCCCATCCTGCATTAAAAATTGAAAGGGAAACTAATTTCCTTTAGTTACAAGTGAAACATAAGATATAACATAAGATAAAGCCAAAATGAATCCATAGCGTACTGGAGATAAAAAATCAATGAAAGGTTAGTCTAAACGCCTGAAAACAAAAATAGAAACGATTGGGGGGGAAATAAAAAACAAAAAAGAAAACCAGAAATGTGTCAGTAATGCCTGTAAAAATCGTTTTGATAATTTGGTCACAGAAGCTTATTGCTGGAGTTTTACTCACAGTATAAATACAAATAGCCTATATGTAATCCAACGTAGTTGCAAACCAAGTTTAAAGGTCTATATTCACAATTAAGAAGCGTTTTGTCACAGTGAATTTACTTTTTTTTTTCTTTTTTTTTTAACTTTAACTTTTTTTAACGACAAACTTGCCTAAAAGGTCCAAATGATATAGGTTAATTCTATCTGGATATACAGATTAAATTACCAAATGCTACAAGTTAATTAAAAGTATAGGCTACGTCATTATTTCATCGTTTGTTGATTTTTCTGTTCTATCATCGATTGCTTTTTTTTTTTTATCTTGATACATTATTTGACAGCTCGAGTGTCAATAATTAACTATGAGGACATCAAATTTGTGCATCTCCTCCCAGGTTGAACACAGGTGCTGCATATTGGTCCCACATTAGGATACTCACCGGAAACACGCAGTGGCTGTAGGACAGGACGACCTGAGGAGCTTCCTGTCCGTTGGCTCCAAATAATGAAAATCCCATGATCTTCAATCCATGCTGTTTATCGCTGCCCGACCACCTCAAATTAAATCCAAGACCCTGGGTCACAGGCGAGGTTTGGCTCTTTATGAGTAAAAAACTAAAACATCAACAACTTGCCATTACAGTGAGTTCCCTCTCTCCCGACATTAGCCTGTTTCTCTCAAAAATAGTCGAAAACAGGATAACTAATTCATTACCTCAGTAAAGTTGGTCGAGGCTACATGTTTCCAAATAAATGCACGCTTCTACTTTAAGAAAATAGCCTTTATTGACCATTTCTAATCTAATGTTGGGTTATTTCTACCTGCGTCACAGAAGGATTACGTGCCATCTTGCATCAGTATTTTAAATTACGTAAAACAGACTGGGGGAGATAGTGGGTAAAATGGAATTTATAGGCCTATTTAGATATTAATTTAAATAATACAAAGTAAATTTGACATGTAGCTACTGTCCATGCTGACAGAAGCAAAGACCTTAATTTGTTTTAACGGAAATTGCTGGGTATTTTTCAATCTACCCCCGTTACGCATGCGTCACCGCCCAACAGGCCCTCTTCGCCAACCGTCCGCCCTAAAAAACATTTAGGGATTATTTTATTTTTAGCTCTGGCGTGTGTCCGCTGTATCGGGGCCCGGCTGATACATCCAGATGGTTTTGCTAAGGTGCATGTTTACGGATTCCTGGAGATTGTGAGTAAGGAGCAAAGCTGTACCGGTCTGTCCTTCATTAAGGGCAGAGTCAGAGCAGAGAGGCATTTATCACGACAGACTGAGCTTTCATAAGACACACACACACACACAAAGCATTTCTGTCTCAGAGCTACTGTGCCTCCTCATCTCCTCATGCAGCTCTCTGTAACCAATATGAGCGAGGTTAATTGGTTATATTAAACTGAGCCGTAATTAGATAGCACCTGTAAGACTCATTCGGCTTGTTGCTATGACAACGCAGTCAGTGCAACAGGCAGTTACTTTGGAAATGTTTTATTTTATTTGTATTTTATTAAGTCACATTATAACTGAATATGTTTATGCTGGATGAGTGAATATACAAGGTTAAAAAAACAATTATACCTTTTCATATGTTGCAGGTTATCTGTTGTGGGCCTTCTGAGCCTTTGTGGTAGTTCTGTCTTAGATTTAAAGTAAATGCTCCCAATTTCTAAAACTACAGGGAGACAGCAACACACAGCATGTGCTTCAGCAGAAAATAGTTCATGATAAATCAAGGACAGAAGACTACTTCCAAATTAGGTCGAACAAAGGCTTCATGGTTTTGTCATTGCCAGTGTGTCTACACTGTCACACACCAAGGTCCTTTTGGTTTCAAGGTCACCAGGGGCTTAATTGACTAGCTTAATATGTCACCATCTTTCCTTTCCGACAGTGAAATGAATGGAAAAAACGTTTCCTTTTTAAAGATTTTATGCTCTCAAAAGCAGTGCAGGAAATAATATTTTCATAAAGTACAATTCTAAGCAAAACAACACCATCTACCATCGATTCTGGAGTCAGCGTATGTCCCTTTATTACAGATGCATACCCAGCTCATCTCCAGTGTGTTGTGGCTGTCACTCTCTGCTAACACTCACTGGGCTCCACTGTGCTTCATGACGCCTCATATGAGGTCAGACAGAGGACAGCAACCCCACTTCCCATTCCCCTTTCGAAAACCTCAACCCCCATTGCTACGGCAGACCGGCTCAGCCTTCCCAGAATGCACCTCTCCAGCCGGCTGACCCCGGGGTCGGCATCTGTCAATCACAGCCTCAGCTGGCTCTGCAGCTTCTGGACATAGACTGGAGGATGTGAGGGAGGCCTCTGAGAGGAACCCTGGCTCTGCATATGGGATCATCTCTGTGCATTCATGGCGGGTAATTAAATTAGCTATCCTTCTCCTATTCTAATGCAAACCTCAGGTTGAATCGCCACCCTGTACGTGAGAGGAAAAGCCCCAGGCGGTGACAGCCAGACAAAGACAGCCAGCTTGTATGAAGTATAGAGTTGTACTTCAGTCTAGTTGGCTGCGTTGGTGTTCATCTGGCAGGTCGGTCCTAATAACTTCTCCATCTTCATGCTGTTGGGAGATCACACAGGTTGTATGTGGAAAAGGTCAGATCGTTGTTTACCCTCTACACACATGACACAGCCGACATTATTCACCATTACAGCATTGCCAAATTATTATCTAAACTTTTAAATGTCTTTATGGAATAAATTATCTTAGTGCCCAAGTACTTCACAAGTAAATCATTTTTGTGTGTGTGTGTGTGTGTGTGTGTGTGTGTGTAAGAGAGAGGATGTAAGGTGTAACAGAGTGTGACAAAGCCCTGCAGACTGACAGCCGGGCTGAGAGGATGTAGTGAAGGGAGGGGAGGACGCAGCTCTTTAGCCCGAGGGCCGCAGGGTGCGCATAGTGCAGGGTCACCTTTATCCACGCTGTCTGTGCCTAGAGCTGGGAGGTGGCGGGGGGGAACCTGGGACTCCCAACAGGCTGAATTGATTTCCTGTGTAGGGTCATGCCCAGGACAGGCTCGGAGGACAAGGGTTTAGGACCACGGGGAGCAGAAAGGGAACTGGTCGTGGTATGGACAGTGAGTTGATGCTATTTTCTGCCATTTCCCTGCTTTTTAACCACCACTTTATTCCCTGCGAGTGAGTGGGGGAAGATAAATTACACACAACGCTGGCTGAGGTATGATTTCATATAATGTGCTTATTTTATAATGGACATGTGCTTTGTTTTGTTTGATGTGTCCGAGATTTCTGTGTCTATTTAGTTCTGAAAGTTGGACCTTTCAACACGTGAATGAATGGACCCCCACTCATGTAATTAAGCAAGCCACAGCACACAGATGTCCATACAGACTTATAGGAGACTGTGATTCCTCAGCAAATAACATACCCATAATCCTACACATCTTATTCCCTCTTGATGCAATATTCATATAAACAGTTACCTGCGGCGGCTCCGAGATCATAGCGCAGACGCTCTTCCTCTTGCCCACATTTCTGGAATGCATTTACTCAGCTGGGTTCGTGAATTCGAGAGTGTTCTGCCGCCCCAGGCTACAGAGGACATGTTTGTCACGAGATTTGAGAAACATATCCGTGCCCCAACCCCCACCCTCCTTCCCATGTGTACATCTTAAAACGTATACTCTCCCCTAACAGAATTATGAGGTTTTTAACGGTGGTCAACCAGACAGTTTGACAAATGCTGGCAAGTATGGCTAGGCTGGAGTTTACAGGGAGGAGTACATGCAGAGTGGGAGGGTAAAAGGTGGCACTGTGGTTGTGATTAACATGACAGCGAGGCCTTTTTTAGCCTCTACGCTCTACTGACCCAAACATGTTAATCTAAGTCATGTTACACATAAATGTCATTAGGCCTTATATCCAAGGTCGCTAATCATTTTAAAGCGAAAGGAGCTCTTCCTTTCCATACAGGCAGCGATGTCTCTGCAATTTGTGTCCATGCAAATGAAGACATTCATTTTTGTTCATGACTACACTTTAATGAGTCTCCTGTTAAAGACAAGAATCCAGTTTGTCGTATTAGAGCACATTAGAGTATGAATAAGATTCTCATTCATGTTAAAAAAAAGTTTTCGTGCTGACTTTATCAATGTTTTGTTTTTTGGACAAGAACAGTTGCTGTGTTTCTCAGCTCTTCTGTGTTTGTTATTGAAATTCTGATGTAAGTTACACTTTGTACAAATAACACTTCAAGTAAGAATCTGAGCTCACTTGGAGCCATCATTCACATGTCATGTTAACTCCATCCTTCTTGTTGCACACAGCTTTTTTCTTTCACTTGGATCTGTAACGTGTACTGTGGACACTTTGATATTTCAGAGCTCAAGATGGAATCAAATGGAGCTTATGAGGCCTCTCGGCCCAAATGGACCTCATGTTTACACACTTGTCCATCAGCTGAGCAGCGTGCAGCCTCAGGTATCCAGAGCGATGGTGAGATGTCCCCAAAACCCACTGCGCCGTGTCTGAACCTGGTAAGTGCACTGTGTTTAGACGAAGTTTGTCTAGATTGGAGATAATATGTCAGTATCAATACCCTTTTATCCTAATGCGGAGTCTAACTCATTCTGAGGATATTCGGTCAGTCTTGAGGCAGTATGCTAAGAATTAATAACACATCTTGTGCTCTGTGCTCAGGCCAAAGCATATTTTTTCTGTTTTTACTTTTGATTTTGTTTTTGTTTTTACATTCAGAGTCATCAAAACAAAATGTCAGCTGAGTTAAAGTCACAACCCCCACAAAGAGTAGCTAATATTACATTAATTAAAAGTATTTTTTTTTGTGTAAACAGAAATAATGTTATGACCTTGTTGAGCACTGTTTTGCTGTTTCATCATTTCTAAAAGACATTCAAATCAAGAGCAGGAAACCAGCCCAATTTACTGAACAAGGGAAGCGAGCAGTGAGCTGCTTCTATCTCATATACGGACGCATCCAGACAGCAAAGCAACACAAGAGAAATGTTGCCTTTAATTTTTCTGCTGTAATGTTATGATAACCTCTCGGTCGTGCCGTTGTTAATCCGGTATGTTTAATCTGAGTGTGTGATATTCTTAAATTGTCCGATCGAATAATAATTTAGTTTAAACCCATAGGCTAATTGGAGCTGAATTCTAAGTTAAAAATGAATATTACTTTTTTATTATTGAATATAATTTATGTCAGACATGTCTAAGAGGAACTACACATCTGAATGAAAGTATTTTTCCTCCATGACTGCCGTGTTTTTTTTTTGTCAAATAAAATTTTAAACTTAAGCAAAATTACGCTCTTCGCGTTATTTGCGCAAAAGCAAAGCAAGCATACAATGTTTTTATCGCAGTGAATTAAAGTTAAAATAAATGTAGGCAATTTTCTTGAATTTGGATAACGTGACATTTATTCTAAGTATCGTACCTAATCAAATAAACTGTGATAAACGCGTCGGGATTTGGTGATTTATTTATTCTCTAATTCCCTAATTATCAAATTTATTGTTTCACTTCGGTCTTTCAAACAAATTTCCACATGATCTGTAATTCTAAAAGTATTTTGGAACTAATACATTTCTCAGAGATGATCACACCACAATAAGTGCTATTTTATAGGATATCAGTTCCCTCTTTACTTCTCTCGTTTATCGGCAGAAGGAAGCCGAATATAAATCTATGAATCGGGAGCACTCACACATCGAAGTCTAAATGCGATTAATGAAAACGATTGCAAGTTTGAACACAAAGGAGGTTTCAGTCTCACGGACTGCGAAGTAAAACATTTAGGCCTAGTTGTTATGCCCGACTGTAGCTTATAAAATAGACTTAAGTTAATTGGATTCCATTACATATAGAAACATGAAGAAACAATTATATTTAAAAAAACAAAATAACGGACAGTGTTATCGTGGCCTTCAGTTAAAATGTATTTTTTCTTCAGTCAGTTTTCGGTGTGTTAACTGGTGTGTGTGTGTGTGTATGCTGCCTGCTTCTCCTGTCCTGCTTGATTTGCTGATTAGGCCCATAACAATATATGAAATAGGAATTAAATGGTTAATTGGAGGGACAGAAACCACACGTGATTGAATTTTTGGCGGATTATATCAGACTGCTGTATGCTGTAAGAGACACCACACGCACGAACACGCTTACATGTACACATATGCACACACACACACACACACACACACACACACACACACACACACTTACTCTCACTCTCTCTCACAAACTCTCTCTCTCTCTCTCTCTCTCTCTCTCTCTCTCTCTCTCTCTCTCTCTCTCACACTCACACACACACACACACACACACACACACACACACACACACACACACACACACACACACACACACCACTCCCGGTTTCACGGGTCTTTGTTTCTGATCTGTTAAATCCCACCCACTTGACATGAACACAGAAGAGAAAAAAAAATCTCTCACTCAGGCGCCCACACCATCAGCGCCCAGTCGCTGTTGTCTATACTGCCTGCTGGACCCGTAAGATGGAGACGGAGAGTTGTTTGCCTTTCTCTTCGCAGACCAGTAGGAGGACGCCGCCAGAAAACTCTCCGGGACTGGAGCACGGCGGCACTGGCTCCTTTCTCTCCTGCGATGAGCTGCACAAACCCTCGCACCTTCATCCTCTTCCTCACCGCCTCAGCCTGCGCGGGGATGTGTATGCCGCTGCCATGGGGAGGTTTGGTGATGCTGCGGCGGACTTTACGCACGGCGCTGCCTCGGCGAACCCGTCCGCCTCACCGTCCAAACACACCAAGTTCTTGGACAGTATAAACCAGGATCAAAAGGGGACAGCGATAAGTGGGAAGCCGGCGTTTTACGAGAATAACTCAGACGGTAAGTTAGAGAAACTGAAGAAGAAAAAGAGAAACTGAGCTATAAGAATAAAAGTGGATGGATCAACTACAAGATCTTTACAACTTCTACTACTAACATGTATATGATAATAATGATTTAACTTTAACTTTAACTTTACTTAAAACAAAACAATTACCTGAAAGTAGACTTTAAGTTTTATAGTTAAGAGTTAAAGTATCAAAGTAGTTTATGTAATGAGAAGAATATTGCAAAGACAATCCCTGCCTTTTTTTCCCCAATAGTGACATTTCACAAATTAAATATTGGCCACCCTGCACAGGATAAGCGGGTGTAAAAAATAAACAGATGACAAATAAAATATGAGAATAATCTTTATCCGTCTGCCTTGCCTCATTACATTTTATAACAAATGAAAATACATAGATTTGGTGGATCAGTTTTCCAATTTTTTATGAAAAAACAGTTTTTGCATTTCGCAGGGTTTATAAATGTCTTTCCAACTCATAAACACACACATTTAATTTTTACCAGACATTTCAAAGGAAATTGCTGTTGTGATAAAAATGTCAACAACTTTTCTTTTACCTGACAGTCCTTGATGGAAAGTGGAAGAGGTTAAAGGTCATCCTGGCAGCAAGTTGGGTGTGTCATTAGACTACTGGTCAGTTATCAGGCTTTTAGGCCAACATTCAGCTTGATAAATGTCTTTATTACCAGTTACGCTGTTTCTTTCACTTATTTCTTATCCTCCTCACTGCATATTTTTGTTTTGAAAAACACAATAGAATTGACTTTTGACTGAATTTTGCAAGCAGGCATGCGCACAAAGGCTGTCAGACATAACAGCCCATAAATGTCTATCTTGGGAAGAAAAGTAATGAGTGTAGGAACTGGAACTGTGGAACTGAAGCCTGAGGAAATTATGTGGTCTTTCACTTTATTTATTGGTGTTGATGATTTTGCAAAGCAACAAAGGATATGAGCGCTGATAAGCGCTTTGTGATATCTATCCAGAATAATATACAACAGCTTGATTCATGTTGCTGCCAAAGACAGCCAATGGATTTTTTTCACAATTAGTTATGATAATGATATCAGCTGTCCTGTTTGGAAATTGACTTTTATTACTTTTCTGTAAAATCTGTTTAAATAGGAGAAAGCATATATGATTTCCACTTTACTGTCAGACACACACACACACACACACACACACACACACACACACGCACACATGCACACATGCGCATGCTTGCACACTGACAATTGTTCAGTGTTTAGTTTAATTTTTTCTGTAATTTACAGGGTACATTACTGCAAGTGAGCAGGGCTTTGCATGTATGTATATGCAGAATACTGTGTGTGTATGTCTACACGTACCACTCTTCAATTGTGTATTTGAGTTTGGGCTCACACACCTACGAAGGTAAACATGTCTTGTTTTGTCTGCAGTGGGAGGAAAGTTTAGTGATGGTGGGACAAGCAACAAATGAAAAACCCATCAGCCATTTTCACATTTTTATTTTTGGACGCAACATTAATTTGTAATCAATTTCTCGCAATTATAATACAGAATTTCCAGTTTTTAGTTCATGGTTGGACTGAATTTTTTAAAAATTGTTTCGCAAACATTTCCTTGAATTTGATCATGCAAACTTTTTTTTTTTTTTTTTACAACAAAAAAAAAAACAGTTCAAAGTTTTTCACTATTATTTACAAATGAAATTGGCTCAATACATAAAAAGTAATTCTTGTTCTTCATTTTACACTTGAATGTCTTAATTCAGACCGTTCATACTATATTTTCTGTTTTGCAAAACTCTGGATATTACGTATGATTTTCCCATTGGGAAAATACGTTTTTTGTCTCTATAGGTGCAGTGTATATAGTCGCTACAGTATACCCACAACAAAACCCATTGACACGGATGATGAAGCTCTTAATTCATATTTTCTGATTCATACATTTTCTACACAAAAGACCAACATTTTATACCTTCATAAAAATAAAACAGAATAAAAGAATCTCTTACTATTTAAAAATGTTCTAAGTTCCCATTTACATGCCGAGATCAATTAATTAATTGGTCTTTATAGAGATAATCACCATATAAGTTAAAATTGTAAAGCAGTAAATATTAAATCTCCATTGAACGGACAGGATGAAACATATGTTTTTAGAATTGAAGTACCGTTCTGCACAAATTGAAAACCTATTTGTAGTGAACAAGAGACTCGGAAAAGAGGCAGCTTGAATTTCTACCACCACAGTTTCAGTGTAGTAGAGTTGATCCCCACTCTCACAGCATGATATTCCTACCTATACATTTATATAATTTATCCTCTTATTTGCCTTTTCCTGCATTTCACATAGATCTCCAGTTACACTGGAGTGGAGGCAGAGCGGATGTGGGTGTTTGACAGGGTAAAAGCTACACAATGGCCTGCGGCCCCAGTTTGCAATCTTGACAGAGAATATTTTCGGCATGAACTTCAGTGTGAGGTTGGATCTAATGGACATGAGGAAATTAATGTTACAATGAAAAGTGCTCTCTGTTGAGCCCAATATTGAATTAAGGGAATAGCAAAGTAGTGTTACAGCTGCCCCGGTGAGTGCCTGCAGATAGATGAAGAGTGATTTTGTTTTGGAGCTCAGGGTTAAACATAATGAACATGGACAACAACATCCAAACACTGCGGGAGGGAACAGTCCTTTTCCATGGTCTGTTAACAGGAAGAGAGGGGTAAAGCGTTCAGATTTCCCCTCACAGCTGAATGTGAAGGGCACAATGTAGATCACTGATTCAAACAAGCGTGTGCTTTAGCAGACACACATTTGTAAGATATTTCAGTTCTGTATCTTAATGTGAGTATTTTGACATTGGCATTGCAGAAGGTTTCTTCTGAAACACACTGATATATCTGTTGACCTTTAACATTTTTTTCTGTATTTCCAAATGAAACAAATCAAATCTTGTTTTCTACTTATTGCCTTGTGGGTTTAATTCAAACCAACTCACTGAGAGTGCACTACCTACTGTAAATACAGTGTGTCTGGGCTAATCATATTAAAACAGTACTTGGCTGAATTAGTGGTGTGTGCGTGTGTGCATGCACGCGTGTGTGTGTGTGTGTGTGTGCATGCGTGTGTGTGTTGCGTCTCTCAGGCGCCTCACAGCTCAGCCTTATTTGGCAGTTTGAGTTTGGGAATCAGATTGAGAAGCATAAAAGACAAACGAGAGATTAATGGTTTTCGGTTGTTTGATGTGATAGCCAGTTTAATTTGACTTTGTACCAATGTGTAGAATTTATAAAGTATTGGCTTTAAAGTCTAACTACTGTGTACCAGTAACATTATCCAGGTAAAAGTGTGCTGGTTAAAAAAAGTCTTAAAATGATTATTCTGGCAGTGAAAAAGGGAGTGGTTGATCATTCAGTTGTTTGCACTGGTGCCTCACATGCAAAGATATCTGATTCCCAGCACTGGCTCTTTGTGCACTAATGTTATTTGTGAGGGTGTCTCCTGAATGCCCGGACAGTTACAGACATAAAAATACATTTATGTTGGCTAAAAGTATGAATATGATTTGTCTGTGTTATAGTTCAAAAGCCTACTGATTAATCTTGTGGTGTTTCACTGTTTCAATCTCTCTCTATACAATAGAAATTAGCCTGGTGTGAACAAAAAAAAGTATTTAAATTTTTATTTAACCACAAATGGCTCATTAAGATTAAATATTTTTCAAAGTTAGACTACACAAAATATTTGACAGATGGTCAGACTTCAACAATGTTAAAATCTAAATCAAAAGTTGATGATTGCAATAAATTGACAATAAGAATCGTACAAAAGTTCAAACCTTCAAAACAACCCACAGCGGCATCTTGAAGGCAGCATAACAACAGTTTAAACTACCACCCGATTTAAAAAAAAAAAGAAGTCGAAGTTGCATTTGAATGTATGCTATTTTGAATTATAACAGTTTGTGTATTTCTGTGTTTCCTGCATGCCTCAGTCAGAGAGAAAGGAGCTCCAAAAACCATGGGTTATCCTGGGATTGGCACAGACTGTTGTGGCAAGCTGAAGGAGCCAAGTGGCGGTTTACAAGGAGACTCTATCGCTGACTCCATCGACTTATCGGGCAAGAACAAGAAGCGGCGCAACCGCACCACCTTCAGCACCTTTCAGCTGGAGGAGCTGGAGAAAGTCTTTCAGAAGACACATTACCCTGACGTTTACGCCCGGGAGCAACTGGCATTGAGGACTGAGCTCACTGAAGCTCGAGTCCAGGTGTGTGTCAGGACAACTGTACCTCTTCAGTACTATTATTTTTCACCTTTTTAATTTTATGAATATGAGCAGAGTAGACTTTATTACCTGAATGAGACCTGTTATCATCCTTAATTTTTCCATTGTATTTGATAGGTTTGGTTCCAGAATCGTAGAGCTAAGTGGAGGAAACGGGAACGATACGGAAAGATTCAGGAGGTCCGCAACCACTTTGCTGCCACTTACGACATCTCTCTTCTCCCTCGCCATGATACATACCAGGTACTTTTTCAATGGCGCAAAGCAGAACAAACTCAACCCCACCTTTGCTGATATTGTGATAATTTATGATAATTTGTGATCATTGCAAACTATAATGCACTTCCAAGTTAATTCAGTCAAATTTCAAATGTATCTAATCCTAAAATCTTCCTGTCCAGATGCAGGGCAACTTATGGCCAGGAGCGGTTTCAGGAGGAGGAGGCGGTGGTTCAGGTGCCGGTTGTGTCCTAGGAGCTGACTCCATCCCCTCTTCCTGCATGAGTCCATACCCTCACCCCCACAGCAATCTGCAGGGCTTCATGGGCATGCCCACGTCCCCCAGCCACCCACACCACCACCATCCACCTCATCATCCGGGTATCAACGGTCTCTACTCGCTCCATAGCTTTCCAGGAGGCCTCGGGTCCCCCTCCATCGAGGGGCCCGAGACCGAATACAAGCCAACAGGCCTGGTGGCGCTGCGGATGAAAGCCAAAGAGCCAGGCAGTATCCTCTCCTGGCCAACATGACCACAACAGTGCCAGCTCCCCCATTATGCACTGACTGAGCCAAGGCATATTACATTCCTGACCCATACACAATCCCAGATGTAGGCTACAAACCCACCTCAGCATATGACTCAAATATTTCCTCTTAACATTTATCTAAGCCAACTTGGAGACTTGTCAAAATTCAGAAGATCTTGGAGTAGGAAATTCATGAACATTGAGAGCCTCTTGCACGAAAACCCAGTGTATTCATGGGAACTTTCCATGTTTTAGTTTGATATCGCATTGCTGAGACCAAAGAGGAAAAATTATTTAAGCATGTAAAAAATGTAATTATCACATTAATCATTGTTTTGTCTGTTGTGCTTTTTAGTGTGACCAGTAATAAAGGCCTCCATCTCTATTATCTGCCTTGTTCGGTTGGAAGCTATTTTTGGAGATTTTAGAAAATGCAATGAAAACAATCTCAGCCGGAATTATTTTAGACTTGTCATGACTCTTTTAGAAGAAGATAACCAAAAGAGCTAACCAAAAGTCTGTCACATATTTAAATGGGAATGTGGTTGTGAGGCAAAAATGCTTCACAGGCTGTGGTTGCCATTAACACAAAGGTTTCTGCTGTGTGGGAAGTGAGCTTTTCTGCATTCGAGAAGTGAGCAGAGAGAAGTAGGCTGAACATGTACGGGTGCAGCCTACTTGGCTTCACTTCAAGAGGCCTTCAGGTGGCACCTCATGTATCAGAGGCGAGTGGCAGGTTCATTAATGAAAAGCCTCACTGAGCGACCACACTTCACTATTGATGATAAATTAGAGAGCCTCCCACAGACGGCTTGCTTCACATTGAGGCAGGCATTTCTCATTCACATCTGGCATCAGTGGTAAACCCGACCAACTGAGTAATGAGTTACAGTTTAACAGAAGAAATTGGGGTTACCAGAGCCTAGAGTGTATTTTTTTGTTTATATTATTCACTGAATCCAGGTCATCTGTCCTTGACATAAATATGTTCCTGTGGCATACATGTATTCTGAAAATACATTCCTAATAATGTCAGGAAATCTCCTTGTTGTGCTTTACCCAAAACAATTTACTTGTCAAGGAAACACTGAATTGCATGGTACCATCCCATCTGGTGCAAATTACTAAATACCAACATATTCATGTCAGATGTGCAAACATTTCAATCTGTGTGAGATTGAAAATGCAACTTGTATTTAGAAAAAAAGAATGTTCCACTAGTGGACAAAGCTCTTCCAAGCTCCACTTACTCCCAAGGAGTGTACATAGCTTACGGGGCAATAGATTGGCTCTCCTTTCCCTTCGCTTGCTTCACCATGACAGCCATGGTGGGGTGGATTAGCTGCCATTCCCTTAGTCTGTGCCGGGGTTTTGTGTGAGCCACTAACATGTGGTTCCAATAGAAGAATGCACAAACCCATCAGAAACACTTTCCACACCCACAGCTTCAAATTCCAGCCAGGCCCTGGGAGACGGCAGCTCTTACTGCAGTTACATAGTCCCCCTGATTAAATCCCAGATTAAGTGGAGAAGATAAGAAGACCTGTCAGTAGGGATAAGGGATTGAGGAGATGGCCATCTTTAGGAAAGCTGAAGAAATAGCAGATGGTGGATCAGTGCTCAATTTTAATATTTACTTTTACATGGAGGCAGGTTAATCAAATCTATTTTCCCATAAACAAAAGAGCAAACTCAGTGGCTTACTTGAACTTGATATATTAACTGTCAGAACAATTGGCTCACAATATTTTACATGCAGTATGGTTTATTCTACCTAAAAATAGGAGCTAAAAATGATTACCTCACATTAACATACAGGACAGTTTTGACTAAGTTTTCCTTAAAATAACAATTACACTTTGATCTGTACAGATTCAATATATCAGGCTTCAAAGGCCTTATATGATTTGTCCAAAATAAATGAAAAATGTTGAGTCAAGACTGCACAATGCTGGGGGCAATTATTAACTAAGCATCACTCTGTGTGTCAGGGTCACTGGGTGAAGACTGTCACTAGAGTTTGGAAATTACTATACCCTCAGCCTCATTAATGGACAAAAAATATGATTTAATGCTCATTAAAATCTGCAAAGCTGCCTGCTGGCCACTGTTCTGAGCTTTGATCTCTGCAAGATTTATCTTGGCCTTGAAGTGCAGCTATTGTGACCTGACAGATCCTTGTATTTGAAGTAGCTGAACCGCATTAACATGTCCCAATAAGCTAAACAATGTGGTAGCACAGTGCGGCCAACTCAGTAACACTGTGTCAAACAGTGGAGTGAGGCAATTTTCAGTACAGTCTGTCATGAAGTATTTGGTGGCTTCAAGGCATTTAGAAGTGGGACTTCATTTGGCAGTTAATCATCTGAGGAAAAAAAGGTTAATCAGTGCCACAGTTTGCAACTTGCATGCATGTGTGTCACGGGCAAAATCTTTCCACAAATATCGGAAAGTGCAACAAGTAGTTGCAGCTGAGTGTACTTTACAATTTACTTTTACAAAGTTTGTGTTTTTCATTTTGCTTACTTAAACTTTCAAAAATGAAACTCTTGTATCTAAAGGTAACCCTGTGACTGTGTTTTAATTGATTAAAAGGCACTAATTAATAGAATGGACTGCAATCTATCCTTTTAATCTACAATAACTAGGCTAATTGATTAGGCTACTTATTAATTTTAAAACACTGTGATTTGCATTTCTCATCTTTAGGAAAGTCATACAACCGTGACTGTGACTTGACTACTCTAGCCTAGACTACTAGCCTACATACCCTCTTGAAAGGCCCTATGTCTATCCAAGGTCATTTTTAAGGATTAGTGGTGTTACTGTACATTTTGAGTTCAAATACTGCCACCTTGTGGGTTTTAGGTTGATTGTGTTGTTGGGGTGATAGAAGATTTCCTATCCCCTTGCAATATCATCATTAAGTTTTTACATTTTAGATGCACTTATTTCTCAAAATCTGGTAATTTTATACATTTCGTGCGTATACAATATATTTGATAAAGTCAACTTCACAAGGGAAGGATAAAATAAACTCTCATAATGAAATACATTCAAATGAAAACAGTAGTCAATAAATATTTAAATCAATATCGCCTTTTTAAACTCATAATCTATGAATAATATTGGTTGCCAGGGAGATGACACTAGTGACAATACAGACTTGTGTTGGTGTATTGTTTTAGATTAGTACCAATGATATGTTCCAGTTATTTTGTCCAGCCCCTATGATACAAAAACATAGTTTGATTTAAATGACTCCGTGGATGATTGACAGGCGCTTTAAAGTTTTCCACCCACTTTTTTGGCCAATCAGAGCACAGGGGCGGGACTGAACGTTAATCTTTACAAAATGGCGACTGTTGTTGTTTTGCCGCAGGGTCAGTGAATAATCCGTTTTTCCTCTCAATTATTTTCTGCACTAATTTGCAGAAGCAGCCCTTAAAACACCCAGGCGTCCCAAGGGTGGCTGTGTGTGGACTGAAATGAAAGGTAAAGAGCGGTCGCCGATTAAAAAACGCTCCCGGGCCTTGGACGATATTCGAGACCGGGGAGGATGCCATCCGACCAGCAAGAAAATGGGGGCTCTTTCCGTCTCCAGTGGGAGTAATAATGGAAATAGCTCGACCAAAAGCGACGGAGGCTCGACGAGAAGGAGTTTGCTCGGTGAGAAAAGAGACAGAGATTTCGACAGTCACAGCCGGGCTGGAAATAACCATAGCTGTCAGTCTGCCGCCGCCAGCTCCGTCGGTAAAAACCACAACCTGAGCCTGACGCTGGATTTAGCCGCACCGAGGAGCGCCTCACGGGGGGAGCAGCAGCGTGTTCAGCCGCCCAGCGCCGAGAGTGAGTACAAAACACTCAAAATAAGCGACCTCGGCACCCAACTGAGCGATGAAGACATAGAGGATGGACTGTTTCATGAATTTAAGAAGTTTGGAGATGTGAGTGTCAAGATCAGCCGCAGCAACGACGAGCGGATTGCGTTCGTGAATTTCAGGAAGCCGGAGGACGCCAGAGCTGCGAAGCACGCCAGAGGCAGGCTGGTGCTCTACGACCGGCCGCTCAAAATCGAGACCGTGTACATTAACAGGAGGAGAAGCCGCTCCCCTGTTGAGAGAGACGTGTATGGTGCAGCTCAAAGCCATAGACATTTGCAGAGACCCCTCTCGCCTACCGGGCTTGGATACAGAGACTATCGGCTACAGCAGCTGGCCTTAGGACGGCTCCCCCCTCCCCCGCCGCCCCCTCTGCCCAGAGAACTGGATCGGGACAGGGAGTTTGCCCTGTTTGAAGCCAGGGCACGCCCAGCTTTCATTGCAGAGAGACCTGCTTTTCGAGAGGAGGATTTTATATCTCCGGAAGATGACCAAAGAGCCAACAGGACGTTGTTTTTAGGCAACCTGGACATAACTGTTACAGAGGCGGACCTGAGGAGAGCATTTGACAGGTTTGGAGTCATAACAGAAGTGGACATTAAGAGACCCACACGGGGACAAACCAGCACATATGGATTTCTGAAATTTGAGAATCTTGACATGGCTCACCGTGCTAAGCTTAGCATGTCTGGGAAAATAGTGGGCCGCAACCCCATAAAAATAGGTTATGGGAAAGCAACTCCCACCACACGCCTGTGGGTGGGTGGACTCGGACCCTGGGTCCCCTTAGCTGCACTGGCAAGGGAGTTTGATCGCTTTGGTACTATAAGGACCATTGACTACAGAAAGGGGGACACATGGGCGTATATACAATATGAAAGTTTGGATGCTGCACAAGCAGCATGCACACACATGCGGGGCTTCCCTCTGGGAGGTCCAGAACGAAGACTTAGAGTGGACTTTGCTGATGCTGAGCATCGTTACCAGCAGCAGTTCTTGCAGCCTCTCCCCATACCGCCGTTTGACATGGTGGCTGAGTCATTTGTCCACCGTGCCACACCTGAACCTCTGAGGGTCAGGGAACGGACTCCACCGCCGCTTCACTTCAGGGAAAGAGAGCTCTTTCCTGGAACTGAATGGCCCAATCCTGCTATTCGTGAGCGGGTGCGTGCCTCACCCTTTGAACCTCTGGAGCACTTGGAACGCGAGCGGCGGGCACGGGAGCCCTGGTCTTTGGAACGAGAGCTGCAGGGACGAGAGCCTGCTCGTAAGCGGCGCGTAATGGAGGACGGACGCCATCTAGATCACTCCCCTGATAGCACAGAGAGGACAGTAAGACGCAGACGTGTCTCTCCAGATGGCAGTCCTGGAGGTAGCAGCAGAGATGGAGGGCGCTTCAGTGACTCAGAACGCCCTCTGCGGGGCGAGAGACCCTCCCCAGCACGAGAGCGTCACAGCAGCCTTGAACGAGGTGGGACTGAACGGAGACTCAAAAGCCAGTCTCTCTCTGACAAGGCACCCTCGAGCAGCAGCATTTCAGCAGTGGGAGAGCGTAAGCGTAAAGCAGGTGATGGTAGCAAAGGGCCGGCCAAGAGAGAGCGCTCTGAGAGCAGTTCCAAGGGAGCCCAGCAGTCCAAGTTGGACGGCACCAAACTCAGTTTGGCCTGGCAAGGTATGCTGCTGCTGAAGAACAGCAACTTCCCGGCCAACATGCACCTGCTGGAGGGCGACCACAACGTAGCCAGCGACCTGCTTGTTGACGGCACAACGGGGAGACAGGTGAGCGAGCTAAAGATCACCCAGCGCCTCCGCCTGGACCAGCCCAAGCTTGACGAGGTCTCCCGGCGCATCAAAGTGGCGGGCCCCGGCGGCTACGCCATCCTGCTGGCAGTTCCTGGGACCACAGAGGATACATCTTCGTCTGACCCTGCAGCCTCAACTCAGCGGCCGCTTCGCAACTTGGTGTCCTACCTCAACCAAAAACAAGCAGCTGGAGTCATCAGCCTGCCTGTGGGAGGGAGCAGAGATAAAGACAACACAGGGGTTCTTCATGCTTTCCCTCCTTGTGATTTCTCCCAGCAGTTCCTAGATTCCTCTGCTAAAGCTCTGGCTAAAAGTGAAGAGGACTATTTGGTCATGATTGTGGTTCGTGGAGCATCTTAAAAATCAGAACACACTAAGTTCAAATGGTGTAAAAAAAAAAAAAAAAGAAATCTGCTGTATGTCAGTAACTATTGCATGCTGTGTGTTCTGCATTATGGGGTACACTAGTATGGTTCTTGAGTGTTTGTATGTTGCCATGTAATCCACTAAAATGACAAATGGTGCCCTCCTACAAAACTAAAAAGGGTGTGTGTTTTTGAAATCTTTTTTTAAAGGGTATATTAACGGCTCACAAAGTCATAAAGCGACAGTAATTCCTTCAGAATACTGTAAAACAGTTAAATATGAGGAGCATTTTAGGAATAAACTTCTGTGCCGTGTCAGAAGAGACAGCTTTTTTTGGTTAATTTTCAGGTTTATAATATTAACTGTCCAACTCTATTACAGAGAAAAGAACTAGAAACTTTAGAAATATAAGGAATGGGCACAATAACATCTCCACTGCAATTAAACAGCAAATAATGACCTTTATAAATGATGATAGTGCTGAGCCCACATCTCTCTGACAGTGTTAACAAAAGCTGAACATTACAAGCCTTTCAAAAGGTCATGTTTGTTTTTTTAGGCTATTATATTGTGTTGCATTGCTGAGGTGTTGTTATTGTGTCTACCACATGTACCGGTATATACAAGAGGGGAGTTAGAAGACACTCTTTCCAAAGCTTTGAATTACATTGCAATAATATTTCTGCTATAATCACTTTTTAATGGATGGATATAAAGGTGAGCATGACATCTTTTGAATTTTAAGTTTTCTGGAAACGGTGTAGTGAATGAATTGGTACTGCGGTTAAAAATCTAATCTCTTAGGCGAACGAGCCCTGCTGGTAACATTTTTTAAGGTCAAAACATGTTGCACAGCACACTCTATTTAACAAACACCCTGATGATGGTGAGATAAGTGTTGTGTACCGGAGATGAGTTGTGTGGCATGTTTTAATCTTGATAGACTTGCATTGAGACTCATACTGGCCTGGACCTCACTGTGTGTGCAATCTCTAAGTTTAAAAAAAACATTTTGAAGGTCAACATTTGAAAAGTGTCTGGATAACAGCTCATACATTTCAGATATGTTGTGAATTCTGTTTAAAAATGGTGTTCACGATCATGGTTTTGATTTGAGTGTTTTTATTTTATTTTATCAGTGTTCCTCAGTACTGGAGCGCCAAATTGCAAAACAAGACAATGAACTCAGTGTATGTCCACTGGTAAATCTAAATTTGTCCTGTCAACTTTATGTGGAATGCTGAATACTAACAGATGTGAGATCTTTGCCCAGGGAACAGCCCATAACACATTACGCATAGCATAGTAAACCAGATACTAACATGTTTTTCATATTTTTTACTTCACATCTTTTTTTTGTGCATCCCTGCCTTTAGAAATGGTTGTGTAATGTGATCTATGAAAAACTACAGTAGAAATGGATAAAAAGCTTAGAGAAGTTTGCGTTGATATTTGACAGTCTGTTTCATTTTTTGTTGTTCTGAAACCAGTAGGTCTTGAAAGAATAATAATAATATAATAATGATGATAATTCAGTAAAACAAAAAAACCTGATATTTGTTCAGTAAGTAGGTCTGTGTAATTTTAAAGTTTTAGTACTTTAACAGTTAATGTTTGAATTTAAAGTTTAAAGGTCTAAATTTGACTATTTTACTCATGCCTGCCAATGTGTTCCCAAGGCCTACTTACTGAATTTTATTGATGCCATTGTATGTTTGTCATGCAATAGTAACCCATCCCGAATTATTATTATTTGCTAAGTTTGGTTTAATATGTATTGAAAGCATTAATATGTGGGAGAATTGTTATACATGTGAACATCACACCCACTGCAACGTTGGACTCCTGAGGAGACGAGAGCAGAGCTCCAAATGCTCTGCGGAGAAGGCAACCTAGTGTTTGTGAGTCCTCTCTGATGAGGCAGCTTTTAAGTTGTGTAGCCCATCTGCACCTGTGATGACTTCTGTTTTTAATGGAAAATTGAGCAATGTACACTTTGATGTCATGGGAAAGGAAAATCCATAGAGCCCGTGCGAAGCTGTTCACATACCTGCAAGTGCATTTGGGCACTTAATGTGACCGATTATCAATAAATTGTTCATTTGAAGGGAAACATGTTTCTTCGATGGAAGTGAATTGAAGAAACAAGCTGCCATGCCTTATTGTGTTTCGAAGGAGTTGTCACTTCACTTGAAATTTTGTTTCTGCACACGAAAAGGGAGACAATTTGCAGTTTGTTAGCACCAGTGAAGAGAGACCCCCTCCCCTCTGTTTCGTGTGAGGATCACTGTTTGCATACAGGCCTGTTCTGACCTCCTAAGTTGCCCATCATTAATTACTCCCCCATGATCCCCTGTTATACCCTCAACTGTTCCTGTTGGCATGTGATCACCTGAGCAGCATCGAGGAGCCTCTGCTGCCTCCTGTTTGCAGCCAGTTTGCAGTGTGAAACGCAGTGGCAGATGCAGACAGCGGTGCAGTTTCGGGAGGCGAGGGCCGGAGCAAACAACAGCACGTGCCGGTATCCTGTTGTCTTCTCCTGGTCATTACTCTAAAGCTTTCATGTGCATTGTTCCTGGTTCTGAATAGGAGCTGAGGGAATCTCATCACCGGCCGTCACACACTCCGCTCGGGAGATTGTGGGTGACACCTCTCTGAAATTTCCATAGCATCCACAGTTCAAGCTGTCTCAATGCAGAGGCCAAGCTGAACCACTGGGCTGATTTGTCTTTATCACACTTTGCCCAGTTATGATTTGATTTGACTTAATGTTTGGCTCAGGGAAGAGGATTGGCCCAAACCTCAGCTAGGAATATTGTTTTGCCCCCGTCTTTGTGTTTTGCGTCGGTGTGTCCTCCTCTAATTGAACCCTCACCGTGGAGACGAGTGAAGACGTGTGTTTGCTGTGCTGAAGCTGTGTTCCACCATCATCTGAGGTCCGCTGCAGCATGGAAGTGAATTATGAACAGGCCAGATTGTTTGCCCTTTTTGACACCACTGGAAGGAATCCACACTGCGGACCCCTCCCCTCCCCCAAATTCTTCTAGGAGACCTGTTTATTTTGCCAGCAGCCTTTTATAAATTTAAGGCCACTTAACACAGGAAAGATATTTTTCCATTTCCTATTACCATCCATCTTAGTCATATTAGCATGAAAACAAATGCTGTGTTCTGTGCTGAGAAGGACCCCTTACTTCACTAGAGAAACATTGCCATCTTGAGGACCACGGAGCACAGTCACCTGCCAGACACATCACACTCATGCACACCAGACACCCGGAGCAGAACTGGTATCACTGTACACCTGCTGTTTAGAAACGCCACAGTGGTGAGTAAGGAGAACATGTGCTGCCTGCCAGGTCTGTATCGATGGCTTAGGCAGCAGTGGTAAGTATAAAGTGTCAACACCATGTGTTTTTACAATAACAAATGCAAAATGGCACACTCCAGTTTTCAGCCAAAGTCATTACTGAGTTTAATTCCACTGATGGCAATTTGCACAAATCCCAATGTAAGATAATTTACTGCCCACAAAAGTGCGCCTTTGGTCTCCAGCAACAAAATGTATAATAATCCCACTCCAATAGTGAACATTCTCATATCTAAATTTATAGATGTATTTTTTGATAATATGCTTATGCAGAGGCTTTTGTTAAAATTAGGCACACACACACACATATGTTGTGAAACTGCAGTTATGTAAAAGGCTGAAGTACTTAGAAAAGACTAAAGATTAAAATTAGGTGAGTTTTTACAGTTAGGCCACTGCAGCTGGTTAAACCCGCCTGAATAAGATAAGTTTAGCAACACACTGCACATTTGGTGGTTTTTGCAGCCTCACACAAGATATAAATTCCTTTTAACTAAAATTATGTCACTGATAGCAAGAATAGCCAGAAAGTACAGGCACATCTAATATGTGGTCTGTAAGAAAAGGCCCAGTTTGTTTCACGGCTGACCGCTTCAAGTGACTCTTCTTTTACAAGCCTGAAATTCATTTATATTGAACACAGTAAGCCATTTTTAATCATAGATAATTAATCCTGCTATAAGAGACCCTTCTTAGATTATTTCTCATTAATGCCTCAAGCATTTCTATCATCATGCAAAGTGATGTCGTCCAGGGAAAATGTAATTCAAAGACAATATAATAACATAAAAGCCTCCTGGTTCCAAATTGTGTTTCACATTAGGTGATGATGATGACAGACTACAGATGGTAACCTCCGGTTAATTAAATGTGATTGTGTGGTTTAAAGAAGGCCTTGTTGTAGATTCTGTATATCCATCACATGCCACTAATTGGCAACCAAAATGTAGCGTGTGAAAACAGCAAATGAGTGGCCACGTCACCGTTTAATCTGGCAGCTAGCACCTGACTGACATCAGCACGCTTTATACTCTGCTTCCAGCATCGTCAAGCTGTACGAGCAGCTGCATATGACCATATTAGTCAAACAATTGATTTTAATGTAGAGACATGCAACTTTTCAATTTATTAATGAGGCCCGACTCATCGAAAACTACGGGAGCAGCCATGTGATGCTGAGTTAAAGCAGAGATTTACATTTTAAGACACAGAAAAATTATTACTGTAGTCACTGATTTACAGTCTGCATTCTGTGTGTAGGTCAGAATTTGTCTTGATAAACAGTGTCAAGGAAACCATGATATAACAATGAATTTTAAAATTTAACACATTTGAAAAGTTAAATTGACTTACTATGACATCAATTTGCCTAATTATACAGAAACTAAAATAATTCATGAAGTTCATTTTTAAGATTCTCACTACTCCAGTCACCAGTTTTCAAATTAGGACTGTTGCCTATAATCTTTCATAAAGGTTGCTGTATTATAATTTTGTGCCATCAGTGTTAATAAGACAAATGGTTATCTACTTCAGGTGGACAATATGGCATTGTACAACCTCAGTTCATCACACATATTGTAGTACATAAGCTATAAAAAAATAAGCTATACAGTAAGATATAAAAATACACATTTGACACTTGAATTCATGCTGATTTAAGTGCAAATCAATTGGATGTATTTTAACATTGATCAGCATTTTCATTTCTAGAGTTAATTTGCACTTACAGGCACTTTTCTGCTTGCACATTAAACATATTCAACGCTGTCAAGACTAAAACGTGTTTATGTTTCCTTTATAGACTTCCACTGGACAGCAGCTGGCGCGTCACTTTGTTTTCAGGCCAATAAATACGCCATCAGGTGTCGTCTGCTGTGAGTAACCTGTTTGCTTTGATCAACAGTCCATTGGCAATCTATAATTACATTAGATATAAGCAGTATTTGTCAGGTCTAAACCTCCAAGATGAAAGTTATATTCATATTCACATCAGTATGTTCAAATGATGTGTAAATAAAATATTTTGAAAATGTTGCAGCTTGTGAGTGTTTGTTTTTTAAGATTGAAGTGGGTGTGTGTATTTCTCTGAATTTTCTGAATCACACAAAAACAGATTGAGTCACACGTCAGTTTATTACAGCTGACAGCGCACTGTTACAAGGCTTAAAAATGAACTCTAAGGTCTTGGAACAAGATATCTATGATTGGTTAAGCATATTTTACTAAACTCGATCAGTTAACAAATCCATGAGCCAGAGTAGTGACAAAACAGTGCTTCTCCCATAAATGCATTTGCTTCAACAAAAATATAGGATCAAACAGAACTTTTCAATTGAGTTTGAAACTTAACCAAGAGGGACAAAAAAGTTATTTCAATACATTGCTTAAACATTCATTCAAATACCCAAATTCCTAACAAGTAAAATAAAATCTACCAAACCAAAACCAAAATCTACTTTTAAAGCATCAAATACTTCTCATAAAAGATTTATGGTACAAAATATTCAGTGGCTCTCAGTTGCAGAAGCATACTGGTGGTGAATGCAACTCGTGAGACCAAAAGAGCTTTTGTGCATGACTGTCATTATTGAAACAATACAAAGAGCCTTGCTCAGTATTGTGAAAGTGAGTTGAGGGGGAATAATTTGGTACTAATTGAGACAGCATTCTTTGATTAGAAGCCTTCCTCTGCCACAAGAGGGCAGCGCAACAAAACATGTCCATCACTGAATGTTGAGCTGTCCTTGGAGAAGACTGTGTAAAGGATGGTCATAGTGGTTTAAGTTATATACACTGTCCAAACTAGTAATAAGCTTCAAGTTGTAGGTAGGTTTCTAATGTGTCTTTGGCTGACATCACAGGAAGTTAGTAAAAGATACAACACAGTACCTTGTAAGGCAAACAGCGGTGAAAAACAAGAAATACACCGAAAACACAACTTCTACTGCATAAAAAATAAGATTCAACAAGCAATAAGACTCCCATATATAAACACAATGTAAATCTAAGTTGCATTGCCATTAATTGGCTGCCTGCAGGCACTGTGAAGGCTGGGCAACTTTTTTGTACCAGTCCAGTTAGGGCGCCATTGGATGTTCATTTAAAAGGAGCAACATCAGCAAAACATCTTTGTAACACAGTTGGTCAGCGAGTTACAGACATAAGGTTGACAATATGCACTTAATCACACACAGATATTCACAGTTCAGCAGAGCTCTTCATCTGCTACTGTGATCAAAACATTTAGGAAACATACTTAAACCTCGACCCATCAGGCCTTTTCCTTTCAGGAGCTGGTATCTTGACTGCAGTTAAAATGTGTGCAAGTGAGCCATTAAGTGAGCCATTAATCAAAGGAAGATATCTGGGTGTACTTGCAAAAAACAGCCCACAAGTGATAAAGTTGGCGTTAACATTTGCATGTTAAACTGTTTAAATGTTACTGAACCACAAAAGGAGAATGGCAGTTTCTGGTGTGTTGTAGGTATTTAAAAAGGTTATAACTGAAGTTTAAATTTAATATCGATTAAAAAAAAAGGAAAGAGAAATTAGACCGTTTCTGAGGAAAATTTAACTGTGCACGCTTACACTTACATTGCAGGTGCCAACACTGTAAACGGGTAAATTGTGAATTTGCCTATCAAATGTTATGTGGAAGTTGGAGTTTAAAGGTCGTTCACATTTTTTCAAGTCTGTTTTAAGTCAGAGGCTCTAATGAAAACTGAAACAGATTCTTCCTACAAACATTCCTGTTAGACAATCTCTTTGTGATGCACTTACAATGTAAGTGATGGCAGACAAAATCCATAGTCTTTCTATGCAAAACATGTATTTAAAAGTTCATCTGAAGCTAATATGAAGCTATAGTTGTTCAAATGATTCAAACAAGTAGATATCTTTGAATGTCACAGTCCTTTTAGTGCCAAAGTCCCTCTTTTTGTTACTATACTTCCACCACGGCTCAACAGGGGAACACTGTCCAAGGAAAAATCACTGTGTGGATACACTGGGGATTTTAGCACATTTGAAGGGGTCATTTTAATAGCGAGTATGAACAGGAGGAATGATAACAGCAAAGAAAACCTCTCAGTGCTCATATGGACACCTGACTGTTGTTTTAAAACAGACTTGACAAATTATGAAACTACACTTTAAGCTGAAGGAGTTTGAGTCAGGTGAAGATAAATCACAGAGAACGTTTGAACTGTCAGTTTAGTTTGAGTAGTGAGAAGTCTGAAAGCAGGTCAGTTCAGTTGAGGTGAGTCAGTAGGAAAACAGCTCAAAGCGTTATTGACTTGTAGACACTGAAAGCAGTTAAAATGTCAGTTGAAGAGCTGAAAGCAGCTGGAATGTCCTTTGAAATTTCAACTTAAGTGGAAATGTTCAGTTCAAGCATGTATCAGTTGGTATGTGAGCACTGTCACTGAAAGTAGATACTGTCAGTTGTCTCTGTCAGTTGACATGTATAAGATTTAAAAAGGTTACCAGTGAAAAGAGACAAAGGGTCAGTCTTTGTGCAGGTGCTAAAAACAGCATAAATTTCAGTTGAAGACCATGAAATTTCCCACTGCCATTGAATGTTCCAGCCAACGACATCAGTGTGGTCAGCAGCACAATAAACTCACACTGTAAATTTTGAAAAGCTTTGAAAAAACAAAAGCATAAAACTTGAGCCGCAGTTGCAGGAAAACATAAAGGTATGAAAATGAGGAACTAATGCGATAAAGTAAAGGGGATGGGGACAGGTCTGAAGTTTAAATGTAGTATAGATGAAAGTATGAATGAGTATAAAGGAGAAGAGGAGCTGAAAATGTTCCACTCATAAATAAACATTCATTTCTGTGGGACAACAAGTTGAATGCTTTTTAAAAGTTTTTTTTTTCTTTTTAAATATATCCACGTGAGCTACATGTACTGAGGTTTGATTGATGTGTTTATGTGAAAGTATGTTGAAGTAGTTGAGGGACGTAAAAACATCCAGAATATTAATTAAGACATAAATATAAGTGTCAAAATATCAGTGTGCATTGCTGAAATTGAGCACACCTACAGTAAATGCTACTAATACATGCCATACATTCTACCCCTGTGCCTATAATAATGCTGTCAGGATAAGAGATACATTTTTTTTCTCTGTTTAACTACTGAAGCAGCTTTTTTTTTTAAACTTTTTTGTTTTTGTTTTGTTTGTCATTTTTTGGCTTCATAGAGCAGATTACACATTGTGTCATAGAAGCGATTAAGTAGTTGCTCATTATGTTATCTATCTGGCAGTCACAGGTCAGAGGAAATGTCATGCAGCATAATCACAACTTGGCCCAAAGTGCATATGTGTGAGTACAGGTTTACTGATATAGGTAAAGGCTTCCAAAGAGATCGGGTGAAAAGTATTTCTTTGAGGATATGTGCTAATAATATCATCACAGAAAAAAAAAACTAGCTGAAAACAAGATTTCAAGCTCAGTTGCATAGCTTGTTTCCAGCAATATTATGTGCAATGAAACGTTACTGAAAAGTGTTGTTTCATTGGAAAACAGGATTAGATTATGTTCTAATAAGTCATGGTTGCAAAGCTGCTGATATTAAAGTGTGCTGGCTGTTGTACGTAGAAGGTCATCTTCGGTTTTGTTGCATGTACCTCTGATCAAACAAGAACAGGGGATAAAATATTTTGCAGAACACTAAAATTTTGGCTTTCAAATGTTCAACATAATAATCGCTTTCACCAATGTCCTCACTACTGTATGTTCTTGGACATCATGTTACTGTGGTCATAAACGTCTTTTCCTCAGCCTGTGTTGCACTCCTGAAGAAATGAAGGGTCACTTAGGTCCCGACTGTAAGTTGGAGTCACATTCAAGCTCTAGGTATGCAGGCCCGCGGCAAGTTATGAGCATGCTGGTTCAAGATCGAAGGCCTTCCCTGGGTTAAATTGCTCTACACAACGCCGTTCTGCAGGCGGTCGGGGGTGAAGCAGCCGTTGGTCTTGCAGCTGTTTTCTGCTCTCTTGGTCTGGACCTGTTTCCTCCTGGCCTTCCAGCGCTGAGCCAGCGGCTCCATGAACAGGGAGACAGAGGAGAGCAGATAGCAGAGGCCAGCCAGGTAGAAAGAACAGTCATAAGTCTGAGTGTAGTCATACAGGAACCCTATAAGACAACAGCAACACAGGAAACGGTCAAATTAGGTCCCACCTCCTAATAAGACAGCCTTTATAAAGCATTTGTGTGTTGTGATTAATGGTTGGTAATGATGGTTAATGATAGACAATTAACACTTCATGAATAAGAACAATGCCTGGATTGCCAGGTTGTGAAAAATCCTTAGAGTTGGCATTTATTGTCCTCCAGCAAGACACCTACTCTCTGTCTTTAGTTCATCAGGAAATGTCCTCTGATGGATACTGACCACTGCCTTTATCAAAACAGGAACAAAACCTTCAAACCAAAATCCATTGATTAACAACTTACTAACATTTCCTGTTTTTGCATATTTAGAGTTGTGCCTTTTTAGTGGTGATTTTTTCTCATTGTCAACAAATCTCATGTGCAGAGCCAAACCAACAATGAACTCATCCCACTAACAAGTAATGTGCATGTATTCAAAGTCTGATATATCATATTTTTCTGGTCCATAGAGCTCTATTGTTGTGTCCAAAGACAATTAAAAACATGTCAGTGAGGCCTGCCACTGCGCTGGGTGACATTGTGATTTGCCATGAAGATTGTGGTCATGTTAGTCTGTTTAGAAATGGCTTCAAAGACTAATAACAGCGATCATGGAGAGCAGTTTTGTGCAAGGGAGATGCCACTGTGCATGTAGGAACACAGTTCTGGAGGTTTTGGAGGTTGAATGTAGCACAACAAGCTAATGAAGCACTATAAACATTCCCTCACATATAAGTACAGTTATGTTTTTCAATTACTGTACAATGAATTTAAGGTAGTCCACAATGGATTTTAAAATAAATAATTTATTTCCCATTTGATACTTTTACATTCTTCATATGTCACTTCATAGCAGGGTGAGGACTCATGTTTTTTAGCATGCACAACCACAGTGTAAACTATCATAACTTACTGTGTTTTATGTCTCTTTTCCTTAAAAAAGCCATGTTGACATTTCACTTCAAGAAATGAACTGCTGTGAGACAAGTGGACCTTATGAAAAGCAGGACTACACTAAAACTACTGCTGAGGCACTTAACAGACAGCTATCCAGAGGGGAGGGATTGGTCAACAGGAATGTTGTTACAACCTGTGGCCTGGGGGAGTTTTAAGTAAGAAACCGGTGTTAAGCGTTCGTTTGCCTTACGTCAGTTTCCATTTGAACCGCAGGGATGGTAAACAGAGCCGCATGCTATTTCCGTACCACCCTAAAGGGGGTCATTAGTCACGTTTCAACCCTGAAATCCATAAGCTCCTCTGAGGGGATTGCCGAACACACAGGGCAGGGACCATGTCAGTAGGTTCAAGGGAACCCCCCACTTTAACTGGGGCCAAATGTTACCAATGAGAGCAAGAAGAGTTTTTTTTTTTTCTTGGAAGTACCTCACATATTCACAGAAGTGTGGCTGAATATTTGTGTCAGGATAAGAAAAGTTCTGCAAGTTTCAGCGTCCTATATATCAGAGATGTTCATGTGTTGAGCATATGATTGATGTTGTATTTTTTTTAGCTGCCCTAGAAAAGGCATAGTTTATTAGAAGGAATCTGCAACAACCTGGGACTTTGAAAACACTGCAACAAAAAAATGGATCCCAGATTAAAAACAGCTCTCTAAAACTAACAAAGGCAATCTGCCATCACTTAAACAATGTGACTCCAACCCAGCCATGAACACAACTCTGTTATTCTAAGAGTTTGACTCGACTTGCTTATAGGCAGAATGAAATTTGACCCAGTAACCTCTGTACGCATTTTCGTCAAAACAATCCTGAAATCCCAGTCTGCATTGAGGGCTAACTATAGGTTGTTTTTCTCTGTGCTTCAGTTTCTATACTGTATGGTGACTGCCTTCCCACAGGCAGACACACACTTGGAGGAACTGCAAGGAATTCAGGGTTTCATGAAAATATGTGCTGCAGCACCTGCAAAAAATGTATGTTTATAATAAAGGCTTGTCAACCCACTCACTCATCACTCAATTCAATTATACCCTGTTTAAATTTATATGGATATGAACACACATAAGAACACACACAAACATGTGCACAAACTTCACTTCACCCTCTATGACACAAATCATCTTAGAAAGGTAACATCAGCAACAATCACATGCACATGTACTGCATATGTATGAATTTGTTATTGTGTGTGCATGTGGGAAAGTTTGGCAGATGTGAAAATCCTGAAGGTTTTCCATGACGTGATCCACTCACCTGCCAAAGGAGGCCCTGTGAGGCAACCCAGTCCAACAAAAAACATGGAGAAGCCCATGGAGTTGTTGAGTTTGTCCGACCCCACAAGATCTACCTGCAGAGCAGAACAGCAAATTCAACCAGGAGCTCCTTCTCACATTGCACAACTTTAAGCTGTTTTTTTTTAAATATTTGTACTGTTTTTCTGTTTGTGTTTTATGAAGAAATGAAGAAAAATGTAAAGATATAGTAACTTCACATTTTACTTCTTGTTTAACATGTTTAATGCTATGGAAAACACATACAAAACTCAAACGGAAATTCAAGTGTTGACTTGGTTTCTTGTAAAGAGTCTAAAACATGCAACAAAGAAAAAATGAAAGTTCAATTGTCCACATGTAATAGCCTGATCCTGAGTTTTCTCAATTACATAAATTAAAGCTAAATTCACAGATACATTTTTATATAAATACATTTTTCTCATTGATTCATAACCAGAATTGTGTCTTTTTAAAAAAAACAAAAAAAACTGTCATACCTGAAAATAAAGTTATATTTTGCTTCTTTTCAAACATTATTGACAGTATCATCATTGTTCAAATAAACCTTTAAACAGAAGTAACTCAGATTTCGCTACTGTCAAGTGTTGGCCCCTGAACTGAAAGACCTGTCAATCAATTTGCAAGTGATGGCAAGTTCAAGTCCTGTGTGTTGGATTTTGCAGACTTTTGTGTACGTCTGAGTAACATGATTAATGGGCAGGTCTCATTACAGCAACCGTCACTTGTCAATTCAAACTAGGTGTGTTCATGTTTTAGGAGATGAAAACAAGTTCCTGTCCTATTTTTCAAATGGCTCTGCTTTACATTAGACCAGTAAATCAGGAAGAGTGTGCACATTTTTTCATGTGCGTGTGTGTCAAGTGCTTTCTGTTGTTGACACATGTGAAAACGAATTTTCCCATGGGACAATAAATGCTATCTATCTATATCATATCAGATCAAAGGAAAGTGATTCTTCCATTCACGTAAAAAAAAGAAAGGTCACTCGTCACCATTTAAACCCAGAGGCCTGTCCTGGCCTTTGAAACGACCTGCCTCAAAGTGAAATCAAACCACATATGACCTGATGTTTTTGTATTCAGGTGTCATGACCTGAGGTACTGGATACTCGCTGACATGATATGTTGTTCAATCCATAACGGCAGTTGGGAAACATGGTCTTCTTACATTTTCCCTTTCAGTGCGTGACACAATAAACCACTTAACCTTTACATGGTACAAAAGTCCCCCACACAAATACTTACTGTGGATTCACCAGATTAGAAAGTTTGATATTGAGGGGTCTTACATGGTAAATTATCTACTAATTGATAATAAAATGAAGACTAACACTGGTGGGATTGTGTGAAAAGTCAAATCACATTGAGAAAGCATACTGTGGCACATTTCTATCTAAATTCTGAAACATTAAACTGCCTTCACTATCTTTATAGATTTTCTAAACGCCACTTTCCATTTGAAAATTGTTGAGAATTACTTTTACTCTCTCTCCTGTCATGTGATAAACGTATGTGATAAAGAATGTTTAATTGCCTAATGATGATTGAGACATTTCTAACAACTATGAATTTATCAGTGAAGATTTGCATTTTCAGGACTGTACATTTCCTGATGATTTAAGTTCCCTGGAAAGATTTTTGCAATTTAGAAACAATTATAGGGAAAATAGATTGATAGTTATTTGAATTGAGTCAGTTGTGATGACTGAACAACCGCTCAATTCGCTTTTCATTGGCATGAAATTTAGTGCAGACATTGATGGTGAACATAGTAAACATTATAGCTGCTGAAAACAATATGTTAACATTGCCATTGTGAGTTTTACATGCTGGTGTTAGTATTTAGCTAAAAGTGCTGCCCAAATAAGGTCTTACATTTACACTAACAATGAATTGGAATTAATTGTCTCCATTTTCCCTGTAATAAGTACCAAATCAGTCAATTTTGTCTATTGCAGGAATCATCCGATGAATTTACACTTATGTTAGTTATCTTCTAATTGTTTACTATGGGGCCTGCAATATAAAGCATTACTAAAACTGTGGGGAACAAGTGATGAAGATGAATTTGTTTTAAAAGATATGTGAAGTCATGTTTGTGTTGGGTGGTCTTCTTACTAGAACGGGCAGCAGCAGGGCCATGTAGCCGCCACAGAAGATGGCAAAGAAGATAGCGTAAACCATCAGCAGGATGTAGGAGGTTGCCAGCGGTGAGAGCAGGTTGACCAGGCCACAGAGGATCAGGTAGGCTTTGTGGTAGTGGTACTTGTGGAAAAGGTTCCTGTCTGTCACCCAGCCTGACGCCAGCTGGGCAATTGTCTCTGTGATACCTACAACAAAGGCAAACCGGTGAGATGGATGGATGGGTGAATGAAAGTCGAACATAGTGAAGTGAGAGAGAGAAGTGCAACTTGACCCAAAGTAAAACTGTAAGATAGATGGTGGTCTTGGAGGAAAGAGCAAAAGCGATAAGGGTGAAAAATAAGTTATGTAAAAAAAATATTTTAAATGTATTGTGTGTACCCAGGACTCCCTAAAAAGCAGTACTGATACTGAGTGGATTATCCTGGTTAAATACAGTAAGATGTTCCACACAGTTTCTTAAAGGAAGGAATAGGAGGAGAGAAGCAGGCTGGGGAATGTATTCAATAAAATATTCAGGTAGTAAGAGGAAGCTGCTCTTCGGTAATGGAGGTTTTGATGGAATCCAAAAGACAAGAGCACGCTCCCTTCACACTTAAATAAAGATGAATCCTGAGGCTTCACATTTAGAAAACCAGTCCAACCACATATATCTAGTTACCAGGGTAATTAAATAACTGAATAAAACTGATAAAATAATCAGTCTATAATGTTCAGAGATTAAAAATTCAGTCAGGAACACTCTCGTCATAGATTAAACCATTTATTGCAACAAATGGTAATTTGTTATACAGTTTTACTTGTCATTGGATGCTCCACTCTAAGATGGTCCCTGCATTAGCCAGCAGCATGCTGAGCTAAAATGAGGGAGTGCAATGCAAACCCCGACCGTAGAGTGGGCCGAAAGCAAGACACTGCAGATTGACCCTAGATCCATTTTAGGATCCTGACCCAGAAAGGTGGAGGCTGGGGTGGTGGAGGCAAGCTTTGCCAGCAGCAGTGTGAGCAATAGTCAACAACTTGTTTATGGATAGCCATGGTATATTGTACAGACATTCATGATTCCCAGTTTTCACTTTGATGATACCCTGCTTTTTTCTAGCACCAACATGAGGTTGACATTTCTTGTCAAATGTAACTATTGGATTGGTTATAGTTTTGTCCATGTATTCAATTAGTAAATGTTGGATGCCAACATGCTAATGGTGTACATGGGATGCCTAGTATTATACCCGCTAAACATCCACATGTTAAAACTATCATTGTGAGTGTCCTGATCTTACCTTTTACCTCAAAGCACTGCAGTTCCTAAAGGCAGCCTGACAGACATCCCAGTGTAGCTGTTGTGACAGCCCCTCTGTTTTGATGCTCTAACCCTACTGTGCTCTGTGTGCAGATTACTTTGTACTTGATTACATTTACTTTTTCATTGATTACCTGTGTGACTCCCCTTCTTATTGCCACAGTCTAGAGCCGGGCTGTGACACTGTAGATTCTTAGACTTGCAATCTGGGTAAACCAGTTCTACCTATTATGCACTGAGCTCCTCCTCCCTTCCTTTCTTGCATGTTACTAACTTGGCATCTTCCTCGTAGTGCTTTCTTGTCTCGCAGGAGACCTTCAACTGCAGAACGACAGATTACTATGGTATTATTGTGATGGTTGCTGTGCTTGTCTGTGTTTCTCTCTCTCTCCTCTCTCTCTCTCTCTCAACCCAATTGGTCAAGGCAGATGGCTGCCCACCTAGAGACCAGTTCTGCTTGTGATTTCTTCCCATTAAAGAGTTTTTTCTTGCTACTGTTACTAAGTGCTTGATCATAGGGGGAATGTGGGAGTACAGTCTAGAACTACTCTATATGAAAAGTAGCTTGAGAAAACTTCTGTTGTGACTTGGTGCTATATAAATAAAACTTAAAACAAACTGCCATAAATGATGCTTTGTGTGATCACTCCACTTCATCTCAATTCACCTGCTAGCCACCTGCCCCCCTCCAGTCACTAAGATATTTACATGCAGACATGTTTCCTGGACTATGTAAAATGTATATGTATACAAATGTCTTTGTTCTTTGGTGTTGAGATATTCTTGGTAGGACCTGCATTTTTTACTGATGCTCAGGTGCACAGAAAGAGTTAACTGTCAAAGTCTGCAACGTGTAGTACAGCTAAAGTAATTTGTGAAGAAATCTACATATGCTGGGAGCTATGAATGCATCCTGCAGTGTCCCTCTAATGCAGTCATTTTATGCTGAATAAAAAGAAAGCCAGAAGGAGTGTGAGTGTGCATGTATACTTAGGTGTATGTGAGTGTGTGTGTGTGTGTGGATGGGGGGGAAAAGAATGTGAAGCAGGAAGGACTACACATGTCTGGATTACTCTAAGTGTATTTCATGTAAAAACAATGAGAATGTTCCAAGGAAACAGTGGATGGCAACATATCCATCTGTTAACATCTGTGATACAACCCCCAAGCAAACTACTTATTATGCACTCGATCCCATCCGATTGATTGTTTGCCCCAGTCGGGTATGATGACTGTGCAGATATGTGCTCTTCTCTGCTGAGGTCAACTGGAACGTGATAGGCAGTGCGGAAACTGCAGTGGTGTATTGAGCATCGCAGGAATAGCTACAAGCAGGCAGCGCTGAGCCATTGATCAATGAAACAAATTGGTTCTATGCAGATCAGGGTTACCCATCATTTGGCTCTGCACCACAGCTGCACAGGCTGGAGCCATTACTGCTCAGCTTGAACCCAAAATAGATGAAACTTCTGCTGAAGTTACTATGGATCAGTTTCCATGCAATGTGTACCATTATTTTTCCAAAGTATACATATATTTACAATATATGTGAATAAAGGTTACATTAATCAACATAAATTAACATGTGGTTGGAATTGAATAATGATCAGCCACGTGTTCACTCTTCAAGGCTCCAAATGAATAAACAATGAAATGCTGTGCCAGTGAACACCTCTGCTTTCCTTACATAACAGAATCTAGAGTGCTTGTCTCCACAGAGGTTAGAGAGATGACATGACGCAGCTGTGCTTTGTTTATGTGTCCTCCTGTAGAGACCCAAGACAATATCCTGGGGTGTCCCCTGCTTGCATACAGACAAGTTGTGAGTTTGTTTGTGTGTTTTAGTCACAGCAGGTTGGTCCAGGCCTGCAGCTGTTCCTGTTCAAACGCAGCACAATGCAGTTTAAATATGGCCTCTCCAAGTAGCACCTTAAGCCAACTTGCATAAGCGGTCAGTTCTGTCCCTTTCTCTCTGTAGTGCTGACAGTTAGAGGAGACATATGTGCATGCCTCTGAGCATTAACAGACAGTGGAGAGTTGCAAGGTGTGAAGAGAATGATTCTTTTTGCTTTAAAGTAGGACTTTAAGTCACTAGATTAAAGCAAAGGGTTATAAAAGGCATGTTGGTTTTCCCAGCTTCTCTGAGGTTGCAGTTGGCTTGTCTTGCCTCGTCTTTTGTACATATTGCCGCCTCAGTGCTCCACTGCAAAGTATCAGTCACTTTAGAACTGGGCTCAAACAAAGTTGGGAGCCCCTCTTGTCACCACGCCAGCAACTTTACTCAGTTAGCTGTTGCTTAGCAACTCAAGTTAGATTCAGTGTTAGAGGCTGAGGGTTGTCGAATAGACTGAGCCGGACGATAGCAGCCTCCCTCCCTCAGTCGAGTCAATGGGCCTCTATGACAAGCACTGGGTCGGGGAAAGAGGGACAGCGGGACACTGGGATGGTGGCTTTGTGGTGTGTGTGGCGCCCCGTCTCCCAAGCTCTGTCGCTCTGTTTCTCTCACAGTACAGCGCACATGACCAGAGAATGTGACAGAACAAACGTGTCTGAGTCAAAAGAATCTGTCAGTCATGCTGCCCATGGCACTGATTACTGGCACGGGGCTCATCTGAGTAAACCTGCAGACTTTTTGGGAAAAATTGAGATATCATATCCACTGGTATTTGCTACACCTATACAGAAACATTGTAGAAAGTGTTTCTGCTGCGTTTATAGAACACTGTTTCTAGTTAACAGTTAGAGAGTAGCCCTTAACCAGGGGCCACTCTCTGCGTCAATTCTCATTACAGAGATGTAATGTAGAAAATATATAAAAAGTCAGCACTGAAGTCTCTCACACCTCTTACCTTTATTACATCTTTGAGCCTGTGATAACAGATGTTTCAGATCATTCAGCTGTCATTATCCTTATCCGAAAACACCTTTATACAACTTTAAGCAAAGGCAACACCATCTCTGTCTCTGTCTGGTGAGGACTGATGACTGAGGGACAGATTACAGAAGCGTGTAACTCATAAACACACAACCCCATCTGTAGCACTTCAATTATTCACAAAGCCTGACCATGCACTCTTAAAGAATTACATGCACATGTGTTCGGTGGTCAAAATGTTAATACTGTTTTCAGCTCATATGGAGTGGCCTCATCAATGGCATACTGCTGAACCCACCCGCCCTAGCCAGTGGACCAAAGTTCAGCTTTTATGTAAGCACATTCATTACATAATACTGCAGAGTCTGAGCAGCTCACAAATAATTAATGCCTAGAAGTTGACTGAGGACTTTTTGCATCACTTCTTAAGCCCAGTCTTAAAGAAACCCGGACCTGCTGTATTCACAGTCACTGCGAGTTCCCTGCTGCTGTCACGTTTACTTTTTGACAACGTGCTTTTTCATGTTTTGAACTGATGCATGGCTACTGCCTATCCAGAAGATTTGTGCAACCCTTTTTGTGATGAGAGCAACTTTATTACAACAAAGTGCATTTAAATATGAGAAGGCAATTAATACAGCAGCCAACACGGTACAGTATAATTTGTATGTGGACACAATTGACTTTGGTACCCGATCATGTGGTTCTCAAATAGCTGAGCTGGCAGTCAGGTGAGGGGCTGTACTGGTGTTGGATGTAGGGGGACACTCAGGAGAAGTAATGTTTCTCTGATGGAGATACCCAGAGAGGGAGATCTCACAATAAGATGTCTCTAGAAATGTGATGTATTTTAAACATTAATTGCAAAATTAAAGGTATTTCAACAAACACCATAAAAAAGCACTATAAAAAACTCACTGTTAAAATGAATCCACTCATTAAAATGTCTTGTTTCACCAATTAAAACATGGCCTCTGTGTGACATAAGCAACATTTTTTGTTTTGCATGTTATAAAAGCCTTTATTTTAATACTCCTCACATTCATAGCCTGATTAAAAGACGCACCATTTTGTTATGCAGGCAGTGTGCTGTTTCCCACACTTGAAATTACCATTGAGAGGCTCAGCTGTGAGGCTGCTACTGATAACTTCTTTTTTAAAGGACATGCTGTATATTAACAACGCTGTCACTGGCTGCTGTGTTAATTGTATTTTTTGTGTTTTTTACTTTACATTTAAAGTACACAAGTACAACAAGTCCCAATGTCTGTTTGGGTATCTGACCAATCTGTTCTGTTATTTTAAGACAGATTCGAAAAATTGTGAATCTACTCTTTAAAGCTTAAAATGTAGGTTTTACCAAAGTTGGCTGGCACTTAATTTGGCACTTAATGTAGGAACCATTATCTGGATGTCACTTTCAAAATCAACAATATTTAGATAACACAAGATAATTTGGTTTATTAAGGTGGATCATAATGATAAAGTAGAAACTACTGACAAATGTGTGCCTCACCTGCAACAGAGATGATAAAAGAAGCGTCCATGGCATCGATGCCTAGGGTTCTGGCTCGAGCTGACAGGTGGAAATAGGGGATGAAGTAGGCCAGCTGGCTGAAGACCAAAGACCAAGTGTAGATGCAAAAGAACGGGTCCTTCAGCAAGGAGAAATCCAGTACTTTGGTTGTTTCGACGATCACCTCACTCGGTGTGCTGGCATGTGAGGCAACAATGGTGGAGCCATTCATGCTGCTGTTAAGCTCAAAGGAATTGTCTGGGGTTGTGGGTTTACATTGACCCAAGTCATTGTGGGGCTCATGGCCATTCACTCCATTGAGGACCAGTCTGGTTAGTTCAGGCTTCACTAACTGGTCCTGGAGTCCCTGAGTACACTGCCTCTCCAGGTCTTCAGTGTCCCTATGCGGAGGAGGAGGGGATGGAAATGAGTCTGATTTGGAGATGCCGTTGGATAAGTGAGAGGAGCCATTCAGGCAGCTCTTAGTGTATTCCTTCTCAGAGGAGCTCTTTAGGGAGACAGCTGGGCTCTTTTGGGAGGGAGAAGAAGTTAGGTTTGACACAGAGGCTGGCTTCACTTTGATGGGTCGCAGAAGCAGCCCAGATGCCACCAGATTCAGCATGAGACCGCCGAGAATCAGCATTGCCCCTGTGAAGGACGAAGAGAACTTATATGTGCTGCATTTCTACCACCAATCACCAAAAAAACAATGAAATACACCAGAACTGCCTGTTTAACAAATTTGTTCTATCTACCTTGCCAAGCATACTGGTCCAGGAGCAGCTGAGTGAATGGAGCAAGTGCAAAGGTCAAACCCATCCCAGAACGTCCGATCGCATACGCTGTTGCTAACCTCTTTCGGAAGTACAGTGCTGTGACCACGGAGAAGGATTGGTATAGTAGTGCAAAACCCATTCCTAAATGGAGTAACAAAAGTTAACACCTTGTAAGTCAGACAACAGACAAATTCAACCCCACAACCTCAAATCGAGCTCACTACACATTTCTACTCACCAACTATCACTCCCATGCTGATGTAGAGGAACGTCACGCTGTCGGCAAAAATACTCATGAGGAAACCACCGCTAACCAGCACTGCCCCAACGATGGAGGTCACCCTGGTTCCTACCTTAGCACAGGCCACAGAGGCAAGGGGTGCTACAGAAGTGACAGAAGAGGAAGCATGAAATCTTGCTAATTTTCTGCTGATAATGGTAAAACCATTGCCAACATGAAGGAGAGAGGACACAATTCCACGAGAAACCTCTGAGATAATCACTATAAGGAGTCTTAAGCAACAACACAGAGCTGAAAAACGTTTTGACACCAACCTCCTGAGAGACGCAGACTTGACATGATGGATCCGATCCAGCTGATGCTCTCTGCTGAGCCTCCAAACTCATCTTGAAACGCCACAAAGAAGATCCCAAAGCTCTTCAGTGTTCCCATCACGAGGACATTTACCTGCAGCCGTTCAAAAAACACACACAAATAATAATGATCAGTGCTTTGGTAGCAGCTGTGTAGCCCTACTGTAACAGCTACTGTGTACTGTATATATTGAATTTATTCAGGCTTGATTAGTGTTCTTCTTTCAGAATATAGAAACAAAGACCAAACACATGCAGATTTAGGAAAATAAAATAAAAATTTCATCAGTATTTTACATGGCAGGTTAAAATTTGCTTTGTTGGGAACATTTAAAAAGAAAAAGAAAAAAGACCAGAAACCGCACCATTGCAAAGAGAGAGGGAGAGAGAGAGAGAGAGAGAGAGAGAGAGAGAGAGAGAGAGAGAGAGAGAGAGAGAGAGAGAGAGATATCACTTATGTTTCAATGTTATGAAGTTAACCTCAAATAAGACATTTCTAAAAGCTTCTTGTTAATAAAATAAAATAATAAACTCAATAGAGAGATGAGGGATTATCAGACATACCAGGAAGCAATGTAGCACCACCATCCAGCCCCAACCTCCATCTGGAGGGTCCTCATACTGGATCTCTTTCTCTTTCTCCTTCTTAGTGGTCATGGCATCCTTTCTGAAGAGGTTCATGGCTGCCTTGTTTTCACTGGAAGAAAGAAAAAAAGAAAAAACATAAATAACTTCAAAGTCACATGTAGTCGGCTGCCTTAGAGAGAGGATTTGTTCTGATTATAAATGCAGTGTACAATGCATGACATATTTGCACAGCTGAGTCTATTGTAGACTCAACGTTTTATGTCACATTCATTTCAAAAATACTTGCAACAAAACGAAAATAGGTCATCTTTCAAAGAAAAAGAAATACATAATTGTCTTACACTGCTTCAAGCAACTTTATAGAAAACGGTTGATCAAGATGTCAATCAAATCTCTTTGAACTGTTCAAGGAGACGACTGACGTTTTGACGTTTTTTTTTAATCATTGTGCCAAGGGTAACTGACAGTAGACACTAGACACGACGTTTCACCTGTTAATACAGTCACTGAGGTGTGAAACAGGTCAGTTACAGTACAGCTGAAGCTGGTTATTCTTCCACCTCTTTTGCTCTTATTACAGCTACCGCGCTGTACTGAATGTCTCAGCAGTGTTTACATTGTGTCTGTTAATTATGAGACTCTTGAAGCTGCCTGTCAGCACATAACTGCGTGTTCACTGCATGAACATTTGTTTTGATGATTATGTTTTAAATTGTGTGATATTTTAAATTTTGTGATATTTTAAACATTACAGCTTTTATTTAAAAGGTATAATACACTGTGTATAGACTCATACAAAGGTGATCCCTCTCATTGTGTTTTTGTGAAAATCCTCCTTTTTAACCTTATTTTCATAATGAAATGCAAGATCTATCTTTTCAGCCCACACAGCTGACACCTGTTAGCAAACACATTAATGAACTAAACTGCACAACACAACTATTGCTTAGGTCTTATTTTAGAACTAACTGTTTGACATTATTATGACTAAAACAGCACCACCAACAGCAACACCACCGACTATAGGCACAGTCAGGTGTCTTGATGACACTGCCCAGTGAGTGTGCTTAACCAAAGCAATGACCTGGCCTACAGAAGAGAGGTGTTATGTACATTTTTTAAAATTGAAAGTTGAGAAGACCAAAGAGTTGATTACTGAAGGACGAAGTCACAAACACACACACGCACACACACACACACACACTAATTGCCAACAACTAAATTCAAAACAAATTACTACTACTACGTCATTAAATCCACATAAAAATAAGCCTGTGAACTCATGTGCTCAAGCCACTGGCTCAACAAGCTGAAATGATGCAAACCAAGTCATTTGTCCCACTAAGACAATGCATTAGCAAAACCTCTAACCTAGCCTTCCAATGGCCCAGAAGTTCACTTATATTGCTCAGCAATCAGATAACAATGACATTTGAGCATTGCCAATAACAATCTTAATCAATGCTATAGATAATTAATAAAGCAAGACTCACCAGTCAGTTGAAAAACCTGCCATAGTCCTTCGTTCCTTTCTGTAAGAAAGGTCCTTGCCTGTATGAACTTTGTGTGCCCCCATGACACGAATTAATATCTGCGCTATATTTATGCAACTGCAACCAAGGAGACATTAGGACATTTGGTGGAGTTTCACCAACATTGGCTCACTGAAATAAATAGTTGATAACATCTTCCTGAAAATACTAGAAGGTTTAGTAGGCTATTACTAACCCATACGGTCAGGACAGATGTGTATTCAATAGAGTGATAACAGTGAAATTGGGTGTCATGCCTGTGTTGTGAGCCAACTGCCCTACACTTTGACACTTTGGCACCCTAACAGGCAACATGAGCCCTTGTACTTCAAGTACTTCTTGGATAACATTTCCTAAAGGTCTTCCTCCTAAGACTTTGATTTCAAACTCAGACTTTGAAATCGTTTTATGATCAAACAGGACTTCCAGACAAATACAAATCAATATTAATGTTTTTACTACAATCATGTCAAAGTTAAAATAAATGAAACTTTCGAAGCCCTCAAGAGGACACCGCTAAGAAACAGTTGGATGCAGGGGCAGTGGTGGGGTCAGAGATAAAGCAGAGGGGGCAAACAGCAGCAGACAGTTTGACATCTTTAATAGATTGGTCCACCAATAATATTGACAATGGCAACAAGCAAATTCAGCCTGTCTTGTGTCCAAATTTATAGCTGCTGATTTCAAGTTAAGTGGCACCCAGAATTACAGAAGAATATGCAAAGTGCAACAGAGTAGTGATGCATCATGGCCAATTTCATAGTAGGCAGGTTTCTAGACCACATTGTAAACCATTGTCACCAACTATCAGCATGTCACTGGTTCCCTGGCACAATAAAACCAGTAATTAAACTTTCAGTTAAGAGGGAAAAAAAGCTACATTGGTCACTCCCCCTGTGTTGATGCAGCAGCACACCATACTCTCAGTTTGTTGTTTCTGTACATGGTCATGTTGGAGCTAGAATGCTGCAGCAGCATTTAAAGGGTCAGATCACCCAAATCACAACATTCAACATATATTTTCCCCACTTGATGTAAATACATCTGGTTTTATTTGACAACATGACTCGCATATACAGTACATGCATAATAATGTGCATCATATTAAAGCTACATGTATGATTATTCAGATATGGTTACAGACCTGCTGAACTCTTTTTTTAAGAATAACATTGCACTTTAAATCACAGGGCAGGCTCAGGCTTGCTTGAGTCTGAGATATACAAAGCCCCAGATGCTGAAAGCAGGAGTAGAGGTTATTAGGTGTAGTAAACCTATGTGCATTCACCAGTCTTTTGTAGCTTGATCACTAACTCAGTCTGACTTAGACATGTATAAGAAGCAGAAACCAAATTAGGCAGAAAGCACAGAGCGGATTAAGAGGGGAATGAATTGGGCCAGTGTACTGTGAGTAAGTATTTCCCTCCCATGTGCTGTTCACAAGTTGTCCTCAGAGTGTGCTTGGGTGCATGTTTGTGAATGTGCCGAGGGTCTGAGGGTTTGAGCGATAGGGGATTGGAGATCAGCCCCTTTGTAGTGAGGTATTAACACCATGTTGCTGCACACTTCAGCTGAGACATTCTTTCTAACTTTTACAATGTGTCTAGTCAAATATTACACTTTAGTAAGGTTACTTTGTAAATACAGCCATCCAAAATCTGTCCGTATTTTGACCTGCCATTTATATGAGGTACATATTACAAAGTATTTCCTGCAGAGAAAAAGCATCAGCCAATGAGATGCTATGAAAAGATCACCTCATCATTTATCAGTTGAAATCATTGTATTGAGTCCAGATTGACCGAACTGAAAACAGAAGTTTGGACCTGGACACAAAAGGGCCGGGAGGGTTGTACTCATTCTTACTTTAAAGCATTCACACACCTAGTGCTGTTGGTGTTTACAACAGGAACAGCTGAACAGGTAACATTTTTTTCAGCTGAGACAGCTACATGCTTAGCATGTTTAAACACCCAACTGCCCTCTCAGACATACACACAAAAGCACAAGCACTGAGAGCTGAGAGCTTGACCGTTGAATAACGTATGCGCAAGAGTGCAATAAAACTACAGTCAGTGTCTTGTGCTGCAATACATTGCACACTTTTTGTTAGAAAGTAGCAATTTACATACATTATGTAACCTAAGTATTATATATTAGACCAGGGGTTCCCAACCTTTTCCAACTCAGGGCCCACTTGAAAATCTCAAAAATGTTCGCGGCCCACCTCTGACCCAATAAACGTAACAGAGGCCAAATAATGCATTATCAGACCACTTTATTTATTTTGATAGGAAATGAAACATGCAGGGAGCACTTGTTGAAGTGTAATGTTAAACCTACAGCAGTGTTTCCCCTAGATTAGAAATTTTTGTAGCAGTTGTGCTGTGTGTCGTAACCTGGCAACGCTAGGGGGGTCTGGGGGTATGCTCCCCCGGAAGAAAATTTTGAAAAATAATAGGGCTGCAACTATTTTATTATTATTATTTTGATAATTGATTATTCGGTCGATTATTTTCGATGAATCAGATAAAAAAAAAAATCCCATCCCTTCATTCAAAAACAAAACATTATTTCGAATTGACAATGCAAAAAAGTGCTCAGATAACATGTTGCTGCTTGGACATCCCTGAGCTGTTAAAGTAATATTAAATTATAAATAATAATTTAAACAAAACAACTAAATTAATTAATAGTTAATGTCTGATAGCTTTAACAAAATAGCATACACATGTATGCTACACAAAAAGGTATTTTTTGTTGTTCAATCAACCTGAGCTGTTGGAACAATAAATAATAATAATGGTTTATTTTTGTAGTAACCAGTTTTACTTTTTCCATCATTAGGCTTCCATACAAACTAGTGCGCTAGATTCCCCTGCTGCTCTCCTCATCTCCTACTGCTGACTGTGAGATCTGAGCAGGTAGAAGCTGATAGTTCACTAACTATAACCAGGGAGCACACTGCAACAAGGTTAATCATCCACACAGTGATATTATATCATTGATATGACGCGCAAAAGCCATAGAAAATGATCGTTTTTTGTGCGCGTGCATACGTGCGCACTCGCGCTTCATGCAGACCACGGCAGGATGTAGCACACAATTTCCAGTGCGCGCTGTTGCTTGGTCGCTCCAGATTCCAGGAGATTTATGTCTCATTTGCGGCGTCAAGGAGCTGCTATCAATATGCGGGAGACTTACAGGACGTCCAGGAGAGTTATATGGTTAACTATCTGCTATCAACTTCTAATGAAATCGAGCAAGTGATCAATATATTTAACATCACGTTACTTGAAGCACCACCGCTGCTGAATGTACAGAGGGGGTACAGGAACACTGCGTACAGGAACCACGGCACATTTTTTCTCTCTCAAGTGAACAGAGACAATAACACAAGGGCATAGAGAATTTAAACAATTTAAAAGTAATTTTGTTTTAATATTATTATTCTTATATTATTTTATTTTTAAATAATTACCTTTTTATTTTATTTTATTTTTCCCCCACAAAAATCATACTATTTTGAAAATGATTTGACGGCCCACTTGCAATACCTTCGCGGCCCACCAGGGGGCCGCGGCCCACAGGTTGGGAATGACTGTATTAGACAAATTCAAACTGATACATTTGCTTTAAAATTAAACAGTGTGTTGTTAAACTATGACATGGAGCAGCTGTGGCTCAGGAGGTAGAGCACATTGTCCACTAATCAAAAGATCATGGTTGGATCTCCAGATACTGAAACCCAAATTGCTCCTGAAGGCTGTGCCATCAGTGTCTGAATGATTAGAAACTCTTCCTGATAAGCAGGTTTGCACCTTGCATGGTGGCCTCTGCATTAGCTTATGAACATATGTGTGAATGGATGAATGTGGAATGTAGTGTAAATAGATTAATAGAGAAAGTCATTTTCTACAAGTCAACTGTCATCCCTCATGAAGTGTGGGCCCAATTAAATAGTATAATTAATAAGTAAAAAAAGGAAACATAGCTGAACATTTGTGATGCAATTTGACACTAAAGACTAAAAGAACATTTAAGAGCCCCAGGCTTCGACCAAAACCATTACATATTTCCTTTACAGTCCACAATATTTACTGTCTGACACGTTATTTGAGTGTCTGATTGTTAATGTAGTGTGATGAAACATAAGAAATTGTGTCCATGGCATGTTCACAACTTTCTGCTAATAATCCCACTATGTAGTGTGAAGCATTTTATAGATGTTTTTATAGTAAATTGCAGTTGTGGAACACCACACTTGATGTTCATTCATTACTGCTGAAAGTGTCAATTTACTGCTCACTATAAAGAAATCTACTGTCTATTATACAAGTGACTGATTGAATACGGGGGTGATTTCAGACACAGATGAAGTAACACCCGCGTCCTTTCACTTCACTGAGAGGACATAAGGAATGCAGAGGTTCATGCTATCCACCCCGAGATCCAAACCCCTCCATGCCTCGACCAGCAGCAGGAGTTGCATGCACAATGACAAGGACATGATCCCTCACAGGCTTCTCACCTGCAAAAACTGCAAGTTGTGTTTGTTGGAAAGCACGAACGCTGCTTGAAATTGTGGCGGGGCAAGCGTTTTGCACCGGCACCCCCTGTGAACTGTTAATTATACTGGCACGTAATAAAAGAGTTTGATTAAGTCAGTGTTTGGTCAGTGTGTGATGTTCATTAATGATCTATGTTATGAGCCTGTTTTATTCCTACTGACGAAACAAAACAAGCAGCAATAGAAAACGTGTAAGTCAGTTCATATTCGAACATAGTCTGTTCGTTATTAGACTCAGTTTGGGAATTATTAATTTTTTATTTGAATTTTAGTGAATAATCTGGGTTTTCATTTATATTATGATGGAAAGTTGTACATATTAGGTTAATATAAAGGCACTCTGGCAGAATATCCAATCCTAGCACTCCTGCTCAGACAGATTTATGCAGATATTATGCACAATCACTTTTAAATACACTGCATGTTGCACCAGACTGTATCAGTGTTGCATTCAAAATGATGGGATTCAAAGGACAGAAAGAGGCACAGAAAGTACCTTAGAAAGTATCTGGGAGCAGACTAATACAGCAGCAAAACACTGATGGCCATTATTCAGACAGACACAAACAAGCCCAAAGTGTACCTGCACTACTGCATCTTTATTTTCCAGCAACTCTAGAAAAAAAGTTGAAATTGGCTCATACTATGTGTAAACATAGCAACCTAGTAGATTGTAAAAAGTGAAATGGTATCCTGACCTGTGTGTGCCTGGCATTATTTAAATGCAAATAATGCAATTCTCATTTCATTTTAATTTGACACAAGCTAAAATAATTAATACTAGCTGCAACCTGGTAGCCTAGTGGGTAAGACATACACACATGATTACAATGAGTATGGGCCTATTTGAAATTCCAAAATTCGGGTTCTTTATAATTGTGGCAGTGTTATACATTGGAGTCCATAGCATCTGCTGTTTACGTGAATTATGCATTTTCAACCATGAACATTGTTTTTAATTTAATTTTGTTGTAAAGCATGCACACAAAATGTGCCAATAAAAACGGACCATATTCAGTTAATGTAATTTTAATGTTAACAGTCTTGTACTTCCATAAACAATATGGGCCTTCTAGTATACTTTTAGACCCCAAACTTTACAAGGCAGATGGGCTGACAGGATTTAAAGGATAGGCTTACATTTTTTAAGTCTATTATTAAAATAATAGTCACATGCCTGAATGTACATGGACCAGTCTTAAATCGGGTAATTTGGAGATTACGTCGTACCACGAAACAAAAACTGTTCATTTTGCCATTGTTGTGAAAACAATACTGAGCTTAGGAGATGTGAGTCTGTGTGTTATAGGTTTTTGCCAGCAGAACTGTGTAGATGGTGTCATTCTATGTGTTACCATGATCAACTCTTGCACCTATGTGAAATTTAAAGAATATTTTACCAAAAGTAAACCTTTATATTTGTTGTCCCTGCAAGCAGGAATGATGGTGATAATTTTGAACTTAATGGAAAACATCATTGTGTAAATTACATTATATTTTTTTAATATTAACAATAGGAAAACCATCATAATTTTTTTTTTTTTTTTTTTTTATCTCTCTATATTCTTATGCATATATATAGTGACGTAAAGAGAGGTATTCTGATCAAAACCAGCTTGGTGATTTACCTGTTATGTTGTTTTGGTGATAAGGCTCTGGAGGTGAAGCGTAAACTCAGAGGTCCTACTCTCTGAGTGTCATTCTCAGCTTGGTCGAAGGGCACTTGAAACTATAGCTGCATCAAGATTCGCTTTACACCTACAACAAGAAGAGGACAATAATACATGAAATAAGAAATAATACAAGATCATGAGAAAAAAAGATTTAGAAAAAAAACACAGGTACATGCATGCACACATCTCTGAAACCTGAAAGCAGAAATTTAAGTTGCACACACCAAATAAACACTGTTGATATTTGGTAAGTATTTTCTGTAGAGAGAATATTCTAAATATGTCATATGTCAGGTTTTGTCAGAAAAAAACTAAAATGCAGCACAGCACATCACTGTCCACATATGCTGCAGAGAACCAAACAAATTGTGTATTCAGTTACTCTTAGAAGCTCTTAGACCTGTGAATTAACAAGACCAAGAGTTTGCGGTGGTGCTTTGAGCTAAATTCTACCATCAGATTGATTTGATGGTGGCACTGGAGGAAAAATTAGGGGATTACCAAAGTTATTACTTTTCATCGTGGGGGGATCATGAATCATTGTATCAAATGTCATGACCATCCATCCAATAGTTGAGACATTTCGCTCTAAACCAAAAATGTCAACCTCATGATGGTTCAAGAGGAAAGGTCATTCATCATTAGGAGTCATCCTCTGGAAACCACGAACATCACACATATACAATAATTGTTGAGGTACTTGGCCTGGATCAAAGCGGTGGACCACTTGAGCAACCAACCTCCTCAGATCCATGCAGCTAGCGAGCATTGGATACAACTTCTCTCATGTTTTTAACAGGAATTTGCCCTAAAATTGCAAACAAAGTGTTTAACTCCTATATTTCTATAATATCCTGTAATTATCAACATCTACAAAGTTTCTACCTGACTTCCTTTTTTTCCTTCCCATTGCTTCTTTATTATGCGCAATATTTACAAGTGATTGATGGCCCATGTTGTTAATATATTTGGTCTACAGATGCACACTTCAAAGAATGCAGCCCTTTGACTGGGATGCAGTAAAAATGCTTCAGTTATTGCTCTGACTCAACAGATGTGTGGAACTGACAGGAGGCATGTTGCATTTTGCTTGTTTGCTGTGTTTTAGGTGGGTAACTAATAACATGGATATGTTCTGTACTGTATTCAAAACTCAGTACAGAGGTCACACATTATTAAATCAATTATACATTGCATATAATGTAGTGTGCATTACTGGTATCACACAAAATGATGAAAGTAAGAAAGTTAAGACTTTTGTCGGGGTTTGAGTGTTGGTGGCAGAAGCTCAATCACAGCAGTTAGGCTCTTTTGGCTCTTGCTTTATTTTGATCTGGGTCATTGCAGGGACATGGGTTTTGCACAAATGAGAGGATCCAAATTGTAATAGCTACTCAAAATAATACTTTCCAGGCTCCTCCACACCCCAGAAACTTCATTAAGGAGTGGATCTCAAAATATATTATTATCATGATTTTCATCATTATTATTGTTATCAAGAGGCAAAAATGAACCATTTTAAAGTTAACCCTGAAGAGAACCTTAAATGCTCCTCTTGTCAGACAAGAGAAATCCCCCACTGTGCAGATGTCTCTTAAATACCAGGAAAATGAAAATAAAAAGCACTAATTAAGTTAGCCAGATGTCCCTCTGTTGCTGACTTCTTTGCCCTCACCACATCCCCAGTGAAGAGGAAAACATCCACACCTGTGGAATATAGGAAAAATCCCACAGCCCATCCCAGCTTTGTTCATTAAACAGGCCATTAACAGCAGTTTAGAGTTAAAAAAAATATTGAATAATGGTAGAGCATGTAAAATGCACAAAAAGGGAGTCAAACCAAGATCTGGCCTCCAAATTGTCACATATTTCACTGCAACACTGAGAAGATTTATTTTTTCATTGTAAAGGTAGTCTGAAAATACACACTACATCACATCTGCTGGCGTCACTGTAATAGTAGATCCATTACATACAGTGCATGACTGTAAAGCAACACTTGGTAAAATTATACTCAGTGCAGCATTATTGTCATCGATTCTTACCATGCGCGCAGAAACTGAAAGGACTCACACAGATATTGTCAAACTCTACAGCTGATCAGCAGCTGCGAACAAGTGTATATTTTTCATCCTAACAGGACAGATTTGTAAAGTGTTACTCAGGTCAGAGTAGAAGTACCCCACTGAAAGTTCAAAGGCTCACCAAAAGACACTCATTTACTCACAAAGTAGAAATACTTGAATTTTGGGCAGGTTCCAACTTTACTAGTATAGCCTGTGTAGATTATGCATTGATAGCTGAATTATTTTGTCCCTGTGTAATTACAATTAAATTAAAACTGGCTTTTAAACTGTTTTCCATGGATCTTTATGTATGTTATTTCTTGGTGACCTCTCTTATTTCATCCATTAAGATTCTCCAAATTCACAACCTGGAGTCTCCACATGACCACAGCCTCATTCTGCACTGAACTCTGAGAAAAGCCAGGCATCAGTCCTGAGGAATTGAGAGATTATGTAGGTAAACGCAGGGTGTTTAGTTGAAAGCTTTTGGCTTAGTCCACGGAGAGCATAGGCTACACACAAAACCGTGTTATTGTGAGGAGAAAATGGGGAGGGAGGTCTTACCGTGTGTAGCTCTGAACAAGTTGTTATCTTCAATTCACAGGCCTGTTGCATTGTGCCCCTCACTCAAACTCATCACTGCTAAACAATGCAAGAAAAAGGGTCGTTCAAGCAGATGCGAAACTTCAGGCTCACTGACACTTTTTACAATTTCAAGAAGATGTCATCTGGGCGCCATCTGAGGAAAAGAGGCACAAACTTGCAATGACGCAATGTAGGTGAAAAGTTTTAAACTGATAAATAACTTTCGAGGACCGCAGAGGATGACAGTGTGGGGGATAATTTTGGTGGTAAGTTTGATGCGAAAAAAAGCTTAAACAATAAGGAAAAATAAAAAAATAGATGTAAATAAGATTGTTTTTTTTTGTTTGTCCCATCAGCTGACAGCTACAAAAACCGCTTTAAATTTACAACAACAACAAAAAAAAACCCCATACCTGCAGTCTCCTTCAGTCTTCGACGCGCTTTCTGCCCTTATATTAATTAGTTTAATTTGACGCGTAATTTGGGGGTTTCTCGATCCGGTGTTGTGCGTCCTAGAAAGGCGTGCGCGTTACCAGTGAGGCAGGATGCCGTGCAGGGACTTTTAGTTGAGAGAAATTGCTGCGGGACTTGTCTCTCCGAGGATAACCGTGCCATAACTTTGCCTCTGTGAGCGAGTCCCTTTAAGTTGCATCTCACATCTCAGCCTCAACATCGCTGGCTGAGCGGAGGAGCCGCAGAGAGCAAAGCCTTCACTGAGGAGAGCCACGTGACTGAGACGTAGCAGTGATCCTCATCTGAGGGCTTCAGAGAGAGGGAGAGAGAGAGAAGGAGAAAGCCCCTGCAGTAAAAAAAAAAAAAAAAAAAAAAGGCATCACAGCCACCGCAGTTTATCCAGGTCCTGAGTATAGACGGTGCACCAAGACGCACTGCGCTGTCAATCTATACCATGGACAAGGGGTACACGTGTTTCCCAGTAATACAATCTAAGATTATTATAGCCGAGTCCCCCCATCCCCATCCCCAAACGTACAGAACCTGAATTCAGTTACCTGTCTCCACATGGTCCTGCACTCTGCATTTGAAATCTTACTGCCAAACAGGACTTCAGGGCTACATGTACAGTACTGGAGTGAAAATGTTCCTTTTATGTCTGGGATGGATGTCATGCACCTGCCAAAGTAAATTAATTGGTAAACCATGAAACACAGAGCAAAGGAGAAAATAATGAATACTTAACACAGAAGAGGGCAACACAAAGTCAAGTTAAAGTTTATTAAGGGTTGTTATTCTTTGCATGACTGCCTTGGATTGAAGGATGTGGATGTTAATGATAATGTCTCTCTCTCTCACACACACACACACACACCCAGCATCAACATTATGGAAATAACATGATACAAGACCTATTTTGTACACGACATCAATAAAATAGCATTACTGACAAACGGATGTATATTCATTCTAAAAAAGAATAGAAAGAAAGAAAGAAGAAGAAGAAGAAGAAGAAAGAAAGAAAATCACACTCCATGTATCAGAAAATTAGCAAGCATTGTCTGGTATTAATACAGAAGTTGAATATACTAGACTAGAAATTCATCTTTCCCTTTGACCTGAAGATCTTTGCCAAAGTACATTAAGTTCATGTGATTGTACATAGTTGTGTTTACATGTAACTTTTTTTTTTTTAAAAACAATATGTGAATCTTCAAGATGCTATTTTGTGAACAGCTACTGTAATGGTGCCATGGCTCCTCACCAGGATGTTTCTGCAGAACAAACACAATGCACAAAGTCAAACATTCACCTGATGAACAATAATTGTACAGACACAGTTTTTTTTAAACATTGTCAAGTTGACCTTAGAAACAACACAATGTTTTAATGATAAATTGTATCAAAACTTTTCATTCATCCCTCACATGCACCATGAATAACTAGTTATATGAGAAAATGACAGTCTGACCAAATTCTCAGAGCAAGCAATTATTACTATTGCTAATGTAACATTTATTTTTAATTGCCATCATCATCATCATCATCATCATCATCATGGGTTTTATTTCCCAATGTGCAAATGCTGTTCAGTATATTTGTTGTTTGATTGGTTGAGGTTTATTTGGTTTGTTTTTGCTTAAATGTACTATTTAAAGACAAGAAACATTTACACCTGTGATTTAAGATTCAGCTTTAAACTCTGATTTTGTTCAAATCCACAATGACAATAACTCAGTGGATGTATGGCTAACAGCTTTCTATGATTAATAAACATAACTGAGAAGTCACCTCACCAGCTGAGGACTGATGGCCTGTTAGATTTTGTTTGAAATGTAATATCTGTCTGGGTCATCATGTCATTGATTTACATCTTGTTGACACACACTGTAGTCTTGTAGCCGTGCTTAGAGAGCCATCAACATGTCGCAATGACACAGCAGGCGCATCTACGGTATGTATATAATCTCTATAACGTCCGACAGCTCAAATGACTTATTTCTATTAACTGTAAGTCACTGATACTGATGCTCCAGATAATGTTCTGCTGTGTCCAGAAGGTGGCAGCACAGTGACGCAAATGGAAATAAACACCTTTGCCAAGACATGGAGCACAGAGGTACAAAGAATGAATGTTTGATCTCTGACACTAGAACTCTTTCCACAGTTTTTATCAGATTTATTGATCTCCCCACAAATTCATCAAAACCACTACACAGAAACCCCTTAAATTCACAGTGATGGAGACAAGGCAGTCAAAACAGACAAAAAGTTTCGTCAGTGCTCACCCGGAGTCAGACTCCAGGCACACAGTCGGAGAGTCTGTTGGGTCTCTGGTGAGAGCTGCAGCTTGTTTGGCCAAAACAGAAACAACGCCACCATGTTCATCAGACAGGGAACCGCGACCTGGTGGAGGTCAGATATGAAAGAATGTTACTCAGCAGTACTGATGAAAACCTTGCAGCAAGAGCTAATTAAACTTCTGAGTTTATTTAAATACATTGAGATAAAGACTTCTTGCTACAGCTACATTTCAGAGGTCAAATCACTTTTTTATCCTTTCACATACTGAATTATCACACCCTTGTGTTTTGTATTTTAAAAATAATTTCTTAGGAGCAAACCACTGTCAGAGCTGTCTGCTGTTTCTTGTTTTGCAGCGTGTGAAATGTTCAGTGTTGTATTTCCACACATGGAGCTGCTGTAGATGGACTGGATATGAATTGCACTTTAGTTTCTGTGATCAAATGCATCTCTGTTGTCTTACTTTGGGTTGTTAGATCTTCAATACCTTTTGGGTGATTTCTCAGTTTTAATGTTTCATGTTTTTCCTAGTCTTAAATATGATCAGATCATTCAGGAGGGATTATTAAGAGTCCTAAAATAATAAAAGGTCAGTAAAATACATTTATTTGGTGGTATTCAGTAATGCAAAGTTGGTAGTGATACATTACTTGTTAGTAACTTTACTTTGTTATACGTTTATCAGCAAGATTACTGAGCATTTTGCTTGATTGTGATATTTAGCACTATTTCTCCACAGGTAATTCCTAGCAAGATGTGAATATTAACTTTATGAACATCAGACTGACAGAGGTTTTTTCAATTGAAGAAATCTGAAGAAGATCGTCGGCTCTGTGATTTTAAAGGAAGCTAACAATAGTTCAAAGCCTCTGTGAAATTCTCAAATCAAGAATACATTTTTTGGTTTTGCAGAGACATGTAGAAGAGGGTTGCACCATGCCAAAATATGTTCTTGTGTATTGTAATGACAAAAAAATGTGGGGATCAAATAGACAGGAGAGAATGAAATACCACATAAATGTGCGCGATTACGTAATGCGGAAGGGGAAAACAGGCAGGTCGCTCGGCCAATCATATCATTCAGACCGCATGATATGATTGGTCAGAGTTTTCACTGAATATTATGAAAATGGAATAATGATGAGTTTCTATGCCTGGTGGATCTCTCTAACATTTTAGATTTCCATTACCTTATTAATAGCATTTTAACCTAAACAAGAAAATGTGTAAAAATGTAACAAAGATAAGGGTAGCTTTAATATATATTGTACATGCATTTGAAGCACTGGCACCTTTGTGTTACTGTATTTCTATGTTTGTATTTTCTGTTTTACATTAAATATAAAGGGCTTCATGTCAATAGGGAACATACCAGAAAAGTGAACACTAACAGTGAGAAACCTGTGAATAAACTGGTGAAACTGGTGTTTTATTATTGGGTCATTGTATGTAAGTCTCAATTAAGAAATACACTTTTAATATCTTCTGTCACACTGAAAAAGTTCCGTTGGTGTTTGGCTGTCTTGATTTAAACAATGACAAAAGGGACATTTCATGTTTTGTGGCAGTGATGCACTTTTTGCTTTTGACACGAGATAAATGTTTAGAGTGAGTGGCAGCCTTTCACAGGACACATCGCTGCTCAGTATAAACTGACGTGGTGATTAAACTTAAAGTATCACAATTTTTTAAGTCTGCAGTGGAAACATAGTAACAAAAAGAGGGACTTTGGCACTAAGAAGACTGTAACGAAGAAGCTTCATATTAGGTCAGATCAACTTTGAAAATATGTTTCCTTAGAAGGAGGACTGTGGATTTTGTCTCCCATCACTTACATTGCAAGTGCATTATGAAAAGCTCTTCCAATGGTCAGTATTAAAAGAAGGAACGATTAGAGCAAGAACAACATGTCTCAATGTTAATTTAGGCACCTGACTATTGTTTCCAGGCAGCTGATACTCGTACTTATGGTGGTATAAACAACAATGGAAGATAAAACGGCCAGCTGATTGTTTTATTCATATGTAGAAGCATTTGTATTTGAGTTTGTATTTGAGGTGATTTTACAAGTTTACTTTGAGTAACTTTTCTGACACATACTCTTACTCTGCTACTCTGCCCTCGGCTAAAAAGAGTTTGATGAGAATACATTAAACAAGCATCTTCCTATAAAGCTCAGATAAAACAAGTGACTCGGTGTTTTCTTACAGCCCAGGTTGTGTCCTTGTTGATCCGTACAAAGCACTCCGACCACTGCTGGATTCTTCATGCTGTCACAAACACACAAAGAGCGAAACATCGTCTTTCAAACACCAAAACATTTAAAATACAAAGTAGAAACACGACCTGTTATTAACTTACGTATCATCAAGATGCTGCTCAAGGGTCGACTCCATGATTAACAACCCGAATATTTGTAAAATTCAAGTTTGGTTTATGAAGATTTGTTGTTGTGATCAGCTTTCTTTTAGCTTCCGGGTGAATCAGCTGATGATCACGTGCACTAAGAGTCCCTGTGAGGACCAAGCTGAACGAAAAGCGATTTTTTTTAAAAAATGAAATGTGGTGTAAGACGTGCAGCTTTGAAACGAGGCACTTATAAAACTGTTATTAGTCATGTAAATTGTGTACATGATAAATAAATGTTCGTCTTCAAGTTCATAACAAAAAATTGTAAAGCTATGGGTATATATTGCTAGCTGGACGGCCTAGTGTTTAGATGTCTGAGGGAGATTGCATACTGCATTGATATATTAGCTTAATATAGCCTATTGTAGATGTAATTATAATTCCTGGCTTTTTCTATGTGGCTAGGTCCTAATTCACTGAAATCATTCGCAAAACCAGATCTGTTTCATAATGAAACCCTGCAACTACATTTGTCATGCTCTTCAAGCCAGCTCCAGTAAACAATTCATTTTGATATTATAGAGTTACATAAATATAAAATTAGATTACTCGAGTTATTTGTTTTCCCCTTTGTGTGTAATCTTTATTGATAACCCATAGCCTACTCTATTCTCAAATATTGCACAATCATCTGAGCTGAGGTTGCCTAATACCGCTCCAGCGTCACATGCTCCTTGGTCATAAAACAGAGAAACATGTCCTTGTTCAACACTCTGATTTACCAACAATTGAATATCTTCTCTGGAAAACAAAATCATCTCTACAATCTCAATAACCATCTGATCAATCATAATAGGTTCATAAGAACATATTCTACAATAGCAGCATGATTAACACTTTACACATATATTAACATAAACATGTAAAGTTAACCAATGTCCAAATACTGTCTTTTGTTGGGCATGAAATATTGTATTAATATTATCAGTAGAAAGCAGGAACCTTGTTTTCTCGCAGCATTTTGTTGATGGATTTTGTTAATGTATTTTCTTTAAAAGTTAGCTGGGGGCCACTGCCTGAGCTCACCTCCCTGCATGATTTCTGCAGCCTGGCCCAAGACAGGGAAGCTTCAGTGCTCCTGCTGACAGGGCAGAAATGGGTGAATGTAATTATGTGGCCGGTGCATTGGAGGAATCCATCACCTGCCTAGCAGCAGGGTAATGTCCTGCTGACTAACCCATGGGGTACACTCCCCCTCCTCCCCTCTTATTCTTCTTTACCCCTGCTCTTCTCTTACTCATATTTCTCTTTGAACAGCTTAAATCAGAGCTTGGCCACTTCTGCTGACAACCTGCTGCCCATCACTGTCCAAGCGTGCACGTAGGCAAACACACATACAAGTTTATGCATGCAGAACCATTTACAGTGTCCACTTACACATGATATCTATATTCTCTTGTCACACAGACATGCAAGGACTCTTCAATCTTGTACCAGTGTACGTTTGAATTAACACTACATCCCATCATTTGCACCATATGGCCATTTTACAACCACAGTAAATCTGCATATGAGACAAACTCAAAATACAGGTCTGACTCATAGTGCAGTGTATCATCATCCTGCCATATACTGTGTAATAGGTACAATAATTCAAGGGTACTGCCATTATTTAAATAATTTAGCCAAAAAATAAACTGAATAGTCTGTTATATTCTGGTGGCCCTATAGCTTAATGATTGATATCAGTGAATTGTATAACAATATTCTCCAAATTACTTTTGTTTAAAATTTTAGCATTATGATTAGTTTGTTCTGAAATGAACCAGGAATAATAACCAAAGTGAATCAAGTTACTTCTTCATTCAAAAAGTCCACATCTGACACAGAATAGAAATAACATTTTACAGTCAAATTTCATATGTTACACCAATGAACCCCCCGAGATCATATTCCTCACAAAGATTATGGAGTATTTCATGTGACAAACCATATTAGTTTTTAAACTTATAGGCCTTCTTTCTCTCAGTTTGGACAAACTGATGATGCAATGTGAAGTTAATGAAAGCTGTGATTGTATCCCATCATGGCACACACATCCCATATTAAAACAAGAATATAACTTTCAAACCAATAAATTCTTTACATGAAACACAGTCCATGAGTCAGCATATGGTAATATCAGTAAACTTGTTATATTGCTTTGATATTAATTTGTCTTGTCCTGGCTGCCTTGGGCAACTCAGGATTTCTTGGCACCTGTGCCCTTTTTCTTATGAGGTGGTGTCAGGATCATTTTTAGTTCATATGGATGTCATCAGTTGTTAGGCAGTTTTATTTGTTTTCTCAGTTTGTATCACTCTGGTAAATAAAACTGTGTTAGATTCTGCAATAGAACAAATGTGTGGTCAAACCCTATAAAAGGCAAAGATCTACAAGTAGAGGGAACTAATATGTGCCTTCATCAGCCGTCATCTGGATGAATAAGATGACGAAGCTTCTGAGGGGACAGGCGTGGAGAGCATTGGGTGGGGGTTGGAGGTGGATAAAGAGAGGGAGGGTGTGTGGCTCCCCCCTCTGAGGAGTTCTGGGAACCTTCATGACCGTTTGGAGCGCTGGGGATCCAGTGCAAGGTAGCGGAGAGACCGATAACAGCTGCTGTCCAGTGTTGTGAAGGTGTTGAGAGATTCCATTTCTCCTGTTGCTGTCATGGGCTTCAGGGTGGTGCTGCTGTCCTTCCTCCTGGTGTCTCTGAGCTGGTCCAGAGGAGCCGTCATCACAGGGGTGAGAGAGGTTTCTGTTATTTCATCAGATTTTAGATTTCATGTCTAATCAGTGTTTATTTTACAATAATAAGTTTAATAATATTACAGCAATATATAATAGTATATGGAAAAGCAGTAAACTCAGATTTCTGAGCTAGTACCAACACATTTCTGTTTGAATGAACAATTGATTATTATTACAAATTAAAATAGTTGGCAATTCTCTTTTGATCAACTGATTAATTACTTGTAATGGAAAGAATACTGTACACACACTCAAACTTTTTTTTTTAAAATACTACCCCTTGAGTTTTGATTTTTGTTCAGATTTTCTCTTATCCAAACTATATATATTAATGTAAAAACTATACATATGCAAACACCACATGCTTTTCTGCCTAATTTTGTAAAATTTGATTACACATGACTGTCTGGAGACCACATCCTCCTCCGCTTCAAGTTCACTGGGAAATTAGAGAGGAGGAAATTATCCCAGTCCTCTGATTGATATTCACTTGTAAATAGATTAGGAAGATGACAGGCAATGGATAAAATGGCCTTCACTGCACAACCATAAGAGGGTATCTCTATTACAATAAGTAAATATGAAATAGATTCAGACATAAAAGGGTATCTCTATTAGCATAAATAAAATAAAACCGATTCACTGGCATCAAACGAACTCTCCATTCACTCTCCCCTCACTGCACATCTGTCCTCCTCTTTTATTATTTTGTGTGTGTGTCTCTCCCACCTAATCTATCTATCTTTTTCCAGGCCTGTGAGAGGGACATGCAGTGTGGTTTTGGTCTTTGCTGTGCTGTTAGTCTATGGCTGAGGGGTCTGAGGATGTGCGTCCCAAGAGGTGCAGAAGGGGATGAATGCCACCCCTATAGCCACAAGGTGTGCAGAAATTTGACGTCACTTATCACACTCCCTGACACACACACACACACACACACACACACACACACTCTCTCTCTCTCTCTCTCTCTCTCTCTCTCGCCCACACTTGTTTAGCGGAAATTAAGATTATATCAAGTCCTGGCAGGTGGCAGAAGCCTTTGAAACGCTGCTGATAACTGCAGAGGCTATTGATCGTCTTCATGTGAGCTGGGTAATCAGAGCCATACTTCACTCTTGATTGTCTGGAGATGGCAACAGTTAGTTTTGCCAACACAACGTCCATCTCTGAATTCAGAGTTTTAAAGAGCAGCTTTTATAAGACCTGCAGCTCCACTTGTCAGCTGAGTTGATAAAGGATTTAAAATGTCAGACATCAGTCCTCCTTTACTTTCCCTACTTCCAGGTGCCCTATGGAGGGAAAAGGCAACATCACACCTGCCCCTGTCTGCCCCACTTGGTGTGCACCAGGGATGCTGATAACAAGTACAGATGTACAGATGACTTCAAGTACATGGACTTTTAATGGATGCCATGATATCCAAATGAAGAAGAGCACAGCAGAAACAATGTTTCATGGTGAAGACTTGAACTGGTCGTGGATGATGAAACACATATTTCCTCTTCACTGACTGTATTCTTAATTTGTGTACTATATGCACTATAATACATAGTTTTGATTCTATAAATGCACAAAACAAGGGCAGAAAAAGAAATGCTAACACAGTAAAACCTACTATCCAGAGGCACAGTAGGCATCAGACACTTTTTACTTGATAGAAACAAGGATCCTCGGGAAGTTATTTGTGAACCATTAAAACATTTGCTGTTTTCTTTTCATGCTCATCTTATGTTAATTTATCAAGAGAAATGTATAAATATATTGTTGCCAATAAACATATAAGAACATTGTCACTGGATGTGTGTGAAGTGATGGTTAATTCCCCCCTGTGTTCAGTTAATGTTACTTGATTAAACATATTGTGGGATGGAGGTGTCAAGTGGTTTTAATCAGTCTGATAAACTGAAGGTCATAATCAGAGTCTCACTGCCTTTTCCTTAATTTGAAAATTCATGACCTTGCAAAATAACTGAAGTGATGACTGCCAAACATTTGATTACTGCAGATGTCAACATGTCCACCAGAACATTTCCAACAGATGTTGGATGTTTCTTTCATGTTTGGCTTTTTTTAAGAGGCTTTTCACTGGGGCATAACACGCTGTAACAGCTACTATTTTTTAATACAACTGATAAGACAGCAATGTGACATCACATTTCTATGCACAATATGGTTTGAAAGAAAACAAAGCCAAAACAAATACATTTTCTGCTTTACCATTGTAGATTATACATATTTTATTATTTGTATTGTATTTGTATTTGTCCTCCTTTGGTGTCTTATATTGTATCCCTCATCTTCTGTGTTACAGAAGCAAAAGCCAAGTGGCTCAAACTAAAATGATAAAAATGTTCTTTAATAATGAATTAAAGGAACATCCTTACAAATATTCTTACAAAGGTATTATGATTATGGATTATGAATAGTAGAAGCATTATCATTATTCAAAAATATTGTTAAAAAAGGTTGAAAAACAACAACAAAAAAACAACAAATAAATGATTTTGAATATAATACAATAAATCAACAGATATATTCAAATAATTCAAATAGAATTCTTAGTTGACAATGACTTGTGTCAATGACTCCAGTTAAAAATATGCAAGAAACTATGATTAAAGTATTTTTACGTGCATACAGACACACACTCCCACACATTCATATCCACCCACCACTCACAAACATACATACTGAGTTATACAAAGTGATAACAGTAGTGCTGAGAACAAAATAAAACATTTGTGCAAAGTGGCAAACTATATTTACAAGTTGTTTAGTGTGTGCAAAGTTGCATTTATATTATGAGCTGTTACAGCTGTTAGCATTACTCTGTATTTTCTAGAAAACATTCACTGACAAAAACATATTTTTAACAATCAGAAAATAGAAATCTGTAGTATGTTTTAGATGAGCTTCTTTAAATTCTGGAAGCATTTTATGTTCTTTCTTTACTCTACAAGCCATGGCCGCTTGTCTTTATTTTGTGTATTATCGCTATCAGATAACCTAGTTGCAAGTGAGCTCAGTTCACACCCAGAAAACCTTTGGAAAGTTTCATATCAATGTTAAACAAAAAATAGGAGCGTCAAAACTTCAGAGCTGCATATCAGCATGCACTTGTCTTAATAAGTAATTAAATTTGAATTTGATATCAAAGGTCAGTTCCTTTAAATGACTTCTTGAGCTAAGAAAAATATATATTCTATACTGTACATTAACTTTGTTACATTAGTTTACTTGATGTATTTCCTTTTAATACAATAGTTGAAATAGTAAAATACAAAACTTATGCTCCTAATGGGTTAAATGCAGAGACTGAATTTCACTGTCCAACTGTATGTGTGACAAATAAAGTACCTTCAACTTTGTCTTTTAAAGAATGACTTCTTCAGCATCAAGCATCATTTTCTTTGTTGTAATAATTTTAACAATATACTATAAAAAACAACAATACATTATTGGTTCCATCTTATAACTTGTGCCTCTATTTATGTTGTTGTTCAAAAAAGTTTGATGATTCTGGAAAAGTTTTCATTGTTTAATAGGATATTTGCTCTTAGATAAGAGGCAACTTATCACCATATCACATTTTTCCAATCTCTAGCTTAAGATATGTGGAAGGGCATTTTGTAGACTCAACCTTGATATTTTGTATATAAGGGCTGGACTCCGCCACTGGAACTTCACTCACCTGAGTCCAACAGATCAAGTAATCAGCATGAAGTGGCTCGTTGTCCTGTCAGCCCTTGTGGCTTTCTCCGAATGCTTCCACAGGTAAGTCTGACCTGGCTGCTTGAAAAACAATTGGTTTCTTGATTTATTTGACATTTTTTATTCTGAATAGACTGAATGGTCTTACTGAGGGAAAAGGGCCATCTTGCTGCATGTTGCAATCTTTCAATCTTGCAAAAAAAGCTGAAACTGATGGTTACTCGGTTTGCAGGATGCCCCTGATCAAGGGAAAGTCTGCCAGGGAAAACCTGGAGGAGAGAGGAATGTGGGAGCAGGTCAGGCAGCAGTTCCCATACCGTCCAATGGCCAAGTTCTACCAGACTGGTACTGAGTCAATGACCAACGATGCTGATGTAAGTCCAGACTACAGAGACTTGATTTATACAGTAACTGTTTTCCTGAATCACACACTTGTGTATCACATAATGCAAAACCAGCAGGTAGTTGATTTTATGATGTAAAGACACTTATATCCAGTTCATAGCTCCTGTAAAACTCATAAACACAAAATACATCCACACATTTCAGTCAGATTTGAGTAAACCTGTCTTTGTGTTGCTTCCATGTAGATGGCCTACTATGGCGTGGTCTCTATTGGTACCCCTCCTCAGTCCTTCATGGTTGTCTTTGACACTGGCTCCTCTAACCTGTGGGTCCCTTCAGTCGGGTGCACCAGCCAGGCCTGTCGTGAGTACCACTAATGGCGCTTTTCCACTACACAGTTCCAGCACAACTCGACTCGGCTCGACTCGACCCGTTTCCACTAGGGATAGTACCTGGTACCTGGTGCTTTCTTTTTACCACACAAGAATCAAACCTGGCATTTTTAAATACCGGCAACAGCGTTACAGCCGGTTCAATGTTGTTGCTTTGTGTGTGACAGAAAGCCATACAGCAGCGAGTACACTATCGCCTCCATGTCCTGCATTGTTTATGTGTTTGTGTCGCGTATAAAACAAAGTCACGGCAGTTTCGTGGAGCCGTGCTATGACAACCCCGCCCACATTGAGTAGGTACCTTTTTGTAATGGAAAAGGTCGTTCCTGGAACCGTGTCGAGTCGAGCCGAGTCGAGCCGAGTAGTGCTGGAACTTTGTAGCGCCACAACATATTCCTTTTAACATTTAGCTTGTGATTTACACTGTGGTGGAAAGTAACTCACTATATTTACTCAAGTACTCTATATAAGTTCAAACTGTGAAGTTTAACAATATCCTTCTTTAAATTAGCTGCAATTTAACCTACTTGTAATTCTACATTTATTTGACAGGTATAATTTAACATTAACATTGTACACATTGTCTTGTGACATATAAAGCATGATTTAAATATAATGCATATTTTTTTATAGATTCAATTAAAGAAGTAATAACATTTTGAACAGCTATAACATTTAAATGCTCCTTACATATTAATGCATTAATAACGACTGATATGGGACCATTCTACACGATGAGTAAACTTACCTTAAAGTACATTTTACTGCTAGTGATTCTGTACTTCTACTTACTACTGTGATGTAATTTGATTGGAGCACCTTTACTATGTGGTATTACTTCTTTTTACTTATGTAAAATATCTTAATACTTACAGTCTATAACAGTGTGTTAAGGTTAGTGGTGGGACAACATTAAGTGCAGTTACTCCATGATGCAGAGGGTCCAGTTTTCTTGACATGGTCATAAAATACATGTGTGAGAGCGATGTTATTCCTTTGCAGAGAACCACCAGAAATTCAACCCTCAGAAGTCCTCTACCTTTGCATGGAATGGCAAGGCTCTGTCCATCTATTATGGCACTGGCAGCATGACTGGACATCTGGGCAGTGACACTGTTGAGGTAATCAAAAACTCCTGGAACAAACACATCTACATGGTCTGTTGAGCTGTGACTGACAGCTGTCTTGTGTTTCCAGGTTGGCGGCATCTCTGTGGCCAATCAGGTGTTCGGCCTTAGCCAAACAGAGGCTCAATTCATGGCTTACATGAAGGCTGATGGTATCCTGGGACTGGCCTTCCAGTCTATTGCCTCTGACAATGTTGTGCCTGTCTTTGACAACATGGTCAGTCAGGGACTGTTGCCTCTGCCCATGTTCTCCGTCTACCTGAGCCGGTACTGAAACAGGATAGAAATCTGACTGCGTGAATGTGTGTTTTTTCCATTACTTCTTTTTACATATGACATTTGTTTTTTCTTTCTCTCTCCCTTAGCAACAGTGAGCAGGGTAGCGAGGTGGTCTTCGGTGGTGTTGACCCCAGCCACTTCACTGGACAAATCACCTGGATCCCTCTGACCTCTGCTACCTACTATCAGATTAAAATGGACAGGTACAGAAAAATGCATCTAAAATCAGCAAAATGACACACAAACCACAAACATAAGTTGCACAAAGGCTCGTAGCTTTACTGTAATCTACCTTCTGCTGCTCCTCCTCACAGTGTTACCATCAATGGACAGACTGTTGCCTGCTCTGGTGGCTGCCAGGCCATCATTGACACTGGCACCTCCCTGATTGTTGGCCCAACCAGCGACATCAGCAACATGAATTCATGGGTTGGAGCTTCAACCAACCAGTATGGAGAAGTGAGTCATACCATAGCATCTGACGTAGATTTTCCCTGTTTTCCACACCCAGAGTAAACAGAACTTTGAAGCTCTGACGTCAAATCGTCTCAAATAAAAACAATTAAGTATGACTTGGTTACTTACTTAAGGTGGAAAGCTGTAAAATACCAATAAATACATGCTGCTACACAGTCTGTGTGATGTTCCTCTCACAGGCTACAGTGAGCTGCCAGAACATCCAGTCCATGCCTGAAGTCACCTTCACTCTCAATGGTCATGCCTTCACCGTCCCTGCATCTGCCTACGTCTCTCAGGTCAGTTGGACCCCTGCCACCCACTGCAACAGAACAGTATCTGTTTATTTTAAATGTGCATTATGAAGATTATGTGGACAAAATAAATCTGCATTCTCTTGTGTCTCCACAGAGCTCCTCCGGTTGCAGGACTGGCTTTGGCCAGGGGGGCACTCAACAGCTCTGGATCCTGGGAGATGTCTTCATCAGGGAATACTACGCCGTCTTTGATACTCAGAACAAGATGGTTGGTCTGGCACAGTCTGTGTAATCAAATGAAACACCTGATGGATAATCTGTAAATGTGTATTTCCATGTAGGTGCTTGTCTGATTGAAAAATTAACACACAAAATATTTAAAAAAAAAAAAGAGAAAATGTATATGTGAACATGTTTGAACTGCATTATCAATAAAAGATTATAGCATTATATTTGTGTCTGTCTCAGTCTGACTGTGGTGACTACATCCAAGATTATATATCACTGAGTGTCTATAGAAACATCAAGTTTTGTGTTACAGTGTTACACTGAAATGTCACAGGCAAAAGAATAAGTCCACCCTATCCATTCATTTGCTCTTAAGAGAAACTTGACCCTTTACGGAGGATACAAAAAGGATCACCAACAGCTTTTTGTGAACAGGCCGAGAATAGAAAATCGAGCTGCTCTGAGAATAGCAGAGGATCTCTGAGGCTGTGATCGAGAAGAAGCTGATAAGGACAAACATTGATATAACAAAAGATGACATGATCTGACAACTCTGCTGCTGCTATCTCATCCTGTGAATAGGACCACCTTGTTGAAAGGTCTCAAACTGAGAGAAAGTGGAAACCAACACAACCAACACACAACACAAATGTTATAATTGTCTTGAGTTAATTTATTTAATGCCATTTCATTTCTAGTCATTAATCATTTTCCCAAACATGTTATATACATTTGAAGGGGTTCATCAGAGATTTTAAATTGCATATCCATAAATTTGGGAGACTAACAAGAGACCAAATGATAGTTACATCAAAGCAGTGAGGGCCAAGATATCCTAATATTTAGTTCCTGTATGGGTCAAGCTCCAAAAATAGTAAACTGACATTTATGTGTAAAATCTATGGAGTTCCCTTTAAAAGGAAATTCAGAAACTAATTACACTTTGATTGGTGGATTGCCAGTGTGGAATACTCCACCATCCCAGCATGCTCTGTGCTCCAGGTTGAGTTGGGGGCTCCCACTTGTGTTTTGTACATCCTCAGATTTGCATATAGCTCTGAGGGTTTCTGCTGAGCTCTGAAATCCACTGTTGTGTAGAGTACACCGCTCGTTTCCTGGGGGAGACAAACTATTTTCATGAAACAGTCTCATAAAGGAAGTTTGAGACATGTGTCCCATTCAGTGTGCTTTTAAAAGCAAATGACAGTGAGTCACAGACACTACATGTTCCCTATTTAGCACCTACCGAGGTCTCTTGTTTCAGTGACTCACAATTAGTTTCTCCATATTTGTCTACAAAGAAAAACAATATCACATTGGTTCTGTTTAGTCATTCACAAAACTCCACAAGAAATGAATAAATGATTGGTGGACACTCAGATCTTTGTTATCATTTTGAGGAAACTGCTTACCCAATTGTTTACGTTTTGCCTGCAATCTGGAGCAAATGACACCAATCACTGCAGTGATGAAAATCATCACTGAGACAGACACAATGGCAGCTAGTGGAAGGCCAAAACTCCAGGGAACACTGGAAACGAGACAAGGTGCAGAATTCAAATGAACTATTATTTTTCTCATCAGAAAGCACTATTTGGCCAGGATCAATCCTGAAAAAAGTAATCTACAGTGTGGATGAATACCTGGGACTGTCACTGTGGTCCTGTGCCAGGACCGGTCCAGTGGAGTCTGGGAGCATTATGGAGGTGTTGGGGCCTTTGGTTGTTGTTGTCAATGGAGACTGAGACTGGCTGTGGTGACTTGAAGATTCTGCAAAATGCGAGAATGTCAAATAAGCCTCCTAAATTTAGAGCTAGAATTAAGGTTGAATTCCTCCTTTACAAACTAAGAAAAAAATACAATGAGATCTAATTTTGCAAGATGACCATCTTCTGAAGAGTGTTTGCCCAAGCATCATGAACTATTGCATAATCAACTTCACATTGATAAAAATATTGAATGCTTACCAGACACCTCAACATAGTAGTCCCTATAGAAGTGGTTTTGAGTTCCATGCACAATACATCTGTAGAAGCCTCCATCTACAAACCGCACATTTGATATTTTGAATTCAATCCAGCCGTCTTTCTCAGTTGTCATCACTCTTCCTCTCAGAAAATCACAGATGTAGCCTGTACTGTCAAGCAGCTTGTAACAACCTCCTGGATAGAGTTTGCAGCAGGACTTGTTGTGACTATTATAAACTGAAGGAAAGGCGAGTCTCAGCAAAATGTGTTCAAACTCCTCAATCCTCTGCTGCCCTTTTAAATGAGGGATATCTGAAACATAAACATTACTCATCAACTTACTCATCAAGATAATCAATAAACTTTGCAAACATTTTTTTCATCTTACCTAATAAAAGAAGAAAGACAAGGGGAAACTTCATCTTCAGTATAATACCTGCTGAGGCTCAGCACTTTCTGATAGTTTAGCACTTTTTTAAAGATTTTTAAGGCCCCTCCTTGGTGAACAAAAGAGGAAGTTGTACATCAGCTGGAGGGTGCAGACAGTTGAGTTCCTCACGAGGTTGCCTGCCCTTTTAAGTATTATTGTGGTGGCACACTTCTGATATATGATTTCCTTTTCAACGTCTTTTTTAAGTTCCTTTGATATTTCATGTGCAAGTAATGCAGTAGTATGCAGCAGATGAAAAGTGACAGAGAAGCTTGTACGGTGGTATTTCAACTCATGATAACAATCCTGCTGTAGATATTATAATTATATTAATTATGTTTCAACTCTATGGTCATTTTTCAGCTTGCAGTTTGTGGTGTAGTTGTAGTATATATATATATACACATATACATATGTGTGTTTGTTTATAATGCAAAGTTAGATTGATACTGTTAAAAATCTTCTATCAGTGTAAATTTATAATAAAAATACTCACGGACACATTAGAGAATGTACACAAAGTATAGACAAAGTGATTTATTTGGTGTCAGCTTTCAGCTTATTAAACACTTCATATTCACCAAATCAAAACGTATCATCCATCAGGGAACAGAAGACAAATGCAAAAGGTATGTACATATCAATATTCAGTAAACACAATGTTGTGGCATTCTAACAATTAACACATCTTCTTACAGATCAAAAATAAACACTCCCTTTTCATTTCACTCCATTCAAACACTAAAATGTTCATGTGGACGCTCTGTATATTTTCTAAAACATGATATGAGCCAATTCATTTTATTTGATAACATTGTCTCGCAAATCAAAGCAGTTGAGGCACATAAACATGAATCAGTTTCAAGAAGTACAGAACAGACCGACCTTGCTTAAATTAACTAGTCAATGCACAGCCCCTATGATTTAAGTTAGAAGCAATGAGTGCAATAATCTGAATTTTAAAACGCTGTTGATCTTGAATGCATAAATAAGTTGCTCGTCAGCTCATAGTGGTTTTTGTCAGTCCTGCTTTGTGCAGGTTTGTACCCGGGTAGCTTTGTAAAGCCATCTATTCGTCAGTGAAGGTAATGACATCGTAGTGGATGCCCTGCTGCTGCAACTGCTCCAGCTGTTCTGGTGTAGCTTCAGTGTAGACTGTCTGGGTCTGCGCCATCGCTGCATCTGCTACAGCTACAAGAACAAAGATTATTCAGTTTAATTTGTTGTCAGAGTGTTGTTACAAATAGTATTCATAATGGTAATTTTATTGTTAATGTTATAGATGAGATCATGCGCTGTTTGCTTAAACATTTATATTTGTTGTGCATCAGCATTTTCAGAGTAAGCTGTCAAATAGGAGCTTTTAATTCACATTAACATCAAAATAACTTTCAATCAAACATGAAATTTAACTCAATTCAGTTTTACCTGTACACACACACATTTGTTGTTGCTACACTTTCTTGTACATAACAGTGATATGTTAGGGTTAGGGTTATTGTTATATTAATGTTTAATTATCTTTGTTCAGCTTTCCTGTCCTTGTTTTGACTGTATCTTCCTGAACACTGTTGTGTGAAAGTACATACTAGACACTGTATGTGTAAACATACTTGGCCACTAAAGCTGACTCTGAAATGAAATGCTTTTTGGAAGACAACTCTAAAATTTGCATGTGAAAGCATTCTGAAACACCACCCAACAGACTATAAACAGTGTAGCTGGGAACTGGAAATAAAACTAGTTAAGTGCAATCAGTTTCATAAAAGAGCCAACCTGTGACAGCAGAGTGGGCAGCAGCCTCCAAATCTTCAGGATTCACTATTTGTTGCTCTGAGCTGACAGGCAGGTACTGAATCTGACCGTCATGGCTTACAGCGATCTAAACACAATAATAACAAAAGTAATGAGCTTTTTCAAAACCTGTCCATTCTCTAACTGTTGACACTTTTAGGCCTTTCTGCCTCACCTGCTGCTCCTGCAAAAAGGCCCCTTCATGCTCATACTGGATGATCTGTCCATCTGGCATCTGACAAACAGAACAATTACATTATCACCTTTAAATCCTGCATGTGCCCATCAATTATTCTTATGAGGAGATGCACTTACCTGTATGTGGTTGCCATCGGCTACTACCACATACTCCTGAGGGATTAAGTGCTGCACTCCATCCTGTGAGATAATATACTGAACCTGAAACAGGACATGTGACAAGTGGTTTGAGATGACAGTTGAGGAATAAAAGAAGCTAACTGCATGTTTATTTTAATCTCTGATATTCTATTTTCACCATGTACATACCTCAGTCACCTGATTGTCCCCGGTCATCAGGTGCTGAACCGTCTGTCCATCTATGGTGGTTATCTGCTGGATGTATGTTCCCTCCTCCTGATGGTTGTACAATTAATGCATTAATGTAGGTGTGTAATGCGCACACACATATGTAAAAAGAACTGACCTGAGATCATAAATAGTCTTAAAATATAATATTAAAATATTGTCTTGTATAGTATAAGGGCTCGTACCTGGTCTGATAGTGCCTGTTCTTGTGCTACTATGATGTGCTCCTGTCCCAGGGCCTGCAACCGCTCTGGAGTGATGACTGTCTGATGTGCCTGCAGGGCTGTCACACACAAACACACAAACACACACAAGTTTCAGATCATTTTGCAATTTAGATTTCTACTTAATTTTGCCTTTGTTCGTCACTTGAAACCCTATTGTTCTTACTTTCTTAAGCATAAACTCAGCTCAAAGTCATGTGTGTGTCTGTGTGTTATGTTGTGTCCTTACACTGTAGTGTGGCCAGAGCCTCTTCATCACTGTTAACTATGATGGTCTGCTGGGACGTTGCAGCCGGACGGCCCTTGCGAGTGGGGTGATCCTGATTGTGCAGACGCTCCATGTGGAACTTCAGATGGCCGTTACGATTAAACCTGAAATATTGAACAGAAAACCATCAATACTGGTAGTTCAATACCAATTTGTGGCCCAATCCACACATTCATGTTGTATGAAGGTACTTAGTGATAAGTACGACAAGTTTTGTGGTATTCAAATACTTGCTCCAACCTTTGTCCACAAAGTTTGCAAGAAAAGGGCTTTTCATTCGTGTGGGTCATCATGTGCCGACGCAGGTCTTTCTTGTTCTTGGAGGCAAAGCTGCAGTTAGGACACTTGTGAGGCCGTAGGTAGGAATGCAGCGCCATGTGAGCCTAAAACAATACAAGATACCAATCGGGTTCAAAAGGAGGGGCTCGGACAGAAATGGAATTGGAAATACATAAAAATGCCTCTGAAATTAAATATGTAAAAAATAGGGCTGTCAATCGATTAAAATATATAAACGCAATTAATTGCAAGATTGTCATGAGTTAACTCACGATTAATCGCAAATTAATCACACAAATGTACTTAAAAAATATATTTTTCAAGTTTGAATACTCCCATCAACATAGGAGTGGACACATATGCTTGCTTTCTGCAAATATGTGTTTATTATTATTAAAACAATTCAGAACACTGAAATACTGCATGCTCCAAAAATCTGCTGTCAGTTATATCAGTTAAGAAGAAGTTACATTCAGTCCCCCGTTCACTCTCTCACACACACACACACACACACACACACACACACACACACACACACACACACACACACACACACACACACACACACACACACACACCTTTGTTGAGCAGGACGAGGTCTCTCTGTATCAGCTGCTAGGCCAGCAACTGGTATTTGAGACTCGACGTATTCCATAATGCAAATGACTTTGGTCTTGTGGATAGAACATCTGGCAGGGCTTTGAAGCTGAATTTGCCATTCATAAGACCCTTTTCTTTATCCATTTCTGCTTGTTATCCAAAACGTTACTGCTGCATCGCTTCCTTATTTCCAAACTACAGGCCGGGACAAGGGTCAAACAAAACGTGCGCACATTAATCGTGCGTTAAAAAAAAATAACACCATTAAAATTAATTTGCGTTAACGTGTTATCAACAAGTTAACTTTGACAGCCCTAGTAAAGGATGTTCAGTGTGTTAAACCCTGTTGAAGTGTCATTACTGCCCCCTTGCAGGAAACCTTTGATTTATGGGCCATTTATGGGAACCTATAACTACAGCCTTTGTAGATTATTTATCTATAAACACTGTTGTTCTTGTCGTAAATATATTTGACAAAAAGAAAAAGAAAAAACAGTTGAGTACAGAGCTGAAGAGAGGTTAACCTTGACTTCAGGCCAAGAGGTGGAGGTGAAGTCACAGTCAGGACATTTGAAGGTACTGGAATCCAAGTGCGCCCTCTTGTGGTTCTCCATGTCAGAGCGTCCATGGAAAGACTCCATGCATATTCGGCAGGAGAACCTCTTGGTGCTGAGACTGGGAGAGCTCACTGCAGAGGGAGAAGCTGGAGCTTCACTGCTCAGCTTACAGAAAATAAGCAACACTGTCAGAAAGGAGAAAAACTCAGTGTAGACAGATCTTCACATGCTAACAACAAATTTCTCATAGTTACCTCCACCTGCTGCAAAACTCCATCAGGCAGTGCTGAAGTAAGATAGTACTTGTCACTTTTCAGGCTCTCCGACCCAGAGACTTCTACAGCCTGAGAAGGACTGCTCTCATCATTACTGCAAAGACAGATATTTTTATAACATTAGAGACCATTGACACATCATAAAGGCCATCCAAAGTCCTACATTCAGTCTTGTTCTAACTGAACTAGTCATGTGACTGTGTTTAGCAGTATGACATCTTCCTAATCTGAGAACATTAAATTGTGTGCTACCTGTACCCAGGGCTATGGATCTCTTCAGCAGCCTGTTCCACCACACTGAATTCCCCTTCACCCTCATATGTTTCAATGGCGATCTGGGTAAGCTCTCCTGTCTCAGAGGTGGCTGCCTCATAGGCCTCTTGTAACACGGTTTCTCCATTCTCAGACACATGAAAGGTCACAACCTTTTGGGCCTGTCCTGGTGCTGCCGTCATAGTACTCCACGTGCCGTTTTCCAGAGCTTTAACTTCAGCACTTCCACCTGATTTCACCACTGCAACCTGAGGAGCAGAATGAATCTACTTATACTACTTTGTTTCCACTCTCCATGTCATCACTGACTGCTTTTTATGTAACATGAAATTTAATGTTGAGCAATAGCACCAACCTGTAAGGAGTTTCCAACCAATTCGCGGGCATTGCTCATATTGAGCAGCAGGTCCAGGGCATTCTGGGCAGATAGATCACCAGATTCAGCTGAAGAGCACATAGAGAAAAAAAAGCTGTGTTTGAAAGTTGACAGATCAATATTGAAAATGTTTCTTCTTTAATTGGCACTGACCTTGTTCATAGATAATGGTGGTGTTTCCCAATGCATCCTGGGACACTGAGGCGTTTTCCATGCCCTGCATGGCTTGTAGTGTTGCAGAATCCACTGCAACCTAATAACGGAGGGTAGAGAACAGTTCCATCATTAAATAATTTCCAATCAGCACAAACTATATCAGAGACTAAACTTAAATCAAATTGGGCCTTAAATAAACTACAAATAAAATACACACAATAATCCTTTAACAGACTCACAATGGTGTTCTGCAAGTCTTGTGTGTTCTCATTTTGTTGTTTCAGCTCCTCGATCTGCTGCAGAGTGAAGAAGGGTCTGCGTCGTCTCCTGATGGGCTCCTCAGGGTGAGTGACAGACCAGTCTTCAAACGCCTCAGGATGGCGACACTGCACATGGAGACGCAGGTTCTTCCTGTGCTTCGTCATGAAGTGACACATATCACAGGAGAAAGGCTTCTCACCTGTAGAGAACACACGTTGATAACACAGTGTTACTAGATATTAAACAGCATTACATTAATAAGGTGAACATGAAAATATGATCAGTTTAAATACACTTTAAGAAAGCCTTCATGCCACACTGACCTGTGTGTTTGATGGCCAGATGGGAGACTAGGAACTCCTCTTTAGAGGTGGAGTATTTACAGTAGTCACACTTGAAGGGCCGGTCGTTGGTGTGGGACAGCTGGTGGTTGAGCAGCAGCTTTTTGTTGTCACATGTGTAATCACAAAACTCACACTTGAACCTGGCACAAGCACATCCCAGAGTTATTTATTATGATAATGTCATCATTACTAACAACAAACCAAATGAACAATGTTGACTCAATAACACATACCCAATGTATCCTAAATTGATAATCAGACTGTTCTGTTATATCCATGTTTTTGAAATGCATGTGTTGATACTAAAAGAAAACCATCAAGAAAATTAAAGAAGTGTTATAAAAGATTTAACACTCACTTGCTTTCTCCAAGACTCTGGATGTGGGTGAGTAGGTGCATTTTGAATGTGTATCGCTTCTTGAAGGATTTGCCACACTGCAAAGACAGAAAGGTATCATCAGTAAGATATTGCGAGAACTTAAAAGTGGATTTAAAAGTTCATAAAAAAATGTTTTCTTTTGGACTGGTAAATTATGCATTCAAAGAAAGAAGGGGAAATAAAACAATCATGCAACATGCTTCTTTGTTTTAATAAATAGCAACTGTGCCACAAAATCATGATGACGGTTCACCTTTAAATAACTTTCAAAAGGAAATCCTTTATCATTACTCCATTATTAGTCACTTCTCAAACGCAGTGCCAGGTCACTTGTAATTGTTAAATATTATGTGCCACAATATTAAAATATTTCATTATATTTGAAATGATGCTCTTGAAATATACAATATTTTGTTTTCTGACCTTATCACACATATGTGGTTTCTCTGAGCTGTGTGTTTTCATGTGCTGCGTCAGTCTCTTCTGCATGGGGTAAACTCTGTGACACACAGGGCAGGGGAACTCTGACACCTTTGGTACCTGCAGGAATCAGCAAAAAAGACACAGAGTGGTTAGAGCGCATGCCACATACGCAGTCGACCCCGGTTCGAATCCCGGCTGGAGGTCCTTTGTTGCATGTCACACACCCCTCTCTCTCCCATGTTTCCTGTCTGTCTGCTGCTAAATAAAGGCGTCTATGCCGGAAAAAATCTTAAAATAAAAAAAGCCACATTGCTAACTAATCAAATGCAGACTGCAGTAATTATGCTACAGCATTATGGGTGCATACATTTCTTATTATTATAGCTGTTTGATGTTTCATCTGGCATTCACATATGGAAAAACTGAAAATCTTACCAACTCTATCCTTCTTGTCCTGTTGATGAAAAAGAAAAGAGAATTAGTAACAATATCTGCAACCTTGCAAAACATAATGTGTATTAGGAATCACTTATTGTGCATGTATGTTTTCTGAGGGACTTACTTCTCTTTGCTGTGGACTGCCGAGTGGCGAATAACATCTTTCCTATAGACACTTGTGTAATCACACTCCTCACACTTGAAAGGCTTAGTGCCCTCATGATTGAACATGTGCTCCTGCAAAACAGAACACAAGATTTTTAGGACACTGTGCAGACATACATGTAAACCTGAGTGATGTGAATTTCTATATTGTAACTGACCTTGAGAGAGGACCAGCGTTTGCAGCGATAGTTACACTGGAGGCACTTGAAGAGCTCTGGGTCATTGCCTTCATGAGAGTCCACATGGAAGCGCAAATCTTCTTGCGTAAGGAAGCGTGAGCCACAAATCCAGCAATTGTGAGGTCTCAGGAGCGGTTTGAGAGATTTATAGTACCGACTTCCAGATAAGATAAAGACAGATGCAATTAGCTTGTTGTGAGAACTATGCAACACTTTCTCACAAAACTTTATTTAATAATTTGATACTTACTTTCGATTTATATACTTCTTATACTTCTTGCGAAGAAAGCGTTTGGAGGGCCGACCCCTTTTTCTTGGGAAGAACTCTTCCTCTGGGTGTGAATTGGACGAGGGGTCTTTGTTCTCAGAGTCTGACTGGCTTATTGCTGCCTCTGCTGTGTCTCCATCAGTCACTATAGCAGGACCGTTTCCTAACCCAGAGGAGCTTGCCTCTTCAGGTACACTTGGATCTGCACTAACCCTGGGCTTCTTGGCTATACTCTCTGCTTCTGTAAAAAACAAAAAAGAAGGATGAAAACGAAAGAATAAGGATTGCAGCGTGTGCTTACTGAGCAAATTTTTGTTTTGCTCTGTCAAAACTGAAAACCCACCTTTGCTATAGCCTTCTTCCAAAAGGCTGTACTTCCTTGGACGGCCAACCTTACGTCGAGGACGTCCTTGAGAGGAGGATGAAATAGGTGGAGTGGGTTTTTTTAGAAGGGCTGGTGGTCTTCCTTTGCAATCCTCTTCTGTCGGGTTGTAGTCACTATCCTCTAGGGACAAATGTCAGAGCAGGACCAGGGATGAGTGAACATCATTCTTATCCTGTGACTCAGCAAATAATCAGCTGATTCACTAACTCAAAAATGAATGAATGTTTATGAAATATCAACTTGTGGGTTCAATGAAAATATTCCACACTGACCTTCAGGATCATCAATAGCACCAGAATCCACAATATCATCCTCCTCTTCTTCTGCTTGCTGGGGCTCAGCAATCTTCACCTTTGCTGCCTTCCTCTTTTCAGCTTCCTCCCTCTCTGCTTGCCGACGTGCCAGCGTCTCGCTTTTAGGAGGCCTTCCACGTTTACGCTTCTTTGGCATATCCCCTGAACAACGAACATCAAAGGAAAATATTAGACAACGAACAGGCCAAGTGATTTATCTCTGCAATGTATAATCTACCTCACCTGCTGGTTTAAAGTGTTTGTCTCTCATGTGGTTAATGAGCGTGTCTTTGGAGGCACTCTTGTATGGACACATCTTACATTTGAACTGCTGTACAATCACTACCTCCATCATCTCCTCCAACTCAGCAAGGTTTGGTGGTCGGTCTCCAGAGCCTTCTGCCACAGTTGATGTCTCCATCTCCCTGACCAAACCAGCTTCATCCTGAGGTCCCTGGGAGCCCTGTGGCTCCTCTTGGCTGGGTGAGCATTGTGGGGCCAGCTCAGGGTCTGGATTAGATGTGTATGTCCCACTGCTGCTGATATAGGGCCCAGGCTGGCTCTCGCTGCACTCTAGTGCCTCAGGAAGCCCACCTGAGCCTGCCGTGTCTGCCAGAGGGTGGTCTGATGAAGAGCTGTCATCAGCGTACAGTGAGGCCTCTGGACCGTTGCTGCTCTCCATGTAACAGGAGTGCTGTGGTTGCTGTTGGGAGTGCTGTGGTTGATCTGGATCCTGATTCTGCTCATCGTCATCCTCGTCATCGTCCCTTGCTTGGTACTGAGAACAACCTGGTTGCTCGGAGTCCGCAGCTGCAACACACTCCCCACCATACTCAGCCACATATTGCCGACTTGTCTGGGTCCTGTGATCTGCACTACTGTCAATGTAACTGCGTGAATGATGTGGCCGCTGTCCATCGTCCACAGCACACTCCAGATACCCCGCGCTGCACTCCACCACATAGTGACCTCGGCTGGTGGGGTTTGAATCAGCCCCACTACATTCCACGTATCCAGGCAGGTCCTGGTCACTGTTATCCCCACTGTAGTCGGGAAAGCCTGACTGGGGTCGTGTCTGGTCGGGTTCCTCGCCTGAACACTCCACATACGAAGATGAGGACTCCCCTGTCTGGTCTGGGCCATCTGCACTGCAATCCATGTACTGGGACGGGTGGGAATGCTGAGGCTGGTCAGGCTGACTGCTGCTTTCCTCTGGGTAACCCGAGTGTCCAGGCTGATCATCAGGTTGGTCAGGCTCCAAGTTGCCCTGCAGATCACCCTGGTCTAGACAGGTGGATGTAGGGCCCTCAGCAAGAGCTTCTATGGCTATGCGATTGGATAGAGCTGAGGATGACATATGGGCTACCATAGGAGCACCTATAATGGAAAAATACATATAAATTGATTATACACAATTTATTGAAAAATAATTCCCATAGTTACTTCAGTGGATTTTAAAGTGGGTTAAAGTAAGAGGACGAGAATGAAAATGGTGCTGTATATTTTTATCAAGTTTACATATAGTAAATCCTATCAGAGTATTCAGCATACTGTTTCAGTTGTATAGAAACACATATACATCTAACAAATGAGTTAGCAGTAAATAGCACACTTACCATCATCTGGTCCTTGTAATATCAGATACTGGGTTGTTTCTGCCCTCCCATCTTCTGCACTGGTCACAGCTATGCAACCTAATAGAAGAGCAGTACACAGGATCAGATGTCGGCTACTTTATTTGACTTTATTTTCCACTAGCTGTTCAGTCTATGACACAAGAGAAAGTGGAGTATCAATGGAGATACCATTCATGATGTCAGGGCCGATGGTGGACTCAATGATCTTGTCTATGGCAGACCCCAGGTCTGACGAGGTAGAGGCAGTTGAGTCAGAAACCATCATGGCTCCTTCTGACACAGCGCTGGAGTGGACCAGCACTTGGGCTGACTCAGACACCAGCACTGACTGAGTCACTGTGGAGACGCTGGACACACTGGTGGACTGGGCCACTGAGGAGGAGTCTGGGAGGTGGACTGATGACACTCTGACGTCCGTACTGGAGCTAGTTTCTGGGATGAACACCTTGACAGGAAGGGAAAAGAATATTGTGGTGATATAAAGATATTCTGTGACAAAAGCCTAAATGCTTCATCAGTTTTTGTTGCCCTCACTATATTGCCATTTTCCCCTGCATATGTACACAAAATGATTATTTAAAAATCTTACCACAAGCCCCTCTGAGCTCTGTCCCACATGGCAGTCAGACTCTGGGGCCTGTGCGTGGGAGGCTGCAGCATCACTGCTGTCTGCAGACATGGCCTCTGATGACTCCATACCCATGCCGCTTTCAGATGGCTCCTCCATCCCTGAGGGGCCCGCATCACTGCTGCTCTCCACTTCATTCTCCTCCGAATCCATAACTGTCCACAAAAAAAATGTGAAACATGCTCTCAGTATATTTGACATGTGCCATCTTTAACTTATGCCTTGAACATAAAAGTTCACCCTGTTCAAGAAATAACGCAGATCGCTGTCCAAGGGTTCTTGCTTACCGTGTGCTAGCATAATTGGTACACTGTCACAGTTACTGTATCACTAAATAAACAGCAAATTATGGAAGGACTTAAGATTGAGAGCTTCATGGCCTGACAGTACCCTGGACAGATCTGATAAAAGTGAGTATATAACCTACAGGTGACGGTGTTCTTTTAATTGAATTCATTTATAGAAGCCTTGTTACATACATTAATATTCTTTCTCTTGTGGGCTATTAAGGTTTAGGAATTATTGTATGTTGGCTGCATCATGTCCATCTGCACCTTACCACATCAACAAAGCACTGGACCTCCACTGACACAGACTCAAACACACTCTTGGAGATTATGATCTAATATTTGCACATCAGTGATCTTTGATCTAACATGGTACATTAAATTAACAAAACTTATTATTAATAATTGCATGCCATTTACACTGAATATTTGCACATTCCTGGTCCACGTACATTTAATTTCATTCTCTTTAATTTGACATTTAAACCTGTGGCAGACCTTCTCACTTAAATATAGTTGACATATTTTTAAGGTACATTTTTTTTCCTTCTTTTTAAAATTGTATTTAGACTTGCATGCACCACAACATCAAGGCAAATACCTTCTATATGAAAACCTACTTCTGATTTGTCATCAACACTTACACTCGGTAAATAAAGATTGAGTTTTTCAGCTCTGATTTGACCGTTTTCAAGGTCAGTTTATATTTAATGTGTCTCCTTATGAAGTATTGCATAAAGATTATGTAGAGATAGATTACTCCCTCATACCAAAGGGAATGGAGTGGACACAGAAACAATGTTTTAAAAAAGGTCACAGAGCTATTTCACTAGAGTTGTAAGGTAATAAAGTTGGTTTAAGTTACCCAGGTCCATAATTTTGGGATACTGACACTAGTTTGTGACACTTCAAACTTCATCTGATGCTATGTTTTAGTCTATGGTTTTAGTTCATGTGTGACTCTGTCAAATTCAGGTCTTTGTACATTTTCCTGTATTGGTTTAAGAGAATAATGAGTCCATCTCAGAAAACTCGGAGTCAAACTTGTTTTGTTTGCGTTTACCTTATGGCTTTTGTGTCTGTCTACAAGTGTTTTTATCTCACAGACATTAAAAGGTGGGGGGGCACACAGCCCAGACATGGCCCCCGATATTACTTCTAAACACACAGCACTGCTCAGCTCTCGACTTATTGAGAAACGTGAAGCCAGCTGGTGCTAATGTTAGCTCCCGCTAGCTGCCGAACCAACGTTATTATACATGTTTGACGAAGCTGTGAAACACATTTATATGTATATTATTCACTGATGTTGGTTTGGCTGGTTGAACAGGATAACGCTGTTGACTGAAGGAGAGCGGGCTGTCAAACAAAGTCGACATATCGGGTGTAGTTACAGCGGGCCTAGCTGCCCTTTATCCTGCCTGCTCAGCGGCGCCATTTTCCGCCAGGCGTCTTTTACAATCAGGCACTCACAGAGCTCTACTGGGGACCTCGAGGGCCTGAGCTGCCGCAGACCGCCCAAATGCTCTCCCTGAAGAAAATGAAAACCTTTTCTTCCTCCGCCACTAGAATCACCGCTATTTTTTCTTACCGTGTATCAGCAGGTCGAAAGGTATCCTTGAACGTAGAGGCGCTAAACAGCTCAGAAATTAGTAAGGGATAATTGTTGCTTCTTTCTAGTCGGGCGCCATGAGTATCTCCTTTGCTTCCTGTCCGAGCAACCGGATCTTATTTATTATTTTTTGTTTAAAACTGGCTCGTCAAACATGTTATCGATATATTTACCGATTTAATCAGTTTGGGTTTAGTGTTATGTTTGATTATTTCAGATTACTCAGATCTTCGCTAAATATGATGTTTATAAATACTTAGTGGACTATTGTTTTTAGAGGAAGGCGTAGTACGTATTTGGCTGCGGAGTGATACGCAGCTATTTAGAGCCGTAGTAAACAGGCCGATGAAGATGGCCAGAGATTGCTTTATCAATAAAATAAAAGTGGTGTTATTTACCATTTTACACAGAATATATCCTGTCAAGCTGGTTTTGGAAATGTTTAACATTAATATTAATTATTCTTGTGATTTCTGTGGTATTCTTTTTTCATTATATGTATTCCAACATTTTTTGGATTGATTTGCAAATAGAAATGGTCAAATGGTCCATGCTGTATGGTATGCTATTTTAATTGATTTTGAAAATAACTCAGTGGACAAGAGTTTTAGCTTTTTAATCCAACTGTTTATAATTTTCTATCAATTTCCATAAACATAAAATTGTGGGGATCAATAGAAAACCAAACTTTATGGTATTTCTAATTGATATAAATCTTACAATTACAATTACAATTCTCTAGTAAAGCTTCCAAATAGAAAAAGAACAAACACTTCAACAAGTGTATTATCTGTATCCCTCCGTTTACATTTAACTCCTATGTATTATTTTGCTTTTATTTGTTTACCAAATGTTTTAATTTGATGTTTTTTGTATTTTTCTCATCGAGATTCAAGATAACTTAATTTGTACCAACATATGCTTAAAAGAAAGTTTAAAGAATGAGATGGACTACAATAAATATAAAAAAATAGCAGTTGAAAGATATTGTGTTGAGTGTATTGAGACAGTCGACAGTTGATGGTAATTTTCACAGAATGTTTATTGCATTGAGTTAAAACTTTCATACAAAACATCAGTTTCATAAATAAGTTCCATGAAGGAGACATGCATTGTCATCCAGTGCAAGTATTTGGCTTTGGAGCCATTTTCAGAAATACACACATACAATTATACAAAACAAACAAGCTTAAGAACACAAAAATAATATTAGATATTGCTATAAATACCAAAATAATCCAATAATAATAATAATAATAATGTTAAGAGCCTGAACCTGTCAGACATATAGAAACTATTCAGCAAATCTGGATTCTGGTCCAGACAGCTTTTGAGACTATTTAAATTATGGTTAGTGTCTCAAATTTTAGAACACCGTAACCTTTATTTTCACAGATTATCAGACTGGGGGCAGGGCAGTGCCAAAAGTCATAATTTGCTTTCCTGTACTGGGTCTTTGGATTATTTTTAGACCAAATGTTGTATGTTACATCAATTGTGGCCAAGTATTCACATCCCAGAAAGCACATCACACATCATACAACAGGCCAAACACAAATACTGATGGAGAATCCTAACACCCGCACAGGAGAGCGAAAGGTGTCACCACATTACTGACAATTTCTAGTTCACCTATGCATGTTCATCTCTTCAGTAGCGAACACCTGATGAATCTGAGCACTTGAGGAGGTCGTATTTCACATAACCAACACGATCCACCTGTCTGCGGGAATTCATACGCCAGTAGAAGCGGTCCCGGCAGAAGTAGATGTGATCTGTAGCAGAAAATGTTTAAAAATAATAGAATTTAAAATGAGGATTGGTTTTGTTCATTTAACTTTAATGATGATTTGTAATTGACAAGTGTGCTTACCTTTGTACTGGAATACATCATGAGCATCAGTGGGAATGCCACCAAAGACAACATCTGTGTATCGAGGGTACCCATTGTCGATTTTCTGGGCCTTCACATCAAGCCTGTTTTGATCAGACACAAAATGATACCGCAGAACATAATTAAAAATGGCACTTATCATAGATGTGGATACTGTTGTCCTTATTTTAACAATCAGGTTAATCTATGATGGAGGTATGAATTTATTGCTTTGCTCAAAGACAAAATAAACGTCCAGGTGGAGCAGAGAGTGGTACTCCCTGATTCTCGGCAAGGGTTAAATTTGAGCTGGAAGTCTTCCAGAAATAAAAGTGTTTTCCCTAGCAGCTGCAGATTCCCAAATTTAAATATGTTAAAAGTATAATTTTAACTCACCTCCAGAAGTTCTCCCCACTGAAGAGCAGCACTTTTGCTTTTCCCCTCTGCAGTGCTCCCTCCACCTTCTGAATGCTGCTGGGGAGGCCGAGTTTTTCTATGCTGCGGGGACCCAGAACACTTGGTCCTGTGTACACCCAGAATCGGGACCCTGTAGGAATACAATAAAAACTTGTTTGGTCATCAGCACTTATGGCTTGTGTGTTATTTGTGCCTTATACACTGTGTTAAACTTCATTACCTGAAAAGAAGTACAATTTTTTAGTCAGGGGTTCTTCAAAGGCAGAGTCAATGACAGCTGGCAGAGCTGGCCATCTCTCAGAAACAGCAAACGGTCCCTCGACACCTCCATTCCTGCTGGGCATCCTCCAGTAATACCTGATGACCAAAACATCATTAACACATGAGCACTGCTGCTTGTTGTTTGTGGTGTTCATTCTTATTTCTGCTAAAAAATGAAGACTGATCTGCTCACCCATCCTTGAAGAAATGTAGTTCTTCATTAATCACAGTGATGGTGTCAAATTTGGTAAACTTGCAGGCATCTTTGGTTGGATCCACAGGCCGTGTGGTGGTAGTTGTGGTGGCTTCAGTGGGTTCAGGTTCATCTGTAGCGTCAGTCTCATCATGATCTGGGTCGGCGGTAGTAGGAGGGTTGGGCTGAGGGGGTGTGGGATCAGGGCCTGTTTTGGGTCCTGCAGAAATGACATTGTTTGTAGAGAGAAAATGTTGAATAGCTGGAAATTTAAATATGTTGCATGATGAAGTTACTAGTAAGCAATTTTATCATGACCATACCATAGAGATATTGAATGCCTTCAATGTCGTCTCGATGCAGGGAGAAGTCTTCCACATAGCTGTACATGGGATACATGAGAGCATCTCTAATATTGGAGTGATCCAGGCCGAGGGCATGTCCAAACTCATGGGCTGCCACCAGGAAGAGGCTGTAACCTGCAACATGTATGGATTTATCATTAATTAATAATAAAGGTGAATACAAATCTGTAACATTTTTTATCTAATCTTCCTATTCTAGTTTTTCTTTTATCACCCACCCTGGTCAGGACAGAAGCCCCATTTCTTGTCATCATCGTAGTTGTCGGTGGTACCGCACCACAACTTGCCATCTCCTCGCCCCTCACTTGTGCAGGAGTCATACTCTTTACCCAGGAACACAAACGGGAAGTGGCAGGGCTCCCCCTCTGAATTTCCACCGATTACAGCAGTGTCTGCCCAAACAAAGACATAACAAAAACAGTAAGAAACAAGCAAATGTGGCAACACTCTACACTGTTTATGTATTGTGGTTCCTGCCACTCACCACGACTGGGACAGAATCCAAATTTTTTGTCATTGTCAAAGTTGTCCGTGGTGGCACACCAGCGGTAGCCATCACTGCGGCCCTCTGTGGTACAGCTGTCATATTCTTCCCCCTGAAAGACGAAGGGGAAGACGCACTGGGCTCCGTCAGCGTTTCCTCCAAATGTGTACAAAACTGTGATTGGGGACAAGGATGAGCAATTAGAGCAAGTCAGTATGTCACAAAAGCAGATACCCTCATCTGACTGACCTCTGACCTATAATTTCTTTTGGAGAATAAACTGTCAGGCTTACGTTCACTTGGGCAGAAGCCAAATATCTTGTCTTTGTTGTAGTCAGCAGTGGTGGCACACCATGGCAGGTCGTCCGTACGGCCTTCAGTGGTACATGTCGTGTAGGATTTGCCCTCAAAAGTGAAGGGGAAGTGACACAATGCACCATCCGCATTTCCGTAGAGAGTCTTCACAACTTCAGACAGGAAAATGTTAATGTTATTTACTGCAGTTTATAAAAGAGGGCACTAGGGGGGGACAACTACACATGAATTGTTGATCTCTTAGTCTATTCAAATTACCTGATCCTTTTCCCAAAGTCCAATGTTCATCATCATCAAAATGGGCATCTCCCTGCACACCCTGACCAGGGGGATAAGCATGGGCCAGAAGGCCATCCTTACCATCAAATGGGTATGGGTCTCCATGGTCTGAATAGAAAATTAACTTTCACATCAGTCTTTGATTTTAGTTAATTGAATATAGTACAAAATGAGCATGCAAGTATCTGATATTAAAATGATTAAACTGGATAAAATTACCCGACTACAAACACATACCGGCTTTTCCAAATGATATCATGATGTCAGCTGTCCCGCTAAAGAGGCGAGTAAAGGTTAAAGGGGTCACCTCACTCCACACCTTGAAGGCTCTGGCAAAGGCATCATCAATCAGAGAGCTCTCCATGTCTGGAGAATAGTTGAGGATCCTGTGGAGAAAAGCAGAGTGACATTCTGCCTTAGGACAAATAATTGGCTAAATCGGTGATGATACTTGCTATACAAAGCACAATCATTTTGAGCTCCTGTAGTAAATTCTTTCTCTTTACTCACCTATAAGTGACATCGTTATGGTCCCATTTAGGGTTTCCTTCAAATGTTGCATAGTTGGCTACATCAGGAACCCCACAGCGAGGCTGTTTCATGGCATCCAGGGTGGGCTTATCCAACAGTCCAGTCTCATCCAACCCCATCTGCCTTTGCATCCTCTTCAGAGCTTTGGAGGTAGACACCATAGGCTGGTGGGTACTGCGGCGCAATGTCTTCATGTAGCCAAACTTCGTCAGATAACTCTGGAGGAGAACAAGACAAATGTTGTTAGTGCAATAAATCCAAAAAACAACTCATAAATTGATGTCCTCATTTTTGTAACACCCTCATTTAGTTTGAATTGAGAATTAATGTTTTTCTTTTTTTTTAATATCATGATAGGAATACAGATCTCTGTTCAGGTAATTACTTCCCTGCACAGCTTGACAGTGCAATGTTTTGGGAATTTCAGTCTATCAAGACAAAATGAACCATCTGCTACTCACTTCTGCCAGCTCCATATCAGTCATATTTTTGATGATGTCTCCTGGGAAGGTAACCATGACAGATTTGAGGGGAGCACTCCATCCATCCTGCATGCTTATCCCCAAAACTAAACACACAACTAAAGTACAGCATCTCATGATGAGACCTAGATTGCTGCAAAGTGTAACAAAAAAGAGCTTTGCAGTGAACAAGTGCTAGGTTAGAGAAAAAAAAGTAAAAAGTTTCTCAGTGGAAGATCAACGGTGTTTCTCCTTCAGAGTTAGCTTCGCTCTTTGTTTTGACTGCTCTTGTTGTTGTCTCTCTGCTCTGTTTCCTCAGTTGGCAGACCTTGTATTTATGCAAAGCAACGTCTTAGTCACTGCCTACTAACTTCAACCCTCCCACTGCTTGTATTGGGTCAATCAACACAGGGAATTTCCAAAATGTTTTTTTTTTTTTTTTTTTTTTTTTTGGCTTTACCTAACAAGTAATAAGTGATTAACTAATTGTTCTATTTTGGCAATATTTCAAGGTGAGTGGGTGTGGTAGTGGGTGAACAGTGGCAGTGGTGAATAAGACCAATTATGACAAATTATTATGGATATCGTCACATTAGATTAATTAAGTAACGTGTGAGAAAATGCTTTGACAGCTCTTAAAACTTATATCATTGAAGACCTTACATATAAAAACTGGTATAAAAATGTAAAGGAAAAAAAACAAAAACATCTTCTTGACATGTATTTTTAGTACAACAAACACATCATGAGACCCAGCCAGACTCTTCTATGCTCAAAGCAGTGATTCGGTTTGGTTCCACATTTTTTATTAATAGAAATCCATTTCCTCTTCATGTAGAGTTGAATACTGATTAACATGTCAAACTACGTCAAGCCAAAAACATTCTTTTTTTCTCTGATGGAAGATTAAGTTGATTAGAATTTCCCATGCATTTGATTGTTTGCAGTATTGCAATCAGCGTGGGCCAGATTTTTTGGAACTACTTGCTGCATCATCACTACACACTGTTGGTGATGCAATGTCCTCACTGACGTCATCCCCAATTGAGCCAATTCATTAGTCATTTATTACCAATTACTTGTGTGTGTCATTTAGTAATGAGCATTGCACTAAATGCTTCTGTTTTTTTCCTACAAAGAGGATCTTACTTCTTGATCTTTCTTGTCATGTGTTACATCTACAGACAGGTTGAGCCATGTGTAAAAAAGAAAAAGAAAAGAAAGAAAGAACCCACCAAACAAAAAACATATAAAAACTTATATTCTAAATAGCACGTGTTGACTGATCTGTAATCTTGAAAGCACCAACTATGTGCACTATAGTGTACCTTGCATATGTTGTTTTTTGGAGTTATGTTCGTATCAAGGTGTTATGGGGAAGGATGTGTCTCAGCCAGCATATTATGATTCATTGTTCTCCCACATGAATAGCCAAAGCTGCAGAAGAGGGGCTTTTTTCAATGAGCACACTGCTGACCTCATTTCTGCCCATGCAAACAACTTAGTTGCTTTGCTGCATTTAGAAACACAACGCTACATATAGAGAGGAAGCTTCTGTATAAAGGATCTAAAGTTGTCAAATCATATCATGTGGCTATATAAGGCTAGTAACTGGAAACACCTGAGACAGACCTTATTGATTTTAAGACTTGCAACGAAAAAGTGCACATTCTCTCTACATCTGTTAAGCAACTTTGATTGTGTGGTTTCCAGCTCATGCTTCACATGTCTGAGAAATGTAGCCATGTCATTTTCTCATGGAGAACTTCTTCTTTATTTTGATAGCATTCCTGTTATTTGGTATCATTTCTTCACTGATTGCAGTCTTTTGCAAAGTTCTGTCAGTATGTCTACATATATCTCGTAAGATTTTCATCCGCTGTGTAATTCCCAAACACAATGCCTCTCTTGATTTTGACAATGATACTGACAGGCCAAAACACATTTGATGTAAAGAGGAATTGAAAAATTTAAATGTCCTTTATTTAATGATGCTTGTTTCCATTTGCTGACTTTCATAGTCTATGCTCATTATTCACACTGTATTCATAGCAGCAAACTCAAGTGATGTAATTTCCCATGGACTGAAAATTGTGGTTTGTTTCCAGTGCGTATAGACATTTATACCTCTCAGATGTTCGGTAAACATACAAGAAGAAAAGCAGTTATAGTGCTGCTAAATTACTCAGATTCATATTGTTTCCATATTTCTGGTGACATAGACCTTTCAGTCAGACTAAAGCAGGTGAATTCAGCTTCAAATAGAACCTTGAACACAGCTCTCTTTCATTTGATGCAGTTTTTTATGCTCATTCAGACACAATCATAAGGTTAGTTCTGTTTATATGTGGCTCCTCGGAGAATCCCCAGGCTTTCTTTGAAAACATCTGCCACTGATTTCGCATGGCGTCAAAGGCTTAATGAATACGGCTCCATGCATGTTAACAAATGCCACATTTCATTTGGTTTTGCCTCTTTGCTCCCAAAAAAGACGTCTGACACAGAACCTTGAAAAATACACATTTTTTTGCATGGCATTCTTCCCAAAGTTGGCCTGAATCACAACACAGCCCATTGGCACATATTGTGTTAACCATATGAGGTGGGTAACTGCTTCATCAGAGAGCTGGATAATGTCATGTTTAAGCAGCAAGACCCTTACAACTCACATGGGTGGGATCCAATTAGGTTAACCGTGCAATGACAGCAACATGGAACATTAAAACGTTGTACTTTGCTAACATAGAGAGAGACAGAATACAACAAAAACCTGATCTATTGCATGTTGACATGTTGGCATTTTAAGGTCACTAATTGCTCAGGGTGATAATGTACGGATCATATTGCTGGAACATATTAAGCACTGTATTCCCACTCAAACTCAGTGTATTTCATGCTCTGATTATGTTTTGTTGGCCTAAGTTCAGTGTTTACAGTTCTGCAGTTTACAGCAACAAAATTGAGACTTTCTCCTTAATTGCCACATGGTCTGTTTAGTTTCAAACAGCCTTGTTAAAGCAAACTGTCTAAGTCTTATGGTATGTTTCTAGCAGGCAGTTATAAATGCAAAAATCCCTTTCTGTCTGCTACAGTTGATGTGGTTCTTCAGCCAGCTTCCCTCCTCAGCTATGTTGTGTTTTATGACGACTGGTTTGTTGACTTTGTGGTGGGACACAGAGACTGTGCAATACACAGGACCCTCTAAGTGTTTGATGTGGAGAGAGTGTTACCCCATCACCACGTCCAGGTACTTTACCAAGTCCTGCTGAGTCTGCTGTGCCTTGCAGTTATTCTGGGATTAGTTTTGTTTTTATACCCCACTAAACTTCCTTTACTGTTTGTTTTGGCTTTCCAAGAAGTTTGCCTGTTTCTTTTTTTCCTTTCTGAGAAATCTATATCGTTCACGTCGTTATTACAATAATAATGAAACCAAAACGGTAATGAACAGCATGTCTAATGTGTTGTCCCTGAATATTTGTAAAACATTTTAATTTGATATTTCTATATGAATGTTATTTGCATACTGTGGCTGCTTGTGGGTGAAATTGGCACTCAAAAGATCCTCTGAGCATGAAGAACAAAAGAAAAGGCCACAACCAAAACTAATAATCGCAAAAAAATAATCGCAGGGTGGAAATCATGCTATGCCCTCAAGTGTCACTTGAGACTTGTCTGTAATGAGTCATAAGTCAGCATGATAAGTTTGACAGAAAATTATTCCATGAACAAACTTGAGACAGCTGCCAAAATTGAGTAAAGTCATCTGAATGAGCACAGCAGGCCAAAGCTTTGACTCATGTCTCCCTGGAACAGCAGACAGGAGTTACTTCTTCCTCAACAATTGATCAAAATCTAGACTATTAGTCACCATGACAATTTATTTTGCTTACTGTGCTAACCCTTGTTCGCACATTACAGTCCGGCAATCTAATAATCTGACGTAAAGATAATGAAACAGAAAAATTGCTGATACTGTGACAAAAAAAGAACAAAATAAAATGTTTTTAATAATTGTGTCCATCTGATGCTCTTGAACATGTGAATCATTCCAAAAATTTCATCTGGATCACATTAGCAGATGAGGACTGAGCAGATTCTAGATCTGATAAGGGGAAATAAGTTCCACCACACTGCATAGGATCAAAGTGCAGTGCAGTGTCAAGCTGATCAAAGCTGTTAGAAAATGCATGTCATACAAACAATTGCTCCTTATCGTTCTTTTATTTATCTTTGCTCTGGCACAGTGTTTAAATTGCTACTGTAGGCCAGAAATGTACTTTTCTTCTTCTTCTACCCAGGTACTCCACGGGATTGGGACACATTGGTACTGATGAGTAAAACAGGATGTGACAGCATCCCCAAACCAACGGGATCCATGTGTTCTGTTGTTACGCAATGATTGTGTAGGGATGTTGCGGTGATATGTTATTTTAACATTCTCTGTGGTTTGTTGAGTAACATTTGGCTTTGAGATCCAAACACATCATTTTAGCTGTGGAAGTGGTTCACCTGTGTCCAAATAGGAACATTTATGACACAACAACTTTTGGGCATAGACTATACTACAAGTGTTGCTGGAACTTTGACTTTCTTCAGATGACAGGAAATGAGAAGAGTGAGAGATGACATGTCACATAGGTCCCTGGTCATTGCAGTACATGGTCAGTGGCGTAACCACCAGAGAGCCCTGTAGAAATCATTTTAAGTGATACTGTACATAATTTGTATGAGTTCAGATAATTGCATGATATCACTAAAAAGCTGAAGGCGGATTTGGTGGAAAGCCATGCATGAGGGCAGACTGCATTTGTTGAGGCGTGGGCTGCCAGAACAAGTCCAGGCAGGCGGAGCTGTGTTCACTTTATGAACAGCCATTTTTCACTACCACTGTTAAAAGCTAATTACTGCCACTCATAAGCAGTGACCTTTATGGGCGTGCCCTCCTCTGCTATCCAAAGCCCAGCCACAGGGAGTTACAGAATGCACCACAATGGGAGTACAGATTGGGCTGAATATTATTATTGCTTCTTTTTTTTCTTTCTTTTTTTTTTTAACTCTATAGGGTGAAACGACTTCATTACTTTTTTAAAGAGTTGTTTTCAAAATCTCTCACATTTAACCAAAAGCCTGTAAACCAAAACAAAAAGATGTTGCTGATGTTACAGATAGGCATGTTGTTATTGTAGCTATTGTAGCATGTAGCTATTTTGTGAGCTGTGACCTTGACGAGATGTATATCTACACGGGTCATGTAAAGTAAAGTCCAGTCAACAGTTTTAAAACCACAGTTTCAGAAATTGGAAAATGCATGGGAATTTCCCCTTTCTGATAAAGGACAAGCAGCTGATAGTAGGCGGGAAGTGAGTCAGGCTCAGCACTCTAGCTGCCTTTGCACACTTTGGTTCAGACTTGTTGAGGCAGGCAATTATCCCTCCTTTTGAAGTGTGTTTACTGGGGTTTGAGTGCTCTGTTACCACATGTGGGGCTACCAAAGTTTGAACCCGCATGGCCAAAGATTTTCCTTGAAGACAAAAAACCAAGATCCCTGTGCACACACTGTCATTTTCCTGCAATGCAGCAAAACAACTTAAGCCCTGACATTACTCTTAGTGGTTATACATCTGTTGATGACTCCTCTTGTGTCACTGCATAGGACAGCAATACAGCTAGCATAACATGAACTCAAGCATTGCAGTTTTACCATAAAAAAACACTTAACATTTCTGAGAAATTAAGCAATAAAATACCTCAACCTCCTTACCAAATTACGGTTCATGAGTGGGTCTCTTGACAACAGAAACAACATGATGAGCACAGTGACAGTGTGGGTGATCTTATGTAGATATGGGAACATTTTCTGGATCATACCTTTACGATCTTTATGAGATAACTTCAAACAGCTTTTTTTGTTCTCAAATGTAGAATGATGAAAATGTTGTTTATGATGAAAACAGTTGATGTACATTCTTGTAAATACAACTGTGTTCTCTGAAAAACAGTTTCTTCCAATTTATCCATTTCTTACTGAGCAATAATGCTTCTAGTGTGGTGCTTAAATCTACAGAGTGACTGCATTTCCTAATCTAAGGAATTGATTTCATGTCTGAACACAATGTACCGTGTGGCTAAATTTATCATTTTGTGCAACAATGTATTGAATCCAAAATGCTTGCAGTGCCGCTTTGTTTTGGCTCTTTTATCGCAGTTCTATCATCTCATTCTAGATATGTCTCGAGGATATTCATTTTCTTTCTTTCAAGGAGCCAAGCAGGGTCTTTGGTGCTGCCATCAAATAATTTCAAACAAAAGTAAATCAACATTGAATTGGCTATCAAGACCTGTGGGACTCATTTAATGAAGGAACCAGATGTGACCTCAGTGCTCAGTTCATAGAGCCAGCTCAACTGTGAGTCCTCCTGGCACTGCTCAGTTTAAATCAAACACACCAAAATACTCTTTACCAGCAGGTGGCACTCTGTCATAAGGACAGTCAATGAGGCCAAACGAGTGTTAGAAATAGAGGTCTGTTACAGGGAATTACTTCCAGAGAGAAAATGCAGCATCAAGCTTGAACAGCCATGTACTGTAAATGTAAAATCTCTTTACCTCAGGAAGGAACGAATCATGCTGCTAACAAATCATATCACTGCCTGATCTGCTCCATAAAAATTTAGTTTAAAAAAATGAAATTCTGCAAACCATTCACTGTGTCTTATTCACCAGTCTGGGTCTTTACAGAAGGCAATCCTACCCTACATTTTACATCCTTGCTTCAAGGCTGTGTTTTCAAAATACCTCCTGAGGCAGAGATGTGATTTATTTATTTATTTTTTTTAAGAAAGAAAAAAGAAAAAGAAAAAAAGGAGGAGATAAAATATTGATGTTGTTCTAATTTTGTAAGCCTGTTTGGTGAATAATTGATTGTTAGGGGAAATGAATTTGTTTTATTTGCAGTACCCTAATGCTGTTTTATTAAAGGGTATTCACACATGCTGCACACCCTCACTGACGCTTAGTGAGTGGGACGCACCCATATCTGAAGAACTAAAAGACAATTGATCATCAGCGTTATTCCATAAAAGTACCTTTAGGTTAAATCCATAGCTAAAGATAATCTGCTTTGTGTTATTGCTTTTCTGTATAGCAACTGTTCATCTAAAATATGCAACATTTCATTATATCTTAATGAGCCGTGTTCTGTCCTTACTGGATGCAAATCTGCTGCAAATTGCATCCAGTAATTATTTTTGCATTTTCTAATTTTTATGCTCATCATTTTCAATGCAGCCTCTAGATGCATAGCCAGTGACAAATTGTGTCACTGCCTTATCATATTACAGATTAATCTGACACAGATGCTCTTTCAGCAAATGCAGAATCTGCGGCCTTGCTTTTATGACTGAGTGCTTCTCTGTGAAATCGCACATGCAAAACAAAGCCAGCAGTCAATGGACATTGTTCAGCACTTGACTATACCACACTGTCATACTGTGAATGGTGGTGTGACTTGATAGTAGTGTTTCTTTCATGTAGGTTTAATCTTCCTTCAGCCTGAAAGATTAGAAAGGTCTGCGTTGGAGCAGCTGTTCCCTAAGACAGATGTTGTGATGGTCTATAAAATGTTCTGACAAGGAGCCTTGTTTTCTGTTGTGCAGCAGCACAGGGGGCACAACATGCTTGCTTATTAATGGCGCCTGATCAGAGCCCAGGTAGATCAAACTGCTCGTCCATTTTTAATGAAAAAAGCCCTTTGCTAGGATATAAATATCATGCCATGCATTTCCTGCTCAGCCTGCCCTCGTGGATGTTCAGGAGGTCTTTAGGGGATTTACAGTCTGTGTCAGCTGAGGCTAATGTACAGAGTGAAATACAATAATCAAAAATAGGTGCATTTCACCAGATGGGATAAGGGCATGTATTGAAATGTAGAGGTCAGTTGTAGTCATTTGTATCAAAACACTCAAAGCCTCAAACATGTGATTGCCACTATACAAATTTCTTGAGAATTTCCCTTGCAAATGTGTTCCATAAAATTTACTAACTCTATTATGTAAACATACTTCAACATTTATCATTTCATACAATTCAATGTTGCTACACCCTGAAGCCTGACTGGATTTACTGGATGCGAGTGTGAAGTGTTGAAAAGGACTCTTGCTTTGCATCAGGATCTGCAGTTAACACCCACATTAGCTCCAAGGACAGATATTTCCTGCTCAGCCTACCCTCGTGGATGTTCAGGAGGTCTTTGGGGGATTTACGGCCTGTGTCAGCTGAGGCTAATGTACAGAGTGATATACAGTAATCAAAATAGGTGCATTTCACCAGATGGGACAAGTGCATGTATTGAAATGAAGAGGTCAGTTGTAGTCATTCGTATCAAAACCTGCCTTGAGCCTCAAACATGTGATTGCCACTATACAAATTTCTTGAGAATTTCCCTTGCAAATGTGCTTCGAAAACATTTACTAAATCATATGTTGTATGGACATACTTCAATATCTGTCATTTCATAAAATTCAATGTTGCTACATCGTGAACCCTGACTGGATTTACTGGATGTGAGTAGTGAAGTGTAGAAAAGGCCCTTCGCCTTCCATCTGCGGTTAACACCCACATGAGCTCCAAGGACAGTAGGTTACTGCCAGGAAAAGGTCACCCCTGCTGTTCTATTAGAAATACAGACCTTTGGTGTTTTCTTTCCCCTTATTTGTACTTGTAATCTGTAGTCTCCAACAACTTGATATTCAATCTCTCCCTGAAAATCTTTGCCCAGGAAATCAAGCCAACATGATAAGAATAGCCTCACTGCCTAGTTTTATGCTATATTCCTGCTATTGAACCAGAGTGATTTATATGAGTATTGTATCACATAAAAGTCTGTATGTCTAGTGTATTATCTGCTGTGTGGATTCTGGGGCTGTTGTATCTTAAAGAGGGGACTGAAGTGAATCTGTTGACGACTCGTGGAGACCTTGCAGACGCAGCAAGAGTGAGCAGTCGGCACTTGGATTACATGGTCTTTCAATTCCAGGAACTTTATATGCCACCAAATATCAAAGGAATTCATACACAGAGGGGAGAAATAGGTTGTCAGAGCTGTGACAACTCTTAACTGTTATCTAAGAGCCGCTTGCTGCATTATTGCACTGTGGTAATGAGAATTCTGACAGCACTGCTGAGCTGTAGCAAGGTACCAATAGAGAGTTGGGATCCAGGGTTTAAAGTGTTGATTGCTGTAGAATAATTACAACTCAGGAAAGTGTTGGCATGCCATGAGGAGTGTAGAAAAGAACCAATGTATCATTCTTTTAAAATAATGATAATAATAATAATAATAATAATAATAATAATAATAATAATAATAATAATAATAATAATAACTGAATAGATGTGGTGCATGGGTTGGTGGGTGGTTTTGCCTGAGTATTTTGTCTCACTGGGACACAGGAAGTGCTGACTCAAGGAACACCTTGATAAGAGCCTTTAGCTGAAACCTGCATTAACATTTTTTCTCTCTCTTTTTTCCAATTTAAGGCATCAGAAACAAGCTGTAAACACAACACTGGCATATTGTCACATTTTACACAAGTTGGTGAACTTAGCAAACAGTTGCATATTTACACACCCAGCACATACAGAGCAACATTAGCATGTTTTTTAAAACTAATATGTACTGTCCATGTAAGGTTCACTCTCATTTTAGCTGTAACATGCTCCACTTTCAACACCAGTTAGTCACTAACTCTGCCTGTCTGATATAGTGTTGTGTTTCTGTTTGAAACTAAGCTGATAAGAGCACTGATAGTGAATCTAAACAGAAAAGCAAAACAATGAACTGTAGGACACTATACAACTCTGTAGAGCTGCAGGAAACTGCACAGTCAGTTAACAATCCTTTGTGATTTCATCTACTCAAAGGCATCCCCTTTCACATGCAAGTATGTGATTCATTGTTAACATAAAACAGGATTATAGTGGCTTTAAAATGATTGAGTCACTAGGAATTTGTATGTTCCTGCATGGTCAGTAGTCACATTTGTACCAGAAGTCATCCATCACTATAACAACTTATAAAATAATAATATCACAACATTTCATAATTCTATTCAAATCAAAACTACAATAGGTCTTAAATAGCATTATGTACCGAGAGCACAGTATTCTTATACATTTATTCAACCATGCTTTTGCCCAAGTGTGTGTTACTGTATACACAGTCCACATAGCCCATACACTGTATAGACAAATCAAGATACAGGTGGAGTTTTCTGCTGACACTCTTCTTTGTCTTTTCAGCTTTTAATGCATTCACTGCCTGTTCCTGCCAGTCATGTGTCTCAAGACAGCAATATAAAATGTCTTCATCTTACACAAGAGATTGTCACCCACTTAGGAGAATATTAAATCAGAGCTCTTAAATCAGAGGTCTGACTCTTTACAAGAAACAAAACAGAATGACTTTACATTCTGATTAGGGCTGTCAAACGATTAATTTTTTAATTGAGATTAATCGTGATTAATCGCGTTTTGGATTGCATGTTTAAAATCCTGTTATTTTACATTTCAAGGCAGTTTTAAGCCCATAATGTAAAGCATTTCTTACCAGAGTGTCTTAACTGGGAATCAATCACGGCTCTGCTGCGACTCCCACACTCCAAAATGGTACTTTGGTGGTGCTGAGGCTCGCTTGGCTGCACATGGGTGTTTAGCGTGGAGGTGCTAACTCAAACTCGACGTACTCCGGTGGTAGTTAAACTCTGTTTGACACAGGTTTCATTTTACTTTTGACTTGTCAACTGAACCGTCTCAAAGTTTTTTAAAGTTAAACAAGCAGTTCAAAAGTCCAGTAGCTCTCTTACTTTCCATCACCGCGGTAGGTTTACTGCAGGAGGCCACTTCAAAGCATAGCACTACAGCTAGAGGAGCTGTCTACAGGTGAGTAGAAGGGACAAAAAGGCTTGCAACATTAAAATGTGATTTTAAAAAAATTAACGCGTTATGGATTGCGTTAACGCTGACAGCCCTAATTCTGATACAGTGTTTTTATATCAGTGGCATTGAACATAGTTTATTTACTAATCTACAAATGCCCTAGTTTGGCAATATGCAAAAATGTTGAACTTACAGTGTAATAAAGATACTCACAATCTTCAGGTTATGTTTTAAATTAGTTCAGTCCGCACTAATTAAAATACAGAATAAGGCCATGGGAGCCACTGTCTCTGGTGGTCATTTGAAATAAGGTTATTATGAGTCCAGGTAGGGACAAGAAGACCCACTCTCATCACCAGCTGGCATGGAGACTGGATAAACACAAGCTTTAAGTGCATCTTGTCTTTCTCTCCCATGAGTGGCTGTCGTCCTGCAGCTACAAGCCTTATGCATGCTGCTTCTAAAAGGTTAAAATGTCCTGCTCCCTCCAGCTGCTTGTTTCATTGCCTGTTCATATCCTCTGTAGTGGATCCGTGCTGCTGGATCACTCAGGGACTCCAGTGGAGAAGAGTTAAGGGATTACAAATCCCTTCTATCAGCACATACACACCTCTTCCCTGCAACGTTTTCTCCCGTTGTGCCACTTGCTACACCACTGTTGTGTGATTAAGACCCTGAAGAAGAGATGAGGGTTCACAGCTGTGCTGCTTTAGTCTCTTATTTACATTATTATTACATTCATATTCTTCAGCCACTCTCAGTTTAAATATAAACACAGTATAACAGTAGTAAGATGGACCTGCTCTATTGAATGTATAAACCTTCATTCGAAAGTCACGTGATTCTGGTTATAACATTTGATAATCTGATACTGACTAACCACAATAACTTATATTGCACATTATGTAATGTTCACACTCACTGTTTCACCATAATGAACTAAAAAGTAAAAGCTTAATGTTTTCAGTCTGTTACTAAGATAGATACAAAGGCATTGTCAAAATACTTCCATTATTGCAAGTTAATTGATACCCTTTTTTCCTGTTTTTTCCCTCAGAGAGTCCCTCAAAAAGTCAAAATGTTCAGTATATCCACTCCTCCTGAGTAAAGATAAATGATCTTCCAGTGTTTTCGATGTGTGATCTGAGTCATTTCAGTCACTACAGCATCCAAGCTTTCTGTAGCAACTCATGCCTCTACATTTAAAATGAGGTAAGAACCAATGCTTGTGCCACCTATCAGCTCTATTCCTCAGCTTAGACTGCATTCTGCTCCAGTAAGGGTGGATGTTTTTTAGGTTGTTGGGGTGATTCGGTCGTCGGGTCCTGCTGCTGCTCAGGTGGAGGTGGTTCCTGTTGTCGAGGGTCAGACTTTAAGATTTCCTTCTGAGGGGGCTGTGGTGGCATCTCCTGCTGTGGCTGTGGGTTCGGCATCTCTTTCCTGTCACTGGGCTGAATCTCCAGAGCTGGTGTGTCCTTGCAGCAGAAGTATTGCTGAAAGATTTTCTGGAAAGCCGTGCGGAACTTTTTAATGCGGAAAGCGTAGATAATTGGGTTGACAGCAGAGTTACCGTGGGTGAGCAGGATGGCGATGTAGAGGAGGACTATGGGCTTCTCGCACTTTGGGCAGAACAGTGTGATGCAGTTAATGATGTGAAGAGGGAGCCAGCTGATGGCAAAGAGAAAAAGGACCAAAGCAAGAGATTTAGCAAGATTCAGCTCCTTGTCATAGTACTTGTTGGGGTCTGTGTGACTGGTGGTGAACTTTTTACTGTTAAGGTGTTTGTGGATCATGTAGAAGATCTCTGTGTAGATCACCAGCATGAGCAACAGTGGCGGCAGCACCCAGCCAAAAAAGTTGAAATAGACCATGTAGTCCATGCTGATGACATTTTCGAAAGTGCAGGTGATAATGAGGTCAGAGCTGTTTAAGCCGTCCTGCTGGCGCCTCAGGTTGTTCCAGCCTAACATGGGTGTGAGCCCCACAATGAAAGCCACCATCCAGCATATCACCACTGCTATCCCTGCTCGCTGAGGGGTCACCACCCGCTTATACCTGCAAGGAAAAACAACAGTATCATGTCAGCACTTTTGCTCATGTTGCTGTCAGAGCTTACATGCATTTTTCATTTTTCATTTTGGCATGTGTCCTTAGGGTGACAAAAGGTGTGATTCACAAAAAGAGTTACCATTTAAACCAAAAGACCCCTGGACACTTTACACATCTCTACTTACAGCACATATCTATGCGTCAACAAGATAGTCTCTTAAAACCCTAAGTAGGGGACCTTGCTCTTTACAGTACAGCTGCTTTTCATGCTTCTTCAGTTAAGGACTGAAAAATAGCTTTTACAAATGGCTCAAAATGACCCACTAATTCATAATAGCAGTATAGTGGACACTAGCTGCAGTACTTGGCATGTTACGACAAGTTTTACTGGTTTGGCTTTTCACTGTTTATAGTGTTTTATGGATCAGAAGCAGGAGGTGGAAGCAAAATGGAAATATATACAGGTTTTAAATCTTATGACTGCTGGGCTGCTGTCCTGTGACAAAGAAAATACTTGAGAGATTTGGCCTAAAGGCCAAGATAAATAACAGTTATCTGATCCTGCTCCAGTTGGAAAATGTGAAGCACAACAATTGATCCCTTTGTATTATTAATGCTTGATATTTACTATGTCTGACTGTAACTCTGAATTGTAAGGGAAATGTTGACATTACAATAACTCGACCTTTGCTAGAGTGTGGCCTAAAGCAAAACAAAACGCTGCAATTTAGCCTAGCTTTCCAGGTTCCATGTGTTGGTTTTTATTATTGATTAGGCATGTGTGTGTTAAGGTAGATTTGTGTCTGAACTGCAGCAAGAGGATCATTATTCACCTTGGAGCCCGTCTGCTCGGAAGAGATCAGATACTGATGTAACAACAGGGAGTGTGGGAAAAAAGAGACATCCCCACTTTGTGGCATTATTGTCCACAAAAAACACATTAGGTTCATCATACGATGAAGAAATAACAAATATTGAATGATGCAATATTTTTTTGATTTGATCTGTTCTTGCCTTGATAACAAATACAATGTTTAGGATGGGAGTGGCAGTAGCAACTCCCTAATGGGTGAATTTCTGATTTTCAAATGTAAACCTGTCTCCTAGAATACACAAACATAAAGTCACGACTGGGTTGCTCACTGACATAATGATATAGAAGTTGTCATGGTGGCATTTGCAGTTATTAAGTTTGGCAGCTTAATATAAAATAAGACTGAACAAAGCTAAAATGCAAGACCATCTGCAGGAAGTTTTAGACAGGAGTCTAAGGCAATCACAGACAATAAATTCCTCTCTTCTACTAAACTTGTCTTTTCAGCCTTATGGCACCACTGCTCAGTCTTTTTTATTATGATATAGCCAATGATAAGCCACATTTGGTCCCATACATTAAATAAAGGGAGATTGAACATCACTGACAGCAAACCTAACCTAGTTTGTGCCCTCCAGAAACAATGGCAAAGAGATTATCTTGTATACAACATCATCCCCAAACGTCTGTGACTGAACCACATTTCCTCACGTTAGACATCCTGAGGACATAGAGACTAATTAAAGTTGTTGGTGGATCAGCCATGCTCTGGTTAGCTTTCATTTCAGTAGTGGCGAGCAAATCACATCTATATGCACGTAAAGGCACTGGCAAGACCTAGGCATCCTGCTATGTGAAACAAGACTCAAGAGGAAATTAAAGCTCAGGAACACAGCACTGGGGCTGTGATGACTTCTGTTCTGTTCTCTCTCTCTCTCTCTCTCTCTCTCTCTCTCTCTCTCTCTCTCTCTGTGTGTGTGTGTGTGTGTGTGTGTGTGTGTATGTGTGTGTGTGTGTGTGTGTGTGTGTGTGTCTGTGTGTGTCTGTGTCTGTGTGTGTGAGGAGGCTTTCATGGGAAATAAATCATACATCATCACCATCCATGTGGCACAGTCACCATCACCTTTCCACGTGGCACAGGTATTGAGAATAACATAATCTACACCTGTCATTATTTTCATGTGTGGATTGTGAAAACCACATTACCTGGTCGGAATCTTGACCCTGAGATAGCGGTCAATTGCGATGGCCAGAAGGGCCAAGATTGAACTTTGCGTCAGCACCAGCACCGTGCAAGCCACGAGCAAGCAGCTGTAAAAGTGAGTTTTAAGTCCAATGCTGATAGTAATGGCCAAAGGGATAACAAGGGCTCCAACTGCAATATCCGCCAGAGCCAGGGAGACAATGAAACAAAACGTGGTATCTCGCAGCGATTTATTAATTTTCACCGCCCAAACCACCATCACATTTCCGATTACAGAGGCGACTGCAATCACCACCTCCATTCCTATATAAATCCACTCCGCTGTTAGAAGCGCTTTAGGCATCCTTGCAGATGTTTATGTCCCAGATAAGAATGAGATTGATTTCACTAAAGCAGCCCTTTGAGAAGCCAGAAGAGCAGATCTTGGTCTTTTTGTCACTACAATATTGCCCAAATGCGCTGTGCGTCCATTAGTTTCACTACGCCCACAAGTTGCAAGAAAAATCCAGTTATTTTTAAGAGAACCAGCTGCATAGCTAAGGATGAGGGTTATTTCCTTTGGAGCAGGTATTGTCGTCCAGCGTCTGTTGTGCGTCGCTCCCGCTTTGTGCGCTGCGCCTCCACTTGACAGGATACACCTGCTCCTGGAGTGAGGAGCATCGTCTCCATGCGCTCAGATTTATGCAAGAGGGCGCATCACGTTTATCGGTCTAGGTTTCTATTTTATCAAAGCAGGTTTTAGCCAAGATAATAAGGACCTATCTTGGGGATGGAAACACGCACAGTTGCAGCTCCTGCGCAAGCGGGTGCTCCCCCCGTTCTCCCTCCCTCGATGTGCTTTCAGAAGGAGAAATAATGCTTTGCCGAAAATAGCACTGTGATTCGCTCGCTTTTTTTGTTCCATTCAGAAATGCTGTCTTTGTTTCAGTGAAATATGTAATCTGAAGTCAATGTATTATCTTCGATGGGGGCGACTGTTTCATTTCCTATGCAGAAACCTTAGCCTTCTACGGGACCGTCCCGAGGAAATCAGGTAGTCAGGCAGATGTGATTTAGACTCACAATTTCTATATTAGGCCATGCACGCCTTCCTCACACGCCCTTTCAAACGCGAATAGACCTTGCTCAGTCGCCCATTGTTCTGATAAGAGGTGAGGCAATGAACTGCTACTGCTGATACAAGAAGAACAGATAAAGTTATTGAAAATGCCAGTTATCATTTTACCATTGCCATAAACAATTCCATAAGTGATAGAGCATTGAGTAAACAGTGTTACAGTTATGGAAGCACACAATATCAAGTGCCTCTTTTATATGTTCTCTCTGCTGACTTTAAATGTTTACACACATACACCTAATTTAATACACCTCATTTAATTCAACACCTCAGAGAAGCATACATTCTAAATATATCCCTGTGCCTCAGACAAAGAACCCCTCTCTGTGCCTGAGGACAGCCCTATCCTCCAAACTAATATGAAATCTATAACAATTATTATTATGACTAGTCCTATTGATCAACCTTTTTAAAATCATCTTCAGTGTTCGGGTTGTGAAAAAGAATTTTCCCTCTTCTGATTTTGACCAGGAGCAGCATAGTGACTGAACAACCTGTCCTGTCCCTTTCTGATAAACGCAATGTGAACATTGAGCTGCAAAGCATTGTAAACATATGAACTACAGCACTGGCATCTTATGCTCCCTCACTGTGGTTCAAAGGTCAATAGCAAGCAGCTGTGCGAGCTCTGACCATGGCAGGATTGCTTTTTTCACATCCAGGCTGAATGATTGTGTTGACTGAAGGTTAGAAAGTCCCAACTTATATAATATGGAAGGGCAGCATGGAAGGCCTGGGTTTCAGCTTGTGATTCAGAGTTAAACAATAACAAAAGGCAAGGCAGTGTAATACTGTGGTGAGGCTGTGTATTTTGGCAGAACAGCCAACAGTCAGCAGGATCTCCATTGCAGACAGTTTCTATCAGCATCATGGTCAAAATCATCAGCGTGAGGAGGTCATTCAACACACACAGTGGAAGGAAGCAGCCATATGGTCTTCTTGCAGTGACTGGCACCCGACCCGCTGGCGACAATTTTAATGAGCATGAGGATGGTGGCAATGCATGAAAAATCAATCATTACAGACCTAACACACTTAAGGCAAAATGGCTGACAATCAAAAGAATGAAGTCATTGTTTTATGAATTAAGCCTCACTGCCAAGGAAGCATTTACTTCACTTAATAAAAAGTAATGGGTCACACTTTTTCAACCGGTTTCGGTGAAAACAAACCTGCTATTTAAGCATATCAAGCCTCAGTCGAGTGTAGCTAGAGCTCCAAAAAGATGCTTACAACATCATTTTATGCAGTTTTCTCATTGTGGGTCTCCATTGCACAGCTTAGAGACTCAGAGCAGGGAACACAGTCATGCTCAACATGGTAAATGAAGACCTTGTAATGCTGTTTGTGCTTGTTCACATGTTTTCACTGAAGACATCACAACAACCATAAAACATAAAATATTCCTTGCACATTACACAGATTTCCTAAAAAAGCTTGACTTTTCTTACTGTTGAGGCCGTCTGGGATGAATTTCAACCAGCCTGAAGTTCTTCTGTGACAGACAATTCAGTTCAACTTACTTCCATGTCCACAGAGTCTGGAAATGAGGAGATGCTTCAGTAAACATTTGTCAGATTTTGCCATTTGGGAATGTGCGACCAGTGAAGTGCAGTCTGCTTCAGTTTTATAACATGGATTTTACAATTCAGACATTTTAGACTGAATCAAAGATATCTTAGCAGCTACAAATCTCCACATTTTAATCATGGACTGAAAAAAACAGCTCTGTCTTCAGATTGGTGAAAAGGAAACTGACAGAAAGCCCTGCTAGTGGGCGATGGCAAGGCTCGTACAGCCCATTGTTTTGTTTTGACATAACACATTGTCAGTTTTAGCATTATTAAAGCTGACAAAGACTTGAGACCTTGGGCTATTGAATTGATAGCCTTGGCTATGCCAAAATCACCAAAGAAAATCTCAAATAGAAGGCAATATGAGAGCACTAAAGCACTCACATGTATCCCCTGGGTAATCGAACAAGCCCTCAAACAGCCTATAAACAATTACAGCTGCTGGGGAATGGATGTGGCCTCCTGTAATTTACATGGAAATTCTCCCTAATCTGGAGCATCATAAAGAAAAAAAGAAAGGAAAAGCACATATTTACTCAAGCGAGTAAATATGTGCTAATTTCTTCATAGAAGCTCTCTGCTTTCACACAAACACAGCCATTGACCCAGCTTGTTTCCTCTACACAACCCAATTACATTGTCATAAAATGAATGTTGATGTCATTGTCAGAGGTCATAATGAATAGCTGCACACAAAAGAGACTGTGAATATTTCCAGCACGCAGAAATTGTTGCCTTGTATTTTGTGTATCCAATTTGATGAAAATACACTGAAGCTGGTTGCTGACCTTGTAGCTCATTATATACAATGTATCACAATCATGTACATGGAAAGTACTTCAGTGTATTTTGATTTTCAGTTTACTGTCTGGCACAAGAGCCCACCTCAGTACTGCCAGCTGGCTGCTCCACAACATCTTGCCTGCTCCTGACCCACAGTGTGCCCAGGAAATGAACCACCACACCCACTTGAAGCTTGAGCTGACAGGGTGAAAATTAAAAATGTCATCAGCTACCCAACAGCTGACTGTCTGATATCCCACATAAAGCCATCTTGATCAAAATTGGGATATGTCCCATTTAGCCTGCTTATGAGGTTTTGACAAATAACATACAGTACTCTCATGAATCCAAACTCACCTAGTAAAAAATACAATTCTACATCAAAAGTCTGAAAAAGGTTTGTAAAGGTATTTTAAAATGTTGGTCAAAAATGCCCTAATTTCATTTAAATTTAGGTTTTTGCGAGAAACAGACAAATTACTGTTCCAAATATCTATATCATTCTTAAAGGTATAGTATGCAGGATTTATCTATTGGTGTTTGTAAACACACAGCTTTCTAATTTGCCCCCCCCTCCCCAGATCAACAAGTGACAGAGAGCAGTGGTGAATGAGGAGAGTGAGCTGCGCTGGCGAGAAGTGAGTCATGAATCTGATTAATGCACATTTTCTGAGTGTTTCATGTCAGTCATGTTCTTAAAAATAAATAAACATGCCCACACCTCCATACAGACCTGTCATCCTTCATCCTTCCGTTTTCCTGTCTGCTGTGGCCTCTCTGCTCTATGTGTGTAGCTCAGCCCCGCCGCGGTCAAGCAGACACACAGGCCTGCAGCTCTTTATACATCAATGACATAGAGAGAAGAGCAGAGCAAAGGAGAGACACTGATACAGTGATTACACGCTGTTACTGGGGGCACACACTCACTGACCAAAGGAAGACAATACAGGCGGAAGGCAGAGTCTCTGCAGGTTAATACTCCACCACACACTTCCAGTGAGTCATAAATGATGAATGAGATCATTTTTTGTTTGAGTCTATATATTGTTTTTTTGTTTTGTTTTCTTAGGAAAATATTATGCATAGTATACTGTTAAAGCCATCCTGTATAAATTGTGTGTAGGTGTAGGACATTGGTCTTCTTCATAAAACCCCCTAAACCCTCAGAATAATGACGACATGATCAGTGCTGACCACAACCCAGTTTAATGACATTAAGCCTAAAAGAGTAGTGTGACAATTTAGGATATGGGCTTTTTCGCCTACTCACTCACCATGTTTGTGTATTAAGTATAGAGCTGTAGCCAGGAAGTAATTAGCTCAGCTTATCATAAAGACTAAAGGCAGGGTAAAACAGCCTGTTCAGTCAAGCTCAAAAGTCCAACTAACAGCACTCTAAAGCTCACCAATTAATAATTTCACATTTGTTTAGCTGTACACAAATGACACAAAACTACACAATATGACATGATTCAAACTTAATCATTTAGCAGTATCTTCTTCTCAAGCTAATGTTTTGATAGTTTAATATAACATAGGCATAGCCTGCAGCTAGTTCGCTATCTTAACTTAGATTGGACTGAGGCAGGGGGAAACAGTTTGCCTTGTTTTGCCTACAAGAACCTCTAAAGCTCATTATCAGGACAAGGCATGGTTTTACAACATATCATCTAAACTGAGCTTCATATTTACCCTACAGATAAGATGTGCAGGCTGCTTTTAGGGGATTTTTTTCTCCTTTTGATGGTTTTCCTATAGTTGGGGCATACTGGGGATTGCCCAGTGTGTTTTTGCCTCTGTTTGTTTTGTATGTGAGTGAAGAGGAGGTCCACTCCAATAGAAAAGTTAATCCAAACCATAATGCAGCTCAATGGGGAGGGCTTCCACGTCATCCAACACCAGCTCCAAATAAGATTACTTTGCAGAAAATACTGAGCAAAACAGTGCTTCTCACATTTCCTCTTTAAATGTCAAGTTTGCATATGTCATTCACACATTGCACATTGACATCTTTCATTTTCAGACATCACTTCCTGCCTTGCTCACTGATGAGCAATTGATTTGGTTAAAAATATTGCAGCTGCTCCCACAGCCTACACATTATTAGTCCCACCTACAAAGCTATTTGTAGACGAATGTGTAAAAAAGAATAAATATGTGTTGAACCCACATCCTGTTTTCCTAAAAGTGGGTGAGTAGGCTTTACTTAGTGTTGGGGTGCTTGGTGCTATTTTTGATATAAGTCAAATTGGCCACCAACAGCTAAGTATAACCGATGCTAACAATGTAGAAAAGCTTTATGATTCATCTCAATTACTCCCTGTGGTTGCACACATATGGAAAGGCCTTTGGATAATTAGAGGGAATATATAATGTTTCCCAACATGCGCTTCTATTACTGCTGCATAATAATAATTGGAAGCACTTTGACAGCAGCATGTATAGTAAAAGCCCTCCCATGATCTCAGTTTTTGCATGAAATATTGATGCTCTATATTATATCAGCAGTTGATTGAAAAACACCTGATTTGTTTACAGAGGTTATAATTAGAGGAATGCAGTAGTATGTTCGGCATATGTGCTTATTACTGCATAAACAAGTCTCAGGATATACAATTAGATCAATCCATATTCAAAGGAAGTGAGAGAAATAAAACCAAACCTGAATAATTATGACTTTTAAATCACAAGTCAGCACTTCCCTTTGAAATCAGGCTCTTGTTCTAGTTTGCCTCAACAGCACCGAACTCTCTCTCAGCTCAGCATATAAAGGCACAGAGGAAACTAGTGGAGAATCAGCGAAAGGGAGAGAGGATATAATTAGATGAAGAGAAGAGTAGAAGAGTGCCTTTGCACCGCATCTAGATAGATGAGAGAGGAGATTAAAGGAAATGAAGGGAGAGGTGGAAAAACTGTGTGGGTTAATGACAAAATTCGGAATGTAATAGCTTTAAGAGGTGTGGTCAATCCACAGTCAAAAGACTTGATTTGGCCTCTTCTACTCTTCCTCTTCTCTTCAGAATGCATCTTTTAAGTCACAGCTGTTGTCGGCAGAGTTTGCTGTGATGTTCCTTTGAAAAGACACTTTGGAAAAGAGGATCCTGGCGAGTGAAAGAAAACTGGGTCAAACGTGTAGTTTTGGTTCGCTGTGGGAGAGGACGTTGTGCTCCAGCCGCAGCTTCTTTGATGTTTGCTATCAGGAGCCGGTGTTGTAAAGGAAAGAATTAATAATGAAGTCTAATTCTATAGCAAGATACACAGAGAAGCCTCAAAATTCAGTGTACACAGTCTGCACACTGAAGGCTGTGCAGACTGTGAATTCTGGCTGTTTATTCTCATCATTAGACCACAGAATGAAATTGGGTAGGGACTGTGGATTGGTGTTGGTCTTTCATGCACAACAACTCGGATGCCACTAATCAGACTGTGACAGACTTTGGGGCATAATACATCCCACACAAACAAATTTTAGATGCTGCTGATTAGATGGTAGGAGGCATTTCTTCTCCTAATTTATTCTGATTGCTCTAACATGTGTGCCTCAATGTTTGTCTAACTGTCAAAAATCTATGCCATGCATGATATAGTAGATTTTGATAACCTGACTTTTGATTTTGAACTCATTGTTGCATTCCTATAATTGTCAGTTCATTGTTTCATTAACTCATAATAAGATAATGTGTTTGTGGTTAACTGTTTCTTCAAAACAACAACTTCCCATACTTGGCATATGTTGTGCAGATTCACACTACTAAAAGGAGAAAACTATCTGGGAAAAAACCTTTTGTTTAGCCTTTCAATAAGGTCAAGCTTTCAATTTTTGTGTGTGTCTCCTAACTAGTTAGTCCATTGATTTTAGTGACCCCATGACCTCTTAATGCCACTGCTGAATAACTATTGTGTCTACTACAACTACCTACACTGCTTGTAGGAACTAGAGGCTTTTTCTTGGGTTTGTGCATCAATATCTCCAATCAGTTTCCCCTTTCTCCTCTCCATACCACATGCAGTCCAGAAATACATGTAAACATGTTTTATAGTTATGATTCTACCACAACGCTGTATGTGTGCACAGATGAGACATGTGGGTTATCTATTTTTTTTAAATCTATCACAGTAAGGTTTATTGCTCAGTCATCTCAAACCCACCCATTATAAGCCCATCACCACTAACACTTAGGGATTTGTTGTAGTGTAGAAGACCAACCTTTGAGCCAACATCTGCCCCTCCCACAGAATAAATAAGGCAGAATACTTTTGCTTCAGTGAACGTTTGCTGCATTCGCATTGCATGCCAGACCTGCATGACTTGCTGCAGTATTTTTCCTGTTCACCACCTCTCAGTAGCAGCCCACCACTCCACTCCCTCAAAAAAAAACAACAACAAAAAAACAAAAACTAAAATGTGGAGTGGTAGATATGCAAGAGGAATTCATTTGGGTCCTCTGAAGCTTTTGAAATATCCAGAAATTACCCAGATAAAACTGGACAAAATAAGAAATAGCTGCATGGTCAGATTGTTGGTCACACTAAATAACAATTTTTTTTACCTCAACATGGCAGACACATTTAGGTACTTCAGACACTCTCCTAGGCCTCTTAATTAAAATTGGACAGCCCCAGGAAAAAAAATAAATGCTATCTGTACCACTCGAATTAGAGAGGGAGGGAAGTGAGGTTTTCTCCCCTCTCAGTTTTTTTTTACATCATGTTCACCCTCTTTAGACCCCCTGAAAGAGAAAATACATTTTAAAGGGCCCTCTGCTTCTTGCCACCCTCAGTTCCTTTCATGCCATCTGAGGCCTGAGTTGCTATAGTTTATTAATGAGATAAATCCCTGCACTCTATGGCCACTTGCCATTTCAATTCAAGAGCAATATTCCAACTGATGGAAATTTTTGTTGAATCCAAGATTACAAAGCACCACTTGGAGTGTGGTGCATTTTTTTTTTACACAAATGAGAAAGCAACTGTACATATTGGAGCTGGGGGAGGAAATAATTACAGCAATGTGAAATGAATTATTCTTGCTTGTGTACGGATACTTGAAAGCACCGGGAGATAAAGAGTTCTGCAATGTGAGTGCTTCTGCCAGCGGGGAAGGGGCTAAAACTACAGTGAAATTTGAGGATGCATTATTAACATTTAGAAGAGAATAAGCATAGGCCACTTTAAGTCTGTCATTTCAATTGCCATGATTAAATTATCAAGAAATTCATCAGTGTAGAGAACTGTGCCCTGAGTCTTTAAACTGGATTAGACTTCACCAGGTTTCAGTTTGATTGACATGCTGTAAGCAGGTTTTCACAAGCTTTTTAATCACGATCCAGTTTAACGAAGAGATTGGAAATGATTGAGGCTAAATGTAAGAGAGCAGGGTGCATAATGGAGATTAGGATGTAAACAATTGTGTAGTTGGTCCATCTCTTATCCTGACTCTCATTTCACTCTCCGGTAATGATGATATTCAAATCTGACATGAATCCATCCATCAATCCATCCATCCACCCTTCTGTTTTCCATGCATCAATCAAATCCATCCTCCTGTATTCCATTCACCCATTCATCCATCCATCCATCCATCCATTCATCCATCTATCTTTCCATGCATCAATCCATCTATCCTCCTGTTTTCCATGCATCAATCCTTCCTTCCTTCCTTCCTTCCTTCCAAATTATTCACAAATTGGGACATTGTCATTGGCAGGATTGTTAGAAATGACTTCCCTTCAAGTCTACCAGCAGCCATGAATATTTACATGCATGTATACTGATGACTGTGCTTCTCACTCTGAGGTAACAGTATACATACAGTATGTGTTGTCCTTTCTGTATGTGCCATATTCATATGCAGATTGCTTCGTGGCTTTGCATGTTTATAAGAAATTCTCTCTGATTACTTCTTGACCCAGTGGCCCTCGCAAAGCGTGTGACAGCCATGCCAAAGCTCTTGATTAAATGCTTTGTTCGGAGCCAAATGCATTCCTTATGCACTGATGTATGCACCCTTCATCATCCGACACCCTCCATATGGGAATTCATGTTTGTTTCTATGGCAACACATATCACTGTGGGAATGAATGGATTCTAAAATTTTCACTGGCAAGAGTACTTGTCATGTTTAGTGATATAATCATTCATACATACACAAATGTACACAAACACACACACACTAAGCTGTCATTAATTGTGGTGAAGTCAGGTTAAATGCTTTAGTTTTCCATGGAAAGACAAATGAAAAGTAAACACATTGAAAAACAGACTTCACAAAACCACCCAGTGAGCATTTTTCCCCTCATTTGCCCCAAATCCTTTTAACCCAGGCATCTGGACCATGGCTGCAAACAACTTAAATGTTTTACGCATGAGCAATCCAACTCTACTCACACAGCAGAGGAGAAACTGAATACTGCTTCAGAAAATAAAGTGAAAAGGAGAGGTGGTGCTCATGGATCAAGACCTCCTATTTGTAAGTGAGTATGGGTCCATCAAGGACTAGATGGGCCATTTTTCATATCTTCTATTGTTAATCTGTCACTTAGGTTTTGTGTATTTTACTTTAATTGCCTATTTTTGTCTTTGCATTATGTTTATTGTTATGCATCATCAGACCAAAGCAAATTCCTTGTATTGGCATTAAACTGGTTTCTGATTCTGATGAGTGTAGGATTCCTGGGCATTTCGGTTGTTTCAGGACTGTTGGCTTCAAGGATTTAAAAAAATGGAATATAGCAGTAAATTTGAAGCAATGTGTAAAAACAGGTGTTTAACATCTCGGATTGAGCCAAAATGACAGAATAACATTAGCATTTCCTTTCCGTCTGTTTTCCAGTGGCTTTTGAAGCTCTCATGCTTCATTATGCTGAGATAGAGAGAAAGAGTTTATCAGTCCCCAATCCGCTGAAATGAATTAAGGACACTCCTGGCCTCAAAGCCAATCACTGTCAATGCTGGCAGCGGACAAACTGCTGACTGACTCAAAACCTGAGGTGTTACATGACTGTGAAACAGCCAGTGGCATCTCTCGCCTGTCCTATTAGCATATTCATGTGCAAGAAAGAATTCTGTCTAACACAACTGAACATACACAAGCTGCAGCTGTAACCTGAAGCTTTGTGCTACCTTTAGAAAAACACTGCCTTCTTCCAACATGTATTTATCTCACAAAATGTTGAGACTGCCAGTGCTGTGAATATAACAGCCAGACGAGCTTATTCCAATTCATAGATGAAGATATGTTCTATATTTTAGTTCACCTAAGCAATAACACTTTGCAGTGAAATATTAGTTGCTGGAGTATTTCCATCAAGATAAAGATACTACAGGTGCAAAATCACCCTCAATCACAGACAAGATGGGTTGTTACACATTTTATCGTAGCTTAAGTCAGAATGATGGACTGTATGACGTGAGGAGCAACAATCCAGTGTTTGTGAGGAATTTACCTCAGAATAATACCTATCTTGTATATAAACTAAAGTGTTACATATTTTAGCCTCAAAATGTCAGGGCCCAAACTGTAAATTTGATAGATTTTGGGTTCAGTTTACAATTGGGAAGAGTCAGAGAAGCTTTGTCTCTTATGATCTGTGGTGCGAGTTGGCCCAAATGCAGACCAGGAGGCAGTTCAATAGTGTAAGAATGGATTTATGGCACACAGGGGAGGAAGTAAGTGTGCAGGCGGGGGAATGGCAATGAAGGGGGACCAGACAGAGTAATGCCATGTGATGACAATCCTGAGAATTAACGTTGGAGAGAGTTTAACTACCACTGTGACTGACTGAACAATCTGGTGAAGGGTGGCTGGTGATCTGGGGGAAGACTGATGAGATGATAGGTGGCAGGTGTGCTGATTAGAGCAGGTGCTGTGCATCAGGAGTAATCAGGGAAAAGTCAGAACTAGAGGAAGGAAGAGTCATACACCTATCACTCACTCAAACACATGGGGAGAAAAACAGAGGACAAGAAACATGAGGAAAAGAGGAAACATGAGAAACACAAGGGAGAACACCAGAGGTACAGCCAGGGTTGTGACATAGTCATAGTGAGATATACATTGTGTGTAAAAGTGCATCGCTGTGGAAGTGACACACAGTATGAGCACAGATCCGCTTACATAGATCAGCTAACTGTGTTTTTTTTACATTATAATAGAGAACAACGTTCCAGCATCTCTGTAATAATAAAGACCTATCTAAAGAAATCACCTCTGTCATCCTTCACCAATTCACAGTGCATCAGTCCATGGTGAGAGAGGAGCAAAGCTGCATTCAAATAAATAAATTAAGATTTTGATTGACAGTCAGGGTTTTTATCGCTCATCAAATCGTTCTGAAAGTGATTCCAATGATATTGTTCTCCTGTATCGTTATCGTTATAGTTGTGGTATGAACTACTCCATCCACTCGAATAAGAAAGACATTTAAAACTATACATTTATAGTTAACGTTATTGTTCTAAGTGTGAACGGCCCTTTAAGCAGTTTTTTTTTCATACTCTGCTCTGTTATTATATTCTTTATTCAAATCCATGCTCTCAAGTTGTGGCTGTATTTAGTTTTAAAGTGCTCTTCATTACATTGTAAATGCACATGAATAATACATGCCACGGTCAAGGTCTTCTTTCAATTTTCTTTAAAGGATCCACTGAAGTGTCCAGGTCCTTACCCAAGGGCAGGACATCAGGATCTTGCTTCTGTGCATGCTGATGACTATCAGTACATAACCTTTCACAAACAAGTCCAGTGACAGGAGACAGTGAATACAGGTTTAACCCCATGTCCATTCATACTAGATTAATGACGGGTATATACCAGGTTGTTGCTAGCGATGAAAAACCCAGATTGCCTTTATTTAACTGCTACATAGTGTTGCATGTGGTTTGAGTTTGCTTTTCAAATTTTAGTCTCTAAAATTGTTGCATCTCATTTTTAAGAATGATAATTTAAAGATAATAAATCTTCTTAGATATTGTAACCAATTTATCTGTACTACTCATTATGGTCAGTGTCTTCAGAATAACATGACTAAAAGTTTACAGCCATAACGGCACTCCTGAGGATGTAGTGCTGACTCCCATAACAGTGCTAACATACTGATGTTTATCATGTTCACTGTCTTAGTTCAGTGTGTTAGCATGTGGACATTTGCTAATTGGCACAAATTAGCAGATATTTGGCCATAAACCAAGGTTTAGACAAATTCAAAATTTAACCTGATGATGGTGCTGGATGTAAAGTCCAAGGATCACCAAATCAACGAAAATCCATCCAACAGTTGTTGAGGTATTCACTACAAACAAAAATGTTTTGTAGAAAAAAGGATGAAAATGAAATTTTAATAGTTTTGTACTATTATATATGCTTTTTTGTCTCTGCTGACTGGAGCGACATGTCTGTTTAATTGACAGCAGTTGGTACTGTAGGTTGCCAGAATGCTGGTGAATGAGAGACCAAGTAAACAACATGTCATGTCTGTATCTAGCCTGCTAACTGATGTTATCAGTGCACTTTTGGTGGTCCGTTCAACAAGGACAAGATGTGTGTTGATGTTTGTAAGTTAGATAAGAAGGAGAACTCAGGAAAGCTGATGTGGGTTGTTGCTCAGAGGCTGTGGCTGTTGTGTAACAGGATGCTATCAGGCTCAGTGTGACCCTCTGCTCTGGTAACTAAAATGATTGCTTCATGAAAGATTTGATTGTATCAAAACAAAGTCTCCATTACTAATGGTATTCAGTCAAATTAAACCTAAAAATACAAACTAAAACTTTCTCCCTTTTCGTTTCTGATTTTTTTCAAAGGAGAAGACAAGAACACATGACAAATGACTTACAGAGTAGACACAGTATGTATGCTGCAGCAGACAAAAAAAATCAGGGGATTCATTCCTTGGGCACCATGAAATTCTGTACATTTCATGGCAATCCACTCAATAGTTCAGAAATGTATTTTCTGCTCCAAAAGGGAAGACTGATTGACACTACCACCCCAAGAGCGACACTGCTAGTATGGCTAAAAACAACATTGCAGCAACCACTTTAAAGGCAGAGCAGAATTAATGGCTTGGAGGTCTGATCCATTCTGGGTAACATAAGCTGTGTTCAGGCTTTCATACCAAAGCCAGGCAGTGTTTCGCCCGTGTTAAATCATGGTTGTGAGCACAGCTGTGAATCCAGGTCTGTTAATCTGCATTGACCCATTGTCACTAAGGGCAAACATTGATTTACTTGTATCTCCAGTGTGGAAGAAGTAGAGGATTCATCTGTCTCATTCTACATTTTTCAAGGTGCAGTGTGTAGAATTTAGTGGCATGTAGCAGAATGGACTTGCAATATTCATAATGATGTTTTAATTAGTATATAATCACCTGAAAATAAGGATATTTTTTGTTACCTTAGAATAAGCCCTTTGTATCTAGGTACTCATCCACTGACGTGTTCCTACAGAAGCCCAGAACCGACAAACCAAACACTGGCTCTAGAGAGGGCCTTTTGAGTTTTTTGCAGCCACCATAAATTCTCTGTTTTAGATTATTCAGCTTGTTGCAATCTGAGACCTTACATGCCAAAAATAATTATTTGATTTCCATTTGATAGCTTTCCAATAAAAATCTTAATCTATCTACAAGAATCTGCCCCTTCTGTTTAACACAGATGTTTGACTCTGATACCCAAAGGTCAAATTAAGTTAATTTTTTACTCAACCACAGAACTCTTGGGAAAATACCTAATCTAAAAATCAACAGCACTCAGGAGGTCCACTCCTGGTTGTCCCACACACAAAGAGAACACAGAGAGCACACAAATGCTCTAAAGCAAGCATCTCCATTGGACAAACCTAAATTATGGATGACCTGGACAACTAAAAGTACAAGTTCTCTTAATGGAAAACTTTTTAAGGAACATTGAAAGATGGGACAAGTGGGAGAAAGAGAAAAGTTCCTTTTAAAATTGAAGCTCTCTATCTCAGTGGAAAGAGGTGGGTTTGAAATGAATATTTTATCCCTCCTGTCACTCTACTGCTCTATCTCTCTATCTCTCTATGTTTCTAACAGGACCAGTTCTGCTTGAACAAAGTGTCTGTCTTTTGCTGAGGGGTTTCACAGCACAGGCCACAGCCTCAATCTCAGCTCCACTCTCCCACCGAGACCAATCACAGGTCACGCCTGTCTTCAAGTTATGGCAACCGTGTGCTGACAGCCAGCCCAGTTGAATTTAAGATTTAACATGGTGAAGATTTCTCTAGCCATCCTGTCGAACAGTCTCTTTTTATCACACTATTGGACTCCACATCCTTTTTTTTTTTTTTTTTTTTACAGAGGTTCTTCTTTCACACTCCGCTATCTCTCTCACATGGCAACCTCTTTTCTTGCTTCACCTGCCCAGCTGTATGATTTTCTCAAATGTTATTCTGCTTCAGAGCTCCACTTTACTGCCTGTTTATTTTTTTCTTGTATCTCTGTCTTTTGATTTCTATACTAATACTACACACAGTACCACACCTCCTACACCAGCCACCCACAGAAACACATTTTTGCACTCCTGTAACCCTGTGTTTTATATTTCACTCATTGCTGCCATGCAGCATGAACATTACACTCACACTACCACAAGGGCGTTGTCAATTAGACTAAGACTGTAAAGTAAAACTCTGGGGCGCTCTCAACAAGAGGCTGAGCACCATTTCAATCAGAATACAATTAGGAATGAATCTGACAGTTAATCCCTGCCATATCATCAGGCTAATTTAATGGTAATGCTGGAATTTACTTTATCTTTGGAAATGTTTCCATTTAAAATAGTCACATTATTGTGTATGCTACAATACTGTATCTGTGTATTTCCTTCCTGCCAGCATTTGCTCGTCATGTAGTCACTTGCTGATACGGTTAGATGGAACATGCTAACATTTCCAACCCTGACACGGTGGCAGGTGTAACAAGCAGCCATATTCCTCAGGGAGTGTTTCCTATCTCAGCTCCTTCACCAAGAGCACTAAGAGCCACCTGGCTCACTCTGAAGAGCGCTTGTCTCAGTAACCGTGAGGAATCTTGTGTAACAAAGTAGATGTCCCTCTCTCAAGGCACAAAGACATCTCAGGGTTAATGGCATGTCATCACCTCATTCTGCAGCTCTTTTCACCTGTGCAGATTGTCCACTGGTGGATAAGGTGACCAACAGCTGCAGAGGTGGTTTGAAAAGTTACTGAGCTCAGTTGAAAATGTACTGCAGGAGAATCTCATACAGTCAGCAAAATAGCAAGAGAAAGTAAGAAGTAGGTTGAGCTCAAGTCTAATATATTTTCTATGTCTTATACAATAACAATTATTGTTTCTGGAGCCGGCTGATATGAAATCCGACACATGCTGCACAGTTACAAACATGAAGAATCTACACACACAAAATGCATACATACAGTGAGTGCTCTTTATCACATGAATAATGAATGCTCAGTCATACTGCTCTCAAAATAGTCTACTGTCAACATGACAGCCTGGCATGAAAGAAAGAGGATATTGAATATTGGATTGCATCCCTTACTCCTGCAATCAATAGCTGGCATCTGGCAGGTCAACAACGATCTAAGAATCTGATACACTAACATTAAAAGGATATTCAAGGTTATAAAGAGACTTCCAACTCCAGCCCACCTTTGAGCTACAGAGGTAAAATTGCCCCAAAATTAACTTAATGTGAAGGAAAAGACATAAATAGTAAATTATGAAAAACAAAAACAAAACAAAACATTAGGCTGTTTCTCCCTGCTTCCCTCTAGCTCTTACCCACAATGAGAAAATGTGGCCTTAAGGGAAACATTAAAGCAAAGGCAGATTTCTGATTAAGTACGATTGCAGTCCTCCCGTGTGGGTTTGCTCTTTTCTGTGACATTAATTGTGCAAGTACTGTTTAATGAGTCACATGGTGTGAGGGTATATGGGGAATATGGGAGTTCTGTACAGCATCCTCTTGATAATTGCTTCTCACTTTTTCCAGACATTACTTAAAGAACTCATTTGGACAAAATGTGAGCAGCGATTCACCTAAAAGAGAATAAATGAAGATCTGAGGCGTTCCTGCTCTACATCATCCCACTTAACAATGAGATATTTGAAAATGATGCCTCTGCACGGTTTCCTAAAAAGCTTCTTTTCTATTACTCATGTTTGCACACAACTCAGAACTTGTCTGTCCGCATAACAATTGGCTCAGTGAATGTCAAACACTCCTCCGACATACGTGGCCACAGAGATAAGGTTAACAGCCCCTCAAAAGTGCTGACATGGTGAGTTTTTCAAGCATTTCCCCCCTCTCTGTTCAGTGGGCTTATCTTTCCCTGCAACAAGGACATGTTTCTCATAAAGTACACTCAGGCATGACTTTTCTTGGTGATGTGAGTAATTCATCCAAGTAAACAACATAATAATAAAGACTCTCGGCTACAACCCAGTACTGAGCAAGATTATAATGGGCTGCAGCATTGCAGCACCCAAGGACTTGTAGATCTCACTAGCCTTATTAAAAAAGTATTGTTCCTTCTAGTAAGTCATTTTTAACAATGGAAAAAATGCTGGGCTGCTACATTTAAAATTGGCTTCAGTGGCACACTTATTTTGAATTTTTCTGCTGCAATCAATAGAAACTTTTGAAGTATTTTTTGCTGTGGTGATATCTTGCAGATAAGCGAACCAGATGTTGCATGTATATTTGGCTCGCCTTTGTGAGAGAGATTTATATAGATGTTATCATTTGATGTGTTGCTTTATATGATATATTTTACAAATAGCATTCTTAAAATAAGTGGTCAGTTTTACTCTGTCATCCCACACCTGTTCCAAATACCTTCATGCTGTGTCTGTTTTAAACTTAGCTTCTTGCTCTGTAAAATGATGTTGACTGTAGGTGAGTTAGAGACTCTGTTTAACAGTTAAGTTATGTTGTGGTACTTTTGTAAATTTCCATGTCCCTTTAATGTGTTGATCCGACAAGCCTTTAGAGGATAGTGTTGTTTGTTCTGCAGTTCAATGTGATAAAAATGTCACTTTGTTATTTGATGTTGCTTTGGTCCACACCTGTGTGCTGTCATTCTGGCATACATTTTTAAGGAGAAGTGTTCCTTTCTGATGGTTTTTCACTGACCTTCAGGGTTAGATACTGTATACAGAAAAAAACGGTGTATAAGATGCAGTCTATTTTGGGGAGTATCATGCTGGGAAAAAACACTTTTCTATAACAGACTGGTTTATTTGAATGCACCAGTAGCTATTAATTTATAAACACATATGTTTATACTCCAAACCTTTTTCATTTACTTTTATTTGAAACACAATTAAAACACACATATTACACTTGAAACAATGTGTCGGGTTGATGGTTAAGAGTCCTATAATGATTTGCTTAACTGAACTGGACCGTTATATTAACTCAGACCGGGTTCAGGTTAGGCTATGAGTTACAATAAATCTTTTAAAAAAACACAATAACTTTACATATTTGATACAGTGTGTACCTGTATGCTAACTCAAGTCCCAAAAACAGCTGGAGCACGCAGCACGTGCCTGATACTGCTGTTTATAGGACATTATAGTTCATAAGTGTGGACGCTCACACTAAGTTTTAGTTATTGTTCTTGGTGTGGACTGTTTGTGGCACATTCACTCTCACTCTCTCACTCGCACTCTTTCTCACAGAAATATGATACATTGTACTTCTGATTGTATTATTTGATTACATTGTTTCAAAACCTGACAATGCTCTCTTTATGTGTTTACTGAGTGATCAAGGAATTCTCCACTACACCTCAAACTGATGTATCTGAGACAAGAACTGCAATAAAGTAAAGGTCAAAAGATATAAAGATGTCTGGATCTGGAGCTCTTATCAGCATTGCAGGAAAAGTCCCAGCATATATTTCGCCTTTACTCTCTGAGCTCTGGACATTCAGTCCCTGCTGCCTCAGCCTGAGAAGATACTAAAAATATCTAGGGCAAATGTCTGAATCCTGTTTTAAGTTAATTCATTCCAACAGAGTTCGAGGCGTACAGCACTCTGCCAAACACTCTCTGCCAACTGGGCTTCATAAAATGATAATGAGAACGCTGCTGTCTGCTGACAATGAGATAGATGCAGCTAACACAGATGCACTGGCAGCAGATTGAGATTTGCTGCTTATTTCACTGTTGGGAAAATGCTGCATACTGGAAAAGAAAATTTGCTTTGAAAATATATTTATGATAGTTTGACTTTGTCTATTTGACTGTGTACATTAGAAAAACCATTCACTCAGAACTGAGTGCTGACACTGGGTGCCATGGTCTGGCAGATGATGGAGCTTTGCGCCCTACTTCTCCTGTCATTGCTGCTGAGAACACTTTTTATCCAGTGGCAGCAAAGTCAAAACAGCAAATTAATTTATCATAACCAGTCTATTTGGGAATAGCACTTTAAAAACTCAAGTGGAAGTGCTCTGTTAGCTCTGATAAAGTGAGCTTCGGAGCGTGTTAGCTGCTATTTCTGTAATCTAGCTGCTCATTGCTGCAGTGAAGAGCAAACATCTTTTGTTAACACTTGAGACCTGTGTAAGACCTTGGCTTCTGACGGTATTAATATTTCACTCCCTGTACATGAGATAAAACTTAAAAGACCATCAAACTGACAGAGTGTTTATCTGAAGGCCAGCTGACACAACAGATGGAAAGGGATGAATGTGGATCCAAATCTTTTCGATCTCAGTGGAGAGTATGGAAATCTGCCTTTTTTCCTCACACAGCGCGATACAAAGAATTCACTGCTTGACTCAAGATGCTACTGTGCCTGAGCAGTTAATGTAAGGTAACAACAGTGTTTCATAACACAATTTCATTCCTATACTATTTGTGTTGATAATAAATGTATTATTTCCTTCATAGTTTTATGATCTGTCCCATAAGATATAGTACTCTGTATTTCTCTGCAATCACTTCATTTATGTATCACCCCGTTTCTACATTTTTGAGTCTATCATGTTATTCTAGAAGCAACATTTCTATTTCTATGTTAGACTTAAATGGCATCTCCTGATTAATTGTAATCATACATACTGTATATGACCTGTTAAATTCCTTTTGTTAATCCTGACTGAGACATTCTGCCTAGTCAAAATGTTGGTTCCTCATCCTAATAAATAAATGCATTGGAGTTATAGTACAAGTGCGCCTGGCTTCATTGTCTATTTAACCTGGTCTGCTGTCATGGTACCGCTGCGCTGAGCGTTACTCTGCCTCGTGGGATTTTTTAACTTCAATTCAGTCTTTGAAGTCTGTTAAACCAGACAAGAGGTAATGAAGACAAATGGAGGCTTGCTGTTTAGCCTCATTATTGGAAATCACTCTTCTGTATAAATGTACAGCTCTGTGCTTTAGACTTCAGAGGGAGTGTCTACAGTCGTCTGAGGCTACAACAATTTGTTTTATGGAGTCATAACTTAAAGGATATGGCTGACAATTTCCTATATTTCTCTGTCAACAAATCTCATGTGCAGACCCAAATCAATGATAATTTGATCCTTCTACAAATACTTTGTATGTATCCAATGCCTGATATGTCTTATTCCTCTGTGCAGTAGACCTCCATTGTTGTTCTGAAAGTATTAAACACAGTTACGAGCTACTCTGCTGCACTAAATGACATGTTCCTTCACCACTAAGATTACCAATGATCACGTTTTCAGCCTCCAAAGACTAGTTCTGTGTAAGGCAGACGCCAACCATATCCTCTAAGTTTATATGAATGACACACACTGACTTACCAGCCAATTAGATTCATAGTCTAATGCAATCCAATGCAATAACTCTGTAATGAAAACTTTGTGAAGCTTTTAATGTTCTGTTTTTGCTGACAACACATCAGAAAGGAATTGATTTAACTTTATAGTCATTTTTTGTGGTGTTGTATTGGACTGCTAGTGTTTCTAATGTTTTGTTCACATCTCTGTTCAGTTCAGATCTTCATTGTCCCACAAGAGTGAAGTTTTTCAGAAAGGCAGTATAATAAAAGCACAGAAAGACAATAAAATATTAAAAGTGCCATCTCTGTACAAAAAAATCAGACAATAAGGATGAATCTTCAAAGCAAGAAAAACAACAACACAAAAAATAAATGTGAGAAAAATGACCTGTGTGAGGAATCAAGTAATTAGTAATGTGTTAGAAATAAATTAACATTTTTGGAAAGCTGTATCTGTGACCAGCAGACAGGAGGTCAAATTCTTTAAACTGGTCTTGAAATTTCTGGTCTGGATTTACATACAGTACTTACAGTACAGGGGACAGAATAGTAGACGGGCGTTGCAAACTAGCCTAGGCTATAAATGCTGTGGTATGTGGCATTGGTCAACACCAATAAATGTTAAATAAATTAGAAACACCTTTCAGTTGAGTGCCATCCAGCACAACAACACCACACAACAACCGGTTTTAAAAATGACCACAAAGTCTCAACAACTTAAAAATAGGATAAGATTTGTTGCAGTGCTTTTGAATTGGATTGCATTTATTTAACAGATGTACCCAGTAAATGAACCACTATGTATCAGATTCAGGTTTAACAAGACTACTGCAGTCATGTACATTAAGAGTTTAGCACATATACATGAGAGCAGTCCAGTCTAATTTACTTTCTTGCCCCAGTCAGTGTCAGATGAAGACCTCCTTGCATGACCTTTAAAATAGTTGAATCAGCCGTCTCAGTCCTCCATGGAGCCCTAACACGTGCATGGATTCACCTCAGTTTACACTGGCTGTAATTGATGTGTGAGAAGGCCATCCATAAGCATTCAATATTGGCATCTGGCTGGGGCACAGGAAGACTGAGAGAGATGAGATAAAAGAGCATTTTTCATTCACTACCCTCTCAGAGGTGGAGGCATTCTAGGATGTTTACCTGAGCATGTTCCTTGTTTTTTATGTGCACACATCTGGCTCTTTTAAAAAGTATGCAAATCACATCAACTTTGGGCACTTTCAAGAAATTAAATTAAACAAAATTCAACAGATAATGTTGAAGGTTATGAAGATACATACAGTATATTATACTTAAATATAATCCTTAGAACAGAAAATGATGTATTTATGCAGGTACCCTGCAGGAAAGTGAATTTTTCTGTTGTGAATTTGATATAACCCCACTAGACCAAACTGTGTTTGTGCATATTTGAAACACACAAGACAATAAAGCCTTTGAGCCTATAATTAAATACACTTTGCTTGTGTTTTCATCTTATCACTTAGTACAAACACTATCATTGTATGGTGAGATTGTAAAATATAATGTATTAATTTTGTTATTGGGCTATACAAATAAAGACTTGCTTATACATTAGGGTGTGCGTGAATGTTGTGGTTTTTGAGCCAAGAAAGCTGTGAAGCCAGATAAAAAGGTTGAGGCTGGAAAAGACAACAGACAGGAATCTGAAACAACAATGAGAGCAAGAATAGCAGCATCCTGGGAAAAAAGACTGGGGGAGATGCCATAAAAGTGTCTTTCATGTCAGCCCAACCGGAGCTGCATGAATAATTTCAGCAAGTAACAACCATTTTCTATTTTACTTTGTGAATCCACAGTTTTGTAAATTATAAAAAAGCATACCAAAAAGAAGGTTAGCCAAAAAGCCAACTAAGAGGAAATCTTGTTTTATTTGTGCCAATACTCACTGTAGATTGAGAAAACACTCAATCCATTCGACACTTATCCATTAAATAGCTGTACACTGATGTGGTGACTGCCAACATTTAAAGTGTGACTGAAGACGCAAACTTCTATTTTAAAATCTGCTGTCCGGTTGACTACAGGTAACATACTCTCACGTAATGGTCACAGTTCAACTCTGTACTAAAACAATCAGGTGCCTAAATGAGCACCGACGTGTTAATCTTGCTGTAATAATTCCTCTTTTCATACTGACCATTAAGAGATCCATTCACAATGCACTTTCAGTGTAAATGACAGAATCCACAGCCCTCCTTCTGTAAAAAAATGTATTCAAATGTTTATTTAATATGAAGCTTCAGCCGCCCAAATTGGTCAAATCAAGTCAATATCTTTCAGTTACTCTTTTTGTTACTTTCACGGACGCTTAACAAACACAGTTTGTTGAGACACAATGAGGGAATTTTAAACTAATAAGACTGTAATTGATATCCACTTTATTTGACTAGCTCAGACTGGTGAAGTCTCATTATCCTCAGATAAACAGATAAATATGAGGACTGTGGATTTTGTCCTCCATCACTTACATTGTAAGCACATCTGAATCAAGTCTTCTTAAGGTCAGTATGAAGAGGAGGAACAATTACAGCGAGAAAAGCCTGTTTCAGTGTTCATTCAGACACCTGACAATTGTTTTAAAACATACTTGAAATATTAACCAATCCATTAATCCATGACTGACTTGCACAGTTGCTTCTTTATGTACAAATATGCTTAGCTGCCTAATCCTGAGGGGTGGTGTAGGGGATATAAGAGTTAAACTGCTATAATGCTATAAAAGTGATTGGTACTGACCATCTAATATTTTATATTTAATGCCTTAACTTTGCTTTTAAGAGATTGCAAACCCTACAGACAAAGGTCACAGTGGTCACTACTGTTGCAGGACATTTGCAATAAAAGACTGAATCTCTGGAGCCTCAAAGCCTGGTGACAGATTAAACATCCTGTACCTTCACAGATCTTTGTTGCTATAAAAAGTTCTTTAATTGATTATACATGAAATACAAATTATCTTGTACCGGCTTTTATACAGTAAATTAATACTACAGAGACAGTGTATTGATCGCAGGCCCATGAGAGTAGTGCTACAGTTTAATTCACTGTAAATCAATCTGTTGCAGGTACATGGCAGTATCCACTAGAACGACTGTGTTGCCACATTTACAATGACCGAGCTAATGAGGAGATGTTACCTGCAGTCATGTACAGACTGACATTTTGATATCTGGATTTTCACCTACATGCTGTTTTGACCTGTTAATAATCTGTAGACTAAGCTCACAGGGGTTGCTCACATCAACTTAATACACTCAGACTGGGCTTCAGGCCTGCTGTGTGAGTGTTAGGTCAGGTTTTCTTTATTTGTCTCCTGAGAGAAATTAGTCTCAGACCGGGCAGTGCTACATACGTGTGTGTATGTGTGTGTGTGTTTATCCTGGTGTCCCATTAGCAGCGGGGGGAAGTGTTGTTCTGACATTAGCTTACTTTACCATCCAGACTGTAATAGACCCAAATAAGGTTACCCTAGTTTTTCTGCAGCTGTTCAGTGCCAACCTCATCAAGATTGCTGTCAGCAACTCACCAACAAAACACACCACATCTCCACACTCACACATAATAACAACAGAACATTTCTCCTGCCTATTCTCATCGGGAAATTTTACAATGAGTGTGTGAAACCAAGAGGGAGAATGCTACAGTTAAAGGGTAATTCCAGTATTTTCCAACTTGGACCCTATTTTCCAATTATTTGGGTTCTAAGTGACTACCTTGCTTCAGCTTTTATACACAAAAGGAGCTGCAATGTAATTCTTGGAGGCATTTGCACCCGTCAAAGTACGTCCATTAAATGTGCTTAATTTTTCCACTGACAGGCTGAGATTGTTATTATACGTGTCTGACAATGAAAGTAAACACAGGAACTAGCCATCTGTAGCAGCATTATGGCTAAGACTCATTACATTGAAGCCGGTTTCCAGACTGCCAGCTCAATACTGGACCATTTCCAGACATTTTTGTCCCCATTAGCCACTCAGATAAAATGATGAAAAATACTGGAATTACCCTTTAAAGTTTTCTAGCAATCCCATGGGTGCAATTACAGTGTTGGGCAACAATTGAACAGTTCCTCTGCAGAAGACACAGCTGTTTGCTATCCTATTCCACGCATGCATTATGCACATACAGTAGGGAGCACTTTGCTAAATCATGAACAAAAGCGTAATTTGTCATTCACATTGATACACTGAAGCATATTGCAGCCCTGTGAGTACATGTTCATTGGGGCCTTTAAGATCAATTATGCATCATGTCTTTTATTAAGGTTTAGTGTACAGAGCACCCTTGACACGCATAAGCACTTCTTTTATCTGACATCTGTTAAAAGTAAAAGCAAAATTACTGTAATCACATCTGATAAATTGGAATAATATAAATTGTGAAGTATTGAATTTCCACCAAGGACATTGATTTTCTTCTTTTCTGACATAACCCCACATGAAGACTTGCCTTAAGCGCAGTGGAGTCCTATGCTTTATAGTCGAATATAGCCTTTTTCACTCAAGCCTGTAGCAGCAGAGTTAAAACTACTTGAAAACCCATTTTCATGGCTGCTTTTACAGCAGATTTTCATTTTTTTGACCTGTGTCCAATCTCTGGGCTATTTCAGTAATGCACCTACAATACTAGTTCTTTGTTTTGTAGAGAAAAAAAAGCTTCTTAGTGCTTAATTCCTCTTTCTTCTTGTTCTTTCTGTCCATGGGGCAATTTAATCTAAATGCAAGATTGCTTTTGTGACATATTGTTATGATCTACATGAGAAGAGTTATGAAAGAGATTCAACAGAACTGATATGAGAATGATGAGAAATCTGTCATCACTGCAGCAAATCAGTCATGCAAAACATGTTGCATGCACGAAGTGAGGCAATGTACATAAATCTGATCGCTGGCTGTTCACCTTGCTCAGGTGGAAAAAGAAATGATACACAGCTGGATGTTTTTGTTGTTGTTGATAGGATGTTTGTCAGGGGTCAACTCGTGGTCAGGGCTTTGTCATGTGAGGGACAACAGGAAGTTCTCTCTGTGCAGATAAGTCCACAAACTAATCTGTCCGCTTCAGCAAAACTGCAACAAATCTTGGGACTCAACTAAAATCTGCTTTTGCACGAAAGCTTTTACCTAATTGCTCAGGGCATGAATATTAGTTATGCTGGTACCAGAAATAAATTATTACACAACAGCACAAGAATCTTGCTTGAATCACTTTTACACACCCGACTTTCAACCACTCGAGTATTTAATCTGGTGCATGTGAAGGCAGTGAAAACACCACCAATCAATAAATATGAAACATATTCCAGTGTGTTTCTTGTGCAGTTTTCATATGGTTCATGCTGTTATTCATTCATGGCTTAGGCCTGACTTCCACCCACAGATAGAGACAATTAATGATTGTCTCCAGACCGCTTCAGCTCTGCTTGTTCAGATGGTACAGTCGGTGAGAGCTCTGCAATGATTTTCCCCATGCCTGTCCTACCAAGAGAAATTTAAAATGACTTGGAGTCATGCAGCAAGACAATTGGAGTCATCTTTCTCTCCACATGCAGCATTGCCATGACAGGAAACTGTGAGCACACTGCTATGCATAATGCATTCTCTAAAACTGCACCCTGCGCTGGTCCATGGGGGATCTTGGGCACTCAGCCTACTCCTGAAAGTCTAATGAACTGAGCTAATCAAATCACATGAGTGGGGGGATCAAATGGCACTCATAACCCACATTATATTGTGGCGTGTCATGGCTTGAGGCTTGGCAAGAAAATAGCTACTCCTCCACCTCTGACACTAGGTGTTACAGCAGTGTGGAAAAGACAGTGGTCATCAAGATAGGCTGTAAAAAGGGTTAGACAGCAATCACACTGGTGTGCTGTGGTGTTGTGTCAAAATGACAAACAGCAAGAACACAAAAAGAGAGATCATTCTAGCAGACGTGACAGCGTGGAAGGGGATGAAGTCAAGTAAATATAATAAAGACAGTCATAGAGAGGGAGGGTGTGGGGCAGAGATAAACAGACAAAGACAGATGGAATAAGAAGTGATGTGAGAATGCATGCCAAAATGAGAAGATGTGTTCTCACCAGCTTGTTAAAGGCGGCAACTTGCTCTTAGCCCCAAGGGACCTCCAGAGCTTCTCACACATATCCATAAATATCTCTGCAGGAGTGTGTGTACAGCACCACTGCATCATCCCTGGAGGGATATAAGAAATGAAGCTGCCACTGCCTCTGACCGTACAAAATGTGTTGACTCAGATGAATAGAGGCAATGGAGATAGTGCACATTGCTCATAATTTAGAATAGATAAAATGAGATCCAAGATGTAAGACAGTTCAAAGAAAGCCTCAGATGAGACCATTTGTAGAATTTACGGGACAATTTGTGAGTCACCAAATTTAATTTAATCATCAATGTCACTGCTGAGAACACTGCAAAAGATTACAACCACAGTTTAAAGTTCTAGCCTATAGCACAGAAGAAAGTTTGAAAAGGTCAATTCGACATACAAAGCATTGCTGTTATTAACACCAATGCAGGTCACTGACTGCGCAGCCATCTGCCTTCGTAGCATCACTGCTGCTGCCTGACAGCGCTGTTGTATTTCTCTGCATCACAACAAGACAGAAAAAACAGCTCATCCTCCTGACCTCAGCAACCTTTGGCTTGACACATGTAAACAATGCATCTGTTTTGCATTCTGTTGTATTCTTCTTTTTTCTATTCTTATCACCAAGCTTATATTCTTATTGTTCTAGAGCATATCAGCTGGTGAACCTGTGATTTTGGATAAATAAGTACTGGTTTAAAAAAATATGTACTGGGGCTCAGATTTGAAGTGTTAATGAGGATTGCTAAATTGTATGGAATGTGAAAAAACCAAGGACAAATATAAAAATAAGTCCTGGATTGTATCATTCTATCCCTGAAAAAGTAGGATAAATTATATTGTATAATAAATTAAGTCTTATCAATAACCTATTATATTTTTGTGTTATTTTTCCTGGGTGTATTACTGCTTACCAGATCATGTCAAAACCAATCATATGGCATAAGTATGGTGTCATGAATGTATATAAGAATTAATTGGATCAATATTTCACTCAAGTTGAAATATTGTCATTGTACTACTGCAGCTGAAATATATGTGCCAGATGTGACTGTACTCACTCATGTGATGCCAAAAAAAGTAAAAATGTGCCGACAAAAGTGTGATCCAATAACTAAAAATGAAGCATAATTAAGGGAAATTAGCTTTTAAATTACTGCAAAGTGATGTATCATAATCTAAAAATCAACTCAAGTAGTAAAATTACAATTAATTACATGCTGACTTGTCTCTTGGCTGTATTAAGTTGCCCCATGCAGCTTGCACTAATGTAAAGTGCACCCAGCTGTGTAACTTATCACAAAACATAAGATGGGGATAGTAACAGGGGCTCAACTGGTTTCCCAGACTGAGATCAACCCACTTCAGTTCACTTAATCACCAGCAAAATGTATCTCATCTCTAACATAAGGTTTCCACAGTGTGTGTGTGTGTGTGTGTGTGTGTGTGTGTGTGTGTGTGTGTGTTGCGAATGAGATAATTAACTGTAAAGCAGAGTGTGATTAATGAGCTTCTGGGAGCGAGGAGAGGACGCACACTGTGTGATAAGAGAGGAATGTGCAGCAATCCCAGGTATAATCCTGAAAAGTGAGCGGTGTGCAAATGTAGGGGGAGGTGGTCTATTGTTGGCCATGGTCACCATAGCAACAACCCCATTTAGCAGTAACCCCCCTCCTTTCTATATTGACAACTAATTTACAAATATTACAAATAGTTGGATGTGATTGTTGCATACAGGATATGTTTTTATTTATTTTATGAAAGCATCATGACGATGAGATGAGTCAGCCAGTGTTACAGAGAGAGCGATCCATCAAACCATCACAATCTGATCAGCTCTGTTTTATACATTGTGCTGCTTTTTGTTTATTCTCTGTCATACAGGACAAATAACCCTCTATATTTGTGACATTTTTTTATGTAATGATGAAAAAATTAATAATATATAGACTTTACATTTTTACTTTTTAATTATTTCCAGTGAAAACTGAAATGAGCATAACAGATAGTTTCCTACATTTGATGGACAAATTACCTTCTACATCTTTACAGGGTCCATATTGTCATTCAGTTGTGTCCTCTCTCTTGGCGCCATCTTTTGGTGAAAAACACAAGTCAGCTCTAAAGGGATGCTTTACATTTTTAAATTCAACAAACTTGTTGTGGCTCCACACAGTCAACCTTATAGAGGGCTAAATTTAGGATTTTGTTTATTACTGATCGCTAAAATAGACCCATTGGTAGGTTTGCTGTTAGCATTTAAAAACACAAAATGATGTTTTCTTTTGAATATTTTCAACCTTGAAAAAAGGGTTAAAAGTGGGGAATCAAAACACTAATAACAATACTTGTGGCATGTCTCTCATTATTAGACAACAATTGTAATTCTGACTTCATAGTTTTGAATTAAATTGTGCAATTTAGAGATACAGGTCAAAATTGTAACGCATGTCAAAACTGAAATATATTATACAAATCTAAAATATTTATACTATATTCATAAATCAATTAGTTGTTAACTAATAATCATCAAATACTTAATAATTGATCAATTGTATTGAGTCTGTTTTTTTTTTGTTTTTTTTAAAGAAAAAAGTGTTCAAATGATCTGATTCCAGCATCTCAAGTGTAACTATTTTCTGGTTTCATTGGTCTTGAGGACGTCACACTGGGCTCTGGGAAACTGTGACTGACATTTTTCACAATTTTCTGACGTTTTGACGGACCACACAATTAAACGAGAGAGTTTAGTCGTTAATGAAAATAATCCTAAATTGCAGCCCTTAACAGATGAGCACGTGCGTTTGACCTCTTGGTGGTAGTAATGCATCAACGTGGACACGTGCACTACAGTCATAGCGGAGAAGAAGAAGAATCAGGAAGAAGAACCAGGAAGAGGCGTTGAGTCTCAAATTGAAAACAGAAATGGCGGGTTTGTATAAGCAGCTGTTAGCACTGTAAAGTGAACATGTCAATACTGAGCAGATGTCTGTGATGTCGAAGGTTGGACCGAAGATGTTCACAGTGCAAATTAAGGGCGTAGCTAAGCAACAACGGGCGGGTTATTGCTAACTAAAGCTAGCGAACAGTGTCCCTTGTAGTGTGAGTTAGCTACACGGAGCGTCTTTCCTCTTTATTGCCAACATTACATTAAGTTGTCGTTAAGTGCCGTGACCAACCTTAAATTCACACGTTATTTCCACACTTAAACCGGTCAAATAACGGGGTCCGGCGCCAGGCAGCAGCTCACCTGTGGACATCCAGTGAACACACACACACACACGATGTCAGTCAACGGGAAAGTCCTCCCACACACTCCACTGGCAGTGGACTTCTGGCAGGTGAGGAAATGTCTTGGCACCCGGCTGTTCTTCCTGTCCCACATGCACAGCGACCACACGGTGGGTCTGACCTCCACCTGGAGCAACAGACCCATATACTGCTCACCGACCACCGCCACTCTGCTCAGACTCAAGCTGCAGGTGAGGGGCCCACTGTTGTCTCTTCGTTATAAAGGCTGCATTACAGCAGTGATGAAACTTCCCAGACTGTTCTAAGACAAATGTCTTTACTCACTTTTTGTCATTATATCCGGATTACTGATTATTATTTATTGTGAATATTTCACTCATTATTCACTCATTACTTAATTACCATTATTTTATTATAGTTTTTTACTACTACAGTTTTTATTGCTTTTACATATTATTTTTTAATGACACTCTTCTGTTTTTACTATCAATTTGCTGCTACATTAATGTAAATGTTCCCATCGTGGGACTAATAAAGGGATATCTTATTATTTTCATACTCATCACATAATTCAATGACCCCTCATGTTCACCTGCATTTGTTTCTCTGCTGATTTTTACAAGCCTTGAACCGTCAAGTGTATTGCTTCAATAAGGAAGATTATACTGTATGTTTGCACAACTTTGTGTGCACGTTTCAGAGGAAAATTGGGTATTAAGATGGTTAGGAACATATTGTTAAGTTTAACATTTTTCTATTTGTTTCTACTTCTGCTTAGGTGAAAGAACAGTGGGTCCATCCTTTGGAGGTGGGCGAGCCATACCTGCTCCCACTGGATGACATCGGCAAGGAGAGTCTGACAGTCACGCTGATAGATGCCAACCACTGTCCGGGTTCTGTCATGTTTCTCTTTGAAGGCTACTTTGGCTCGATACTGTACACTGGTCAGTGTCTAAGATTTCAATATAATTTTATTTATTTTTCCTTTTTCTCTTCATTATCATATGTACAGCTACTATATTGAATACAGTGGTGTGGACACTGACACATTCTTGATTTCAGGTGACTTCAGATATTCTCCCTCAATGCTGCGTGAGCCGTGCCTAAGGACAAACACCACTATAGATGTCCTGTACCTGGACAACACCAATTGTGACCCCAACCGCAGCCTGCCATCCAGACAGCGAGCCACTCAACAAATCAAAGAGATCATCCGCAGCCACCCCAACCACAATGTTGTCATAGGTAATTTTGTATAGAACTTTCTAAACATGCTTTATGTGCTGTCACCTCATTTCAGCAACATTAATAGCTGGCTTTCTGCCATCTGCAGCTTTTGTTGGTAATCTTAAACTTAATATATTTTATTTATTCTGTCTCACATTGTGGTTATTTGTGTTGTTGCTGAAACTATTGAGTGAGAAGTTAATGCTCTCCCTTGCTACCCTGCAGGTGTGTATGCACTGGGTAAGGAGTCCCTGCTGTTGGAGCTGGCAATGGAGTTTAAAACCTGGATTGAGGTGAGCTTTGAGAGGATGGAGACCCTCAAAGCCCTTGAGCTTCCTGACGTCTTCACAACTGACCTGGGAGCCGGCCGTATCCGAGCCGTGGACCAGTCAGAGATTTGCACTGCTGCTTTACATCAGTGGAACAAAGACCAACCCACTTTGGCCATCTTGCCCACCAGCAGGCCGCTGGTCTCCTACCACCCCAATGTACATGTGGTGCCCTACTCAGACCACTCCTCTTACCAAGAGCTGGAGGATTTTGTCTCTGCACTCAAACCTACCACCCTGCTACCCATTGTAGGAAACTGTGTTCCCGAAAGCCTCTCCGCCTTACTACCCAGCAAAAAACACCATGAAATACTGGTGCCCGAGTCAGTCCGACACTACATGTTGAGGCAGCCCGAGAGCCACCGCAGCTCTTCAGCATTCACAAGCCTTCGCCGAAGACATTTCCAACCCCTTGCTCCCAAAGGGGTGGTGTTTGAGTCTCCTGTAAGGGCATCCAGGATGTCATGTGAAGAAACCTGGGAGGCAGAGTGCCTGGAGCAGGATGACACTGAGGAAGAGATGGATACAGAAAGCTGTGGAAAAAAACCTGACTGCATCCTTATTGACCTGAGCAAGGAACTTGCCCCAAACAAAAACAGAAAAGGGGCAGGAGACCTATGGAGCCTCAACATTGTCCAGACAGTCTCTGAAGAAATGTTGATGGCAGAGACGGTGCCACTCAGTCAACTCACACAGAGCAACTTTGCTCCGATGGAGATCGTGACAAACACCAGGGCCTACTTGAAGCCTGTCAAGACCACAAGAGCATCTTTTGGAACTGAAGCCAAAACTGTCCGTGAGACAGCATCAAGTGAAAATTACAGTCGGCAATGCAGACGTGGAAATGTTAAGAACAACCACATTTTATCAGATGGTGATGGAATTGATCAGGACGACAACACAATGTTAAATGACAATAACACGAGTCAGCATAGCGGACATGGAACTGATCATAACAACAGTGTGATGTTATCACAGAACAGCCCTGATAACTGTTCCTGTGCTTCATCCACCTACGTTTTAGAAGAGCAGCATGAATATGTAGGGGAGGCTGAGAACAATATTTTAAAGTTTCTCCCTTTCACAGAGGAGGACCTGAAAACATGGGGCCTCCTGGAGAAGAGCTTTCTGCAACAGTTCCCCCTCTCTCCTTTAAACAACACAGAAAAAGAGGATAGACAGATAATGTGACCTGATGTCCAAGTTTTTGCTATTCTTTAGAAGCCTTTTGGTGTTTTGTTTTGTTTTATGTTGTTTTGTTTTGTCTGTGTTAACATACGCACTTTAAAGCCATCACACTGTTTTTTGCTTTCTCCTCGGTACTGTTCTACTTTATTTAATTTTCCTTTGCTTCCATTTTGTGTAGGTGGCAGTAATCTGGAGTTTAGAGTTATAATTAATGACTTTTTGGAGCAGTATATACATTTCACAGCATGGTTGAGGCTGAGGCACAGCTCACATTTTAACAATATAGATAAGTAAACTAATAACTCTTAGTGTTTTTGCCTCGAGAGCCACCTGTCTCTGAACACTTGTTTGTCCTTCATTTTCAAGTAAGTGAAAGTGAGAGTTATTTGAAATGACAAACTCAAGTGGATGGAGCATTTTTTTCTGCACAGTTAGCTAAAAGCCAAAATTCATTTGGAGCCTAAAAACTGAAATTAAGTGAAAAAATGTGCCATGTTCCAGATTAGCCTTTTTCACTTGAACGTTTATTGATGTATTTCTGCCATGTGTCAGTGGTGGCCTTTTCAGTTTTAAAGAACATTTTAAACATTGCTGTCAGTTGTTTCTCATCAAAAGTTTATTGTGGTTTTGGTGGTAATTCAAGTGAAAGTTTCAACACTGGTATTTTGTCATGGAAAAACTCAAAAGTGTACTTCCTGTGATTGTTTTTATAACTGAGTTAGGAGAAGATGTGCAGAGAGAATGTGAAGTATTTTTTCACCTGTTCTGCAGCAGCTGCAGCAGTGTTTTTTCCTTTAGTTGGAAGACAAAAACTGAGTGAAACACTCAAACACTCAGTTGCACCAAAAACACTCAGACAAACATTTTATATCTTAGTAATTGCTCATAATTGGAAGAAAAACTACTGAATAGCATTACTATCACTGTATCATTATTACAGTTTAATGTAAGTTCCATACAGTTGTTTAACCAACTTTGCCAACTTTAAATAGTAGCTGCTGTTTTTTCTTTGTTTTGATCAGAGGTGATGTAAACCAGCGGTGTGCAGCTCGGCTGCCCCCATTATGAATTTAACAGCTCAGTCAGTTTTAATCCTAAACCTTACCTATAGGACTGACATGCTCTCTGAACCTCGTAGTAGAGCTGTAAACATTGTAAAGCCATACTTTGCCTTTTTGTGTGGTGACAAAACACTTTTTCTGTGAAGTTGTTGAAAGTGTTAATAGGAAAACCTCTGTTACATCCATCTTTCAGTTTTGGACGAAGTAGAATAGTTTGGTAAAGAAAAAATCAACAAGTATTTGTGAAGACAAAAATAATCTAAACTGTAATACCTGTAATTTATATGTTGAATAAAAATTTAATGTGTGAATTGTGTCTACTATAAATTACCCTTTTAATTTGTAAATGTGTTTTTAGGCCGGATGACAAAGTAGCTTTATTTTTAATAGGATTTCTGCAGGTCTTTAAAAGTCAAAACATTGAATCGAGTTCCCTCAAAAGAAGGTTTAGAAGGTGTTGAATAGTCCTAAATTTCAGTTGCAAAAGTCTTTATTTCCAGGCACGTACATTAACATAAGTGTTTAATATATTTGTCAGCTGTTGAATGTTATAAATATATAAATGACATGTTAGACTGGTGCTGCAGGAGACTGTTTAGTCTCACTCAGTGCCATCAGACCTGTAGCCACTGCTAACTACAGTAGCTAAGAAAGCTCATCATCTCATAATGGGCTTAAATTGAGGATTTCAGGATTAATCATTTTTAAATATGTAAATCCATTCATTTTCTGCCGCTTATCCAGGTTCAGGCTAATTTAATTAATCATTGTATAGCATAGACATTAGGGCTGTAAATCGATTCAAATATTTAATCATGATTAACCGCATGATTGTCATGAGTTAACTTGCAATTAATCACACATTTTTTATTTGTTCTAGATGTGTTTTAAAGGGATGTTTTTCAAGTTTGTAATACTCTTATCAACATGGGAGAAGACACATGCTTGCCTCATGCAAATTCATGTTTATTATTATTGAAACAATACAGAACAATGGAATACTGCATGCTCAAATGTTTTTATAAATACTACTTGAGTATGTCTCTTCTGCTTTTATGTCAGTTATACTTTTATACTTCAGACAAATTAGCTTTCTGTTAGCCACAAACTACAACAGAGGAATAATTTATAAACCTCTCTCTCTTTCTCACACAGGCATACACATCTCTTCATTTATCTATTTATTTTTGGCACACCGAGAGTCCTGTCATTGATGTACAGGGTGTCCACAAAGTCTATTTACAATTTTAAAAACAAAATCAATTGATTAGATATGTTAATCAGATTTGTTCTATGTACTCAGTGGTTATCAAAGTTTTTAATCACGCTGCATTTGTGTATTGTATATCAAACAAAGATATGGGACATCAACGACCTGAAGCAAAAGATCATTGATGCCATTGCCACCATTGATGAGGCTATGCTAGAGCAAACATGGCAAGAAATCAAGTACCGTCTTGATGTGCTTCGTGCAACTAATGGTGTGTTAAATTTCCACAGATTTGTCTATTCATTTGCTTTTGTAATACATTTGCTAAATTGTAAAGAGACTTTATGGACACCCTGTATTTCTGTCGACACACCCTCTTGTTCTAGATATCTTCTTAAATCTGACTGAGTTACTGATTTGACCGCCAGATGGCGCCACATAACCAAAATAACCAATTTCAATGCAACATGGTTTATGTTGCATTCATGTGTTGGTGGAAAATCCAATCTCTAACATCTATGCCGTGAATTATTCATTTTTTGGCAAATTTTCAACCGGTAAAATGTGAATTTTCTATGAGTGCTGAGACATTGACTTGAGACTTTTAGGAGGCACAGAGCACTGATGTTGAATCAATAATATCTTGGATAATAGTTATGTGTAGCCTAAGACTTTTAAAACGTTCTGCTTTTGTTTTAATTCTGGTTGATTTTGAGATGTCAGCGATGACATGAATTGAACAGAAATGTAGCCTACCTCTATATGTATTCTTTATCCGGATACAATATCAATCTGCTCTGATATGCCTAATTTATTTACCAACCTAAATAGTCCATATCCTATTGTAATGTGAATAGTCTACAGAGTATTTTGCAACAGGGCATCATAGAAAAAAATCCCCCTAGTGGCAGCTCCAGCAGTTGGGTGTAGCTACATGGTGGTTAAATAGAAGAGGAAGAGGCAGGCATATCAACTGTATGCTTGGCCAGCAGGTGGTAGTTGAGTTATCTTTAGGATCCATATCTGCTTGTTATCCAAATCGTTACTGCTGCATCGCGTCCTTATCTCCCAAACTATGGGCCGGGACAAGGGTCAAACACAATAGTGTTAATCGCGCGTTAAAAACGTTAGTGTCATTAAAATTAATTTTGGTTAATGTGTTAACGTTGACAGCCCTAATAGAATTTTTGTTACATACTGCTGGGAAGTACTGAAAAAATGTGATATATTAATAAATTATTGGCCACATTCAGCTCATAAATGTTTTTTACTAAATTGCAATCTATGTGGTATTAAGAAGTCCTGAATTGGGGTGGAGAAACCCTGAAACAGCTGTTTTCTGATGTAATGATGTTATTCTCCCCTAAGATGGCAGTAGTTTGTTAGAATTTCAGCTGGTCTTTTTTATTTAATTAGGGTTTAAGGTTTTTACAGCACATCTGATTCCTGTAAAAAAAAAAAAAAAAAAAAAAAAAACATATAGCATGCTGAGCAGTAATGACTCAGCTCTCAGCAAAATCCCATTGGCCCTCCACAGTTTTTCTATTAACATTATAATGCCAATTAAGATAATTAAAAATGCTACATCAGTGTTATGTGTTTCGGAAGTTGATGAATAGCTACAAAAACGGACTGAAAATTAGCAGATGCCTGCTGTTCTTAATGCGAAAGCTAGGTTCAGAGCAATTTAAGTCTTCCCATATTTTTATAAATATTTCTATAAAGTCATTATATGAATACAGCACTGAAGCATGCATACTGCACTACCTGACAACAGAGCAGGACTGGCTGTCTGTCATCACAGCCACCACAAAAAGATAGTTTGGAGGTCCACATGCTTTGTGGTGCCCCTGAGTAACAACCATAGATAACCTTCAATCCTCCATTCACTAATGAAACATGACCTTTTCCTCTTGTCAGGGATCAAGCAGTAAGGCAATGAGGAGACAGGAATATAAATTCAAAAGAATAGGGTCTATTTACCCTATTCTTTTGAATTAATTAAAACTAAAAATTAAATATTTTACAAAAACCAAGGCAAACTATAAAAGAGGTCAACAAAAGATAACTATACTCAATATAACAACAAAAAACTGAGGTGTTAAAAGAACAGACCTGACGAAACGACATGAGGGAGCACATATATAGTGGCTTAGCCAAACCAAATAATACACAAGGGGAAAACAAAATGGACGCCAACTATAACTAAATACAAAGCAAGCTAACTTGGCACAGCAGGAAGTGGTCCAGCCTGATGAGCTTGGCCCAACATTTAACAGTGCTCCACCCTTAGCACTGCTTTTTGGTCCACCAGGAAGAGGCCTCCCGCAACCACGGTAACTCAAAACAAAGAAATAAATTATTAATATAACAGAACATTTTACAGAACCCTACATTGCTTAAATGTGTGCATTCTGACAATGCAAGGTTCAAAAGAAATAAACAACTTCTAAATCAAACAAACTGTGTGGTATGAAATTGTGTAATGTTAATTGTTTGGTGTGGCTGGCTGCAAATCAAATTAACCTGTGTAGAAAATCAAACTAAAGTGAGATTTTACCCTGTTTGGCTGTGGCCATCACACCTCTTATAATCCATACTCCAGCAGAGGGTGGGCTCTAAACAGAAATGGTTAGCTCGATGAAGGACAAGTAATAAATAACTTAAAATGTACTGGAATATAATTTGTCCTCAAAGCTTTAACAGCCTTATTGATTTCATAGCGACTATTTTCTGTTTTGTACATCTCCTCCTCATCACCTGCTAACAGCTCTAAACAAACACCATCAATCCAGCTGTATAAACATTTTTAGTTAGGCCAGTTCCCATCCTTCGTTACACTGCACTTTGAAAAAGTGCCTAATAAAGTTGTATGCTGTGTTCAGAAAGCTCAGAGGCATCATGCTGAGATGTCATAAATCACCGTCAGTGGGTTGTCAGATTGACATGAGCTGCCAACAGGAGTGTCATCTCGTGCGCATAAAGGATGAATGAGTGGCTTCTGCGTGGGGCTCCTCTGCATGTGGGAGACGGCAGAACAGGGATTAACAATCAGACATGGGCTCAGAGGTGACTGTGTGGAGCTGACTACTGATGATGCCTTCACGGCTGGACGCAGGAGTGCCACAGGGGCCTATGTTCAAGTCTGTGAGGTGACTCACCTTTCTGGACTAAACCATCTATATAAGGACTCCAGGTTTTCAAATCTCAAGGCACAAGAATATACTTTAGGGTGAGTGAGTTTTATAATGTCTTGACAACAAAGGATGTCCCTATTTGTGTAACGCTGAGATCAGTTGAAATGTAATCAGGATGAGACAACACCCAAAATTGAATTTGCATTAAAATTCCTGCGTATTTTACACAAACCTTCATTTTTCTGCAGCCCCCAAATTCTATTTTAAGGCAGTTCTCATGTATCGCAAAAACAGAAAAGATGTTTGTAAAGGAAAATATATTTTGACACTTTTTGAGAGTATGAAACCCTGGCAGTGAAGCCAGAAAATGAAAGGAAATGGAGTATCACATACCCCCCACAGGCACAACAGCAGGGTATTAGGGCTAAAGTAATGGATTCCTCACACACACCATTACTTCAAAATGGAAATCATAAGACCGCTGCTACCTGCAAGCCCAAGCCCTTTTCCAGGGGTAAAACTGCTTATAAAACGAGGTGGCTGTTACATTCACTCAACTTTCCCTTCAGCACAAATTAATATTTCCATTAAGGGTGGTGATCTGATTTTCACAGACTCATGTTACTTCATGTATTTGTGATGTTACAGTTTTACCAACACAGAGAATTTGTTGTCTACAGAGTTTACCCAGATTGACAGTGTGAATGTGTTAGTGTGTTTTTCTTTTTTCTGCCGTTGTAGAGAAGAAAGAAAGGATCCAGCTGGATAATTTAATGCTCTGTTGAGACAAGAGTTCTCAAGACATTCTTCAACTGTAACTATGTACTACAATTCAGTTCCCCTAAAGACACTCAAATAAAAAAAAGTTAATGCACATGTCAGACTGGCACACCAAACTTCTGTTCTATGTGTTGAAGTACTAAATCACAGTGTCCTAGATTCACTGTGACTATACAATAATACAGTATAGGTCAGCAAAAGGATTTGCTCACAGATTCTTCATGACCTGAGTATGGATGTCAAAATGTGTGCATCTGATTATCAGTGTTAATGGGAGCATAATGAATGAATGGTTAAAGACATTTTTCCTCAACCCCTTTGCCAGACTTGTTCTGTAACATTATGAATCATTTACTATAAACCCTTAAAAATCACCAAACATTTCAAAAATCTTATGATCGTTAAGATGACTCAGCTGTGGCTGCATCTGACATGAGCTGACATGGTGATGAAAGAAAAAACAGCTGAATGTCATTTTGTCTTCATCCATCATCAGTGAAAATACCTTCAAGGTTTTTATTCTATTAGTTTATTTGCCAGGGACAGTGCATATTAATAAAGATATCTGTAAATATGCCAGAATTAGCCCAAATGCTAGTTTTCATCTGTTGTCCCTGGCCAGGTGTGAGTTGAGGTTAATTTAGACTTTTCTGCCCACTTTCTAACTAGCTGTTGAGTTCAACTACAACACCTCATAGCTAGAAAGTTTGCTGTTTGTTGTGACAATAGTGAACCTCAACTTCATCTTAACTTTATAGTCCCTGAGTGAAGACATTTTTCTTCCAGTTTTGGGACACATAGAGCATGCAGAGACTTAAACGTAAGATGCTTAAAATAGAGTAAAAGCAGAAAACACTTGGAAGAAATAAGTAGAAAATATATATTAAAGACCATCATACAAGCTAACATACAATACAATGTACATCAAGTGACAGTATAACATTAAACCTGCAGTGTATCACACTAAAAACCAAGTATTGTAAAAATTTGTAAATGTTGTAATACAGATGGTTTATATTAAAATCTTTCAGGAGGCGTCTGACAAACTCAGTCGTTGCTCTACTAATTATAACACATGCTGCGCACATATTAGTTCATCAGTAATATTAGTTACAATAGATAACAATATGACAGGGGTCATTCTGCTGCCTGCTGAGTGAGATACTTTAAGTGGATACTACTAATAACACTTTTACTTCAATAAAGTTATGAATGCAGGACTTTTACCTGTAATGGAGTTTTTTCATGATGAGGTATTACTTTTATCTAAGTACATTATCTTCATACTTGGGAATTACAACCTTATTATAAGGTTTGGCTTTTCAGTACCATGGACAGCACAGAGTGAACTCCATTACCATCAATCACCCTATTACAGATTATTACAATTTGTGGCACTTGTTCTGATCACACATTTACAGAGACATTAATCAGTGATGTAGAAGAAGTCCTCACTCTCTGTGAACTATCACATATTGATGGTAGTGGTCTGAAGTAGAGGATAGCAAAGTTAACCATGTATTAAATTGACCTGACACAGCTGGAACAAGGACTTTCCTGGAGGCGAACAGAGCGGCCCTTTAACTCAGCCTCAGAGAAACTTTATTCCTTATTTCATCTTCACTTTAATGTCTCGAAATACTGAGTCTGTCAGTTTTTTTAGCAGCTCTTATAAGACAACGCCTCTCTGACAGAGATGCGTGGGACACAAGCACCCGCTCAGAGCTCAGTATACGTAGGTGATATCAGTGGAGCAGCGAGAGCCTTTCACCCAGCTGGGTTAGACAATAAGAAAGCCACTGGTTTCTGCACTTTGTAGTGATTTCTCTCAGTCCCCTTTTTCCCAGACTGTCGCAGAGAGTAGGAACGATAAAGCTGAGCTGTGTCACACCCACACAGCAGCAGGGGCTGTTATCTTTTCCCTCACAGTCTACTTCTATTTATGCCAGCATTTTCTGTGTGTGGGGGTACGAACACAAATGGCAATGTATGTGTTTGTGCGCCTTCTGAGGGGGTAAATACACAATGATGAGCAGGAGAAAGAAGGATGGGACTGAACACAGCAGTCACAAAACATCTTTGTTGATAGAAAAGAAGGATTTTGGGGGGGCAGAGGTAAAAGCTGCCAAACTCCAGCCAAAAAACAGGCAATTATTTCCAGAAATGTAGCTATAGTTTTGCAACTATCATAGAGGATAATTTTGAGTGATTCTCTTTCCTACAAACCCTCATTAAAAAATACAAGTTTCACACAATGCTCAGCCTAATTCTGGAAACACATCATGTGTTGATGGGTATCCTTAAATGTTTATACAATTCTGCACGTATGAAACGATCCTCACAAGAAACAGCAGTGCTGTAGTGAACAGTCTAACTCATTCATCACATTCTTTCACATCAAAAGAGCCTTGATCAGGCAGCCTTGAATTCACCAAGAGAGACCTTTTTTTCCACTCTATTTTCTCTTCATGCAAGGAGCAGTCATTCATCACTCTCTCTTTGTTAAGATCCCATAAGACCATAGGGAGTCTCTGACTTACACGGCCCAGATCCAGCTGCTTGTGGATAGCTCATAGGACAGTGCTTCCCTATGGGGGGCTCCATCTTCCCTCCTCGTTCCTACTGTACTCCTGCTCTCTCCTGCTGTCTCCCCTCCTAACTACAATATTTCTCCCTCCTCTGTGCTTCCCCTAATCTGCTTTACTCCTCGTTCCACCCTCCCACCCTTCCTCTCTCTTCTGTCCACTTGCCAGCTTTTCTTCGCTTGCTCTCATCTTTAAAGTCACCACAGTATATGTCAGTATATTCTCTTTTACCGGCCTCCTCTTCTCCTTGTCTTCTCCAGCCACAGATATTACAGTCCTAGTTTTAGGTCACCTAGGAGATTTTCTAGGGTGTAATAAGTTAAGGTAATCAAAATAGGCAGTGCAGGAACTATTATCTATGCACTATGTGAAGTTACCGCCTACTTTTAACTTATTTGAAATCTCTAAAGCCTTTTACTGCATGACAGGGTTTGTCAAGCTGGGCATTGTGTGCAATTTTCAATGTTCTGCTAAATGGTACACATCAACCAGGGAATGGCTCACACTACTGAAAATGGTTGATGGCTGCGGGCGGCATCAGCACTCTGAGATGTAGCTGCCATTTGATTTGTATGAGAAATACATGGTGTCTTACATCTCTAAAAAGATATACATTCTTTATTATGCTACTCCCTCAGCAGTTCATACAATCATAATTGTTAGCTCAAAATGTAGATTTGCAGTGACTAATAAATTAGTAAAGAATAGTAAATACATTATTTTACATTATTGTTTACTATATGATCAACTCAAAAAAAAGAAAAAACAAAAGAAAAAAATCATGAATGAGTAAAAGAGCAATATTTATTTTTGCTTTCATATGTTCACAAATTATTTAATTATCTTTATCCATTAAAAAAACTTTAACTTGTTTTTGACTCATGAAAAAGAAAAGAGGAAAGCAAAACAAAAACTGAATAGTTAAAACAGCAATATTAATTTGACTTTTTTCATCATCATCAACATCTTTATATTTGTCCTTTTTTTTATCAAAGTGAAACACACTGTATTCATTTGTATAAAATATTCAGGTTTTTTTTTCATTATTATTAAAAGCATATGTGAAGCTACACTAACTACCCCTCACTTTTCTTCCCATATATGCATAAACAGTATATCATATGCGTGTGATGTATCCCAAAATAGTTCAGGCAGGAGTCTGTTTGCTTTTCAGGCAATTACAACAGTATTGGTATTCAGTTTATGAGGTTCAGACTGGGTTATTTACCTTCACAGTATCCTCCTGCTTTGTGTTCTGACAGGCTGAATCAAATAAAATATCACTAAAATATTCCTGACATTTCCAATTTCAGTGTTGTTTTTGTCTGTAATGGGAATGCATTTTTATGGGGACCAGGCTGCTCCAGCATGCAGCTAAGAGTAAATAAGGCTCACTCTACCAGGATGTAATGATATTCAGTTCATTGGACTCCCTGCTGAGAAGTCAGCACTCTCAGGTACTCTAGCTCTTCTCCATTCTGTATTTGTAGATATTATTAGTGTGCGTGGTCAGTGGTCTGGTACTTTTTTTAACATCAATTTTCATCCCTTCAAGGGAAAATGTGGTATGTATCTCTATGCTGAGGTTATTGCAAATTGAATATCTTCAGTGTGTCATTTAGTTGAAATGTAAAAAGAAGAGGTAACAAAAATGTGGCATGTTTGTGTTTCTTTTCAGTGATGATGATTCAACATAATTATTTTCTATGTGGATGGCTATCCCAGCTGACAAAATCCCCAACACATTATCTAATATGGGTGGTAATTGAAAACCACCCACTGCTCCACTCTGGCTTCATTACAGTGCACTGAAAACTCTCTCATTCCTCTAATATTCTTTATTGTTGGCCTAATGATGATTTATAACCAGTACAAAGGGAGGTAGAGAATTGTGGAGGTAAGTGCATTTGTGCTGTTGAGCAAAGCGTGTGTTGTGGCCCGAGAGGTGAGTGTAGTTCATTTTGGACCACAGGGCAGAAAGGTTAGTGGGAGTAGTGAGGAGTAGCAGCCGTAACAATCCTCCCACTAACTCCAAATCCAAAATCTGAAAAGAAAGAGCTACATGTTTTCAATTGACCCGAGCTCTACAAATTACTGGGCGTTGTTCTACCCACCGTCAGACACGAAGCAGCTCCACCTTGTTGTTGCAAAACCTGGAGGCTGTTTTAATTGGGCAGCACTGGCAGTACCTCTGACACACCATGAAGAGATCTGGTTCTGGTTGGTTTTCCAGGTCAATACTGAAACTACCATCCACACTGATCTCTGATTAGAGTGGGAAAAGCTTGTGCACACTTCACTCCTCACCCTGCTAGACACATTAAAAACAGAGTCCAGAGGGGCGTTTGTTAGCTGTTGAGCACTCACAATGTAGCTTTAATTTGTCTTTGCTAGAAATGCACAGTTGCCAAATTAAAAAAGGCACACTGCAGCAAATTGGATTTTTATTTGTAGTTACTTATCTTGAATCAGTTTTATTCTCATCAATGCAGAAAAAAGTGTTTTTAAAAGAATTTAAAGCAATGAAAATTTGATAATTTACTGAGATACTTCTGCCGTGTTAACGTGACTGATTCAGCAGTACTGACAAATCTGTTAGTCAATGGTCAAATATTTGTGTCTTTGCAAACTACACTGAGATATAGTTTGGCTCATAAAATGTTGCCTGCTAGAGCGCCAAAGTAATTGACGTAATTTATTTTGAGCAAAACTCTCCTGAGAACAATTTCTGTATATTATACGTGTGAAATGTTGTATATAAGTAGGGTATAATTCTATGTCATTAGCTGTTGATTTTCTTCCTGGATGCCAGTCTGTGGTTATTGTTCAGGCAGTAAGTGGGTGGGCAAGGGAGGTGTTTGCTCTATCTTAGGATGGTAATTTATGGCTCCAGCTGCTGTCTCCTCTCCCCAGGTGGACAGCTTGATTCGTCAGCAGTGCTTCTCAGGGGGAGAACAACACATTTCCAAATTCTGAAAGAGGACTGTTGTTCCTGATTGGACAGTGATCTCTCATGGGGAGATAAATGTGTAGATACATATCAACCATCTTGTTGACAAAAAAAATGTTATCGCAGCTGCTTTTCAAATGTACAATCTCACACTATTTTAAAAAAGGAAATGTATTTTGATAGCTGAGCTTAGTGTTAGTGGTTAGCTAGTTACGTGCTACTTTCTTTTTCTCAAAATTAACAAACAATGAAACAAACAAACAAAAAAAACATCTTGCATTCTGCCAAAGTTGTCAGTGTTTTATTAATCTTCAGTTAAGGCAATCCATTACAAAGCATTTCACAAACCACAGTATGACGACAATATCATGTCCAACACCTGGTTTGGAAATTATTCAGCATGCAAGTCAGAGACCAAGAGAGGTATGTAAACAACCTGGGATAAAAATGAAGTAGTGGCAGGAAAAACCCATACAGTATGTGTCTCATAAGAACAGAATGGAAAGAAACCAGAGATGCAACATGCTAGAGGCAGCTGTTATCTCTAAATAACACCCGCAGTAACAAATGAAGCACATGGCAGATGCACTAATCAGGTGAAATGAAGGCAGACTACCAAACTTCCTGCCACTTTGGCACAAAACATGCACAATGTCTAAAGAGGCCAAGTTCAACCAAACACATTTTGGCACTGAATTATTCATTATATGGGGCTTATGTACATAATTAGAGTTCAGCCTCAAAGAAAATTCAAAATGAAGGGATAATCAAAGCCATTTCCACTGAAAGAAAATAAATAAGTGTATAGTTGGGGAGAGATAAGCATGAAAATACACATCATAATAATTTAATGTTTAACAATTGCATAAGTGTCATTACTGTGCTCATTTAAGGAATAAAAAGAAAGTGTAGCTTATTATAATCTATAAGAAAGAGAAGAGAAATACATTCTAATCTTACTTGAATTGAGTCTGAGTGGCGTCAATAACATGAAATGTGCACACAACATATGGGCCCATCTTTACTTCACATTTTCATTTCATCTTCCTCTCATACGAGATGCGAGATCAGTGGTAATTGCAGTAACAGGAAATGAGCCACATGCTGATGCTGATGACCAACTTTCCAAATTCATTTCTTGTGAGCAATCAGCAAGTTGTTTTGTTGTTTTGGTAGAAATAACAAAATGAAAACCATGAAAATAAGAGCTACCATTACAGTCACTCCAAAAAGTAGAAGAGGTTACTTACAGAGTAAATACATTGGTTATTTATAATCTAATATAATTAGGTTAGTAATTTATAATACTCCTTTAAATACTCTATATTTCATAACAAATATATTCAATGTGTCTTATTTATTTCCTTCTGGCTTGAATGGCTTCCTATAGAGGTATAGTGGTGTTCATGAGTGGTGTATAATGAAACTTAAGGGCCTCATTCCAGTTCTGATGAATAAGTGAATCTGGCAGCAGATTAAACGCTGCTTTGTCTTCTGACGGAGAGATGTCATCACTAATGAACGGGGGGGGAAAAAAGAAAGAAAAAAAAAGTTAAATATGGAGCTGGGCCCATGGCAGAAGGAGTTCACTGCCTCTGAGTTTCTGCACAATCATCACACTATCTACACTCTGAGAGCACTTGAGCAACAAAAAACATTAAATGGCTGACAAAGAAAGCAAAGCAACATGTAAACACGTTTTCTCTGAACACAAAACTGACACCAGTGAGAAATCAGAGCTTCACATTCACAGAGAACTCAACAAATCTGTGTAAACGTTGGTTCTCCAGTGTCATTCAGTGAAAATCAAAAATAATTTCTTAACGAAACCCATGAATGTTTACTTTTTCCTTGAGGCAATGTAAGTAGCCACAGTTGAATTGTAAACAAGTCTTGACTTTGAATATTGTACAACAAAGTTCGGCGACACCGTCAACTTTCATTAGTGAAGAGCTGCAAGTATAAAAAGTAGACGACACAGCAGCTGTAAGAGTCCTAATCTTGCAACAGTTTTATCGCCAACATTTTCTGTGAGTTCATCCTAACAGTGAGACCTGCTGCTGGCAGAATAACACCTGGGTAACTGAATTTGGATATGTTTCCATATAATAGGCACATTTGGATAGAGATGTTGAGTGACTGAGATATACTGGTGAATATAATGGCAGCTATAATTAATAGATAACCTAGGATGTGCACAACTGGGCCACAAAGGCTGTAAAACATTTATTCACAGACACTAAAAAGAAAATGCTGTAAAGAAATGGCATACAACGACTTGAATTAAGTCTTTAAAAAACAAAACAGTGGAATTGTTCCTAAAATAATATTCCAATTATAAATAAAACTCATAAGAAAATGGGCTGTTTCTTGGCATTGGTGTAAACAGATTGTTGTGGGAAAACTCTCCACAGCTCCAAGTTAATTTGAGAGGAAAACACAGTAAACACAATGCACACATAAGACACTAAATGAATAAGAAAACATGGACCATTATTTGTGTGCAATTAGTTGTTTTTTTTCTCCTTAGATCCCTTTTTTTTTAAAGTTCAGTGCCCCAAATAGTTAATTTTGTTCAGATGAGTTAGTTCTGAACAGTTCTGAATAGTTCAGATTTGTGATTGTTCCATTTTCATTGAAGGACAACAAATCAAATTATGAGGAGAAAAAAACTGGTATTTGGTGACATTAGTCTTTTGAAAGTTTATGTGCAAGGTCCTAAAAGCACAGAGTGAAATCCCAGACAGTAAACCGTAACCACAACAAATATAATGGAAAGAAACAGACGAAGAGACAGCGAGATGACAAATGAGATATGGCAGCATGACTTAAGCTGTATAATTGACCTCTCTGCATACTAACAAGAAAAGCTGGCGTGTGCATTGAATTATTCATCTACTTTTCTGTAGTCATACTGTTTGTGATAAATATAAGTTCATTTTAATATATTATTATAAGATTTTTTAATATAAACATTCTTCCTGTTTCCAATGTCCAGTCTGTTTAAAATGATAGCGTGAAACATAAACAACATGGGCTGCTTTCCATTATCTTCATTGTGGTAGCTGTTTTAAAATCATCAGCTTATTAACATTATAGCCTTTGTGCTTTTTATTTGGACAGTAATTAGTGCATTCTGTTAATAGAAATATTACAAATAGGTATAAGACGTGGTGCTGAGAAATCAGTATGGCAACAGCTCACAGCAGGTCCTCCATATAACAGCTTGCAATCAAAAACTCAGTGAAAATGATTCCTTAAACTGCTGACTAGGTTTTATCACATGCTTTATATTACAGTCCTTATCAAAGTAGAAATAGGGATTTTTTTTTTTTGTAATTTTTTTTTTTGGTTAAGACTGGTCACAAAATATAGGATGGAAAACTTCAGGGGAAATATGACTTTGATCCCCACCCTTTAAATTCCCCCGCCCAAAAGGAATACATTATTTTTGCAATAAATAAATAAATTACTATACACATGATTTCCTAGTTCAACACACATCGATTCCAAAATGTATCACAAACATGATACACACTGGCACATTCTAATATATTTATGCCTTCAAACAGGCCCTCTCTACGGGTTTACTTGCTATCCATTACATCACCACTTTGACAGGTTTGACAGCGAACAACTAAAACCTCCTTTTACAGAGAGCTCCTCTCAGCGCTCTCATCCCTCAAGTATTCCCCCGATCATGAGCAGGTTTCTCTCAAAGCAGTCTTATTGCTCCAAACCAAAATGGAGTCTTGTCATCTTTTTGTTTAGCCGGATTATTATTTAGGGAAAGGGCCTCATTCCCATTTTCCTCTCTAAGGATGGTTGGTGGAGGCTGGTTCCCATCAACGTTGGCCACCGCCCTGCCTCACCCCGACGCTGAGCTGTATGCGGGACTCAGACAGGGTTGGTCTCGGGATGGTCTCCGGGCAAGTAAACCGGTGGGACGGGGCTGGGTTTAATGCCTCTGCTCTTCATGTACGAGATCAGCTGATCAGGGATCTCAGCCAGTACGTCTTTAGCCAGCCTTGCCATGCTCAGCACATGGTTACCTGTGCGGTCCATGTAGTCTCTGAATGGGACAAACTGTTGCGACACAAGAAATAAACGTATGACTTTACGAAAAGAACGCATCATGATGCAAAGTGTTGTTCATTACACCTGGAAATACAAAAGTGTTGGCTTGAAATAACAATTTACAGATGAGTTTCTTCTTCTGAGCGTTTTACCAGTGGAGTTATTAATGCAAGGAGGTTTAAAACAGAAGAAACACAGAAAGTGCTGCAAGAAAAAGCAACTGGGTGTCACCATGAGTTCACCCTCTGGGGATCAACATCCAAATACATTTCATAGACATTTGGGTCTCTCAAAAATCTCTAAAAGATCACTTTTTAATATTAAGTTATTATTATGTTATCTTGTGTACTAAGTTGAAAATTTTACTTGAGGGAGGCGCTACAGACAAACTCCTTGTTTATCCAAAACCGAAGGCAGATCCTCTGAGGATCATGAATCATGAATGTGCTCAGTGCTGCTGTGCACATTAAATCTTGTTATTGCATTCGCATTGTGTTCATATTTTGCTGTTATGGCGATGCTAGATTTAAAAAAATGATTACTGATGATTTTCTCTGTTCCACATCCTCAACAATCTGGTCTTTCTTGCTTTGGAATCATCTACAGACTTGGCTGCTAGTTGGGAATGATTCTTTCACCTTTGGAAAATGGCTGAAAACAGTAAAAATCTCAAACCTGTACAATGTCTCTCTCTGCCAACTTGCCCCGCGAGGAGATCCTGATGTCATCACCATCCAGCTCAACCATGGCTACAGAGAAAACAGGTTTTACCCAAAAAACTCTCACAAGATCTAACTCTAGAATGACTCTGTATCTATAATGTAAGATCTAAACCTTGACTCATGTGACAAATAAGTCACTAATAAAGTCACAATAAAATTTTAACAGTGTATTGATGAGATTCTGTTGAAATGTAAACATTTGTTGAGGTTACGAAAAAAACTTTGTGTCAGTTTGAATGAAAAAAAGATGCACTAAGGGCCCCATTTTAACTATCTATAGCACATGGCGTGAAGCACATGGCACAAGTGCCTTTGGGGTGTGTCCAAATCCACTTTTGCTATTTTAATGGCGAAAAATGGTCACTGCGCCAGGCGCATGGTCTACAAGGGACGGACTTAAGTCCCCTCATAAATCATAGGTGTGTTTTGGGCGTAACACGGATAAACCAATCAGAGTGTCATCTCCCATTCACTTTAATATCCAGCAGCGCTGTCACTCTGTGCTGCATACTTTCACGTCTCCTCCCGCCAGGGCACTGTGCATGTGGCTGCACCACACAGACCTCGTGGTGCTTTGTTTTCATTTATTTATCATTGAATTACAATTTTGGTTTTCCTTAAAAATGGTCTTGTTCAGTCACGGAGTATGGGGCCCAAAGACTTTCCATTGTTTTTAATATATTTGTTCTGCAGACTGTAGCTACTGCTCTCACCATCAAACTCAGCTTGGCCGACTCCAACAATGATGATAGACATGGGGAGTTTAGCGGCCTGTCATGAAAAAGAAGAGCAAACAGTTAGTTGTCTGAAAGTCCCATATTTCTAAAGATGGGGTGACATCAGAGCATCGAGGGGTTACATTTCCAATTATTAGTTTTTTTCCCATAACGCACATCTCATGCTGCATAGACAGTATTAATCTGTGAGCACAGTTCCCCAGAGAAGCCACAAACAATGACGATAAAGGACAAGATAAAAGGAAATAAACACAAAATGATACACAGCATCATAACAGTTTCATGAGTGTTTCACATCACATTATCTTGCATAGTTTGGGTCGTCCAGGGACTGAAAGAAAATACATTATTCAACTCAGGGGCCCCAAGATTATTACAACATCCAACAAAATATTTTTACTAACTACTAAACAGTGTACACATTTCATAAGCTGCTTTTACAAGCAGAATATCAAACTAGTTATAGTACGCAAAGATTTTTGTATTTTACACTCATAAAAAACAACAACAAAACAACAATAAAGATAACATAAAAGCGTTAAGTCAAACGCTATCTTCATAAAACATGATTACTTCATTCTACAACACTTACATAACACAGTAACTTTATTTATTCATGATTTCTGCATAACGCAATGTTTCAAAAACTGTTAAGTAAAGAAAAGGAAAGCCAAACGTCCTGCAAAACACTTCACACAACAAACATGAAGCTTATCTCAGTTTGTGGTGGTCTGGTTATTCCACTGTATGAATTTAGAGCACAGTCCTGATGTGGAGACAGTGAGAGAGCTCTGGTATGAATGAATGATATATGCTTGTGGTAAAAATGCATTTACTGGAGAAAAAGTGGGTCAGCTTTCTTGGAAAAACCTCCCAAGGGGAAAGGGGTGTCACAGATAGGAGTAAATAGACTTAGGAGGACCACCCTCTCCATGTTTTCCATCACTATGCTGCCTCCATCTTTTTCCCTGTGTTATCTTTCCCTCTGTTTGACTCATTCCTCATGACCTCTCGCAACAAACACATATATCTCGTTTGCCACTTTCAAGGAGATACAACCTCACAAGTATATACCAATAAATGTCAGATCAGATTCTCACAAAGTATCCCAAGCTGAATTATTCAGTCTATACTATTTGTTACTTTGCCTGTACTGTCAAGTCACTCGGGATCCCACTCTATCACTCTGTCTGAGCACATACAGTACTCCCTCCTCTTATTGCACAGAACCACAGACACTTGAACCACAGACTGAACATTGAAGGACTTTAAAGGTCTTTGGGAAATAAGAAATCATTTCTGTAGCTCTGTTTTCAGTGCACATGCTAATATTATATTTAATACATGTAATTAACTTTAAAAAATTAGGCTTCGTTTAATTTCCACTGATGGATCTTCATCAGATATTTTGAGTCTAGATGTTTGATGCAGCATTTTATACACATTTTCTAAAAGTCAAGCTTCACATATTTTTCAATTTGTAAGGTGTACTGGCTCCTCGGCTCTGGATCAGCTTTTCCAAGCAGGCCAGCTGATACTCTTGCTGCCTTTAAACTCAGTTTTACCAAATAGTCTTTTTTAATAATTGATAGACTTCACTTATTTTATTATAAGCTGTTTATTTTATTTATTTTATTGAGAGTTTACTTGTATTTACATATATTTGTTTTAATATGATATACAATACTTATTGATCTGTACCTCTTACAATTGTCCTTTAATGCTTCTTATATCCTGACTAACATGAGTTTGGAAAAGCACATTGTGCTTATTGCTTGAAAAGTGCTCTACAAATAAAACTATAATTATTATCTTTGGAAACTTTGAGTTCTGCAGGTTGAAACAGTTCTCAGGGGAATTGTGAGAACAATGAGAAGAGCTAGGAAGTCATAGCAGCTCTGAGGCTGGAGAGTTCATCGTAATAACATACACTATATTGCCAAAAGTATTCACTCACTAATCCAAATGATTGAAATCAGGTGTTCCAATCACTTCCATGGCCGCAGGTGTATAAAATCAGCACCAAGGCATGCAGACTGTTTCTACAAACATTTGTGAAAGAATGGATCGCTCTCAGGAGCTCAGTGAATTCCAGCGTGGTACTGTGATAGGATGCCACCTGTGCAACAAGTCCAGTCGTAAAATTTCCTCGCTGAATATTCCACAGTCAACTGTCAGTGGTATTATAACAAAGTGGAAGCGATTGTGAACGACACCAACTCTCTAACTTTCTGCAGAGTCAATCGCTACAGACCTCAAAACTTCATGTGGCCTTCAGATTAGATTAAGAACAGTGTGTAGAGAGCTTCATGGAATGGGTTTCCATGGCCGAGCAGCTGCATCCAAGCCATACATCACCAAGTGAAATGCAAAGCGTTGGATGCAGTGGTGTAAAGCACGCCACCACTGGACTCTAGAGCAGTGGAGACGCGTTTCTGGCAATCTGATGGATGAGTCTAGGTTTAGCAGTTGCCAGGAGAACGGTACTTGTCTGACTACATTGTACCAAGTGTAAAGTTTGGTGGAGGGGGGATTATGGTGTGGGGTCGTTTTTCAGGAGCTGGGCTTGGCCTCAGTGAAAGGAACTCTGAATGATTCAGCATACCAAGAGATTTTGGACAATTCCATGCTCCCAACTTTGTGGGAACAGTTTGGGGATGGCCCCTTCCTGTTCCAACATGACTGTGCACCAGTGCACAAAGCAAGGTCCATAAAGACATGGATGAGAGAGTTTGGTGTGGATGAACTTGACTGGCCTGCACAGAGTCCTGACCTCAACCTGATAGAACACCTTTGGGATGAATTAGAGTGGAGTATAAGAGCCATTCCTTCTCATCCAACATCAGTGTGTGACCTCATAAATGCACTTCTGGAAGAATAGTCAAAAATTCCCATAAACACACTCCTAAACCTTGTGGAAAGCCTTCCCAGAAGAGTTGAAGTTGTTATAGCTGCAAAGGGTGATCCAACATCATATTAAACTATATTTTGGCAATATAGTGTATGTCTAAACCTGCTGACTTGCTTAGGAAGTTGGTAAAATAGAGGCAGAGAATCTCTTCTAGTGATAATTCACAAATAACTTGTAGGTTATTTTTTAGTAGCTAAGTGTCCAGAGTTAGTCAGACAGAAAGAACTGTAGCTTAGTTTATTTATAATGGACTGATGAACTCTGCCAAACATAGTGCTTGAAGTTTCCCTAAATGTTTAAATATTTATGAATTTTATGAAGTTACTGGTCAGGCAAGCCTGCCATTCATACAACAAACTGACAAACTCAGACATAATCTAATACCTGGACACAAATTAATTCATGACCCTATTTTATAATTCATGATCCTAAAATGAAATTTGGAGCTCCCTGGACACTGCATTCTAGACACTAACTTTAAAAACTGCCTTGCTGCAACTGCGGTCAGGCCAGCCGCCACTTCATTTCGTTGTGTGCGTATGCATGCAGCGTGCATTATTACAGTAATGAGGTTTTTCCACTTGGAAGAACTGAAAAAAACAAGGCACTTTTCACATAGATCAGACCGCAAATGTGAAGCCATATATCTGAGCCAGAACCTGTGCAGTAGAGTCAGGCGGTAAGAAACGCCCACTCAGCCATACCACCGTCTGATGGAGGTTTGGGAGCAGCTGTCACAGTTGTTTTTTTTTAATCTAAGGCCATGGTCTACAAATGTGAAGATATTAAACATTTGCATTTAGTTGTTTATTATAAAATATATCCAAAAACAAAAATGAACCATTGATTTCTGGTCTTTTTTTTTGTTGTTTTTTTACCTGAGTCCCTGGGCTACAAATATGAATATAGTAATAATTTGCATTCATGGAAAATGGATAAAATGAAAAATTCAAATTCCGTTTAACTTTTTCTTTAACTTTTGATCTCATAGCTTTTTACTAGGTCTTGTTATATCACTGAAGTATACATATTCAAATAGCCCCAGTTATCCTGAACAAATGGTATCAATTACTTGCTTGTAACTTACAGTACTTAATGTACACAAATGTTTATATACTAAGAGAGTTGAGGCACTAGTTATAAGAAAAAAATGGTTCAGACCCCAAAAACATCAAAGGAAATAGTTGGAAATTGTATTTACCCCCGAGGCTGTTAGATGTGTGGACATATAAGTCATTGAAAGTTAAGTGTTGCTGGTTTGAGGAACAAGGATTAACATCACAGTTTGGCCAGCAGCAGTGCATTACCAATAGATTGCTGCCATGTGCAATCTTTAAGATATTTCTGAATATGCACTGCAGCATCAGAAAGCACAAATAAGAGCGGTAACTTTCCTTATGATTCATCTCTCCGGGGCAAAGGCTGAATGCCAAGTGAAGCAGGTCATTCAGTCCTTTGCTCTGTGGGCACAGGGAAGAGTAGCCAGGTAAAAACTGAGAGGTGAGAGGTGGCAGCAGGATGCAGAAGATTCGGGCTGAGCAGCGCAGAGCAGCAGACAAGATCTTAAAAGGAAGGTGTGGCTGTTCGAATGGTTTGATTAACAGTCGCAAATTCCCTTTAAACCCAGTCTGCTGGGGGTCAGAGCACAATGTTGCTGTAAAGGCATCTACCTGGTCAATGATGAGGCTTACCACTGTAGCCATGATCCAATTATAGATGAGCTATAGATGAAGTCCAAGACAAAAAATATTCAATATAGACATATGACAAGAAGAAGACTTAAAATATTAATCAAACAGGTGTTTCAGATGTGGTGCTGGATAAAACCTTTTCCTCCAACAAAGTGAACCTGTTGACCTGAGAGTGAATCTCAGCTGAGCCCCTCAGGCTCCCGAGGCTCTCAATAAAATGGAAATATATTGGACAAACAGAGCATCCAAGCACGAGGGGGGGATGGGCAAGTGGAGTAGAAAACATCCCATAAATCCTCATATCTGGTGTTACTGGCTTATAAACCCCTCAAAGTAACAGAAAGCCTGAGAGCAGTGGCACAGTACGCTAAAAGCACCTGCAATGCCAATGTCCTGCAGAGCCGAGGAGATGAGAAAGAAAGAGGTGAACATCCTGCGGCTGGTGTAAGAGCAGCACTTACGTTCACTATGGCCTCCTTGGTTTGGGCCATGTCTGATATGACGCCATCAGTGATGATCAGCAGGACAAAGTACTGAGATCCGTCCTGCACTGCTGCTGCATACCTGGAGAAGAGAAATCAACAGCACAGATAGTTGAAGACAGGTGCAGACTACATAATCATAAACAAATCTTGGTTTTACCTAAATAAAGCTGAGACTGGTATGAAAAGACACAGAGAAACTTTAACAGCAGCTACAGCAGCGTGTCAGCAACCACTGTGTCAGAGAGGAGAAAAAGAAAAATTTAAAAAGCATGTTTCTTAGAAACAAACTTCCCCTCCACCCAGCGTGTGACACAAAAGCTTAATATAGACATGTAAAGAAGTAAAATATGTTGTAAAGCTCTTCATGTCTCCGAGGTCTATCCAGACACTATTACGAAACCCTTCAGAGACTCCACAGTAAGCGTGGCCTAGTTTCAATCGCCCGTCGCTGGCTGTCCTATGAATAATTTATTAAACTGTTTATGCAAGTGGTGCAGTCTTATTCTTTCAGAACACTGTTGATTGCCTGGCACTCAATTGACAGAGCTTGATGAGCAAGAGGGGGTTCAACGTGGCAGATCGTTGTGAGAGCCAAGGACAGGTCAGAGGTCAGTCCGTCCTCTTGCTTTCAGTTCGGTAAATTTGACTGAGGCGCTGACATTTTAATCAAAGAACGTGCCCAGTCGATGACACCGGCGAGAGTGATGACGAGTGTTTAGGACATTAAAGCAACATTTGTCTTCCTCATCTGTCATGCAACAATATGAGCAGCACTCACTCAAGACATTCAGACACATGAGCAGAGCACTAAACAGAATATTGTATTACAGATACATTACAGTTAAGATTCCTACACAGATCAAAAGCCCAAAGCAAAAGCACGTTTAATATCATACGATACATTTAGTATTCACTATGAACAGTGCATCAATACCTTTTACCCACTTAGGAGAACTGCCTGCTTTCATCAATGAATCTGCTTTTGTACAGTAAATGCTCCAAAGATAGCTACAAACACTTTCTGATTGATAGCTGCTAATGTCTAGCACATTTTTCCTAACCTACATTTAACAAGCAAATTGTAATAGATGGAGTGCAAAAAGTTGTCCAGATATACTAGCAATGTTGCAGTGTTGATTGTGCGTGTGTGTGTGGAAGACTGGACGGAGCCACTGCTCGCCTACGAACAGGTAGCTCTATAGGAATATAGAGCTCAGAGTCGGGATTAAAAAGTTGATTTATCTTAACTCTTGCACTCTCTTCATCCATGTTGACTGCTAACTGGTAAAGACAGGGAAACATCAAGATAGTGATCACCAATTTTGACCAATGAAAATAGGGTTAGGCAAGTGAAACTTTGAAACCAGAAAAAATTGAACCAGGGCAAGAGATTTTGCAAACAAGCAACAAATTGCTCAGCCTGTTTGGTGAGGCAAGGAGCAGGTTGAGACATCTTCACTCATACTTCTTGTCACAAAAAGACTCATTTTAATTTTCATCCCTGGTTTACTAAGTCGTATTTAAGATGTCATGGATAGTGGAGGGGCTCTCATAGCCTACAACATCTTTGCAGACCATTTTCAGTATTTTAAGTTTATTGCAATCTTAGTTATACTGCGCCCTTTAGGCAAAGAGAGGCTATAAAAAGTTTAACAATTGAGTCTGATTGCTTTCAACCCAGACTATTCACGGCCATAATGTGACCTTTTTTATTGGACATAAAATCCTTTTAAGATTTATTTATGAATAAATCCTTGAAATGATGCACAGAGGAACAACTGTCTTTTTATCACTCTTGTGTGACTGTGCAGCGATATGAAAACTGAAATAAAAATGTACATACATCTTGAAAACAATCTGAGGTAGCCTTGAGTTTTATCCAGGGCACCACATTAATCCTTATCCCAAGTCCATCATCAGTCTGCCAGCTGCTGTTGAGTCAAACTGGAAGACCAAGTTTAGTTCCAAGTCCTCATTTGTTTCAGTCTAAGTCAGGAAAGGATCATTTGTGCATTTTTAATATGAAGTTGTTAGTTCTTGTAAAACTAGTTTATTGGTTAAAATTGTGACTTTAAGTGATCAATACTAATGTGATAAGTCCATCATTGACAAAGATACATTTTCATGGACTATCTCCATGTAACTCTGAGTTTTAAAATAAGCAGAAATACAGGCACATATCTCTTGAGGTGCAGACAATTGAAAGAAAACTCAGGTTCAGGTCTGCAGTGCACAAACCTGTCTCCAAGGGTGAGTCACTAATATAAGTCCAAGCCAAGTCATGACTCATCTACTTTTGGACCTAAAGTCTCAGCTTGAGTCTGAAAGTTCAGTTTGAAAACACAAGAGGGGGGAGAAACCTTGTATACCTGTGCATTATTATTATACTTTCTCTTCTTTTTCAATCTTGAGAAGACAGACATAGATTTTCTATAAATTGTGCCTGCTGTGCATTTAATGTGATGCAGCTTCATCTGTAGACAAGCCAAGAAATCTCCTTGTTCTGCAGTTATTCTATTTGCATTGACAGGATCTGTTTAAATGTTGAATTAAGGCATGCAGTTCTTCATTCACAGTGAAGCTTATTTGATGAATAATGCCACTAATTAACTCATACCTGAAGGGACACATTTACAATTTTGCTGCCAATCCCAGCACCTTATCTTACCACTTTCTCCACACTAACTAAGCAATGTAGCATCTGCACTCGAAAATGTCTGGTCCTACATATGCTTGATTACCATTTCTATTCATCACTGTTTATTTTGCCTTCATTAGTTCTGCTCAGTTCATAGAGAAAGCATCACTCAGTGTTTTAATACCTCTGACAACACTCTGTGATGTTCACTGGGACCTGTATTTGTGTAATTACCTTGCCACATGATTAACAACGGGAGCGAAGTTCGTGGGTCCATACAGCTGAACCGTCTTAAGGCTTTGATGGTAAGCTTCAAGAATCCCCTCCATACCGTTACAGTAAGGGTTCTCAATGTTGCCATTCTGAGAAAAACAAAAACAAGACATTTCTGGGTGGAACACAATAGGGCTTGACATACCAATTAATTAATGTAAACAACAGCCTGTCAGTAGTTTCACAATGTGTTTTTGCATTAATTAAAATGTCTTAATTTCTTAAAGCCCAGGGTGATATCTTCAAATGTCTTAAATAGTCTTAATAAATAGTCCAAAACCCAAAGACATTCAGTTTACTAGCATGTGTGACACACAGACACTTCACATCCTTACATTTGAACAGCTGAAACCATCAAATGTTTGGCATTTAGCCTTAACAAATTGCTAAAACAATCAATTATCAAAATAGTTGCCAATTCATTTCTGTGAATTGACTGAGTGTTGCAGCTCTAGACAGAAACAGCTTCTATGCAATTGTATCAAATAAGAAAATTGTATTGTATTCAATACAGATATGGATCTGGGACGTGTTTGACCTAGCTCAGCACAAAGACTGAAGCTGTGTCTTCACTACTTACTACTGTATATAGTGTGTTGTTTGAATTTCTAGTGAGAATGACTCCACAATGTATCATAAAAAAATTGAAAACAATAGTATTAAAAAATGATTTATACAATTTTTACAACTGACACACTATACTGTGTCTTGAACTCTATAATTTCCTAGTGTGTAGTGAATGAGTGAATGAATGAGTGAATAGTAAATGAATGAACACACAGCTTAGAAACAGAGCATATTCATCTCATTGGCTAGCAGTCTACTTCATAGAAAATCAGCCCTGTGGTTTTATTCAGTTCCAGAAGTATTGAGTCACTCTTTAATGGCTGAATGACATTTGGAGAGCATTCTTTGCTCCAAGAGATGTGCTTATCAAAGTTTGCTTCAAATGTTAGCTTCCTTGGCTACAAGGCACATATCTAACCAAATATATAGTGAGATATTTCACCCAGGGCCGCAATTTTACATTTACACCCACTTACGAGACAAGAGCATAAAAGAATGAGGCTTCAATTATATGCAATCCATATGAGGTGAGATGAATTAATTAATTAATCAAAATTCTAACAGACACATGGAGTGATGCAGACGTTACCCTGTAGACAGACTCCTCATTAGGCTGTTCTATGCAGCAGCCAGAGCACATTAGCTTGCTGAGAGAAGCCAAATTGATTTACGAATCCTTCAGCCTCACAGAACCTAGAATTTGCACTATAAAAGGTAAATGGAATTCACTCTGAATTATGCATGTCATAGGTGTTGCAGTATTCATCTCAAAACATACACACATCTATATAGCGTATGGAAACACGCCTACCCATACGTGTTGGAGGAAGCATAAAAACAAAAACAAAAATGCTCACCAATCAAAAACAAGCTCCACTGGGAAGTCAAAAAATATTTCCATGTAATGTAGGAGAAATTATGATTCTGAGTATTTCAAGTAATCACATAGTTGACTCACCAGAGGAAACTCGTGGGAGACCCTCCCATCAGGGGGCAGCTTAGCACCAAATCCCAGCGCAGGAAACATCTTATCACTGTCATAGTCCTGGATGATCTCGCCCACAGCCTTCAGGGCCATGGCATAGGCATTCATCTGGTACGGGTTCATGTAGTGGAGTGAAGTGGACTGGGATGGATTTCCTTTCAAGATGAAAGAAAGAAGAGTCAGCGATGCATACACTCAAACTGAGACTGAACTGACAGCTACAACGGCAGAAACATAAGTGAACCAACTCTAAATTGGAAGTTGTGAGTTAGAGCTGGGGCTTGGTTTATGTTGCTTATTATCAATACTTGAAGTTAGCAATATCATGATGGCTGCTGCATAAGAATAATAAAACATGTTAATATTGTTCATGACATGAACACTGACGTAAACATTTGGATATGATACATATGAATTTTTATTCCCATCTACTTTATTTCAATGTTCATTATTTAATTATCTCTACATTTATTCATCTCTATACAAATATGGTGTGGATATTCCATGTTCCATCCTTGGGCCCAAATGGACTTGTCTATCGCTCTCCTGACTTCTGTTGAAGTCCTTCAATAGGAGTGGTCATATTGCCAAAGGGTTGGTCGAGTCTACGTTAGACCCCTGCCAATATAGCCTTCAGAGCCACAGAGGTTCATAAGCCTCCCCACTGTGACAAGGCATTAACACAAAGGGAACACACAAATATACTATATATTCTTTTCGAGCATTTATCTTTTGTTGTTTCGTTTTGTTTAGATGAATGATTATAACAAACAAGAGCTAAATAACTACTATTAGTGTTGTCCCTTTAAATACCCAGCCTGCTATTTTCCTTGTATTTTGCACAAGATACAGCAAAACAAACAAACAATGTTTTCCCCATTTTTAAATTCTGTTCATAACCACATAGCAAAAGTGGTCTTTCTTCTACTGTCTTTAAAAAAATAAATTGTATAATTTTAAAACACCTTGTTTACCATGTAAGCACTTCTATAAAACATGGTTTAAAAAGAAGAAAGAAGGAGTATTACATGCAGAGAGAAAAACACAGCTTCCTCCTTCATTCATGGAAAATGAAATAGTCATACATCAGATGAAAAATGGAGGCACAACAAGGTGACGGTAGTCGAAACACTTACCATTTGATGCTGTGAAATCAATGGCCACTGTGAAGTGAATCTGGGTCCTAAAACAGATGAATAGAAGAGAGGGTGCTGTTAACAAAAGAGAGGCAGGAAAAACTCAGCACTGCAGTTTAATAAGGCTTTCCCAGGTTTCACAGTGCTCTCTGCTCAACCTCTCTTCTGAGAAGAGGTGTGAGAAAAGCAAACCTCAAACAGTGATGATAATACACCTTCATCGTGGCTTCACAGCTGCGTTGTCTCAGTTGTTGCCAGTTAGGCAACACAGAATCTTATCAGGCTATTTTTATTCAACATTCTTTCACTTGTGGTCAAATGGCATCCAAAGCACATGATCTTTAAACTCCAGACTTGTTTTAACATTTAATAGCACAGTGGCCCACAGTCCACACCACAAACACATCCCACAAACCCTAGAAAAATTGATAATGTAGAGTAATTCCCCAAATGGTTTCCACAAACACTTAATGAGTTGCTGCAGTTGGCTCAGTGGTTTAGACTGAACATCACGCTGAGGAAAGAAATGATTATTAACAGGCAGGAGAACTGCAAGAAGAAAATGATCCCAATTCAATTGTGCATTCTTACTCATTGTTTTAACTATTTACCTTCTTTTTTTCCAACATGTGTGAAGATTATCATTCTCTTGTATGCTGTGAAAAATCTTTATCATTATTGTAATCACCATTATTATCTTTATTCCATCTAGTCCCTTTTTATATCAATAGAAAATTTGAGGTCTTCCATTTACTGTATCAATGTGAAAGCAGCTTTAGAAAATATCCAAAAACCAGCAGATGCTTTTTATTCATGAGCCCATAATGATGGCCAAAACCTTGAAAAGAAACTAAACATGGCCTAACTAGTCTCTGTTGGATTTCCTCATTTCCCCAGAGATGCAAATGAAGAGCGTAGGGAAGGGGAGCTCAGTTCAAAGTGTGTGCTCTTTCATTGTGATTAACACTGATTGCCTTTCCTGACTTCACCTCCATTCAGAAATTCCCACAAGCACAGTATCCAAGATAAAGGCGGCTTCCTCCTGGGGAGACTCTGACCCCAGCTCATTAATCAGCATTGAGCTGGACCGCTCAGCTGACAAAGAGGAATTGTTATGATGGCGTGCTGCCTCAATTTGAACGGCTCTGCTGATTTCTATGGTTAGTTTTGAATGTTTGGCCGGAAAAAGGAAGGTGGTGAGTTGAAGTTAGGGTAGAGTGCAGGACAGTGGAAACAGCCTCACGGGAACTGTCAGTCAAACTGCCAAATAGGTCATCAGAGATTTAGTTTAGTTAATAAGTCCATCCTCAGACAGTAGCTGCTGAACTCTTGAACTACTTACAACATGATTCATGAGTTTATGTGTGTGTTTGATGCAGAACTGACCAGTATCACATTTATAGCATTAATAACAGCTTAACACATACACAACTACACATAACACAAACAATAGCAGTACAAATTTAGATTAAAAGTGCCTAAAAATAGTAGCGCTACAAAACTGTTAATTGACTGGATTTTTGTTTATCAGATAACAATCTCTCAAGACATTTATCAAACAAAGATAACAGACGTTCAATTTGACGCTTTTCATCAACTTTGAATATTTGTTTTGCACTGTTGGTCAGACAAAACAAATCAACTTGAGCTCCAAGAAATTATGATGGGCATTTGACAGTATTTCCTAACAATGTATAGACTAGACAAATTATTTATAAATAAAACTAACTGACCGATAATAGATAATGAAAACAATAAGAACAAAATGATCTGAGTTCAGATCCAGTTTGAGTTTTTCATTAAGTTTTACAGATTTGTTTTTACAAATTGAAATTCCCATAAATGCAGCTCGATGAACAGAAACATTGGCAGGTTTCACCAGGTCTGAGCACTTTGGAGCCTGAAGTTATAAAAACACATTTCATTTTCAGCCCAGTATCGTAAAATCTACAATTATACTGGGACATTTCTTTGATGTAGCGAGGTGGAAGATGAGGATGAGGAGTTTGGGGTGGTGGATGGAGATGTAGCACATCTGAATTTTATGCAGGAGACAGCTGCATCATCCATAAGGATATGATTCATTTGCCTTTTAAGACTCAGGTTTTGGCTGATGTTGGGATTGGATTTGTTTTCTTCCCATTACTATCCCTCTATCGCACTCTGTTCGCTTTTTCGTGAGGGCTCACTGGGAGCACAGGTTCAGAAATCAGGCCATTCTCGGTGGAGCCACTTTCTATTAGAGAAAAGTATTGTCAAACAAGCAGTCAAACAGACCATGGACACACATGGCCCTCTAGGGATCAGTATTTGCTGCTGTCTGTCTGTGACTTACTGCAGGAAAACTTAAATCTCTCAACACACATATCTGTTCAGCTGACTGGCTTGGGTTTCTGTTTTTCTAATTTCACTTGTGACACACTGTGGGGATTAGTCTCAGAGCTGGGCTCACAAATTATTTTGAGACAAAGAAAATCAATACAGATTGATGTTGACTGATGCTGCAGTATTGTATGTTTTTTTTCTTACAAACAACTAATGGCTGGTGACATGTCTGGGGTTACTCTTTTTATCCCCCCAATCCTCCAATCTACAGTCCTTCAGAGCATGTCATTTCTCATTTATTAGAGCCTTAAGTGATGTATTGCTTCATGGACAAATTAATCATTTCCTGTTTTCGATCAGGGGTTCATAAATCTGACACCAGTCTTCAAATGGCCTATTTCAATCTAATTCAGTACAAGTCCTTCAGAATGGGCAGTAAAATGATTCCCCACTGAGTCACTAACTCACTGAGCCTCTCCTCTTCTCTCAGTTTCCTTCGAAGCTAAAATGACAGCTCCTCAGCGAGTTTGTGTCTCACCTTGAATTACTGCAGTAGTTTAAAATAGTCACAAATGTATTGGTGTCATATTGACTTTCACTTTCCAGTTAGACAAACACCATATGTTAGGAGTCTTTGTAATGTGAAATCCCTGCAGTATTGGCAATCTGGTTTGGGTGGAATATTGTATTTAGTGTAAAACAGTGAGACAAAGACTGAAGCTACAGCACACCTGCAGTCTAATCAGTATGTGCTGGAAACTGGTCAATCTACATCAAAGAGCAGATTGGCATAAAATGCAGGCAGATATACAAGGTGGCAGTAAATGTGGCAGTAAAACAAAGTGAAAGGCAGATCAGGGACGTCAACATTGGTAAGACTCTGATGGCAGAAAACATGAATGTTTTAGTTGGGGTTAAACCAACTGAAACTGAAAACTCATAAATACATTTAAACTGAAATGTTCTGCTTCTCTGTTAACTTTAACAACAACAGGACCAAAAGTGGGCCGACCATCATAGTGAGTGCACACGCAGCAGTCTTGACATCAGTTTATTCTTTTTCCTGTATTCTTGCAAGGTGAAGAAATACTAAACCACTTGGTGTGCAGATAGGATTAAAAAGTTAAAGAGTATTAAAAGAAGAAGAAGAAGAAAAATGCCATTCTGCAGTCTGACTGAAAAAAAACTGTATCACTCTCCTATTACAGAACAACAGGATATATTTGGGATGAAACTATTAAACCTTAATAAGATCTCCACACAATAGAGGCTCCACGTGAGCCATTACACGGCTGATCTCACTGCAGATTTAATTTAGAAAGAAACATTTCAACATGCAATGAAAAGAATATAAATCTTTCATTAGCCTCAGAGCAATGTGTGGCTTTTGGACTTTAATTACCTCTATTTGACTATATCTCTGCCCCAATTGAAGATTAATGAAAATGAATGAAAGACCAGTTCACTGCGAAACCAGTCAGGATGTGATGGTGTGTCTGGAAAAGAAATTGCTTTTTTACCCTCTGCTTCAAAAACCATCTAAAATGCATCATGTTAGTTTTTGCCTATTAGGAAGGGAGCAGTAAAGCAAATACACGTATGAAAGGGGAGAAAATCAATAACAGATACCTAAAATATCAAATTTGGGTTTCAGATCAGTTTCCTACAGCTTGCTGCCCATATTTCTCATCATCTCTCTGAATAACAGGCTTGGCAGGGGTTCAGGTTCAGCTTTTTTGTTGGTTTGTAATAATTTGCATGAACTGAGTGGCAAACTCAAAGTCATCTCCTTCACCCTGTTACTGTAGATGCCAAATCAAAACTGAGCTATCCACTCAGAAAACGCTGCTACAGTAATGATCTGAGCAAGAACCCCAAATTTGCAATTTTTATACAAGCAGTTGTGAAAGCATAACATTTAAACAAAAGTACAATTAAATCTAAAACTATATAAATGAAAATATACTCACTGTACATCAACCTTTTTAAAGAGAATTTCAAAGGTAATTCTACAAACTTTCTTTGGGAATATAAGATAAGTACATACATAGCATTCATTAGGGTAAAATATATGTTTGAATCATTTTTTATAGTGATAGTGATGTTGGAAAAGTGTATTATGTGACTGGTTGGTAACAATCTTATTCTGATGATGGTGATGATGCTGTTTCCTCAAATCCTATGTAACCAATTAAAACATTTTACATCCTATCATTGGAGGGAGGAAACATACATTCATTCTTAATTGGCCCATTTTAAGCACTCAGTGCATGTTTGACTGTCCCAATGGGGCAAATCTCACATATTTTGTTTCTAATGAGGTTTGCAAGAGATTCTTCTGATCGCCCGCTGAAGATTCAAGGTTATGATCCAAAGTAACTAGCACACACTAGTGAGTGTTTCCATGTGATGCTGCTTTTTACTTTGACTCCACTACATTTCAGAGGGAAATATTGTACTCAAACTCTATTTATTTGGCAGCTTTAGTTTTCAGATAAAGATTTGACACACTTTTTAAAAAACAACACATGTTAAAGATGAATCCAGTGGTTTCAACCTTTTTGTCTTTTAGCCACTTACAAAAAGCAGTGTTTAGTTGGGCTCACATTTCAGATGAGTATGAGTTGTTACCAGCTCTAATAGTGATTTTTCCCTCTAAATTTCTCACATTGTTTAATTTCAATACATTTTCAAATTATCCAATATTTAAGTAAAAAACAAAGATGGGAGTAAAAGTTCAAAGTCTGAAATCAGATTTGTGTATCACAACTTTGTGTTTTTCTTCTTTCCTCTCTCATTAATCATCTCAAGATCCTTGGAGGGGCCTGACCCCTACTGTATCAATCAATCAATCAATCAAATTGTATTTATGTAGCACCTTTCATACAGACTAGTGTAGTTTGAGAACCACTGGACTAAATTAGCTAACTACATTTTGCTTCTAATAATTACATATTTTACTTAAGTAGGAATTTTCATACAGAACTGCATGCAGTTTTGTTAAATTCCTGTATTTGTACTTCTATCTGAATACTTCACTGGTTATGGGCCTGTGGTTTGTTTTCAGGATGTGGGTGTTGTGAATCCCTCTGAGACGGTAACAGTTATTAAAGGTTTATTTGTGTAGTAACCTGACCTAACTTGGGAAATATTCAGTGGAGAGTAGGCTCTAATTACAGCGATTTCACAGGTGCCCAAAGGTTTTTCAGATATTTAATTGACCAAAACAGCAGCTACTTCTGCTGGACTCTCTTCAATTAAACACTGTAAGTCTGGTGTCTCATTTTCCTCAGATACAGTTAATCTTTCCCATCGCGGATAAGCAGCACCCCTCCACTGCCAGCATTAGTAATCTTGTTTATTTTTCTGATCAGTCTGTCATGCAATATGTGCCAAGTAGAGAATCCATTTAAGCACCATATATTTTATTCCCCTTTCCATACTTGTTAAATTAGGGTAGTCATGATAGTGGAAATTTGATGTATTGAAATGGTATCTTTGCAGAGGCATTACAAATCTCTCGGCTACCACAGCTGGTGCTGTTGAAAAGATCTATTGGATAACAGCAGTGCACAAAAAGCATCTTAAAATATTGCAGCATTGAATGCTAATGCACACAGATTGTAGCAAGGTGCAGCTAACAGATAGATTTGACAGGAGGGACTGGAAAGTGGGAGTGAATTGCCCAGAAAGACAGTGTTAAATGAAACAAGGTCATTTCTCTAGGCTAACTGTGAGAATCTGAATGGAAGTAAGAATGCATGAACTAGAAATATAGTGTAAGATGCATTGAAATGATTAAAGAAATATGTGGGTTTTCAGGATCCGTATGGTGAGATCTAAAAGTGCTGTTGGGATTGTTCCATTCATTAACATAATGAACAAAAGTTAATGTTGCGTTAAATCTCCTACATGAATAATATTTACATATATCTGTCATTCTCAAATGAATATTGACAGCATGGACTAATGGCTAAAACAAAATACATGTAAGTTGGTTTAGCTCTATACCTCCAGAGACAATTTCACACAAAAAAACTGCCTCATAACTGTCATGTTTTTGATGACATTTTCCAGAAAATTCTTATATTTTCTGCTCCGTGTTATGATTTTAATACACAAGGACTTCCATTGTTGAGAAAACTTCTCAAAGAAAACATTAGGGAAACAGTGAAAGCAGACAGCAGAGCAAGGGCTGGAGTAAGTCTTTCATGATGACTAAAAGGACCTCAAGAGAAAATATCAGAACACAGATGCTGGAGCGAATCCTCTTTCACAGATTTAATATTTTTTTAAATTGTCATGATCCCAGGGTGCTTTTAATGTAATAGCCCTTGTCATCTCATTGAGACGACAGTGAAACCATACAAAAGAACTGATGAGCTTTTATAATTTTTTAAATGTCTTTAACAAAAAAATGAAGCACCACTTTACATAATGCTTCTCTAACTGCACACAGGGTCACATTAGTAAGTGAGGTAATTGCTGCAGTTTGTGAACCTGTTTCTACCTCATGTACCTGAACATTTTCAAAGTGAGGATCACGATTTTTTGTTTAATTTGATGTATAAAAAGGTGCTTCAACCTTACAAGTGATGACTTTATTAAGAGTACTCAGGTTAAATAACATGCTGCACACGTTTCCCTGCGGTAAAGTCCAAGGTGTTTCCCTTAGGAAGAGTCTTTCACAGAGGAATTATAATAGAATACATGATGTGTACTGGTTTACTGTTGAACAGAAGGTCAGTGAGATATTTATCTATTCCAAAAATGGTGGTACTGATTAAATGTTAAAGTGTCTTAAAACATTTGATGATCACTTGGATCTATTTTTATCTTATTCTAAGGTCTCTTTTGGGATATACTACTTACAGGCATTTATCGTTCCACTAAATCTCTAATATCGCAGTCATTTGTGAATAATGTCACGTCTTGCTTTCATCTTAGATCTGCCCGCCTTTTAAATGTCATGCAGAAATATGCCTGTGCTAATTTAAAGAAAGGAAAGTAGTGGGGAAACTGTGAGTACATGCCCCAATATTAGCATATAACCCAGCGCACATATTCAGGTTACACAAGTGTTTATCTGGGTTTTTGTGAATATGAGATGATGTTAAGATGTGCTGACATAAAAACAAGAAACATCAACCAAACTGAAATATTAACAGGACATTGCTGTGTATGTAACGCCTTAACATCCATGTCTTTACAGTGCCTGAAGGACGAATTAGATCAGAGGTGAACAGGTAGTGAAGGTAAACATGAAAACACTGTTACTTTGAGTGTGAGAGTGCGTGTGTGTGTGGGCGGGGGTTACAGTATGTGCGTCCATTTGTGTAAACTGGTAAGACCAATAGGACAGATCTGGGACACTCACCCATCAGTGGCAATGCAGCCGTAAACTAAAACCAGGGCAGCCACTGAGAAACATTTCCATATGTGGCAGGTTGTCCACCCTTAATTAAACTCTTAGATCTCCTCCATATTTTATCATAGTCATTCATATTCATTCACACTGTAGTTATGGCTGCAGAGAAGATCGTCTCCTTTGGGGCAATACTTTACTCACATGTGGAAAATTCCAGGCTACTCAGTAACCACAGTCAATAACATTGATGAAAATGTGGACGGGTGCTTGCACTGCGACATGCAGTGGGGGAGATGGGAAGGAAGATGAGTCAGGGGAGCTGAAGTGATGCATTTAAATCTACTGTATTAAATCTCACATTACTGATTTTCTACCGTATTCCCATGTATTAGTCACAGCGTTGGCGTGTCTACAAGACTGATAACACTTTCTCTGTATTGCTGTAACAAAGTTTTAGCAAAGTAATTAAAGTTAATTCTAGTATTTTTCAACCTGAACCCTATTTTCCCATCAATTGGGTTGTAAATGGCTTATGGGTAGTGCATAGTGAGCTACTTCCAGGGCAGTTTGCATGTCGCTTAATGTCTGTTCATGCTAGAGAAATAGTAATTTAGTAGATTAAATAAAATGATTCATGCAAATTTCCAAATTTCAAAGATAAAATGAACAGATCCACACTGTTTGGTTTTCATGGCTTACTGCTGGATGATAGAGATATACATACTGTCATTATTCACACATTACATATTGACATCATATTTTGTTTGATCCAGCCAGTCTTGCCCTTTTCATCCAGATGCTACTGTTGAGGTGAAACAATCTCCAGGACGGTAATGTTTATTGATGCTGTAAATCCACATGTACAGTAGTAAGTACACAGCTGGGATTACTGTCATCTGTGGACACTTCTAGATTTTCAAATCTGACAGCATCTTGTCTGTCCTGGCAGTCCTGTTGCCTTTCTGCCTCCGTTATTCGTGTTTTCCTCTTTCAGTTTGTTTAACTCCTCTATGTGTACCCAGGCTCAAATAAATATGGTTGGCCAGTCAAACTGAAATATCTCATCTTCATATTAGTCCACAGGATAATCCGTCAATTCTCGTAGTTTTTTTTTTGTTTGTTTTCTTACAGGTCAACCAAACAAACTGGCATGCAGGGATGGATGTGGGTTGTTCAGTTTTCCATCAAACTGCCATGGGTGTAGTTCCCTGTGCAGTTAGCCATAATGCTTCTACAGATGGCTATAGTTCCTGCACAACAATCTGAACCTGTCAGTGGCAAAAACAAACATCTTTGTGGACATACTTCGATGGGTGCAATTAACCACAACGATTATGTTGCAGCCAGTTACGTGACTGCTGAAGCGATCTCGCTCAATACTGGTCCAGTTCCAAAAAATGTTGTCCCCATCAGTCACTGGGGAAATAAGGCCCAGGTTAAAAAATACTGGAATTACCCTTTAACTCCCACTATTGACTGACTCTGTATCTATCTAAGATGAAACTGCAGAAAGAATTCACTGAGGTGTGTTTTCCCTTACTGCCTCTAAACATGCAGAGTTTTAATATATTACCATTTCATTGAAGATGCGAGTAGAGCTTTATGGATTATACAGTGTGATGTTTTAAGATTCCTACCCTTTAGTCTCTCTTTATTAATTAGTTAAGTGGTAAACATCAATGGGTGTAACATCAAACAAAGCTCATTGGCAAAAGTTTGAACTGGTACAGTTGTTAGTAATTTAAAAGAATCAGGGTCAGAGCCATTCAGCATGCATGCAGAAACTACAAGTTCACATTGGTAAATATAGCCAGCTCCTAGTCTTTGCTAATTTGAATAAGGTTGAAATAATTGTAGTGTTAATGGAACAAAGAGACCACAAGTACAGAATAAACATGAGTGTAAACAGTAGTGATTATCCTTTAGGGCTGAGGTTGTCTGCTCTTCAGTATAATTGTCATGCTGTTTCTGTTCTATTTATGAGCTTTAAACACTGTCCCAAAACAACACAGGTCTATGTTTCTATGGTTGATTGACATATAAATGCAAATAAAGATAAAAGTAAAAAAGAATATAAATTATATGTTGTCAGACTTTCTATATTGTTTTCCTAAGTTACCTGACACAAACAAAATGTATGACTAGCTAAACAGTAGCAACACAACTGCTGGACAAACAGTGAACTCACCCTCCTTTGATGTAATCCAGAAAGGTGTGCTCTGACTCCACAATGAATGACAGCAAGGACACCTGAGGAAAGAAAAAACAAAATAAATTGATTATCTCATGTTTGGTTATTAAGGAAAGCTAAATCTACCAATCTACACATTAACCATTGACCTCTGAGTTAACCACCCACAAAATGACTTATCCACGCGGAGTGATTTTGACGCCTGTGCAGCATATTAGCATTACAATCACTGAAAGAATACCAGTGTGGCTGTGCACTGATGGATGATCACCGTGATGGATAACTAGCCACAGATTTTAATTACAGAGTCACCACATACAGCAAGAGCAGCAAGTACTCAGGCAGTAGCAAAGCTGTGGCTCATTTATAAACATCCATCACTACTCCTCACTAATAGGACACAGACAAGAGTCCCTTTATGCATTACGATGGACTTGGTTATTCACCCTCTTTGCGATTACAATAATGTTTTCCCATCTACTTAAATTCACCGCCTGGAACCAAGTCCTGAGACTGTGAATGGAATAAAAATATTTAACGGACTTGAAATGCCTCATGCAATTTACTTAGAAGAAACTTTCCAATTTCTCTACTAAAGGAAGGAATCTCTGTCTGTATGTCTCTATGTATGTCCTTCACGCATCTCTTGCTGTTCAGCCAAATGACTCCACACTTGGCAGGTGTATGGCTGGGGACTCAAAGAAGTGCAGAGTTGAATTTGGTGCAATACATTTAATATCTATTAATAATAATATAATATGAATGAACCAGTGATCAGCAAGCCATACAGCTCTGTGCAGGAGCAGGGCAGAGCCTTGGGGCTCTGCCAACTGACTCCAGTATGTCAGGGAGAGGTCAGGGACAAGGCATGACACAAGTCATAGAAAAGTGCTCTAAACAGAGAAAAGTAAACAGAAAACTGAGTTTTTAATAATGCATCGGATACAAACATACAGACATACAAAAATACAGAGATTCCTTCCCTTAGTAGAAAAGATGCTCTGGAGACCATAGTGATTGTGAAGCGCCACTACAGACAAAGCTCAAATCTTTGGAGCAATGTACCCACTCAATCCAAACTGAAGGCACAGAAAGTAAACGATCTAAGAGCTCAATATGATTAATCCACCTTATTTTAGGATGCACATTATTTTCTTTTTAAATTTTAATCTTATTTTACCTTAAATTAAATTAAAAAAGAAGGTGTATTTACTATTAGGGTACTTATTTATATCATCTGTGTACAATACTTATTCACACCTCATATCAACTGTAATAATTTTTCTATGTGTTAAAGTAGTGGACAGTGGCCAAACAATCATCCCGTTCCCAACAAGCACGTTTTGAATGGGCACTGCACTAGTGAATACAAAAGCAAAGTAGGTGTGAGAGTGCACCAGAAGGTTTGCTCTTATCTCAGAATTCAGTCTCACCGTCCCAGAGTTGATGTATCTCTTTTTCTTTATTTTCTTCTTGGCATTCACCACCTACAGTTGTATGGAGGCAGAACAGAAAAAAAGATAATGATAATGTAAACCTTCAGCACAACTCTTTTTTTATTCACCCTTGGGCAAGTAATAAAAACATCTTTGTCCTCCTACTCTAAGTCTGTAAGGGTAATGGAGCATGGGGACTGAATCCAATAACTGCACTAGGTGAGAATGAGATAGCATTGATCATACCTCACAGCAAGATACAGATTATTTGGGGTGGGGGTTTATAAGCTGTGCCGTACATTTTACATGCATATTACCAAGCTAAAGGACGATTGAACACCTGTCCCATATCTCTGTCCAAACTATTTACTCATAATATAAAAAACGCTATCTACATACAGTACAGACTGAATTACACTGTAGCAATCTTACCAGTGTAAAATAATGTATAAAGCTTGCAAATACATACACAAAAATACACCAATATCAGGGTGATAAGCACAGCATGCTGATTATGAGAAATTGTAAAACTCCTGCTTTAAATAAATGTTACATTCAAGGCTTGCAGCTAAAAATATGTCAGGAAAAATAAGCCATCAAGGTCAACATCAATATAGCTCATTCTGTAGGTCTAGCACAAGCCTGGAGGAAACTGTGCTGCATAGTAAAAAAAAAAGGTATTTCACTCTCCTCCTTTTTTTCTTCTCTCCGCAGGCTCTGGCCCATCTTTCCACCTCTGTGGTTTCTGATCCTGCTTCTTAACTCATTCAACACAGATGATGCCTCACAGCACCATGGCTATCACTCAGTCACTGCAAGGTTCACATTGCGTCACACAGACATCACCCTCGATTACACCAACTCCCGTTAGCATTAGCCCGCTGTCAACTCAACTCACAGAGCTAATGTTAGTGGGCTTTGTGCATGTCAGGTCGAGTACACAGGAATCCGCAAAGAGCCCAACGCTGCTGCCTGTGACCTATTCAAATTCTTTATTTGTCAACAGTGAAAAAGTGGCTTCATGTAGTTTCCGGCCACATCTTGAACCTGATTCAAGGGCAATGACCTATAAAAGAGTGCAGGAAGAAAATGCTGTGGTTCATTGTCTAATAAAAATACAGAAGGGTTTGGTGAAGGATAATGGATGCACCTTCTTCTGCCATGTCAGCAATGTGAAAGAGCAACTCTGCATGCCACTCACTCATTCTGTCTCTTCTTACTTATCAACCATCCTCTGCTTCCTCCTCTCTTATTTGGCCCTGTGCTTTCCTTAAGCCACCTCCATTCAGAAGCTAATGGAACATGGCAAGTGTTTTAATGAGGAGCCCCACACCTGACAGTAACACCCAATCTGACCCTCACAAGGACCCTCCAAGGACCATCCAAAAAAAAACTATAATCTCCATTTGTATTCTCACCACAGAAAAATCCTTCCTCATGTGGTCTGCTGCACCACTTAACCTCTGCAATGCTTAATGCCAAGTAGTGTGAGAAGAGACAGAAGTGGCTAGATGTTAATTTCAAATAGCCACATCTCTGCTCAAACAACCAAGGCCTGGAAAATGTGTTTCCTGTCACTAAACTTTGGATAACAAACCCTGGCTGAACCAAAGGGTGCAAAGATTTACTCTTAAATCAAATTAGGTTTCTCACTCTGGCCCCCAGGAATGAAGCTTAGTTTGTTTTTGTGCCCTGGAACTTGTGATTAGTGATCCCTCTGTTAATTTGTAGATGGCCTTGCCAACACAGCTGAACAAAGCTGCAATCTGGAATGACATTAAAACTAATCAATCACATTGCATCTGTAAGAGGGAGCATTTATTTCATCCATAAAATTGTGAAAACGTCTGCTAGTTAGAGGACAGATGATTCAGCAGCTGTTTCAATTGAGGAAAGGGTGGGGGTTGTTTATTAGCTTGTTCATAACACTGTTTTCATGACGGAACCCTCATAAAAATGTCGAATAGAGAAGAATAGAAGAGATTGAGAAGTGAAGTTATGGAGTGTTTGTGAACTTTTTGTCATCTTTTCCTCCAAGGACAAACTGTTGAGTCAGTATTAATGATGAGATGTTTAATAGATTGTTTTTGATTTTTTAATTTATTTTGCCAGTTAATTGTGGCAGTTTAAGGGTTTGTTTCATCAGCGGGCAGACATTGTAAAGATACTGTCTCTGTGTTTGTGATGTTGGCTGATTTCTGGAGAGAAAAACACAGCTTTTTAAGCCAGACTGTCTTTGGCTTTCGGCTCATTTTATCACACTTGCAGAGCATTTTCTGATGGCAGATATAGGTCATCAATAACTATTCAGCTTGTAGTTGTTACTTGTTAATAGTCAGAATGTCAGCTTTGTGTGAATTTTGATTCTTGCAAACTTACTTATTACTGGTGACATACTTAGATATACATTGTAGTACAGTTGTATTTTGATAATTAACTACTCAGATCAGATGATAGTGTACATACCATACAGTAAACGGTTTTAACTAGCTGCCTGGTTAGAGGCTCATTGGGGGTGGTAGATGGTTTTAATCAAATGGTCACAGTTCACCAACAGTCAATATGAAATGTGCAGCTACAATCACTGTTTTACATACAGCAAAGGTCCTCTCTGCTTTGAGGGAAAGCATAATAACAACCAACAGTATTGATTGTCTGTATGTCCACTCACCTCATAGGCATTTAATTGGCTCTGACCCCGACATAGTTCTTTATAGCTGGTGGTGAATTCCCCGATGAAATCATGGCTGAAGGAAAGAAAGAAAAAAGACAATACATGCTGTTCTTTCAGATACAGTAGATACAACTGTGAAGGTAGAAGATAAAAGTAGAACAACCATTGAATCAATCAATCATTAATGAACTAGAAATACGCCCTTGAGGTTGTATGCCTCCACCAATCAGTCAAATTGCAGTTTACATCCATGTGTGTCATATAATATTTATAGAGAAGTGAATAATAATAATACGTGAGTTCTTCAGTTACAGACTATTTTACAGTACAGAGTACAAAGAACTGATAGAGAGCTTCGTCACATGGTGCAACGATAATCACCTGAAGCTCAATATCAGCAAAACCAATGAGCCTGTGGTGGACTATAAGAGGAACAGGAGACCCCGTGTCCCGGTTGTCATCCAGGGAGAGAAAGTGAAGAGGGTGGAGTCATACAAATACAATGGGAAAATAAAATGCAAAGAAGCTACAAATTCTAATTGTGGATTCTTCACCCACATCACAGAATATCTGTACAATCACCACAGTTTCATGGTGGGCACCCAAGATTAGTGTCACTCACAATTCAGTATCTGACCAAATAATGAAATATGGTCATAATCTACTTAATTATGCTGTTGAATAATGGTCAGAAATTTTTTTTTGCAGAACATTATGATGTCACAGTGAAGATGACCTTTGACATTTCATAAAATGTCATCAATTCACCATTTCATCCTATTAGAGATTTATGTAAAACTTTGGGATAATTGATGTATGAATTATTGAGTTATGGCCAAAAACTTATTTTGTGAGGTCACAGTGACCTTGACCTTTTATCTATGACCACCAAAATCTAATCATTTTTAATCCTTGTGTCCAAAGTGGACATTTGTGGCAAATTTGAAGAAATTCCCTTCAGGCCTTTCTGAGATATCACGTTCCTGAGCATGGGACAGACTGATGGACAACACAAAACATAATGCCTCCGGCCACGGCTGTCACAGGTGCGGACTCATAAAAATTAATAGCAATTAGGTGTGAAAGATTGTGGATGTGGTAATAGGTTTCTGGACAAATACACTGTCACAAATCTACAATGATGAAACAATGAAAACATTTAATTTATGAGTTATAGGACACAAGTCAAGGAACATTTAATAAATTACTTGAATTACTTTTAAATTAATTCAGAAACTTGACAGTATATATGTTTGTGTGTGTGTGTGTGTGTGTGTGTGTGTGTGTGTGTGTGTGTGTGTGTGTGTGTGTGTGTGTGTGTGTGTGTGTGTGTGTGTGTGTGTGTGCGTGCATGTGTGACTATGTGTGTTCAACTCTTACCTTCCATCTCTGTCCCAGTCATACACCTCCACTTTGATCGTTCTGTAAAACAAATCAAGTGATAAAAAAGGAGAATTTGTTTGTGTTGACAAATTTATGTAATACATGAGTCACAACCTAAATGTCCTTGAGGGGAGACTTTTCCCATTTCTGAAATGACGCAGTGAAAGCATGGGGTGTTAAAGCTCATTAACTGCTATTGAAGCCTAAATTAAATCAGTCGCAGAAAGCCTGCTATGTTTTCTGCATGCAAGAGACATTTAATATTTTTCAAAGGGTCTTACACCAGTTAAAAAACTTCAATTTAAAAAAAAGTGTTAATAACCAGATGTCAAGGATTTCATTGAATTGTTTACCAGTGAGTATTTGTGTCTCACAGAAGAGAGATCAGGTTGACACCGTTGCCAAAATTTTCATACACATGCCAAAATAGAAAACTAACCTCTTAGGAGGGAACATATTTTGGATGCTCTTGAAATAAATTGGAAGGCAACAAAGCAAATAAGTAAGCCGGTGAGGGTTCACTGGGAATGAGCAAAGTGTTTCCTATCTTCTACTCAATCTAATGGAAAGATCTGTGACTCGCCCCCCTCCCCGATCAGCTGCTGTCAATCATGTGTCAGTGGGTCCAGGAGGAGGCCGGGAGATGGAGGACTGCCCTGTTATCCTGACCTGAACTCATTCTGTCTGCTCTTAATGTATTTCTCTTCCAAAAAACCTGTGCCACAAATTCATGTACGGAAAGTGGGGACAGGAATTGAAACAACTTATAACATAGCCAGATATTCAGATTTCAGAATCAGAGTGAGAAAACAACCTAATCTTTCTGGTCCTCCTAACTGACAGACAAAGAATAAACTAATGTGTTTTGACAGTCAGAGCCAGCGTAGCAGATGATTTCCTAGTGATGTGTCAGTCAACATCAATTTTCTCTAATGTCATTTTCTTCCAACTCATTATCGGGGTCATAAGCAGCACTATGACACATTCAAATCCACCAGAGTAGATACAGAGAATTAGCCCCTGGATCAGTTTCATTTCTGTTCCTGGTCCCACTGCAGGTTTGAGCGCAAATGGAAGAGATCTCATGTTCTAATCATTATTAAAGCCAAAAGATTACAAGAGATTTGACAGATTCACATGAAGCCAGAAGACGAGATTGCAAAGTGAGAATAAACATGAGGATTTGTGCCCTAGACTGACATATTAAACATGAGCACAAAGGAAAGTAGATGTGCAAAACATTTAAAGGTACATAAAGCACAAGCACTAAATCTGTGAAGCATCTATTATCTATGAAGTAAAAAACGCTGTGAGAGATGTTTGAGTCAAGGGAATTCAAAGCCACTAACCATACTGTGGGCCAAGACAAGGCTAACTGCAATTATTACAGAGCCATTATATTTTAAACATGGTTTAAAATTTGACTTGCTTTGAGAAGTAGTGAATCAAGAGAATAAAAATTGCAGTGGCCCTGTGGTGTAGCACAGCAAACTGCAGGTATTTCCCACAAAAAGTAGCACAGCCACAAAATTACTGTAGATGTCTCTTGCCATCAAAATCCTCAAAGAGAATCAGACGTCTTTCATGCCTTCTGCTCCATCTGTCTGACCCAATTAGCGTCTCCGGGCAGGTGAGCAGAGACGGGATCAGAGTGAAGAACCTCTGTTGACACCCAGCGTGGTGGAGAGGGCAAGGTTTGACGTGTTCTTTGACGACTACCACATACTCTCCACACACTTACATGCTCACACACACACTCAGAGCAGGGCTCCTCTTTTGTTCAAGCCACCTGTCAACATCCACAGAATGAAGAATATAGTCCCCCTTTTCATTTTTTCATTTCTTATTTTTTTGCCAAAGCTTACCTGCTCTTCAGGTGTCCCTTTGCTCTGAAGGGATGTAATACCCTGAAATGTTCTCACTGGTTGTGGGCAAATCAATGAACAGCCAAGCACGGTTGAAGATAGGCCTGTAATAATTCTCAATTTGAGCAGCAGATAAAATAAGGGTAGAAAAATCAATGGCTTCTAAATTTGACGCACCCAGCCCATTTTGGAACTGTGTGGTTTTGATTTCCACTGGAAAATCACACTCAATTCGAGTGTGTGTGTGTGTGTGTGTGTGTGTGTGTGTGTGTGTGTGTGTGTATGTGTATGTGTGTTGTACCCTTAATAGTATACCATCATTCACCCTACCTGTCATAATCTCCGTTGCAGAGCGCTCTAACAGGGATGGAGAAGGGCTGCCACGAAGGGTTCAGCGTGTTCTTCACTACTTCAGTCTTGTGGCAGATGGTGAACCTGGTGACGAATGTTGACAGGGATATAAAATGCTAAAACACACACCGCTATGAAAACCCTGGTGGTAAAACCTTCCCACCATCCTTTACTTCAGGACCACGACTGCATGAATTAATCTGTATGCAGCTGAGTTCAAGGGATCTCAATCTAATTCTCTTGACCTTGGTTTCCTTCCTTTGATGTCTGCGCCCTCCTACCTGGCTTTAGTGAGCCGAAATGAAAACCCACTGAGACAAAGAAGCGAGAGGCAAACTCACGTGCCATCCTCGTTGCTTCTGTAGAAGACCATGAAGGGGTCTGACTTTCCAAAGAAGTCCTTTTTATCCAGTTTGTTGGCACAGAATTGCATCGTAGCATAATCCTACAGGAAACAAAGTGAGAGGAATGCAAAGACAAAAAAAGTAAAGGACACTGTAAATCCATGCTCCTGCCTCTGTTTGCCTCCTGTTGTTTGTTTATACATGCTGTGTGCCAAGATATAAAAGCACTGAAGCACCATATAAAAGCAAAGTGCTCACTGAATCCTAATAAGAGCAGGGCGAAAGCAGCCAGTGGGCTCTAGTTTCCAAAACCAGCAAATCATTACCAATTCTTTATTATGCAACTTCTGCATAACAAGAGTAGATGGGATAAGGGATATCAAATTGAAAATTCCTTGTTGTGCTCAGTATAATAATAGTAACAATATGCGAGATCACAGAGAGGCACAGAAACATATTCTATAACCCTGCACATGTGGGTGGGGGGGGGGGGGGGGGTTGCTGGGTACAGAAAGGACATGGAGGGTGTGAGTGCAGCTAATGATACATTAGAAAGGCTGGTATTACCATAATTATACTCATTTCGCCAGCATTTCAATGTGCATTGCCATTACAAGGACAATGAACATGCCTCATAATACTCTTGGTTGCAGATATACTCCCTGTGGTCAAGGTATTAGTCTGCATTATATAATAATGAGGCTGCATCGTGGGCAGAGACTGGACAGGTAAATATCCACATAAGAAACTCAAAAGTGCTCTCCATGAACTCATGGCCTTTATCTCAATGCTGAGTCTTTTTAGAAATGTCTTAGCTCTGAAACGTACTGCATATGCAAGTCGAGTGTCTAATCATCATATTCTTAAGTGTGTGATGTAATATCAGAAGAAATTCAAACCCTTCATCTAGTTAGTAGATAGAAGTACTGTTTTTGCCCTGCTCTACTGGGCCTTTTAGATATTGAAGTGAAGCTATTAGATCTGAATCAGCATGGCGCTGGGCAGGGCCTCTATCGATTGCTTTGACCCACATCAGTATGGTGCGCTCTGCCTCTGACCTGCCTCTCACTAACCCCTATCACATCACTTTATCCCTGAGACAGAGACGTGACACAGACTAGCCTCTATCTCTGAGACAGCTGCTGAAAGAAAGGTAGTTTCCACTCATAACTAGTAAATACTCCTGGAAAACCAGAGCTTTCATTATCACTGTTGTTTCCAATCATAGTTTAGGTTGTCAGCTAACACGTGAAAGCAGACGCAAAGTAAAGAGCTGATATAAACAATTAGTTCATCCTAAATTCATCAGGGCTGTTTAAACCTGTTTTCATGGTCTCATGTCAGTACCATTCTATGTTTTTTTGGTTTGACACAGCCTACAATATACTGCATGTAGAGAACACATTGATGGAAATGGTCTTTTTTTTCTAAATTGTGTTGTTGGATACAGATAAGCCAGTTTATAGAGCCATCCACTTTGCAGTTTGTATGTGAGATGTATTACGCTCTCCCTTGATGTTTTTTCACAAGAACCTCTCATTTGCCATGTTCCCACTATCGCTTGTTTTGTGGATTTGAATAAAACACAACACATCATGTTACTGTAAGAGAGCAGAGCTTGCTTAGGTCAGTTATCCAAAGTCTCTTTAAAATAGAAGCATCTTATAACTGCCCTGCTTGGCCTTGACATGGCTTCTACAATTACACTATCATGGCAACACAGTGCCTTAAGCCTTCATTAGGCACAGATAACACATACTCACTTTGGTGCATAGCAGAGCTCTCTCATTAAGTGGGGAAAAAAGGCAGAACATTCATTTTGGCCACTGAGGTTTAAGGGCGGCAGGGGAATACTGAGTGCAGTCTGCATCCCTCTTCACATTTCTCTGCTCTACCAAGATATCACTGCACTGGAACAAGTGGCAGAACAACCCACACTGTCACTTTCAGCAAGTGGGACTGGTCTTTCAGAAGAATATAAAGCACTGCAGACAATACTCGAATTTATGTGACATAAGCTTACAGCATGCTATCACATACAGTAGTGAATCACCAACCGATTCATGAGCCAGAGGATTATATGATTCAGAAATTAACACAATTCCTTGGTATGCTTCACGCATCACTCCATTCTTTCAGATGTTTGTCTAGTATGACCGTAAGCACTCAGTTGAAAGATTTTTCTTAGTGTGAGGAACAGTTTTACATACATGATAAAATGAAGAATATTTGCCTGAGGGAAATACATCACGCGATCAGTGTCAGTGGTAATTAAGCTTATTGCTAAGTATACAGATGGGTTACTATATGTACAATAAGTGAATGATAAGCTGTTGAGTATATACCTTATGTATGGTCAAGAGAGATATGAAAGACCTATGCATATCTTCATATGAGAGGAAACAAAATTACATTCAGAAAAGGCAGGAGTCAAAACTCACACTGGTTTGCTGCTGTCATATGTAAATCAGCCAGAACTGCGGCTGGACAACAAGGAGCATCTGAGAGGGAGCCAGCCTCCGCTCAGCATGTCATATGTACCAGATATAATGACAGCCAAGAGGAAGCCTTTGATCCATGCAGAGGCTGTTGCTCTGTCTAATGATACCTGACAAATCCACCGCGAAGGTGTGAGCCAACCCGCCTCTTAGTTAACAGTTCCTGCAGAACTTCCTCTGTCGATTCCCAGCCTGCTGGTTTCAGTTTCCCCACAGAGGAGTTGCAGTGTTTACTTCAGGTGAAGTAGCAACTCTGCTGCCTCCAGTTATTGATCACATTGGATTACGGAATAAACAGTAACAATTTATAATACAAACCGCAATGGTTGCAAATCCATTCTACTATAAATCACAGGTGTGGGACTTGACAGCAGGGTCTTCAGACTTTTCAACTATAACCTGCTTTTTCTCTCAATTGCCTTTTCTTTACTCAAACCTGAGGCATCCAGGGTTAAGCTCTGTGCAAACAGGAAAGGTCTAGAGTGACATGTCAAGACTGTGTCTCTCGAATTGAGTCTGGGACAAAGGAAATGGTCATTTGTTCCACCAATGATCATTTGCATTTATATTACAAAATCGCCTCTTGAAGTGGTGCTTTGCAGTTATGATGCTAACTCCTATCATAGCGGATCCAGTTCACCTGATGACTCACAGCAGCCCTTGAGGGACTGTGAGCACTGACACTTCAATCCAGCAGGGCCAAATCAGTAGCAGTTATCGTGGCAGTTTTATTATCAGCATGCGATATCTGTTTCACTCTAACTGGATTGTAAACAAAACTAGATTGTTTTATGTCATCAAATGGATTATGCTTTTAGTAAAGCTAAAAAAAAATTAAAGTCAGGCACAAATACCGTGAAGTACAACCAGATAAACGTTTTACTCAACGTGTTTAACAGAAAGTTACAAACCATAAAATCATTAGTTGCTTACATGCATTAGGATATCATAAAACATTTATACAGTAGTTGCAGCTTAACGGCTTGCTTTATAGCCTCGGAGGGAGGCCAGCTGTCCTGACCAATAAGTCTTGCTACTTTCTCCTGATCTACTGGCAGCAGTATAATGTCATTATTTACTATCTTCATTTAGCTATGTGGAGAGAAGGCCAATGAGCATTAGTGGACACAGGTTATTAACACAGACTCATGGATTTACACACCACATGGAGGAGGAAATGCCCGTTTTAGTGATTAGAATGAAAATAGTCTCATTAAATCTCTATTCAAACTCAGCATATTCACTATGTACACAATTTCAACGTGACAGCCAGAATTGCATAGTGACATTGTATGTCCTGCTGGTTTAATGGAGACAGTTACGATACAATACATCTAACTGGAGTCAAAGCTATCAAACAACACCCTTTCTTTTCTTCTGCAGGCTTGTCAACATTGCTAAACATACATTATGTGACCACCATTTTCCAGATTTTCCTATAGTATGTCCCACTGAAGTGCACAATGATATGTTGTAATCTATCAGCTATGTTTAATTAAACTCATGCTGTTGTTTAAGTGCCCCATTCCAATAAGATCAGTGAACATTGCAAAGCATTTACTGTAACACCTGCATTGTAGGCAAATGAATAAAAACATATAGGTGAAACATTTTTTACTTACTCTGCAGTTCCCCAGCTCTTCAACAGACAAGATAATGGTCCCGCATTTCTTCCCAGGTATGCCACTGTGAAAAATAAAATAGATATCATTCACTCTTACAACAAATAGTGTTCACAGCACAAACTTAAGATTCACTCCATTATTCTGGGGGATAGATAAGTGGCATTGAAAGGCACCGTGCTGCATTTCTCAGTGGCTGATGGAGGTGAAAGTTGTAGTGGAGCTATTTTAAAAGCAGCTCTAACCAATGTCGGTGCACTTATCTACAGCTGAGGAGCTTTTGCTTTTACTTCAGTGTTTCATTTGTCACACCCCTCAAGTATGCCAAAAAGAATTTCTACCAAAGAACATACATGGCACTCTAATTATATAATAATGATTAGAAATATTAAAGCATGACTACATCTGCATTTTTTTTTTCTAGGTTATTCAAATGTAAACACCCAATCAGGAGTTAGCAAAAACATATGCAGTTATGTCCAGATATACTATGAACGATGTTGCAGCGCTGAATCTGAGTGTGTGAGATGTTTATAAATGCACTGGACAGAGCGGAGGGACAGACAGCTGCTGAGAGCCAGGAACAGAGCCAGCACTTTAGGACAAAAAACATCCATGAGTCATTGGATTCTGCTCTGATCCTGAGTCTTAACTGGTGGGAGGAGAGCTCAGACTTAATTTTTTTTACTTTGAGCAGAGGCAACTGTGAGTGCTCCGTCTGTGCGTCTGTTAGCATGTTTACCAGAGCAGCACCAACAGTAAGTGCTAGCTAGGTAACTTTATATTGATTTTATGTCGCAGTGTCATCATGCAAAAACCCGTATTAGGTCACATAAGAAAAAGTTTTTTGAAAAAAGCTTGGGAAAATTGTATCTTGATGCCAAAACATACTTTAATCTAAATCTGAGTTTTCAGATTTGAATACATATGAAACACTAATGGGAAGCTACAGAATGTGAAAACCTAAAAAAAAACAAAAAAACTAAATGTAATGGACTTCCTTTTTAAGGTTCATAAAGCTGCAGTCACACCTTGTATTTTAGGCTGATAATACAGTTGTATTTTTGCATTAAATTACAGCTTTCCAGTGAGTAATACATAACAACAATGTGGTATTAGTGACAGACACATTATTTTCTTTCACAACTAACCGAATCGAAAACAAGTTGTAAATACTGGTTCTTTCTTTTTAGTACAAAGTAGAAAAAACTGCTGAGACACTAGCTCCTCTGATCCCTGTTTGTCAGTACCACGCTGAGACTTTAAAGCTCTGCAGGTCGGCACTTGTTTACTGCAGATTCCCACACCAGCAGATGATCAAGACATATCATAACACAAGAGAGGTCCCCTGCATGTCTCTGTTTTGTATTCTTCTCCAGTAGCACACCAATCAAAGGCATCAACAGAGAGACAGGATTGCTCCAGTGTCTTTTCTAAATGTTATGTGGCTGTATTTTTTGAAGCAGCAACAACAGAATGGGATTTTTTTTAAATATCCAATCTTGATAACTCTCAGTATCCACTGAAGCTGTGAGATACAGTATAGGCAGAGCCCATTCGACCCAACACAGAGCAAGAAGGCGTATCTACTTTCCAATCATACAACTGCACTCCAGCTGCTGACACTCCTGTCATCTTTACGGTTAAAGAAGGTGATTACACAGGAGTCATGCTGTGGCCTCAGCTGGAGCACAATCATTAGAAGGTCAGACTTGCTGCAGATCCTCATCAAGCTGTGACAGCTGATATGACTGGAAGTACTAAAAAAGGGGGGAGTCTTCAACTACAGTAGAAGAAGCTTGCATTATTTACGAAGATAATCTAAAGCACAAATCTGCAATGCCTTAACATACAGGGTATGCCAGAGGGCATATTAAGAGATAAAACATGGCCTCCTCTGTCTTATCTGCTGGTGCAGGAAGTGTTTGTAGTGTTCTTAAGAGATATGGTACGAGGTGTTTCCATTAAGCTTTACTGGCTAGCTTCAGGTTTCCCAGGCCCATAACACATACAGTGTAATGTTCCATTAAAGCAACTATGGTCCCTGATGTATCAACTTTGATCAATATCTCAATATAAATCCACTGACCATAGCATCCAACGATAACTGTTGCATATCCACCAGTATGTGCGAAAGAACAACCATAGTCTCAGACTTTAATGAGGCAAGTTATAAAATGAAGCCATCACGCTCTTAAAGGGCAGGCAAACCTCATTCTCAGGCTATATCTTCAAGCTCCACGGAGACCAATCTCAAGGTGAATTAACTGTCCTTGAATTATTGATGTTCACTCCAAGTCGCCACCGTGCCATTTGATGATGCCTCAAAGAGCCAGTAAACCCCACACTGGGGATGCACAGATCCAACTTGTTCAGTCCTGATACCAATACTGGTACCTAGGCTTTGGGTATCGGCCAATACTGAGTACTGATCTGATACCAGTGTTTCATTAATAAGCTCTATGCCTCACTATGTGGAAGAGACTGAGTTCATTCTTTTAAGTGTAAGGCTTTAAATCAGGCTTGATCAGCCCACTGTCACCAATACCTGATCCAGCTATTTAGGTCAGTATCAGACCGATATCTGAAATCAGGATTGGTATCGGTGCATCTTTACCCCTCACCAACATGGACAGTAAAACCTGCTCACACCACAGGTCGAATTATCTTCCTCAGGTCAAGATAATGACGGATACTCCTTTCAAACTAGGAAATGAGATCTAGTGATTGGTAAAATAGCAGCTCCAGAGACGTTAAGATGCACCACTCTCATCTAATCTCTGCTGCTGAGACAAGAGCAGGTACCAAAAGGGCAATGGTCTTTTAAATTAGGTATGCATTATTGAGTGCAGCATTTTCTCTGACAATGATTAGTTAACGTGGAGAGCAAGCAAGCACTGAACGGATAAATGCAGTTTCTGTCATTCATCTGTGGTGCACAAGTTCCCTTTATAGCCAAGACTAAACAGTTTGCTCCAAATTCAAACAGCTACTGTACTGAAATATAGCTGTTGGTGATATGAGGTGTCCTGCATTAAGAGCACTCATTCACTGATGATTCCTCAGCGGGGAGATGCTTTGATGATGAAATTACGTGAAATGTGCTGCTGTGGTCCTCTTTCCTGTACTATTTGCTATGAACAAGGCCTACAGTCGGACTGCTGCAAGGAACTGACATGCTTTAATCAGCTGGTTATGTAAATAAACGTTATATTTGTCACTGCTGATTCTGCTGGTGCTCAAACATCTGAATATTCAAACGACTCCAGTCAACATCAGGGTATTTTGTGATGTTTAACAGTAGTGCAATCCTGAGGTAACCAATTCATTTAAACACAACAGTGTGACAGCAGCAGGATTATTTTACAAGTTGTGTCATCATACACACGTACACATTTATACACACTATAATACTGAATATCTTTTGTTTTTTTCTCTTTACTGTATTTTCCTTTAATTTGTTTTGGTTGTGTGATGTCAGGCTGTGTTTTATGGTATCTCCTTCACAACCAGCGAAGTCAAATGATTTGTTGCTATGAACTCACGTTGTATCACTGTGAGTGAAAATATTGAAGCAAAGTAGTTATGAATGTAATTATAATGTTATGTGAAGCTATAATAATCATACAGATGCAGCGATTAAAATAGTTACTATAGCTGCTGCATGCAAACTGGTACCTGCAGTCTACTACACAAATATATTCTTTATTTTCCTTAGGGTTTATGATACAGTAAAGAATTATTGACATTTAGGTTTAATTTTGAACTCTTAGGGGCAGATTCACAAAAGGATTTGCAGCTTTTGTGGCTGCTAACTTTGCACAAATGAGACAAAAAGTAATGCACCCCAAACTGCACCGCCAAGCAAACAGCATTTTGATGTTCCTTTCTCATTTGCATGTATGTAAATTAGATAATATGCATACATTTGGCTCAAGATTGGCCACTTTCTATGCAAATGAGCCTCAGTTAAGAGTTAAATTATTAGTGTCTTCAGAGAGTTGGTGATAACACACACACTCATTCATTGTCTATCTCTTTCTCTTTGAAGCTTCAAGCTTCGGTGGCTTGAATGATAGTAAATTGTTATTGAATGACACCGCCAACGTCTGAAATCTTTAGTCTAACATTGGCTGGGGAGGAGGGAATTTGGGGGTGTCAAGTGGGATATGGGGTGGTAGTCTTACCTCATATTTTCAGCTATTTAAAAATAAAAATGTCCTGACAGCGCTGATGGAGCTCAGGATTCATCCATTAGGGTGGCTTTCAAACAGGTGCTCCGTATAAACCTAAATCTGTGTTTAACAGCTGACCTACGGATGTGTAGCGGAACTCAGAACATTAATTCCTGTCACATCCTGACTGTTTCGCTGTTAATGAAGTTACCACTGCTAGCTGTGCCACATGCATAACTGTGCAGAGCCTCTTTCTCAATTTGGCGAAGCTTTTATTGTTTCAGCTGCTGTGTGATGCTGCAGCCATGCTGTGAGCAACAAACAAAACATCAGTACTGATGTTTCTGTGAAATCCAGGATATATGTTCAGTAACCCATGAACAACATTATAGTAAAATTCAGACATATACATACATACAACATGTTTCAAACCTGCCTATCACACTAATAGCTTATGTCACAGATGCAAAGTACTTTCTTATTGTGGCAAGCTTTGTTTGTGCTTCTCTGTTAATTAAAGACGCGCAATTTGAGGCATTTGTGAATTCTGCAGTTTTCATTATGGACATGTGTGCTTAAATGTGGAAAAAATCCTGAAACATTAGAAACAGCTCTGCCACTAAGTCAGACACAAATTGCAAATTGCACTCAGCTACAAAACTTTATGGGCACGTTTGCGCCATCATAGTGATTAGTGAAATATATTTTGTGAATCGGACGTTGAGACGGGACAGATAGCAGTTGCAAATGATACCCAATTGAGACGCGCTATCAGCAGCCGCAATCCATTCTTTGTGAGTTCACCCCTTAGATTTTTTTGACAGTATTACATAGTTAGTTTTGTTATTTATTGAGACAAGCACATACCAATTCCCAGCCAACATGGACTTGAGTAGTACTTGCCAGAGGAAATTTTCATGAAATATTACATACAGTTAATATTCATATTCCTATGATGAATCTTAAGATATATTTTAATAGCTGCCCCCTTGGCACTTGATATTACTTCATGTAGCACCATATTTCATAAGGGTAGAAACTTAACGAGCAAATGGGGCAGGTTCTGAAAGGTGCAGATTATTTAAAATCGAAGCACTTGCCCTCATCTGGAGACTCTGCAATTATCATTATTCAATAATCATTTTCAGAAAATAAATGTGATACATGAATTAGTAGAGTTTATTAATGTCTTAAAAAATGACCAATACTAAAAAAACAAACTAAAAAAAACAAAGTAACTAACAAAAAATTGTGAAAATGAACTAATGCTGGATCTCACAACCATGCCATCCATGTTGTGCATGCTAGTTAGCACTCGCTCCCTCTGAGGGTCAATCTCACAGAGGTCACTTGAGTTTTCACAGTAGTGGAAGGGCCAAGTGGACATGAACGAGCACTGCTAATGTTTTTATTGACCCACTAACCTTTCCACATTTCCACCTGTACACAAGAATTATGAAAACCCAGTAGACACATTGCTATGAGATTAAATCCCCCAGAGGATGAGCCCTTACAATTTTGGACAACCCTTAAACATGGATAGTCATCCTCAGGTTAAATAAAATCAATATTGCAAAAACATCATCTTATTATCTAATAGACTGTTTGGTGAGCCCCAGATTATTTAATTATCTTTGCTACTGGGAAGATTGTAAGAATAGCAAAATCATTAATTTCATCAAATTCTTTTATATTGTGCTAGTGGTGCAGAGTCCCTATTTAATTATGTCAAACAAGAAAGAACTGATATGGGTTTTTTAAATCAAACATTGGATATTAGATTGGATATTGGGTATTAGAGAGTAGCCATGCATCATGTCAGATTAACAAAGTGAGTGAATTATATGACGGCCAAACAACTTTAAGTGCTTTGGGTTTTGTGATACAAATCAATCAAACAAGAGAAGAACATTAATCTGTAACATTGATTATGTGACTGGTTAGAAAGGTCATAGTTTAATGTTTTATGGCATTAGTTTGAGGCTGAAGATCCCTCTAATCTCCACACATGATTCATTACAATTTAGACTGAGTGAAGTGAAGACTATAACTTTTAATCACATACGGGATCCTATTTAGTGATTCAATTTAATGCAATCTACAGTTGGGGAGGAACAATAGAAAGGAAATGTTAATTTTGCAGAAGTAGTAATACTGTCTCACTTCAACGAGTTAGGCGCAGAGGTGTTGAATAGAGTTTTGATGAGGTGGTCTCATTGAGGGAAGACTGATGGCAGCCTGTTATCATCCATGACTTCTATGCTTCCAGTGAATGATTCAAATGACATAATAAAGACATAAAGACTTCTAGCAATGCAGGTGAGTATTGACCCCACTAATGCTATTCTATGTACAGTAGGAATGACACTTAACACAATTCAAATTTCTCCATAATTCATGCCGTCACTTACAGGTTTCCCTTCGGCCCCTCAACAGACACTGTACCATATGGTCCTGACCAATTCAGTATCAATCCATGATGTGAAAATCTCAGCGGGCCTCATGTTTATAGTCAGATTAACATTGTGTCAGTGTGGCTAACTCCTCTGCTGTTCCTCCTGTTCAACAGAAACCCAGATGATCAAACACAACTACATAAAGAAAACAACAAGAAGAGACAGAAACTGAAACAGGGCCTTGTATCACAGTGGCTTCCTTAACCTAGAAAGAGGTGAAAGGATGGAGGGCTCTTAGCTCATATTGCAACAGAGAGTTGGCCACAACTGTCTTGACAGATTCCCTGTTTGATCAAGTGAATGGAAAGAGATCAAGCAGCATATTCCAGCATCATTACAATTACTTGGCCAAAGTTTCTGATACCGATGTTCTGCAGAATAGCAATGAGAAAACTGGGTCTCACTATTTCCAGAGAAGAGCACATTCGGGCTATTTATTCCTCCAGAAAACAAGCATCAACGATCATTGTGCATGACGTATTATATTATAGATATTCAGGCTCAATGTATGGCCTCTATAATTTTCCATCAAGAGGCAGTTGCTGTCGTTAAAATGGTGATTCACAATTCCTGTATTCTCCATTACCTATCAGCACGAAGATAGGGTGGATGGAGGTTGGTGAGATTAAAGTCCGAAAAGGGAGAAGGAAGCAATTGTTGATGCCGCTCACATTAGGTCATTAGGATGAGGAATGGTCTTGATATTTAACAACGCTGCAACGTGTCACGCATATAAGAGTGGGGGAGGGCTGTCTGCTCAACAATATGAGTGAGAGCCACAGAAGAAGAAAAAAAAATGTTCACACTGCAGCTGATGCAGGGTGGGTCTACACATTTTCATACGAGGTAAAATGACTGCAGTGATATCATGCTAAGTTACCTTGCAATTTCACATGAAGATAAGGATAAGCAAATCAAAAAATATTATTGGGGATGGCACGGAGAAAGCACAGCAAGAAATAAAACAAGAATAGTATCATTTTCACAGCACAAAAGAATGTTTGCACTGAGATAGCTTAGGGTCAGTGAATCCAATGAATTCTTCTGGTTGACACGGGGATCAAGTTAAATGAACAAATCTGACTGGTCTGAGTTGAGACCAACAGAGATGGAGGTTTAGACAGATAATCTGGCTAATCTGTGCCACAGTAAACGTTGGGGCAGTGGGCAGATCATAGTTGAACAGAATTAGACAAGGTTGCCAAAACTCTATGTGGGTTCAAATGAGATTATACCCCTAATCCCCTTGATCTTCATACACCGATAAACATCCCTAATCCCTCACCTCACCAGGATTATAAAAAAAAGAGGATGAAAAGTGCAGGCTAATTCAAAAGGACACCAAAAGACCTACTGTAGTTCTCAGAGACAAAGACAGCTGCTTCTTACTGGTGCTGTGAGAAGAGCTGGTGTTTAAAGCAGGTAGCTCAAGGCAACCTGTGCTTAGCTCTTTGAAGCTTTGTTAGAATCAGCACAAAGCAAGTAAATAGGGCAAAAAAATGTGGTGAAGAAAAATATCACATAGATATATAAAAATAACCAAGAGTAAAGAATGTGTTTGCTTTTTTTTTTTACCAGTGGAAACGAGGTGCAAGGCATGAGAGCACATTATCACTAACATGTTATTCTTTTTTCCCCCTCTTTGTTGCAGTCATGTATGTAACCCATTGAGTGTTATTCATTGGATACCTCAGGTCTCCCACAGATGCATAATGAGCATTAACACAACCTCAATGAATGAGACTAACCCATTCAGTCATTAATAGGAATTTTGTTCACTCTTTTGTACTCGCTAATTCCAAACGCTAAATATGAAATACAATTCATTTGTATTCCATTTTTATGAGTGTGCAGGGATGTAATGAGGCTGTTGCTGATGTTTTGATGAGATGAATTATGGCACAGGCTTTAATCACTGTAACAATGTTTGATTTATTGTGATTCTAAATAAATGAGGCATTCTTCATCAGCCACCTGCAAGCTAAAAATTGCTTGTTTTGACAGAAAAAGAGAGGATTAGGAGAGGCTGTCAATCACAGAGAAACTTTCTCTCTCAGTCTTAAAGCTAAAACTACTCAAAGTCATGACAGCGAGTTAACTTCCTTCCCTGTGTGCCCTCCTGCCAACAAGTTAAACCCTCCTCTAGAGGAGCACATTTCAATTTCCCCCTGGCAAGAATAGAACACCCCTCTCTATCAGAGGGCAGAAAAGATGCCCATTTCTCTTTGTTATAAATATATAATGCTAGTCACATTTAATCCCACTTTCCCACTGTGGATTCGTGACTTCAAATCAGAGCTCCTCTCCCTTATCCACGTAGTGTCACCAGGCCTTGACTCCTTTAGCCTGCTGGTGCTGGGCAGCAAGTGATGGAATTCATACAAAGTCGCCTTGACCTCCACTGTGGTGGTTACTGCTGACTACAGATTACTATCTGCGCACAAGAGATCATTTTCGGCCACTAAATAGATTAATAACATAAGGGTGTTAAACGGGGGTAGCAAAGCACTCATTCAAAGGCTTTCAGGAAGCTTTCTCACCTTTCTAGCAGATGACTGCCCATGGCCATGACAGAAATGAACACTTTCTGCTCTGAGTGCAAAAACAAATCATCTAAGCATATCTGCACAGTTAAAGCCAATGCTGCTCTTACACCTGAGGCTCCCATTATTAGTATGAAGACAAAAAATCTATTGCCTCATTATCTACAGAGTTTTTAAAACCAATAACTTTGACAACCAAAGCATACATTAAATTAACTTTCTTTTCATGGCAAAAAACAAAAAGGATTTCTAAATTTTGTGTGACGCCAAAGACCTTGAAGAGTCATAAACAGAACTTCACCAGACAAAAACAGTTCTTGTGCAATCAGCACAGTTGGCGTTTTCCACAGCTAAGCAGGAATATACATTATTAGAAAGGGACCCTTGTTAGTGTTCAGCCTTGGAGCCCATTTAGCGAGGCAGCAGAATGCTCTAATTGTGTGTGTTGTCCCGAGGCAGAGGATGCTGATTACTGTAAGCCATAAAAAGCACTTGGCCTCCCAGTTAAGTAATACAGGCAAACAATGTACCTGCTTCCCTCCCTTCATCTACAGTACTAAGAGTACTTGGATCAAGGATTTATAAGGAATTTTTACCCACCAAAAAAAAACAACCTTCACTCACTCCCACTCATTAGTTTAAATCTGCAGCATTTTTTTTTTTTTATCTCAGAAAAACTGCTGAGTCAGTCAGCTAACGATGTTAACTAAAAACTTTGAAAGAACTGCAAGTCTCTGAAGCCGAGATGAGACAAGTGAAGTCGTCTGCCTCAGTTTTCTCTGAGTAAAGTTCTGGTGAGTCAGATATCAAAGTTGGCACAGTGGTTAGACATGTTGTGAGCATGACAATATAAAGATATACAGTACTAGACCTTTTTATTTAAATGTTGATTTTACATTTTGAATGTTGTATGTGTGATTGTGTGTTATATTTTAATTAAGTCATGTAAAAAGATCTATCTTAGAAAGTGTACTTAGTACTATGAGGCTCTAACTGACCATAGGCTAAACCCCTCCCCCAATCAGTGATTGTCCAATCATAACTTAACAACCATACTGTAAATACGAGAGGCAGGCCTGTCAAGCTTTGGATTTCTCCACATGTTAAAGCGGTGTGCATGATGTTATAGTTTAGCGTTTAACGTTTAATGGATTTAGGAAGTTTACACCTCTTCTCACCTTTTTCTTTTGCTCTCTCTCACGCGCACTGCATGGACAGTCACACAAACACTCGCACCTTCTTGTGCGCGCACTACATGATAAGTCAAACACACACAGTCACTCTCTAGCACGTGCGCCCTTGCTCACTCGCTCCAGATTCCAGGATATTGTACATAATTTGCAGCCGTCAGGGAGCCGCTGTTAAAATGTGTGAGACTCCCAGAATGTCGGGGAGAATCAACAATCACTAGCAAAAATTAAAAGCCATTATTGTAACAGTATGTGCCATGTGCTAAAAGAAAGCCTGACAGGTAGCAACAGCAACTACTGTATGGGTTATGAGTTAATCGTCAACTACAAAATTCACTGTTTTGGTGCAATCCAAATCAGCTTCATCCTGTAAGAGGAATTTTATAGGATGACAGGTGACAGGTGTCAGTGATAATTTCACTGATTCTTAGCATAATGCAGGCTGATTTTTGCAACTGCAACCTAACCTTAAAAATGTAACCTAATAGAACACCAGAAACTGCTGCTTAAAGAATGACCATGTAGTTGAATCAGCACATCTGAGCACAAGTTTGTTTTGGATTGCATTATACTGTAATGTTGCTGCTTAACTTAATACTTGGTCTCAAACTTGATTACAGGGAGCAAAATGGGAGGAAAAAAGGTCCCGAGTTATATGAGAGAAGATACATTTGTGAATGTGGGAGCACAAGGATGAGAGTTTTAAGTGTTTTACAAAGTATCATATAATAATTCAAGTCTAAAGTATGATAGCAAAATTCTTGAGTTGTTTTAGTACATAAATTAATCAGTTAATTCAAATAAAGTCTGAATTTAATGAAGGCTTCATTTTGTTACTGTTTATCATTCAACATCTGCACTGGTTTGATTGGCTATGATTTTTCATGTGCATTGGCCAACATGTCAATCAAAGCTTCTCAAAGTTATTGTTAATTGCTCTGACTTCATGTTACCTGTCACCCCGTCATACAGCTGTATGTGACCCAGTTTGGAGCCATTTGGAGCTCCAGGTATACTGTAGAAACAGGTACAGTAATTATCATCAGAAGGCAGGTAGGGTATTAATGTGGCCTGTTACAGATTGGTCATTACACATATTATAGTACTATACTTACGCTGGAGGGAAAAAAATATTAACTTTTCATTAAAACAATGTTAATCAAATTAAGCTTGTTTTCATCAAATAGTGTCTAGACTTTCATCTAATCTGCACATTTTAATCAAATTATGTCCTTATCAAAACAAATGATAAATCTAGAGAGAATTTATCAGTTCACTACACTTTCATCGTCTCTGTTTTTATAATTTAATTTTTGAGTTTCACCCCTGGGCTCACTTAAATCTAATTTCTGTTGGCCTTTGACTTTAATGTTTTGCATTCATGGTGCCCACTGTGGCGCAGGCTCTGGTGAACTACAAGGACATATTTCACTGTGTATACAGTATACTTTCAACTACATTTATGGGAGATACTTGAGGAAAACACAGTAACACACACTGCCACACTGATAGCAAAACCAAAGGTATAAAATCAACATAACATTTAACTCCCAAGGTACTTTACCTCTACAATATGAATTTATTACAGTAATATTATCTTCATATAAAGTACACACATTGTAGTTATGTAGTGTAGTTATGACTTAATGTATGACTACAAAAATGACCATCAGCTTCATAAGTCCAATAAGGAGACAATCTCTGATCTCTTACACGGGCCTTGAAGTTATGTAAAACATTTTCTTTTTAAAGCAACATAACATGCTTTTTGTGATTGTGATTTTTGTTTCTGTTATTCATATTTTGTTATAATTTGGATGTCTGTGTTAAACATAGTAAAAAAAAATCCAAAACATGTAGTGAACATATGTGAAAATGCTCCCTGAAAGTCAAGAAGTTATGGGTTGTTCACATTGTCCACTCGCATATTTTTAATCATATCTTGACACGAACATGAATGGATATATTTGAAAACATTTTGAGTAAAGAATGAGAAAAAGAAGTGGAATTACTACTACGGTTTGTCTACATAGCCTCCAGAGCTGACAGAAGTCTGCTGAGGCGGAGAAAATTTGCATATGTCTCCTTTAAACTTCCTCCTACTGTAAATGTGGAGCTGTAGAAACAACTGAAAGATGATAGGATTCAGATGAGCCTTTGATGTGAGCTACAACAATGGGTTCACAATTATTTAATTCAATATAAAACTTCTACATTTTTTAGAAATATATATTTTTATTATTATTACTGTATTTCTATGATTTCCTTGGCTCCCACTGGTGCAGTGAGCATACCCACCACTCTCACTGTAGTTTTGCTTATGGTTCATTTGCTGCTTCAAATGTACAGCAGGAGCGCACAGTCACAGTAGGTTAATGGGTTTAACATGCTAATGTTGTGCTGTTTCATATGCTCTAGTGTGTGGTATAATTTACCATGCCAGCAGAAAAGGTTACTGCCATCTGTATAATGAACTCTATTATCATATTACCTATACAACCACATTATGATGCCTTCCCACAGGCTATACCCATAATCACAGCCAAGAGAGTTGTGTCACAGATAACATGTTTTTCAGTAATTCACCTGCATCAGTCTGTCATTTAACTTTGCATTTCCTCAGCTACCACTAACTTTGATACATGTCTCTCATTAAAACCAGATTATAAACAGAAGGAAATGTTCCACGGTGTCAGTTCAGTGTTTTGTAACTCATATTCCGTCCACTGGCATATGTTTCTGTCTTAATAAAAAGAATGTGGGAAGAGCCATACATCTCATCCAACCCGTTATTTTCCCCAAGACAAATAAGTTTGCTCTGAAGCGAATGCCAGAACATTACGTTTGTCCCTCTGTGCACTGCACATACAAAATCAGAAATGATTGAAGTCAACTACTGAACCAAGCGTGAGTCACAGGTTACATCTCCACTTGCAAGAAGAGGAAAGAGTGTAGGATTGTGGGTGTTTGTATGTGCTATATAATTACAAAATCAATACTTACAAGATAACTATTTTATTTTGGTGTTACAGTAAGACTTGATTGACTTGATGTGTTAAATTATGACTGAGTGAGTTAGCTTTTGGGTAAAGGCTGAGATTAGGCATGTAGTGGTAGTGGTTAATGTTATTTAAAGCTACAGGAAGTGAACAAATCAATATGATATCAAGCCATTTTCCTCCAAATTAAATTACTAATCTGCATCAGCAAAAGGCACTACAGTGCCGCCCATTGCATGTTTCTGTTATCACCATAAGAAGGAAATGGTTGCTTTTAACAAATCTGTAAACTTACTCCCAATGCAAAATCTTCATAATGAACATATCCACAAAACAGTAACATGTTTCATTTGTTTTCCTTCAATATCAGCTCCTAGGAAATTAAGCATGATGAACATTTTATGGTTATGTTTTAGTAACTCAAACCAATTTGGTTTAGGTTAGCAAAAAAAGTGCTCAGCAATGATATTTAATCCAAAATGTATTTGTAGAAGGATAGTAGTAGTAGTATACTGTATGAAGATATTTTATAGGAAACAGCGATGAAACAACGTGATTGCTAAATTATAAGAACAATCTGTTTACATTTTGATATGTGCAGACTCACTACTACTATTTAGTCCCAATAAAGCAGACAAAAAATAAGATAAAAAGGGGTTAAGGTTAAATTTAAGTGTTGGGTTGGGGGCGGCTGTAGTGGTGATGGTTGATGTTTGGATGACATGAATCAGTACATTGTCCTAACAAGTATAGCAATTCATGTTTGATTGTTTGTTGGCTGGATGGAGTTGGAATTGGAAAAGGGGGAGAGAAAGAGGGTGAGGTTTCAGGGAACAAAAATAAATTGAAAACACAATGAGGAGAAAGGGGGTCAAGAAAGAAAAAAAAGAATCTGGTGGATGGAAGGATGTGTAATAAATGAGGGATGAAGTGTGGAAAATAGGGAAAGGGGTGCTGATGTGCTTTTTAAGCAGGTCATTGGATGCAGTGTGCCTTGGGGGGGCTCATTTAAGCATGGCTAACAGATTTCCTCAGTCCCTGCAGGAGCCACTCCTCAAAGCTGCAGTCCAGAAAGGCACTGCCACATCAGGATACATGGGAAATGGAGCACATAGCCATTAAACATCTCCATGAAAACTCCATTACCCATGGGTACTGTTCAGCTATTCAAAAAAGACAAGGCTGGATAAAACTGTACCCTTACCTGAATGCCATCAGGAACAGAAAACCTACAGAAACCTATACAATACTTATCTGGGTTTCTGAATTGCTACTCCCTGACATAAGCACTGTTGGGGTAGTTATGAGCAACACAAGTGAATGTTTTCAAAAGGGTTGATTTGTTCAGTTTGTGACCTGCGGACTGTAACACCAACCATATCATCATCATCACCTTCTGCTGCAGCTAAATTGGATGTTGCATCACTGTTGAGTCTCAGCAGTGGACAAGCTGCCCTGCTAGAAACTGCAGAATCAATACCTTTGTCCGTCATGTCTGCCTGGAGCTCCCAAGCCTCCCGCCTGCCTCTGATGTGGGGTGTGCGGCCTAGTTTACAGCATACTGGTGAACACTGTCTCTTGATCCTGCTCATCCTCTTATTCAGCACTGAAGGGCACCAAGCTCTGTAATCCACCGCCACCAGTCCCTGGCAGAGTTCATGGTCGACACCAAAGCTTTGCTGTTCACACAAACCCCCAACTGCAGGGGCCAGCACCGCCTCATACTTCACACAGAGGCATACACACTGGACTTCACAGCCTCACACACAAACACAATCTTCATAGTTCGGCCACTCAGAAAAAAGACACAACTGAGAAAGCTACGCACAAATCTGTGGATGCCAATACTTTCAGGGCTTCATATTTTCCTCATTTACACTGAAGCAGGGTCGATATTGCCATGCGTCTCACACTGACTTCAATCTACTCTCTGTGCTAGATCGCCTCCTTAATGACAGTAATTGCATTGAGGAAGCTCCCGTTCATGTTCAATTACCCATCCAAGCACATGGGTCTAATCTTGCAGTGTAATGTACGATACAGATGGCTCTAGAAGGCAGACATATTCATCACCTCATCTTTGTTGGAATGCACAAAATCCAGCAAAAGCATGTGGCGGTCGAACAGGCTGAGAGGTAGACCTGAGTTTTCATTATCTGATAACATCTTAAAACTTGTATTTGCAAAGTTAAATTTGTTCTGTTTGTCTCCTTGAGAGAATGAGTAAATCTAGACACATTATTGTGCAAAATTAGAGTGAACATAGTAAAATGAAGACTCACCCTAGAGGTTTCTCCAGGCGACTGGCAGGAGAGCCCACAATCTCTCCAAGTGTGCAGTGGACCTGTCCCAGAAAGTCCTGCCATGTGAGGGAGCATAAAATGGGATGGAGAGAGACAAAGGTTGGGGCAAAAGGATGGGGGCGTTCAGGTGGACCACGGGAGGGTAACAAGGAGAGTTGGTGAGGAGTTAAGCATCATTATAAGCATTGTACAGTTATAAATTAAAACATCTGAGGCAGACACGTACGTTAAAGTCGGTTGGCTTCCAGGGTGGAGAAGAAGGAGGAGGAGGAGGAGGAGAAGGAGGAGGAGGAGGAAGAGAAAAAGACCAGGCAGCCGCAGTGACACAACAGAGCATATCATGGAACAGAAGGCACATAACTCAAATACCAGACTGTCATCAACCAAGTGCAAATAAGAAGAGCAAAAGTGGACATGTGAAAGAGCAGATAAGCAGCATGGAAACAGCAGAAGGTAAGTCTCAGAGTAGAAAGACAAAATTAAAGAGAAGAGAAGTAACAGCTGAAAGAGTTGTAGAAGCAGTATGTTTCCAGAGCATGAAGGGATTGAAACACCACAATGCAAAAACACAATCATAAAAGCATCACAATGACGGAGGCATAATTAATTATGAGAATTTTGGTAGTATGCAAACCAAGTGCTGCAAATATATTCTTGTTGATGTCTGTTTAGTATGAACAGGAACTTTTAGCATCAATGATAAGGGTTTTCCCAAGAGGTTTCTGGAGGGCTTTGGTGCTGTGGTTGTGTGTGCGTGTGTGCGCGCATGTGTGGAGAGGGGTGGTGTTTTCCCATAATTATCATTAATCACAAAGCATTGGTAAAACAACGCTTATAGTGAAGAGATCTGAACTGCGATCTTCTCGTCCTCCCGAGTCAGCAACATTTTATAATCCATAGTCCTATTCTTATCCATCTGGTTCTTTATTAATATTCTTATCAGCTCTTTTTCATTACTAAAGAGTTGTTCTCTGAATATATATATTTTTTAAGAATTCAGAATTATAATTTATTTATATTTAATTGTGACAAAACATCACAAGCAGCAATAGTATTAATAATACTAGTAGTACAACAGCAAAGTCACTACATTAAGTCAATAATATCTCACTGGAAAGAAATATAAAGATGTCAGTAAAATTAATAATATTACTGACATCTAAATACTGCACACTAAGCTAAACAATTACTACACACAGACAGCTTTAGTTTGAGCTTGTTCATAACAATTCATTATTAACTTCACCAGCACACTGTGGTCATGTAAAACATATTGAGAGACTATGGACAAAACATTTGAAAATATCACTTTTTACATGCTGATGCTAATTGAGTTGGTATTGACTTTTTATTTTTTTAATGCAGTTACAGGAACAAGCATCGTTGTCATGAACCTGAGTAGAACATTTATCTTTCACTTCACCTGTGTGTGGAAGAGCTTGTCCTGTGAAAAATCACTTGGGTGCACCTAAGTTGTATAATAGCAGGAAAAACCCTAGAGAATAAGACACATTCAGTTTAATGAGCTGTTTGCCTGAATGTATGCTCTATTACAAAGCACTGTCCCCTTCCCCTTATTTTATAATAAATGCACTGTATATTGTTCCGAATCACCATCTTGGAAATATCTAATCTAAATTGCAAAAAAGCACTACGTACCACTATGGGAAATGTGCTGAAAAGCTTTGATAATAATGATATGCAATGCTTCATTTCTCATTTTGAAAAAAGGTAATGAAGGTATGCCAGATGCAAATGAAACTTTGATTATCATAGCTCTGGTGGAATAAAATACTTAATTTTATAAATTGATGCAGGTGGAAGGTAATGCAAAACAAACAATATTTTGGCAGTTGAAGCATAATTCACTCATTATTCCAAGATATATTTGAGCGTTCAGATGCCACAAACTTTGGTTTGCATAGAACCTAAATGTTAGACACATGCAAGTGTATTAGATCGAACAAATATTAGAAATAAAGTGAAGCTCCTGATCCACAAAAGAAGAAATGTTCTTAACTTACATGCTTTGCGAGATCAGGACTTTTAGAATCAATATCGTATCTGAAATCACAAAGAGACCACAAATCACAGAAGCAACCATGTGGGCAAACCATCAGAAGACCTAACAAATTAATGACTCTCATAAAGGAAAATTGGCTGCAGCGTAGACATTTTCTGCCTGTCAATCACACACCTGGGTCAGTGGGGAAGCAAAAGGGGGCAGCCCACGTACAAAGTGTAAGCAATAATGTGACAGTTCATTAAGGAGGTAATTTTATACTATGAATGTAATTAATGCCTGTGGGATCGTATTGAAACAATATACCAATGCAGAGAAAGTTTCGAGCATTTTCCAGTCAAACTTAATGTAAAAGTAATTTAACTTCAGTATTCCTTGGCTCCCACCTCTGTGATAAAAGAGAGATGTAAATGAGTAACACTAATTGTGAGGGGATACAGTCCTTTCCCGTTCCAGAGTTATATCATGATAGCATGCCAAATTACTTCATTAAGTGTCTTAAAATCCTCAGAGACCTGCAGCTCGAGTCCCGGATACATCCTGAAAGTGCACCAGGGACTTCATGGTTGAAGTAAGTGGGGGGGAAGCGTGGATTTCTGGAAGCATATCTCTGCCAGTTGAAGGGGGGGGGGGGGGGGGGGGGGGGGGGCAAAGGAAATGATCCTGACTCAGTTCTGGGAGATCTTAAAATGAAACTGCACCTTCCTGACTCAGTTCTGGGAGATCTCAAAATGAAACTGCACCTTCCTGACCCTCTCAATCGTCTGGCATTTCCAAGAGGAGAAAGGCAGCTATATGTGAAAGAGTGGAGGATGTCAGGGGTCTTTGTGAGTTTTATGGGACTCGGTTTCAGACATTTGCTTTGCTCAGCAGCAGGGAGATTAAGGATAAAACTTTATATGAAATATTTATCACCCTTATACCAATCTCCCTTCAATGAATGACTATTGAGACACTGCAACGATGAATAATTCCTCAGGAGAGAGACAAGTGAGAACGAGAGAAGAGTGACTTGAAGAGAGAAAATGAAAGACAGGGAAGCGGAAGAGGGAATGAAGTGATAGATGGGGGAAGAGGGAGAGTGGATGCGGCAGAAAGATGTTAAGCTTGTGGAAGAAAAAAAGTACGATTTGGGGGACTGAGTTTGAAGAGGGCAGCGCATCTGAAACACACACACCTCGATGCATGTCCTCAGAGGACCAGATCAAACAGAATAACTCACACGTCAAAGCGCAGGTTCTGCTTCTCCTCAAAGAAGTAGTCCAGGATGTACTTCCTGACAAAGTCTGGGTTTAGCGTGTTGTCTATCACCTCTGTTCTCCCAAACTAGATCAGAACCAGGAGAGAAGGACAAAAGACAGACGAGGAAAATGTGAGCAGCGAGATGAGCCCAGATCTTTGAGAAAGCACACCATGCAGTCACTCAGAAACTATATCTATTGCTCTAATACCTCACCCCACCCCTGCTATCTTCTCCCGACAGCTGTATGAATTCATGGCTTTGGATAAGCTCAGATTTGATTAACAGAAGTTAATGATGACACACTGTCAGCTCTTCTTCTCCACCTCTTCTCATTGTGCTGGGGTGGAGAAAGCCTGAGGAAACCACTTTATTGAGTCCAATTACACTCATTTAATTACCATGTTTACGCCACTGCTGCTCTCTGAACCACTTCAAAACAAAAGGTGGCTGATGGAGGGATGACAAAGGCAAAGAAAACATTGACTTTCACATTTTGTCTTTACACGAGGGAACTGTCACAAATGGGGGGAAGATAGCAAACAATCTTCTGTTGGCGTTAAGAGGAAAAATAGGAAGCCGCCTGCACAGATGAAAGTGTTACAGAGCAAGGCCTTTGGATGAGGTGATATGCTGATAAAGAAATCAACAGACACACAGAGTGTGTTGCATCCCTTTGCACAAACACACATTAATTATATTCAGAATAAATAATTCAAAGTCAGAGAAATGATGCTGAGCTGCATAAATAAAAGATCCTCAGTCGAGTGTTACCATAAACTGACACAGTGAATTAATAATAACAGTGTTAAGGCTTAATGAGGAGATGAAACAGCAGGATTACAGTCTCACACCTTTGTGATTACATCCAGTGGGGGTAAAACTCAACATGGAGCAAACAGGGGAGCCATGCAGAGTGATATTACAGCAGCAGAATATTTTTTAACAGACGGACACCTGTGCTAATGCAGTGGCATGCCAACTGGATTATGTGCAACATATAACAGTTTGAGGGAAAGGCTTTGTGGAAGTGTAACCTGCCATCAAACATAAAAGTGTGTCTAAGCCTATTAAAGTTTAACAACCATGTGGCACAACTTTTTTTCTTTGCTTCCTCCCTGTCAGAAAGTGTGAGCACTCCACTCCAACAGATGGACAGGAAGAAAAATCTCCAGAGTGAGGATGGCAGCTTACTTCAACAATTCAAGCTTCAGGGCCCAATGATAGCATATTCACTTTGGTCTCAGGCCAAACTTAACAAAGGAAGAGAAATGATCACCAAAGCAAACAATGGCCACCTGAGGAAATAACACATCTCCCAGTTCACATATTATTCCTACCACACAGTAGCTTTGCAGTCAGCCTGTAAACCCAGAAACACTACAATTAACTGTCAACTCCCACAGAAAAAAGCTGATATGAGGATATCTGGGCACTGGAGGTGTGTCAGAAAATTCTTGGTATAAAGATTAACGTCTAGGAGTTTGAGTGGGAGTGGAAAGGCCAGGATTTGCTTGAATTAAGGGAAGAAGTAATATTGTGTCAACTGCTCAGTTGAGTGAAAGTGGTAGTCATCCACTAGGAGTAATTACATTTGACAGAGTTATAAATTAAGAATTTAAAGTAATGTGGTAACAGAATGATGGGCTGCTGACATGGTTTGATATATTTGACCATGAAAGCTGACAAAAACTAATCATGGGTGCACAGGTGTCATCAGGAGCTGATGAAGGCTTCCTATTGGAATCAAAAAACAATTCATCCATAACCATTTGGTCCAAATTATTCTTTTGATAGAGAAATGTGAATGAGGAAGCAGTCGATGGGAGAGTTTGTCCCACATAGGAGTAAATGGATTACGTTTGGTGGCACAGTGAAAGGTGCTCCAACCGACCTCATCTACTCTCAGGAGTACAAAAACACATTACATGACAGAGTCGCAAAAGGGGAGCTTAGCTTTATCAATACTGCACAGCTTGACTCTGCTTCTCACAAAGCCGGCTGTCGTCTGCACTAACAACACAGGCCCATATCTCTTTCAGGGAGAGATGTTCAGGCAGCACCCACTGTTTGTAAGCTTGATGTGGGGCAGTGTAACCAGAGGTGATAGGTGTAGGAGGCTCTTCCTGCCTGGAGAGTGCAGTTGTGCTTGATGCTCATCCACATTTCCATGTTAATCGGTGAAACTAGTCTAATATCATTGTTGAGTTGATGTGAGCCAAAAACAGCTAACCACCCTTGAAAGGCATGTGAGCAGAAATTATAATCAGCCACTAAGCATAAGTATTATTTGCTCTCTGTGAGTACTAAAAAAATGTATTTTATGCAAAATATTTTTTTTCAGCAGCAAATTAATTAAACAATCAATCAAACATCGAGCCAATCCATCATATTAACTGTCCGCGTCAGCAAATTTATTATGCAGTCAGATTAGTGACATGGCAACCACAGACATATAATTAGGCAAGACATGAACTACTGAACCCAAAAATGGCAAGACTGTCACCCTGACTTGAGAATTCATTCATTATTTTATTATGGAATTTCTTTTTAATCAGGTAATCAAAGAGAGACCTGAGCACAAGAAAGAGAAAGAAAACAAGCCAGACAAACAAAAGCACATCAAAAATAAACACAGACATCACTAGATAGACTTGTGGTTTAAAATTGGCCAGGGGGATGGGACATTCAAATTTTACAATCCTATGTAATTCACTGCATTTAAGCAGTCATGAGATCTTATCTGGTGAGCAGAGGTTTTGATTTGGACAATAGAGGTTACATATCAAGGCAGAATTTGCAAGAGACAGTAATTTGTATTATATATTTTAGTTTAAATGTCATGCACTAGTCTCTCTGTGTGTGTGTGTGTGTGTGTGTGTGTGTGTGTGTGTGTGTGTGTGTGTGTGTGTGTGTGTGTGTGTGTGTGTGTGTGTGTTGTTGTTGTATATGTGAGGATGTCGAGAGTGAGGACATTTCTGGAAAGTGAGAGCATTTTGAGCAGTCCTCAGGTCTTCAAAGGGCTGGTTGAGGGTAAAGTCTTGGTTTAAATTAAAGCTAGGTTTACAGTTAGTATTAGGGAATATATTATGTGTTATTAACCTATAATATACCACTAAAGCTTATTTTTAGCTGACAGTCCTTACCTCCATCTCCACCCATCAAAACACAGATTCTAACTGAAAGCTTCATGTTGTATCCTGGTGCCGAATGTTTCCTGCTCTTAAATCGGTTGTGTCACATCACTGTGCAACAGCAGGACACCAAGATCTCTGCAGAGTGAATAAACAGAGCACTCTTATTCAATCAAAAATGATTTGAGTGTGAAAACAGCAGCAAAATATTTTATCTGTCTTTCTGTCAGATAGAATGCAGATTGAATATATTATATATTTGTTACAACCTTAGGGCTTGGTGTGTGTTTCTTCTTGTTCTTGCCTTTGTTTCTCTCAGATTACCACCCTTCACCCTTCCTACTGCTGTAGTGATTGTGTGAGTGAGCACACCTGTGCTCACCTGTGCTGATTTGCTCATCAGGGCCTGAAGGATAAAGACCAGGAGGAACAGATATACGATATTAGTGGGCCAGTTGGCAGATTTTGGGCTATGTGTTGGTTGTTGCTTTCAGCTAAATTTGGGTGTTGCGGGGTTGGTAACGTTAGCATCCTTTTGTGTGTGTGTTTCCAAAGCCTTAGAAAAACAGCAGGCCAGACTTATGTTGCTAAGGAGAAAGGCATCCTCTTCAACAGATGGTGTTCAACATGTAAGGCTGAAGACCTAGCTTTAGTGTGTGAGCTGATGTTGTTAGAGGAGTTAAAAAACTGTGTGCCTGAGTATACTGTGACCTATTTAAATTAGTAGAAAGAAACTACATTGCAGCAGGCCACTATACCAACGAATGAGTTCACTCTTAGGCACAAAAGTATTTTAATAAACACACTTCTTCCTCCAACTGTGTTTTTTTGCAGAAAACCTAAGGATGGTCATCACCTAGTGCAATGCATCTTCATTGTGTTCTAAGGTTAAATTTGTATTCATTTCATTGTTATATTTATTTATTTGTTGTGTTTGTTGTTTATGTACGACTGCTGGCTGTAAACCAAATGTCCCCTCTGGGATAATAAAGACACCGTGAACCTTGAAGGTTGAGAAACAATGTTTTTTCTGCCAAAGACTCGGTCACATAGTTTCGAATTGCATGACTTTAAAATGAAAGCAGCAGGCATCAGCTTCAGAATCAGCAGGATTCAGAATTCTTTACTGAATTTGTGTCTTTCACAGGGAAGTCTGTGGACCAGTGCCCAGTCACAGTGTTATGAGACACTGATGGGTCACAGTCATTCTTCCTTTCTGGTGTCCTGCCTTTGAGTGATACATCTGCCTGAAACATGAGTACAATAGTGAAAGGTACCTGCAACACATAGCTGTCCATTCCCATTTTCCCACTGATGGCATCGACTTTATCATGAGAAACAACACTGCTGGAGGTAAAGTATACCCTTCCTCTGAAGTCATGTCCAGATATGAGTCTGGACACAATGATCTAGACATCTGGATTTATTCAGTTACTGTTTTGACTAGAGCTCAAGCTAAAAAGCAAGCCCATGATCTTGATTTGTCTGACTCTGTTTGCTCCTGAGCTATCACTGCCGCTGTCCAGTGAAGCACTCATCAGTGCCCAGAGAGGTGATGTGTTTCAGCACAGTTGTTGAGGACTCATCGAATCCTGAAACATTTCTGCTGGCCTAGAATGAAAGCTGATATGTGTGTTTCTGCAAGTTTGTGCCATCTGCCAAATTGTGGGGAAACCAAATAAAGTAGTGCCTCCAGCTGCTCTGCGGCCTATTCCTGCTTATAGTGAGCCTTTTGAACATCATTGTAGACTGTGTTGACCCTTTGCTGAAATTAGGTTGGGTAATCAGTTTTTGTTAACCGTGATGTGTGTTACCACTCATTTCCCAAGGGCAATTACATTGCGAAAAATCCCTGCGCCAGCCAAAACAAAAGATTAAGTTCTTTACCGCCTTTTGGCTACCAAAATTGTGCACACTGATCAAGGTATTAATTTCCTAAACAGACTTTAAGGAGGTTTTGCACTCTTTGGTTGTCGAGCACATATCACACGACACACTTGAACGTTGGCATCAAACTTTGAAGTCGATGTTACAGAAGTACTGTGATACAAAACAGGAGTCCCTTGGGTTCAGACCAGCTGAACTTGTGTTAAAGTTGCAGTTCATGTTCCGTTCTTCTCCAAAAACTAATGTATTGGACTTTGTCTCCCAGTGTAAACAGCATTTGCATTGTGCATCTTCATTGGAAAAAGAAGTTCTCTCCTCTTCTCAGGAGAGCATGTAACAGTTTCAACCTGGTGATCAAGTTGTGGTCCTACTGCCAATGCCTGGCTGCCCATATTTCAGGTCCCTATATAGTGGAAAGTAAAGTGTCTGACACAGATTACATCATTCCCACACCAAAATGTAGAAGAAAAACATGATTGTACCATATTAACACGCTCAAATCCTGCCCAAGATGAGCGGGAAAACTAGAGAGACTGCCACCACCAAAAAGACTTCTGCTTTGTTTGTTTGAGATCTATGATCTTTCCAACAGTACAATCACCGACAGCTACTGACCTGAGAGAGCAAATGCTTCTGGAGCTAGTGCTGTGTTGCTGCAAGATAGAGATGTGTGCCATCCTTTATGCTACTTCACAGTCAAGTTGAAACATCATCAGCTGAACTACTCCACCCGTGAGGAGGAGACTTAAGCCATAAGCCATAAGCCTCGCTCTTCAGCATATCAAAGTGTAAGATGGTTTCAGTTCATTTCTAGTGATAGTGTACACTGACCATAACCCTCTTGTTTTCCTAGCCCAGATTTATATCCATAGCCAGCAGTTGGACACATTGGGCTCTGCTGGTGCGAGGCTGCAAACTTGAGATCAAGCATTAAAAGGGGGCAGACAGAGTTGGTGGTCTAAACTTTAATATATCCATTTACACATCTTTTGGTGTTGGATGCATTGACTATCTCACTGTGTAGTTATGATGAGCTGAACTGGACACATGTGGTATTACATTCCACATTTGTTATAAATGTCAGAGTCTTGGCTTACTCTTCAATTACAAACTACCTGCTTGCTCTTTTGGCGGTGCGGGCGCTCTTCCTGTTCTCGCCTGTGTCTAGTCCCCTTTCCTCTTCCTACTGACATATGTTACTCTCTTGGATTTATTTTGGCGAAGTAACATCTGTATGATTCTAAGTTGACTGACTTTGGGCTTTGAAAAAAAATGTTACATGTGTATAAAGAATGGTAAGGTTTACTTACACAAATATCACAGTGTAAAAAATCCTTAAATTAACCTGTATTCTCATTTGAAACATCATTTAAATAGCCATTTCTCTGTATTTTCATTCATTAAGATTAAAGATCTTGTTGCAATCTCTGCCTTCCTCTACTTTATATGCCTCTCTGGTCTAATTAAGGCCCAGTGGCCAACAGCCAGGAGGGACTTTAATGCAGAGGCAAATCTTTATCGATACATGTAGCTGTCACCTTAATCGGCCAATCAGTCACAGCTAACGCAGTACTGACCAACGTGCAGATATTCACAGGGTCAATCAATTGCAAATGATTGGCACTCACAGCAGGGGGAGGGAGATAGGGTTGTAAACAAGGAGCGTGCTGCTGTGGGGAGGAGACAGGCTGATTGAGTTGTGCTGACAGAGGGACAGCTGTGATCTCTTACCTCTCGCCACTGTTTGCACTCCACGCCCTGGGTGTACAACACAACCACTGAGAAGAGAGGAGGAGAAAGAGAAAGGAAGAGAGATAGAGAACAGAGGAATACAGTGTCACTAAATAATCTCAATCAAGCATCCTGCTTCTTCAAATAGTGTTTGTTTTGTTCTTTCTTTGCCGACATTCATCATTAATTATCCTGCCACAACCTGACAGCATAATAAAGTGCCAAGCTTGATGATGCTGCACTGCATCAAATTCGGAGAATGATGTCCACATCCAAAGAACAAAGTTCTAAAGCTTGAGGATTGAAGGCTCCTGGAGTAAAATTTAAGCCGTGCAATCAAAACACAATTTCTTAATGGTGGGATTCTCATGATTTCTATTTGATTTTGTGACTTCAAATGAAACTGAGACTGGCAAACCTGACATGATCTGTCATATATCCCAAGGTCCATCTTCAGGCAAATACAATACAGGGCAAGTGTGATATTTTCCCACTAGCTTATTTACACAAAGGGCTTGAACCTCCTCCCTATTATGTTAAATGTCTCCTCCATTCTCTACCCTGCAGGGAGTATCAAAGAAAATGCCTTTATGGCAGATCCCCATGTGTCCCACCAAAAGATATCCATTTGTATTCAAAGGCTAGCGTTTATACCCTGCATCCATTAAGGTACTTTCTGTAGCTCTCAGTGAGGAAAGGTTGTCACATTACTGTGCAAATGATATGCAGTTATTGAAGGAACACTTTGAAATAGCAGAGTAAACTGAATCAAAGTTAAGCTCAGTGAAAGTAAAAAAGGAAAGCTTTGCAAAAGGAGAGGAGGTGTCATTGAACCATATTCTGGGTAAAATGTATCCAAGGAAAAGCTAGGCATGGTAAAAAGCTGAGAACTTACATGGGTCGGATTTGGAGAAAGTGTCTCGGTCCAAAAGATTCCTGTAAGAGAAGGAAGGATGGTTACACATCAAAACCCCATATGCTCCAGCATATGCTTACATTAGTCCAATTAATGCAGCATATCAATTAGGAAAATCCATATCCTGTAAGGTGCGTAAGGTGTCTCATATGTAAATGCTTCCACTCTTGTGGAGTTCTATCAAAAAATCCATAGCAAAGAGCTACAGGATAATTGCAAGGTAATGCAAAACCAGACCTAACTTCACATAAACCAAAATGTCCTTGAGTTTTCATTTTCAAGTGAGCAGTGCAATAAGCACATTAAAGCCCAGTAAAAGGACACAGAGGTAAGGGTGAAAACATGGGTGATACTTATAGCTGTTTGTCGCTACAAAGAATTCAGAGTGTGCATCTCACCAAGGCTGCACAATCCCCTGCATTTATTCTCATGAGAGAAAATGATTCGATTTTTATCTGCATCAATGGATAGACAATCATGACATTCTCATGCCAGATTTTTTGTGCAGTAGTTCAGGAAGTTACAGTAACAATTTTCACAATTGTCCACTTCAAAATGATGCATTCCTGACAGAATTCCCACATGTGCACCTGCATGTGATTGATGCACTCTTTAGCCTATGGCCTGACTTTCCAACAAATTTCATTCAAATCTATTTCCTTTTGACAAATGCTGCTAAGAAACAATCAGTTAAACAATATCCATAAATCACAGTTCAGTTCTATCTGCAGCATCCTTCTCCATAACATCTCTCCTCCACACACATACATCGTTTATGTAGGTAACTAATCAACAGAAATATGTCATAGCTGAATAGTACAAATGTGTGTGACAAATACTGAAGCTGTTGTTACAACTGAATAGCACCCATTGTTATGATTAGTTTTTGAATGGTGATTTATTTACTCACTAATTTACTTTACTATGCTTAATTAAGCTTTTATATGGTATTCTGACTTGCCATTGTATGTGATGTAGCAAAGGAAGTGCAACATTTCAAAGGTCCCAGGAACAGCACCAGGTTGTGCAGGTATTTTGACGTAATATTCATAGCCGGAATTATAGGTCACATGACAGAGACTTTTCCCAAAACACCATTATTACATCTACCATGATATCATGAATGATACACTGTACTTTGTATTATCACAATTTGAGCCATTGGGTCCAATGAAATGTCTCAAAGAAGATAGTTGTTGCCCCATTCATGTGTGTCAGGAGTCATCACTCAACCAGAGAAGGACTCTGATCAGAGCTGCAATAATTTGTCAATTAAATTAATAGACCCAAAAAAAAGATTTTTGATGATCTGTTTTAACTTTTTCAAACAAAAACAACAAACATTTTGTGGCTGTAGCTTCTCAAATGTGAAAATTATTGTCTCAAACTATTGTAAACTAGATATGTTTGTGTTTTGGGCTGTTAGTGTGACAAAACAAATAACTTGAAGACGTCTGACATTTTGCTGTCTAATTGTGAAAATGATTTGCAGATCAAAAATAACTAAAAATATAAATTAGTTGCAGCCCTAACTCAAATACATATGTGGCTAAAAGTTATCTTAATACATCAATGACAACCTTGAAGACAGACATTTAACAGTAAATCAGCTCTGACACAGCACTGCAGTTGTGCAAAGTACAATCAAACTGTTTTTACCCTGGTAGATTTGGCCTTAGGGCACAAAACAAGCCACAAGAAAAAACTACACCTGAAGACTTATTTCAGCATTCGCAGCAACACATATCAATACAGTCAATCAGTATTCATCAAAGCATTTTCATTTAGCAACCACAAGAGCGTCCTGGAATCATTGCAGCCCTTGTACTGATAATGTCATGAATTTGATAGTTATTGTAAAGCAGTATATCTTCAGGAATTACACATATTCAGAGCAGTCTCCCTCAGTCTGAACCACAATCAAAGAAAAAAAGCTACTATTCCATATCAGAATACCTACAATAGTTTTTCTCCACACCTTGAATCCTTAAATAAAACACCACCTAGTTCACTGTGGAGGAGCTATCCAATTCACTGATCATCACCCGAACCTTTTCAAGCAGCCATACAATCTGATTGGCTCATTCAAGATAAGAGTCGCAATCAGCATTAATATTATTCATGCCGTCTTTATTTTTAGCCTCTTCCAGACTGGAATATATGTGTTTTTTTGGGAGACAAAGGGACATTTCCCCCAACAAGTCATTCCCTTTCTTTTCCTCTGCCACTGTACAATCTAACACGGTAGATATAACCATTAAAAGGTGAAGACTGTGCTACAAATGAGCCCCTCCATCAACTACTTCATTCAGCATTTTAGATAAGAGCCATATTTCAGATGGTTTTAGTGATCTCATTAGCACAACAGATCAGTAGAATGCAAAAGGCAATAAATATGTCTTGTTTCCAGTATTTCTTGCAGTGTCAATAAATAACTTGCATGCAGCTCAGAACAATCCTCCTCCCCTTAGGGGACAGCAGGAATTCAATGAATATAGATGAGATTTCTGGCCTGAATCCAAGCAACAGGACCATTCACTCATGTACATCTAATTCTGAATTCCTGGACACAAAATCTTCCGTCACAGGGATACGTGGGGGGATAAAAGATGCGGCTTTGTTGGGTATTAGCCTTGGGCTGACCTGACTACAGTTGGAACATTGTCAGTGTAATTATCACTGGAGATAACAAAGCCATCCATGACTAACTACCTCTTTGTATCCACCTGTTACTGTCTGGCATCCATTACCCTTTGACAATTAGCTTGTCCATCACGTTGTCCCATCTCTCAGTACAGAACAGAATGATCCGTGTGAAAAAAAAGGAAAATGTTTCACTTTTTGCATGTTATTGCACACGACAAGCTGTTATTTGAGTTGTTGAACTACACTTTGCTCCCACTGAACAGTTTTACTCCAAGAAGAAATAATTAGTATACAGATTTATAAACCAATACAAATTAATCCACCATCTTACTGTGCACATGGACAGAGTACACACAACGGTGCCACAGGATGGGTATTAACATTTCAGATAATCCGTCTGCTGTCAGTGAAGTAATGCTGCCTATTTCAAAAGTTAACTCCTTCTATCCACACATCTCAGTGGGATAAGAGAAGATCATTATCCTGAAACCTGATGTAAAAAAAGTTTGTTGATGATGATGTTCATTGAAAGTAGGACAAAAGTAATTAGAAGCACTACTTCTCATGTATCAGTCATGTCTCATACCGTGGCACTTTGACTATCTAATTTGAAATATGTGAATGATGGCAAACATCATTTTTCTTATTCCTCTTGATCTCACCACCTTCATTAAAACTCTGAGTGCAATAATCTCCTCTTGTCACAGGAGCTTTTAATATTTTATCACATTTGAAGTAAGAGTCTGGAAAGTATTATTAGATGTAGAACAAACAAAACTACAAGAAACTGAATTCAATCTCACTTGAGAAAGAAAAAAAATCTCAGTCTAATAACTTTCTTTCTCTGCCTAATCATCCCTAACAAAGTAATGTTTGTTTATTCATCAGTGAATTAAGCTTGTAGTTTGTGATTATGCACACTTTAATTAATAAATAAGGCAGTACCTGGAAAAGCCGTTGAACGTTGAATTAGTGTCACATAACTGATTAATGTGCTCTGCTCACAAATCTGCCAACCCTCTCTGGCTGTATAAATGTGTCAAAAAGTGTTTAGTTTGGCTGAAATATTGATAAATGTTTCCAATACTGGCCAAGGGTGAAGAAGGGATGACCTCTAAAATGTGGTTGGCTGCTAAACTCTAATTTCAGAGAATATATAAGAAGTGCATGGTCCCTCTCGGTCAGGACCCTGGAGATATTTCAGCAGCTCCTTAGTCCATGTGGCTGATCATTAAACTAAGAAATGCGTGAATTAATTCCTGCACCCATAGTGCCTTATTGTCAGCAGTCCCTTAATTCTCCACCACTTTCTTAGAGTTGTCGAAATCATAATTGGTACCTTGGAGAAATCACATCTAATTCAGCAGGAAGGGGTTTTAAATACCCTTGAAAATGGCTTGCAAATTCCAGTATGAGCTGCTTCCTCATTGGCTCTTAAAAGGACACAGCAAATGCAATCTTGAAAGTCAAGTCTCTGACTGGGTTAGATGAAGGCAAGTCTCTATTATACATTAGAGACCATGGGAGATGGCTTGGTGAGGGGTGGTTTGAATTTCCAAGTCTACTCTATCACTTCACTTTCACTCCTGCCCTTAGGTCATCTCTCTTTTCACTGAGGACAGACACTGTATTCCCACATAGGGTCGGTAGTTCTACTTTTTATCTAATACACCCATAGGCAGCTTCTCGGGGGTCAAAGAGTCAGAGAACCAAAGAGGAGGTAGTTCTGCAGAGGTCAACTGACCCTACATAAACCAGAGGAATCACGTTACTTGGACAAAAATATTCCTTCTTTCCTTGAGGGTATTTTGTAATTCATAAAAATGTATGTACAGTACATTATACAGGAAAGGTAATCAGATACAGGCATGTAGGGAGAAATTGAAATTAAAGACAACAAATTTAAACAACTGATAAAATCTGTTGAACTCCTGTATTTCATTATAAAAAATGATCTCTGTCCGCATTGCATAACAGAATTCCTCGCGTAGTGACAGATAATGATGCCAGAGGAATGTTTCTTTTGTCTGGATCTCAAGACGACCACCCCCCCCCCCCCCTCCCATTACATTCAACATGCAATCTGGTTCCTTTATTAGTGACAGAGCCATCTGCTGACCTTCACTGTGATGGCACCAGGTGTCTTCTCCTCCTCCATCTGTTTAATTATTCAGTTTCTGTTCAACCTGCGATCTCATCAGGTCGACAATACCAGCAGCAGATCACTCCCTGGGTGGCTGTCTTGTAGGCAGTGACAGAATCTCAGTCGTAAAGCTGCTCTTCAGGTAGTATAATGAATGAGAATGCACATACACTGTGACTCCTTGGTTCGGTTTGGCTTTTGGTGTGTGACTAATGCTCAACCTGGGAATAATATCCCTGCTAATTGCACACTGTGACAGCTCAGGGTGTGGTGCAGAGAACGGGTGTTTTTTTCTTCTTTTTTTTTTGCAAGGAGCTGGGAGAGATGTGCATACTGATTCTATACAGCTGTTATAACCCTGGCAGTGCACTTTGCACTTAGCTGACTGTGAATTCCCATCATTTTCCCCTCATCTTTCTGTTCCGTCTGAAAAAAAAATCCTCACTGCAAATATCTTTGCACACACTAACCATGTACCTCACAGACTGGCAATTTCAAACACTTAAGAAAAAAAGTGTGGATTCAGTCAATTGTGAAGAGGAGACAGCAGGGTCAATCTCAATAGTAATCTTAATAATAAAGCATATAAAGAAACTCTCTCTGAGTATAACACTAATAATATAAATGAGGGATGAGATAGGTGCGAGCATAACACACAGGGTGGAAACAGACAATGGAGTTGTCTTTTTGGTGCTGACCCAGATGGCTGGAAGACACAGACAATATGATCAGTCTGTTCTGCTGCAGAGCTTAGTTCTATATCACAGCACAGTCTGAGGCAAGACTTAGGTACAACATGTAAAATACCACGCCGATAAAATTAAAACAAGCTCACTACACTGTAAAATGCATCTTTTAACAGCAGGCATGTGGGAAATCACACCATGGAAATGCTCAAACAATTAATCAGTCAAGATCCCTTCAAACATCACATCACACAACCAATCTCACAGAAACTCATCTCAATTCTAAACCTAACCGGTGGTGACCAATTTGGTTATAAAATTGGGTTTAATCCATGCTGTGTCTATCCCTTTCTTGTTCCTAGTATGACATCGACATGTAGAAAACACAAATCATTGGTTATATCTAAAACAGCCAGTATTATCAACAAGCAAACTGTGACACCAATCATGTGCTTGGTTGATGATGTCAAAAGTATGGCCTCACATGTTCCATTTAACCTTCATCCTACCAACAAGATACATGGACTACTGACTAGGGCCCTTGTGAACCCCAAGAATAAACTACTGAAAGAAACAATCAACATAGCAAGATTTACTTCAAAATGTATTTCTTCTAAAAACATTATTCATCTAAAAAAACAAGTCATTATTATTTTAGGAAAGTTACAGTTAATTTGCATATTGTGTAAAATCTTCTGTCATCAACAGAGCACGAGGAAATCTGCTGCATCTGTATCTGTCTCATTCAAAATTTCTGACACTCCCCATTAGTGTGTGATATTTTAAATTAGGACCCTTGGCAAACATAACTCAATAAATGGTCCTATCTATTATAACTGCATAAGCAGAATTGGGTGCTGGGGTCCCCTGGAATTCCAATACATTGCTATTTTTAAAAAGCATAATTAAAAACAGTAATGACATTAAGTCATCAGGGACAAATTGATAGACAAAGTCATAAAAAATGGAAACAATAGAATAAAGCACCTGTGAGATGTGACAAAAATTATACCTCTGGGGTCTGTGGGTACCCCAGTTGGTAGGATTAGGATTAAAGGCATTCAACATGAATAAGAAAAGAAAATTAAACAAACTTGAAACCAGACTAACTCACAGCTCCTACAGAAGCCTCTAACCATTTCAGTTTTGCAGCTTGTGATTAAGTTTATCTTGTACGAATAATACATTTTGACTGATAATCCATTTCCCCACAGTACAAATTAATTGTATTTGCACTTATCAAACCTGTTGTTTCAGCTCTATACAGTTGTGTAGCAAAAGCACACACACACACACAGGCAGAAAATGTCCCTTTTGGCTATAACATAGCCAGTCAAATGTCCCAGCTCAGATACATTAACAGAAATAACAATAAGCTGACAATGAGTAGCTTGTTTAGGCCTGCAGTTATGACTCTCAGCAAGAGAGACCTTCAGCATATGCAACATTATGTGCTAAAATCATCGCTGAGCAACCTGTCACATTGTGTATGAATCCACCTCCAGCTATCACATCTCCCAGACAAGCTGTGATGTTAGGTCAAATATCCCCCGACACAGAAATCTACTAACATACTACTCTGAAAATAGTTACAAAAGCCGCTTGGTACGTTTGAGCCAAGAGGGACGAGCTTGATTCCTTATCGCTGCACCACACTCTTGACTTTTCTTGTCTTTCCAATCAACACTTTCAGATGACAGAGGCCACATGCAGAGTGTCATCCACCATTGGCATTGCACCACAATTGTGTTTCCATGGGATCCCCCTCTGCTGTCATACATCCCAAATGAGAATATATTAATATCACTGACACCAACACAAGCCAAGTGTCTGGGATCCAAACTCATTTTCACTGTGTCAGGGGTTCATGCATAATTATACGCTTCATCGACCTGTGAGACTCGCCTGCTGCAATCTTAACATCCCCAAAATTGGAAGAAAAAAAAAATCTGCCTCTCTTGGCACCCTTGTGTCCCTAAGCCACGATCCCCAAAACAGATGCGACACATCACTCTCAGACACAAGTCATCCTCCAAGATAAAAGCTGCGAGCTTGCCCCAGGTCAGTCTTAACCCAGAACACGATATGAAAAGAACTGCACAGTAAAATCACTTCAAATTGAAATTTCTCTCTTACTCAGAGAAATCTGTTATTAATATTTTATGTTCTTGCACAATGAAAACTAGTTCAACTCAAAGTTGCTTTCTGCCGGGGCAAAACAAAAGGATGTTTCAACCAGAAAAAACCAGGTCGCAGGGTTTGATTGAATGGGGATCCGAGACTGAATGAGATCAACAGCTATTAACACAACAACAACAACTTACAGGCCACAGCAACACAATCAAGTAATCAAACAATAGGTTGGTTGCACAGCTTGCATCTCAATTGCTCCTCTCAAGCAATTGTTTTTGACAGATTGCCGCACATCCTAATCGTCTTGATAACTTTATTAGGCTTCTCTCCTTGGCTGCAATGATTGCCTGAGGAAGAGTTCAGATCAAGAAGCGTGCCACAAGTTTTCAGATTGACCCCGGGGAACAGCAATCAGTGGCCTCATGTGTCAGGAATCCTCTTCTGCAAGCATTTGTCACAGGATGCAGGCAGTCATGTGACCTCTTGTGTGTTTCAGCAGGTAATGAATCCCTTGGGGAACAGAGTGGCCTGGTTGAGTTAGATCCCGCCAGCTATGGAATGCATTGATTGGATGCAGTGCTACTTTAACCAATCTATCACTGCAAATGAATGGTTACAGTGAGCTCCAAAGCAACAGCGCAGAATAGGAGGGGACAGCCAAGATGCAGCATCTTTGTCCTCATGAAATGGCCAATGGTGGCTGATTAAGTTCAATGTTCAAGCTGTCAGGTGGGAGGGTGAACACAGTGGAAGGGAGGGGGTGGCTTTGTCAGCCCATTCCACTTTTAATAGCATACCTGTGGTGTGTTTTGATACATTACGGAGGGCCAATAAAAAAATAATAATATTTCCTCTGTTTTTCGAATTAGAGTGAAATAAAAAATCAAGTTATATCCATGGCCTGGTCGTTTTGTTGGACTAAAGCGCATATCTTGCACTTAAAATGACATGGTCTAAATCTTGGCTTTTCATCAAATCATTCTGCTATTTTCAGTAAACACAGTATTTGCAAAGCATTACTAACATCTTGTACATGGCTCTGTGCTGCGATGAACCAAAGAGAGAAGCACATTCATTACAGGATGTGTCAAGCCTTTAGGGGGGTTGTGGTTTTTGTCCGTGTGCACATTTTTCCAACATTCATTATCAAAAGTGTGCTTCACAGTGGAACCACAGAGCCACTGTTTCCCTAAAGTCATTGAACATGGGAACTCTGAGACGGTCTGGTAAACTGAGATATAGAAAGGGCACGTTCTACAATCCAGCAGGACTCACACTCACTACTTTGCTCATAATTAAAGCATGATGTGGCAAACGGCATAGACAACTCATGAAATATTCATCAGAGCTGCTTGAATATTAACTAATGAACACATTCATTACTGACACGTAAGAGTTGGGATCAAGCCTTTAAAAGCACCAGGGGACCATTGGCCCTCCACCACTGAACTGTGTTCAATGGCAGGAATAGAGGCCACTTGAGTTTGAAGAGCCATCTTATGGCTGAGTTGGAGTATATAACTCTTGCTGCTAAGAAGCGGATGCTTTGGGCTCAGCTCACTGGCTGACCTGTGAGCAAAACCAATCAGAGCCATGAGAGGACATACAATGTGCTATCACAGCAATATGCACCTGTTTTGATAAGGGGTTGTCTGCCTCAGTCCCTCCAGTTTGTCAGGGGGCTTGCTGTATTATTGGCAGAGGGTTATGAGAAGGCCTGTAGGGCTGCACGCCACAATTCAATTCCATGTGCGCTGCAATCTCAGAGCTTTCAGGCTTACTAAATCAATTACACAGAATTGTGGAGCCTGTGCTTCTCACTCACATAATACCCATTGTTTCCTGGATGGACCAAATACACACTTGCTGATAGCTGGGGGAGTGGCGGCATGCATGGCTGTGTATCTCATATACTGTACGTTCAACTTTTGAGCAGTCCTCAGAGGTCAAACATGAGCTACTGTAGCAATTTTCACAAGTCACAAGGAAGAAAATAGGACCTGAAGTCTTTGAATCTAAAGCAGATAATGTTTCAAGGCCCAATGAAAACTGGAAATGATTTTTCTTCTCTATCAAACCGAGTCCTGAAGCAAGTCTTTGTTGTGGAGAGACACTAATGACAAACAAGGGAGCTGCAGATCGACAGCCAGGGGGCATCAACACGGATCGTAGTCCGAAGTATGAAGGTCTGAAGAAAAGAAAAAAAACACGAGGGAAACACGAGGGAACCATGAGGGAAACACGAGTCCAGCTACTACTCACAACATGCCCCGCAATGGAAAAACACAGTACATACACACAGGAAAGCCCACAGCTTATATATACCACATACACACACACACACACACACACACACACACACACACACAACTGAATATTTACATATTTATATATTAGGTCAAGACAGGGTCCGAAAGTAGACCCATATAGGTTTTAATACTGCTGACCCTCTTCAAACTAAATACCCATCTTAAAGCTGCACTCAACCTCTCCGGTGAATGAAGATTAACTAACTTGTTTTGAAATGTGTCTAATTAATTAATATCCAAAATGGGTAACAAGGTCAGGTATATGGGTAAGAGCAGTGCTGGGTTTGTTGTACAACTTGAGAATTTTCAAGTGGATGATGAAGCAGAATTTACAACAATAGACAATCAATCAATTTCCCCCTACAGATAGCTGACTGAGTGGATGGAGATTTTGAGAGGAATGTAGATGAGGAAGAGGAGGGAAGAAAAAATGTGGCTGCAGGATGTTTGGTTGATAAATCGTTCTTGCTTTATGTATATTAAATTCTAAACTCTCTGCAGGAACAGTGGTGGGTATTTGAACACGTCATTTACATGTATACAACAATGACATAGCCAGCAGGTGCAGAGAGGCAAACACTGTAAATTATGGAAATATGATGCATGGATGGGGAGATCTTTGTAACACATATGAACACCAGTTTCAAAGAGAAACGTTACTTAAAACGGCACCAACTGTTTCTGTCGACCTATATAAATCCACCATATGTTGCAGCAGTAGAGAGTACACTGACTCTACCTGCAACCAGCGCTGCCCCACCCTAATCTGCCGAACCACTTGCCATCATCGTGGTATTTGGGGAGTTTTGTGAGGGTTCAGTTAAAAAAGCTAACTGAAAACGAGGGAAGAACAATTTAGTGTTCAGTCTGGTGTTCACATTTCTGTGACAAACTCGTGTCGCTTTCTGAGCATGTCAAGCAGGTCACAGCTAACAGTACACACAGCCTCAGGGGAAACCTCCCAGGCACGCCAATAAACTCTACCGCGGCGATATCTACTGTGGCACGCGACTTGGCGCGCGCAAACACACACACACACACACACACACACACACAGAGAGAGAGAGAGAGAGAGAGAGAGAGAGAGAGAGAGAGAGAGAGAGACTCTGATTCATCTGAATAGATACCACAGACTAAATATTTATGATAAACAGGGCAAATAAACAAAAGCTTAAAAGTTTAGGGATGGTCAGATTTGCAGCATTTGTCTAACTGTGATTGGTGGATGCTGAACATTACTGCAATGTTATTAAAGTGCTGTGTGGATTTTCTATAAAAATGTAATGTAAGTATTACAATTAGATCCGTATTTGTATTTGTCTTGTTTAATAGTTGCGAATATTTTACTCATATACTATTACTATTGTAATTGTATATTTCTTTAGTTTTACAGCTATTCCTCACAATTTTGAACGCGGTTCTGGTTTATGTTTTTGAGCATTTAGATGTTTAGTTGCACATTATTCATCACAAACAATTTTCTCACAGCAAAACGCAGCGAAAGCGCGCAGAGGTTCCCAAAGCCTGGCGCAGAAACAGCATCAGCGGCACCGATGTGCACTCACCTGCAGGACACGGTGATCTCCACTTTGGTGGCCGGGATGCTCCCACTGATGGGGTCGAAGTCACGGACAGTCGCCGTGGCCTCTACTTTGTCCATAACGTCTCCCTCCATATTAGCGGGAGACCCAGGCCAGCTTCCCGGGCCGCGAGTGTCCCTCTGAAACTGGAGAGCCGACGGTGGAGACCCGGAGCGCTGCAGACGAGCGAGCAGGAGAGGATACGGTCCCGACAAACCTCCTAAGTGCTGTGCATCGGACGGGCAACAGCATGGAAAGTTTAATGGGAGGCTGCACCGACGAGGCGTTTGAATTGACTACACTGGACTGCCAGGACTCACCAGAGCCAACTCCACTCTCCTGTTCTCCAGGCACAGAATGAGCTCTTCTGCCAGAGGAGCGTCTGAAAAGTAAGAGCTGTGAACTCCACCCCTCCTGCCTGCATGCTCCATGCGAGGCTGCGACTGACACTCATTGCAGATTCAATCTATCGATGTGTGGCTGGACCGATGGTTATTTGGCTCCAAATTGGTTTAAAGAGCTACTAAACACAAAATAGGTGCGTGAATATTACCTCGGGTTGTATTTTTCCTTTTTTATTTGTTTGAACAAATTAATAGCTTAAATGTGTGTGTATGAAATTGAACGGGTTGTTTAAAGTGCAATTGTCTCGCTTTTTCGGTTTAAGAACCCTAAAGAAGTAAAATATCGCCTTCAATTAACGACTAAATAAAATGTCCAAAATGTTCAAGCTGCAACTTCACCTCACTTGAAACGTATGAATGGTTTATTGTCGCCCAGTGTAAGAAAAAACGTCAGTTCCCATACAGCCTTCAGCTCTTGTTACTAATTGAAAGGCTGTCAGGTGCTCTTTCAGTATCTGGACAGCTCCTCAAACTCCTGCAGCTTCAGTCACAGCATCGTTCCTCATTTGTAATGATGTTTTGTTTTCTCTGCACACATATACCTGCGGCATATGCATCTTTGGGAGACGGTATGGGTGTTCTGTGCTCTCCCAGGGGAGCTTTATTTCCGTTTCATCGTTTTCCTGATTGAACAACCGGATGAAATGTGGAAGAATTCAACCTGTCAGGCGAATAATTCAAAGCTAAACTGCTGTGGAGATTTTGTGGGAATTCTCTCTCTCTCTCTCTCTCTCTCTGTGTGTGTGTGTGTGTGTGTGTGTGTGTGTGTGTGTGTGTGTGTGTAGTCAAGGTATTCCTAATGTTGTGGGGACAACTCTTTTAAATGTAGGGACTCACTCACCTGGATATAAGCAAGTCCCCTTAATCTAACGTTACATACAGTAGGGGAGACTGGGGACTGTTGCAACAGTTGCAACTGTCCCCATGCTATGTTGGCTAGTAATATCAAAGCAGACCACAAAACAGTATTTTTTAAGATTTAAAGTTCAAAATAGGCACATTCTATGTATTTTATTGTGCCCATGCTCATGATGAACAGAACTGGCAATTATATTATAAGACAATGAGAGACTAATGCTATTGATAAACAAAGAAATTCCCCAATTATCCAGTTGAGCAAAAATGAGAAATCATTGATCTATCTGTTGTGCTATGGGGCAAACTAGCCACATACATTTTCCTGTGACAACAGGAGAAAAGTCAATTTATTTGTTGTCCTATAGTAGTAAATCATTCTAAAAGTAGAAATTGTATTCTGTTTGTTTTCAGTATGCCAAGGAAAAGAGTCACTAGGGGTTCCCCTCAATATTTTGGAACGAGCCTCAGATATTTTATTTATGTTTATTTTATTTATATATTTTTATATATCCTAATTATTTTTGTGCCTTAGATAATTTTGTTCACTAAATACATGTTCAATAAATGTTTTTTGAATTGCAAATTATTCCATTTTTCTTGTCTCACACTGAAATATTTACTTTTAATAGCTTCAGTAACATCTACACACTGACACAAGGTAGGCCTATGATAAATATTATTAAATAAATAATAATTAATTTGTGACATTTAATGTGTTTTTAATAATGTTGCAAACGTCCCTGATCCGTGTTGCAACTGTCCCCATGTTTGGGGTCAGTTGCTACATCTGAATTTTTCTTATATTGTGATTTATATGTTGTATGTAACCATCTTTAAATGGTATGGGTAATTAGCAAACATGTGTAAGTTTAATATGTAAAAGTTTGGTTGGCCTAGTCCAAATAGTCTCTGAGTAACTGAGATTAATGTAAAAAGTGTTGCAACTGTCCCCAGTCTCCCCTAATATATTTAAGTTAGAAACAGAATGAAAAGTTAAGTTAGCCTAATCGGTGTAAACTATGTTAGCTCCTGCGGTACCATAAATTGCATATTTATCATCCGAAAGACATTTCTGGACACATTTGATTTGGCTGCTCATTGTGTTAAATTGAATCCCCCAAAACTAGCATTTCTCCTTCCGAGTAGGTGTCCGTGTGAGTCAAAGGCAGCAAGTTGAAAATTGATTTTTTTTTGTATGCATTTTTTATTGATGTATAGGAAACATTTCGAAGAGACAATAGAACAATACAAACACACAGTTGTTAATATATAACAACATAGCAGCCAGTGGGAGTTTCATTTAAAAAATATAAAGCAAAGTACATAAGTCATGAGTTTTAGCAGCTTTCATGAATCACTAATAGTTTTTATATATTGTTTGGTTTCCTTTTCAAATGCAATAAATGAAGGCTTTGTGTTACTAAATCTAGCCTTATGAATGTGGTATTGTAGTATGCATTAGTTTGTGAATGACGTTTTGTATGTGCAAACCACACTGAGTTTGTTTGTGAATCATTGGGCATGAGTAAAACATGTTTTGTATGTTTGTGGAGTTTTGGCAGTAATTTAACTCCATAGATATTGAGCTTCTGGGTTGCGTAATGACCAAGCAAATAACAATAAACCACCACAGCAAGCTTAGGGCTCTAGCTGGCTGGAAATGTTGAGGATATAAATTAATTCTATAGTGAGGAAAAGTAATATACCATGTTATACTGAGTCATGGATGTATTATAGAGCTCTCACAGTAATACATCCATATACTAAGCAGCCTACATGTTTTCTTATGGCCTCAGCTGGCGTCCTCACCACGGTAACCATCACTGAGGTTCATGGGTAGGCTAATGTAGCCACTTCTGCTATCGTCCAAAACTGTCCACTTTAAAACAGATTTCTCACAATCGAAGGTGAAATAATTAAAGCCAATGATCATAACATTTACCCATCGTTTTTTTGAGATATCAAGGACACTTTCGTGTTGTTGTGTTGGTAAATGTTGAGGATATAAATAAAATCGACAGTGACGAAAATAGCCTACTTCAAGCAGCGGGTTATCCAGTCTGAGAACGGGATAAATGTGAGATAAATACTCGACAAGGAAAAATATGTTACTATTAAATATTGACTAATGTAGCAGTTGTATTATATTAGTTTCCAAATGAAAATTATATGTAATAAAAAATCCATACGGCTTATTACACAGCTGTGCTCCCGGTCCGTTGCCGTGGTAACAATGACTATTTTTCTCATTCATTAGCACATTATCAATGTCAGGCTATTACAATTATTATTAACCTGCTATGAAAGAAAATACCTTTTGAGAAAAATATCTATCAACTTTGCAATGATGTACAGGGAACCGCTAGAAAATATGAGGTTGACGCTCTATGACGCGATTTCTATATAGATTCTTATAGATTAGAAAACATTACCGCCCACTACGTGACGTTGTTAATCCAGGGAATCCATGAGTCCACCACGAAAGAGGGTTCCTACGGGGAGCCCCTCTGGTGTCATTGTCCAAAAAAAAATTAAATTGTGGCCACAATATAGCCATAACGTGCGCACTAAATACTAATTTGTGGCCATGAAATAGGTATTTGTGCACGAAATACTAAGTAATATTAATATTAATATAATTCCTGGGTGTTCGGTGCACTCTCAATGCCTCCCGTATTTCTGGTGACAGCTGCACATTGTAGAGCTCTGAAACTTTAAACTTGATGCAACTGATTTAAACATTATGCTCAAGCTCTGGTGTCCTATGAAATCACTTTAGTCTTTGGCAAATCAAAGTGGAATGATTTTTATTGATCAGATATTATCTGTGGTAATAAAGGATTGCGCAATTTTCTAATCAGGGTTCTATTAGCTGTAATATAGCAGTGTAAAACGGACTTCAGCAAATCAGGACCAAGCATAAAACATCATAATCATTTTGACATAATGGTTTAAAGGAATTATAGCACATTTCATCTGCAGGTAAACATCAGACTGATCAATAATATAGTGAACTTTTAATCTTCTGTGATTTTATTGAAGGACAAATGTCCAGAGAACACTACAGACACATTCAGTAGTTCAGTCAGAGCAACAAAAACCTGCAAATCAATACCAGATTCTGATCACTGATCAGGCTATAGGTTCCCTTGGCAACGTGATACATACAGTGAGCACTACTGTAACAGCACAGCTTCATCCAGTAGCATCATTAAACGTTGCGGTTCATATAACCTATGTATTACCTCAGCTGAGAGTCTGACACATACTGTATGATGCTACTTTCAAAGGAGATGATCAGTGAAAAAGGCACTTTTTAAGCTGATTTCAAGCTGAAACTGTGAACAGAATTTGGTCAGGACGTAGGCTATTGCATGTTCTAGAGAAGTTGTGCTCAATTTGCTTATCCAGCTGTCCAGGAATGATATTAATATTATACCTATTTCGTGGCCACAAATTAGTATCTCGTGGCCACGTATTTCATGTGCACATTATAGCTATATTGTGGCCACAATTACATTTTTTTTGACCATGACACCAGAGGGGCTCCGTAGATTCCCATTGACTTTACATTGATATTGTTTCCGTGTGGGGACACGTAAATATGACACATTACGTGTCCCCACCACGAAATTCAGTGTTAAGAAGTCGTGCCCCCGTCATGTATTTCTGAGATCAGACTGAATAAATCAAGTGAGAATTAGGGACATTTTCTCATAGACTTACAATCACACTTCTTTTAAGAACAAGTGGAGGGCCCCCTGTTGGCCATTAGCGAGAATGTCATTTAAAGCACTTGCGCATTTTCTTCACTTTTTAGACCTCGCTTGGAAGTCCATGGTTAAGGTTAGGATCTGTCTCCAGGAAATTATTTTAAGTTACCATAATGTCCTCTGAAATGATTGAAGTGTGTGTGTGTGTGTGTGTGTGTGTGTGTGTGTGTTCCATCAGTCAAAATGACCAACTACCGAGAAATCTCCACGGAGAGGATCACTGTGCGGAGTGAATGTTTCTCTTTTGCTAGTCAATCGTCATCTCCACATCACCTGTTTATGCATAAATATAAAGGGATGCCTCAATTTGTGACATATGGATATCAAACTCTACATATGAACACTGACACGCCTACATAGTAGTTGGCGCATGACAGAAGGCCATTAGAACTCCATGCCACGGGCTTCCCATCAGTCTCCAGACAGTATTGTGAGAGGTCTATGCACAGCAGTGTAGTGCACCACTAGCTATACTTGTACACCTGGGGGTGAGACTTGGATTGATTGGACGGTGAGGGCTGCACATTTTGGACACACCACCACCAGAGCACTGCTTTATCATTAGTCATATTCTCTCAGTAATTAGACCCTGCGGTGGCCCTGAGTTGGTTGATTTTGAGCTCCCCTCAGTGAGCTGTTCCCCACTGCCTGCTGAAACACCCTCCACTTTTCCCACCCGGTGCCGCCCCACTCCCTATAGCTGTGGCAGTAGTGTAATTACGGCTGTATGAATCCTGTCTGGGTGGTGTGTGCGTATATGTGTGTGTGAACAGTGGTAACACCCACACCTGCTCAGCATAAACAGCAGGCTACAGCATCAGAGGAGGCCAGATAATGGGGTACAAGCTCCAACAGTACTAGTGTTTAATTACTGAACTAATTTTGTGTGGATTTTTTTTACATTTTCATTTTATATTACTTGATTGCACTTGCCGACATTGTTAAGGAACAATTACTTTTCAGAAAAATCAAATAAAAAAACATATTTTTATACATTAAAATCCCCAATAGTATGTCAGACATTCAAATTTAGTAGTCTACCTCCTGTACTAGATTTCTTCTTTACTTTACAGTTAACACATATTTCATTAATTACACTTTTACTTATGATGCAGCATTGCTCTGTTATGGTAGTGCCACTTCTACTTAAAGCTGCCGCAATCAAATTTTGGCCAGTAGGGGGCAGAAAAACATCAAAACAAGCAACTAGATACTTAGCTACCACAATACGCTTAAAGCTGCAGTTGGTAAGTTTTATAAAAGTAACTTTTTGTCATATTTGCTAAGACTGTCACTATGTAAAGACAGCATTACATGAAACTAGTAATCTGTAAGAAAAAAAAAAACAGGCTCATTTAGCCCCACCTACTGCTCCTGCTGCAGAATCCACCGCCACCGGACAAAAAGAACCAATCAGAGCGATTGTGTCTGAAGGAGTGTCTGACAGCTGTCAATCACTGCTCACGCACACAGCCCCCTCCCCCTTCCTCCTCGGCTCGGTCAAGCTCATATCTCCGAGTTTCTACGTAAGGTATAGCCATGTGAAAGTGACTGAAGCGTTTTATATCTAGCTGTGTGGAGTGTAGTTCATGTATTACCGATTCATGTGCCATGTTGTTTACCTGGCCTCTTCAGTCGCGTGCAGGTCGCGCGCACATCCATTAGGGCTGCTCGATTATGGAAAAAATCATAATCACGATTATTTGGGTCAAAATTGAAATCACAATTATTAAAACTTTTTTTTTTACTTTAGAAACATGCTGCATTTATTGGACATTTCTTGTCCATTCGGTTTAATTAAGCCTTTTATCTGCCGCTTAACGCAACACACAGCAGAAAATGTGCAGAGATATTAGTGCTGAGCGAGTTAAGATGACGATAGTTCACACAACACTTCCTGGTTTTTAATAATTAGTCAGTAAACTCAGCATTGTCTGACGCAGGCTGGAAACTGCACTTTTACTTACAGTTAAAACATTATTACCAAAATGCAAACCCCTCATTAAGCTGCCAGTCAGAATCTATTACCCTGACCATGGCTCTAAAATATCAGTAGCCTAACTGTGCTGTGTATTGATGAATCTATGGTGCTGTCTGTGGTGCCAACATAGCAAATATTTATAATTGTGCCTTTTACTCTCAGTCCCACCATTCTGTCAGTTTCATCTTGGATCTATAATATTCTCTAAACTATATACTATAATACTCGATTATATACTATATTTTAGCCTCTGTACTATAATTTTTACTTTCTTGTAGTATGTGTGTTGTTTCTTGTTGTATGTGTGTTTTTATGGACCGAACTGGTCTGAAATAAAGATTGAATATAGAAAAGTGTCACCTTCATGATCAAAGTGACAAGAACCAATGTGTAATCGCAGAAGAGTGAGAGGATCATAGAGACACTGATGCATGTAGTATTCCTACAATATTTCTATGATCATTCAGTAACATCTGTGCTGCTGAAAATACACCCCCAGATCCATTTACTAGAACTGACCTGTACTGACCGCAAGGCGGTACAGGTACATAATTCAAGGTAAAGTTTTTACCGTCAAAAGTATGGTGTGGTTTGAAAAATTAAGTATTACAAAAAGTGCTTAATATCCACATCCAGTAAAAGAATGGGCCTACACAAAATATTTAACCTTATAGCAGTTCTATTATAACATCATGAATTCGGCCTATATCATAATCCTGATATCCTATAGTTAGGGTTGGTGTTAAAACCTAACCCTGTTATGCAACAGTGAGTTGTGTCTTCAAATGTCTTTTTGTAGACTTACAATTGTTGAATTTCTGCCTGAAATGATATGTTTTCCCAAGATGAAAATAATGTTTGAATGTAGCTAATGTTTCCACAGACTGGTTCATTCTGGTTTGCTGTTTTTCTTCACCCTGAAACCAACATTTGTGCAGGCTGCAGCAGGATGTGGTTTAGCCCCAAAAAATAGTTTATCTTACCAGGAAAACAGACATCAATTAAGAAAATATGTGTGGACCCCACAGCTGGATAACATGTAGGATTTTGATGTTGAGCTTCGTATGTTTATCACGAAATAACATACAGAGTGCTGCAGTCATGAACTGGGCTTATTCAAACTCATTGATCTGTTTCTCAAAGTAGACATTCTGTATTACATTTCAAGTACTTAAGGGCGGCAACATGCCAACACTCATTTACCCTCTTCTAATTTTTAACCCAGTGTCATTTATGGTCAGAGAATCCATTTATAAAAGTTGAGAATGGAGCAACATTACCATTTATTTGAGGTCGTTTTCTGACCATCTGACAAATGAAAAGTCCTTGTTCACCATCAACTTCCAAGACAGGGTTGAGTAGTTTCTAGTTGGTTTATCAGAGCTTTTTGTGTATTTTACTCAATACAGCTGCTGTTGCTGCTGCTACTGCTGCTGAAAAGAGGGCTGCAACAAAACAAAAAAGAGCTAAAAGAGACACCGCTTTGAGTGACAATTCACTATAACCACCTTGAACTAAACTAGAAGCAACTAGAAGCATCTTGTGAGAGGTTTAAAGAAAACATACTATGTGTGGATCTGCATGCTGCCAGCATTTCCTGAGTCCATTTGATGATTATGACCTAGCACACTAGAAAGTCTGATATTATCTATTTCCTGTGCAATCTAAAAACAAACCATGCATCTGCTTTCAAATGAACATCTGTGAAGCAACACATTGTAAATGTGCGTGAAAGAAATAGTGGATACATATTCTCTAGATGATTGTTGCTCAAAGTGGGATTATGTTTTAGTTTTCGTTTTGCACGCCTCTGTTAAAAAGCAGATACATTTCAAAGGGAAAGTGTGCCATCTGTGGCAAAGTTGCTGTGTTTGGTTATACAAAACCAGTGACTACTACATGAATGAATGAATAATTTCAGCCTTTTCATTTTCCACTGAGAATAAATAGTGTCATACCACCCACAGGCAGTTTAGTAGTTGGAGGTACAAATTTGCAGGCTTTTGGCAAAAGATCAGAAGGAAAATACTAACAGTGGAACTTTTTGCAAACACTAAGAGGATGACCTGACCTGGAGCATCAACACCACTCTTATCATTAAGAAGGCACAGCAGAGATTGCACTTCCTGAGAGTTCTCAGGAATAACCAACTCTCACAAAAATTGCTTGTGTCCTTTTATTGTTGCTCCATAGAGAGCATTTTGACCTACTGCATGTGTGTGTGGTTCTCCAGATGCACAGCTGCAGAGAGGAGAGCGCTCCAGAGGGTCATCACTACAGCCGGGTTATTAACGGCCGGGTTTGATTCTTGTGTGGGACGGCTCATGACTCTTCCAGCGACAACTCTTCTGACCCATCCCTAGTGGAAACGCAAAAAAAAACCAGAGTCGAGTCGTGCTGGAAATATGCAGTGGAAAAGCGCCATTAGTACCTTTGCCATAATGAATATGTAATATGGGGCGTTTCAACCCCAGTGTGCAAAATACAGGGAGGAGAAAATGCAAATATGTTATTTAGCACACGAATTGTGATTCACCAAACCTGAAGGTATTTTTCTGACACTAACTGCGTCTATAAATAATACCTTTGAAGGGCAGGTACTAACCAGCTGCGCACTGCGCTCAGATGACTGCTGTGACTGTGGAGAGGAGGAGAAGGAGGCAAAATGACAGAACACGCATAGGACAGCTTTTTTCCACCCGTGTTAATATTTTGGAGTGGAATATTTTTGGTTTTACTAACAACATTGACTTTGTCATAAATACTCTCCCATATGTCGGGATTTCTGGTAATGTTTGTGTTTGTTATAACTCAATATATTTGTTAACCTCTTCCACTTGAACCTGATTCATTTTGTGCTTGCAGCTTTCTGCTCGTCCAAACTCTCCATTCAGACACGCAAAACCCTCATTTAAATACTGCTGTCTCCACCCTGTTGCACCTGTTTTCATTTACACAGTTATTCTTAGTAGATCACCCGCAAAACGCACGCAAACGAAACGTGCAATCTATTACACTGTGCACGCAATTTAGTACCCACTATTTGGGATCTTAGTAAATCAGGCCCCACGCTTTCTTTGCTTTTATTAGGAATTTATTAACTTGTATCTCTGTAACTCCAGGCATGTTTGTTTGACTCTTTTTAGTAGAAAGTTTTAGTTTAACTCTAGAAAGTTCAGCATTGATGGACAACATTGATAGAAGCTGCCAATTATAGGAAGTTTCCAGAGGACCAATAACCCTTTAAGGAATGCAGGAAGATATCTGTGTTTCAACTGAAAGAACAAGGGACACATTTTTCTTCTTCTACAATAGATTCAGGTGTCAAAAAAGTCCCAGCGCTGGAGTTTGTTCTTTCTGATGTCTCAGGAATTATGGACGCAGGGCTGATTATACAAACACTGGCTCAGCTGCAACTATAGCAAAATTTTCTGGAATGCTTAATTTGCTAAACAGGAGAAAACAAAACAAGAAAAAATGTCAATGGACAGAGACAAGACACCAGCACATCAGCAAAGGAATCTGTGCTCATCAATGTGTTTTTTGCACCAGTTGAACCTCACACATTAAACTCCATGTGGTATCTTTAATATATAACATGAAGTGGATGCTTTTCTTCTGCAAGACAAAAAGAGCAGCGCCACTCTCATTCTTCCCTGGCATAAATCAACGATACCCCTGAGCTGAGCCGGAAACAAGTGTCATTCTTAATTTCAAATGATCCGATCACTTTGTCAGCACTGTCGTTTCTCTGAAGGGAAGGAAACAGGGACCATTAAATTCCTCCACGGTGATAATGCTCAGGTCATGATGAGAGGAGCAGCGTGTGATTCTCCAGTCACACATAACAGGACAGAGAGCAAATGAACAATTGAATGCAACTGAGAAGCAGTGTTTAGTCCATTGCTGCTCCATTGCACTGTCCAATGGAGCTGCACTGATATGAGGTGAATGGAGCTTCACTTGAATCATGCAGGGAGAAAGAGAGTGAGGCTCATTCTTCTTCTGTGACAGAGAAATGGCGAGGTGTGATCACTACAGAGGGCATCACAGGACAGGATTTCTTTACATGTGTATGCATGACACGTGCAATATGCATGTATACGTGTCTGTATAAGCATTACTGCCTGTAGAAGAGACTCATCCATTACTCTAAAGAAGCAGCACAAAAGTTGATGCCTTCAGCCGCTCTGCCACCATCACTGAAACAATGGAGCATGGCTGTTTTCACTAGTGGTGACAGGCACAGCCATGTTTTACTGTGTTGAAGCTCTGCCTTTTCCCTGTCAGGGAGTTCATTATGTTCAGAAAGAGACTCAGTCCCACAGTCCCATAAAGTGGAGGCATTTCTTGTTTTATATATATATATATATATATATATATATATATATATATATATATATATATATATATATATATATATATATATATATTTCGCTTGCATGCTCTTGGTTAAACCTACAGCAGAATTCACAAATAAAATCCTTCTGTGGTGTGAATCTCAGACCCTATTATAGTATGGGAATTACAGTCACAGGTGCAGTTGCAGTTATGTAAGTATGCTTTGAAAAGCTCACAGATTCTGAGCTCTGTGGTTTTGCTTTGAGATGCAACACACGTCCAAAGGGAGTCACTGGGTAATTCATTCAAATCATTTTTCCTCAAAATGAAAAAACAACCCCAACAAAGAAATCATTGTATTCATTGAGAGCTGTCATGCAAGCAGGAATCATATAATGTTTCATAGTTCCCAAATGTGATTGCAAGCAGTAGAAAAAAAGCTTGCACATTTTAACAAAATCTAAATAACACTGGGGGCGTTTTACATATCCTCTGACAGATCGGCTGGTTAGACATCTGTGGCATCAATATCATGGCATTCTGATGTAGAATTTCAAAATTAAAGCTCTATAAAATAGCATATCTTGGCTACGGATGTTTCAACCCAACTGTTTCAGTCCCAATAACGATACCTGGGCTTTACCTGCCTTGGGTTTCTGCCGATACCCAATACTGATCCAGTACCATTGTTGAATTAATAAACTATACCTCACCGTGTGGAAGAGACTCAAGGCAAACATTACTTTCCTACCTTTGTAAAACAAAATATAACAAATTAACATATAGATATTAGGGGTGTAACAAATAACCAATTTGATCGGAAAATCAGTTTTGATTTAAACGATGCAAGTGCATCGGTACACGGACCCCTGAATCGGTCTGAACGTAGCATGAACCGGCCGATGGCCCAATTACAAAGTTATGAATCGGTTTGTTCCTGATGTGCTGCTGAAAGCTCAGTTTGCTCCCTGTCTGTGTGTCTCTCTTTCTCCCATAAAAGTCTTGTGATCGTCATAGTCACGTCAGGTAGAGCTGTATTTGCAAGGGAAAGATAAAAATGTCCGACACCGACACTATTCACAACACACTGTTGAGCTTAAAGTATATACATGTATATGCAAAGAGGGTAAAATCGCACTAAAGTACACCGGTAGTACAACAAATCTCGGCTTCAATAGCCCTGTTCATTGTTAAAGACCTGTGTTGTGGAGAATGAGGGCTTTCGGGACATGATAAAAACTTGTTTAGTTGTTTCTTTGGCTCTAATTTGTGCCAATAGTGAACTTAAATATTGTTTGTTTTTCATAGAGGCTTTGTAGAGTTCATACAGTGCAATATGTTACAATAATAAACATGATATGTTTCAGAATTAACTAGTCTTTCATAAATCTATTTGAAGGCAAGCAATGCCACATTTATAGTATTAAAGCTGCAGTTGGTAAGTTTTATAAAAGTAACTTTTTGTCATATTTGCTAAGACTGTCACTATGTAAAGACAGCATTACATGAAACTAGTAATCTGTAAAAAAAAAAAACAGGCTCTTTTAGCCCCACCTACTGCTCCTACTGCAAATTGCCAGAATCCACCGCGAAGCACAAAGGTCAGTGGCAGGCTCAGTCTGGCCTGTCAGGGGCATGACAAAATGCACAACTGGCTAATAAATGCCCTAAATTTAACCTGAAAGGTAATTTTTCATGTATTTTGACATAATATGTCTGTTTTCAAGCAGTTTGCACATTTACAAACAATAATATACTCTAATTTAACTTAACTTGCTCTGTATTTTTATAACTTATTACATGTAATTTTGTGTTATAGTTAATTGTTGTAATTTGACAGTATCCTTCTGGAAACTTTGCTGCCAGACTTTTAACTGTTTTTTACAGGTTTTGTTGTTCTTTTTTTACAGTGTAGGCTAAAGTAATTTGTTGGTAGCAAAACCATGAGCTGTGAAATTTGTCAGCTATTGTAATTTTGTAGTAATGATCCTGAAAGGAGACATGACTGCAGAACAGCTGAAAACCCTCATTTACAATTCTGCACTGCGCACCCACTCTGCCTTAGAGACAAAGGAAGGGTCACTGTGAAACCTACAGTGTCCCATCACAGTTGAATTCTTGCCTTTTGATTTATATTTCTCACTCATGAAATCTGAATGGTTTGTATATATTCTCTTTACAAACTTCAACAAAACCATCTCTTAGCTCTAGCGGCATATGACATCACTTCACTGTCCTTGCTGAAATATCTGTTTTACATTCTGTTTGCAGAGTGAATAGATGGGCCAATTAATGCATCCAGTTGCTCCATTTAAATGCCAAGCTGTAACAGACAGAAATGATCCCCAGAGAAGTCATTTAGGGCTTCTCAGCTGGATGAGCCGCCTCCTTCTGAATGCCAAGAGCCCATAAACTTGTTTGAGACATAATCTGGAAAAGTTAAGGTCCCTCACATGTGCTCGCCTCTTGAGGGTTCCTCTGGATAGCATGGTGTAGCCACACATCTCTTTTCTTCACTTCACAGGCAGCTCATCATCCACCAGCAGCCTGACCTAGATCAAGCCATCCCTGTGCTCGCATCATATACATATTCATTGGGCTCCGTTAATCATAAGACAGCCCCTTGAGCAGAAGAGAAAACTCTCTAATTAGTTGCTATCATCCAATGGCAGCACATTGGGCTGCATTTGTCTTGCCTGTCACATGTGTTTGTCTTGCTATTCGGCAGCCATTTCCATACAGGTTCGAGGCTAGCTGTCATCTGCCATATTTGTGGTCACTTGTGTAATAAGGCTCGTTCTGAGCTCCTGTGACTCTCATTCTGCCTCATTACATTCGCACAGTAAACACATGATGCATCTTTGAAACTGCCTAATCAGTAGTTCAGAGAGCACAGCACATGATGACTGATTGAAGTTTGTAGCCTCTGCTTACTCTCACTGAAATACATCTAGTACACTTGCCTTTTTCAGAGTGTGTCACTTTTATCCTGTCAGTCCAAACCAAACTAAACCTCACCACAGGCACCCCAAATGATTGATTGTTGTGTCAGTTGAGATAATAAAATGAACAGATTGGTAGTTCACTTCAATGCATTTCAACAGATATAGTGAATTGCATCAGATTGCTGGTAACTGTCGATGGGTCCTTAAGACACATTAACATGCTGCGAATTAGACTGCAACAAACAAAATGATCACGGAAGAATGAACAATTACAGTAGGAAGAAACACTGCACTGCATTAGCTTCCAGCAGCTTATTATTGTCTTCCACTAAAGTTGTGGGACTTCTGAGAGACAAATTAAAGATTAAAGACCAAGATATCCTGACTTTAAAGACTGTGTAAAGTGAATTCAGACATTTTCTTCTAAACACATTAAATAAGTCATAAATGTATTTCTAAAAAAGGTGTAAAAAGCATTTCAACCATTTAGATTTGAATTGTGGAGCTAGGCTTCACAAACTGTGTTTCAAGATTTCTGTGTTCAGGATTTAGTGGGCGGGTCTGAAAATCACTGCTGCATTATGTAACGCAGCAGTGATTGGCATAAACCCGCCCCTGCTGCTGTAGAGGTATAAATACATTCAGTGCACACTACTACTACTACTACAGTCTACAGTTAGCCAGTTAGCTGAGTTAGCCACTGAGTTAGCTGCCGAAAGCTCTCAGACGTAGCATCCATGTTTCTGGTAGAGATGGTGACTTTGATTGACAGGTGACAGTTGGTAGGGGGCAGGGCACGCCCACAACATTTGGGCTGATTTTTACACAACTTCGAAGCCTTATTTCATATATTTCGATTTTTTTTATCATTCAAATTTGGCAGGGTGGTTAACAACACACTTTTCTGTGGTATGTCAAACTCACTGTACTTACTGTATACGGACTTTAATCTTCTGTATGGGTCGAGCTAAAAGAAACACTTGATCCTACAGTACCCATCATGCATATTTATATCATCTTTTTTTTAATACCATCCCTGATCTGGCAAACAGCCTAAAACTCTTAAACTCCACACATCTACTACGTAACGCAGCCTTCCAGTTAAAATTGTGTAATCTAAAAGCCAAAGCGGAGACATGCGAATGATGTCACTTGAATCATTTCCTCATACTTGACCACAGCCTGTATGTAGCCTTAGGTTTTAACCTTAATGTATATAGAAATTATCTCTGCAGTTTTTACAGTGTGAACATATTAGTTTCATTAAGGCATTCATTCTTCATCTCTACTGTAATATGAAATTAAAATAATTTACTAGAACTCAGTAGTGAATTAACCCATAATAGTGCTTTACGGTGGCCGAGACCCGCCATAGCTGCAAATAAAAGTAACGCTACAAACAAAAACAAACGCTGCTGCAAATAAAAAGCAACGCTGCTGCATATAAAAGAAACGCTGCAAATAAAAAGACACACCGCAGCAAACAAAAAAAACGCTGCAAATAAAAGAAACACCGCAGCAAACAAAACAAAAAAACACTGCAGCATATAATAGAAAAAACGATGCAAATAAAAAAATCCACAACGGAAGTGGATTACCAGGGACTGTTTTTGCCGAAACACTGGAAGAAGAAACAACAACAACAGGACTACGAATTGGAAAACGAACTAGAAAGTAAGTGAAAATGGTAGTGTTTAATGTCGCTACATGTACTTTTTTTCAGCATGTTTGAGGGTGAATTGTCTGTTTCAGCCAACATGGGGATGAGGATCGGAACAGCAGACACTTAAAACACGCTGTTCCGCCTACGGGACGGGTCGGAGGTTGGGAGGTAGCCACAAGTCCTTCTGAATGTTTTAAACACCAACCCTTAAACATATTTATTCATGCCGTACATTGTTAGAAAGCATAAGTTGCCCTGATTCATTCAAGACCACTCACGAATTATATTGGTTGCTCACAGCCGTAATAGTATTCAGCCACTCAGCTAAAGTAAAAACAGCTATAATCTCTACATACCTTCAAAGTCTTCCCTTTATCCACAACGATCATCTTATGACTCGGGACTTTCTGTACAGCTCGCCAAGTATCCATTCTTGTGAAATATGAAATCCGTTTCCATAACATCGAAATACTTTCCTCAATATGTCCATGTATTTAGTCCAACACGTAACGTAATAACACAAATAACAAACCATATACGGTCCCTTTTACGTCTTTTCCTGACCTACACGTACAAGCAACAACAACAACAACGACAGTAATAAGCTGCCGGAACTATGTAGCCGTCAGTTGTTTCCACTCTCGTTAGTGGTCTCCCCGTGTTAGCAATACACCGGCATTCTCCAGTTCAACTTCAAACCTGGGGCTACATCCCCTGACCAAATAACACAAAAAAGTACAGGTAGCGACATTAAACACTACCATTTTCACTTACTTTCTAGTTCGTTTTCCAATTCGTAGTCCTGTTGTTGTTGTTTCTTCTTCCGGTGTTTCGGCAAAAACAGTCCCCGGTAATCCACTTCCGTTTTTTTTTTGTATCGTTTTTTTGCTGCGGTGTTTGGTTGTTTTTTTGTTTGCTGCGGTGTTTCTTTTATTTGCAGCGGCGTTTGTTTTTATTTGCAGCGTCTTTTTATTTGCAGCGTTTCTTTTATATGCAGCAGCGTTTCTTTTATGCAGCAGCGTTTCTTTTTATTTGCAGCAGCGTTTGTTTTTGTTTGCAGCGTTACTTTTATTTGCAGCTATGGCGGGTCTCGGCCACCGTAGTGCTTTTAACATATAATCATTTAACACATAAAACACATCTGAACATATCAACACCGTCATTTTAAACACACATTACTTTTCAAAATACTCTGACTGGTTTTCAGCTCATTTTCCAAACCATACATGTCTGATAGAGTGCATCAAGCCAGCAGATAGCTACATTGTTATCTTAGTTAGCACCGTTAATTAACTCACCAGCCAGAGAAGAAAAAACACTACCAACTCTGTTAGCATATGTGGAACACACTTGCTGACATTAAAGCAAGTGTCTTCAGCTTATTTCTGTAAATCTCTCTTTTTTACTGACTTTTCTATCAGTTATAGCTCCACATTTTCCACACAGGTTACTTCTGTGCTCCTCCCCTCTCTCTGGGGTCAGGGGGTGAGACATATAGGTGAATTTTTTCATCACATACCATGAATACAACAAATATTTGCCATTCTATTAACTGTAACCAAGATCTTTCTCTAAATGTCGATGTGAAGATATTGTAAAAAAAAAAAAAAAAGAGAATTTTAAAAAATATATCAGCGTTGGATGTAAAACGAAAGCCATTGAACATAATTCACTGTTTTGCAGAACCATCCAATATTGAGGAACCCCCGATGACTAGTAAATAGACTGAGATCATGTAAAATAGGTGGAGTGCCTCTTTAAATTGAAGGCTACTTTCAGCATTACAACAAGGTCAAGCAGGCATCTTGTCAATACTAAATTCATTTACATGTATGAAGTTACTCCGCAGAAAGCTTTAGGCAAACACCTGATGTCAGACTTCATAAGTCACAAAGTGACAGCTCCTGAGGGGTTGGAGACAATCCCTATAAACGTGATTATGTACAACAGTCGAAACACTGAGAAACTATCTTTAAAACCAGAAAGAGCTCTGTGTTCTGCTGAAAAACTTATCTGCAAAATAAAAGAGTGCTTTTCTTCCTCTAGTCTAAAGTTTGACATGCTGGAGGGTTTAACAGGGGGAAAAAGCTCTATAACTTCAAAGGCTGCCGAAAGTGAAAATGTCAGAAAGACAAACAAAAGTAACACGAAGATGAAAGGTTCCTCCTGCATTCTCCAGAAAGAAGCCTTAATGGCATTCATTCTTATTAACATACATAAGCGCACACACACATTTTTGTACCTGTGAGGACAGTCTCACAGTGTTGAACCCACACAGTATCATCACTCAAATCAGCTTTACAGATCTTTATAGTCTCCTCAGCTCATTGTTTTGTTTTTCATAAAGAACACTCACTGCTCTCATCAGTCACTGCCGACAACAGTAGGCTGTTTTAAACAAAATAGCTTTAAAAACCCACTGTACATTACCTGCTATACACTGCCAGAGAAACACATTTAGAAATTAGTTTGTGAACATGGTGAAGCATTTAGCCAAAAACGGGCCAAAAGGGGAGTGAATATTGGACTTAACATTCACGTGGCCAAAAACTCCCAATGAACAATTCCCATATCCACTTAATGTTTGCTAACACATTGTCAGATCAACTAAACATGCGATAATAAGTCTGTTATATTTGTTTCAGCTGCCCCCAAACGGCCAAAGGTTGAACATAAACCCAATTGAAAACAGTCCATGAACCTTAAGCAACCTCATGAAGAAGTAAACACCTGCCAAAATGTTCGATAGACATACAAATACAAACACACACACGTTTGTATGATTTGTACTCTTGCAACAACACACTAGCTGTCACTCTAAAACTGGTTCTCACAAAGATAGAACTACAATAAATTACATTCACACACTTACTGCTACCTGGCAGTTTTGACAGAGTCACTATTTATTTTCAAGAGCCTCATTGCAAGAAATGTCTCTTATTATTGCTGCCTGCTTGCATGAACTGCAAACATCATGGTGTCCAGTGTCAATCAATAAAAGAAAATGAATTGAATTACCCCAGAGGCAGGGAGTCTGAGAGAAATGCATCATCTGTTCATCCACTGAATCCCAAGCCACAGCATCATCTAAATTTTCCATTTCACCATCTTCATGCAACAGCGGCACATCTACTAATCATTCTTCTTCAGGATGGTAACTGAAGCAATTTAGTTTGTGTCGACTGAAACCCAGCAACTCTGATGCTTGTCTTTAATGAAATAAGAATGATTTAGAGGTAGTGGTTTCATCACCATTGCTAAGACTTCACTAAGGATTTTGACCTTATGTATTTGTTCAACAAGCCGTGGGTCTAATCTTAAATGCTGTATGCCTACAGCCTCCTGCCCCTGTGATGCCAGGAGGCATGGAGATTTTTCCCTCCCACCTCTGATCAAAGTTTGCTTTCCATCTTGGGCGGGAGGGACTTTCATTACAGTGTTTTCTCCAAGCTATATGCATGCAAATCATTACATTTATCCCCTGTGTGTGCGGTATGGATGGAAATGAATACACAGTCAGTGATATGGGAACATTGGCATGGTGAGGCTCACGGCAGGCACGATGCACCACCAACAGCTCACTAAGGAGAAATAGCAGGATTCCTCCCACACACAGATTAGATGCAGGTGCAGGGGAACACTGCTGAGTCGGATCAACAAAGTAAGACTACCATTACATCACAAATCGCAAAGTATTATCATGTCAAGAAAAAAATAGAGTGCCAGCATTTTGTGTTATGTGCTAAACTATCACCAGGTCATGTCTCATATTGAGTGAAAACACTAGTTGTTGTCACCATCAGTGCATCAGCATGTGAAGGCGTGAACCCTTGTCTCTGCAGTGGACCTGTGCATGTGTGACAGCATGATTAATGTGACTCCACACCCTCTGCGTTATCCAACCCTCATGGCGCTCACATCAAGATAATGAGGAAAGCCTGCTCGCCAGCTGAAACACCCCCGCGCTGTGTGCACATGCCCTCCAGTGTGGCCATCACAGCCAGAGGATGCTCCGAGCAAGATTTGCCATTATGGTTTTCCTCATTACAGGAGCAGCGTGAATTTAAGAGTTGATAGGCACCAGTTTGTGCTCGCAGGGGCACAGGGAAGTCATCTCTGTCTGGAGAAAAAAAAACTCATCAGTGGTGAGCGCGGGTAGTGGTACAGTCCTGCTGTGGTATCGTTAACGCCAGCAGTCTTTAACCCCTTGAGCTATTCCTTCCCAGCTCACCACCACCAGCTGCCAATTGACAATTTCCATAGAAATGACAGTTCGCTCATGTTCATTATACTCCACCTGTCAAGTCAGGGGGTGAAGTGAAAAGGGCTCATTACTTAGTTATTGTGAATTGTGAACCGCAATTACACAATGTTTACAGTTTGTGCTTCATGCTTTACAATAGGGAACTGTCAGCTTTATAGGCAGAGCATAGGCTATGCAGTCAATACCGTTATATCTGCCTCCTATCTGCTGTTTCTAATAATACAGATATATAGAAGTGTGTGTTTCTTGCAGTATGAGCTACCTGTAGGTCAAATAACAAAAGGACGTATAACCTGAACTTATTGCAGACAGCTGAAGACTAAAATTGTCTGTCTTGTCTGTCTCAAACAAGCTGAGCTACAGACTTGTAGTGGGTCAGCAAGTACCAAATAAAGTCCATTCAGTCTGTCCAGTATTTAACCACAGCCACCGCTTTGTGTGATGGAGCACCTCTGCCTTCCCTTTGTGGATAAAAGAGCAGTTAATGGCTAAACAGCCGGCAGTGTAAATTGATTTAAAACTAAGCTGGGGTTTTTTCTGCCTTCGCTGGCATAGCTGTAATAAATCAAGTCACAGCAACACAAGCTGTAAATGCAAGGAAAAATAACTCTCCAGTAGAGACAAAATAAAGTAACATGAATAAAATATAGCAGCACCAGATGTTACTCAATCTGAAATGCTGAAAGAATAGGGCAGAACATTCTTTGCATACCCGGCAGCAACCTTTGAAGCTCGATCCGCTCACTCTCATCCTGATTCACAGTGAGTTTACATGAGCTAGCATCATCACCAGTCTCTATTTCATCAGTGTTTGATGCAAATGGTGTTTGTACCCCATTCATCTTTTTGAAAATTGTGTGTGTTTGCATTTGTGCTGTCCTCCATTTCTATAGCACACATTAATGCTCCAAACCCTGGGCCACAACATTAAGTAGACTCTAGGATGTCAGTATCTTTGATAATTCACTTTATAGGATCAATCTGATTTATTTCAACTTCAGTCTAAATTTCAGTGCTGGTCTTGATGACATTGCACTCAGCAAGTTAATTGCTATGATGTGGAAACATGTCAGACAAGGTTAAAAAAAATAGATCAGGCAGGTTGTAAACAAACCAGCAGTTTACCCAGATTACCTAAATTACTTCAAACTGATAATGAGTATCTGAAAAATATGTAATCTGTCATTACACAGAAAAACTGTGACGTGTGTTTAAAATGGACAGTTTGGGTAACAATTGTAGTTTTAATTATACTGTTAGTTATAATGCTGCTTGCAACTTGTCTGATCATCTGAACGTTTTTATTTATGACGTGCCCAATGGTTTGTTACACAAAACCATTTGAGAAAAAAAATGTTTAGGAAATGGCAGGGACTTTCAAATGATACTTGGCTATCTATCACCATCTATCACACTGATTGGTCCAAACCACTGGTGGTTCGACCACAGGCGTATAACTTGAAGCCTGATGATATGGATTCTTGCACATCTCACAAATCCAGCTGCCTCTCAAGGTAACTGTCAGACTAAAACATCTCTGTATTACCAGAGCTTAACAACTATTTTGTTGAGACCCAAGTTGTTGTTTTTGATGTCATTGTAATAAATCTGTGTCCTGGAGGAGCTTTACAATGTGGCATCTATCAGTGTATGTCTTAGTTCTGTTCCTCTTAGTAGTTCATTAAAGTTTAAGGTGCAGTGATTTCTTGTAAAGTAACATCAAAAATATGTATACTGCATGCTTGTTAGCACACGCTGAGTGCAGTTATTGTATAGAATTGGGACACAGGCGAACAGAGAGAGAGAGAGAGCGAACATGCTTTAAATTAATGACCGTTTTACAATCCATGGAGTGAACCTGCAGAGGAACAAGAGTGACATGGAGAGTGGGCTGAATCTGCAGTAAAAATCCTTCACAGTTCAATTAACAGCAAGAATTTACCCACAGCTCTCACAGCTCCGCCTTGCCAAATTTTACTGTTGAGGGTGGGAGAAAAAAAAAATCCCATTTCCTATCACTTCTGCTACAAGGTTATTTAACTGCTGGAGCATCACTCATACAGACATATGCAATAACAATCAAAGAACACTTTGGGTTGGGTACTAAATGAGCACCTTCAAGCATACAGAGAGAGCATGTGTTGCTCTGTGCTGGATGATAGACATATTGATGGTGATGACATTTCAAAAGGGTACCACACATCATGATTGAAATTATAGGTGTGTTTTCTTTAATCATTGGAAGGCCTCTGATATAAACAAATGAGTGTACACAAGCAATCAAAGTTCAGAGCCTTGAGTCTTTGCTTAGCATCGAGTCAGCCAGAGGAGGTTGGAAAGGAAAGAATAAAGATGAGATTTCTTCACGTTAGAAATATGCCTCCCTCCTAGTCACGCGTGCCCTTGCATAATGTACCCCTACCTGATACCTCATACTGCATGTGTGAGCCTGGAGATGAAGCTGGTGTCGTTGCACCAAGAGCAGCTGTGTTGGTATACGCAGCAACAGTGTTTTCACAAGGATTCAGTCTGTCAGGAGGACTGAATGATGACCCCCATCGCATACTTGCTATCATGTTCACACACACTGGGCATCAGTTCCGCAAACAAAAGATGTCCAGGGAATAGACTCATTATTCACAAATATAAATGAAGAGGAAAGGCAGAGATATAGAGGCAGTGAGAAGGGAATGACTCATAAAGTAAGATGTTTGAATATTAAAATCAGTGTCATTGAAGATTTTGTATATTTATACATTCACTCGGGAGGATTCAGAAGCCTTCAAAGATGATCATGCCACAAAGGATTTATGTAAAATACACTGCGGGTCCTTTTCAACATCAAAAGATAAAATAAGCATACCTTGCAAGAAAAGGCATTACAGGACTCTAAAAGGGTATATTGATATCAAATTATTAATAGATTTGTCTGTTGCAAGTGGCTGTGTAAATACTGTATATATAATACACATGTAGTACAATGAAGGACAGTCTTTTCATAGTCTAGTTGTTTGTTTGAGTTTATGTATGGGACACTACAAGTGCACAACAAGTACAAATACACTCTTAATCTATTCTCTGTGTAAACACTCTAATAAGCAGGATGACTCTGTACAGTTAAATGGCATACTGCCCCCTCTTGGACAATCTTGGCTAGTAAAAGTGTTTTTTTCATCAATGGAGTGAGCTCACAAACTCAGAGAAGACGCATTTTCCTGTCTTTTCATCTATTGTTTTTGCACAACAGCAGAGTGTCTGTAGTGGGGAGAAAAAATGTTATTAGTGTGACACCAAACACAAATTCCACAAGAGTTGTGAGCACAGCGGATGCCTCATTTATCCCAAATACAGCGGTGCTGAGGGTGTGAAAACCCCATTGTGCTCTTTTCTCTGTCTGAAATAACAAGACCCGTCTGGTTGAATTCTGGATCGAATCCAGTTCTCTGCAGCCAAACCACACCGATCCCAACAGAGGTGGGCTGAAAAACTTGGCCGCATACATGGCTGCACAAGCATCTTTGAGGCTGCAGAGGCACAATGAAGTGGAGTGGGGAGAGGGGAGGATAAGATTTTGGGTTTGTTTGGTGAACACAAGCCGTTGCTCTGACAGGAGAACAAAAATGTAGATGTTACAACCATTACAATACCTGCACTAAAGCCACAGAGCTCATTATCTTCACACATTGTTGCTGCTGGGAAACCACATTACTGTATGTTACACAAGGGGGTGTTTAGAAGAATATAACAATATGCAAAACTCCAGAGGGGTTAAAACTATAGAAATGAAGGAATAATAGCGTAGAAATACACTCAAAGACAGTTTACCCTCCCGCAAAACACTTCCTGCATACTGATTGGAGTGGTTTATTAAGCTGAATGCTAAGTAGAGACAGCTAAGTCAATCTTATTATTCTCCTCAAACTACCATCGATGGACAGTACATTCCTCTGGGCCAATCACAAAAGAAATCAGTGTGTGAGTTTAAAAGACGGATATTATTCAGATTAAATGCCTCTTCATGTCTAACTGGCACTGGCATCTCAATCTGTGTGGTGAGAATGAGCTTGTTGTCATGAATCCAAAGCCTGAAAAGAGCATCTTTTACACCAACAGACAGACATCCTGGTGGGATGTAAAATGAGATGCATAACATAAAACAATCAAACAATCATACGACATAAAGGATATATGATTATGATAGAATAGATGTCACACTTCTGAAAAACATTATGATGCACTCCGCTCTCCATCTCACCAGAAGACCTTAATCACATCAAGGAATAAGCATGTCGCTCATTTGATGAAAGTTGGCCATAAATGTAATAAAGCTGCCAAGGTTATTAGAACTGCCACAGGCCATTTTACAACCGCTCCCACACCTCATATTGGATTATGGAGAGAAATATGATGAAGCAAGGAAGTAGAACTTGCCCATTTACAAAGGGCCAGGGGAGGTTTAATGGCTTGTGACTGAATCCATTCATACGCATTAATTTCTGTAGCAATGACAATCTGCAGTGGTTTGTCGCAGCTCTGTAAAGCTCGCCATGTCAGTAGTGCTGCAATTCCATATCTGTGTACTGTATATCAGCCATGTGTTGCCTTTATACAACATATATGCTCCAGTAAAAAACCTTGACAGTTTTGGTCACATTAAATACAACATTTTTCCTTTTGTGAATAAGTCATGAGTTGTAGGGGGGTATTTGTCATGTGTCCACTCATCAGAGTTGATAAGGCCAATAGTGAATAGTGGCCAATAACAGCATCTGAACATGCCTATTATCTGAGATTGGGATTGATTTGAATGGATTTTTACAGTCGCACAGTTAATAATTATTGATCGCTGGCTCTCTGTAAATGGTCGCCTTCTGCTTCTTTGGTTGCTGATTGTGTTTTGCACTTCATGCAGTTGGTTTACATGTACTTTTTTGTGATGGAGGAATATATATATATAATATTAATAAGGTCCAGCTGACCATTTGTCTGGGCCAGTTTTAGTGCTGATATTAGCCTGTTAAAGACACATATTTGTCAGCATAATGGTTAGACTGTAAGAAACTGAAGTACAGAAATGTGAAAGGCATGTTTGAGGTCATTTAGAAACAGTATCTCAAGTACATCATTTGTAATTAGTATCTACATGGAATTGAAAGGTCCCTCCAGACATATTTTCAGACATGAATACTTTGCTTTGAATGGTAATTTATGCTTAGTATTTTTTTGCATAAAAGTTGCCTCATTTAGAGTCCTTAAAATGGCAAAAATTAAAAGAAATCCAGAAACTATGAATATGCAAATATTTTTCATTTCAAAAGTTTAACTCCTGGGCACACAATATCTCCTATAGTCCATCCTCAGTATTTGTGTACTGGAGGATAAAGTTTTCCCTTAATACTTGTTTTAGTTGAATGCCGGACCACGATTGATTAGGGTTAGGATTGGCTTCCTTACCCTAACCCTAACCAGGGCTTCTAACCCTAAACCTAAGCCCACTTGTATCTCTCTTTTTATTTTTCTCTTGCTAGTTTTGAGCTTGTAAATTTGCAGCACAGGAAACTAAACTGGAGGATTGCTTTAACCACCTCTCTTAACTGTGGTGAGAAGGGAATTATTGATCAAACAGATTAACAAACCTGACTCCCTTAAACAACTTTCACTTGTTTCAAGCACATTTTCACTTGAAATAAGTAGCTCAATCTGCTGTGGAGCAAGTTATTTTAGGGAAAAAGGGGACTAGAGACACCGATAACCATTCAAGTTGATTGCACCACAACAAAACATGATGTGATGGAGAGAAATCTCGAAAGGTGCACAACGGCATTGGGCGACAGGCGTAGTTACAGCGTGGAGGTTACATAGAAGCATAAATCAGCCTTTATAGGTGTGAACAGGAATAACAGAACAGGAAGAGCAGTTTGAGGCCATTGCCATCAAAAAAGCTGAAACCAGTTGTTTAACCTGTTATTTGGGCCTGAGCACTTTACAGTCCGAAGGTTCTGTTGTATCTGCATTTTTACCCTCCAAGACACATTTTTGGAAGTCAGCCTCATATGACAAATATAATCTGATTTATATGAAATTTACATGGTGCGTTCTCAACATCACATACTACAACATGACATAGAAATGGTGGGTGATTTGTAGCGCCACATAGTGGACTCAGGAAGTGTTTAACCCCATCACGCAATGTTCAATGAAAGCCGCATTGTACAGACCTCTACATGCTCACTGTACAAGCCCTCAGACTGTGTCACAGCCCAACATGCATGGAGTCTGAGGTCCCATTCATCACTGCTTGCAGCTTTAAATTTCTTTTCCTGTTACACTATAATGTGACCACCACTCCATTTTCTCATTATCTCTTTTTTTTATCAGATTTATTTAGCCTGGAACAAGGTTTTTATGGCAGAAAACAAACAAAGAGGGAAATTATTCGGGAAGTGTAGGACATGTCAGTCTTCAGCCTTTTTACCACCAAGATACTTTTACCACATCTCTCTGAGGGAACTGCAGGCTTGATGAAATCTTGAAAAGACAGTCAGACTCTTCAGAGGCTGAATGATGTTTCAGGGATTACACCTCATTAGGGAAGCACTCAAAAGCAGCTCCCCCACAGTTTTCTTGTCTCCACAGACCGAGTTTGATTAGGCTTTGTATCTGACATGTGACGCCTCCTCTCCATCTATCTTTCAGGCAGAGCCGATGGACTCATGAGGACTACAGTAAATGGCAAAATGGCTGGCCTTGTGTTCCTGTGAACTTGTGGTTGGTTTTCTATCTAACAATAATCTGACAAATCCTGCATAGAAAACAGAATTTCTGTTGCTGATTGAATTAAGAAGAATCTAATTGTGGACATTAGTATTTTGTGGAGGTTACTGGCTCTATCCTGCTGAACTTCACCCTTCAAGGCCCAATAGACCAACCCATGCCACCCAAAGCTTCTAACAACACCACTGAGGATTATGTCACCATGGACTGCTACAGATCTTTACTTGAACATCAGGAAAAAAGCTTCAAAACTTGAGTACAGATCGCACTTGATTCTTCAAACAGAAGAATTGATGATCTGTTAAAGCAATCCTGTGATCTCAAGTTGTTTCTAGTTCAAAGGAATTTGACATTTGGAAAGTAATAGATCAGTTGTTGCAAAGAGAAAAGACAACCCCAGAGAGTCTTTCAGGATGGTGAAAATTCTCTCAACATTTGATATAGTTCGAATATATATATATATATATATTTTTTTTTTGTTAATATTAGTTGTCATGGTAATCCATTGGATTTTATTCCAAGAGTTGTTCCTATTATCTCTTCTTTTAAGCCTCCTAAGTAATGTTGATAACTTTAATAGATTTACATAGTTTTTAATTAGTTTTATTAACTGAGTGGTGAGTAGTGCCCAACAAAACACTGAAGTAGTGATTGATGTTGTTGATACAGTGAAAAACTTGCTGAGTGTATTGTATTATTTTGATTAATTTGCTGTATCATTCTTGCTATGTCAGATCCACTGTCTTGAGACCTCCCCTGCACAGCCCCCATCCCCAATGGGATCACAATGGAAATAAGCCCCCGGGCTTTATTGTGTTATCCTGACTTTTCCTTTTATATAAGCACTCAATGCTATGGCAGAGCTGCTGTTTTTAAAAATTAAATTGTCAAATAAAATCAATCAATCATCTTGTCACCACAAACTGTCTCCTCACTCTTTATTACAGTCTAATATATGCCTATCTTTCATATTGTTATAATATAGTTTTCCCATTACTCTCTGCAAACTTTTTTTTGTGCCTCTGTTTCAGCGACTTCACATTCTTACTATTTGTGAGATCAATATATCTGAAACAGGTTTTTATTTATAAGATACATTCAAGTGAAGGGAATATCCCTGAACAGTTCTTACTTTACAGCAAATTCACAGGTCCAGTCTTACTCAACTCATCAATCTTCACATCCTCCTAAACTTCTCAATTACAGAATCAATTTTCTGTTACAAAAGATGCTTCAAAGACTGCTTAACTTCTGTACTTTTGTCCGTTTATCCATGTTTGATCTGTTTCACTCATAAAAACATAATTTAATGACACATCATTACTACTGGGAGTAAAACACACACACACACACACACACACACACACACACACACACACACACTTCCTGCAGTTATTTTGATTTTATTGTTATACAGTATATTTTTTGTTACTTCAAATAAGCCTCTCTCTGCAAAGTTTATTATTTTTCATCTTGTCATTTTTGTGTACTTTTGTGTACTTCCCTCCTGAACTGCAGGGAGCTGTCAGTGATCCCCTGGGGAAGCAGGACAACCTCTCATCCCTGAATGCTTCTCTCTGCACATTGCACAGTGTCATGTAGGAGTTCCTCAAGCTCCTTATTACAAACACTGACTGGAGGGAGGAAGGCACAGATGGTTACATGCTGTCTCGTTGCCCCTGTCAGCCTCAGTACACAGTTGTTATCCTAAACTGAATATGGCACAAAAACACACTGAGTACAGGGAGAGAAACCATATGTGTTGTTGTGATTTGAAAGAAACTGTTAGAGTTATTAAAAAGGTTTGCATAATGACACACCAGTCTCATCAGATTACATTACCAAGTGGGTTTGCAGCCAATAAGATTCACAGCCAGTAACTCCCAACATATCAAGAGCTGTGAACCATCCACACCATGTCTTTTTTAAATGTATCCAAATAAAATTCTTTATTGTGTTTCTGTCACTGGCAGTCACACGTTTCCCGATAAGCAGCGCTCCAATAAGGAGCCTCAGTTGCAATAATATTGAATTTCATATCAGCAAACCTTAATTTTAAGTTTCCTGTATATCAGACATAAACTCTGACAAGCTGACAGGCAGAGCCAATATCCAACAGCTTTTAGAGGTTCAATAAATATCCCATTATGACCTTTTAAATGTCTGAACAGCAGCAAAACTATGCAGTAAAACATTAATAAACCCAACAGAATTTTATATTTATGAGAAATGCACATTGTTTTATTGATGAGGGTTGAAAACAGAAGGCTATGTTTTTAAGCTACATTTAAAGGTACAGTGTGTAGAATTTAGTGTCATCTACTTAACGGAAGAAAATATATTTTAATTAGTTCATTATCATCTGAAAATAAGAATAGTTGTGTTTTCATTAGCTCAGAATGAACCTTTTATATCTACATAGAGAGCTGGTCCTTACTCCAGAGAGGAGCTTTCACTTTTTTGTGAGTTTTGTGTCCACCGTAGATTCTTCTACACACTTGTCTAAATATATTGTTTTACAAACATCCGTCACATTGATATTTAAAAGGCCACCTTTACATCACTTGTCAAAGAGAATGACTTTAGTCTTAAAAAAGAGATTCTTAGTGATTTTATATAATTTGGCAGCAAGTGATCACCACGAAGGGGAAGTCCCAGACTGACTTTCTTTTTATGTCAAGACTTAATAAATGTTTTCAAAGACAAGCAAACCTCAATGAAGGAGTTTCCTGACTGTCCCACAACATTAGCAACATTATTTCTTTCTAATGTTTTGTTTCCATCCGTCCAAAATTCTACAAGGTTATTTGGAAACGCAGTTACAATTATTAGTAAAGTAAGTATTTAGTTACTTCCCACCTGTGTTTTCAGTCTGGGATCCCACATTGTAACTATTGTCATGCAGCAGCTGTCCATCTCTGACGTAAGTCACGCCATTAATTGAAAGGATGAGGGTGCTGTCCAAGGTGCTGAATCCTGACACTGGTCTTTCAATGCAAAGCAGCCTCGGTGGCAACAGGCGTGTTAAAGATCAGCAGCAGGAATTGAATTAAAGACAGAGTCCAAATACTTTACTGATTTTAAAAGAAAATTATTTTTTTTTGAAGTTGTAAAAGTTTGACACAAACTTCTGTTTTCTTTCCGCTCGGGATCATGGATCTGCTCCCAGCCCAGGAGGCTGCCAAAATCTACCACACCAACTATGTGAGAAACTCCCGAGCCATCGGCGTCATGTGGGCCGTATTCACGATCTGCTTCGTCATCATCACCGTGGTGGTCTTCATTCAGCCCTTCTGGATCGGGGACAGCGTCAACACCCCGCAGGCCGGGTACTTCGGCCTCTTCCACTACTGCATCGGCAATGCGCTCACCTCGGAGCTCACCTGTAAGGGCAGCGTGCTGGACTTCGCCTCCATCCCGTCTCCGGCCTTCAGGACAGCCATGTTCTTCGTCGGGACCTCAATGCTGCTGATCGTGGGCACCATGGTCTGCTTCAGCTTGTTCTTCTTCTGCAACACCGGGAACGTGTACAGGATCTGTGCGTGGATGCAGCTGGCCTCAGGTGAGCTGCGTGTGGAGTACTTGTTCCATTTAATGTTACTCTTCCTTTACATGTCAGGCAAATATTGGTCCTTTTACTCCACTGAAGTTTTTAAAATGAGGTCCACATCCACCAACTAAATTTAACTTGCTTAGACCTACATGTTAATTCATCAGTAATGGCAATAACACAATGAAAGAGTCCATTTCGATGCTGCTAGTGTTACTTCACTTTGAATGCAGAACTTTTACTCATATTATTACTTCAACTTAGAGAAAAAACTTAATTATTTTTCATTCAACTGAAAAATGAATACATAAATTAACATAATTTCATTTCATTTTGAGAATTATTTTTTACACTTTATTTAATAGTCAAGTGCTAACACTAGACTTAACAAATTGACTATAATAATCACTAAAATATTGTTATTAATACTGAGGTATATTGTTGAAAATACTGTATTAAATGATTTTGTATTATATTACTTAACTATGACATCAAGAGTCTGTGTTTAAGATGAGGATATTGATAGTGGGTTACTTAGGGTTCAAATCAGAGATCAAAGGTCACAGTCTGTTGGGAAGAACTAGTAACTTCCATTTATTCTGTGTTTTAAATCCATGCAGTTATTTTAGTATCACCATCATCCAAAATGAAGCAAAATGAAGGATGAGTGAGACCAGCGCTTCTCTTTCTGTGTCTCTGAGGTGATAAACTCATCATGAGTCACCCTCTTGCCTCTCCGGTTTCAATCATGGTGTGTGTTTTTGTCACTGAATGTGTCGTTCTTCACTGCAGGAGCCAATAAGGGCTCCGGTGTCAGCTCAGACGTTTGACACCTCTGATGGTGGATATGGTTACACGTAACAAGAACAGGTGTTGCTGTGTTTGTTAGCTGATCTGGACTGAGGAAACTAGCCTGTATGATACGAGTCTATCTGTCTTGAGAATTGTTGCTGCTGAAAGGTTATGTTTTTATTAAAGGTAGATTTGTGATAAATCTCTTTATGTTTTCCTTTGGTTTGAAAAAAATCTTGAATTTAATTCTACTTAAAAGGTTATCATACATGACTTAAAACCTGCATACCTGGCAGCCTGTCCTAATTAGTATAGGCAATAAGTCACAACAGTACAGTTGACTATGCAATATGGCTACCACTACTAATGAAAAATACTGCATATTGAGGTGAATAATTACAAATACAAATACACAAAACTGAAAAACTCTATTTGTTCAGTAGTTATGGTGAAAATCCAGAGGAAACTTTAAGAACTTTAATATGAGTAACATCATCCACACAGCAACAGTGAGCCTGTTTGCCCTGCTGCACCATAAATAAATTCAACTTTGGGTACTTTATGGGGGTACATCATGTCTTATCCTGCACTCGGGGCTCTGAAGAACCTCCTTCATAATTATTTAGCAACCTGAGTACACTCAAGAGGTAATTAATGCAAGGCTCCACCATTTTTATGCACTTCTTCCCCCGCAGCTGTGTTGATGGTGATGGGCTGCATGATCTACCCGGATGGCTGGGATGCTCCTGAGGTGAAGAGGATGTGCGGCCAGAGGACCGATAAGTACAGCCTGGGGAACTGCACAGTGCGCTGGGCCTACATCCTTGCTATCATCAGCATACTGGACGCCCTCCTGCTGGCACTTCTGTCCTTTACCCTCGGCAACCGACAGGACAAACTGCTGCCAGATGACTTTGAGGTGGAGGGAGAACGTGAGGGTTAATGCAGACAGGTGAAGGCTGTGTGTGTGTGTGTGTGTGTCAAACAAAGCAGGGAACTGTCTCTGCTCCTGGGCTTGGTACAAGGAGGGAAGCTGGCTGTTAAACATTTTGACTTGTCATGAAAGGAAGAGTACAAGTGTCACTAATGAAATTCAGCCATCATTAAATGTATTAATGATGTCTGTGTTTTCCTACTGTGTCATGACAAAATGTTGTCTTTGAAAAAAATTACAAATAATAAGAGGTGAGGGTATTATTACGTCTGAGCTTCAATGCTCATTAATGTCTGTTTAGAAATAGCAGGTAGCAACATTATACCATCATCTCGAGGTCTATTTATTAGTTGCCTTCAATCAGGGAGTTGATGGAGTTGGCTCAGTTGTAATGGAAATTTTACTTTTCAAAGGTCAAGTTTACCAATAGAAATTCTCTTCTTTTTCTTTTCTCCGAGTGACTGACTGTGACTAACTGCATATTGAGTGAAAATGTATCTCTATTTCTTATTAATACTTTCATAGATCAGGTGAAAATGTTTATGTTAAGCTCCTCGACATTAAAGTTGATATTCATCCAACAGCTAGCCATATTGTTTCTATCATGTGACCTTTTTTGTATATTTTCAGAGTTTAATGATTTAAGAATATGGCCTGCTTACTGTCTCATTTAGATTATCTTAATACAGTGCTTTATTTCCTTAATACACACCATCTCATACATCTGGTTGCCCCCAAGGCTACAGTTTAAATGAGGTTAATATGCCGGTTGCTTTGAGCTCTTAAGAACGCATAATGTTGCCAAAACATGAGCCTAATCAATCATGTCTATGCTGCATATCTGTCATTATAAAGTGCTTTCTTTGCAAGTTATTAAACTTGTTTTCTATTTGAACACTTGAGTTACAGTTTGTTAGTAGCCAGCAAGAGCACCTTGTCTGCAGTCCATTAAATTCAGGTATTCATCCAAGCTGTGATTTTCTTTTACAGAAAAAGCATGGAACTTCAGGACCAGAGTGACACAGATGCACTTTAAAGGCTTTCAATGGTCAAGAAAAGCATCCTAAAGTAAAGATAAAGCTTTAATCAAATTGTTCACCTGTCTTTTTTATTGTTTTCTTTCTTTTTATGATTTGGTTAGTTTCGAGTCAAACGCCTAATAAACCTCGCTGAGAGAGACAAGCTTGACACCGTCGTTCTGTATTGTATGAACGTCTGTTTTATTATATGGTGTGTTGTACAGTTTGTTCACACAAAGTCTATGTTTTTGAATCTGACACTGATGTAAGATTCTGTTTTTACCTAGGCTTCCACAGATACATAGCTTACTTTGATATGATCCATTTGGGACACCATTACATAACATCATACCTTACCATTTCAATGGTAAAAACTGTGACATTATTGAACAGTTGGCCACACATACAACCAAGCTCAAACACATCTTCCATTCACTTTTATTAAAACACAGCTACCCAGCTAAATAATTTTAGCTAAGATATAAGATTTGTTAAAAACTGTACATAACTGTAATATACATAAAGGCAAACTCTTTGGTACAGATATATACAGTTTATTTCCTTTTTTTCCTTTAAATTGGGCTTCCTAGCGTGTCATCTTGTTGAAACCTTTAAAACACTATATTCCTGAATTGTAATATGTGTATGAGAATACCAGCCTCCCATGAGAAAGGAACAATCTCATTTATTATGATTGACTAACCACACTAAATACCAGGTGACAATGGATTTATTATGGCTAAATAACCTACATTGTCAGACAGCGGTGTCTCAGTAAGAAAACTAGAGTCTGTCTGTCTAGAGAAATGCTGTGTGAACGTTACCACAGTCAGTGTACATGTCAGCCCAGTGTGCAACTTCCTAAGCCTACTTTACAAATACAAAATGTATACCTTACATGTGTAATAGAAGATAAAATAATTCATAAAAAAGAGAGAACACAGCACTAATGAAATGTACGAAGAAAAAAAGAGATAGCAAGTCCTTTTTATGGGGTCAAAAATTAGCAATAACGGCTACATATCCTTGATTTGTTTGGGTTTTAGTGCAGGAGTGTAACAAACAAGGATGAGTCACTAGCAGTACAATAACAGGTTTGCGTAGTTGGGTGGGTAAACGGAGCACAGCAGTTGGAGCCAACATGACCACAAAGTAATATAACCCACGGGATTCTTGACGTCATCACATGGAGGGAAGAACCAACAAATACAAAGCAAACATACAATGAAGCAAGCGCTCAATAACGAGAACATAAGAAATCCAAAAAAACAACGAAACAAAAAGAGAAATAAATATTCATCTGATATGCCCAAACTGGAAAGTGATCTGTTGCAGTCTCTGGAGAGAGTAGGAGGGAAGGGAGGTACAATAGCCGGAGGCCTCCACTAGAGGGAAAGCCACGGGTGGAGCAGGCACTCTGCAGCCGTGGCTCTCTTCTCAGGGATCAGCTCCAACATGGGGAGCAGGAAGTCAGTGAAGCACTCGGCTTCTTCACGGGGCCACTCGTACTTGTCGACCAGCACCTCCAGCAGGCCCCATGGCTTTAGCTTGGTGATGTGCTTCAAATCGCCTGCAGGCAAACAGTCAGACAGACCTGTGTCAGAGACACTTAACAATGTGGGAGCTCAGTACAGTGGAAGGTAGCTGTGTCTATTATTAATATCTACATACTACACTACTTTTTACATTTACAAAAAACCCTTTTTAAGCGGCAAATGTATTTCCCAAACAGGTCATCTTTGAATGTTACTACTCACTGTTGAAAATGTTTTTAACAATAAAAAAGTTAGATGAAAAAAAGCTGCTCTAGCATAATGGCAGAAAAGGATACACAGAAACAGACTCCTCTCTTGAGTCTGACAGTGATGGTAATTTTTTACCTTTCTTAGTGAAAAAATCCTTGGAATATTTGCCAGTCATTATGAGTTTGCGTGGGACACTCCCCAGCAGCTCAATGATCAGCGCTATATGGTCTACAGCCGCCCAGCGGGTGAAGACAGACAGACAAACAAAAAGACAAACCACAGATTCATCAGACAGTGTCTCGGTCACAGGCCCACTCTGGGTGTGTGGGTGGAGGGCTGGCGGGTCTGGCTGACAGCACACGTGGTACAGATTGTTGCAGAGGTGCACAGAACTCAAACATGGCCATCAGACATCATGAGCAGTGTTACGCTCCCAGCATTCATCTAGAGATCTAGAGGTTCTTTAATGCTACCATACTGTATCTGGCATTACAGCTGAGAAGCCACGAAACACACAAACATCCCATAATACTCCAACTAAGGTGGAATATGAAGAGGATCAGCAGATAATCTTTCTGAGGTTCAAGGTTAAAAGTTTGTTTTTTTAAAATCACTGACTACGACTACAGATATTACTTATATTATTTATCTTAAATTTGTTGATCTTTTCTGTGTCAATGGATTTTTAAGGACCAGTGTGTAGTGGCATCTAGCAGTGCTGTTGCTGATTTGAAATTAAGGAATACCCCTCCCCTTCCCTTCCAAGCTTGTAGGATAACCTACTGCGGCTGTGAAAAACATGAAAGGCCCTCTTCAGAGCCAATGTTTAGTTTGTCTGTTCTGGGCTACTGTAGAAACATGGCGGGGTGCAACATGGCAGCCTCCATTTTGATACCACTTAAAATATTTTTTTTTCTGTAACTCATTTTATGTTCTTCAGACCTGTAATTAAAAAGCTTTGCAACCTTTTCTATAATTGCTTTTCTGTCATCTAATGATTCTTTTAGTTAAAATTAAATGTATTTGATAAAATTACTTTAAATCAACTATTTTGGCTGACCTAACACTCAGGAGGAAAAAAAGTCATTAACATTTCCCCCAGCAGGGATCAAAAAAGTATTGGATATCGGGCCAAATCCCCTGGCTACAAATACGACGGTACTGACTGTACCTCTGCCAGGCAATCTTTGGCAGAACTACTTGAATCAATGTCTGATGGCACTGTTCAAAGAAACAGACGTTTACTGCTCTGTATTCATCATTAGGCACACTGGCCTGCACACAATAACAACTTTGGTAGATCTGAATGTGCTGCCAGGGACCTTTCCCCCCCTTCTCCCTCCTGTCCACCGTTCCCAGGGCGGGCCACAAACAGAGGGGTAGCATACCTCTCTTAGTGAAGTATTCCTGTGAGTATTTCCCACTCAGAGCATAATGGCGAGGAATTTTACCAAGCAACTCAATCATGAGAGCAAGGTGGTCTGGAAATGAGGCACATCAAAGGAGGAGAGACAAAAAAGGAGGAAAGGGGGCAAAAAGAGAGAACCGTTTGGAGAGAAGAGGGGATGGGAGAGAGATGGCAAACAGTCATGGGGAACAATAAATTAGGAACAATGGATGATGACAGCCTAGTATGACAACAAGCATAGGTGTGGAGAGCCTATATTAATTTAGCAAATCAAAAGCTATTACAAAACATTTAAATGTAGGCCATTGACTTTCAGATATGTAAAAAACAAACAATTAAGACTGTATCAGATCAAAAATAACAGCTCAGCTATCAAAGCAATATGCATTAAAACTTGTATAGCAGATTTTGACACAGGATGAATGATTAGTAAAAAAAATCAAATGAAGGACAGTCATGCAACAAAGAAAGTAGAGGTGAAATTAAGCAATGGGCTCATGAGTTCATGCACAGTAAGTGAAAAGGCTGATTCACAGCTGTAGGACATGCGCCAATACGTTGAAGGTTAAATCTCAGCACATAACTGACAAGCTGCAGCAAAATCAAGTCAGAACAGAAACCTCAAGCTAAGAAAGCAGCAAATTAAGATTAAAATGTGGAAAGCAAGAGGAAGAAATGTGAAGCGTGAGTCATGAGGAAATGAAGAAAGATGGCCAAGGGAAAAAAAGAGGAGAAGGCCCCGTCTCCAGTACGACAAAAACGTGGTGCGAGGTGTTGAAGAGGAAATAACCACAGGAATGTTGGTACTCATCACATGCATTTATCTCATTAAATATTCTAAAATATAAATCAGGAAACATCACTGTAATGGAGTACCTCACTGTGAAAATTAATCATAATGCGCTTCAACTTACTGTGCAAATTGCACAATAACTTGGAGCAAAGTCACAACTTGCCATGCTTACTGTGAAAACTCTTATTAGATGTGTGGATATGATCAATGTTTTATATTATTCATGATGACAATCACCAATGAGGCTCAATTTAATAAGAAAAACACTGTAGCAATCAAACCAGTACAAAATGACTCTTTTTCCATTTAAAACAATGCTAAATATATCAGTGTGGATTAATGAGAAAAGAGGTGAATGAACAGGAGGAGTGAATCCCAGCAATACCTTCATCCCTGGAATAATCTTCTCCAGAATGTGGTTCAAACAAGTAGTCCCCTGTGGCAAGCTCAAAGGCCTGAGGAGACAACACAATCATCATAAACACAAGACGTCACACACATAAATCCCTCCCAACAGCAGCTACACTCTAATAATGCTGCTGAGGCCTTGTCAAGGTAGATTATACTGTGATTTCTCTCTCTGGGTGTTTTTAACACAATGTGATTAGTTAATTTTCAGTGCAGTCTCTCACCATGCAGGCTGTGCTCCATATATCAGCTGGTGTGCTGTATCCAGAACCAATGAGTACCTCTAAGGATCGGTACTGCCGTGTCTGGATGTCTTCTGTAAAGTGCTTGTGCTGAAACAAGGGAGATGGAAGAGAAGAAAACACAACACACAATTCTTTATCACTTGTGAATAACAAAGCCAGCAGTAAAGGGCGGAATATATGTAAGTATTATCTGTTGTATTTGCTTTAGTATTAGTCTGTTGAATATGATGAGTAGGCCAGGACATCTCTGCAGCACAACAATATTTTAATTTTAAAATGATATGTTGACACACATGCTGCCTTTAACAAATATTTCTCCTCCTGCAATTTGAAAATTGCAACCAGCCATATTGTGATTTTGATAAAATTTCGATTCCCCTCCTTTGGACTCCACTTTGCTCTGCAGATGCTAACAGAGAGTGAGGAGAACTGTACCCAACTGCATCTGCCATTTCTTAGCTAAACTTACATCAATGTAAAGAATAAAACAAAGAGCTGGAAGTGTTTCTATTTTGGTCACTGGATCACACTGGATGTGTCCCTAGCTGAAAGGCATCTTGGTTAATCAGGAAATCCCTCAGGTCATTAACAGACTACTCACCACCCAGCAAGCATTTCCCAAATCTGCAATCTTGACCTTGATCTGGTCGGCATTGACTGGCTCAAGGGGGTTAACTAGCAGGGATCCTGCTGTTAGCTTGTCTATATCAGAGCAGAGGGAGAGACAGAGAGAGATAAGAATGGACTAGACATCTAATAAAAGTCTAAATATACATATTTCAGAGTTCACATAGCTCAGCCTTTATTAAACTTCCAGAGCAAACAGCTTCCAGAAAACATCTCTGCAGTAGTGGCTGCACTGGTTTTGGCTGACTGACCGTTTCTCAGGCTTTCTTCAGTTTCGTACTGACAGTCGGGCCTGTCCTCTCTCTCCTCCTGACAAACGCTTTGCTCCAGCTCACCCTCCTCCAGTCCAGCAGGAAGGTGTCTCTCAGTTCCTTCACTGCTGTGAGCTCCCCTGCCTTCAATCTCAGTGTCCAGCTCATTGAGATCTGTAGAGTCCACGCCGTTACAAACGGGGTGAACACGGGAGTCCTCGCGTTGCTCCTCCAGACTGGCACATTTCTGTGTGGGCTCTGCGTTGCCATTATGTTGGTCTTCGTCCCTCCAACGGGACTGCCTCTGCTCCACCTCCGCATAGCCATTACAGTTCACCTCCAACAGCTCTTCTCGTCCCACCCTCATGAGATCTGCATTCATGCTGCTCCCTGAGAGGATCAGAAAGACAGATTAATAATCATTACCGTATTACAGCTATAACAAAATCTTAACCAACAGTAATAAGAATTAAAGAAACACACACTCCAGTGATGCTGTCTTCTTACCCTCTGCTTCCTCGTTTCCCAGGTCAAGAAGAGACACCTGTCTGAGAGGAGCACAGACCCGTCCCTTTGGAGACTGTGGGTCCCGTCCCTTTGGAGACTGTGGGTCCCGTCCCTTCGGAGACTGTGGATCCCGTCCCTTCGGAGACTGTGGGTCCTCATCTTCATCCTCTTCTTCCTCTCGTGTTTCTGTGGTCTTTTCCATCTCCTCCAGGTCCAGGATGCACTTTTCCAGCAGCTCTGCCTGACGCTTCTGCTTCTTTTTTAACTTCTTCTTCTTGTTTTTGGACATTTTTACCGTCTGTTAGAGAAATAAGGAAATAACAGGCTCACACTGATACATTTGTGGTATTGTCTCTGAATGTGTGCTGACTGAAAATGTGAGAGGCTGATGGATGCAAAAAGTAAACAGTAAAAGAGTTGTACCTGTTTTGGAGCAGGTGCTGTGCTTACTGCAAAGAGAATAGCAAATCAATACATACAGTTACAACACAATATTTATAAATGTACATATGAGTGTGTCTGTGTGTGTTTTCGTGTCGTACTTGCTGAACCGGAGGGAGGAGGCGCCCCAGTCCTCTGCCACTCTGTGGCTTCTGCTGCAAGCTTTCGGACGTAAGGCTCATCAACACTCATCAGGATATTTTCTGGCTTGATGTCTGTGTGGATGATCTGACACTTTGTGTGCAAGTAGTCTAGGCCTTGGAGAACCTGGAAAATGAATCCATGGAAAAGGAAACAGATTATTTGAATTCAACCGAAATAAAGAGGTTCATTTTACCTTTATGTAATAAAAGGCTGACACACATGAATCCAAATCAGGCAATGTGATTTGCAAAAATAGAAAGCTACAAAGTTAAATCAATTCTCCAAGAGTAGCTGAAATGAGTAATTCTTCTGTGTTATAATGCTGAATCACTCATTTGTTTTGTTGTTTAATCAAATACTTTTCGCTCCATCCGTCATGTTTAAAGGCAGGTTTGACTCCATTACTGTTTATCAGTTAAATGTTCACAACATGCTCCGTTCTGACTGGTTTCTACCCATCACACAGCTCTTATAAACTGGTGTAAACTATGTCTGAATCTCCATCACCAGTCATCAGCACACAAAAAGGTGTGACACTGGGGTTTTCTGTTACCTGTTTTATGATGCTCTTCACACAAGGCAGCGGCAACCCTTGGTAATTGGACTTTATTATCCACTTCAATAAGTGATGCCCCAAAACCTCAAATACCATGCAGACGTCTGAAGGGAAGTAGTTAAGATAGTAACAATGCAATACAAATAAAGCCAAATTGAAAACCCATTAGGAGAAAACAATCTACAAACATCTTAAGGCCTTGTAGCCATTCACTACATTCTACATGCGCAGTAGCAATATTTATACTGAAAAGAGAACAGGTCACAGGAGTGCAAACACTACAGTATTGTTACAGAGTCTCATATTACAGGTACAACTATGCCTGTGGCATTTAGAGGATCCTACTCAGCCAAAGTGTTGTGATAGGTGGAGGCCTGTTTGGGACACATGCAGTACACCCATCACCTGTTGTTTACTTTAAATGCTTTCGGGCTAAATTTGACACCGGGGGAAAGAATGATCCTTTTCTTGACAAAGTATGTTCCTAAGAATTAAGGGGCTTTAGTCTTACCGCAAGGATGGAATTAAACAAATAAGATCTGAGTTATAAAACAAAAGACCAGGAAGCATTAGCAGTGCTCAGCTTTAAAGGATACGAGTTCCATTCACACCAGAGATCTTGAAGTCATCTACCATCTGGACCACCATTTCCCGCTTGGGGTCATTGGGGTCTGAGTTTCTTACCTGGGCACAAAAAAACAGAATAACACAATCAACAATCACAATCACACTTATTGATGTGACGTAGGATTGGCAAACATGTCTCCATTAAGAACTGCTTGATCTAATTTGGCAAACATGGTTTGTTGTTGCACAGCAAATGCAGTTACACAATTTGTAAAATCTGTAACAACTTTCACTGTAACCAGTTCCTGTTGTCCTCAGGATGCATGAACTGTGATTTACTGTAATTTAAGGGATATAAAATTACACGAGAACAATTCTCGGAAATAAACTCAACTACTTACAGATCGGAGGAGTTTGATCTCATCTACTGCCGTCTCTGTGTAGTGCTCTGCACTCTTCACCACCTTCATTGCAACAAATCTCTTCACCCTGCAACCACAGAGCAAGTACCGTTTGCTAACAGGAAGTATTGTAAAACACCCTACCACAACAGTGTCAGAGTCAGCTGCTACTGAGTCTGTATCCAACTTCAGGCCTTAAAAACAAAACTGTGCAATAAAAATATGCAATAAAGTTTTCTCATACTGGATGTCCCAGGCGAGCCACACAGTGGAGAAGTGTCCCCATCCCAGTTTCCGGATTACATGGTATTTTCCGTTGTACAGGTCACCTACTTTCACGTGGTGGTAGCCACCTAGAAGAGAAGAAAACACCAGTTGACTAGAAAGTAGGGCTGTTAATTGATTAACATATGTAATACTCTTCTTCACATAGGAGTGGATACATATGCTTGCTTTCTGCACACACACAGTCTGGCTTTCTCTTCCACGCTCACACACACACACGCATGCACACAATTTCTGTTTGTTATCCAAAATGTTACTGCTGCATCGCTTGCTTATTACCAAACTACAGGCGGGGAAAAGGGTCAAACAGAATGATGTTCGCACATTAAGGAAAATAACGCTGTTTAAATGAATTTGACAGCCCTACTAGAAAGTATGACAAGTGCAGACTGTTTTTCTGTCATATAAACATTAAATGGGTTATACTTATTAAATTAAGGCCATCATGGGCATAACTCAGCTAGTGTGGAAGTTTGTTTACTGCAAGCCGTACAAATGCTTTAATGAAATGTATCAATCTGGTTATTCACAATAACAGCGTTATCGTGCACATGTGAACATGTTGAATGAGACAGGACTCACCTTTGCAGTAGTCGTTAGGGTCCTCCTGCTCTTCATCATCAGAGCCAAGAATCTCCTCTGGTTCCTCGGGTTCCTGAGGCGAGGCTTCTAGCTGGGGCTGCTGTCGAGCTCTGGGATTGGCTGGCTGCCTGATGGACGAACATATGCACAATAACTATCAGACCGAGTAAGTCTGTGACATAGTCTGTCCTGCCTGAGTCATAAGTGCATTCCTATGTAATAAATGTTTCACAAAGATTGTAGACATGTTAATCATGTTAAGACAGTTAATCTTCTTATTAAAACAATTAACCTTCACCAGCCTCCACCCAATAACCGTAACCACACCCAAATCCTGCTTAATGCATCACAGGTAACTGTTCTCAAAACAAAAACAGCAGCATTATTCTCACAGGACAGCGAGACAGGTAAAGACCTTTAACCCTGTGACAGGTTCTTCATTTGAATCATACAACTTAAAAAACAATGTGTGAGCTTTGGTGAAATCGACTTTAAGTGTCTTGGTTTGGCCTTGATTCACCAAAACATCACAAGAATCTTTCATGGTGAAACCAATTAAATTTAAGATATAAATCCATGTTAACAGCTTTCAGTATGATCCATAACTTGTAGAACAGTTCAGAGAAATACAAAGAGACATCCAGAGCTTATCTGCAAGGTTGAAACCATTTTTATTTGATCTGTATCTGCAATAAACGAATATTCACACACAAATGAAGAGCAGCTTGCACAATCCAGACACCGCGAATGAGCGATGCCAGTAACTGCACCATGAGTTATAAAAACAATTTTTAAGGTGGACCACACCTCTCAAGTCCTGCTGACGATAGAAAGTTGTATGTGAACTTATATATTTTATTCGTGCTGGAGGTAAAATCCTGTCCAAACTTTCCACAGATACCTTCACAGATATCACACTATAGAAAATGCAAGAAACATTTAAGGTAATCAGTGCTATTTCTAATGCACAGCTATTTAGCTGTCAACACATGTCTGGGTGGCTTTACTAATTTTAACGCTGGCCTATTTTAGGCGTGCGTGTGCGCTGTGCGACTGTATTATGAAGACAAACATAAAAACAGATTGAGGACAATTTTTTGTATTGGTGGAAACTCTACAATAAATTACAAGGATCAGAAGCACAGAAGCCACAGCTGCATTAAGGAAGAAAATGTATGTACATCATCATTAAGATAAAGACCAGAGACCAGCGTGTTACTGCTGTCCTGCAAAGTTCAATTATTTTGTCATTATGTCGTCACATTGTCACAAGGAAAGGACAAAAAGTGAGGTTGTACTAAAATAAAGACATTGAGAATATTAAGAAACAAGGTCCAGTGTTTTGCAGACAAAAAATGCGCTCATTAGTAATATTTAGTGCACTAGAACATAAAAATAAACATGTCTGTACATGATTCATGTTTGGCATTAAATATTTGGAGGAGTCACTGTGTGCACACTTTCTGTTATTCTGTATTTATTGGTGTTTGAAAGATTACTGCAGCTAACTCTCAAATCACAGCCAGCATCAGTTCACTGCAGGCTGGCTTACAATACCCTCCCAAATCTATTTCAGACATTTTACATAATATATAATTCCCCTCATAAGAATATGTAACTGCTTTATACAAGGAACATAAAATATCATTAATTTAGTCAGAACAACATATTCTGTCATTTAAGCAGTAATGAAAAGATAAAATGTGAGTAGTCTGTCTGCGTACATGCAACATACTATAATCTGTGTTTGCCAACAGTTCAGTCACTAATATTAACTTCAAAGCCAAACAGCCTGATGTTACTTCCTCCACAAAGGAGATTAAGGCTGCTCATCACTACGCAAGCCAAGAGAGCTGCTGAGATCACGTTCAAATAAACTGGTCTGTAGCGTTTTACAAACGGGCTTTCCACATAATCTGCAACCTACTTGTTCAAGCCAGACACAATCACCCTTTTACTTGATGCACTGCAGTAAGAGAACAAACATCTGTGATCATTTACAGAATTGTTTTTACTGAATAGACTGTCTAAAGACGGCTTTTCCATTTGAAACGCCTACTCTTGCATTACTGCATTTGTAATTCATTAGAATTGATGCTCATAATTTATCATTTTCAGTCATTGCTCTTTAATTGAAGAACAGAAACGGGGATGAACCGGAACAATATAATTTCTTAAACGTGAAACCAGACATAACTGAAATTAGTCATTATTTCATGAAAAGAAAAAACACAGTTGCTCTAATATTGGGTGGGTGTTCCTATATTTTGCTGGTGCTCATCACTTGAAGGCAGTTGTGTGCTCTGATACTCAAGTTGCTCTGGTGCGTGTTTTTCAAGAGAGGCTTCCAATTAATTACTGACATTTAGCCTGACAACAGAATCAGACTGTAGCTGCTCCGCTGCATTATGTCACAAAGATCACAGCGTCACTGGTTTACTATTCATACAGGGCTCGGCATGCAAGGACGACTGCGGCATGCAATGCTGCTGTTATAAGATATATTTAGTTTCTCATGCCTATATGGACATGCAAGTATCTGCCATGAAAGTAACGCTGTCAGGAGGTGAATATCTGCAGTTTTCAGTGAAACACCATGCTTCGGTGGGCTGATGTGGGCTTCTTCATTCTCTGGTTTTAAATATAGCACAGGCTGTTACGCAACACCCCCGAGGATGCCACTGATGGCATGATTAGTAGATTGTTAGGTACACCAAAACAATCAGGATTGGAGATCAACGCTTCAGTGCAATTTTCTCAGCCCCAAATGTTGAAATATGTAAATGTAATCATCCACAAACTATTTTTATATTAGGACATAGCCTTCAGATAGTTTATTTCTGGCACAGCATACTGCACATTCTATACGGATAGCTTACAACTTAGGTCTTATTAAAATAACTGTTCAAGGCTTTATGAATAAAGGTGCTTCCCTTATTTGAATTCTGCAAAGATGAAAAACTGCAGACACCAGAGGAGAGTGCAGACAATTCCTAATTATTTACAGATGCGTTAACAGTCTCTCAGTGTAATCAGCACGGACCAAAATAAAGTGTGAGTGCAAGCATGCCATCAATGACCCTGTGTCACTTTCAACATCCAAACATCTGGACCATGAGCAGGCAGCTTGTGTGTATGTGTGTGTGGGTGTGTGTGTGTGTGTTTAACTGTATGCACTTCAATAAATGCATGCCAGAGCGAGTGTTTCCTACACAACATGAAGATACAACGAGCTTGAAGTGGGCGCAAAAGGGAAAAAAACGTAACTCACTTTTTGCTGGTCTTCTTTGCTTTCACCCTCTTTTTCCTCGCCTGGAGTGCCAAAACTGTCAAAAAGAAACCAGTGACAAATTATTTTGCCATTGTCTGGTTGTCGTTTGTCGTCCAGCTGACACTCAGAAGGGATGTCACTGTCTAAGGCAGAGTGTACAACTACCTACAGCTCATAAACTCGATCATTATGTGCAGTATTGTGTCGTGTTTGCAACAACCAGCAGATAAATCACAACTGCATTCACCCAGTTTGACTCTCTAGACATCTATGGTTAACTGACATCACCAAGCTAACGTTATCCACCTAGGTGACCCTAACCCTAAAATACGCTAACGTTAGTGGGACATAAAGTCACTGCAGGACACTCGGTTTGCTAACTGTAACACCTGGCAAATGCTGTCGGTGTTTTAGGTGGAGTAATAAGGCAGAAGGAGCTAGAAAGCTGGACGTAGCTCGCTAATCCTGACATGTCCCATTGAAGCTAAAGCTAACGTAGCTCGCACCAGCTCAACAGTGCGTGACAGACGCGTTCAATTAAAGCCCTCTGAAGGCGCGCTGCTCCGCTAAAGCCTACACGGGTGACTGTGGAGGAACAATAACTGCACTGACAACACATGAGCTAATATTACTCGTACAATGTGCGGGGTGTCGGTGTAAAGATTTACCTTTTCTCTCCATGCTGACTGGATACGTAGCCTAGCCGTTAGCTACACCACCAGTGGTCGAATATTCCACGCATGCGCAGTGGTTGGTTTTGCTTCCCTGATGATGTCTCCACCTGAGCATCAAACCTGTGTTATTATGTCTATATACGTCTCTATGTCTTTGACCACACTGAAGCTGTGGACAGACTGCTATTAACAAGTATTTATAAGTGCTACTAATAGGACTGAAAACTCATTTTTAGTTTACTTTCACTGTATGACAGTCAGGGTTGGGAGGTTGGGGGTTACAGATTACTAGAAACCTTATTTAAAATGTAATAAGTAATGTAACTATTTCAATTACTTAAAGTAATGTAACTTATTACATTTTATTATTTTGATTACTTCTCTGATATTTTTAAAATGTTTTCAAGTGTACCCATTAAGTCCACCAAAATCTATGTTCAGGTGTTTTTCATGGACAAACTGACATTATTTATAAGGGAAATATTTTCTTATAAAGCAAGATTGATCATTTGAAAATATATTCACGAGTTCATGTAGATTTTGGAATATAGAATAAAAATATTTTATGAAAAAAGTCACAAGTATGGCATGAGCTTAATTGGTACTCGTGACACCATTTAAGCCCATGTGTGCTCCAAATAAACCCACATCATGATTTGTTTACAAAATATATAAAAAAGTATTTTTCAAAGACTTAAAAACAGCAAAATATGTATTCAATAACATATTAAATATCACAATAGGAAAAAACACTCCTCCTGAGAAAAATCTTAAAGGTCTGACTTCAGATGTAACCTCCTTTGTAATTATCTTTCATAATCATTTTCATAAGTACTAATAATAATTTAACTACACATTTTTCTCAGTAACTGACAGATTACAGAGATTTATTTTGTAATTAAATTATGTAATGTTGTTACATTTAAGTAGTTTCTCCCTAACAGATGACAATGAATTGTGTGAAATGATCTGATAAATTAAAATGGTAACACAAACAAGCTGTCAGATTGTTATATGTAAGATCCACTTTAGAAACTAAAATTAACACTGGACCCACACCAGCATTGGTATTAGGGTGCATATTTGGAGCTTGACTTGATACTTAATTTGGAAGTTTCACGGTTGATAGCATATCGTCTGATATTTTTATTTTCATGACATGAATTTTAAACAAATATTTTGGAGTTGTGACCATGTACTGAGCAAGACAATTTGCAGTTGAAAAATAAACTTATTGAGGACAGTTTCTAAATTACCACAAAATCCTAAATTTGGCCTTTCAGTCATGCTATTTCTGTTTTTTATCTGACAACAAATGTGTCAAAATGTATCTGTGATAAGATAACATCTGGACTCTGGTCAATAAACCAGACTATACTGAGACAGGTTCATATGATTTAGGGCACCAACAGCATTATGTATAAAAATTGGCTAAATAGGCATGTGACTGGCACCTGAATGTGACATTTAAAAGAATAAATACAGGCAACACTGAAAAACAGGAAGAAATGCACCAATGCCTCAGTGGACTAAAGGCTTGCATTTAAACTGTTAATACTGTAATATTTTATCATTTTGTATATCAAGTGAAATAAGTGAACCTAATGATAAAGTCAACATGCTGTTGAGGCAATAAAAAGAAAATGTGTGTCTCTTAAAAATAAGTCTTTATTTGTTAAACAAAGGACTGAAGATAGTAGTTACTCTGCTGGACTGAAAATAGTTTAAGGGATCATTCGATTGTTGTTTATAAATACCACCTCCACAAAGTATAAATACATCTGAAATCCCTCTTTTACACATTTAAGCAGTATTTCTATTAGAGGTTTTAGCACGACAATTAAAATTCCTGTAAACACACTCTCACAGACACACAAAGTCTTTAAACTGATGTACATGCTAAAAGTGATTGCTTAATAAGAACCACAAAAAGTAATCACAAAGATTTCTTTTAAAAATATGGCACAGATATTTACATATTTTTGAGAGGAGCGCGTCGCCATGAATATTATTTTTTTCCTATTTAGGTGGTGAACAGCACCATCCTTTAAACAGCAGAGGCTCAGATTCTTCTGTGTAGCCAAAATGTGTCAAAGAGTCTCAAGGGCTTTCATTTTATCTCCTAACATTAGATTTAAACCTGACACAGCAACTAAACTATCAAAATAAAATGCGTAATATCCTGTTGAGCACTTCAGATCAGTGACGTCACAGAACAGGCACATTTTCAAATTGTCAAACACATAAAAACATAAAATCTACTTCTGTCACAGATATGAAACCCTTCAATGTAATCTCTTTTTAAATATAGGAACAATAATGGTGATAACAAGATCAGAAACCGCTTTACAAATACACGTGACCCAGTGCTGTATCTGTTAGCTTGGCAGGGTGAGTGGCAGACTAGCATATTCTTTTTTTCAATTGATAGACACAAAAGCTTATTCATAAGTTACTCAATAGAAAATTTAAAACACAAAATAGCACAGCTATAGGTCCAGGTGTTTCAGCATCTCAGTGTCACAGTGATGAGTCATCAAAGTCTAAATAAAATTAAAAAACAAAATCTGATGAATATAAAATTATTTCAGCTATTGGAAAGAAGTGACCTTTCCCAGCAACAGACCATCAACATTAGTGGTTCATAAATAAGAATAATAATCTCTTCCTTCCTCCGTGCTGGTAATGATCCCCTTACAAGAGCTAAACATGGAGCACGTTTTGTCGATTAATAAAGACTGATAAAGCCGCTGGCAGGCACTCTGATACGTGTGTGTCTGAGAGTAATAATGCATATGTACGAGGTTGTTAAAAATCGTCGGATGCCGGGGTCGTTGTGTGAAGCACTTCTCATTATTCCATGTCATCTTCGTCAAATGCAGGTGGCTCAAAACTACACAACTCCTCGTAGGTTAATCCTGTAAGAAATGAGAAAATGTTATGAAATTCAAATAGTTGAAAGGTTCCTCTTTTCTATTTCCATTTTTACAGTTTAAAATGTTCTAATAAGTATTACGATTATGGTGTAGCATAATGACATACGTTTCCACTCTTCAATCTCCAGCTCACGGCTCTCAAAGCTCTGGTCGTACGGGTCAGCCTCAGGCTCATCATCTGGATCGTGGTACTGAACAAAGTAAGGGTGGGCCAGAGCCTCGGCTGCTGTTATCCTCCTGTCTGTGTCCAGAACCAGCATTTTCTCCAGGAGGTCCACAGCTTCAAAACAAGTTAACAGAGCTGGATCCAATACAGTCTATGATCCACGAATAATAATGTAACATTACACACAGTGGACAGTGAACATTTTGAAAGTATGCTTTTACAGACATTTAAAGAAAAATAATTACAGTTCAAAGGTCTTTTACCATACAGCTCCTACTGAGGAAAGTCTGATTCTTCTGGTCTTACCTTGTGGGTTGGCACCAATGAATACATCAGCAAAATTTCTCTTGGGCATGTTTGGCAAGGAGCTGATGTAATTCCTGGCCTAGGAAAATGCATAACAGTAAATCAAATGTCAACTTCCCAAGTGCAGCAACATGTCGCACACATTCAGTACTGCCCGTTTCATCATTCATTTCATGGCTACATGCATCAATTCACTGCTACTCACTTATTACAATTCTATCTACAGATGTGACTGTATCCCATAACCCTAAATGTACGTTACTACTACCAAGAGTATACTGTATATGCTGGTCTTAAAGCTTGGCCCCTCTACAGTATACTTGATGCTCATTGTTCAAGTTATTGACGAATGTTAAGAGGAAATAATAGCCGTCACCATGCACCAGTTAGTTCAGTTATTTGTTGTGTTTCCTCCTGCATGATGACGCTGATCACTGGCGTTTACAGTAAACAAGGTCCTCCTATGACAAGGAGCAGTTCTCTTACTGATCACATGACTATTTAATCTTAAATAACCACAACATAAATAAAAAACAACTTTCTTGAGAAATACCAGTGAGGCACTTGAAGTTTAAGTTTTTATGTGTGTTTGTTTCAGTGTTTTTGACTGAACTTACGCAGCTGCCATGGATATCTATGTGCAGCTTACAGCAAGCGACTGACAGTTCTGATGTTGCCTAGCAACAGCAAGATGTCTTAGTGTTTGAAATCAGAGCTGGAGGGGGGAAAACATTGTGGTGGGCTCTCTTTTTGTAAGATGTCTGGTTAAAGTTTTTATGCTGTGTATTATATTTGAATATTGTTTGCAATAAAAGAAAAAAAAGAAAAAACAAATTCAGATTTGCTTTGGAAAAAGAATAATGAGCCCCAAGTATTCTGCAAAAAAAGACCCTGCTGTCTTCTTATTCTGTGTGACTGACAACAAAAACACTTGTACTTTACCAGTCATTCCTGATCTGATAAAAAAAACAACTTCTCAGTATAACAGTAAAGTTTACTTTGCAGACTCATCACTTACGATGAAAAATCAGAGGTCAATTACACAAAAACAAGATAAGAGAGGAAAGGAGGCAAGTTTCAAGAAACGCAAGACAAAAACAAAGAAAACCACAGAGGGAAGCATCTTTCACACACATAGTGCTGTTAGTGCCTACTGTGATCACCGACAGTAAGCCTTGCTGTTGCTCACAGTGTGCAGGTTTAATTCTGAAATGCATTTACAACAGAAGTTAAGAGTTTCTTGTGGCAATCGCTGCTACAATTACATGCAGCAAACAAGCGTGTCACATTACTGTCATTAACCTGAAACACAAAACTAACAGACTCCTTACATCCCAAAGTCATAGTATTTAGAGCCTTGTGATTTCATTGGAGTGGCTAATAACTCCTTGCTTGATCACTTCAGACAATTTGTTACACTAAGATGAACTAGAATTTGGATCTATTGCTACTTTTAATATTTTGTGAATGGATGTATGAAACACTGTTGACATGAACACAATATACTGAGCTAAGAGCTGTGTTGCTTTATAAGTAAAAGGGACAGTGCAAAGCAGCAGGTCTGGCCTTCATACCGCTGCTCTGCCGTCTCCAGAAAGCATCTGATCCCGCTCACCTCATGGCTCGGCATCCTGCTTATTAGAGATGCTGGGGGCGTTCCTGTCAGACGCATTATCTGCTGAAGCTGGTTTATATCTATGAAGCTTGTGTCAAGGGGAGTATAGCGACAGGGCAGAGTTGGTTAAAAAGCTGCTTCTCAATCTCAACGCATCAGATGCACTGCAATGTTATGTTGAAAAGCTTTGAAGCCAGATGTGGCAAGAATAGTTAAATGAGGGATTGTGAGATTTAGAGGACAGAAGCAACACCATAGTCTGCATTAAAGTCAGTGAGCTCAATCAACAGGAAACACAATATCATTTACTTGGTTAAAGAGGCAGAAAGTCTTACATGTTACTACAAACCCACAAAGAAAACATGCTGTCAATGAGGTAACGGATACGTAGAGTTACTGCACAGCAGATTTGGCAAGTTTGAGCAGAAAATTGGTTAGAGAAAAAACAAAAACCTTGCATAACTTTGTGAACTCACAGAATCTGAAGATATTTTCATCAAGAGCTCGGGCCCGGGTGTTCCGACGAGCAGCATGATTAGCTTCAACTGATCAATGTCTACCAGCACAGGGTAAAGGAAGACCAGACGCTGGACAAGGGAGAACTTGTGATTTGACCTGTAAGTCTTTATCCTCCTCGTGAAACTTTAGGAATCATGTGTGATAATTAAAATTCCTCTGCATTTTGCTTTTGTATTTCACACATGAGACAGGTCAAAACAGCAGACCTACACATACTGCACATCTGCACAGAAAAGAGCAGAAAAAGTCTCTGAAATGTGAACACTGTGGGAGAATTTTATAATGACAGGAAAATAGTGGAGGCAGAGGACAGCCGTGTTTTGCATCTACTCACAAGCTTAGTCATTAGTCTGAAAACACTGGCAGGGGGAGAGAAAGATAAACACAACTCTAAGCACAGACACTGCAGATTGATAGGCTCATAGAACGGCTGGCTATGGTGCAGGCAGATGGACCCAAGCCAATGATGCATACTGACAGTGTAGGAAGAGTTGAAGCACGCCAGTGAAACAATAGCGAAGGGCATGTGTCAAGCCAGAAGGAAGTGTGGAGACAGGTTCAAACAACGCTACACTTTTTAACAAAAAAAACAAAAGCAAAAGCTCCGGCAGTGTCGTGTTTGAAAAGGAAAGCAGAAAAGCAGGTTTTCATTAGAGGACAGAGAGGAGAAGCACTGCAGATCAGGTCCTGCTACTGTGCTGGCATATAAAAACAATATGTAAGCATCATAAATCAGAACCATAACAATGTCAGTGAGTGTTAACTTGTTTGATTTGTTACGTAAATTAAAAAGGATACGGTCAGTGCCAGGAAACAAAGTTCTTCCAGTGAGAAGTTCTGCCATTATACATCCCACTGACCAGATATCCACTGAAAGACAGAAAAGCACAAAATTTAACTCTTCTGTCATGATGTATAGAGGCAGAAAGCCTTTTGAATGTCATCTACCTGTCATGTTGTAATGCATCCAGTTCAACATGATCTCTGGGGCACGATACCAGCGGGTGGCCACGTAGCCAGTCATCTCATCGTCGGTGTGCCGTGCCAAACCAAAGTCCAAAATCTGAAAGCAATTTATGTTAAAAAAAGAAGCGTTTGTTTGTAAAATGTTCACATTTGCCACTCTGGGCAGATTCAGGATGAAATCACATTTTAAAATAAATGCAGCAGCACACTCACCTTCAGTTCACAGTCTTCATTCACTGCCAGGTTACTAGGTTTCAAATCCTGAAGGTAGGAAAATGTGAATTTGTATAAGTGTTAGCATACTCATAGACATAGACTATATCTGTTTGAATGACTTTACTATATCTACTTTTCATGAATGATACTATCTGTCTATTCTTGAGATAAAAAACTATTACTTAATTAACAACATGTCCTGTTTACGACATTCTTTCCCTTCACTGTTTCACAAGTCAGACTATGCCAACTGGAAGCTGCCATAAACCCTGACACACTTCTTTTTTTTTCCCAAACTGCGTTACGGACAAAGTGACATTTTTTATTTCATGGATGAATTACAACAGGGCACTTACTCTATGAATGATGTCTGCTGAGTGGATATACTTGGGAGAGAGACAAAGGAGAACATAGTTATTAAATGACATCATCAGTTTAGATATGTATTAATTATCCTCACTAACACTGCAGTACAATGTATAAACAACTGTAAATAAATGTGTCCAACATGAATGTTAGCAGAACAGCTTTATAACCTCACCTTTAACCCTCGGAGTATCTGGTATATAAGGAACTGCACGTGGTCATCTGTGAGTTTCTGACATTTCACTATGTTGTTGAGATCAGCCCCCATTAAATGAGTCACAAGATACCTGGCAATCAGAAAAGATGACCGTCAGTTTAATTAGTTGCAAATATCAGAGAGCATGCCAATGTTTTCACACTTCATAAAATGCCAGATGGATATAAATGAATGCATTTGCTCTTCCAAACATTTTTCCCAGAATTGTTTGCAGTCAGAAACTAATTTCCCATATGGCAACATGAGCTTAAACCGATTTAGCTGCTACTTCTTTTCTGTCCCGTTTCTCTACAGAGACACCGACAGGCCAAGCCCTTCACAAATGGAATGTCGTTTAACAACACACATAGATAAATGGGCTTAATGGGGCTGCATCTGTGGATAATTCAAATCTAATCCCAGAGCTGTTTAAAATGCCCAAACAGCACTTAGAAAAAAGCAAGAGCAGGATGCTACAGTGGCACTTTTGCAGCCAAAATACACGGAGCCATGTGCTTCTTTCGTCAAGTCTGCTGCTCAGCAAATACCCATTTTATGAATACTCTTCTATTCTCACACAGCGCAGAGCACGGCCTTAAAATAGTACCTGGTTGCGCTTGAACTTGTTCTCAGAGGCGCACAGGGACACGGACACTCTCCAAAAGTTCACCCGCCTTGGAAAAAAAAGGGATATAAATAGTGACCTCTGTTTTCCCATCTCCTATAGAAACAGGAGCAAGGCTGGAGCTTTGAGGAGTCTTACCACAGTGCTGTGAGTCAGTCTGTATTTTTAGAGCGGAGGGGAACCACATTTACAGCACCTGCATATCTGAGATGTTTCTCAGTAATCACACTGCTTGCAGAACCTTTCCAGTGTTCCAGCAGATGTGAATATAAAGACAGCCATATTTGCTCCTGATGCCAACAATATACAGCTTGTGACTCAGCAGTTATTCTCCTATTCAGTGAGAGAGAAAACTTCACAGCATGAGCACGTTTACACACCGTCCACCTATTCTCTCCCTGTTTTTCCTTTAGCCATGAGCCCAGTCTCGCGCACCGCCTATTAATGACCTTGTATTGCCTTCAGTCCTCCATGACATTATGCTAATCTGGGAGGAGGGAGGGGCACCTTAGGAGGACAGCTCTCCATTTCAACAGCAGACAGTCACCACTGCTCAAAGTGTCAGAGAGTTACAGCACATTTCTCTGCATAGTAATGCTCAGATCTGCAATATATAATGCCTTTCTGCAAGATAAAAAAAAATATATCTCATTCACAAAAGATATCACCTCTCATTACAGCTCAATTTCATGTCAAATGCGAAAAGGTCAAGCAGCGAAGCAGTGCTGCACACTGCACAGGAGAGAGAGAAGCTATTCAGGGAGATGACTGGGGAGCAGAGGCAAAGTTCAGCAAATTACAACTCTCTGATCAGCTCCAGCTGTCAACGTCCTAAGACATTTTCACACTTTGCATTAAAATGCATGTTCTGTGACCTGACAGTGGACAATTCTTAATATAGGCATGAACAGACCTGAAAACCAACCAGAGCAGTCAGGAGGTCATATGCAGTGCAGCATTGATGCAGGGTTTTCTGAAACTAAAACCACCTCTACTGACATTGTAAATTATTATACTTTTATGAAACTTAATATAACACCTCTGTGGTTGCAGACTACATCCATATCTGTATTCAAGTCATCACTATATTGACATGTATGATTCCAGTGAATAACTTGTAGTGAAAAAAACATGCTGTCTTCACTTAGACTATTAAACTTTACCATAATTAGCGTATGAATTTGTTAATTTGGCCCAAAATGTGTTTTGTAAGGTCACAGTGACCTTTGATTAAAACCAAATCTAAATCAGTACATCCGTGAGTCCAAGTTGGACATTTGTGACAAATTTAAGATATTCCCTCACAGCGTTCCTGATATATCACATTCATCAGGATGGGATAGACGGAGGGACAGACAATCCTAAAACATAATACCTTCAGCCATGGCTGTCGCCAGCATGGAGGCATAATAAAACTCTGGATGACTGCCAGAGATGATATGTAATGCCTGGATTTTCATCATGTGCACCATCTCTGACAACCAGGAAACTTGAAAGAACATCAACCTTTAGTGGAACAACAGCACACGTGATCCTTCACACAGCAAATGCCTAAACGCCTAAACAATGTCCTCGGGGGAAATCCCTGGAATGTTAGCACATCCCTGAAGCAGCCCCAGTACTGTTTAACTCTGCACTGTTCATGGCCCAATTTACATCCTGCATTAACATGTGATCTGTACCTGGATAGTGACATCTGACACATACATTTAGACCCAGTGTTGATAAGTGCTCTTATTATCTTGATTCCACCAACACTGTGAGCAGATCTCAATATGCAAAATAGCTAAGTGAGGCTGGCGGACTTGTCAACAAACATGGCACGACCCAGCTCAAGGTATGCAATGCTGTGAATTCAATTTGGCAGTGAATGCTTACAGGAGCCCAAATGAACATTGAAACTGGTTTTTCTTACTGTAGTCATTCCTCCTGTTCACACTGACAGTTAGAAGATCTCTTAATAATGGAGTTTCAATGTAAGTGACAGCACCTTGCATTACATGTTTTTCCTCATCCAGACAACATATCCTGATATAGATTGCATAATGTGAAGTGTAAATGGGGTGGCAAAAAATAAAAAACTTCCCAGAGAGCACTGTTGCCTCGCCTGAAACTAAAAAACTAAACTAAACTAGAACATATTCATGTAGGTTTCCTCCCACTCTGAATTACAGGCATGTTAGGTATTAGAATAATGCTGCCAATACTGATGACCAAAGCCTTAGATATGAAGTGGGTCCATGACTGCTGCACTACCCACTCCCCACTGCTCTAAAACATTCAGGATGAGTCAAATGTAGAGGATTATTTTCCATACAGTAGTGTATGAAGATAAATGGACAGGGGTAAGATACATTGGATTTAAAGTGCTCAGTTGAGACACATTCTTGTGCCGAGTGTCGACTGAAATTCATTGCGATTCGATCTTGATAAAAGTCACTCGGTGTGTAGAGAAGAGAAAGAGTCTCACATTCCACACATGACGGGGGAGGCAGCGGACACGTCATTGTCTAGTGGTCCACTTCCCATTTCTAACAACTTTCAACATCAACAAACAACAAGTACCTGTGTGTGAACAGCAGAGCAGCTACACTCTGTTTCACAAAGCCAGAAATCAGGAAACAAAGGGAAGGAAGCTGGTGGTGAAATAATTCTCTGCAGGCAGACAGTGAATAACTAACAGGCCGAACGATTCAAGAAATGTTCCAGTGATTTCAGTCTGCTGGCCCGCCTCCAGGTGCTTCCCAGTCATGAGTGTCTTCTGCTGAGAAACTACAGGCAGCACTTTGTTGAGCACTGATGTTTAACTTGTTGCTGAGGTGACACCCTGACCCCAGGCAAAGAGCCATTGTGAGGAAAAGGTGGAGTAAACATCATTATTTTAAACAAACACATTCAACTTACACATCGGTGAATTCCTTCAGAGAGGTAGCAGGACTAAAGACATCCAGGAGTCCGATCACCTGCAGAAAAAAAAAAAAAAAAAATCACATCAGCACCCCAAATAACAAGGAGTAATACAAATAAGACTTTGATTGACTGGAATTGTCTAAAGGCCACACATGGAGAGGCCTGGTATAAGCAGACATTTTATGTTCATTTCACACGAGATAGGGGAAGAGAAACAAGTTGACTCACATTTTCATGTTTCATGTGCTTGAGCAACCGCAGCTCTCTGTATGTTCTCTTTGCATGAATGATTGACTGAAATGGACGAGAGAGCTTCTTCACAGCAATCTTGAAGCCAGTCTTCATATCATAAGCAGAACTGTGAAAAAAGTGTGACAACATTGAAGAATAAAAGTCAATAAATACACTTGCATTTGTTACCAACACCTGCACTTTCTAACACATACTGAACAACAAGTGATAACAATCAAATGACTTGGCTGCTTTTTTGAGGTTCATTTCAAGTGGTTTATCATTTGATTTTTAAGCAGATGAGAAAAACTGTTTTACAATGCTCAGAATGGGCTGAGTTTGCTCTCAAAAAACAAATTAGGTGCAGTAAGAGCTGGTGAAGGCTAAGGAAAGAGCGACATCAGCAGAAAATGTCATCTCTCAGCAGATTGGGAGCAGCCTTGCCTGCAGTTTGTTAGGTGCTCTGAAGACTCACTGTCTCCAATCCAAACACATCACTTCCTCCAGCTCAGCTCACCTAAACACTGTCATGGCCGCTCAACAGCCACCTGTGACAACTGCTGGGACTCAGAGTGGAGTGCACTGCGACTGGGCAGCAATATCACAAGCTGTTGAGGTCAAAATATCCAATGTTTTCCATTCATAGCAGCCAAACCTGATCTCTATTTTTGGCAGAGTCTTAATAGAAAACATGATGCTCATGAGTCAAGCTATCATACATGCATATCTGTCAAAAAATATCCACAGAAATGGTGATTCCTGTAAAAGTAAGAATAAAACTAAATGGAAAATCTCATAAAAGACAACATGCATTCCAGAGAGTGAAAATAGGCCACCCAAGTTTAAAAAAAAAAAAAAAAAAGAAAAAAAAGGAGCATCTCAAGGCCTCTGGCTGATTTGCGTCAGTGATGACATTTAAATAAAGCTACACAGATATCGACTGATTTGATGGTTTCACACATTTTACTACAATGATAGTCAAGTATGGATAATATTACAGCTGAAACAATTAGCTGATTAATGGAATAGTTGACACCTATTAGATTAATCTCCAACTACTTTGATAATCAAATCATCATTTTGAGTCATTATTTTAAGAAAGAAAATGTACCAATTCCCTGACTCCAGCTTCTCAAATGTGAATATGTTCTGGTTTCTTAAGTCGTCTGTGACATGAAACTGAATATCTTTGAATTTTAGACTGTTGGTCAAGATAAATAAAACATCTGAGGACATCACCTTGGGTTGCAGGAAACTATGGTCAACATTCTTAAAAATGTTCTGATACTTTACAGACTAAACAACAAATAGAGAAAACACATTAATCAGCAATGACAAAAATATTTAGTGGCTGATATCAAATATGAGTCAATTTCTGATTAAGACAACTACATATGATTATTAGTGTTTTTGACATACTGTAAGATATTCAGGTATTTGCCATCTCAACATTTTACCACTAATTCAGGTCGTGCAGCTCAAGTATAAATAAACTGGTCATCAATACACAGTAAACCTAGGGCAGAGTCCATCATGTAAACATTGACAATATAAGACAGTGTGCTGGTTTGGGGGGAAAAACAATTACAGTCTGGTGAGCAGCGGTAATCTGACCAGCAACAGATTATCCTATTGCCCAGCAACAGCACAGCTGTCCATTTCGATTTGCAAAACAAACATCTGCCCACGAAACCAAGTGCACCGCTTACAATGTTGTGTCCTAGATAGCATCAGCACAACCAATTTAATCACCTCCTGTGAGAGCTCACCCTTTTGCCACCAAGCAGCATCAAAGAACTCCACCTTAACTGTAAGATCCTCTGATATGGAGCACAAATCAACAAGTATTATCTCATCTGTACTGGAAACATGAATTATTCTGTGCTGCAAATGAATTTATTACTGCGGGTCTGAGAGATGTGTAGTTATTAAGTTTATCATGTTTTCCTTTTGACTGGAAAATACATTGATAATTATATTTTGATAAGAAAAGTTGAAAAGTTGTGCACTTATTAGGCCAAGTCTTACAATTACAAATTGCCTTATTTTTGTAACAAATAAATTCTTTGTTTAGTTTATAAAATGTGAGAAAACCACTCAAAAACTGTAAGCTATTTCATATACACTGATATGTGATAATAACAAGATGAAACCAAAACCAAATCTGGGGGGGGGGGGGTAAATATATAAAATACTCTTATGGAAAAAAAACAAGTGCCACAAATATGGTCACATCATCAATATCAAATTAGACAGTCAAACATTGTTCATATTTGTTCTCCAGAGCTTTCCAAGACACATTTAGCAACATCCAACAATATGGGCTCACCTCTTCCTCATTTATTGTGATTACAGTTTACACTAATATGTGAGTTAAATCTGTTTCTGAATGATACACTTGTGGCAACAGGCTCTGTCTCTTCAATTTGGAAGAAACTGGTAGTAAAGAGTCAGTTGTGTGATTGTAATGTGCTCACTTTAGGCAGATTAAAAAAAAGAGTCCCAAACTCTTTGCTACTTGTTCCGCAGGTCAGAGTTACGGTGCAGTTTCTTGCAGCAGGTCTGAAGTTAACATATAAGAAGCTGTGTAGGTTAATTACACGTTTTAAAAGTAGATAAAATTAGATATAAAAACAAGTTAAGAGGGTTTATTGTTGTTGAAATCACATCGTGGCTCCACCTTGTTAGCCAGCAGTCTGGATAAGCTAACCTAACTTTAGCCTCTGCAGCGCAGGCCTCGTCTAAATGAATGGGAGTGAAGTTAGGTGACAAGACTGCACGCACACACACACACACCACATTACACAAAAGGTGGTTTACCAGACGGATCCGTAGGCACCAGAGCCCACCGGAGACAGGCTTTGGTACTGCTCCGGGACTTCCCATATCGTCTTGTTGACCTCCTGCCGATAAAACTTTGGTCTCTCTTTCTGCGACATTCCTGCAGAACCGACAGCCGACCACCGACCTGACTTTCTGCTCTGAGGTGGATCTCCGAGCCCTGCAGGCTGCAGCCGGAGCTCAACTTTCCCCCGAGTTGCGAAAAAAAAAAGAGGAGAGCCTAGACGAAATGTCGGTCGTCGTTGGAGAACTTTCTATAATATGAAGTTTATAGGGCTGTCTTTCTGGGAAATGTTTTTAAAAATCCCCCTCGTCAGCTGCATGCACGTTTTTAAAAACCTTCACCGTGTTTGTCCCTCACTGCGCTCAGACTGCTCCGAGTTTTCACAACGACTGCTTGCGACACACCTCAAAGTATCGCGAGATAAAATAGGCATGAGACACAGCTGAGGATAGTAACTGAAAAAAATGCTGTTTTAAATAAGACTTCAAAAAACTCATGGATTTAAACCACTATATACGAAGATTATATTTATATATATACACTTCCATTGTTTAAGTAACACGTGTTGTACTTAAGCCATGCAGTGTGCTATCATTTTGTTATTATTGTATGTTCTGTGTTTGTGCCTCATGCAGTGTGATCATGGTCTTGAGTCAAATAAATCAATTAAAATTAAATGAAAAGAAATGAAACAAATGCAGAAGTATGCAGCATAGAAATATATTGAAAGTTCCAAAAGTTAGAAAGCAATTGAAATGAACTCTTGACTAAATACATTGCATTGTTGCTTACATGTCAATGCATCAGTAACAACAATGCTTAAAATATTTACCAACTTTAGTATTGTGTTATATTCCAGCACTGCTTATAACTTTATTGCATGAAATATACAAATACAGATGAAGTATGCAGCAAAAAGTAAAAAACAAAACATTTACTACAACATAATATTGCTTACACATTAATGCCTCAGAACTCAAGAAGTGTCGAGAAGTATACCAAAACTGCATACTCCAGAATAAATACATTTAATTATATTCCACCACATCTTGTATTTATGTTTGTTTTATCAAGATATGGTATTTAAGATAAGTGTTGTGGAAAAACAGAATTCTTCCATGTAAAAGTTGCTGAAACATAAACACATAACATTAAAGCAAAATATATTAAAACTATTAATTATGTTATACGAAGTGATATTTTCATTTTCAGGAGCACCTCAAGGCAGCATCAGGGGGTCGTCTTAATTCCTAGAGATGCACATTTGTGGCTTTTTCTTGTAGAAACTGTCTGTACGTTAAAGCAAGATTATATCAAAATGTTTGGGTGCAGCTGAAAATATTATCAAAAGTTCACATATTCACACAATATCCAATAACTTTATAAGACTGAACAGATGGGTCTAATACAAAAACAGGACAGCGTAATAAAAACAAAAGGGGACAAAAGAAAAATGTACAATACAGTTACAGAAAGATGTACAGTTTTAAACGTCTACAAAAAGTGTAACTTTATCCACAGTTTGGTTCTTAGGTCATTTGTGAAATATACCCTGTGCTTTGAAAATACAGCATATCCCCAATATGGAGATTTTGTATTTAATCATTAGGTTTGGCAATATAAAATATGACAACAGAATAAAAATGTCACTCTTTACATGATCTTAAACTATTGCTTCGCTTATCTCTGTTTCCTGTGACTTCATGGAGACGTCCCTCTGTGATGTCAAACTGTTTATCTATGTCAACACTTCCTCTTCACTCTGATAGGACGATCTGTTCATCTTCAGATTTCAGCATCATAGGAGTCGTCGTCCTCCATTAGCCGGCGTGAAGATGACGACTTAAGTGGAACTGAGTCAAATCCATCCGATGTTCTCTGAAAACACATCAATAACCACATGAAGCATGAAAAGCTATCGTATAACTCTGTGTGTGTCCTGATGGAAAAGTTACTGACCTCACGTGAGAAGGACTTAATTTTGGTGAAGAAGGATTTCTTCGTGAGGTCCATGAGGTCGTCCTCTGCGTCCTCTCCCTCCATTATTGCACAGCTGTCTGCTCCGGGCAGTTCACACTCTTTACCCCCAGAGGTCATCATTAGCTTGGAGTATTTATACTGCAACCTGCCGACAAAGGATGACAAGAATAAGATGTTGCCAAGTTTAAACTTTAATCTTGGTTAGTAGTATGATATATCAGTGATTATGGAATCATTAAAGGAAATATGAAGCTGTCTCACTTGCGTGTCTTCTTCCAGAAATAGCAGCTGATACTGATGAGCAGCACAGCAGCAATCACTCCCGTGGAAACACCAAACTTGAGCCAGAAATCCAGAGTCACACAAGCACTGACTTTTTGAGCTGGTAGGGACTCTCCTCCGTAACACTGCAACGGCTGCTGCCACACGTAGGTGGTTCTCTGAAACACACAAATTTAAAGTTTATTTGCCTTGGTAACATACTGGTTAACTACTTTAATCTTAAGGTGTTCAGTCTTAAATGTCCCAATAAAACTTAGGAAGAACATCATGTTCCAGTTCTTGTCCACTATATCTACACTTAGAGTACTTAAAGTGAAATATTCACAACTTCTTGTACATAATTTTATACATATATACATATATATATATATATATGTTATGCAGTCTGACATAATTGGTATTTTTGAAAAAGTTAAGGTTTTAGAGTTTATAGTTTTTGAAGGGCCTGTGATAGATTTGCAGGGTTTTGGAGGTAAAAAATGTTTTGTCAGTATGTCCATGCCTGTGCAGAACTACCTGTATTCCCTGGACACAAGCACTGACAATCTCCCTGTAGTGGTTTTTGGTACAGAGTGGACATGCATGCTGGCTCTGCCACAGAAAGTGGAAAGTACATCCATCACACGTCCCCTCTGAGCAGTTACTGTCAAGGAAAACCAGATAAGAGAGATGGTTACAAGTTATATGCAATACATTTTTTAAAAACATCTCAGTTTTGTTCACTTTTCAGCCTCAGAGACCCAAATATGGCTGTTGAAAACACAGCATGTGTCCAATCAAGTGCTGTCAAAAATTGAGCTTGGTAACAGTGTAAGATACCTCGGTAGTGTGATGTGGTCTTTGACATTCACTGTGGGATCACATCTCAGTCTGATGGTGGCTGACCTGCCTCGTTTACAAGCCTGAGTTGCCTCTCTAGACCTGGACACATTCCAAACACGACGAGAATAAAGATCTTCTGTTCAAACATATGATTTACTTTAAGAATAATGTTGATTCTTTACATTTCATTACTAAACAAGTGATCAAACTTCCAGCATCAGATATTTGCAAGTAAAATATGTAGTTGAAAGCACCACAATGGTTGTGTGAAATAAATGAAAATAAATAAAAATGTGTGATATTACTTACTTGTAATAAAATATGACATCTGGCAGGCCGGATGCAGCAGGGAACAGCCATTTTGGAGAGGAGATGCCGTTCAGGGTCATGTCAGTGGTTATACCTTGAGAATGAGAAGACATATCTGATGTAAGACTTGCACACAGTGTAAACCTCTGGTTCCCAACCATTTTATTTCATTTTTGTTTTATCCTTTGAGAACCATGAATGAAATAAAAGTGCATCCTCTAATTTACAGTACTGGATGCCTCAGTAGTCAGTCCATACCAATGAGTTGGTCACCAATAAGGAAAGGCTGTGACGACACCACACTCTCACTCCTGATGTCAGAGGGAACCACAGTGGACTGGCAGACATAACCTTTGACCTGTCTCTGGCTCTCTGTCACATTGTCCACACAGGTGGCCAGTGCCCGGCCCTGCAAGAGAAACACGACGGGTTAAAACGTAAGTCAAAATACATTTTTACAAAAAGAAAAGTCATCAGGACTGCAGCTTCTCACCTCTTTCCCACACAGACCCACATTAAAGCGATGGAAATATCGCAGGCCTTTGTTGGTGAACCTGGGGCTGCTGTGGAAGCCGGTGACATTGGTCAGAAGAGAGAAGTCATAGTGCAGCAGGGCTCCGCCGCTCGTGTGCATGTCCAATGTACAGTCACTGAGACAAGCTGTGCGGGCCTGAAAGATGGAGACATTACAGGGTGACAAAATATTTGACACACCTTTCAATATGTTGCAGTCGAATACAACACCACCTCCACCATTACGACTTTGACAGCAAACACAGAGTAGAATTAACACTACATTTTCCTACAGTGTCAACAAAAACTAAAAATATATTAGCTTCATAAACGTAGAGCTTAAGAGATGAATTGTATTGGGGTGCAGTAGATTGTACAGGTGTACCTAATAAAGTGATCATAGGTATAGATTCACATTCAGTGCTGCAGCCAGGATTTTAGAAATACTGAGGTCACAACACAAGTCTAAGTACCTAAAATCAAACAAACCCCTGTGCAATAACATTCCCTGTAACAGTTTTTTCTCTCAGTTTCTTTAAAGCCATTACCAGGAATTTCATGTAATTTAATGTTTTTTACCTTAACAGTAAAATGTAGAGACAATTTGCCTTTAAGAACCCCACATTGTGTTAATTGTATTTGTAGAAAACAAACTTTCAGGTCCCCAAAACACAGAGGACATGAACTTGTGTCCTACATATGTTTATGTATTAAAAGATTTAGATTTATTTTGCATCAACAATTTTTCAGGGTGCAGGATTTGTACCTTGTTTCTCTTTGTGTTTGGGCCACACTGAACACAGGCGTCCTCTCCAACAGGCAGCTCAGCTCTGATGAAGGTGTTTGGCGGGCAGCTCTTACACACTCCAGTCCCCCCAACCATGTAGTGTCCCAGTGGACAGGCGACACAAGCGGAGCTGGCTGCGGCAGACCTCATGGCACAGTGGCGACACTGAGAGGCCACACCTCCGATCACATTGGTGATGTGGATGGAATAGATTTTTGCAGCATCTGTGCTGTACTTCCTCTCCTGAAGGAGGAGAAAAGGAAGAGAAGCATTAGTTATCGTTCACCATCTGTGTCGCTTCACACACAGCTCAAAGGAGTTTTTCAGTCCATTCTCTACTTATTTCTCATGTAATACAAAAGCTATTTTATTAGTCATCCGGCTTTTCTTCATAGTGGACAGGAAGCTCCAGACTGCCCCCTGGAGTTTGAGGGTTAGGGTTAATATAATAAAATAACTGAGGGTCAAACCAGCTGTCCTCTGTCAAAGTGTGAAAACACTCAACAAATCAGCCATGATTATTGTCATAACAAATTCTAGTGATGATTTTAAATATTTACAGCCATTACCTCCAAGTATTCATTGTTAAATTAATTTGCAATTCCTAATCTATCATACAAGTCATCATAAAACATTAAATACCATGAATAAAGACCATAAATATTGTGTATCCACCATTTTTGTGTCTATGGCTAACATTTCTGGCTTCCTCTTACATCTTACTGTGGTTGTTTTCACATTTCCTATCAGCGATTACCAGCAGGTTTCCACCACCACAATGACACATAAAGAGGGGATTCAGAAATCAAATTGTAACTTAAAAATGTTGAAGGCAGCACTTTAGTGCTTTACAGAAGAAGGTAAAGAAAATGAAGAAAAGAGACAAGAATATAATTAAGTATAAACTTTTTTTGTTTTTTTAAGTGTACAAATCAAGAAATACAAAACTATAAGATCAAGAGAACTCCTCTATGTTAGATTTGGCTTTGGCTATATTACTTGAACAAGGATTTATTTCACATGAATTCCACTGAACCCTGAAGCTGCAGGTCAAGTGTGAAGAAAAGGATGAATGACAACCTATTCCTTTAAAAGTGAAGAGTGATGACTGGTTGAGTGATGAGTTGTTTCTCTCACCATAGCAAATTCTTCAGTTCGTTGAAATGTCCAGGTGAAGCTGACGGTGCTGTTGCTCTGAATCAGGTAGGAGTAGGACTGTTTCCTGTTGGTGCCTTTCCACTGCTCCACCACTTCATTATTCCACTGATTATAACCCTGCAGAGAAATAACGCTCACCTCATGTACTCACACAAGTTTAACATCTTTACATGTTTTCACTCTGAAACACACACGTGACAACAAAAGTAAAATATATTTCTCTCACCGCCAGGAAGAATAATTTGCAGTCAGCTGAACACTTTGTCTCAAAGACGAAGGTGATGCGAGATTTTTCACTCCTTTCACTGTCTTTTGCCATGGACTGAGGCGGCCTGTGGAGACATATGACATTTCATTAAACTACAAAAATAACATCCCATCTGAACCCAAATTTAGGTCACAGAGTAAATAAATGGAGAGAGACATTTATGTGTAATTCCTCTCAGAGAAATGTCTGACTTCACCTGTATCCAGGGACAGTGAGTGTGAGCATCTGATAGTCTGTGTCCTGATCCCCAGGGGTGGTGTAGACGTACTCTCCAGCCACCTCCCATGCTGTCATTACAAATGAGTCGGGGTGGGGGGTCAGTACTATGTTATTCTTACCACCACATACACAGACTCATTTACAATTACAATATTTAAAGCAGCTGTGCATCTGATTTGGAACACCACTGGCCAAACTAGTATGAACTTCTCTAACATACTTATAGAGGATTAAAATAAATATAAGTATTACTGTAACAAATGCTAAGGCTGAATATGTAAGTTCATTCTATTTACTAGCTTTTGGACATTTAGTTACAAAATCTGAAGCTGTTTTATGTGTCATTTTACAAGATCTTAATTGTTATTGTTTTTCATTTTTATCTGTGCTATCCTTCAATCTCTGGCTGTTTTGGCTAATTATTTTGATTGTGATGATTTTCATTTTTTATCTGAGGTTATTATAGGTTATTATTTGCTATCATATGTGCTCTATTCTACACTGTGTACACAAACATTTTGGTAAACCCTCTCACCTGTGTTGTGGTCGGAGTCGCTGAACTCTCTGCGATAGATAGAGCTCTTCATGTTGCTCGGCATCGTGTTCCACCATTTATACTCAAAACCCACCACTGGTTCTGTGCCAGCAGGGCACTTGGCACAAGCTGTGAGTGAATAATGTATGTTTTATAGCAATTTTGAACAGGTACAAACTCTTAACTGTCTTTTAACATCAGTTCAGAATTTCAAATGATTTCTTTCACTTGTGTCAGTTTGCCGATTTTAGATATTTTTTTTAGATTTGCGTGGCTTTGCTGAATACCTCATTCTAGTCACTGTACAGTTTGTTTCCATAATTTATGTCTGGGCTGGATTACAGTTTCATATACTTTAATAAACCCCGAGGAAGACCCAGGACACGCTGGAGAGACTATGTCTCTCGGCTGGCCTGGGAACGCCTCAGGATCCCCCGGGAAGAGCTGGACGAAGTGGCTGGGGAGAGGGAAATCTGGGCTTCCCTGCTTAGGCTGCTGCCCCCGCGACCCGACCCCGGATAAGCGGAAGAGGATGGATGGATGGATGGATGGATACTTCAATAAATGCATCAATCTGCATACACCTTACTGTGGAAACTCTTGCTGGCCTCCTTTTAGCACAAAGTTTAGCTTTTAATCTAATCTGTTGAGCGTCAATTAATCAACATCTTTGATAAGTACATATTGTATACATGTAACTACAAACAAAATCCTATCAGGCATGTAAACTGGAGAATAATGAGTGATTCTGCACCTGTCCCATTGGAGTAGAAACCATTGGTGCAGGGTTCACAGGCGGAGGAGTTGGTGACAAAAAATCCTGGGTTACATGGTGGACAGGTTTGCTTCTCTCCTGATGCTGGCAGCTTTACTGCTCCTTCAACAGTCTCGCTGCAGATCTTGGGCTCAATCCACTTGTACATGAGTTGGGTCTGAGACACACAGACATGAATACATGAACGAAGCCACCAGCGGGAAACATAATCAGTCCCAGACAATTTATATTTAAGGGAACCTAATAGTTGCACCAGATGGTTGCAGCTTTGATGCTGCGTTCACCTCTGCTGAACCTGCAACAACATGGAGTCTTTTTTCTACTGTACCTTTCCCTCAGCGTTACATGGCGTGTGGGTGTAGAAGTAGTCACTGTCTTTACATGGAGGTCTCGCTTTGCAGCTCCCTGAACCGGCCTCTGCAAAAACCCAAGCAGGAGGAAACAGCCGGGATGAAGAAAAAACACACAGCTCACATTAAGATCCAGTGATAAGACAAACCTCACACACACTGTAACTACTTAAGCAGTAAATGTAGTATTTGCATGCATGCTGTGTGTGTGTGTGTGTGTGTGCGTGTGTGTGTGTGTGTGTGTGTGTGTGTGGGGAGACATGCAAATACGTAATGGGTGTAACTTTAGAAATATCTACTACATTTATGTCAAGATAACGGAGATAATGCTCATAACTATGACTGGCCTTCATGGACAGAGCGTTAGAAATGTAAATATGCTTACCTGAAAATTTGTCTGAATCACACTGATGGCAAACAGTGGCGCCCTTGTTGGAATAGGAATCAGCAGGGCAGGGGGCACAGTGGGCAGATCCTGGATCTGCACCATAGGTGCCAGGCTTACAATGGAAACACTCTGATGTGTAGGCCACCCCTGAATGAAAACCATAAATCAACTTGTAATCATTAACAGAAAAAAGTAGTTGAGGATGGAACAAGCTGCTCTAGTCAAAGACACTTCACGCATTAATCTACCTGAGATGGCAATGTTTCTTAACAGCACAGGCTTGACAGTGCTGTCCTGCAGAGCATATGTTACAGTTCTCCAATACAGCACATTGGTGCCACTCTTCAACTGAACCTGCACAGGGTTAATGTGAAAATGAGACAAGAACAAAAGAGAGGAGCAGAGACAAAGTGAACGTCAAAATCTTCTAGCAAATGACAATCAGATGCCAGCTTGGTGTCACAAAGAGCGACAGCTACACACGAACCCTGTGTTGGCTCCAATTGTTCTGAGAGATCTTCATCCCCCGGTTATCAGAGTCAGTAGATTGGCACTGGTCATTCTGTACCTACAGGAGGGTGATATACAAACCAGAGGTTAACAAATATTACCCTTAAATCAGCCAATTTATCAGTAACAGTCATTTACAAACACAAACAATGGGACGCCTTGGGGTTAAGACATCCTCTCTCTTCCTCTATCTCTAATGAAGGCATACAGTGCTGAGAAAATGTATAAAAAACACTACTTACATAAAACTCAAAATAGATGCTGTAATCAGGGTAAGAATATTCAAAGGAGACAGTTCCAGCTTCCTTCAGGTTCACAGCGTAGGACAGTGTAGCAGTGCACTCATCTGTATTTGAAGCTATATAATCACCCTTCGGTGTCCAGGTGGAGCTAGAAGAATATCAGCAGACCATCAGAAATTGGCAGCAACCAAAACACATGAAATAAATTCTAATTTCAAATAAAGCAAGTAAGCTTTATACTAACTTGGAGCAGTCTGTGTGGACGTGGCCCCCATTAGTGTTTACGCCATGGGTGACAAAACCTGTTGGCAGGCTGTCCCACTCATCAAAGGCCACGCCGGTGCCCAGAGAGTAGGTTCCTGCAGCACACTTCTGGCACTGCTGCGACTGCATGTTGAGGAACTCTCCTTCCTTGCAGGAGAAATCTACAAGAGGACAACAACAATAGGCAATGAGCACATATTAGAGAGGTGTCATGGAGACATGAAGAGATAGACTCTGTTATTTACACAGTAAAGGTACAATACAGATTGGAGACTTGCAGAAAATGTATATAATAAGATGTAAGAGAAGGACACATACTGCATTGAGTGCCTTTGACTGGATCTGGGAGGCCGGTGCATGTTTCAGCTTTGTTTGGAATCGCCACTCTCCATCGAGACCCGAGTACGTCACACTCTGTGTACTCAAAGTGATAATCTGACTGCAAGGACAAAACACAGGTGTGAGGACAGAGGAAAGGAGGTCATTATTCATGTGAAAAAGGAATGAGGTTTCTGTTATGGAGATTGTTCTACACTTCTGGGATTCTTCCCCAAAACCAGACCAGCCTCTTTTCCAAATAAAAGGCAAGGCTAATATTTGCCAGGCAGGCCGTCTCACCTGTTGTTTTAATCTCACTTATCAAGGATGTGCTGCAGCTCTGCGCCTTGAGGGTTTATTTACTTAGCCGAGGGGAGAAATGTTGATTGGTCCAACCCTTTTGTAAACAGTGTGGTCACAGGATTTTACCACTATGCAGAGACAGCAGGAGCACCGGCACTCAGCTTTGGCTGTATTTGTCTGTCAGGTTTTAACACCTTTTCGAGACACTTACAGCAGGTGACTGACAAACACCATCCCACCCTTAATGTTGCTATTTGGGGTGTGACATAACGTTAATGGTCATGTTGTTGATATAACACCTCATGAAATAAGTCATGAATACTGAGCAAGCACACAGTTTAATCTTGAGTTTTAGTAATTGGTCAATAGGAGGCTCTAATATTCCCAGGAAGGTCATTCTACAGACTAAATTAAGCCCACACACAACCTTCTGGGATTAATGGTTAACAAAAACACAGCAGCAGCAGTAGCAGCAGCTGTGAGCCTGTGTTTTCCATTAGAGCTGCTTCATTACCTGTGTTTTAAGGATATCAGATTAACATGAGTCTGGGTGGGAGGATCTGATGTAAAATGCAACATACTGGAGGATTTACTGAAGCTTAATCGCTACTTTAAACAAACATGAGGAAACCAAGGCAACGGGACATCATGACTGCAGCGCCTCATGGTCAACGCACTGTCTGAGAAACAAACTCACCTGGTGAGTAGCCGCTACAAATCAACCTTTATAAGCTCACTAAGCCTGCAGGTCTCTAGTCCTGAATTTCCCTTTACACACTGTATCTTAATTCCACACACACTGTGCTGATGTGCAAAGTATGGTGATAAAAAGAAGAATTTTGACTACTATCAAACAATACTGTTATGCAAAATTGAAGACAGATATAAAAAGCTGAGGAGAGAACTGCAGACAATGTAACATATGGCAGTTCTGGTAAAATAAGTAGATGATATATGATAACAACAAGGACGTGAACTGAGTGACTAATATAGGCTAAGTAAACACCTGCTAAGGAAACATATGTTCATTTCCCACACACAATATGTGAAGGAGGCCAGAGGGGTTTCAACAGTCTCGTACAGCAAGTTCTGTCACTTTGTGCCAATTAAAAACTATTGAAACTACAGAATCTATATGTGTTTCCTCTTCATTTGTATTTCATTTTAAAGCTGAAAAAGCAAAAATACACATTTAGAACACAGTCTTTTACAGACTTCCCTGTTTTATCAGACATATGTGTGGCTGGATGAAATAGTTTTTAGGTCACCTAACTTTCACAATGTTTAAAAATGTTGCATTAAATAATCAGTATTTAAATTACACAACAAGCTGAACTTAACTGCAAAAAGTCTCACATCTCTTTACACATAACAGCTACAATTTTGATGTTTTGCAGGATTTCTCATCAACAACTTCCTATAAGCACAATGCACATTTTACAATAGGAACAGCTGAAACCTGTGAGAATTTTAGCTCTGATTGTTATTCATAATGTCTCTAACAGTGCTCCTCACCTCTTTGCACATGGGTAAGTCCGCAGATGCGTGTGCAAAAAGCAGCCACACTAAAAAGTGGCTCAGCTGTACCCGGCCTCGCTGCATCGTTGCCTCCTGTCTGAGCTGAAGTGATGTGGATCACATCAGCACAGGGCTGACCTGCGCCCTCATGTGCAGCGGGAGGCGCGGCTTACCTGTGCCCGGTGAGCAAACACTGGGAGGTGATTGGCTCTGGCGCCTGTTTTCAGCCTGAATCATCACTTAACGAGTTGCTTTTAAACTACAACACATGAGACTGTAAAAATAAAAATAGTATATGGAAATTATCTGTAAAAATATGCTGGTAACCGTAATCGCCCTCAGTAAATAATCCTGACGCACCTATGATAACTTTTAAAGTGGTAGGTTTAGTTTGTTTCTCAAGATAATGGGCCTGTGAGATTTTGGAATTTTGACTTAGATGCCGGAAAATAACCTGTTTTGATATAATAGGTTCCAACTCAAATGATCAGTTACAATTTAATTAGATTTTTATTTTATTTTTTTGTTGTTTTTTGTTTTTATTTTGAGATGTAAGAAGTAAATCGAACATTTTATCGAGTTGAACTTGTTAAAGTTAATGTTCCTTACTTTATTGAATGTAGCCTAGCTACATTTTACAAGGAACTGCATCTCAGTCCGAACAGTGAGCATTGTTTTCTTTTGGTTGTCTTTTTGTGTGTCACTGAGTCTGATCGTTAGTATCTGTGGCAGTAGATACATATCTCACTATCTCTTTTGAGGCCAGATAACATTTTAATATACTTTTGCTTTTAGTTTCTTCTTTCCCATGTTTCAGGTATGGCAGAATGGAGGAAGAGGAGGGAGGAAGGACACGTTCGATAACGGTGACCGGAAGTTGTCGGTTGCTTAGAAACCAGGTTGTAAACAAGTAACTAGAAACAAACACCTCAAATCTGGACACATGATGTTTGTGTGCTGAGCTCCGTGTAGTCATCGACATGTCGAGCCGGGATCCTTACCCCTACCCGAGGTTTGAGGATGGCTTCACTCTCAGCGGCTTCAGGCCGCAACAGGCGAGTCAACTTTTTACTGATATCAAACTTGTTCAGGTTTGTCAGAAATGAATGAATGAATTAACGGTAACAAAACACAACATGACCTGCATCACATTTGATCATGACAACTACGTTCATACTGAGCAGCATTATTCTATTCAAATGAGAGAGCAGATGACCATCAGACTGTGATACACATCTGGCTCATCTGTTCATTTCAATGAACTTCTTGTAGATATATTCTGTGTTTTTAGGGTCATTTAACGCTGAAACTGACAGGACTTCATATGAATTTCATGCCATTTACTTCTACTCTATATATTTTTTAATCAAATTGACTCACTTTCTTTGTAAATTTGGAATTGACTTTTTCTCCTCTTCTACTGAACAGAGAAAAACATATGAGAAGCCAACTCACATCGCCCAAACTGAGGAACCCTGGAGTCGTCTCCATGATGCAGCCACGATGGCCAGCAGTCGGAGGAGTGTCATGCATTCTGAGCATCAGGTAAGCTCCAGTCACACAACCTTTAACTGTCTGTGTGTGACTTCTGGATCCAGAGCAACATTTCAAGGCAAATGTACCTTAAGCACTTTGAACACTCTTTTCTAAACCTCAGGTTCCACATGACAGCCTTGACTTAAAGCTGAAGGCCATCTATGATCAACACACAGACTTTTTGTGGACCAAGAACGAGGTTTTATACCAGAAGGAGACTGTCTCTGAGGACAACAGGTACACAATTGTGATGTTAAGGACTGGCAGTGGCTTTTAAGGACTCTCATTACATCTAATAAATCATTTGTCTTGCCAATTTACAGAAGGACTCAGCAAAACTTAGAGAACATGCAGGAAAATGAACGCGAGAGGGACATCAGAGTGTGGGTTGACCCACAGAAGTGCTCAATTTACAGCATTAAGTGACACAAAGGTGAAATTCAGTTATATTATGATCCATAATCACCACATTAAATAATATCTGTGTGTAGAAACATAGATATACAAAACTGGTACTTCTGGTTTGTGGACTCTGACTTGTCTAAACTCACCCATGATGCGTTTCAAATACAAATATAAAGCCTTTTTTGTTTTTATTACCTCCACAGGCCTTTTCAAACAAGAGCCACATGATGACAGTTTCTACTTGGCATGTGTGATATCATCATCTCTGACTGCTGCTGAGAAATAAAGAAGTTCTTTCAATTTGTTTTTTTCCTGTTGGTGATTAGCCTCATTTCTGAATCACTTTAACTCCAAAATGAACATTAATGAAACACTGAAGAGAAGTGTGCCCCCCCCCCCTATTGTCACATTTTGTGACAGCCAAATGAATATTAAATGAAGGTACAGCACACACAGTTAAGGTATTATGCTTTTAAATAATACTGAAGGTTTCTTAGTTTTGATTTCATTTCTGTGCAGATTGCTCTGGGCTTCAAGGGGTTTTAGGAAAACCAATTTTTCACATTTCATTTATACTGAAGCACGATGGCATTTGTCTCTGATCTTTTTTCTCTCTATTGTGCCTGATTAGAATAACATGGTTGTATTTTGCATTTGGAAATTTATTTTCAAGAAAATATTATTTGCTACATCATTCTGCATTAAAGCAAATCTTACCAGGTATCAGACCTTATGACTTGTTGAAATAAATCTTAAACCCACTTAGAACAAAAACTGAAGAATATTTTTATTAAAACAAATATGCACAACCGGTGGACTAAATGAAATTTATTTGAAAAAGTGCTGCATAGAAAGGAGTGCAAACTAAGGTCCGTTAAAGACCCTTAAACCAAAATCCATACAGCATTCTTCCAGAAATAAAACAGCTTAAGAAGAAATTCTTTCCCGTAAATGATGAATTGTCAGTTTCACTTGATGGATATTTTGAAGTCACTGAACGGGAAACTAATTGAGATGAGGCAAGTCAGGTTGGGATGGTGGATTCATGCTCTGGCTTTTCTTTGGAGGCACTTTCTGACGAAAGCCTTCTCGTCCCATTTGCTGGGGGGAAGCATGTGTGAGCCGTTATGGACGCAGAGAACCGTCATCTCATCAGCATACTGAAGATTCTGCAGCAACTGAATACAAACACAGCAGAAGAGAGTTCTGGAGAGTCAAGAGCCAGACTCAACAACACAACAGATACACAGTCTGAGCACATAAACATTAGAACTACACAGAATACACAGAAGATGTACACACACACAGTATGATATCAGTCTGTTGTTACCATCTGAACACTCACTTTGGGAGTTATGAAGAAGTACTGGGATGTTGTCTCTTTGCAGGCTGTTTGGACGACGATGTCAAAGACTCTTCTTTCATTGATAGGATCCATTCCCTTCACAGAGGAAACAAACAGTCTCAGTCACATCCTCATACAGAGAGCACACAGGTGAGGGGAGGTTGAATATTTTGTGCGTTTAAAGGATGTATGTGAACATTTAGCTGCTTTGCCAAGAAGTTATTTACGATTTGTGCATTTTCCCTGCATGTATTAATTTGTCTCATCATGTTTAGATGTTCTACATTTTTAACTTACTGTTAGTTAAACCATGGACTAATGAAACAAGGATTAATGTTCATGTGCTGATCACACATAATGGATTCAGATTAGATGTGTGCTGATTTGATTTGGACTTTTTTCAAAACAGATATGAAAGGCTGTCATAACTTTTAGCTTCTAGATGATGTTCCCATGATGTGTTTATAACCAAAAAAAACATTGCAACCCTTCTCATTTGTCCACCAGTTTTTGTATTTTAACACAATTTCATATTAGATTGTTCAACATTTTTACTTTAAAAGAAACCTAAAAAAAACTTCTTGAGAAACATTTAACTGAAACTGAACACAACAGACTGACAGACAAAGACTGAAGTAAATGTTACTTTGATGCATAAAAACCTCATGCCTGGTTTACTGCACCATGTGTTCGTGTTTGAGAGAGAGGGAGAAAGTACCTGGTTGATCTCATCCACCACTCTGAAGGGGCAGCGGTTGAGCTCCTGCAGGGCCATGAGGTACAGCATGGTGGAGACACTGCGCTCTCCTCCACTCTGATGGTAGGCCGTCAGCTCGTGAAGTTGAGTGCTGCTGTGAAACTTAACCCGAATGCGGATCCCATACTTGTCATATTCCTCCTACAGACAGACAGCGGACAGTTAATGGAAAATAAATAAACACAATTGAGTTCTAATCTATCAGAGGTTGATGTGATTACATAACCTGTGAAACACCAGTTACAAATATCAACATCTTACATGAATATAAGGAAGCTTGACGATGAACTCATCCTGTGAACCTGTGATGTCAGATCAAGTGTTTGTGTTGCTGCTGTTTGTCTATATTTACCTCATTCTCTGAGTGCAGATCAACCTCTCCTGCACACTGCATGGAGCGGAAGAAATCACTGAACTTGACATTGATCTGTTCCACCAGCTGCTTCAGAGGGTTTAGCCAGCGTTCCTTAGCCTGTGGCACAAACACACCATAATCACTATACACATATTTATTCATGGAATGGCCTCATAAGAAATCATACACTAATCCACATTTGTGAATAAAGAAGCAAACGATCACTGAAGTGACACGGTCGTGTACCTCTGATATGTTCTGTCTGTAGTCATTCAGGGCATTGTTCTTGTCTTCCAGCTCCTTCTCTAGATGTTTGATCTCCTGTTCTCTTCTGTTGTACTCGTCAACAACCTTAGAAGCAGAGAATATTGAAGTGAGAAACATTTACACTCTGCTGGTCAAAAGAGTGAGGAAGCGATGAGCAATGAGTAAAGAAAGAAAGAAACTGATCATACTTTCCTGTAAAGAGATGAGACAGTTTCTAATCGAGTTCCAAAGTTTTTTTCTACAACATTTCCTGACTTAAGCATTATAAACCAATTCATAATTCATGCCTATGTATTTTAAACTGTAGTTCCTTACTGATGCTTTACTTTATTTTCCAAGACTTTTCCAGTTTTGGGAAAAAAGAAACAGTGTTACCAGGCATGAATAGATGGTTCTGAGAAGGTATGCTCTAATTTCATTTCTGTCTTTCTGAAGAGTAAAGTCATCATAGTTGTACCTATTTTTTTTTTTAATAAATGGATGAAAACCTCAGCAGATTATCATGTGCTCTTACACTTTCACTGAGGCCTGTGAAGCACTCGGCTCTGGCCCGCTCTTCATTCAGCATGGCATCGAGCTCATCCAGCGTGTCAGGCAGGTTGCTGAAAGCCTGTATTAACAAAAAACAAGAACCACTGATAATTTGAACACTAACATTCATATTTTATGTTCAAAAGGCCTCAGAAATATAATGAACTGTGAGGAACACTAACATTACGCAGGTCTTCAGGTAATGTCTCATCAGACTGCATCCTACAAATTGACTTCGCTGTCTTCAACAGGCCTTTGCATTGTTCTGTCAGCTGGACCTTCCTGTGCTCGAGACGACCGCATTTTTGCTGCAAGAACAAATGGACAGTTTGCATAAATCAGTGATAGAAAACAAAGAATTAATAATGTCATGGGCACTCCAGCAGGGTGGATGTTTGCTCACATGGGGCCTTGGAGTCGTGGTCCTCAAAATGAAGAACAGGCTATCAAACATATCCTGCCTCCATGATGCTGTTAGTGCATACAGCTGTATGTGAAATACTTACATCAGTGGTTTTGAGTTCAGAAGCGCCTTCTCTACAATCGTTCTCCAGTTTGGTCTTCTCAGCTGTAAGCCCCACCGTCTCCAGAGCCAGGTACACTTTCTCCATAGTCAGCTTGGCTCTCAGCTACAGAGAGAGAAACGAGGAAAACAGAGGCCACAAAGACAGTGGAACAATTAAAGACAGAAATAAGGCAGAGAAAGATTATGATACATATAGGGCTGCATTCACACCAAATCTGGTAATGCAGCACCTTCCAGCAGGGTTGTGCAGTGGATGTTTTTATTGGTGCTTTAAAATCTGTAACCATAGCATCAGAAATGATCTTACTGTTTACCATTACATGTGTTATAATGTCTGCTAGTGGGTAGAGCTCAAATTAAGACTTTAAATCATTTTTCTAATTCAAATGGTGGCAACCAAGAAAACACAGAAGAACAAGATATTAGAGAATATTACATTTTTATGTGTTTTCCTATTCAATCATATACGGTTCATTTATCCATACCTTCATCTGGGCCATGAATGCAGCGACTATGGACACCTTATCAGAGTTGATAGCTGCAATTTTCACTTTAGTCTCCTCTTCAATTTTCCTCAGGTCAATGCCACTCTGCTCCATCTGCTTCAAACTAAACACATGGAAAGATGGAGTACATCATGTTCAGAGACAATTTAATATTTCAGTCATGTTTGTAGATTTAAGACATATTGTATAGTTTTTCCAGAAAGACTTACCTGTCCTCTTTGGTACTGATTTTCTGCTCCAGTTGCCTCTTTTTGCCCTTTAGCTCGGATAGCTTCTTCTTCTCTGCCAGCAATTCGTTTTCACTGCGATCCAATGTGCTGGCTTGCTTCTGCAGAGCCTTCATCCGCTCATCGATCTCTCGTAACTTTAATTCACAGTCCTGCTCGCAGTGGAGATTACAGTTAAACTCGCAATTAATCATATTACATCCCTCTGTATTTCATCATCTGTTCTTTTTTTGCCTGCTCTTGATGAAGGACAGCTAGATGTAAAGTCATGGTTGTAGTGCGATGTTCTATGTATTTTACAGTCTAATAGGTTTCAATATGTCAAAGCTGTCACTCACCTTCATCTGCTGCTCCAGCTTCTGCTTCTCCACAGCATCCACAGTGATGGTGAGGTACTGGGAATTGTGCACTGCAGAGTTACTGGTGCTTATCTTGTTGGAGTAAAAGGACCTCTTCAAAGTGTATCTCTCCTCTGTTGTGTAAAAAACCTTGAGGTAAGGCTCCTCGATCACCTGTGAGTTTTTAAATGAAATTCACTTCCTTAATTCTCTGTTGCTCTGCTCTGGGAACTTGAATCATGTGGGACGAGGAACATACCGTTTTTATCATGGATTTGGTTTTCTCATTGCCCACTGGGACATCATGTACCCTGTACTGGTGACAGAGGTAACTCATCACCTCGTCAGGGGCATCAAACATCTCACGGAGGTAGGTGAAAAACCCGAAACGTCTGCAAAAAAATAAAGAAAATATTTTAAAAGAATGTAATAAAAAAATCTTTACTGAAGTGGTCACAGGCAGAGACACTATTACACTAATAGATTCAGATTATGTTGATTTTAGAGGTTGCCAAAGAAAAATAAATGTTCTCTCACTTCAATGACTCGACGTTTCGGGATGGAGGTCGCCCAGAACACGAGTCCTCTGGAGCAGAAATGGAGTTCACCCTCAAGTTCTTCTTGTCACGGACCTGAGGATCAAGAAAGATCAAACTCAATTTTTTATTTGGGAGGGTAAAAAGTCACCTCTCCTCACAAAATGTTAAGCAGAACTACAATTTGCACTCAACAGGACAATCATAATCTGCAGGACCCTGACCTCGACCATGAACTTCTCCATGTCCTCTTTCTTCTGGAAAACAAACGCCCGCAGGTCATGGAATGAGATGTGGTTCTCAACGTACTTGGCATATCGAGGATCTTTTACATTGATCTGAGGAATGAAGACAGGATTGGCATTAGACCTCATTCTTATCTAGTGATATGTGAAAAATCAGAGATAAGAACTTTTCCCAATTATGAGAGCATAAACGCACACTCGACTCATTCTGTCATATATGGATATAAACACATTGTGCAGACTCACCACAAGCATCATGGGCTCATGGACGTTTCCTTCAAACATATGTTTGTTCTGCCTGAGCCACTGCAGGGCGGTGTGTGTGTCTCTGTGGCGTCCCCGCAGCTTTTCCTCTTTGGCATTCATCATGTTGTTCATGTCTCTGAGCTTTTTCTCCAACACTGGCAATAAAAAGAAAGAGACAATCTACATGAACCACTTTCTGTTCCCTTTGAATTCGGTCTGTCTATTATGTGGTCTTTAACTCACACTGGCAGAGTGTAAGTATCCGAGTGAGCAGGATCATATGTTAAATATGTTTAACAATTAGATCTTTGTTTAGAGGACACTGTATAGTTTGTGGAAAACTCACTTCTGGACTCAGCACAGAGGTTGTCCTTCTCCCTGCGTAGGTCGGCCTTCTCTCCTTCGATCTTGGCCCTCTCTTCCTGGATGCGCCTCAGCTCGACATTGACGGCATTGATCCTCGGTGTGACATCTGGTTGGTCACCAATTTTGCCGAGCTCTGCCTTCAAGTCTTCAATGGTCCGTCTGGTGTTGTTGATTCGCTTCTGGTGGTCTTCCTTCTCCATCTGCTTCAGTCTCAGCCTTTGTTTAATATCTTCGATCTGTAGATAAGAGCAGGGAGAGTAGTTATTTATCATGAACAACAAACAGCTATAGATGAAGTGTGTTTTATACTATCAGTTAAATGGAAATTTCTGTTATCTCTTCTTTACTAGATACCAAGCTATGAATACATTATTGCTTAATTATGTGAAATAATTTCAGACATTTTCAAAACATAATTTGATGTAAAGCACTCAAATGGATTCATTGTCAAACTTAAATGTTTGTTCATTCAGATATGAAGCCCCTGTTCATCACACTTTTTAAAAAAGCATACAGAATTTATTTTATCGTTCTTGTGAAGTTTTTTCCAAGAGAAAAGCACCCCAAATTCTATATGTTGTCAAATTAAAATGACAGAAACAAAGACGACATATTATCAGCACTGACAGCTGCTCTGCTCTAAAAAGAAATGTGCAAAGTCTCACCTCTTTGTGTTTTCGATCCAACTGATCTTGTTTCTGTTTGCACATCAGAGACGCTTCTTTAATGGCAGTAGTCTGAAAAAACAACAAGATCATCGTTGCCATCATAATAATAAAACCTTTTTTTCCATACAAAAACATGCGATACAATGAGCTCCACTAAACATATAAAAAGTCAGATGCAGTCAATTAATACTTTAAGCAAGTTTAAAATGCAGTAAATGTTTCAAAATCTATTTATGTTATGTTTTAATTGATATGCACAATCTCAACGCAGACAGACTGCTCCAGTCTGTAGGCATTATGAACTAATGACTTGAGTCCTGGACCGAGGAACAGTTAAAGAGAGAGTGTCACCAGAAGACAGTGATCTGTTAAGAACATAATCTGTGAGGAAATTCACCGATGGTGTCTGGAGCGAGAGTGTAAGGTGATTTTAAAAAGATGAGAAACACCTTAAAAAACAATTGTATAGCTTATAGGCAGCCAGTGACGAGAGTTTATTATGTAGGTGATATGTGCACTCAGTTGTAGATGTTTGATCATGTTCTTGGGGGAGCCAAGAACATGATGAGGAGAATTATAGCAATTGAGATGAGTGTAAACAACAAATGGTTTTCACCGTTGCCCTGTGAAAGAAATGGCACGAGCTTCGTAATGTTCTTTACGCTACTTTTCCAAATTCTTTACGCCACTTTTCCAAATTTAAATAACCTATAACAGATGTAATATTACAAGAATGAGCACTGAGATGTGAAATGAGGTTCTCTCTTTTGGCCGATTGCCCAATAACCAAAATCCCATTTTTATACAATGGCAAAAGGTCAGCATCTATAAAAGTGGTGAGGGTTCAGCAAGTGGTCAACTGTGACAAATATAACATGAGGATTATACTTGATATGTGAGATCAAATCATAGGTCTGTCTCATACACCTACGTGATATGTGACTATATTTCTTCTTTTAGACCCACGTATCATACTACAGACCTGTCAGATAGTACCAATATTTTCTTTGGCTGAATTCTCACCTTTGCCTTTATTTGTGCCTCAGTGGGCTTCAGCTGGTTTTCAATCAGCTGGATCTTTCTCAGCATGGGCGCCTGGGCCTGCTTCAGGGCAGAAAGCTGCCTTTTGGCCTCGTCTCGCTCCTTCTTCACTCCCTCAAGCTCCTTACGGGTGGTCTCATACTCCTGTAATCAGAGGGGAACAGGGACAGAGCTAACACAGTGTTTGTCTCTTGATCTCTCTACAGAGTGTTTCATTTCAATCACTCACCACCCATGGTTTCTTCTTCCCCAGCAACTCAATCACGTCCAGATGTCTCTTCTTTTCATAGTAACGGTTCACATCATGTTTGTTCCTCTCGTTCCTCTGCTTGGCCTTCTCTAAGAAGCTGGCCTTCTCCTTCACAACGTTCTACAGAGAAACAACACAACCAGCAACATTGAAAAACTTCTTCTTTTTTTTTTTTTTACATTTTTAATTAATCATTTCTGTCTATGGTGTAGCTGTGATTTTGTTTTGTTCAATACTTTGTTCAAGACATTTAAAAAATATTATATGTCTCTTTCATATGCATTGATTCTTTAAAAAAAAGTGTAAAAAAAAAAAAAGTCAAATATTTTTCCCTAACCAGGACACTCCTAAACATAAACACACTGACACAAACTCATGACATGCTATATACATCCATATAAGCTGCATGTTCACCTCCAGTTCTCGCTCTTTCTTGCGGAAGTTTTTGAGCTCACAGTGGTATTCATACATCTCTGGTGGCCCCACTGACTTCTCAGTTGCCTCCAGCAACTCAATTTTGGACATCTTGGCAAACTCTCCCACTTTTTCCTGCAGGGACAAACCAACCACATAAACAGGAAGGAGGGAAACAGTGAAACACAAATAATTAGGTAATATTGATGAAATATTAGCATTTTTACTATTTGTATGATCAAAAACATGTCCATCATATCAACAAGCTGTCACATTGCTTAAATATTGAAAGTTATGTTTGAAAAAAAAAAGAGAATAAAAATGATGAATGAGATATACAATAAATCTTTAACAAAACTGCACAAATAACACCTGCACTGTGCAACTATCCTACAATTTCACAGCAATAATTAAGCAGACTGAACTCCACAGAAAATGTTTAGCAGCACCAGTGTAGCCTTAGTGAGAAACACGTACCTGAGGCAGAAACTGGCAAAGGTTGCTGACTTGGATACAGAGAGCTTTGACCTCCTCTTCCACTGCTTTCTGGTTGCAGTGTCGTCCATTCAGCATCCAGAGAGACTGGTTATTCTCCACATGGATCTCTCTGTTAATTATTACATTTCCATCGTTCTTGTGCCTGGAGTAAGAAAAAGAAGTTTGAATCTGCATCAATATTTCTTTCAATGAATTCATCAAGAATTTCCTAATAAATAATAAAATAATAATAATAATTTCACTTATCTAGCAGCGTGTGTATCTACAAACTGCTTAAAACAACTTACAGTTCAATCTCAATAGATCCTTTAGTGCGGCCGCGTTTCACATAGAGGCCAACCTATACAGAAACAAAAGCAGCTTTAATAAATATCAATCATCTTCAGAATTGCAATTCATTTACATATCAGCTGACAACGGTGCCATGATTTGACACAAACGTTCAAAGGATTTTAACCTAATATTGACTATCTGGAAAGTGCTGAATATAAGCTTCGACAAGTTCAGAGAACATCTACCAGTGTTGCTCTGCAGTTTACCTTGTCCCCTCTGCCCAGGATAGCAGTTTTGCCAGCCAGACCCAGACAGATGGCACACACAATGCTGGACTTGCCAGTTCCATTGGCTCCAACAATCATGTTCAGGTTAGGTCCAGGATACACCACAGAGTAGTCATAGGTCCTGTCAGAGTACAAGGTTTTAGAGCAGAGGTGGGACGGATTAGCTGAAATAAAGACCACCTCCCACAACATAGATAATTACACTTTTGTAAAGTAATATGTACATTTTAGGGAAAATGAGCAGTACTAGTATTACTATGCCATATTTAAGGACGTGGCAACTGCTTGGACTTCGACTCAAGACAAGGCTTGGATTTGACCCTCAAAATCTTAAGACTGACTGGTACTTAAGGACAAACATGAATGAATTAAGGCATGAAATGCTCCGATTGGAACAATAATGTTTACTATTTAGTTTTGCCACAAAATAGTATGATTATACCACATCAGTTTCAACATGCTGGACACAAGATGTTTCCTACTTCACATACTACAGTTTGTTCGCAGCACTAAAGGCTTCAAGTTTCCGCATCACACTTTTATAAGCTATATTTGACCACAATTGGCTTGAAACTAGTGGTGATGTCCCAAATCATGCTCGAGTCCACTCTTAAAAGTCTGATTTTCAGTGCTCAGAGAACATGTGAAAACAGCCATCTAGTGTCAAACTCTGCACATGCATAATTCTGCACAGTAAAGCTCAAATATCCTACTGTAGGAACAAGAAACAAACACAAGAGGGGACTTATATCTTATTTGTGTTTTCGTGGTCTGTCCTGTGTTAGCTTGCCTCCAGCAGGCTCCGTGGATTCACGACAGGTTAATGTTCATTTAAAGCTTCTTAACAGCGCTAATATAAGTGTGCAAAGTTAACCATGTGTTTTCCATCAGTCTGTATCTGTGTCCACTCGGTGAGGCTCTGTCTGGGGAGCAGCTGACTGACAGCCGCCGTGAAGTTAACTTACAGGAAGTTTTTCATGGTGATGCGGAGGATGGACCCCTCCACAAAATGCTCCCCTTCTTCAGCTCCGGGCCGCTGACTGCCAGGCAGCATGTTGGCTCCGCGCTGACTGGAGGTCTGATTGGCGGTGCTGTCATGACTGACCCGGGGTCTCTTCCTGGGCTCCGACATGGCGAACAACAACAGGTGAGCTTGTTCACCCTCGCGCGCTTCGCCCGGTAGTTGCCCACAGCTTCTCCTGACAGCTGATTGGACGACCCGGGTCACGTGTGTACACAAAACTGACGACATCATAACTGTTCACGCACATTATCGCGAGACCTTAGTACACGTCCTATGATTCACGATTACGTAATTATACTTCAATTGAACCCAAACTAACCCTTTCTACATCTGTTTACGTTCATTATTGTTTACAGTCTTTGAAGCAGGCAGCTTAATTTAAGTTTTTTTTTACTTTATTGAACAGACTGCATATTACAAAATGGCATACAGCTTGAAACCAGGTAACAAAGGCATGACATAAGACATCAATAATATAAAGGTTTCTTCAAAAAAAGAAATACTGTACATAAAGGTGTAAATAAAAGCACTTCTCATAGATAAGACATTTTTGGAAGACTTAATAATAATAGTAACTTTATTTGGTATAGTACCTTTCACAAAGTTCTTCACAGAATACAAAAATACCATAAACAAAATAAACCCAAAGGCAATAAAAACATACAATAGCAACAAGAACTAAATTAAAATATAACAGTCCATAAAAATATAAAAAATAATACCACAGGCAAACAGAGGACATTCAAGAGAGACAAGCACTAAAAACAATTTTAAGTGAGAGAAAGGCCAGATTAAACAGGTAAATCTTACTTTTTAAGAACCTCTACAGAGATTGCAGATTGTAAGCGTAAAGGTAGAGAGTTCCATAGTATTGGAGCCACTACTGCAAAGGCCCAATAACATTTTGTTTTCAGGCAGGAGTGAGGGACAACCAGTAGGCCTTGGTCAGCAGACCTCAATGACCTACTGGGTCTATATGGACACAGTCACATGAGTACTCTGTTTCCTGATGATACAGGGCTCTGTAAGTAATTACAAGAACCTTAAAATAAATTCAGAAACTGATGGGGAGCCACTGTAAAGAATATAAAATGGCTGTAATGTGTGACCTCCTTAATAGAGTCAAAGTTTCTCTTCAGCTCAGTTTAAAAAAACAGGAGGTGCCGAGACTTACTGAGTTAACATTTATGTATGTAAATTGCAGCAAAAAACAAATCTTCCTTAATCAAAAACACAAAAGACAACTTCTTTAAAAGAAAAACAAAATTCACTGACAAAATATCTATGAATAAAGCTGAAAACCGCAGACAAAAATGTGTCAGTGTGGATGTGAGACCAAAACCGATGCATAAAGGTTTCCATGCTGGTTTCACTAAATGTAAGCAGGTATGTATGTCCTTTTTGTATTTAAGAAGAAATTAATTAGCTTGGTGTGTGACCATATCACACTGAAAGGCACTCATCTTCTTGTTGTGACTAGATTAGGGAGGTGTCCTTTAAATTTAGACATAATTCCTACCTTGTAAAAGATTAAAAAGGAGGGGGACTGTGGATTTTAACTAGAGGTTTTCTAAAGGTCAGAGTGAACAGCAGGAGAAGAACTTGACTATTAGCCTAATCTGTTCAGTGTCATTAAGTTTTCACAGGGGAAGATACACGATGATACAACATACTGATAATCTGGAGTGAACTCTACAGTTATGAGGTAAATGTTTGCTGCACTGTAGACACAGAGAGGAGCTGGGGGTGGCTCCTTTGTTCTACAGCAGCAGTGTTTCTGCAGCTAGATCAGGCCTCTAATTAGCCTGTAAGGGCTCCTAGCTGCTTGTGGTTAGATCAGAATCGCCTCTTTACTCAGTGTCCGTCGTGAAGTTCGGGGGGTGAACCCCAAACTCACCCTGGACTAGTATATCTGATCAACTCATCACATCTGAACCACACCGTGCAGCGTGGAGGCCCCTAAGCTTAAATACGTGCTGCTGCTCAGTGCCGCGGAGGCTGCAGAGCGTCTTTCCTATCATCTCCAGTCTGAGCAGAGGCCGAATCAGACCGGATCAAATAAGATCACTGTGTAGGTTTTTAAAGATATACACACTCACACACTCAAACATTCAAACATTCAAACAATCACCACTCACCACTCACCACTCACCACTCACCACACACACACACACACTCCTTTCAGCCGCCATTCACACTGTGAAAAAATAACTTCCGGGTTGTACTTAAAGCTCACGGCCGCGTTGCATCATGGGATAGTAATGTAGAAACTATGTCGCCCTCACGTGGTCATAAACATCATGTGTTTATCTTTTTCTTCTTTGCCTGAAAGTTCTTCCTTCAAATGTAGAAATTGTAGTTTAACAACTGCATAAGAAGAACCCATAATGCATTATAGTGCATAACGAGTATGTAGTAATTGAAAACACTATATTACAGTTAAATGGTATCTGTGAGTTTGTTTACTCTTTCATTTGTTTTAAATGAATTAGATTCTACAAAATATGGTGTATTACAGCATAAAATGCTTTTAACAACATACAATCACAAAATCTATGATTTGATGTTGGTTCGCCTGTTGTTGGAGCCTCTCTCAGCATTAATGAACTCACTAGTGGAGGAGTCTATTGGTATGGTGCCATGCTAGGTTGGTTTTAAGCTGCATTTGTGTCTACCACAATTAACTAATCTAGTATCCTGTGCCCCGTGGGGGTTGTGAGGTAATCTTGAATGCCGTAATACCACTACTGACAACTGCGAGGCAGCACATTGAGTCTGTGGATCCTCCGTGTCAACAACAATATGTTGGTCTTGAATGCTGAGAAGAAACAGACAACAGAAAAACTGTTGTGAGGAGGTATGATTCTTTTCACAATGGACTAAAAAAAGGAATAGAAAGAGTGGACCTCTGCCATCCTGCCATGGAGGGGTTAAATGCAAAAAAAGTGAGTTCTTGCAAGTTGTTTTCTTATAGCTTTACTGTCTGGTGATTGAAAGGTCATTGTCTGGTTTGGTGGCCATCTGTCAGAGGTTTAGTTGACTTCGGTCAAGTCAAGTTTAGCCTCAGTGAGTTTACGGTCCTGACTGATTCTGATTTCTATGTGGCTGATAGACTTCAAATCCCTCCTCACATTATGTAGATCATGGACAAAAATTATAAGGACACTGTCATTAGGAAATATCTTTCAGATTAGTATGATCAAAATGATTGAATCAGAAGCCACAGCAACATTGTTACAGTCTACGTTCTCTGTCGCTGTTAAGTAGTGGCCTCATGAAACTGCTTTAGTTCAGTGAGTGAGACCTATCAAACACAATATTTACTTGCTGAGGAACTTTTATCCTCATGAGCATCACGCTGCTTTTTATGGATACTTGAATTCTCCCTGGATTCTCAAATATTTTAGTCACTTCAGAAAAATGATGGAGCCACCAGTAAACATGTGACATATCACCAGTCATGTGAAAACATTGCTGTTCCCATTTTAGTGATTTTCATGTTTTAACATAATTCAAAATCTTGGGTCACTAGGGTTTATAAAACTTTCTAAACCTGGAGGTATGAACCTGAAAATACATGATGAGGCCAAAGAGAAACTATATTTATCCTACAACAGGTCAGAGTGCCTGTGTTAGAGCAAAGGATAAGTTGTTGACAAGCTGAGATCAGGCAGAGTGATTTTGCTGGAATCCATCCCAGCTCTGAAGGACTGAAACAATGGATTCTATCACGTCATGCACTCATCAGGTTATCTCCCAGCTCAGCCTCTCTGCAGGGACTTGAGGAGGGTTTTATATATATAGGAACAGTAAAATGCACAATCAAAAACACAGTTTGAGGATCAATATATCTGTCTGTAAGGAAGTTTTCAACAAAAATGTGTCGTCACTTGGTATGTTTGACTTTGTTTGAGTGAGACACTGCTCACAGCAGCAGTCTACCATCTGCTCTTATAATGATCGTGTATGCTGGTTATCTGGTTTCAGTGGGTGCGGCAGAGATATCTGCTGGGTTTCAGTAGGATGTCATGCAACCTCCTCATGTTTGACCAAGGACAATCCTATTGTGGCCAAACTTGCACTTTTTGACAGGCTGACAGAGCTGTTACATCACCTTTGTGCTCCAAGCAAACACAGCTCACCTGCTTAACCAGCAGCACAGCGGGCACTGTCTGTTTTAGTTCTCATCTAATTATACCATCTGTCCAATCAGTTGAAGATCAAAATAAAGAGGGGGCACTGTTACTCACACATTTGGTTTGGCTAGTGAGTGTGACATAATTTACTGTTCAAGCTACTAACAGGAATTCTCCCGTTTTTTCCTCTTTCACATTTTCTAACTCTAAATATTCACAGAAACCAGGATATGGACATCACAGAAAAGGTATCTTGATGCACAAATACTGAACAAAAATGGAAAACCCATACATTTTATGATACAGCAAATGTATTATCAAATGATTAGAAGACTTGATTGGTGGAGTTATCAATCAAGTGTTACCAAGCATTTTACCTATCATATAGACGAGTCAGATTATCTATTTGAATGACAGATTGGTCTATCAACCAAATGTTTGTTTGATAGATTACAGTTATATGATCATCTTTAGAAGTATTTAGCTAATAGAATAAATCCAGACTGGTTCTGTTATGATTTTGTAATAACAGATTTTCAGCTTGTGATTTTTCCTCCCAAAAAGGATTCATATTGTTTTGAAAATAATGTCACCAAGTTATCATTTTTGAAGTTATCATTGTGTTTTTCTCCTATTAACTATTTTTGACTGTCATTTTGTGACTGAAATTATATATTAAATACTCTTTCAATTAATAACTGCTTCCAGAAAAGAATCGAACATTTAACTATTTATTTACAATTATTTTAGTAGAATTTATTAGATATGAGGGGTTTAAAGTTAAAGTCAGCTGTTTCATGTTCCTCAGAGACCTCTGTTGGCCATTCGCCACTGTCCCATCAGTCCCCAGCAGACTGCAGCGGTGAGGACATTATACCCAGAAAACTGAATGGCTCCTCAATGGAGATGCCCAGCCACCAGAACCTGCATCGGGAGCTGCTGCTCAGCCATAAACGGTACTGGCTCTACTTCCTTTCTTAATGTACTAATTCATGTTCTTAATAACTAACTGTGACTTTAACTGATGGTTCAGGGGCTTGCTGCCGGAGGAGAAGCCGGAGCTGAAACGAGTGTTGGAGCAGCGCAGACTGGAGCTGCACAAGGAGGAGGAGATGGCACAGCGGCAGCCCTCGGATCTGGAGATGGAGCTCCGCAAGAGGCAGCAGAAGCTGGAAGAGGTCAGGGGCATATACCACATAACTGAGAGACACTTCATACTTTTCAGTTTAAGTTTTTAGTTCGGTTTTACATAAAAACACAATTTTAAAATACAATGCATTGTCAAAGATCAAACCAGTAGCCCCTAGCCTTTTTAGTTTGTGACCTCCTCGGTAAAAACTGTTTGTTTGGGGTCCCTTGTCATGTTTTAGATGTCTATGAGCTGTCTGCAGTTCCACAAAAGAGAGATTCCCCCTTTAAACTTCTCAGATGGTTTTATTTAAACAACTGTTCAAGGCCCACAGGGGTAAACTTTTCCAATATTTCACAAAAAAGAGAAAAGATTAGAGAATAATCCAAAAATAAATTCAAAAATTTTCATCAATCCATTTTCCGCCACTTATCTGGGGCCAGGTCATGGTGACATTAGGCTGAGTAAGGAAATCCAGGCAACCTTCTCCCCAGCAATGCTCTCTAGCCCCTGCTGGGGGACACAAGGCATTCCCAGGCTGGGAGAAATATGTAATTCCTCCAGTTTATTCTGAGTTTGCTCCATGATTTCCTACCTGTTGAACGTGTCCAAACAGGGGACATCCTAACCAGGTGCCCAAACACTCTTCAGAGGAGACTAATTTCAGCCGCTTGTATACGTGATCTCATTCTTTCAGTCACCACCCAAAGCTTGTGACCATAGGTGAGGGTTGGACTGTAGACCAATTTGTAAATTGAGAGCTTTGCCTTCAGGCTCAGCTCTTTCTTGACCACAATGGTCCAGTACAACACCTGCATTACTGCTGATGCTGCACCGATCTGCCTGTCAGCCTCACGCTGCATCTTACAATCACTTGTGAATAAGACCCTGAGTTACTTGATCTCCTTCACTTGGGGCAGCAACCCAGAGGGAGCAGTTAACCTTTTTCCAGCAGAGCACCATGGCCTCAGATTTGGGGGTGCTGACACTTATCCCAGTTGTTTCACATTCAGCTGCAAAACATCCCAGTGCCTGTTAGAAGTCATAGTGTGCTGAAGCCAACAGAATTGCATAATTTGTAAAAAAGCAGAGAAGCAATCCTGAGGTGCCCAAGCTAGAAACTCTCCATCCTCCAGCTGCGCCTTGAAATTCTGTCTGTGAAAATCACAAACAGTATAGTGACACGGGACAGCCCTGGTGGAGCCCAACACCCACTGAAAAAAGGTCTGACTTACTGAATGAATGAAAAGAATGTGAACACAGCTCTCATAGCAGTTGTATAATGACCAAACAGCTTGCAATGGCTTAAGTATTCCTGCAAGGGTCAAGAGCTGGTCCACTGTTCCACAGCCAGGACAGAATCTGCATTGTTCCTCTGAATCAGAGGTTCGATAATTGGCTGGAGCCTCCTTTCCAGTATACTGCCATAAACTTTCCTTGGAGGCTGAGTAATGTGATTCCCTGGTAGTTGGAGCCCACCTTGTCCCTTTTTTTGAAAATGGGAACTACCATCCTGGTCTGCCAGTCCACAGGCCTGGTCCCCGATCTCCTTGCAACATTGAAGAGGCATGCCAGCCATGATAGTCCAACAATGTCCAGAGCCTTCAGCATCTCAGACTGAAGCTCATCCACACCTGGTGCCTTGCCACTAAGGAGCTATTTTACTACCTCAGAAACCTCTGCCAGGGATATAGGTGAGACTCTCCCTCAAAATGTTCCTTCCACTGTCCGACAATGTCCCCAGTCGAGGTTAACAGCTCTCCACCCCTGCTGAGAATAGCCTGAGCTTAGCCCTGCTTCCACTTCCTCAGCTGTCTGACGGTTTGCCAGAACTTCTTTGAGGCTGACCAAAAGTCCTTCTCCATGGCCTCCCCAAACGTCTGACACACCTGGGATTTTGCTTCAGCAACCACCTGAGCTGCTACCCTTTTAGCCCTTTGGTACCCATTTGGTACTTCAGGAGACCCTGAGCCAGCCAGCCCCTAAAAGCCTCCTTTTTCAGCTTAATGGCCTCCATCACTGTTGCCTGCCAACGGGATCCTGGGTTGCACCGGGCACAGGCATCGATGAACCTCCCGGCCACTACTCTGAGCAGCTGCCTCCACAACGGAGGTCCTGCACATGGCCCACTCAGATTCCATGTCCTGGTAGGGAAGAAGCCAGTGCTAGTGCTAGTGCTAGAGCTAAGAGGTAGAGCAGTACCAACTAGATATATTTGGGCTGACCTCTATGCACAGGATCAGTTCTGGAAATAAATTCTTGGAGGGGCTGGACTCTCTTCTTTTCTGGATTTGCCCAGGTTGAGATATGCTGGGTGGGTGTGAGGACACTCGTGTGTCCCCGGCTGAGTGCAGCAATGTTGGAGTTCATCCTGCAGAACGAGAGGGTCCCTTCTCTTGTGACTACAAGAAAACTCTGACTGTTGTCTTTGTGTATGCACCGAACAGCAATTCAGAGTATTGAGTAGGATTTGTTATTATAGTAGGAGTATATTTACATTACTCTGATGTTACTAGGATCTGAAGATTTCTCTTACCACTGCCATTACAAACATATCCATATTAAAAGTGTCAGTGGCTGACATTTTGTGTCAATATTAATGCAGTGTTACATCTGATCATGTTTATAGCCAAATATACAATATTTTTTATAGTTTTCCAGCTCAAGTCTTGTTACACTGAATAAGGTTTTTGAAACAGCATTTAGACCACATAGGAATAGGACATTAACGCACTCCATTTAAACTTGGTGATGTAAATTTCAATTGGTAGTAATATTATACTATTGCTTGCTTTGGTCACAAAGGATGACATTAACTGACTCGTATTTTGTTTGTCCAGTACGAGCAGGAGGAGATCAGACGGAGGGAGAACCAGCAGAAGATCCCAGAGTTTGTTCGGGTGAGGGACAACCTGAGACGCACACAGACGTTTGAGCATTGAGGCCCTGAGGCCCTGAGGCTCCCACCAGCCCCTGCAGCATCTCACCATGGTGGCCCTGTACTATGTTCACTTCTGTCTCTTCCCTGATATTAAATTGTGTTTTGAGATATCAGATACTGTATAAGGAATCATGCACACCAGGAAACACATGATCCATATTTAGAAATGTCTTCTTCGAACTTTGTTTTGTTTCTGATGAGGGAGGGTTCATATTTATTCCAAACTATGTGAAGCACTATTGGCTCTGGGAAAGGTACTACTGTTTGAGAGGCTTGATATTTTTTATGTTTTTTATCGTCATTATACTATTTATTTTTTCAAATCCACTTCTTATACTTCTTCCTACATTAAAGCAACACAAGACTGTTTTATTGTTTGTTCGGCGGAAGGGCCACATCTGTCACGCAAGCCTAATTAGTTACTTTCTATAAGACCACTATCTAAGCGATTGCTAACAGAGAACTGTTTTGTATCAACAGAAATCAGAACCAAACATTGTACATCCCCTCAGTGTTACATATTTGCATGTTTGTTTATCTGTTTCTGTCATGACTTTTGATTTTTAGTGTGTCCGTGTGCTGTGGAAATAAATGGTTTGCTTATGGTTTGCACTGTTTTGTTGGACACAGTTTAAAGCGCAAGGGATTGATTTGTATGCAGTTCTTCTCCCTGAGGACTCTCACGGTTCTTTCACATGGTTATGGGACTTTGTTTAATTTGCTGATCTTTTCATTCCATCACGGGACGAGAAGAGAGAGCAGGCCATCTGGAGGAGGCTTTTCAGGATATATAGCCTATAGGAATACCCATGGGCCTGGTTAAAAGGCACTGGAGACATTTGGGATGGTCAGGGAAGCCACCGACTGGAAGAAAAAAAATGAGCCTGTTTGCTGTTCCACAATTACATTTAGGTTATTTTATTAATTAATCTAAAACACAAAGAAACCCAAAGTGCTACACATAATTAGAGGCAGAGTTCAAAACATTTTTTTTTGTCCACAAGCCAAATACCTAGATAATGTTCAAATTTTACCAACTACTCTTTTTTTTGGCATGAAGCAAAAATATTAGCCACTGGCATATTTTACCAGCATTTGACTTGTGCTAATTACAGTATGAGCCCTGATCAGAGGTTAAAGACCTATTCAGATCTATGGCTTAAAACAATCGACATCACATTGTAAAGCATGAGTATAGTTAAAGTTTCTCATACAAGTACAGAGGTATTATCAGCTAAAGTTACTGTATCCATATTAAAATCAATAATTTTGTTTTCTGAAGGTTGTATAATTACATACAGTATATATTACATTATTAGAGCTGATTCTAAATAGCCTACTTCATGTACTGTTGCTGGGTAGCATTATCTGCTAATAGAGGTTTTAAATCTTAACCTGCTAAGAAACTATATAACTGAAACATATGTAGTAGAGTAAAGGTATATACAGTAGGCTACTCCACCTAGAATATACATAATAATATAGAATTAAATGTAAATATTAAATGAGGTACTTCAAATTTGTACTTAAGTGCAGTCATTCATTAATACAATCATGAATAAGGTAAGCAAAAGTCATTTAAAAATCCAAATTAACAAATGAAATACCATCAATTAAACAAAAGAATTCTAATCAGCACAAGCAGGTCAAATATTTAGCTTAATATTAATTAGCCAGTTTCCTGTGTATGCACAACAATAATCAGCCATGAAAAGTACATCTGTCTCCACCATATAAAAAGTATTACTGTATGAATAGTATGAATTAATGTATTTTTGGATCTTTGAGAGTGGATGACTGACCTACATAGTTTGTTTTTCATCATCATGGCGGATGGAAGTGTAATTTTGTTCAGCACCACTTCACTTGCCAGCAGTCCTGGGTACTTTTTTTTAATTTACCAAAACTTGTCTCTTCCCCCTCCCTCTGTTCATCGTTTGTGCCTCCTTTTGTACCAGCAGGCTCCACAATAAGTCGTGTGCTATGTCAATACGCAAAGCGTGTCTGGAAAGTCAGCAGCGTCGGACCAAACCATTTGAAAACAGCTCGGGGGTCGCTAGCACCAAAGAATGTACCTTTCCAGTTTAAAGCTTACATTATTTAAATAATGTTTTTTTTTAAGATTAAAGTGAAGGAAAATACAGGCTATAAAGTAAATATAAAAATCAATTAGTGAGTAAATAAATACCTTAACAAAAAACATTATAACGCCTCCCCCTACAAAGTAAAAGTGGAGTTGACTGGAACAGATGTCCCAGGCGCCGCTCTCGCTTCAGAGCAGAGAAAGTCTGAAGTGCTCCACAGTGGGGACGATGCTGTAAAAGAGAAGATAAATCACTACAGGGTAAGTACACATGGTTTTCATTAGTTCAACAACATGATAGAAAGAGAAAACACCGGGCAGGTAATGGGCAGCAATATTAGTACATCCAGGAGTCAGTGTGCCAGGTGGTGGATGCTGTTATAAGTCGCTAAACTTTTAATTATGTGTAAATATATGGTCAAACAACAAATTACACATTTTTGTACACAGTGTGTGATGGTATATGTCATTATTGAAAGTGTTTGGTCTTCTTTAGTGGTGAAAATATGTATATTTTACACGATCTGTAGCTAAATAGTGAGAATTAGCCTACCATTTTCTGCTAATCTCCATTTAGAGAGGATATAACTTTCCCTCAGTTATAGTCATTTTTTCTATGATTAAAAATTTCACCTACAAAACATATGATCAGCTAATACGGTGCATTGCTGTTTTAAGGTACGCAGTAGTTTGTAATAGTTCAAATAAGCTCATTATCGACCAACCAAAACATTAAGCTGCAGTTTAAATGTACATTTTAGTGCATCAAAAATGATAATTCATTGTAGTTATATCATATATAGTCTGCATAATGAGCACTCTTACTTTGGATACTTACAGTACATTTTGTTGCGCTTTTACTTAAATAAAAACTCAAAAGAAGGACTTTTAATTGTAATGGGATATTTTTGTGGTACTCTGTGTAAAATAATGTTATGCATATAAAAAGGGTAAAATCCCACAGTATTACAACTATCAGACTAAGCAATTATGAGTAATGAATAATCAGCAGCTGTGCTGGATGATTGTGTTGTGTTTTTGCAGTTTAATGACATGTGCACCATGACTGTGAGCAGGTTGCTTTCACAGATCAACAACACTGTAGGACTATTATGTGTGGCAACAGGCCAGTCAGCAGCAGTTGTTTGTGCTCACAGTGGCAGAATAAACATAATCTCCTACAGTCCACGTGTTGACAGACATGCGGTGCTACAGTGGTGCTAAAGACAACACCTCGGTGTTGTTATACCCCAGTTCTTTTGTCAACGGTGGGCACTTGTGGGTGAAAAGCTGCAACCACTTCCTGCCAGCGCCCTGGGATAACCATCAGTGTCCATTCAGAGGCCTCAGAGTTGATGACTCAGAGGGACAAGGTGTCACGATCCACAGCCGGCCCTTCAGCCTCTGGGGAACAATGGAGCATCTTTTCTTGCTCTCTTTATTTACGCTGTCGCTGGGCTGCGACTGAGCTGGTGTGTCTGGTCAACATATGGCCTCCAGTGACTGAGAGCAGGCTTGTGTGGTGCTTATTACCCTTGCATTGTCTCTGCTGGAAAACAAGACCCCTGCACTACCAAACAATTGACAAAGCAAATAGGCTGTCAGTGTTTGAGTCTTTGATACAGCCTCCTCATAACTGTGACTTTTGATCTTCATGTTATCACAGCCTGCTGTCTTCATTTTGCTGCAGTCTATGGAGTTTCCAACATCAGCACTGTTTCTTAAGACTGACTCCAGTGGCGCGCTTTGTAACACAACACCTAATTTTTTTTCTCCTGCCGCTCCCCCACATTGATGCCCCCTTTTTTTCTCCAGCAGCCCATATTGTGTACAGAACGGATCTATTCTGCTGAATGGATTTTGGCTTTTCATCAGACTCTGAAATAAGGCATGCTGTAAAGTCATTTGGTTTCTTCCATAGTATCAGCACTCAGTGGAGAATCTTAATCACAGGGTTTCGAACAGGCCTTGGTCTGGTTTCAGGCATCCCTCGCTGTTTCCTCGGTGAGGCTGGTCCCTATTGGTAATTCCAGGGCCGACCACAGTGGTAATGAGCACAACGTTCCAGGACATCACAGCTCCAAAGGCTCATGGGAAAGGGTGGGTGGGGGGAAGTCTGGGAGACAGTAAATCCACATCATTATCTCTTGCCATAAACACCCACTTCCGTAGATGTTACATCGCCACGGTCCGGTGAGCAGCGAGGATGGGTGGGGTGGTCCGCTCCCATCCCTGACACTGTTCCTAGATAGTCCTTATTAGTGGTGATCACACACACCGCAATTAAGATGTTATGACTACATCAATCAAGTCCTGCTGGGTGGAGACTGTACTATCAACGGCTAAACTTTCAGGAAATGGATTCCTGCTACGCTCCATCAAGAAAAGTATTGTTTCTTGGCTCTCCCTAACTTTATAAATTCAACACTCCCATGTCTCCAGGTTTTTACGCAAGCTATGATGAATGGCATCAATGTCTTAGCATTAAGCTGCAACATCTAATGAAATCTGCTGTTTTACCCGAACCCAACCACCGACCCACCCACCCACCCACTCACTCAGCCGAGACCTCCGACCACAGACGTTGTGAAAGTCTTCAGAGAGTTATGGGGTGTAAGTGGGTAAAAATCCCACATTACCCTGCCTGTCTCTGATTACCAAGCCGGATTCCTGTTGACGTCTTTAGATTGCTGCAAGCCCCCGTCCTTGCACAGTAAAAACTCAGCACTGTTCCTCTCACTGTAGCCTAGTCTCAATATTTGGCCCGACAACGCCGCTCGGCCAGAAGCAGAGTTGTCAGCAGATATTGCGCCCACAGCAGATTATTGAGGCGGGTTGGTGGATACAGGCCCTTTGTTGCACTGTTGTTTTACTGAGTTGAGCTGCCTGTGCTTCATTGTGCTACCGGCTGCTCTAAGCTGCATCAGTTCACATGAGTTGCTGTGGTGAAAGGGTCAGGCCTATGGGATACACAATAATATCCTGTTAGAGGAGGCTCGGGCTCTGTGTCTTCCTGGTCCCTACAGGAAAGAACTTGATATCGATCTCCAAACACAGAGGATGAGACAGGAGCTGAGGATTACACACAGCAGCCTTTAGCAACACACACATTCATCATCCCTGTGCCTGTTTTCGTGTCCAGACAATTTACTTCTCATATGAGTTTTGCTTACATGATATAAACTCAGAGGCTGCTCCAGGACCAGGAGTCACCCAGTTTATGAACTTTTTATGAATGTGCAGCATTGAAACAAGGCGAGCCAACAACATCCTTTTAATCATGTTAGCCGCCGTAACGTTGTCTCTTATGATCTGCTGGCCTTTTTTAGGAGAAGTCTAGAGTGGTGGCATGACATGTGAGACCCAGAATAAATTAATTGACCTAAAAAAAGGAGAAAATAAAGGCAGCATTTTCTGGGAAGTTCTCTTTCATACCCAGGCGATTTCACCAAATCAGCCACAGACCTCCTGGCCTGGTTTTAAAAGCCTCGACTTATCCCCAGATGTTATCTCCAATTTATTGTCATTGTTTTCTGTTCTTGCTGTCGTTCCTCTCCGCATTTGTTTTGTTTTGTTTATCGTCAGTCACATGTTCGGAGGAAAACAACAATGAGACAGAGCAGGCCATAAACATGAATTGTGCTCGCCTGTTTGTGAATGTGTGTTTATTGAAATGGACAGCGTTGCACAGGAGTCAGCAGGGCCCTTGTGATCTGATGCTGCGTGGACAAGCCCAGCATTGAGACATTCTTCCACTTCAAAGCCCCCAGAGGGTTTTCTGGACACTGGTTGAATGGGAGCTGAGGGAGGGGTGTGTGGGGGGAACAGGTGCAGTGCATGAGTGGGGTAATTCCCGCTGCCATCTGCTTTCTTTTTCGGGGTCTGGGCTCTTTAAACGCCCTCTGACACGCCTCATGGAGACACACTCCCCCAGCCAGCCGCGCCGTGTGCCCCGTCGCCATGGCACCACGATTCGGATTAACCCCCGCACATGTGCTGAGTCAACCGTGGGGGTCTGCCTCTTTTGTGATTGAGCATGGGAGGGAGAAAGAGGTGGAGGTGGAGGATGAGGAGGAGGAGGGAGGAGGAGGGGATGGAGAGCTGCATGCATAAGTGTGTGAAAGGACACTCGCCAGCCTTTCACTTTTGTTAAGTGAAGCAGCGGGGGTGAGCATGAATGAAGCCATGTGGAAGGACACCACAGGAGAATATTGATTACTACTAAAAGTGATCAATCTAACTTTCACTAATCTTCTTTTAACAGGTATTTCTAAAAAAAAAACAGAAACAACAACTTCAGAGCAGTCAAGATGACAGCCATGGAGAGCAAAGAGGAGATCAGTGACACTGACAGTGGGATTATCTTGCACTCTGGTAAGACAACAACAACAACAACAAACAACAATACAGCATCTGATCTCTACATGCACCATGTACAGAAAACACAATGATGCAACTAGCAATTATTTTTTATTATCGATTAATATGTGTGTTATTTATATGATTATAAGGTTGGTCAATAAGACAATTGCAGAGAGAAGCAGCCTCAAATGTTGTTTTTTTGCTTTCCAACAGTTTACAATCCAAAAATATTCAGGTTGCTGTAACAGTGAAAGAAGTCAGAAAATACTCACATTTAAGAAACTGGAACAAGAACAATGAATCGATTATTATAATAGTTGCTGATGATGTTGATCAACTAATTGTTGCAACTCTAATGCTACTGATTTGAAAATAGTTAGCAAATAAATTGGTACCATATTGTTATGTTTATTTATCTGAGGAAAGAATTCCTCCCTTTTAACAAATTCCTCAGTCACATTCATAATCAAGACAAAAATAAAGTAGTGTAATTGGTCACTAATGTCAGTACACTAGTTTACAGATTTTGCAGATGCAAAAGCAAATGTTTTTTTTAACTTTGTTATCTCAAGGGGAAATTGATTCACAGTGTGGGCTCAAAATAGAGAATGTACGTAATAAAAACTCATTGAAAGACATGGTCACATATGACAGACACCAAAAAGCATGCATAGTATTAAGTCTGTTAAGGCAGCTATTGTGATGTAAAAAGTGTACTATATCCAGTAGAAATAGTCCATTTTATCATTTCTATCATTCTTAGTCATTTTAATTTATATTTGATTCTATGGCTGATATTGATGCTGAAGAGCAAAGCCTGATGTAATATATTTGTGCACTACAGGTCCAGACAGCCCCACATCCCCAGTGAAGGACCTGACCACCCACACCAGAGCCCTGAAACTGAAGCACCAGTCTCTGGAGGAGCGTCTGGAGCTATGTCTGCTGGAGCTCAGGAAGCTCTGCATCAGGGAGGCAGTGAGTAGCTCCTACAATATATCAAATACACACTAGAAAGATATTATTTTGTGCTTTGATTAGATCCGAGGAACATTATGATTGTTTTAAATGAGCGGCTGCTTTTTTATAATCTACACTTTTTTTTTCACAGGAGCTGACTGGTAAACTGCCTTCAGACTATCCTCTGATGCCTGATGAAAAGCCACCTCGTGTCAGGAGGAGGATCGGAGCTTCCTTTAAGCTGGACGAAGGTCTGATCCATCTGGATAAAGAGGTACAGTCCACAATCAGTGTTTACTATTCTTGGTGAGAGAAAGGTCTGAGCAAAAGAGACAATAATTAATCTGATCACACTAAATGTTAAAGCTTGTCTTCATTGTAGGATTCAGAGTTGCAAGAACTGGAGACTGGCTTGGCTCTTCAGCTGCAGATTTATGAGGCGGCCCGCAAACTCTCTCTGGAAGGGAACCTCAGCAAACCCCAGAAGAAGAGCCGTCTGCAGCAGTGCAAGAGGGAGGAGAAGAAAGTGAAGGATCTGCAGGAGGCTGTGTTACAGCACAGGATCAAGAGCGAGTGTAACTCACCGTGCATCAGTGTTGCAACCAGCCAAAACAAAGGTGAGTGAGACTGCTGCCCTCGTCAGGCCAAACTGTGCAATGCACTCAAGAGAGGTTTAAATGACCCCTTAAAAATGTTTCTTTTCTCTGTGCAGATCTGAGCATGTCTGATGACAGCTCCCTGTCTGATGTAGTGGCCCTGGATGATGGTGAGTGAGGACATGCTTTGATTGAGATTTACTAGATACAGTATGTAGGTCAGAGATACTCTGGAGCGATATGATGGTTCAAATGTAATGATTTAACTTTTAATTTACATAAAATCTTCTGACTTTGCTTTTCAGGGTAGTTTGTTATTCAGCTTGAATTCAAGCTGCTGTGACATTTTAAAATTAACCTTAAAATAAATGTGCATCTTTCTTGTTACATTCCTGCCTTGTACTGACTGTTTGATGTCCATTCATAGATGTGGACTCGCCTAGCCCTCTCTCTCCTCCAGTTTTGGGCACCTCCTACTCAGACCCTCTCCAGCTGTCAGCCAAAACCCTGCAGTCGTCCCAGCAGTCAGCGAGTCAACTCAGTGTGGAGTATGAACGCTCTCCCATCCAGAACTCCCCGTGGAAAGAGTCTAGTCTGGACCAGCCGTACGACAAGGCTACAAAACCTCAATCTGCTTGCAGCAGCAGGTCCAGGTACAAGTCTAAAGTATTATATTACACCATCAATATGACCAACACAGAAAACAAAATCAAAGAGATAGATTTAAACAGGTGATGTTTACAGTTTGTTTTCAGGTCTCAGTGCTATTTGGATAAAATACTAATGTGTCACACTAGTACCAACAGTTAGAATTGAAATTTTTATATCCACCTTGTCTTTATTTACATTTCTCAGCTTCCTTTTGAGAGAAAAGTTATTAGTTTAGCTGGACCTGATAGTTTCACCTTGTGTGTGTGTTGCATATCTCATGTCCTTCTCTCTGTTTTGGTTGGTGTGCAGTAGTCCAGTGGGAACCCAGGTGTCTGCAGAGAGCTGCAGGATTCCTCTCTCTCAGTTTATCAAGAACGCAGCGCTGCGTCACAACCACTCCACCAGCGCCCCCTCCACCCCAGAGCTGCATGTACGCCGACAGTACTCCCAGTCCTTCAGGTACACTGAGAACTCATGCCAGACACATCAAGCATGTAATGCACTAAGAGCATAGTAACACATGTATGATTATTTTACAACTGTACATGATTTGTCTACTCAGACTTCCCAAAAGTAAGCCACCTGCTGATGTGGATCGAGGACGAGCCAGGCTGCCGCAGCGGCAATGTGCAACTGATTTCATGGTGCGTTCTCCAGAGTACTCTCCCCTGCGGCCATACCAGTCCAGCTCTGAGGACAGCAGCTCGGAGCACTCCTCCTCCTCCTACATGAGCTCGCCTGGCAGGGATGGACCCACTGATATCCCAAAGCTCTGCCCTCCACCTTACGGATTCCACCTTGGAGCGCAGAAGAAAGAGCTCAACTTCCCCAGCTCACACAAGAACATCAACCAGTTACAGCCCGGTCCTGGCTACATCAGGTCCACAATGGAGGATGGCCCCCTTTCCCCTCGGGACTTGGACGAGGGAAAGTGCTATCTGTCCTCCCCTCCTGTGGCTCGAAGCCTTCATCAAAGACAGTGGCAGGAGGGAGCATCATCCCAAAGGAGAGTGTTGAAGCCCCCCCCACCTTACAACAGGCTGGTGCGAACCCCCTCACTGAAGGAGTATCCAAACCATGCCATCCGGCTGATGCCCAGAGAGATCGTGTCAGAGGAGCTGAAATCCTGGCACTATAGAAATCAGCTCCAGAAGTTACGGCCAGGCTGTGTGGAACAGAGTGTCAAGAGCCCCACTTCACCTCACTTCCCTTCATTTAGACAGGTTTGTACTTTATGTTCCAAAAGTGAAACTCACAATTAGGGCTGGGTATCGGAACTCAAAACCTATAGTAGTATCAACAGCAATAACCCATTTCCAAATAATATCGAAACTTCTCCAGTTAAACAATACCCTCATCCAGTCCAAGCATTCTTCAGTTTAATTTGTGAATTTATGTGATTGGCCCATTGCAGTGGCTACAACCCATACAGTCTGATGATAATGCTTAATTGCACAGTTTTGTAGAGTTATTTCAACAATTTGAACACTTTCAAAATGTATTTGTGTAAAAATGATTCAGATGGGGAGGAGTGGAGGCATTTTTGCACAATTGAATGATTCCATTAACATGATGGGTATCAAATATATAATAAAGCATTGTATTGGTGTCTGTATCATTTTAAGGGTACTGGTATCATAATTTTTTAATGATATCAAGCTGAGAATAATATTGAAATGCACTACAATAAACTATTATGTACAATATCTTTATGTACAGAGTTCATTAATTTCATGACTTTTTGTTTTTGCAGGGTTTGGGTAATGTGATTCTCCAGAGAGCCGCAGATGGGACTCCAGTCCAGTGGTTTGTTGCGGAGGATGCTGAAATTGTGAGCCAGGTGTAGCTGAGACATCTCCTCCTCCTGTAGGATGTTTAGTAGGATGCATGCTATCCCTCTCTATTTATCTCTGTATTTATTAAGTCCTCGGACTCTCTGTGAGATTGTTTGTTGATGCAGAAAACGTGGACCTGTCGGTACCGCGTGAGCACATTTCTATTACTTTTATAATTTAAAACTTATTGTAAGGTGGTATGCCAGTTTTATTTATTTCAAATTGTCTTCTAATAGATGTTTCTAAAGTTTCTGAAGTGAATTAAGGTTTATATGACTTCATTATGTTTAATGGATCTTTAGAACAAACTTGCTGTGGTGTGTGGCTGGCACACAGTTTTGCACATAAAATTCACCTAAAAGTAGTTTTAAAATAGGTTTTCCCCAATCTTAATATAATTTTATATGTATCTATAATTTAAAGTTTCTCCCTTGCGACATTGAGATGTAATACTAGAAAATTTGATATACGTACCTTTTTATATACAGTTCAAATTTAACACCTGTCTAGCCATGACGTGAAGTAAGCTGACTCTTATTCTTTGCTATTAACTTTTATTAATGAATCACTGATGCCTTTAACAGTGAGAAATGTTTTCAGTGCAGTATGGTGCTTTGTTACTAACCAAGTGATTGTATCAGTTTTGATATTTTTTTGTATATTTATAATAAAAAATATGACTGAAAATCAAGTTTGTGGTGTTATTATCTGGAAGGTGGAAGCATTTTCTTCATTAAATTCATAAATCATTTCAAAACACATGCACGAACAAGAACAAGTGTTACATCAAAATATTTAATATTCACATACAAAGAGCTTTCTGGAACACAGATGTTTCAGCTTGTCTGTACACTTGTAGATGAGCATCTCGACCACCTGAATTTCCCTATCTGGGAAAATAAAGTTAACCTTGACCTTGACCTTGACAGTACAGTCACAGAAATTGACCTGTATAATCCAGAAGAAGGGATCATGGCTCAAATGTACCTTCATGAACATTCCACAAAAGGTAAGTCAATGTTAGGACAGAGAGGAGCACAAAGATGTACATGCAGAGGAGCGCCCAGCGACAGCGATACAGCCAGCGAGTCAGAGGCCGATGTCTCCACGTGGCTCCACACCTGAAGAAAAAGTCATTCAGAGTTTGTCTTCAAGAAATAAACATCACAATTATCATCTCCTTTTTAAAATATATATGTTGACTTACGAGCCCACAGACAGCTGCCGGTGGATATTTGTAGTCTTTTTGTCCTTTTCTGCCTTTTTCTTTGATAATGCAGCTTTACTCTTGTGTCTCTGTCGCAAAGTATCCAAAGGGGAACTGAAATAAAGAAGCATTTTCCATTTTCACTACTATTACATTATTCCACTACATGCAAAGTAACAAATGATGGACAAAGTTACAGAGAGCCCTTAATACATTTTTTGAGGGCTATATGGTTTTTTTGTGGAGTCTGCAGGGGATTTTAGAGGCCGCTGTTTGTACTGGTGTTACTAGTAAATGTTCAATTTAGTCACAATCTACTTTATTTGACAATACAAATCAACATTTAAAAAAAAAGATAATAAATATGATGATAATAATAATTCTGTGATGTGAGTCTCAGCCTTACTTTTTGTTCTGTATCTTCCTGGTGGCCACTTGCTTTGATGGAGGGCACTCTGGGTCGGGGGCAGGGGTGGGAGTGGGAGTGGGTTCTGCAGGAAGCTGAGCAGCTGAAGTTTCTTCATCTGGAACAAGTGGCCTGTAAAAACCAGAGAAAAACCAAACCAGATGATGTGCTTTTGCTGATCCAACTCATAACAACACGGCCTGGATATGAGATGTAAACTGTGAGTCTGTAGCCAACCTGTCCTCTGCTGTGCAGCTGTTATCCTTGGTGACGGCGACACAGCTGGACTCTGAGCTCAGAGTTGGAGACGGGCAGGTGAGGGAAGGCTTTTTGCTGGAACCTCCTGCCAGTTTTGTCAACTCTCTCTTTGTCTTCTCCTATAGAGGTTCAGAAGAAGACTCTCATTTGGCTTTTTGGATGATGACTTTAGTAAAAAAAAAAACCTTACCGGGATTTGAATCAGTGATACACTGACCCTTCGACGACAGCAGGGCTAATGGGAAAAGGGAGAGGAGAATATAAATAAAGGCCGACTGAAGACAGAGAGGTAACAACATATATGAGCAAATTAAATTGTATTATAAGCAAAATATCTGCATACATGCTGATGACTTTTCATTTTGCTGTCACCATCCTCTGGCTCTAGAAGAAGAGATACATTTGTCAGTCAGATGTTGCACAGCAGAACAAGACACACACCACGAGACAAGTGATGAGAAACCTGGTGAAGCTCTGTGATCAAGGACGTTCCTGCAGGGGTTCTTCTTGGAATCCTCCATCTCTGCCACGTTTCTGTCATGTCGCCTCCTCAGATTCTCCACATGAGCCACCATGAGCTCGACCGCCCGGCTCACTCGAGCCTCCTACAAAAGGCAGAAGATAAGATAGTAAAGTTGCTGCATGGATTCCGTAAATAAGACTACATCACAATAAGGAGACTAACAAAAGATCAAAGTTGTTCATGATAGAGTTTAAAATGTTTACATAGAAATCATAATGTGCTACAGATTAGTTATTGATGCAATGGAAATAGATATTTTGGGTTGAGTCCACATGCTCTCAAACAGTGTAGAAACACTCAAGCACATCCCTTTTTTTCAGGTGTTGAGCCCAAAATATGTTTAAAAATGTAGACTGATATGGTTTACATCCTCTGCCAATGAGGCCAAGCAAATCTCTCCTTAGACCCCTTTTTACCTGCAGAGCATCTGAGCTTGTTGCTTGTTCATGATGATCCAACATTTAAATTAAGTAAAAAAGTTAAAAGTTATATTAAAATAATATTATTTTGTCTTATTGAACATGGTTAATTATTGAATTAACCTATAAAAGGTCATCATTAACAACCAATAAACATTTGATGAGGTTAATGTGTTATATAATATAGGATTTTATTCCAAGTGTACAAACACTCTGGATCCAAATCAAAGTCCTTGAGTTCCTGTGTGAGCTGTCTGCACACATTGTTTAAGTTAGCATTCACCTTTAGCTAAATAGATTTGTTGTTTAGCCCTCATGTGTGAAGAATGTTTCTTGTTACTTTTATTGCTTTCTGTTTGCCTTTATGCAATTTTATTGCTCTTTGTTCTCGCTGTGTGGGGATCTAACAGTCGACAGCGAGTAATCTTTTCATTTTCCTGCTATAAAGTAAAAATGAAATGAGATGAGCATGTCTTACATGGCGCTGAGCCATCCACATACACAACAGAAGCAAAGGACCCTCACTGTACCTGGTGAACAGCTCCGAGCACCTCAGCTGTGTTGGAGATTCGTTCCACTGTCCCACCGAGGATGTCCAGAGACAGCTCCAGCCTCTGCAGGATCTTACTGCGCGTAATGTCCAGACACAGGTCCTTCAGTGCCTGCAAACACACACACACACACAGATTTAACCTATCCATAACCACTACTTGACTTAACTCTAAGCTTAACCAGTGACCCAAAAATACTTTTTTCCCAACTGGGGACACGGCTTTTGTCCCCAGTTGGACAAGCTGTCCCAAATTAAGTGGTCTTTCATCTGAAATGAGTCCCAGAAGGCTTTGGCCCCCTTCAGGACTTTTGGTCCTAACAAGGTTGGTGTTTACACCAGAAAAGGTTACCAAGAGGTAACAAACACACACACACACATGTCCCTGTATCTCTGGTCCATCATTAAGTTCTCTCTACAGACAGTACCTCCAGAGTCTCCCTGCCTCTAGTGAGCTCCAGCTGGATGTTCTCCTCGGCCAGGTTGCGGGCGTGTTCCTCCGCCTGCAGTCTCTGCTTCAGAGTGTACTGGTCACAACGGAAAGCCAGGGCAATCTGAGAGAAGGCCGTCTGTGAGGAGGAACAAACCAACATTATTTATTTCACTCATACACATTGTTATGTTCTGTCTGATGTTTTGCAGGTTTTTAATCTCCTGGTCCTAAACAGAAATTTTATTTTCTTCAGCTGCATTTTTTATGGCTGAAATTACAATCAAACTAAAACTGAAATACAATCAAACTGAACTTTTCTGTGATGCAAACATGTAATCATATTAAACTACGCCTAATTTGCAGCTTAATATGGGCAGGTTGACATTTAGATATTTATCAGAGAATCAAGAACTTAAAACCTACATTAAGACAAAATATTACAGTAAACACATCACATATCAACAACATAAAAATGCACATTCAGGCAAATAGAAAGAGGCAAAAGTTGAATATTAAACATCATGTAATCTGTGTGCAGCCTTACCTCCAAATCTTTCTCCGACATCTCTACACTGTCAGAAAAGAAGACACAAAACTTCATGTAAGGTTAAATTGAGTTGGGTTTCATTCACAGTAAATATATCATGATGTGTCACCTGTTGAGGCCTACACGATCTATTATGGACAGTTCATTCCAGCTTGTGGCCGGCTGCTCCTCTTGACTGTTTTCTGTTATAGGAAGAAAGTCCAGTTTAGATTTACTGTCATGTCAAACACTGGTTTCTGGTCTATGAAAATGTTACAGCTGTTACCTTCTTCACTGTCATCACTGTCCGGCATGGTGGGTAGATTGTAAGTGTTTGTCTCTGCTTCAGGCTGAAATAAGTTCAGAAATATTACCTCTGACACTCAACGACACACTGATTAAATATAAAATCTTCACCAGCCTGGTTCAGGGACAGCTGGTAGACTATTTGACTCACCTGAGCGTCCATCACTATGAGAATAATCCAGATGTTTTACTCAGTTAAAACCAGATTCAATGATTCACATCCTCTTCACAATCAACAGAGTGTTTTTCATCGTTTCTGGAAACACAAATGTATCCTTGTTAGTTCCTGTCCGTGTTTGGTCCATTTCTCCCCGGCCTTTCTCCTCTACTGAGAATAGATAATCCTATTAAGAGATCCACAGTCAAACCCAAGCATGGCGTCTGCCCCAAGAGGCTCATGGGTAGCTATGGATCTACCTGCTGCTGTATTTGTATCTATAGTAAATAAATAGTGATGTTGTTGAAGGTGATGAGGCAAATGTACCACTACTAAAGTTCTCATCATGTTCACAATCATTTTAACCACTTCAGATAAAACAAAGGGAAGATTTAAATTGACAAGTGAAATTATATAAATTAACACATTTACTGACACAATCTGAGACTTAAGAGATGCAGCTGCCCCTGAGCAGGTCAGGATCCTGTGATCATCAGCACTTAATTACTGGTTTTCCCAGATTCTCATTTAAATCAATCATTTGGAGTCCAATATTAGATTTGATTTAGGCCATCCAAGACTATGAAATGGGATTGGCCGGTCACAGGTTTGGCTCCTTCCAGAAACATCTCCCCAACTCCCTTAAATCTAGCGCTACCGTCATGATTTTAAGTGTATTTTTGTATTAAGATAATAAATGAGCTGTACATGGATTATACAATAATATCTATAACATGTCATGAATCAATTAGTGCTTGGATTTTGAAGTGTCAGAACTGGGAAATCAACCAGTGGTTATTTTCATTAATTTCTCATGGTCTTCCTTCAAACATCATTGAGGTATATTTGTTCAATTTCCATTTCTCTCCTTTGCAGATTTTGTTCAAGTGTTCCTTTTTTAAAAATGTAGTTTCTCATTAAAACTAGAAAATACTAAATGTTCTGAAGAAAACATCCCATACTGAGGATGCTTTCAAAAATAACCCCATGAATAGTTTTGATTTGTCAATTAACTTCAGAGCGCAGTGAACTGAAGAAACCTGAATCATATCACTTGTTTGAGGATACCTTGCCTTTCAAACAGCACCAGCTCTCTTCAGTACACCTGCATCATCTTGTCCCAGACTATGTGGCGATCAGGCCTCTGTGGGGGGGTACATGTTGCAGGACTCTATTTTAATGTATACCTGCAAACAGTCCCACACACACACACAAGTGTAGTTGCCTTATTTTTCCCCCCTACTAGACTCTGGTTATACATGTGGGGGAAATGTCATGCAGCAGAATTTAGGACCTTTTAAATTATATTAGATAGTGGATAAGAAAAAGTACTAAAACCCTTACATGTGAAATTTTGCATACAATACATTTAAAACCAACTTCAACATCTGATAATGGGTCTAAAAACACAGAGCGCAGTGCATGTTGCAGATTGTTAAGCCCATGTGTTTCTAGGCTTCATACATTAGTGTTCAGTGTCCCTATACAAAAAGATTATGCACCAAGATAATTACACTAATGAGAAGTTTGAATTTAAATTCATTGCAAACATCCAACACTGAATATAATTAAATGTCTAACACCATTAAATCCAAAGCTGCCCAGAAAGTAAAAAACATCCAGAAACAGTCAATTTTGGAGCATCTCCACATTTTATTAATAGAAAAGCTGTAATTTAGTAGAGGCGCTGGGGTTTGCCCATGGTGCTCTTGATGTAGAGGGCACGCACGTTCTGCCAGTTCTTCTTCAGCAGCGACACCAAGAAGTTAACAGATAGGTGGATGTTGTACACAAGCTCATCCTCTGTCATCTTCACGTGTCCGACAGCCACAGCCAGACAGAGCACCTACAACACAGCAGGAAGGAGGTTAATATTTTATTCTATAAACAAACGATACATGTCTTCAATATTAATGTTTACAGATAAAAGTAAATATAAATATTAAAGCTGACAACAGAAATCTGATTTTCCTAATACGACTCTTGCTGAACGTACCTTCTTCATCTGGAATTTGATGGTGGATTTGACCTCATCCACCTTGGTGTTCATGTTCTCGTTGTGGGTGAGCAGAGAGGGGAACTTGCCAGCCTTGTTCAGCCCAGGTCCCAGGATACGAGGGATCTGCTTGATAAGAGACTCGGAGGCCAGGAAGGCGTCGTACTTCTTGGCTAGAGGGGACGTATCAAGCAAGAACGTTAACAATCAAACTTCAATCACTGCTGATCAGATGTCTTGCACATCATGTTAACTTCTTACCGAGTTTCTTGACCAGCTTCTTGTTCTTGTTGAGCTTTTTGAGAGCATCGATGTCCATGTGTGGCATGTCAGCAGCTTTGGCCTCGTCACAGTGCTGCTGGTCTCCCAGAACACAAACGGAGAACTTGGGCCGTGGGAGGGTCTTCAGCCTGCACATCAAAGCGGTCAGCAACATTATTCATGATCCACTTCAAAACGCAAGGGTGTCAGCTGGTAGTAAGGCAGGATATGACAGATAGTCGTAGCCGTAAAATAGTTTTGGTGTCATTGAGGATATAGTGACACATGGGATCTGCACTCTTAATGCATACATCAAACCATGAAAAACTATCAAAATACAACTCGCTCAAAACTAATTTTGAGCTCAAATATAAAAAATACACTAATTGGTTTAAATGAAAAATACAGAAACTCATGTCCTCCGCCCTCACCGACTGACACCCCTGTTTCACTCCTGATTTTACAGTTTAATAGAAAAGGTCTTACCCATACCGCCACTGTAGCCGGTGTCCAGCTGGCTTCATTGGTAACATAACAATGGTCGGCTAGAGGACGCGAACTATAAAGTTCAGCCACTCAAAGCCTCCCCTCATGTTTTAAGACCCAGGGTAGGGGTCCGTCTGCTTCGCCTTCACCAGCCGAGACCGGGTCAGCTCAGTCAGACTACCCAAAGTACTTCTCCATGTCCGCCCCTGGCCTGTCTGAGGTTTTTTTTTTTTTGATTAACAATAGTTTTCAGGTACTACTTGCCTTATTAAAAGGCTTGTTATCAATACTCAGACAGGGCTGGCAGCACACAGGGAAAAGGTTGGGTGATACAATAAAAGGTCGAACCTGACAGTGCCGGAGAAACGCTTGTCCTTCTGGGGATCGTAGTTTTTCAGGCTGATCTGCAACTCCACTGTCTCCACAAACCTACACAGAAAAAACGAGTTACACGTGATGTCTGACACATGGAAGAAAAAGTGGACGATAGCTTTCCTCAGATGAACTTACTTCCTTGGCTTGGCCACAGAGGTCTGCAGGACCTCCTTCACGGCCTCGTACAACGTATCCCTGGACACCTTACTGTCATACAGAAATCATAAGACACGCTTAAAAAACAGAAACAATACTTAAACTAATCAGTGATTCAACAATTAAACCCGATCGGCTCTGATGTTCTAGGGTAGCTACTAAATACTAGCAAATAGGTAAAAAGTAAGTAAAGATTACATAAAATGTTGTCTACAACTACTAAAGTAACCATTTTATGTCGGATTGTTAACTAAAACACGTTTAAAACTGTAGGATGACGATGGATTACATGTGAGACTTTACGCGGTGTCCTACACCGGCAGATGAACCGGTCTGCTACGAAACATTTAACTTCACATAATTCAGACAAACTGGACTAAATAACTCAACCGCGGCTTAATATAGTAACACTGAAGTCTTAGGTGAGGAACAAAATCGCTGTACATGTGTAAATTAGCTGCTTTTGTGACATTTATTGGTTAAATCGGGTCTAACCTCATTGTCGCAGCTTGTCCCTCTCGTCTTGCTACGCTGAAAAGGAAGTGCTGCGGGAAGTGACGCAAAATAAAGGCCCTAGTCTCGCGAGAGTTCGCCCCTCGCAGATTAAAAAAACAAAACTTTATTTAAACTTACTTCGTGACATTTCACAATAGACTTCTGACAAGAAAGAACATAAAACAACACAACAAAAACAATCAATGTCATGTCATGTTCAAGTGAATAAAAACAATACAATCACAGAAAATAAAAATAAAACCATATAACCATAAATTATTAGTCGGGTTTGAGAATAAATTATCAATGACAAATTTTTCATTGCTGAAGAATTTAGGTTTGTTGAATTAGAATGACAAATCATGTTCTTTGACAGCAATGTCCTCTATGTTTTAAGATCCAATTGTAAGTCAGCCCAAAACATTGGCAAGTATACACACTAAATAAAAACATGTTCTAAAGAGTCTACGTCATTATTACAAAAAGAGCATTTGTTGATTATATTGGGAATAAATGTGCAAACAATGGAGTTGACAGGGTCATGTCTATGTATAAGTTTAAATAAAAAATATTTGATTTTGTTAGACAACACATATTTGTATGGGAGTTTTCCATGTACTACCATCACAGATCCAACCTATTATTTGCATCTCTTTTTCTTGTAAGTCAGGAACATGTAAAACATGAAATGAACGTGTATAAGCGTGTCACTTACTTGATACTTGTTACTCTCTCATAAATAACACATATCTGATGTTTAAATGTTCATAAAACAGTAAATTTGCCAATAATACTGCTTCTGTCTTTGTAGTATACAGTATACAAAACAGCGGTGTAAAGACCCAGCAGCAATGGTAGAAGTATTTAGATCTTAGACCTTCACTTAAGTAAAAGTACCAATACAGCAATGTAAAAATACTCCAAGTCCTGCAAGTATTAGCAGCAATAGTTAAAGTACTGCAGTAAAAATAGTGGTTTGGTTCCTCTGACTGATACATTACTATGTGATTGTTACTATAGACAAGAGTGGTCAATTTTTTGGCTGACAATCTCTTGGTTTGATATAATTCACAGACAACATGGACATAAGTTTTTTTCAAAGAATCTCTCTTTTAGCTAATTAACAGCCGAGTTCCTTATGACCTCTTATTTTGACATATAAAAGCCTAGCTGGCTCATGTATAGACTGGGAGAGAAAATTGACTGATAATCTACTTTGACTACATTGAGACAACTAAAAGATTAATTAAACAAACAAAACCTTTAGTCAGTAAAAGACACAATTGTTCTGTTGACATTTCAGTAACAGACTGTAACAACTATCCTGAGCAACACATGATGAATATGAGAGCAGGACATGTTTGAACTGCTATGCCAACATTTCAAGTTAACACAAGTCAGGAATGCAAAGGTGAGCATTTTGGTATATTTTCTTTATTTTCCTGAGTCAGGGGAATATTTTCTAGTGAGAAGGAATATCATTCAGTGTCAAAATGAAATGACGTGCTTCATTTTTAGGTCCAAATATTTTCTAGAAGTAGACAAAAGCTTATTATAAATGTTAACTTAGAAGTTTAATAACACAAAACAACATCAGATAAAAATTCATGTGTGTGTGATTCTTTTCAAAGCAGCTTGCAGGGACTTTTTCAGGAAGGTCTCATTCAACATCAGGCAACCAGACAGGGAGTGTTTGTGTGTAGCAGTCACCTGGAAAAACAGATCAATACATATGCAGGATGATTATTATTAACATTTCAGTCACTGTTTAGCCATTAAGCTTTGTATGATTTAAAAAAGAAGAAAACTTACATGACTACTGTATTTGGTGAGGACTGTCAGCATCATTTTTGCAAACTTCACAGATTTTGTGAATTGAGAAGCCTGGCTAACGAGCTGCTCAGTGAACTGTGTGAACACTTCTTCATTCAAGTCAGGCTGAAAAAAAAAAAGCAAGCAACTCAGTGACATTTGATATTATGACTACAAGGCCTTGCAGCACTTTTTCCCATGAATAAACTGTTTTGCTTTACCTTGGAGTCTAGCAAGCTGTGGATAATGGATAGCACTGCCTCACTCCATGCAATTTTGAATGTCATCCTGGAAGAAAAACGGCAGCAACTATCAAACAATAACCATGAGTTCATTGTTATTTTATGCTTCTGTGACTTGTTACAGCAGTTTTAAAGAAATACAGAATAAACATGTTTTATCTTACTGAAGCACCAGAAGTCTGTAGTGGGAATCCAGGCAGCCTTCAATCAGTCTGTTCAGCAACTCAGCCTGTGAGTTCCCTAACAGAGTTCAAAACAGAAGATCAGCTGATGTTTGGGCCAAGAGATAAAAAACATCGTCCTGGCTCAGCCCTCCATAACATCAAAGCATCTGTTGTGTTTGTCTGTACTTGAACCAGGACATTGAATCCATGCCATACATGGGGCTGCTGCTCTGTGACTCTACCTCCACAAAACTGGACTTTGATAGCACCAGTGTCTCCATGTCGAGTACTCAGTGACAGCTCTGCTTTTTTCCTCACCTATGTTCTTGTCCTGTAGAACCGGTCCAATCAGAGTGTGGCACATTGGTCTGGTGTAGCGGCTGCAGAATGACGTCATTGTGGTGACCAGGCATCTGGAGGCTGGTTCTGACAGAGTCAGTACCTGCACATGCATCACAGGATATACTGTCAGACCCAAACTGCAACACATTTAGCTAAATTTGCATTCAGAGCTGCAGCAATTAGTCGAGTAGTTGTCGACATTTAAAATGAATTCCTAATGATTTTGGTAATTGCTTAATTGTTTGAAGAATTTTTTTTTTTCAAATTCTCTGATTCCAGCTCCTCAAATATGAATATTTTCTTGTTTCTTTAGTTTTCTCTGACAGTAAACTGAGTTTCTTTAGGTTGTGGACAAAACATTTGAGAAAGAGTGATCAACATTTTTTACCATTATATAACATTTTATAGACTAAACAAGTGATCAAGAACATAATTGAGATGAATCAATCAAAAACAATGAATTGCATTTACAGTGATGTACCTTCTGTAGCAGGAGGCTCTTGATGATTGTTGCTGTCGTACTGTAGCTGAGGTCAGGAGAGACAGCCAAAATGCTGCTGCACAGTTTGGGCAGAGTCTGCTCCGGTAAATCAGGCAAACTCAGCATATTACATAACACCTCCACCTTAACAGGAGAGACAAATGTGCGGGATTAGTCCTTTCACAGCTCCCCAGAAAACAAACATACAGTATGACAAAAACACCTCTAAATACACTAAGTACTAACAGCTATAGGATCCAAGCACATACTTGAGTAGGGTCACACTCATTCAGCACTTTGAACACATCCATGGAGCTCTGGTCCCACTGTGAACACACAAAGATAGTTACAGTAATACCAAATATGACAAAAAGTCTGTGCCAGCCACAACAAAAGAAAACATTTCTTCTTACCTCGGTTTGACTTTCCAGTAACTCCTTTATTTGAAGAACAGAGACCTGAGGAAACACAAAAATACACCAGTGTTGTTCATTTAACTGGAATCAGTATGATGAAAACTGGGCTTGTACACTTAATTTGAGCCATGTGGAAAATTACTGTCAGGATGGGATCCAACCATTCTGTCCTTTTATGGGGAGAAAAGGTAAAATTGTAATGATATTAGGTTTTGAGACTGTTTACTTTTATATGTTCAGGTAGAGCATCACACAGGGCTGGTTGCAGTTCTTCAGCAGGTACTCCAGCATCACCCTCTAATCCTCCTGATATCCCTTTGTTTGCACTCTGCTCCCCAGCATCAACATGTTCACTAAAACAGTCGTCCATCTTTATCCGTTTACTCTGCAGTCCTGTTTCTTCACCATCTGAATCCAGAGTGACAACACTGCTCTTCCTTTTCCTTTGTGTCCCCAGTTCTGATAAACAAGACGCGCTCTGAGATTCAGGTTGTACTGTTGGAGAACTGAAGCACCTGACCCACCCACTGGTCTCACCAAATCCCACACAGCGCTGTGACAGCTCCCTGAGTCTCTGACTGCACACTGGACTGTACAGAGGCTGCTCATTGTGGGCCCTCAGACTTCTTTCCAGCTGTCTAACCAGAGCAGTGACCCATGGGCTTGAATGAGGGTCCTGGCTGAGGCATTCAAGCACTCGAAGGACAGCAGTCTGAGGGAGGACTGAGTGGACCAGATACATGAAGGACAGCAGGTTTTGCTTGAATAATGCTGGAAACAGGCACACCAGGGGTTTACTAGAATAGATGGGGAGGAAAACAGGGCTTAAAGCATGTGTATAAGGGACAGAATAATGTAGATGTCAACAGTTAGGTAAGCACTTATGTACAGCTGCAACAATTAGCCAATGTATCAATTGGTCAGTCAAAAGAAAATTAATTTCAACTTTTTTCTTTATCATCCTTTAAATAATTTTCATAGTAATAATTGATTATTCCAAACTATCAGATGTGAGAATTTGAAGCTTTCTTGGTCTTACATGATAGTAAATTGGATTTTGGAGTGTTGAGCGGGCAAATCAAGACATTTAATGTTGTCACCTTGTGATCCAGCTAGCAAATTGTAATTTTTTGCATGATGTACAGACATACAATTAGTCGAATCGATTAATCCCTAGTCGCAGCCCTACACATTTAGATTCAGCACTTCCCTGGTGCAGAGTTGAAGATTTCAGTGTGACAGTAGAATGGGTATAAAGCAGACGTCAGTGGGATTTTGTTGTAATTTAAAAGCACTATCAGTGATCCACGTACTGAATAGCCCCAGTGTAAAAATGCTGAACAGGTGTGAAGCAATCGTCACTTTCAATCTGACCTTCTCATAACACAAGGGATTAGACAGCTGCCTAATCAGAATTTTAAAAGTTGATATGGTCGCTGGCATCAGCAAAACTGTATTTGTACACAATGCTTAATTGTATGAAAGACAGAAATGTTGAGTTTACATCTTACTGTCTCTATAGCAAAAGCGGATAATGTTGCTAGGGTAGCGTCATTATCCCTCAAGAAAATCACTGTTATCCCCTCTACAGCGACCTGTGCCACCAAGTTAGCTTGTAACGGAAACCTAACGCCGTGTATTTATTACTCACACAGCCAGAGGCTTGGCTGCAGTCTGTGGGCAGGTTATTTCGTCGCGGCACAGTGTTTCTATGAAGTTGGGTAGGGTCAGTCCGGGGTTGGCCCGCTGCTGTCTGTGGAAGACGCTCAGCGCTCTGTGGACACCGGAGACTCCGGACAGCAGCGACCGGACCAGCAGCCTCGACTGCCCGTCAAACCGACTCAGAAACATACCAGCGTCCATTCCCGGGGGACTAAACTGCTTCTGTCACCCACTGATGTACCAGCAGATCCCCGCCAATGTTTACATTTCTTCTTCGTGGGTGTAATTTGACTGGATCTGTGCTCCACACCTCCACCTAGTGGTGAAAGTCACTGTACCACTTTATAACTGTAGAAGTGCCAAAGAAAAGCACCGCACACCTTTTCAGTGAGAATCAATGTTTTATTTTCTGTGTACGAGTACAATTTGTTTTAAAAGAAATAAAAAACGTTCTATGTGCTTGCCAAAACTAGGTAAATTGTGTCGTGACTATCAGTTGAGGCAGGCATCTTCAGTAGTGGACATCAGCAAGAAGGGGTACAGTACACTTTTTTTTTTATCTTTAGACAATTAAAAATACCATCCACACAACACTTTAAAATATCAAAATGGTGCAAATTGCTACTACACAAGTTTAGCAGTAAACAGGAGAAATGTTACAGGGAAATTAACAATCTGCAACATGTTTGAAGCAATGTGGGCGTGGGAGGGTAAAATAAACCCCAACATGACTATCACAGATTGAGCACAATATAGTAAGGAGGTAGAAATGAAAGATTAGTCATATCTGGGTTTCATAAATCTAGATCAGGGACAAAAAACAACCATGTGCTGTGGATAGCTCAGTGTACATGTTCGTAACTAGCAGGCGATTTCACATATTAGATGCCCTCTGGTTGAAGGAGTGCTGGTTAGTGAAATTACCTGCTGCAGTCTAATGAACACGTCACACTGGGCCTTCCATGACGCATGGTTGATGTCCCTGATCTTGAGCACGGCTACTCAAAAAGTTCTCAATACTGATCCAAGGAGGACAGGCACGTCAAAACATGGCCATGTGTTCTTCTGGGGCTGATGATTTTAATGAAATACCCATTAAAGAGGGGTCAGGCCCTGCCGAAAAGAGTGAAAAAGCTCAGAAACCGTACTCTTCAGTGAGGTAAAAAGGAAAGTCAAAATCATCATCGTTGTTGTCATCATCGTCACCGCTGAGAAGGGTCATGGCTATGAAAAAATTTAGCAGATCTACACCATCGTAGTCATCTTCATCTTCAGTATGATACTGTCAAGCAAGAGACACATGTAAGGGAAAATATACACATTATCTCACACACATCCAATACTGTTGAGAACTTCTAGTAATACTCACAGGAAATGACCTGCGACGTGCAGTTTTATCATGGCGGTAAAGGCACTCTGTTTTGAAGGGACAGCATCTGTATCGTGTATAGTAACTGCAGCTTTTCTTACTAGAAGAGACAAGACGGGGGGGTCAGTTACGTGTGCATTTCTCAAACCAGTCACAAGAATTCAGCATGACTTGATTTTGTTTTGCATCTAATTAAACTTCAAGCTCCCAATTTGCAATGCTTTGACATATATCCAGTACAAGATACAGCCAAACATGTATATCACAACTTCATTTTTTGGACTTCATTGTTTGTATACGCAGCACCTGAAGAATACACAATTGTGGTTCCACATGTGTTGTACAGAAATTCCTAGCTCAGGCTACTGAAGAAGACTGAATGTGACCCCATACCTGAATTTGTCTTTGAAGGCAGCAATTACGTTTTCCTTTGCTTGTCCTTCAACCCAGTACTTGTTGGGCACATAAAAGGCAGACCTCACTCGGCACTGTGGGCAGCTCCTGATGGATAAACATTAAAACAGTGATGACAAGTCAGATGCTTTACGGTGTAAAGTCAGATGCTGTTTAAAAGTTTCAATTATATACACTGAAACCTACTTTACGACATCAGGCCCAAGGTCTTTCGTTTTCCTCCAGGTCCTGATGCAGTGTAAACAGAAGGAGTGACTGCAGTTTGGCAAGATACCAAATACCTGGTGTCTTGAATCTGGTTTTTCATACACCTTGTCCATGCATATGCCACAGGTCATATTTTTACTCTGGAGGAAGGCCTCAATTTCCCCCACTATCCCTTGAGTAGTAGAGGCTGCAGCCGCACCAACATCTTCTGTCTCATTGGAAGAGGTCTCCTGGGCCCAAAAACTTTGCAATCAGCAAAAATCTCCTCGGTTCAACATAGTTTAATCTACTATTATGCCCTGTAAAATTATCGCATCTAAAATTAATCAGCCAAATTAGATGCAAACCTGCTCATTTCTTCCATCATATGCACCTGCTTGAGCCGCTCCTGAGATCTGGACCGACTCCCAAGAAGCGGTTAAATAAGTGCCATTGTCTACAAAGAAAAAGGTACGTTCAGTGAAATTAAAGAAATGCAGACCAAAGTCCGTTTCATCCATCAAAAACATGCAATACCTTGTGATTGTTCTTCCGCAATACCTGCTGCCAGGCGCCCAGTGTTGTATTGAGGATTTGAGACATTAACAACAGAGTGACTGTGTGACATGCTGCGCTCCCACCTCGACATCACCTCGGCCTGCAGAAGAGCAGGCTCTGACCCTCTTCTATCTGGCGGAGCTGTGGCCACGCTGGAAGTGGAAACTGTAGGTACTGAAGCTCTCCTACCTGCATAAGCTGCATCACCTTCTGGCTGAAGGACATGGATAAACCTAGCAGTGGAAAATATTGAATGCACTCATGAAATGTGTATGCAGGTCATCTTTTATTTCATTACATACAACTGAAGGAAAAACAAAAGTAAGTAACTTACTTGCAGTCATCGCCATACCAGCATAAACCTTTCTGAAAATATCTACATATTTGGGATGATGATCTAACAGGCCATTCATGTCGATAATTACACCTTGGACCCAATCTGCAAGATCCATTTATGAAACGCCTGCAAATGAAAAGGGGGGTAATGTTGATTATGAGTTATGTTGTATTCTTTTCTTTTTTTTTAAATCTTTTGGTGCAATCCAAGACAAGTCACAGGTCTTTATTAGCAAACTGTTAATCAAGTCTTTGAGGTCTCTGAGGCTGGCCAATTTAAATAACAGGATTTGAACATTTTTCAATGCCCATTTGTCATTTGTGTGTAAATGTTCAATGTTCAATGGAATAAAGTGTGAGGCAATGCAAAGTCTGTCTCTTCTATGCCTGCTAAAAAATTGTCAAAACTCTTTTACCTTCAAGTCAAGACTTTGGGGGTGAAATAAGGCAACACTCAGTACTAAAGTCAAATATGAAGTCCCGTCTGATTTAGGTCAGAATCTCGAGTCATGAGGAAATACCAATACGTTAGGAGACAGCAAAAAGAGTTGACCTAGGGGCTAAAAAAACCCCCACAAGCACGTAGTTTCCTGTGTGGACGGTCGGTTCTTATAGTGTGAGCACGTATGGAGATGAAAGCTGAGGACGTAGCCAGCTGTTGGTGGCCTGCCGATTGAAAAACAAACAAACTGCCGGCCGTTGTTATTCCAACCGCATAGCAACAATGTCAGACTTGTTCACTTCCCATGTCGCTAAGTTAGAGTGATGTTTAGCAGTAAAAACGGGTGAATTGCTAGTCAATTGTTGTAACTTGTCCTACAAAGACGGGAGCTTGTTTACGCGCTGTCGGAAATCACTGCTGCAAAAAGTTACTAACTTAGCCACTTAACGTTAGCTAAGTTAGCCGGGTCTAGAACTGTTGAATGTTTCAATTAACGGGGATATATGTTCAGCCATTGTCCTTAGTTGATAAACATCCACCCATCTAAAAATCACATGACTCCTGCCTCGCTTGACCACACTTTTTCCCCATAAACGACAAAAACATCACATTAAAACCATTATTTTTGTCAAAACTTAAAAGTTTTTGAACAGTAAAAACAGCCATTTTCCGCCGTAACGCCCGCATACAAACGCAGCACAGCGGATTTTGAAAGTAGCACAAACTGTCGGGTGATATCTCTCATTATCAGACAATGGTAACCTTCCTACACTTTCCCACTGTCGCTTACCTACAAATACCTCCACTACGGCCAGTTGAGAATCGCTCCATCTCCGAGCCCATCCTCCATGTGTTTTGAGCATGCCGCCAGTCTCCCTCCATCCCACTAGCTATCTAAATAGTTGACAGCCGTTCCTCTTCAGCAATTAACCTAGCAACCAACCAATAGAAACGTGACGATGACGTTTGGACGTCACGTATTCCAATTTATCCATAACTCAAATTATCTGAACTCTCTCAAAGTTCAATTGATGGTAGTGGACATGTATATCCGAAACATATACACTCACTGACCACTTCATTAGCTACACCTGTGCAATCTAATTCTGAGGTTGTACCATGTGGTGGTGGTGTACTGGGGTGAATTTTATTGAATGGTGTTCCTAATATTTTGCCCCTCTCATGGAGTGGATAAACTATTTGGAAAACCATTCAATATGTGAACCCTAATACATCACCAACACCCACTGTGACCTCCATAACACAGTAGAATTATCACCTTCCTCATAATGTCAACAAAAACTGAAAATATATAAACTTCATAAATGTAGAATTTAGAGTTGTGTATTTGTTTGCATTATATTGCACAGATGTACTTAATGAGGTGGCCGGTGAGTGTATCTGTCCCATATTAAAAAATTGAGAAAAATCAGTGGGTAATATTTCTAATAAAAGTTTATAAGCGAGATGTATCTTAACTAGAGCTGCATATGGTTACATTTGACTAAAAGGACGAAATTCTTTCAAGTCATATAACATTTTTTGAGAACAAATATGTCAATCCATCACTTACATAGGCATAGAGGTAGCTTACATCAACTTTTTGGTGCACTTTCATGTTTTATCCACACCCCCTTTACTTGCTTGGCACACTGCACATCAGCCAATGATATCAATTTTGTACCAATAGCAGGAATTAAGGCAAAAAAAAAAAAAAAGTCAAGAGATTAGATGAGACAGTGGAATATTGTCACAGATCATACATTAGAGGTAGATAGGGATCAAGACAGAGTAAGAGCACAAGAGGAGGATTTCCAGGAAACCTCTGAAAGCAGGCCATAGTAAGGCTATTACAGTTGTGGGTCTCCTAACAAGACAAATCAGAATGTACACAAAAAACAATAAGACTGTGGTAATATTGAGGGTGAGTACAGAAAAGACTTATTTTATCAGATTCTAGATATTGATTTCTAATCATCTCCCAATAATGATATCATGGTATGTTGGTTTTAGGTAGAAACCTGCTAAGGCATGAAATCCAAATTCCTCATCATCAAGGAAAAGTTTGTTGGTAGGCTTGATGATATATTTGGTACAACTTAAAACTAAACAGGCAGGCATGTAATAAGAAAGAAAACATATACTTAATACATAAAACACGGTGATAATTCATGTTTTGCCCTTACAAATATGATCAACAATTACAAATAATTAGTGACATAATTACAAAGAGTAAACTAAGAAAAACTTTAAAATGGCAAGTTCATGAACATTTGCATGTCAAAAGAAGAAGGAAAAACAGGAAAAACATGCTGTCCCTTGTACTTCAGTGGGTCAGGTGTTTATAGTGTCAGCTTCAGAAACAAAACCTGTGCAGCATAGTCCATTAGTTACCAATCAGGTAGATGGCTTTAAGACAAAACCTATATAACTTGGATCTCCACATTTATTGACAAATGGAAATGGTATTGCACAGACAGCTGCATTGAGAGAGCTCTACACTGCTGGAGCCAGCCCAGTTTGTGTTCTTTAAACCAAATGGCAAAGATAGAGGTCACTGGTGATGATGATGATGATGATAATGATGTAAACAAAAACCAATTTGTGCATCTTCAGCTTTACCAAAAAGTTAGAGAACAATCACTCTACCAAAAGACATTGGCAATTTTAAGAAATTCTTGTACAGTACAAACTGATGGCTCTTTTCTGTTTGAACAATGCCATTGGTGTAAGAACATGAAATGCTTTCCCTTTACAGCAAAACACAGAGCCGAGGCAAGTGAGGAGAAGCTCTCTCTAGACGCTGCTCTGGGGTCAGCTTTGCTATTAGGATGAAATAGGAGCAGCCTCGGTAAGAAAACAGATCATTCTCACTGTTAAGTGACCGTTGTGGGAAACTAGGACTTGCAGCAAATGATTCCAGATGCTCATTGCACGCACGCACACATACACACTCCCATACACACAGACACACATTGCTGTGCTGAAGGTAATGCTGACGCTGAGAAGACTTTGCTGATTGTGTTAGCCCTACGATGTGACTTTGCCTCATCTGCACGTTAAAAATCCATGCCCGTACATGGAACAGTGCTTGTACTGAATGCAGTGTATTATTATAAACGTATATTCAGTCTGTAACAGTATTGCTAGAAGCAGTCTGTGCTGGAGACTACTAATACATGTCTTTGTAGATCTCCTGTAGTAGAGGGTGGAGCGAGGTCTCCGACTCAGTCTTTTTGATCTTTTGGACAAGCTGAGCGTTCTCAGTAACCAGCTGACGGAGGTCAGCCATCTTCTGCAGCAGCTTGGGGAAGAGGTAGACAGAGTCAGAGTGGTTTGCTTGGAGGTGGAGGTCCAACGCCTGAAGGATGTTGTCCTGACTCTGCTCCACCTGCTTCACGTTCATTAGCCCAGGACGATCTGAAGGAACGGGAAGGCGCTTGTTATGAGTCACAGTTTACACTGAGCAAACATAACATCAAGCAAAAAACAGAAAAGCATTCAGTCTCACCTCCACAGAGAATAATGGCGGCAACAAACAGGGCCAGGTCACTGTCATCCAGCTCCAGAGCATTGAACTTGACGGCAAACTCAAACTTGGGCTCCATGATCTCACTGAAAGGCTTTCTTAAGCTGCGCAGGAACTCCCTGGTAACAAAGCCTTTACCATTGGCTACCAAAAGTCCATCTTTGTTCATGAGAGAGGGCAGCATGGCAAAAATAGCCTCATGCACACCATACTTCAGCAAAGTCACCTGCAGGAAACAACCAAGACAGTTATACACAAGTTATTTCCTACACAGACGCATACAAAGCATCTGACTGTGCAGCACACTGAGGGAGACAACCACTTACCTGGTCATTAAGGAAGAGGTCCACAAACCCTGGAATGCACTTGGCGAACTCAGTGAGCTCTCGCACAGTCTCCACCGTAGTGCACTGGCAGCGGTAGAACACATGGACCCCAATCTCCTTGGTCAGGGGTGCACCAGGAAGTAACTGGCTCCATACCAAACCACTTTCTGCCTTCCAGAGTGTGTCTACATCGTAGATCACAAATGGCTAAATGGAGGACAAGAATCCAATTGTAACTTTTAATACTAGAATATACCTGCTATAATATTTTTGAAGGGAAATATATGAGTACTAGAATAAAACTCTGTACTTTGTGCTGCTCTTGCATCTTTTTAAGTGAGGCTGGCATGTACAATATAATATGCTTTAACTTGTAAGCAAGTGTCAGACAATAGATATAAAGACATTCCTGTGACCTCATGATGATCATGCCTTAAAATGAGATGCTAAGTAAATAGAAATATATGCAGTAAGATCATATGCACAGAGATACTGAGAGTTACATGTATTCATATATTTGTAAAATCAGGCAGCCCGGCTCAGATGAGCTGTCTTATATCTGGAATGTACCGAGGTGCTGCTGGTTTTGCCCGTTAGGATGCTGCGGGCCCTTTTCTTGGTCATACTGAGGTTTTTCTGGTAGGCTGTGTTGACTTGTTTGGCCAAGGTCTTCAGGTCTGAGCCACCCGGTTTGCCGTGGTTCAGTTCTTCTGCGAGCAGGCCTGCCACCAGCTTCTTCCGCTCCGCCTCAGGCATACGTCCATATCGGATAGCTGAGAAAAACACACATGCTGGTTTTTATTTTTATTGGTTATTCCAGGAGTGAATCGCTTTGTCAGTACCACAGCTGGGTTCTGATACCTGGTTTTGTTTTTGGAACAGGTTCCAAGTTAGAAAAATACCAAAGTGTTGATGACCTTGATGATACCTAAAAAACTGAGAAATTATAAGTGAAAATTACTTTTTCTTAACTCCCCCTAACACCAAATTATGTAAAAAGGTTCCAATGGAGATTAGAAAGGATTTTAAATAAATTAGTTGTTTTTTTTAAACTCAGGTCAGATTCAATAAAACTCTACCCCCCACCCTCTTTAGTAAAATACCTTTTCATTCGAGTCATAATTGTCTGGCATGGCGTGTTTACTGTTAAATTATTACTGTATTTGCTCAAATGTTTTTCCCCTCACCATCATGGGACATTCCCAAAGACAGGCACTTCTGGAAGCGACAATATTGGCACTTGTTACGATTCTTCTTCTGAATCTTGCAGGAACGCTCACAGCGCTCATATTCCAGTTTCATCCGCACAGTTCGCCGAAAAAAGCCCTGAGTGGGAAACAGTGCAACAGGTTCAGCAACTCTGATTAACTGCCATTAACCACTTTAATATCTTTAGAAAGACATTGCGTTACCTTGCAACCCTCGCACGCATGCACGCCATAGTGGAAGCCTGAAGCCTTGTCCCCACAGACCTTACACTCCACACTGATCCCAGCCCCTGTGCTTTCTTCTCGGCCAAGACGTAGCTGCTCCGACAGCGAAGGAGACGAGGTTTGCGACAGGTCTTAATAAAGAAATGCATGAAGGGTAAGGTGTAAAGTAAGGTTCAAGAATTATCCATCATCTAAATGGCATCAGTTTTCCAGAAAGCATGAGATGGGAATTTGAAGTAAAAGTCTCACCTGTGTAGCTGGAGGCTGCACTGCTGTTCTGTCTGCTGTGATCGTTCTCCTCTGGATCCTGACTCTCTTTCTCTCTTTTCTTCTGGTCCCCTTTCAGGCCTTTAGAAGCAGGCACTACCTCCTTGTCCTCCTTGTCCTCCTCATTCTCGCTTTCTCTGGCTTTCAAGTCTTGCACGTCAGTCAGCTCTGACACACTTCTCCCCCCGCAGCTGTCTGAACCTGCGGACTCTCTCTCTGGCGTCGTCCACCTAACATCAGCTGTGTCCTGGGGGGACTTGGGCTCGCAGTAGCCGTTTACCCTGTTGTGTTGCTCTTCAGCAGATTTCTGAAACCCTTCCATGGTTCCTGTTGAAGCTGACTCAGCGGCTCCCCTCTTGTCACGTTGCCGGCATAGCTCCACTAGTTAAGAAAGAAATTAGTTTCAAATAAGCAACATTAAATTACCTCACACAGAGCAAGAATGAACACTAGGTCAGAGTAAACTCCCCTCTAAATCCCACATTTCATACTAGCTTGCTAATAGACCATAATGCCAGTTAACAGTCTGCAACCACACTGAGAGTAAAGCTCATCAGAGCATGTAGCAGGTTCAGGTCTTGATAGGCTTCTATCAACTGAAGTTTGTTTATTTAGTTGTCCAAAGTCAGTGCAGTTTTTGTTTGAAGGCCCGTTCACACCTACTTTGTTTGGTCTGGACTTTTGAACTTTTCAGTTTGATCTGAACCAAAATTCCACATGTGAAACCTCCCCCAAACCACAGTCCGCACCACACAGTCGAACCTTGGTCCAATGAAAAGAGGTAGTATTCAGTCCAGATCAAACTACTGAACCATAGTTCTATTCATTTCAAGTGTGAAAATAATGTTTGGATGGTTTGGACTTTCAGACGAAATTACAGGAAGTTCCGTCTCTTGTCAGAACTGGCAAAAGGTAAAATGAGCCGCAGTAGAACATGGTGAGAAGAGAACAAGTTTTTAATTCAAATATGGTCGGACAACATTATAAAAAGTCAACTAGAAAGAACTCGTACAACGAGACACTCTCTAGGTATTTTTGGAGAGGATATGAGAGTGTGGGAAAGCTACGGCACCTCAAGATAAAGTAATACAATGTGGCAATGAAATTAATCTGTTTCGATAATTTTTCTCCAGTAATTCAAACTGCTGTGAACCGCCATATTGACAACATGCCAACATCAGATGCATGCTGTTTACAAACCAATCACTGTCAAGTATAGGGACACGAAGACCATGTAGGGGATGACAAAAGGATGTAGGTATGTAATTTTAAGTTCTTTAGTGCATTCCCATAATTGCAACGTGTAACTGAATCTAACTGCATCAAATATAGAGTGGAACAAAAACAGGAACCTAGGTTTGGACTTTCAGGTGTGAAAAAGCGCAGAGCAGCCAGAGAATGTCCTTGATAGTAATAGGCTTATGACATGATTTACATGTTGCTCTGTGTGTAGCAGTGCATGGATTACCCACCAGGCAAGCAGAAAAGACAAGCAGGGCCCTCGGACCTGACTGAACACCTCACTTTTACATGAAGACAAACTTTTAAAGTTAGTCACTAGTAATTGTGGCTGATTTGGATAAAACCATCAATCACAGCATATGTCATCTTATATCCTGATATCAATATGTTATAGCTAAAATGAAACACTGTTAACTGGTAAAAAATTAGTAGTTAGTTATTTCTTTTTTTGGCTATTACAGCAAATGTAATGCCTGACTGATCAAGGCACACACACACATTAATGCAAACACATATAAAATTGCAATATTGACATTCAACAGTCTGACTCATTGATTTTGAACATTGTCCAATCTCGCCTATTCATAAACCCAGAGATGTGAAAGGCACAGAAGGCACAGTTACCACAGCATACACAGTGCTTCTAAATCTCTGAAAGACATTTTTTAACATCTCAAGGTATGCAACATATCACTTTTTCGGCCACTCTTTCTTCCTAATGTACTATCAGAATACATGAGGCTTACATTCATAATTAAAAACCAACCTGGACACATCTCTATCAACATACTGGGCTCACTACGCAAGATCCCTGAGGCAACCACAGTTTTCATTAATGAACATTTCAGTCTGTTCTCTGCTATCTTAAAAAGTAAACTTTGTCTCTACTGCAGCTTGGAGACATCTGTATTATTGTTTGCCCCAGTTTCATGGTAGGGTGCACGGTGTACTTGGAGGGTGTTTTAAGGGGACAGGGTGCATGCACTGTGTACACACTGAGCAGTGTTGATCGCTGGTGGGGGGGGCGGTGGGGAAGGTGGTGGTGGCGGTGGTGGGGGGGTTGGGCTTGGGGATGGGGGTTACATTTTTGCCCCGAGGCCCCCTAGTGGATTAATCCGTCCGTGTGTGTGTAGCTGTGTGCTGAAACACTGTCTACTTATGTGAGATTAATAACCTGTTAACAATAAACACAGCCATTAAATTTCTACTTTAAGCGCTACGACATCGTAACTTTGTTAGTTTTCATGACATTTCTGACATAAAACGGAGAGATGAGAAGTGTTGGGACTTGTCCAGCAGACAACCTGTCATACTGGTTCTCGGATATATCTGCTAACATTAGTGTGAATTGTCTGAGTCAATGACAGGCTGTAACTGGATACACGCATTAGAGAAGCGAGAGGACAGCTTAGTTAAAGGCACAGCTACAGTTGAAACTTTTTCCTCTTTTAAAAAAAAAAAGCTGAAGTGGAAACAGTAAGCAGACATGAAGCTGTCAGCAGGCCGCCGGAGAGTGTCGGCACGGCTTGCTAACCTAGCTAGTTAGCTCCTAACCTTGAGTGTTGACTACCACTAGCTGTTAGCTGACCCACATTCCCATCTGTGCCTTTAAATAACGTTAGCAGGCGTTTGCCAAGTTAGCTTACCTCTCCCAATAGTGCTGCTGGTCCAGGAGACTTTTGTTTTTACGCTACCACCAAACAGTGCCCAGGCAGGCTGAAAACAAGGCAGCAGTCCCGAGTCTGGTCCGGGAGCGAGCGGGGCTGATGCTGACAAGTAGTTTGAAGTCACCAGCAGGAGCTGCTAACGTCAGACTGCTAACATAAACTTAGACTGATCCAGGCCTTCATGTAGCAACCGAGCTGACATACCGAGGAGCTCAAGACACAAGAAAAAACAGTTTGGACACTTTTGTTGGCTACCATATCACATGGAGATAAGCGTAGTTAACAGATAATCCCTCCCCGACTGTCTCCTTGTTGTTCCTAGCTTTGCTTTGCTTTGCTTTGCTTTACCTCTCTCTCTCTCTCTCTCTCTCTCTCTCTCTCTCCCTCTCCCTCCCTCCCTCCCTCGTCACATGCCAGGACACAGCGCGCCCCCCCCCCTGCACACAACAGCCGTTTGAAGATCACTAAAATGTGCTGTTGTTTCTGTAATCTGTGTCCATGTGTAGTTACATTTTCTTCTGATGCTAAAATTCTTTAGACGACGTAAAGAAATGTGGCATTGACCATATGTGCAGGAATAGAAAGAAAACCTACACTGGATTGAAAGCCTTTTGACACAAATCTGTGGTGATTTTTTTGGGTTATATGAAGTTAACCTGACTTGTCTAGATAGATAGATAGATAGATAGAGATACTTTATTGATATAGGTATACAGCAGCTGCATACCATACGCACAATAAAATGATGTAATACACAATACAAATTAGCCTGAAACAATAAAAATAAAAGTTAGTCTGTAATATATGTAACAATGAAAAATATCTTTTAATAGTAGACTAATCATTGGCCTGTACAATAAAAAATTTGCCTGAAAATATGACTGCGCTAAACACATAAACTAAAGACTTGAACTATGAGATCCTGTACATATGAAGATTGTTGATGCAGTAGATGAATAATGCCACATTGCAAAACAATGAATAATGAGAGCAAATAAAGTGACTAAACCATAAACAGAGTGATTGACTGTAAATAAGGTGCTGAGGTGACTATGACAGTAATTAACGTAATAGAAAAGCAGAGCATCAGGCTCAACTTCAGTACTCAACTTCCCCCCTCCCCCGTTAGGAAGAGATGAGGACCCTACTGGCTCTGGGGACAAAGTCTGTCCGTTGAGCAGCTCTGTGACCTGCAACCTGCCACTGAACTTACTCCTCTGCTTCATTATGGTGGTATGCAGTGGGTAACTTTTATTGTACAGTTTGGTCCTGGTCCTTCTCTCTACCACCGTCATCAGAAAGTCCAGCTTCATACCAACCACGGAGCCCCTGTGGTTGGTATGAAGCTCCTTGACCAGTCTGACCAGCGGCATAGCGTTTCTCTTCTTAATGCTCTCTCTCCAACACAAGATAACACTGACAACCACCACAACCAAGAGGACCCCAGCCTCTTCAGGAAACAGAAATGGCTCTGCCTTTTCCTGTATAGAGTGTCCATATTCTCTGGCCATACTTAAATGTTCTGACCTCCACATCAGCCACCTCAATGGACACTGGTTGTGAGAATGTCTCAAAGCTTTGAAAGACCACCACCATCCCTTTTGGAGTTGATCAAACAATAGAGTCATCCTGTCCACTTGTAATTATAATGATCTGACTATAACTACCAAAATTGAAAGAAAAGTAAGACAGGTAACTTCAATAAAGCTGTGGATGATCTAAGAGACAAGACAAGAAGGGCTTTTTACACCATCAGAAGGAGCATCAAATTGGACATATCAGTTAAAATCTACCACAATTCTGTAAATCTATTCTCTTCCTCTAACAGAAAACTCAAAATAGTGCATGCAGAGCAGTATTAGGATTAGGATTAAAATTCAAAAGAGCACATTTGATTACATTTTATAATCACCCAAAATAAATTGACCCCGAGATGCCAGACAGAAACCCCATTAGACTAAACCAAATTATAAGAAACAAAAACAAAAGCGGAAAAATATTTGACACATTGGAAAGAATCAACCAAAAACCAGAGGCAGACCACCTGACCACTGTGATTGATCCAAAATTTAGGAAATCCACCATGTACAGACTCGATTTGCACAGCCTCGCCCAGGAGAGAGGTCGTTACAGGAAGACCTGGCACCCAAGAGAAGACAGGCTGTGCACCCACTGCACAAAGCAGGAGGCGGAAACCCAGCTACACTTTTTAACCACCTGCCAACTGCACCAAGACATCAGAGACACATACTAACCACAGACTACACAAGACATTTACATATTTGCTGGGCAAAATACAGTAATGTGTAATACTGTTAAAACATGTTGTTTAAGACCCATGAATATCTGACCAAAATATAGTGCCAATCCATTATGGAGTAACAATTGTAGAGTAAACATTGTTGGTGGTTCCAGAGGAAAAGTCAGATGATCACCAGAGTTGCTAGAAATTATTGTCTGGGGAAGTTTAAAACCTGCTGCAAATTTCATGGCAGTCCGTCAAAAAGCTGTCAATATATATTTTTTTACAGTCTGGACCAAAATGGTGGACTGAAAAATGATGATGATTGATTGAACTGTCCCGCTGCTTGTTATTTATAACTTTGAAATCTGATTTATATTAATTATTGTAAAGAGAGAGTCATGTCATATTTTCTCTTAAAAATATTAAAAGACCAAAACAAGAAAGTAATTCTAAAAAAGTACAAAGAGCACAATAAGACTTTTTTACATAACAATTCTGGATGATTAAAAAATAAATAAATCACTCCAACCGACATGTAGTTTGCTCCGCTGTCAGGTGATGTCTCTGTTCACTCGTATGAGCCAAAGGTTTCATCAGTGAGAGGCGTCAGATTAGTCAGTGATGACACATTTAAACTCTGAGCAATTGAGGTAGACTCAAATTTAAAGTAAAGAGGATGTGCTGCTTGCGAAATCAGCAGTGTGGGCTTCAATTTCTTCCATTGTGTGGTCCCTATAATCAAAATGTCACGGTTGTTTTATAACTAATTTATTGTATTTGTTTTAGCTCTTCATTTTGTAATTGACATTTTATTAAAAGTGAAGATTACAATCTCAATGAATTGCTTGTTTCACATATTATAACAAAAATGCAGGTAAAGTTCTGGTTAAGGCATCAATTCACTCTTTTTATTTACAATAATGTTAACTAGCAGTAGAAACAGGAAGTTTAATGAGAGTTTCTCTCTCTCACTGCCTTCGCCTCTGCCTCTCTTTCCTGTTTATCAGGAGTTACACTATATGACCGACATTGCATTGAACTCTTAATACTGAACCAACTTTTTACATCAAAAAGTCAAAACACCACTCACCACCAAAAAATACATATATAAAATTCAAACATTATCAGTGTATATACCAGAGCTAAACACGAGCTTCTTTCCTGTGTGTATGAATTAGCTTTTAAACATTATAACTAACTTTGCACTTGCAGGATGATGCTTACATTTAATTTTCTATACACTGAGGTATCATTTCAGCAGGCCTCACACAGGCAGCAGTCAAAGCATTAGTTGAGCAGTAAATAATGCAAATGCATATTCTCATTAAATTGTTTTAAAACTGTTGCTGTCTGTGAAATGAGGTCAGTAAATCCAACATTTAATGAAAGTTGTAGTACTGTAAGTTCAGTTTAACCTTAGATGTCCCACTGTTTCATACTGTTCACATATTTCAATTGTCACAGTTGTCTCCTGCCCTTCCTGTCAGAAAACCCCACAGCGGCACCATACGTGATTACACAGCCTCAGTGATTGATGTTTTTTTAGGGGATGTCCATGTCCCCGTTTGAGGCATGGGAGTGACGTTTCTCTAAATCAGATCCAGGTCTCCTATCAACATTTTCTTTGCTCTCCTCGTCCTGATCCTCAGATCCTGATCTCCTCCTAAGACGCAGCCCGGGGTCTCTTTGTGTTGGGATCTGGAAAGATGAGTATGAGCTTCCCAACGATGGTCGTTTCTCTAGAAACAGGGACAGTAACAATAGAATACGTCAGAAAATGAAGTGAATGTTTACAGAAGACAAATTAAATCATATTGGGTCTGAAACACTGGTTTGGACATGATGCTGAAATAGAGAATGAATATGGTGGTAAAAAAAGATATAAAGATGTTTCAGCAAGTATATCTACACAGGGTGGTATGAAATATGAGTACCATCTATTTTGTCTGCCAAATTAGAAGAGACAGTCTGCAGAATATTTCAAGATCAGATCTCTGATCCAAGAGCATGGAGTCATGCTAGTCTTTACTAGAAGTAATATTAAATGTTAACCCTAACCACAGTGCCAGCATTCAAGTGGCATTCATCCTACAGTATAAATAGGGCTATGACTCATATAACATGAATCTTTATTAACGCCTCTCACATATGAGTTGACTTCTTTGTAATTGAGGTGACTTCTTTGTTTTACTTCTTTGTCAGACAATAGATCTTTCTCACAGCAGGAAAAGTACAGGTGTTACTGATTAACATTAATAATGGCTGATGTCACGTCATGTGCAATCTCATCATGCAAATGGAAAACATACCGCCAGGTCCGATTGGTCGCATCAGTCTGTTCATCTGGACATTCCAGTGTTTGACGTTGGTGCTCGCTTGCCGCAGTTTCCTCTGGGCAGCCTGTCAGACAAAAAGTCATTCAAACTTAAAGCAATGAAGAAATAAACTACTGTAGCACTGTAAATTAGTACAATTTATTAATCAATTCATTTAATCTGAGGAATACTTTTAAATACAAGTTACAAAGTTCTGTCACACATTGCCAGTTATACTGTCTACAAAAGACCCATTTCCTAATAGAGATACTATAATTATATGAACTGCATGAAATGAATCATAGTTTTAAGGAAGGTGAATGATGGTGATGCTTTCAGTTTCATGTTTTATGCAGGCATCACACTGGATCCCCAACAAGCAAGACATAGAGAGATTGATGACTAGGATCCAGTGAAACTGATATTGTTTTCTTATGTAACAGTGACACCAGTGAAGCCTTTTGTTTTTTGGTTCTTACCACGACATCCTGGTCAACCCTGTGCCGGTTGGCACGGACCTCCTCCAGCTGCCTCTGTGCCTCATCCAGGGACCGGGACTTGGACTCCATTTCCTGTTTCAGCTCCTGTTTCTCCCTCTCTGTCTTCAGGATGTACTCCTCCTGCTCCTCCTGCAGGGCCATCAAGGCCTTCATTTTCTCTTCTTCCTCTGCCAGTAACCTGGATACAACACAGATGATAAAAAAATAACATTTTTAATGAAATGTATGAAAAGCTTTTTAAAAAGATCAGGAGGTTGCATCATGTTTCAGAGGGAGTAAAGATGTGCAGTGCCAGGTGCAAGGTGTTTGTAGATGTGTGTGACCAATGCATCAGAAGTTTTAACTTTACTGGCTGAGGCTGAGCACACAAAGAGCGACACAATAGATGTGACTGATGGCAGCATTAAACAACTTCCTCTACTGGCAGCTCAACTTCCTCGGGAACATAATGCAACATGAAGTCCTTTCAACAGCTGAGCTAAATATGTGCTGTCAGCACAGAGAAGCGCCTTCGCGGTTAAAGCCCGTCTAACGCTGCTTGTACGCTCTCAATCTAATCAACTGACTCCTTATCGCACGGTGAAAGTGTTTCTTTGATCATATGTTAACATATATCATTTTACCGTGCTTGATCATAACGGAAGGTCTCCTCATCCAGCCTGGCTTTGATCTCCAGCTGCAGTGCCTCCTCCAGACGCTTCTGCATCTCCTCCAGCTCAAGGATCCTCTTCCTCTGCTTCTCTGCCTCCTCCTCTTTCAGAGCCATCTCTGCCTGCATGCTGACTCGAGCCTTAACACATACAGCAAGAAGCAAACAAATGAACGCTCACATCTTTCTGCTACTGAACTTTCTCTTCCTGTTTTGCCTTCATCCTCACCTCCTCAGCCTCACGAAGCTGGACCTCCAGGGCCTGCTGGAGCTGCTCATGCTGCTGACGCCTCTTCTGCTCATCCTGCTCCAAGAGGGCCTGGGCCTGCTTCTGCGCCTCCTTAAGGAGCTCGAGCTCGGCCAGCTTACGTTCCCGCTCCTCCTGCAGCGCCCGTAGCCTCTGCAACTCCTCCTCCTTGGACTGTTGTCTCTTCTCCCGGTGCTCCCGTTGTTCACGCCGCTTCAGCTTCAGATCTTTGTGGAGAGACGTTTTCCCCTCCACGTGCAGCCTGATAGCCGTCTGGATGGCTGTGGAGAGAGGAGTGATGATGTTGTATGTCTTCATATGAAGATTAAGCTTTTAATCAATGATCAATATCAGTGAATGTTAACCCCCTTCTGACCTGTAGTCCATTCTTGTCTCTGTTTGGTGTCTGAGGCACTCATCTCATAGGTCTTCGAGAGGGTTTTCAGACAAAACATGCACCTCTTCCCATCTCGGTCTGGCAGCACCTTTCCAACAAGACACATTTCAATGAATTAATATCCCACCATGCATATTATTTTTTCCTTTTTTTATGTTTTTTGTAAACAGTTTAAAAAAATAAAATAAAATAAACAGAGGTGAGGAGAAAAAAAATCTTTTAACTCACTGGAAATAGGACGTTTTTCATCCATTTTGAACGACCAAACAATATTTGATCATCGCCTACTTCCTATAATAAAGCATGATTTTAGAATGATTGCTTGTTTTCCTTTGGAGTAACACATGGTTCAATCTGTAGTGCTCTTGCGGAAAAACATGACAGATCTTGACCAGGTTGCTGTTTGTCAGTTCTCTGTGTGGCATTGATGGGCTAATAATTGACTTGTACTCATGTCAAAAGCCACCAAAACAGCCCTACTCTTAACTCTACTGATGCTCCAGAAATGATCTTTTATTAGTGTGTGATTTTTTTGCTGGATTTTAAAGAAGAAATCTTGAGTTCAGGACTGTTGAGCACTGTGAGATTTGTCAGGAAATCTGACTGTGAATGTGAAACAAAGCAACAGTCAAATTTCAATTTCATTTCATTTCTTATTTAATTTCAAATTTTAGTTATGGTATAAATTTGATGATATGATTCCTGACCTTTTGGACTGACACATTAATATTATTCTGTATGTATCTACTTTGGGACTGTATGAAAATGAGTAGGGATGTCATCTCATCAGAGAGCAACAGCATTTGTCACTATTTTACTGCACCTTCAATTCATTCTGCATCTCAACAGTAAGAAGAACAGAGATGCTTGTTTTTACCACTGTCAGTCTCAGATTCAGCTGTTTTTTAACAACAATTAAACCCTTGTGAGAGTTCAGTATGAGACTGTGGTTTGACACAATAACAAACAGACCAAGCATCAGGTAAAGAAAAATGCTTAATTTATCTGTATGGTCTTTTCCATAATGTTGTCAGACACATAGAATAACAATCTTTCCTATCTAAGGCACATTAAGTGGGCGTACATTGACAGGGTGCTATTGCCTCAAAGATTTACATTACAGTCTGTTTCGCAGCTGCCAAGTGAAGTGCTATCGCTCAATATTGGGCCAATTCCAAAAACGGTTGTCCCCATTAGACACACAAAAAAAGAGAAAATAGAGTTCAAGTTTAAATATACCAAAACTTCTGTTTAAAACATATTTTTTTGGTCTCAAACTATTATATCTTAATGTCCTAAAGAGGTAAAAATATCCAGCTAATCAGAAGAAAAACAGAAGATGAGGAAACTAAAAAAAAATTATCTGCTGCTGATCTTGTGACACTTTTAGATTTATACTGCAACACCTTTGGGGGAGTCCCCACCCTCCAGGTTGAGACCTGTTGGTTCAAAACAACTTTTATTTTTACTAATATGAACAAAAGAAAGCAAAGGATGTAACTGTAAAATGTATGATTGAACTATTATGGACATCCAGTATCCAGTATCCAGTATTAGTAAAAAATCAAAGTCACAGTTCTTTCAGTTCTTTTCTGTGTTTAGCTTTTTTTTATCACTTTGGCTGCTTACTTCTACACAGCAGTTCCCATCCAGAGGTATGTTGCCCTGGCAGTCTTTGCGGTCCTCCCCAGTGTAGTAGGACAAGTTGCTCGGTCTTAAAGTGAACCATCGTTCCTTCCAGTTTCTCCTCAGCTGGCCTTTCTTCCACAGATAGCCCTGCACACACCCCAAAACACACACACACACACACACACACACACACACACACACACACACACACACACACACACACACACACACACACGCATACTGTCACCAACACAAAGCACGGCTTGTCAAGCACCAAAACACACATTTCTGGTGGCAGATCGGCCTCCTACCTCTTTGAGGACATCACCCACTATCTCCCTGTATACTTCCTCTACAGCCATGCTGATTATGCCCTTTTCAATTCCTCTGGTTATCTTCCCCGAGTTCATCATCTCCAAAAAAACCCAAACAGTAATGCCGGTCTGTTGCACAGAGTCTTGGGAGAAGAAATCCTCTAATTCAACACAGTTAACCTCAATGCTCATAGCCATGCACATCTTCTTGAGCAGGTACTCCACCTGCAGAGGAACAGAAACCAAAAGTCTTGAGAATAATTCATTTAAATAATGGATATGTAGCTAGGATACAGTCAATATACATTTCACTTAAGTCAAGTACAAGTATTTTCAACTAAATTTAACTTTCACTTTGTAACTTTATTCTGAAGTTTTGTTTTCTTCTCTCCAGTGTGGAGCTTTTCACAGTGAATGGTTATTTAGCAGATAAGATCAGTTGTTATCTTTATATGTACACTTCACGTTGTAGCTTCCAGTTCCACTTTAGTAAATATTGTGACTTTTTATTTATGTTCACTTTTAATTAAACATGTTTTAGCAACAATATTTACGACACCACACATATCTTGGTCAGAGGTCAATATGTGAAGCACAAACCCAAAGTAAACCTGGATGTTTTCTTAAACTCAGCGTGGTAGAAACTAGGTCTTTCTCTTGCCAGCGGCTGTGTCAAATACATGACAGGAAACCAAAATGAGAGTGTGCAAGTGAGAAACAAGCCCACATTGCTGCATGAAGAGAGCACAGTGTTCCATGATGGCAACAAAGAATGGTACAACGAGGTGTGTTCAGTGGTTGTAAATGATCCAACACCCTTTTCAGGTTCCACATTGCTGACTACGGTCGAATTATACTTGAGTACAAGCGCAGCATATCTTGAAACATCCATGTGGCTAAATTTAGAAACAAGTGTCACTATTATCACATGCAGCCATGGTTGACTATGGTTTCAAGATGTGTAAAATTATTTGCTTGTATAATCATACAGTAGATAATGCTTTAAATTACAAACATAGCCCCAAACTACAATAAGTGGCATATTATTGAAATACCAGACAACTTTGAGATTGTAACTATAATTAATGGCTTTGAAGAGATTTCTTTAATTCAACATATACTGGAGTTAGACTTACCTCGTCAGGGACCATAACTAAAGGGTACTTGTCCTCAGACAGAAAATTAAAAAGGCACCAAAGCCGAAAAGCATCTTTCTCAGGCAGAACAGTGCTGCTGGTTTTGTCTGTTTGGTAGTTTTTCTTTGCCGTAAGAGTCCAACAGAGCTCGTCTACGTTTTCCTTAATGAAAGAGCCCTCCACAACCTGCAACAACATAACACAGGAATTGAAACTAAAGAAACTCTGACAGCCTCCTTGTTTATCTGACATTTAATGAAACAAAATGAGCATATAGTTGTGTTTTTTATCACCTTATCCAGGATGTATTTGTTGAGGTAAGGCATGTAACCCTGACTGGAGACCGGGCCATCATCATCATCCCTGAAGTGCTCCTCCAAAGCAACTGGGTCATGTGGGATACTCAAGACTGTGCACAGGTTGTGGGACAATACCTGAAAAACCACAATGTAAGGAGAGAGAGAGAGATTTTTTTTAAAGAGGATGAACGCTTTAGCTAAAATTAAGTCACATACATCTAGTGGATGGTTCAGTTTGTTTGCAAGGATAATGCTGACTAATGAAAACGTGGGCCAACAAATTGAAGAAAACTGGAACTGATGTTTTGAATTTCTGCTTTGCTGCACGTTTCTAAAAAGACATTTCTTCGCACATCTGATAGTGTGATAAAACATAGAAGACAATGTGGTAAATGTGTAAAATACAGTTGTTAAAAATGGCAAACATTTTCAAATCTTAAACTGAAAGAAAAGTTAAGTACAGTGTAACTTCATTTGTACAGTACTTTTCATAGGGTCATAGGGTGCACCTCAAAGAACTCTACAGGTGACTGACAGACTAATAAGATTATATTACTAAACTATTGGTAACATACAGTGGCTGAATTTACAAAAAGGTAAGGTACTGACTTGTGGCCCCGCAACTAAAAGAGCCCCAAACAGCAAAAGGTTTATGATGATGTTCAGATATGAAAAATATTAAATGATGTTATTATTCTAACTCATTGTACTTCCAAATAAATTAGAAGAGCCCCCAAATCACTTAAAAAGTAACAACCTGATACTACTTATTTGCTGAGTACTTCTGTTTCTACTTTAGAGGGAAACTTTGTACCATTGCATTTACCTGACAGATAAATGTTACTGTCAAAAAAATAGCAATTAAAATATGATGCATTATTATTCATTAAACTATCTAGCATTATATAAAATCATTGGGATCAAAAGCTCCACCTTGAACAGATGTTAAATACATGTAAGTACATTGTGCTGATAATTCCTCTCTAATTTTCAGTGAAAATTTGAATGCAGGACTTTGACTCTTTGACTCTGTCCAGAGTTAATAATTTTACTGTTCATAGTTAATAGTTTTACTTTTACCAAATATAAGTTCTGAGTACATCTTCTACCACTGCCAATATCAACATTTCTACTTAGAGAAAGGGTGAAAAGTAAAGCAAGATGTTTGCCTTGGGCCCCAGAATCATTAACTCCAGCCCTGGTAACATATTCTGTGTCCATAGCTTTCAAAGTAGGGTCCAGAGACCCCCAGGGATCCTTGAAGAGGTTCCACGGTGTCCCCAGCAAAATGTGGAATAATATATGTTTACATTAATTCATCTACAAGTAATAATGACATAATATATGATTACTTTGGTCATGGGTTTCATACAGTTTCTGTAATAAAACATCCAAAAGCAAAAATCTTATCAGATGGGGGTCCATGGTCAATTTGTGTCAGTTTAAGGGTCCTTGACTTCAAAATAGTTTGAGGACCACTGTTCTATGTAATCAGTGCCCATTGCTACTACTAGCAGTACTACTGATGTCAAAAAGGGCAAAAACAGGCTCTTGCTTTTACAATCATAAACTTGTTCAACTAAGAGAGTACAGCGTCTTGAGATATCCGATGCATGTTATCAGAAAATGAGTGTCTGAGTGTTGAGCCATAACCACATCCTGTCTCCAGCGAACTGAAACACCATGCAAACTGCTTGTTTCTGTGCATGTCAAGAAATGTGGTGCCTGTAAGAAGGCCGTGTGCATGTGGGGGATAAGCCTGGTCATGAGGCTGACTCAATATGAGCCAGGAGTGGCAGGCAGCATATCGCAGGAACGTGGAGGTGGCTGGAATGGAGTCTGATCCACACCAAGACCAAGTGACATAACGATGAGATCAACAAAAATACAGTGGCCTTCATTGAATCGCTGTTGCAAGAGACAACAATCCCAACATGTTTCCACTTTGTCCTCGCTCTCACTGTAACAATGTTCTTTTGACGCACACAGGCCCATGTTGTGACCATACTCTATTCAACAGGCTGCTCTCTGGTCAGGTCCAGTGCCAGAGGACCCTTTGCACTACAAGCTGGTACACCGAGGCCCTGTTTAACACACACAGCTTGGAGATGAGGGCTCCCATTCATATATACACTGAGAGCAAACTGTTACTCCTGTGCTCTTGTCAGACAGAGGTACATATTGTGCCCTCGTTCAGTCCTCGCAACATGGTGAACAAATTTGTCCCTTTTTGAACAGCTTGTTGTTTAAAAAGATGTTTCACACAGGAAATATAGAGGATGATATCAGCTTTTAGTACACCTTATTTCCTCAAACAATGAATCAAATATTACACAGACTGAACAACAAACTCATTTTTGACATTTCAGTTTGATGAGAATTTCAAATATTTCTATCTTCCTCTGAGCAAACCCACGTGATGGAGTGTGCAATGAGGTAGGAAATGAAGCAGTAGAGGAAGAAAGTGGGTGAGTTTTAAAATCGTTATCTTCCAGGTAGAAGACCCTTCACTCACCTTGAGCTGAGACTTGGACACCTTGCCACTCTTCTCCAGATCCAGGGCTGTGAAACCGTACCAGATGGACTTCAGCAACTCAGAGCGCAGGTCCATGTCTGCAGCAGTGTTACTTTCTGGTTTCCTCCTCTGCGTCTCTTCTTCTTCCCTCTGCTGTTGACACCGGGCCCCTGGGTGACAGGCAGACACCCACACTGTGCTGCTGCTGCTGTCAAGTACACTTTACCAGGCCGCTGGCAGTGACACCTGCTGGACGTCCACAGTCATCGAGTAGAGAGGGAGGGTCTGAATGCTGCTTTGTTCTGATCCTGACGTATAAAGAACCTTTAAAAAAGAAAAAAGAAAAAGTAGCAATACTTAATTTAAAAAAATAGTGCTGAGTACATTTTAGTACAACTGTATACTATTATATTATTATTATTATTATTATTATTATATTGTTGTATTATTATATCATTATACATTATTATTAAGAAGGGCTGCAACTAACAACAATTTTAAAATAAATGAATGTTGATTATTTTATTATTTTATTGATTTATAAAATACCATATATTTAATTATCAAAAATATATATACTTGTCATTTGTTTGTTTTTGTCTATGTTATTGTCAAGAGATAGATACATTATTTATCTATCTCTTATCTTTTTCATATTATTGATTGATTGATATTTGTTAGAATGGTGCTATTTAAAATTCTATAACGTTTAATTGATTAATCGATTGATGGATTAATTGATTCAGTCTCTACTTGCAGAAGGAGGAGGAGGAGGAGGAGGAGGAGGCTGCACACAGTCACGTGGTAAAACAACTTTCGCGTCGTTACCATGGAGCTGTTTGTGAAAATCCGTTTCCCATTGGTTGACGATATTGTCATGACCAAAGTGTGCGCTTTCATTGGTTTATACGGCTTCCTATTGCGACCAATGGCGAAGCGCGCTTTTTTTAACTGCAGTGAGTGCAGGAAGTTGACTGTCCACTTCAGTGTTTGAAGGGACATAACAAGTGATCTTTAAATTTACACTAAACGCCCGGAAAGCAACAAAAAAATTGGGATTCATCGTATCAGAAAGACTTCAGACTTTATCGGATGCTGGGAAAGAAGTAACAGAGACCCTTTTCCTGTTTTAAAAGTATGTAAAGTGTGTAATAAAAGTCAGTGTGTGCGTAACAGTACGTAGCATGTGCTAAGTATAAATTGCCTTTCTGCTCAGATTTAAGCTAACTTCTCTTTGTAATGTTTGATAGTCAATACGGTGGTTTGAGCCGTGTGCAAACTTAGCTACTATCAGAAATGTGCTCCATTGATTAGACTAATAAGTGTAGTTATTTTATAGTGCCATTAATAATGTTTTTTTAACTTCAGAGCAGTTGCTAAAGCTTTGAAAGAAGTAGTACCATGATGTTTTTGCATGTTTTATGTATTGTGTCTGTCCTTAGACTCAGTTTGCTATTAGTCTGTAACTTCTACTGTTTCATGTGTGCTTGCTGACATGTAATTTGTGCCATTTGTTGCTCCTCTAGTCGTTCTCCACACCTTCACCTCCTGTTGTCATCATTATGCACTCCTCACAAGTCCTTCGTCAGCAAAGTCACAACAAAATCCACAGTGACTTGCAAAGGTAAGCCAGTTTATGAAGAATCAGACATACTTTTGACTTTCTGTTTGCCTGTAGTACCTTTTTGATATGGACAGAAATGTGTTTGTTGAACTTTGAATGTTCTTTTACTTTTGTAATATTTATTGATTTCTTTTTAGACCTAGTAGTTCCTGATTTAGATTTTTAAAAGGTATTCTATTTCACTGACTGGCTGCTTGTGTGCTGTTTCTCAAAGTAAGGTATTAAAACTAAAAAGCTAATTTTGGTATATTGGTACAGAAATTCAGATGTCAGCACATGTATCTGAAACATTTAAACAACACCTTACTCTAGTTGCATCTCTGACTGGTTGTCTCTACACAGAATAAAGAATGAACATAACAAAATGCCGGCGGACCCAAAGCCTCTCAAACATGCGTCTGCTACACGCAAAAAAGATGTTGAGAACCAAGATCCAGGAAGCTCGGAAACAGGTAGGAAGACACCTGTGCGGCTGGGTGTAAGCAGGCTTCCAGTGCTAGCAAAGGCCCATCGTCTTCAGACTCCCTCTGACTTTACTCAGACCCACTGCAGTTGGGAGGACAAACCCCTGGCTGTGAGTAACCCCTTCCCATCCTGTAGATTTACATGTTATCTATTTAATCTGATGATTCTTGTGTCCTTAACACTTTATCGTTTTACAACAGGGGAAAGCTAAGACGAAAAAGTCATGCACCAGGCCTGTACCTTTCAACTTTTCTCAGCCCAAGAACTCAAGAATGCCCACCGAAGCTCCACAGCCCCTAATGGCTTCACAATCAAGGCTTAAGGCTCATGCTGTCCAACCTGGAAACAATCCTTGTGTAAAAACCCCAAACAAAAATGCAAAACTTTCCAAACATCCAGCTCTTTTAAACAGTAATGGGGATGCAACCAAAGGGGCAGGGAAGTCTCATGGAAAGGTGACAGAAAAATCCCACCTGTCAGGCCAGTCTGGGCCTTCAAACACATTTAAGACTAATAATGCTATGCATCAGAACAGCGCTGCTCTGTCTGCACAGGCTGCTATTAGTGCAGAGGCCTGTTTGGATAACTTGAACCTGCTCAGTCTCAAAGATCCATCCAAGACATCCCATTTTAGCCAGAACAATTCAAAAGGTCCATCAGGTAAGTTAATTGAGTTTTTTTTGTCATTACAGAGAATATTTGTATAATATCCCTTTTACCTTGCAGAATAAATGTGTACATTTGCATCTGTGTAGATACTTTGGTCATATTTCGCAGTATATTGACCACACACTCATTTTCAACATGGCTTTTAACTTTAGTTTTCTTAGTTTTTTACCTACACTACCTGGATATTAATCATCCTTAAAACTGCTGCAACAACTGCATTCCTCCATAGAGATGGCTGATTGTCACCTGTACAGCAACACAACTGTAGCTTATTAGGAATTATATAGCTAGAATTATTAGGATTTTCATGATTTTTCTTATTTGACAACATAGCTCATATATTTGTTGATGTGAATAGTAGATCAGTGTTTCTGATTTTGTTTGTATTTCAGACAAAGGTGAGAAGTTCCAGCCTGACCATGCTGCTCTGCTCAGTGTCCTCCTGAATGAGGGAGTAAGTGCTACAGGCGGGGCCCTGAAACTTCCCTGTCCATAATAATATCATAGTCGTTAGCTGCATTATTTTTGCTATAAATGTTAAGATTACTTTTTCTGATATAATCTTTTCGCAGCCCCAACGAGTCTCTGTCATGAAGAGTCGTCAGAAGGCTGAATCTACTACAGGTTAGTATTAACATGCACAGTGCCTTGTTAAGGCAAGGCAAGGCAAGGCAGTTTTATTTATATAGCGCATTTCATACACAATGGCAACTCAATGTGCTTTACATAAAACAGAAAAACATGCAATTTGAGAAACATTAAAACATACAATTTTTTAATTGTAATAAAAACAAAGTACAGAAAAATAGAAAGAGAGAAATAAAATGCTAGAATAGAGCATTAAATATAAGATTGCAGCATAAAATAATAATTAGCTTTAAAATCATTAAAAGGACATAGAGTGCAAATGAAAGACTAAAATGTAAAGTGCTTTAAAAGAGCTCAATCATAAGCACGGGAGAAGAGAAATGTTTTTAACCTGGATTTAAAAATGTTCACAGTTGGGGCTGATTTCAGTTCTGCTGGTAGTTTGTTCCAGTTGTGTGCAGCATAACAGCTAAAAGCTGCTTCACCATGTTTAGTTTGAACTCTGGGCTCAACTATCTGACCTGAGTCAGTAGATCTCAGAGCTCTACTGGGTTTATATTCTACTAACATGTCATTTAAATGATGTTAAATATATAGTGTGATCACAGTAGATAAACAAGTTGTTTTTAAACTCATTCACAATTACTTGGTGCATTGTTATCACACCAAGTAAGGATATATGTACTGTCTAGTCATTCACAGACAAAGAAATGTACAATGAGTGACGTTACTAATGTTTTGGGGTCAATCAGGCCACAAAAATCTGTTAACCCTGTTAGACTTCTTATGAACACACTACTATAAAATTCCAAAACAGCAATCCAGACAGACTTTGGGATTTGGGAGGGGTGGTGCTGTGTAAAAATGATTATTAACACCAAATACAGAGCATAGTACGAATCCATCATATGTAATTCATGTTTTACAGAAACAGACTAATGATATATGTCATCAGTTCAAAGTCATTTTTATGAGCAATTCTCACAAAATTAGGAACATTCATTAAGTGTCAAGTTAGGGTTAAATACAGACACCTTCCACATGTCAAAAAAGCTCTGAGGAAATGTTTTAAGGCATCTTACCTAGTCTTATCACCAATGAAAGAACATAAAGAAATAATTTTTACTTTTTAAAATTGACTTTGTACACATTTGTTTCAGGATCAGTGAGTTCGGTGCAGTTCTTCTCAGATCCTGCTGCACTGAAAAGTATTCTCCTGAATGAAGGGGTGAAGCCTGGATTGCCTGTAGGTACCACACCCCGAAACTCAGTCCGTCCATCCGGCAGAGGGACTTCGATCTACACAGTATGTTTATGTTGAATTTATCACCATTTATTTATCTCATTGAAATTCCAGTCTGACTGTGCTGCTCTCAGTGTCTCTGGAATGAAGGAGTAAGGCAGTGATCTGCTTCACCGTCCAAACCCTCTAAATATCTGTTGAGTCAGTGTGATAAAAGTCTTCAGCTGCATCACTTTTGCTATAAATGCTGAAATTAAGCATCTGTTCTTTTTCTGGTTTAATCTTTTCACAGCCCCAGCGAGTGTCTGTCATGAAGAGTCGTCAGAAGGCTGAACCCTCTACAGGTTAGCATTAATATGCACTGTGTGTTATTAAATATATAGTATGTGATCACAGTAGATGTACACATAGTTTTTAAACTCATTCACAGTGATGGAGTGACATTAGAAATGCTGTGTCTTTTCATTTCATCATCATTTGTTTATTGTCAAAGCAGTGAGTGAATTACAGAGCAATGTCTTAACATGTTCATTTATGTTCTTGTAGAGCTACAACTAATTATTCAATTAAAGGAATCATTCAAAATTCCTAGAAAAGTTTCAGAGCTTTCTTGCTAAATAAGTTGTTATTGATGATGTTGTGTTTTGCTTAAACATCTATAAGATGTCAAATATGAGCCATGGTGATCTTTTTTTGTCATTGGTTCTACTAACATGTTAGTAAAAAAAGATGTTAGAATTGCAAGTTTTCTTTAATAGTCACTTTTATTAGTTATATTCATCCTTTATTATTTATTTAACTCTCTTACCGTAATTATTTGTTCTCTGTGCAAAGTTGTTGTTGTTTTAGGATTTAAATCTTATTTTTTATTCATTTTATTCTACACTTTTATTAATTTTTCCCCTGATCCTCTTACTTACAGTATGTCTGTGTTTTCATTTGATTGTATTTCACAGTCTCTGTAAAGCACAGTGATCAACTTTTGTTGTTTTTAAAGGACCAGTGTGTAGGATTTAGTGGCATATAGTGGTGAGATTGCAGATTTCAACCAAATAAACATCTCCCTCCCCATCCAAGTGTGTGGGAGAACCTGCAAAACACTCCTAAAGCATGAAAGAGCTTATCTAGAGCCAGTGTTTAATTTGTCCCAATGCATCTTTACACACTGGTCCTTTTTAAATGTGTCAATTTATATAGATACATAAATTGACTTGACTTGACATCAGGGTAGTCAGTTGAATCTACGCTCTTTGTGCACATTTTTTTCAGGATCAGTGAGGTCAATGCAGTTCTCTCCAGACCCCGCTGCACTGAAGAGCATCCTCCTGAATGAGGGGGTGAAGGCTGGACGGCCTGTGGGTGCCACACCTCGAAACTCAGTCTGTCCATCAGGCAGAGGGACTTCGATTTACACAGTATGTTCATTCTGAATGTATTCTCATATTTGCGCTGCTTCTTCTTCTTTAATTTGTTTGCACCACAAACAAAAACACATTTTTATTTACTGTTTTCAGGCCCAGAGAGTTCCAGTCAGAAAAAATTGTACAGAGGCAACCGGAGGAGCAGTGGGTAAGATGTGACATCATATTTCTTATCATCTTATGTTGTTTTACTCCAATGTGACCCAGCTTTTTTTATTCTCAGCAGTAACACTCAAAGAGACTCCGTCAAAGAAATGGACGCCACAGAGGGTTCGCGACATCAAGCATCAGCCCATGTCCACCATGGTCAGTATATAAATTATGTGCTGGGTGTTTATATTATGTCTGTTTGCCACCGTGCGTTTTCTCACAGTCATGTCTTGGTCTCATGATGCTGCTGTTTTTAGAAATGGCATCTGTCGACACCATACACCGGCACTCCCGGGCTGAGGCACTGCAACACCAACCTACAGCCACGCCAGGAGGTGAGAGCAGGAAATCACTATTTCATAATATGTAGAGAAAGCTTTTACACAAATCTGTTCTTAAGTGCCAAAAAATACAAAAACACTGTCTTATAAGAACAGAAATATAATCAGGACTTACAAAATTCAGGTAATAATTGTTCCAGAGAGTCTTAAAGGTTTCACTCAATTCAAGGCAGCTGTAACAGTTTGCTCACTTTTTGATTTTCAGTGTAGATACACTAAACATTTCAGAAATGTATAGGGGAGGCTTAATGAACAACATTTTCGACATTCTTGGCATATCTGCTGCATGTTCTGTACCTATGGTTTGAGCAGTATTTGTGTAGGAAATAAAAGCATACATATCATTTTGTAGGTCAGAAAATGCTAAAAAGTGGCTATAGCTTTAAGTAATATCATTCTTTGTTGGCAAAACTTTTACAACAACAAATATAAATCAAATCCTGTAAAAACTGAACACCCTCCTAACATTTACAAGATCTTGGATGTGGGATTTGACATTTTGGGATTAATAATTAAAGCTGGAGTACAGGATTTTTGTCTCCCACTTTCTCTAATAACATTGGAAAGTCTGGAGGTGCTGCACGATTCAATTATTTTATCCCCATTCAAGTAAGCGGAGCGCTGACTGGAAGTTAGCCACTCATTCAATGGAAGTCTGTGGTGCACATGCTCTACTCATAGATCATGCGTATGAATTAAAAACTCTGCATAGTGCGATAGAGAGAGAGATTTATCCGCCTTAACCAGCACTGTGTGAAGTTGTTTGACTTGAATGTAACAGATGTTCATGTACATGTGAAAGTTTCTCACTGCAGGTTTAAGTTATTAGATATTGCTGATAGTTGTGAAAGACTTTTGATATCATAACAACACCCTGTTATCTGGGATCGTGCTAAGATTTTGGGTGCTGAAGATGAATAAACCAATGAATTTACTATAGAGGTCAGTAGTTCATGGGCAGATTTCAGATTTTAAAAGCTGTTGGTGATGATACCTTCAGGAAGTGGCCTTAGTTCATATGGGGTAACTAATGATAAAATGTACACCAGATCATGTGGTATGTGTAACATTATGCATGCAGTTTAATCCAAAGCTATCATCACTGTATCTATTTCTGACGTGATGAAATGATGATACTGTGTTAAGTAGAAATCACATCTGATATGATTTACTTGTTTGTTTTCAGGAGGTCGTCCAGAGATTATTTGATGATCAAGAGGACGAGCGGAGCACAAATGTGGCCGAGAAAGATCCAGAGATACAAGCAGAGCAGCTCCCGGTTCAAGCTTCAACTGTATGAAACCAAATTCACAACTTACCATCACACAGAGATCCATATTGAATGAATTTGTTCATATATACGTTTTGTTTCCTCTTCACTCACTACTCTAGATTAAATCTCAGTGTGAAGAAAACTCAGAGACGAGCAGGACCAACAGCGAGGAGGATGAGGAGAACAAACAGATTATGGGAGGACAGCCATTCCTCCAAGCGCCTCAAAGACAGTCGGTCATTTTTTTCTCAGCAGGCAAAAATCTGTTAAGAGCTCCACGTTTTGAGAAGCAGGAGACCTCAGTCCATCAGGAGCAACACGGTCCTGTCTCATCAGAACAGGGAAAAGTGCTTCGGGTACATGAAGGAAAGTCATCTGTGTCAGAAACAAGCTGTCAGATGAAGAGTGTACACAGAGGTAACACTGACATCTCTTACAGCGCTACACATGCACTCCTCATACTGCCTACTTTTTTTTTTAAAGTGTGTTTCCTATTACAGACCTCACTGTTCAGAAGACTTGTGCTCTAAGTCCTGCCGTAGCGATACTGCGCAAGCGCCTTCCTCCCCTGGAAGAGCTGCTAATGGACGAGGAGGTGGCCACCTACACCTCGGTGACGGCCCCGGCTGCCAACGGGGTCCTCCCTCCTCGGCCTCGATGTGAAAATCCGGTGGCCTCCATCCTGCACCTCGAAGAGTCAATTGTGAGTACACAGCTTACAGTGAACATACAGACAAAAAGAATGAACAATGCTGTGTGACATTTTGACATTAAATTACTGATCCAACATATTTATATATTATTTTTGTAATATATTTATTGACACATTATTCATATCAATATATAAATGACACAAAAATCAATACCCAAAACCAAACTTTAAACATTTACACACACAAACACGAGGGGAGAGGGACAGAAGTAAGATGTTAGTAAGAGAAGTTTATCTTAACCACATATAAAGGACACAAAAGTACATCACAGTGCATCTATCTAGATCTATTATCTATATGTTACTGTTAATTACAGCCCACTGAAAATACAAGTATAAGAAAATCTAAACAGAAGAAGGTAAAACTCAGTTTACGTATACTTACAAATATGGTGAATAAATTAGTGGACAGTCCGTAAATGCAACAATGTACAATCATTTATCATGCATTTATCACACATTAGAAACACAGAGGGGTAACATTTATATAACATGCCCTTTTTATAATAATGAAAATCACATCTCTTCTAACCCCTCAGTGGACAGAATCCTTAGAGAGAAAAAAAAGTCACACATTCTCCACTCTCTGGAGAAAGAGAAAGCAATTCAAAAAGTGTGTGTTTCTCTGACGTGGACTCAAATCAGGGATGTTTTGTCTCACAAAAATCCAGAGATGCATACAATGAAAAAATAAAGAGGTAGATTGTACTTTAACCGTAATTGACTGAAAATTTACTAGAAGTCCTTCTTTTGCACACCGTGTGTGTTTATCATGGAGGCCGAAGACGATGTCATATGATCATTAAAGCAAAAATACAAAATATGCTTCCTAAAATTACTAATTGTTCCTTTAATGCATATTTTTTAGTAACGATGGTTGTTTGCAGTCCTAACTAGAGATGAGAGTTGTATACAAAGATGATATACATAACAAATTTCATGGTCATTTGAGTGATAGTTGTTCACCATCCTTACACTCTGCAGCCACCGAGAGGAAGAAAACAAATGGTTGTGGTAACAGTGATGACGTGTATTATCACAGCAGTGAAGGTTTTGAACAGAGATTCTGATGAATTGAGTGAAGGAAGAGTTAGCATTTTGGGAAATGTGCTCATTTGATAGTTAATATAAATATATATTATATATATATTTTTCTCTTTTTTTCCAGACATTTGTTCCAATTGACTTCAATCTCTCCTCCGGCCCTTCTTCTCCACTTAGAGGAGATGATATGATGCATGAGAGATAATGATTTGCACTACAAAACAGATACAGTATTTTCTCTACTTTTCTTTTCTTTTTTCTTTTTTCTTTTTAAAAAACATGAAACTGTTAGTCCAACACTGTCGGTGCCAGCCTGAGTATGAGACCAAAGAACACTGCTGGTATCATTTTTGTTATAAACCCGTCAATGTCTTTTGTCTTAAGTTTTGTTCTTTTGAATAGTCCAGCTTTTATACTGTCAGCACTCATGTTTGTCAATAATGTAGAGGAATACTTATTAGAAATAAAGTTTATGACATGAATAGAAAACTACATATGAGGAAAATATTGTAAAAGGTCAATGAAGACTTGATCAGTGTTATAACTGTAGTGTATGTATAGATCGGGGTGGTGTACAGCACTGTTATCTGCAGCTGTAGCTGAAGATGTAAATTAGGTTGGTGGTTTGATTCCCAGTGTCTGGTCCACCTGTCAAAGTGTTCTTTTACTCACCACCCAAAAAAACAGTGTTAATCTATTGAATGGTTGGTAAAGATTTGAACACTCACTAACCTTTTGGCTAGTGGACAAAAAGTGAATTTTGAACCCTGACCGTCTGACCTTACATTGCAGATCGCTGCCATCAGTGTGTGAATGAGAAGCAAAATTATAGAGCTTTGATAAAACCACTAAATAACTGCTAACTGCTTTATTTGTGAAGTTTGTAACTGCGGATTCAAAGTAACTCACTCTCCATGTACAGTGTTTATAATAAATGTATATATGTTACTGTCTGGCCGTGTGTGACTCTTCTTTCAGTTCATGACTTATTTATGGGCACATAATGTTCAGTTTACTTGTCATGCATGTGAAAGCATGTATGATGATGACTCATGAGGAGCTTTACAAATATAACAAGTTATCTCAGTTTTGGGTGTGGAGGGCAAGGAGTTTGAAAAAGGAGGGTGTTGACCCAGCACAGAGGATACTGACACATGATATTAATCTCTTGCATGGTTTTTAAAGTGGGGAAATTACTATTTCCATTCTAATTTAATCTATAATCAACACAATGACTTGACAATGAATTTCATATCCTTTCTGCAATAAAACAACTAAAAGCATACATTTTATGAGTTGGGGGTCCAGGTCTGATTTGTGCCAGTTTCAGTGTCCTTGTTGGTAAAAAGTTTGAGAAGCACTGTGTTACATAGTTGGAGATCCAGTGTTTCCTGAAACATCTCAGCAATTAATTGTTACTCATCATTAAAAATACAAAATATTTGCTGGTAAATTTTAACTCAGTAAATTGAATATTTTATTGTTTTTGTTTGATGATGTTACATTGAGCAGAACTTGTAATGGTCAGTTTTTCAGTTTCTACACTCTTACTTTCAATATTATCTGTAGACTTATTGATTAATCTGAAGAAAAAAACTGACAAAATTAATTGTTAATGAAAGAAATGATTAGTTACAGCCTCAGAGAGGATCTCTCAGCCTCTGGTTTTGAGAATTATTTAATACAAAAATCCCTCAAAACTTGTTAGTGTGATACTAACTTTAACTTTTATCACTATAACAATATTTTAATTGGACTGCCAATGTGTCTATCAGACCTTCTTGCTTTTCTTTTTGCTGAAGTGTTAAGTGATGCCTTGTCTACTCACATGGAGTCCTCCAGATTACCACATGGAAACGAGCATCTTCATGACATGATATAAGATATGCCATATTGTATATCCTGGTCAGTCAGAAGACAGTAATCGTACATGTGAAACACACCCTGCAGCTGAATCAGCTCGACTCTGGAGAACAGTTAACATTTAGGATGTTAAATGTCAAACCTAACGAGAAGTTCCTATAGACTGAATAGTTTATATGACAAACTTCAAGAAACCAAAAATTACGACGACATGAAATCAAGCAAATCAAGCTGTGACTGTTTTTATGCTACATATGATTGCTACATTTTCATATTTGTCATTGATAAACATTTTGCTGATTGAATAATAATCTGTTCATTGACACATTTCTTGAGCAGGTTCCTTCATTTTAGGAGCATTTGAGTTGAAGCTGTTCATTTCATGTGTAGAGGTGACAAAATCCACAAAAAATGTAATAATTTTCCTTTAAAATCCTTTTCATTATTTTGTTTTATTGATTAATTAATTAATTGATTATTAATTAGAAAACGGGAAAATACATGGGTTTGAATGTTGCTGATCAGAATTACTTTAATTATGTTTTTCAGTCTACTGCAGGTGGTTACAGGCCTTGATGTATATTTAGTAGACTTGTGTGAGTGAGTGGGGGGTGTTGGTGGGAGGGGGCTCAGGACAGGGTTAGGGACAGTAGTCTATAAAGCCTGCGCCGTGAATCACCCTCCTCTGAGAAGTAGAGAGTGAGGGAAGAGCAGCCTCCCTCTATTATTTCTCCTTTTCTTTTCTCTTCATTGTAGCCACCTGTATGCCTCACTCTGGAAACATGTCTGAGGATCTTCACCCAACCATGGACCCCACAAAGATGGGGATTGGACGCTCCATCGCTGTGCTGACATCAGGAGGAGATGCCCAAGGTAAGCAGGGGATGATATCTGCAGGGAGACATGCATTTAAACACACTCGCAGACTTATTTTCAATTTTTGATAAAGAACAACAGAGGGACAATCTGGTGGACAGCATCTTCCAGCAGATGCAGACTCCATCTTACAGGGTCCAATAAAGTATCATGTTAAAGCTCTGACTGCATGGCACCCTTAACTAGCCTGAGAGCCACAAGAACAGTTATCAGGTTGGCTCAGTTGAAGGCCACCTGTCAGATATTAATGGATGTTTGGCTGTAAGTCCTATTTGATGTCAGTGTGATGAGAAGAGTAAGATTACGTCTTTGATTTACAGAACCAGCAGTGTTGGTTTAGCTATAAAGTATATCTTCACACATCATAAAGTCCAAAAACTGTCATTGTTGGCTAAAATTGTGTAGCAGATTTTGACTTTACAAATCAAATATGAGTTTTGTTGGGGTTTTTATGTATAGGAAATCATCCATACAGGTTGACTTTTCCTTTGTTAAACCTCAATGTTGAGCATTAAGCTGGTACTCTGGTTGAATCTCAGCTGGATGATGTCTCATAATCATTGCATATTGCTGGCAATCTTTATTCACCCTTTGTGTGGTGGCTTTATGTACCCTCTTGTCCTAGTGCGTTCCCTTATTTCACGTCTTTGGGGCTAATTTTAGTGGCAGTGACCTTTTTCTGGTATGGAGGAAAGAAACGCCCCCATCCACAGCTGCTGTTTGGTGAAACAAGAGCTGCAACATGCCAGTCTGCCACAACACAGCCTCACACTGTGGGCTTTAGTGTACTGCTTATTCAGGGGCAAGATGGTCCGCAAGACATACAGTACCATAAACTCAAAGGTCAAGTTACTTAAAGGTCAAATGGATCAAATAAATCTTTGGCTGGTTATCTAACAGGTCAATTAAAATAATGTCTGTCATTGTTTAATTATTATGTGGGTAAATCAGTCGTAACAAACAATGTCACCTGTGTGTGTGTCTCAGGTATGAACGCTGCCGTGAGAGCCACAGTCAGAGTTGGACTCTACACTGGAGCTAAAGTCTACTTTGTTCATGAGGTATGCGCTTCATACAGACTACATTACACCAACATGCCATGATATTGCAAATAAATACAAAACAGAGACTCATAAGCTTCTAAGACATAAATACATTATGAAAGTATTTAAAGACAATTTGTTGTCTGCAGTGAAATGATTTGCAGTGGCAGCAGTATTAACAGTGTCAATGTGTGCTGCAGGGCTACCAGGGCCTGGTTGATGGAGGAGACAACATCCGCCCTGCTACATGGGAGAGCGTCTCCATGATGCTGCAGCTGGTGAGTGACATGCAGCCAAATAAACACACACAGTTTCATTCACCAGCAAGAACCACTTTTTGTAGAACTGACACTGGATGAAATATGCACAAATATCTACATGTGACAGAACAGAGGTGTTTATTTGTGCCATTAAAGGGTTGGTTCAACCAAATGATGAAAGCTAGATGAATGCCACTACTTTAGTGCAGTGGACGTGAGAGAGATTTTGTTTGTAGTTGTCACAGCAATGAAAAATTACAGTTTAAAAGGTTGACAACAACATTGTCAGAAATTTTCATGGGGTCTATTTCTATGGTATAAACAGTAAATGTAAAAGTCTAAAACTGAAGGCCTCCTCTCAGACAAAGCTTGGGAAATGCACCCCCAATTATGCTTACTCAGTTTCACTCAATTAGCCATAGTCTGGTATTTACGTAACTTCAGTCAACACCAAATGAATAAAAAAGCATTCAAAAATAATGTACCTCTCAACTATCTCTTTAACCAAATCACACACATTTAGGCTATTTTATGTGATCTCTTTTTGATAACTAGTGTAATATTTTTTCATTTTCATTCACCAAACCTTCCCTGAAGCCCCCTTTGAGAGGCCCCCTCCCACTTTGAAAACCTCTGATCTAAAGTAGGACACTTATTATCCACACATGAATCATCATTATGTCTGAATTAGAATTACTGAGCTGCTGATCGGAGTGTCTGTGGACTCTTGGTCTTGTGACACCCTTTGTTGAACTTTGGAAATGTCATTCTTTATTGCTGGGAGTAGCACAAATACAATCCCAGTCACCCCACCACAGCAGAAATTGTAGAGACAAGTGTCTACCAACTTGTCCTCATAAAAGTGGAATTATCTGTCCGGGAGGATATATTTTTTGAAATTTGGATGAACAAATATTTTACTTGTTGAAGAACTGTGAATCTATCCTTTAACACAAGTGAAAAGCTTCCTCCATGTCTCAAACTGATAACATGAGTTGAGTGATGATATTAAAAGGCCGCCGCTGCCCTGTGACCGAAAGATTGGAGGTGCAGTAATACTGTGATCTTATGACTCACATTTCTTCCCATCATCTGTTTAAATAAAGAGACCTGGCAGTGATGAAGGCATTACATGTGAAGATTCATGAAATGTGGCCAGGCCACATAGGCCACAGCAGATTTGTAGGATATCACTTTTAAAATGCCTTACTCATTTATCCAGCATGATGCAACCTCACCTGATGTTACTTACTACTACTACTACAAGACATCTTAATGAGTCTGATGCCACAGCGTTATTAAAGCTGCCCTGACACTCATCCCACCACAGGGATTAATATCTAAAGGGTAACTCTGGATGTTTGTAATGGGAAAAACATTGTCACAAGTCTTCGTCCTTCTAAGCAAGAAAATGTTGGTGTATCAGTAACTGTGTTGAAAACAGTTTCTCCTCTTTCTTCACATGTAAGGGAGGAACTGTCATCGGCAGTGCTCGCTGCCAGGACTTCAGAGCCAGGGAAGGTCGTATGAAGGCGGCCCACAACCTGGTGAAGCTGGGAATCACCAACCTGTGCGTGATTGGAGGCGACGGCAGTCTGACTGGAGCCAACGCATTCAGGACTGAGTGGAGTGGACTGCTGGCTGACCTGCTCAAAGCTGGTAATGAGACACACTCATAATAATGAAATAATAATGTAATAATGTGTCCTGAGTGAAGTCTGTAAAATCCTTCAGCCTTATCGCCCTCAGCTCAGTCTATGCACTCTTCATTCAGAGCTTCTTTTCTTATCCATCACTAAGTTAGTTTGTGTAAATGTGACTTTTGGGGAGTATGCATTACTAATCCAGACATCCAGATGAGATGATGACAGTTTTATATGCTGCACTATTACCTACCATGCAGAGGAAACCTCTGTCAACATCTGATATATAATCTAATCTAAGAAAAGAAGAGGATTTTTTAAACATGAATCAATAAAACCTTTTACAACTTTAAATCTTACTATAGGCATTAAATGTTTCTTGTTCTTACTGATAAAACATCTGATTTTTTGCATTTTCTGCAGGTAAGATTACAGAAGCAGATGTAAAAAAATCCTCCCATCTGAACATCGTTGGCATGGTCGGCTCCATCGACAACGACTTCTGTGGTACTGACATGACCATTGGCACCGACTCTGCTCTGCACCGCATCATTGAGGTGGTGGACGCCATCACCACGACTGCACAGAGGTCAGACATCACTGTAACCCTACCTGAGATACATATTATTCATCAGTGAGGGTGAAATTAGATTATACTGTAGCAGCAACAGCAACAGTGGGTATTTGTGTGTACCTTAATAAAGATTTAAGAAAAACAGTGACATATGAAGCAATTCAGAGACCCATTAAATACTGACCACTGACAAATTAAAGAGGAATAAAGATGCTTGCTTCTTGGATTTACAAGCTTATATAGTGTGAGTGAAAACACTGGATTTTCAGATGTGTAAATGTGTGTAATCGGACTGATGTTGTGACTTTTTATTCATCATGGTTACCTTCTTTCTTATTTGTGACATATTTTCCTCCACAGCCACCAGAGGACATTCATCCTGGAAGTGATGGGCAGACACTGTGGGTCAGTAGCTTGTGTGTTTAGTTGATTTGTGTGTGTGTGTGTGTGTATGTGTGCGTATGTGTGTGTTTGTGTTTGTGTTGATAAGAATACATGTGTGAGTGTATGAAGTGAACATATAACCTATCGAAGCATGATGTTTACACTGATATTTTGTAAACTTATTCTTAATTTAAATATTTTTTTTAGTATACCTGTTTAAGCATGAATGCTAAAAAATGCTCACATTCATTTCAATCCCAGAAAACAATTAATCTTAATAAACGATTGTACATATTGTCAAAATTTCTCTATCAAGGCATTCTGGTGATGAAGCAGTTTAAGATGCTGCTTGTGTATTTGACCCCAGTTTGAGTCTAGCTGAGGATCTTTGTTGCTTATCATCCCTCGACTTTTTCCTCTCACATCGCTGCTGTCATCTTTTAAAATAAAGACAAAAAAATAACTCAATATCTCTAATATGTGTGTGTGTGCCGGGCTGAAGGTACCTGGCCCTGGTGACAGCTCTGGCCTGTGGTGCAGACTGGGTGTTCATTCCTGAGATGCCCCCAGATGAGGGCTGGGAAGACCACTTGTGCAGGAGGCTGGCAAATGTATGTGTCCCTTTATGTGCAGATGTTCTAAACACACACAACATGTTTCATTCAGAGTGCACAACATTATGTCCTCTCGTTGTTTCTCTCAGCAAAGGGCCAGAGGTTCTCGTCTGAATGTGATCATCGTAGCTGAGGGTGCAATGTCCAGAGACGGTAAACCAATTTCATCTGAGGAGATTAAAAAGGTGAGCCCTGTTCTCTAGTGTCAGTAGAGTAAAGTGCTGCTACATGTCACAGTGACAGTATGACAGACCAACAGCTGGATTTCTTTGTCTCCAGTTGGTTACTGACAGGCTTGGCTTTGATACTCGCACCACCATCCTTGGACATGTACAGAGAGGAGGCACACCCTCTGCCTTCGATAGAATCCTGGTAAGTAAACACAAAATACAGCTGTAGCTCTGCCTCGCATCCCATACACACTTGATGATCTGACTGTGTGTATGTGTGTGTGTATCGTGCAGGGCAGCAGGATGGGTGTGGAGGCCGTGATGGCGTTGCTGGAGGCCACTCCCGACACTCCTGCCTGTGTGGTCAGTCTCTCTGGGAACCAGGCAGTCAGACTGCCGCTCATGGAGTGTGTGCAAGTGGTACGTACATTTTTTTTTTTCTCACTTTCTTAGGATGTTGTGCTACTCGTTTTGGAGGATATGTGTCCACAGGCTGAGATTTCTATGTCTTTCTTCTTCTTACACTCTCTGCCCCTCTCTTTACTTTACAGACCAAAGATGTGACTGCTGCCATGGCTGAGGGCAGATTTGAGGATGCTATCAAGCTCAGAGGAAAGTAAGAACAATGTCCTTTTAAATGTATAGGAATGTAATCTGAATAGCACCACAACCAATTTAACAAATCCATCAGAGTTTTGTCTTTTTGAGATCACAGTCTGTGAATTGAACATAGAAAATATACAGGAGCAATAAAAACCGGTACATAAAACATGTAAAAACATTGCAAAGTAAATAATGAAAAGGAGAATGAGATTAGAGCCACCCCTATGAAATGATAAAATATATTGGAAAAACATTGGCATGATGAAAGAAAAAATAACAGACACTTACACAACCTTATTCATGGTGTGCAGGAGTTTTGAAAACAACTGGAACACATACAAGATGCTGGCTCACATCAATCCCCCAGATGTTAAGGTGAGAACCATCCATTTGCTAAAAATCACTCAATACATCAGTAAAGATTATTCTTAATTTAAAAAAGAGAAGAAGAAGAATGAATTGTGTAGTAATTGTACTAATTGTAGTAACCCTTCAACCATCTCCTTTTCTCTTTGTCTTAACAGAGCAACATCAATGTGGCCATCTTGAATATCGGTGCTCCCTGTGCTGGTATGAATGCAGCTGTCCGTTCAGCAGTCAGGATGGGTATTATCCAGGGTCACAACATGTTTGCTGTCCACGACGGCTTTGACGGTCTGGCTCAAGGACAGGTAACTGTCATCATAAACTGAGGAATCCAAGAAAAACTTACTTCTGTTACATCTTGGTTTAAGATTCTTGTTGCTTTATAAATGGCCACATGATCTGTAGTAGCAAGAATTAGTCTCCTGTTCTCTTATCAACTTTCCACAAACATCTATTGAAATCTGAAGTAGTGTTTTGTAGTTTTTGAGGCATCTGAAGATCATGATTAAATGGATAGTAGAGGATTAAATGCACTTCATTCCCAACCTCATCCAAATCCCAAAGGTCACACTTTCTGGCCTTCAGTTTGGGAGTGAATAGAAAATGAAACCCAAAGGGAACTTTTTGTTATTTGTCACTGTTTCCCAGTTGTTGTTGCATGTGTTATAATATTTGATATATTACATTTTCAATAATTCTCACTACAGGTTGAACCTATCAACTGGACCACAGTGAGTGGCTGGACTGGAAAAGGAGGCTCAATGTTGGGCACCAAGAGGTAAAGAGTAAATTATTTATTTTCTTTGCTGTAAAGAAAACCTGGATTTTGTCAACTTACACAATAACTGTGTAATTTGTCTTCGTTTTCCAAAGGACTCTGCCAGCTAAAATCCTGGAGGGAATCAGCCAGAACATTGCCAAGTTCAACATCCACGCTTTGGTGATTATTGGTGGATTTGAGGTGAGATGTTACAGCCATTCTTCTCCTTTAAAACCAAAAGTTATGCAAATATTAGCAGGTTTTTCTCTAAATTTCAATGATAAATCCATCCCTAGTTTGAAAGCTGACAGTCATTGCCCTCTTTTAGAAACACACAAACTAATACACTTTCATCTTTTGCAGGCCTATGTAGGAGGCCTGGAGTTGGTTCAGGCCAGAGAGAAATATGAGGAGATGTGCATTCCCATGGTGGTTATTCCCGCCACTGTCTCCAATAATGTCCCCGGCTCCGACTTCAGCATTGGCGCTGACACGGCCCTCAACACCATCACCTCTGTCAGTGCCTTAACAGTAGATACACACACACATAAATGCAAAAACAATCAGGCGCTAAACACATTTCTGCTGTTTTCTTCTACAGACCTGTGACAGAATCAAGCAGTCCGCAGCAGGGACCAAGCGCCGTGTGTTCATCGTTGAAACCATGGGTGGATACTGCGGTTACTTGGCCACCATGGCCGGTCTGGCTGCAGGTGCCGATGCTGCCTACATCTATGAGGAAAAATTCAGCATTAAAGACCTGGAGGTGAGCTGATGATCATGAGGGACCAGCACCTGTTTACCCAATATTTCTGTTGTAGTCTTTGCACACTGAGTAGTGACGTAGTGACGTTTTCTGAGCATGTGATCAGTGGTTTTGGGTGGTTTCTACAGATGAACGTCGAGCATCTTTTGCACAAGATGAAGACAACAGTGAAGAGAGGTTTGATTCTCAGGTAGGTTTTTGTTCAAGTGTGACCCAGAGCACCTGTAATTACTAATATACTGTAAGTCTACAATGATCTGTCACTGTTCCTTCTACAACAGGAATGAGAGCAGTAATGCCAACTACACCACTGACTTCATCTTCAACTTGTACTCAGAGGAGGGCAAAGGCATCTTTGACTGCCGCAAGAATGTTCTCGGACACATGCAGCAGGTCCGTTTGTTTGGTCAAGTGTTAATATGAATCATGATATATAAGTTAGGATCCACTGTGAATGTAAAGGAACAGATTCTGTCCTTGTGTTTTTGCATTTCAACATAATTGATACTAAACTTGTCTGCCTTCTTTTAACCACAGGGTGGTACTCCAACACCCTTCGACAGAAACTTTGGCACAAAGATGGGTGCCAAGTCTGTTCTGTGGCTGACAGAGAAGCTGAAGGAGTGCTATAGGCATGGTACGTTGACCCAACATCAAATAACCCTTCTGCACAGTTTTAAGAATTAGTTCATTTGTGGGCTGCAGCTGTAATGCTTACTCTTCAGTATTGACTAGATAGTTACTGCATTAATACTGCTTTCAGGTCATGGGTTAATAAGAGCACAGGGACAGTTTCTTCTATCAAACCTTTCTACTTTAATGTCCACTGCAATAGTAGGACAAAAGCACACCAACAGCAAACATGACACATCAACTGAAGTTTACAGCAGATCTGAGTGAGAGTCTCAGTCTACACAAACATCCCACATTATTTCAAAGTATAAGTCATACTATATGAACTATAAGTAAAAGAAATATATTACTTAAGTATATGTTTGAGGTATCTACTTGGGTATTCCAATTGTATGCTATATTTATACATTTTCTCCACTACATTTCAAAGGCATTTAATTTACCTTTATCTGACAGTTTTACTTACTAGTTACTATTTTAGTTATTTTAGTTACATAGTTAGGTCTGAATAACAATAGGTTTACATGCAAAACCTTTGAGATTATAATACTGTTGTACTTTTACTTTGATTTGAATATTTTTACATTATTTCATGACTTCTTTTACTTAGTAAGGAAAGGATCTGAGTATTTCTTCGGCTGCCAACAAGAGTTGGCAGAGAGATACATTATATGTCATGTAAAGGATGCATACAACTCCACTATACACCCCCAACCTCACATGGCAGATCAGATCACAATTTGGTACGTCTCACCTACCTACACACCCATTGTTAGCGTCAATCTGTGACCACAAGGACTGTGAGGAGGTGGTCACAGGCAGCAATTATGACTCTTTGGGGGTGTTTTGAGCCCACAGACTGGATTACACTTGAGTCCCATTTACATACATTAACTCCATGACTGACTACAGTACATCAACTTTGGGGATAACATCATCCCACCAGGACACTGTGATGCTTCCCCAATAATAAGCTCTGGGTCACCAGTTACCTGAAGGAGCTGCTGAGCCTTCAGGGATGGGGACAGTCAATTACTGAGGAGCGTGTAGAGGGAGATAACCCTAACCCTGCAAAAAAAAAAAGTGCAGGATGTGTGTTCAGAAACGAAAAAGAATATGGGATTCAAGATGAAGGGGGATCAGGCGGAAGGAGGTCTGGACAGAGCCAGAGAGTGGAAAATGTTCTTCAGCAGGTTCAGCAGCCTCCTCCTCCCCCTCATCCCCTGCCCCCTTCCCCCAGCCACACAGAACCAACACCCTCCCTGCCCCCAAAGCTGCTTCCCTCTCAAAGCCCTCTGGTGATCAAGACCACAGTGTCATACTGTGCCTCCCCTCACCACCCAACCCCCACCATAGACAACACCTCTCCCTACATCAAGAAACATGAACCCCCTCCACCTTTCCCCACCCATTTGTCTTGTTTCCAGCACTCAGGTAAAGAGACACCAGGGTCCTGAAGGCCTACACAGGTCTAAGTGGAGTTCTACAGCACCTCTTTAACCTTAGCCTGAACAAAGGAGAAGGTTCCACTCCTGTAGACATCCTGCCCACATGACATGTTAACTAAACCATTTCACTTCTTCTTCTGTAGGTCGTATCTTTGCCAACACACCAGACTCCGCCTGCGTGCTGGGCATGAGGAAGAGGGCGCTCACCTTCCAGCCTCTTGCTAATCTGAAGGACGACACAGATTTTGAGTAAGATTTATATTTTCCATACAACATATTGTCCTACAAGTAAGAAATAATGGTAATGGTGAATGTCTGCAATGACCTCTGCTCTGTCTGCTGCAGTCACCGCATCCCAAAGTCACAGTGGTGGCTGAAGATCAGGCCCATCATGAAGATCCTGGCCAAGTACAACATCAAACTAGACACATCTGAGCATGCCGACATGGAGCATGTGATCAAGAAGAGAACTAATCTCAGTATGTAGATTCAGTTAGTTCCCAAGGAGCACACAGACAGATAGTGGACATTTTTATGTTCGATTACAACCTTCTTTTTTTTTTTGTCCAACAACCAACCCTTTATGATCTTTACTGTGTGCTCTCTTGGAGAACCCAGAGTTGTGCATCACCTCTAAGTCTCAGTACTTTCAATGTGTCAATTTAGCAGAAGGTAAGATTTCTAGACATGGATTAAAGATATATTTCAAACATCAAGTTGCATCGTTTGTGATTTGTGTTTGAGTAAAATGTGAATTGGATACAGTGAGGAGACTCTTACTCTGTTTGCATACAACATCAAAACACACATAATACACACAGTAAATAAAGGTGTGGGAGCTGTATAACCTGGTTTTTTAACAAGCAGCTGTGATTCAGGATAAATAGGACCCAGGTGTGCATGTGGAAAACAGCCACAAAAAGGAAAACGGTGATTCAGCAAACAGTTAATGTTCATCCCTTCATCCATCTTTCACCTGCAGCTGTAAGTGGGTAAAGATAGAGACACACACACTGCAGTCTATGTGACATCCCTGTCGCACTGATCCCCTTACAATATTTACCATTATTAGTTAGAAAAATGTCCTCTGAATTGACTGCAGGTAAAGAGAAGACACATGTGACTCAAAACAGGGGTTGCATTGCAGCCTGAAGACTTACATTTGATTAATCTGACTTACTAGGTTATATTTAGTTTAGAACCTGCAAAACCTGCCTCTTAATCACTTAACAAACAATGTCTGTGGATTTTCTCGGTCATCCAGGTCAGACGATTAATAGCTGTACTTGTTGTGAATCAGTAGATGTAACATGACAGGATGTTTGATGTTAAACTTGAATACCTTGGTTACTAAATCATAATATGCACCATTTTAAAATGAGTTTAGTTTAGTTTAGTTTTTTATTGACAGGAATCTTACCTGTGAAGCCAATCTATCTACTTTACAGATAATCCAACAAGATACATTTATTATTAGTTTAACACTTTATGACCTACCTTTAATCAAATTTTTGGGGTTAATTAAAGTGCTTTCAGTTGCTTATCACAGGTTCCTGATTACATTTCAAAAAAGTGATTATATCACTTTTCTTTCTTTGCTCTCTTTGTCTTTTTTACTTCACACAAGAGGTCACAGACCATTCATTCAACCTGCTGATAGTCACTGGAACACCATGTACATATGCATATTAACACGATAGCAGTGTATTTACTCAATGTAGAGATAATTGCAGAGCAAATAAAAACAGAAACATACTTTCCTAGTCTTACTGGGCACCAAGGTTATTATAGTTTTGAAATTTTCTTTAGTTTTTATTTTTCTTTAGTTTTTCAGTTTGCTTTTTTATTTCAGTTTAGTTTTAATTAGTTCAACAAGTGATTTAGTAGTTTCAGTTTAGTTTTTATTTAGTTTTAGTCTTAGTCTTAGTTTTTCAGGTATTAAGAGAAAGCCTTGACTTTTAGAAGCTGATAAAGGATGAAAGAATGAGTGACACCAAATATGGTTTATCAAGTCCTTTTTTATTTCATACTTTAACCACGGCTGCTGCAGGACAGGAAGTAATCGAGGGAGAAAACAAAACGACAACGATCTGCAATTCAGTTTAGTTTAGTTAGTTTTACATTGTTCGTTGTAGTTTTTATTTAGTTTTCGTTTTTTTGTGTGTTTTTTTTTTAAATTGTAGTTTTTATTTTAATTTCAGTTAACTAAATTATTTTATCAATGCTAGTTTTAGTGTTAGTCTTAGTTTTAGTTAACTATAATAACCCTGCTGGGCACATGAAGAAATATTACACTGGAACATGTTCAAGAATACACACAAAACACAACCTAATACAAGAACAAAAGTATCTTAATTAACAATTTGATTTAAACAGGGAAATAATTCAGTGTCTCAGAGTTGTATAATTTAATTAAATAAATATGGTTTCACATCAGGAAAGAAAGCAATGGCATTTTTTGTCATCTTATGAGCCCTGTTTGGGTGTCATTCTCTCAGAACAAGTCCTAAAAGATCCCTTCCAGACATGTTTTCAGTTGTATATAAGATACTCTTCTTTGAATAACACTCAGTGTTTGAGATGCTTTTTCCAGTTAAAAGTTGTATTAACACGTTAGAGTCCTTGAAATTGAGCCTTAAGTGTGAACTCAATACAAGTTTCCACATCACACTTGTGTATGTTGAATCTTCGACCAGGATTGGCTTCCAAACTATTTGTGATGTTTAAAATCATATTTTCAATGAGCACAAAGAAACTTTCCACTTTCTGCAGATAAACGTGAAAATAGCCTTCAAGTGTCAAACTCTGCACATATATAATTCTGCACAGTGACGCTCAAACAAGAATAAAAACATATTTTTGAGATGAGAGAGACTTTATGGTGCAATAAAGGATGTCAGACTGAGACAAAAAAGGATCAAGACCAGCTTGAATTAATCTTTGTATAATCAACTCAGAGTTTGACACCAGAAGACTGTTTTCACAATTATCTGCTGAAAGTTCCTCTGAGCGAATGAGCTTCCTCAGATTTTAAGGGGTGGGCCTACGAGCAGGCTTTATGACATCACAACTAGTTTGGAAACCAATCCTGGTCCAATTAAATATTATAAAATTAAATAGCCTATTCAATTTACAAAAGTGTGATCTGGATACTTGAAGTCTCCGGTTCACAAACTCTGAGAATTAACTTTACAGTGAAGTAGCAGACATCTTGTGTTCTTCTGTTAAACTTTTGATGTCAAATATGTTTGCTTAAAATAAACTCTGCCATCTTAAAGAGAGAGAAACAATTATATTTGAATGTGTTAATCTAACTTTTAACAGGAACAACCAAATCAGAGACACAGATTATTATTCAACGTAGAGTATTTGATATAAAATGTAAAACCTGTCTGGATGGGGATCCTCAACATTTTGTTGGAATATAAATTAATAAACTGGCTTGAAAAATATATCTATTAATTCTAAATACAAAAATATAAGGAGGGAGTCTACATGTGTTGGCTCTTTTAGTTAATATAATTTAGTGAAATCCATTGCACGTGAATACTGGAATAAAGACTCCACAACAGCGCTCATAGTATTAAACATGCTGGTGAAAAAAACTACATTGTGAATCCGGAAAAGGAAGAGGAAATGTTTTGTGCAGAGGTCACTGGGACCTCGCGGTGGCAGCCGGGACGTCGGCGGACTGTGAGCCTGCCTGAGGAGAGCTGCGTGTCCCCAGTGTCCGCTCCGGTCGCCCGGTCAGGAATGCGCCTCACGAAGCCGCTGTGCGGTGTAAGGTTTGATGAGACCGGGACTGAGGTCTGAGACGAGACATGGTCTGACTTTGTTTACACTGCTAGTATCGCAGGAGGTTTGATCCGCCGAGCTGACGGAGCACCGCAGCACGCTCAGGTCGATAGCTTCAACCTGCTAAGTTAGCTGCTAGGAAGCTAGTTTGAGACCCGACAGAGAGCCGGACGGACTGCTGAGCCCGGCCGGTGCGCCGGACAGAGGAGGTGGTGGCAGGCGGGGGCCGGGACAACACGACGGGGTGGAAGTGAGTCAGGAGCGGCTGATGAGTTCAGACCAGAGCGGAGAGCCGCCGCTGCTGCAGGAGGAGGCCGAGCCGGGACCGAGGACCGGCGGGAAGGACGAGGCTCCGCCGGCAACCGAGGGAGGGTCCGGCGGCATGGTGAGTGAGGCCTGCTGCGGTGGGAGAGATAAGCTGGTGGCGGAGGAGAGCGGTCCGCCTCCTGAGCTCCTCTGTTTATTAGACACTTTAACTCAGAGTAGACCCGGTTAAACCCACGAGTTTCAGCTCCGCTTTGACTTTGAGACCAGTCGAGTAATAACATGAGGATTGTAAGTTATTTAACTGTGAAGTGATTGTGATTACCGAGCGAAAACATCCCCAGATATAACACATAGGCAACATTTGTAAGTCTACCACCTTGTAACCAGCACACACCGCAATTATTGACTCACGAGGATCCGGATCTGCACTGCAGCTCCAGACTGAAGCTAGCGTTAGCTTAGCTCTCCGCTGGAAGCAGCGAGCTCATTAAGTAACGAGTTTGCTGAGTAATCATTAGCCTGGAAGTTAACTTATGACACAGCTGTGTAATGATTGTGGTGCTACGTGAGGCGAAGGAGCACTGATTGAGTTGTTTTCAGACTGTAGGTGATCGATGCTTCGATTATTGGCGGACAGACGTTCATTCAGTCAACCGTTTCTGTTAGCTAATCGCAGCTGCTAGCTAACACAGCTAGCTCAGAGGCATGCGTTGCAAACACCGGCCTGTGCTGCGCTGCGCAGTCAGCTGACAGGACTTGGCTTGAGACGGCCTGTAACACAGAAGCATGCATTGTAACCATGTGTCAAGTTGCACGGCAGCTCATAAATGTCCCTGCTGTATGCACAATTTATTATAGATATTAATGTCATTAAACTTTATACAGCTCAACCAGGATAAAAATGACAATTTAGTCATAGGCTCCAAAGCTGTGAGAGAGAAACTGGTAATAAAATATAATTTCCTTGGATGTAACCCAAGCCAACAGGCAAGAAACTTGGTGTGGTCTTTCACGCAGATCTGAACTTAAAGACTCATCTGGGGTTTGCCACAAAATCTGCTTTTTATCACCCCAGAAATATCACCAAAGTGTGGCCATTTCTGTCTGTGAGCGACATGGAGAGACTTAAACATGATATTGTATCCAGCAGGCTGGACTCCTATGCGGTCTATACAAAACAGTTAAAAATCATCTGTGGTCTGGGTGCTGACCAGACCAGAAGAGAACACATTACACCTTTTTTAGAGTCCTCGTGTCGGTTTTTGTGTCCGTTTCCATATTGATTTTAAACTACTTTAAATTGTTTTAAAGCATTTGATGATCTTTCGCCAGCATATAGTCTGTCTCACATATCTTCTGCAGTTTATGAACCCTTACAACCCCTCAGGTCCCCTTGAGTGCTTAAATAGTATTCAAAGTGCAGGACTGAAACCTTTTGGTCAGGCAGCGTTTAGCTTTTATGCCTGAAGATCTGACATCAGCTGAAGTGTCAAAATCTTTAAACCTAAATTTAAAACCTGCTTTATCAGCCTGATCTTTGATTAAGAATGGTTTATAGACATTGCATTTATTTTTTTCACTTATTGTAAAATTTTAGTATCTATTATTATATTTTTATCTCTTACAATTTTATGTCTTTCTATTTAATCTACTTTTTTAGTTTAGCTAAAGTTACTACTGTTATAGCTCTTAAATCCATTTGATCACATTTGCATCATTTTTATTATATTGTGTGCATTGGTTTCAAAGTCTTTGTTTTTGTTGTTTGTTGTTATTACAGTCCACACTAGTTCTCTCTCATTATCAGCTTACGAGTCATCTCTGCAGCACTTTGAACTGCAGTAACCTGTATGAAAAGTGCTATACAAATTAAGTTTGATTGATAGATTGCTCTCTTGAATGACACCGAGGCCCTGCCGCCTGGCTCAGGCAGTCTTCTGTAACTGGTGTCTGGAGGTACATTGTAACTGACAGCTGTTCTTGTCAGGTCGAGTGCTTTGCCAAAAAAAGGAGGCGGATCTATCTGCAGGTGGCGAGTGCCAAAGTCAGAAGAAGAAGCTGGTAAATTTGGTTACTGGCAATTCAGAGTTAATGTACAGCTGCCTTCCGCTCTATCACTTACAATCGCTACGCAGTCAGCTCATACCAGCATCACATCAGCATCCGTGTGCCTTATTACGTTCAGTATGCGGTCTATTCCTGGCCACAGACCTCTGCAGGGTCAGGATTTCTCCTGCAGTCCACGCCCCCTCTGATATGCAGATCCTGCCCTTGAATAATATGCGTTTAAAAATAAAATTGGTGAAAGTAACTCAGTAGTCTTAGTTAGTTATTTTTACCTGGTTTTATTATCAGCTTTATTACCACCGATATTTTGATCATGCAAAGCTTTTATAATCATTCTCCATGTGGAGGTTAACAGGCTAATAGCCTCTTTGGTCAACAGGGGATCTTGAGGCCCCCGTGGGCCCACTTCATTGTACTTCTCTGGTTTCCAATTATATGCCACGAGGGCCTAATGGTATGCAGGTCTGCCCGCCACCCAAAAATGCACTAGGTGATTTCACTCAGTGCCACTCAATATAAGGTTCAAGTAATTAGTGAAATCAGCAGGTGTAATGTGATTGGTTGGCTGTAACTTGGGTGCTCTGTCCACTGGGATGAATGGTTGGAGACTACAGTGTAATATCCTGCTAAATCTTATGTTTTCTTTGTGTGTTATCACTGCCTGGTTTTTGTTTATACGTTTACACACTTGTGCCAGCGGATGTACTTTTTTACTCACACAGTCCAGTGTAATGTTTACTTTAAAAACACAGGCTAAAATTTGATCTCAGTTTCTGACATACAGTATACAAGTGCACCAGTCTGCAAAAATAACCTGTTACACATTTGTTGTCTTGGATTGCCTTTTTTTTTTTTGGCTGGAAGCATGATTGTGAGATGAAAATAATTTCCATTAGACAACAAGATCTTTAATTGTTTTAAAAAAAAAAAAGAAAAAAATTCCAAATCCATTGCCATAATTAGATCATGTTATGCTGTGGTCGGATTTCCACCTTGATTGCCATAGATTTCCTGTGCCCTTGTAAAGGCTGCAGGGTCTTAACTTAATGGCTATTAAGTTAATTTAATACAGTGAAGATGCTTGGTTGCTTGCTTATTGCTCTCTACTCAATATTGAGTAAAAGTAACAATGAAGAAATTTGGGTAGTAACAGGCCATACTGTTAGTATACTAGTGTTTGGATTCTTTAATCTTTATTTAAACATGTGCTGTAATCAACAAATGTTCCTAAATTGCTCAGACACTTCAAAATATTGATTATGTCTGACTGTGAACAAGTATGATGCCAACCCGAGATGAGGCAGTGAGAATATTAAATACATGATGCTCAGTGTTGTGTAAGTCTCAGTTGTCGTTGCAGCACAGCAGTCTCATTCAGATCTATATGAATCAATATTTGTAGCAGGATGATTTAAATAACTGTCAGCTTTACATGAGGTTTTTTTTTTTTTTTACATTTTTTTGTGTGTGTGTGTGTGTGTGTGTGTGTGTGTGTGTGTGTGTGTGTGTGTGTGTGTGTGTGTGTGTGTGTGTGTGTGTGTGTGTGTGTGTGTGTGTGTGTGTGTGTGTGTGTGTGTGTGTGTGTGTGTGTGTGTGTGTGTTCTGAAATAATGTTTGGTTCACCTATAATACTAAATTAATTCTGTTTTAATGTTTTTATATATGTTGATCTTGTTCAAACCTGCTGTTTCTGCTTTGAAGGTCACCTCTAAGGGCGCTGGTTTGAACCCAAATGCCAAGGTTTGGCAGGAGATGCCTGCGGCCCCCAGCGAGGCTGTTACCAACAGTCCTCATTGGCCCCCCTCTGACATCAGTGAGGGTGAGACACACATTCATCAGCTCAATTAAATGTCATCAGAATATTAATAACTGATGTCTGATTTTATTACAGGTTAGTCTTTGAAGTGTGGGAGAGCACGATGTTTCTTTGGAAAAAGATATAATTAATAATAAGGATTTAGTTTAACATTAGCTCCCATCCATGTCTTTTTCATTTAATTTTTTCTATTCTGTCTTTTGTTTTATTTTAGTGATATGGACCTACACTAGTAGTGCAGAGATTGACACTATTAACATACACACACACACACACACACACACACACACACACACACACACACACACACACACAGAACTAAGCCAAACACAGGAGACAAGGGGATTTATGGAGTTTACAAATAGACAAAGCAAATCATTCCTGAAGACCAGACTGACACTCTCTACCTTGTTCACAGGTTATTCTGAGCCGTCGTCTGCTGGGTGCAAGCAGTACACTGTGGGATTCACGGCCCTGGATGACAGCAGCTCCACAGCAACAGCTGAGATAGCAGTAAATGGAATGGACCCTCCAGAGTTGGGCTTTTCCCCCGCTGAGTCCACCACAGGGACCTCAGGTCAGTCACATCACATGGAGTCGTCTCCACGCATCAACTGTTGCTGCAACTCAGTTCTCAATACATTTATTTGTTTTAATAGTTCATCTAAACAATAAAGTTTGGATGGGATCTTAAACTTCACATGTGCCGAGTCAATAAACTATATTTACATATATCAGACACTGACGGCTTCCACACAGCTGAAATACAATAATACCCTGCCAGTATTGCCTCACAAATTTGTTTTCCGGAGCGGCACATTGACCTATACGAGTCTGCAGGTTTTCATTTGTCCAACTGATCAGCTCAGCAGGTGATTTCACTGATGATGATGATGTGCTAATCAGTGGGTAGAGTCTGTGTGGTTGAAATGAAAACCTGCAGACTGCTGCTCATGGCGCATGGATCAACTTTAAAAATTGGTCTAGCAGCAGGCTGGAACAGAGCACACACAGACTGTTTACCTGCACCGGACCTATACTCACTGTTTGTATTTCCTGTGGCAGTTTCACACGTAAACCCTGTGTTTAACTCAGAGTAGTGCACACATGTCCAAGCATGGTTTGACCTATATTTAGACTGGTAGTTACTTTTCACAGAAGACCTGTTCCTTGAAGGGGTAAACTTAAAAAAAAAAAACAAAAAAAAACCTTACACTACCAACAATGATAGCATCTTTTTATAAAGACCTATGTCTTTCAAATACTTCACGCCTAGTTTGTAACACAGGCTTTCAATTAAAGGTTTGAAGTCGTTAAGCCCTGATGACGTAATCAGTCAGGGTTTTTTTCTTAGACTTTTAAACCACAACAGCTATAGAGCCACATAAAATATGATATAAACAATTTTCACAGGTTCAATAACACTCGTCATTATTAAATATTACTCCTTTCATAAGAAGATAAAGTAGCAGCCTCTCATTCATGCTCAAGTATCTCCGAGATGGTTAAAAGACCAGTGTGTAGACTTAAGTGGCATCTAGCAGTGAAGTTGCAATTGCAATGTGGCTACTATAGAAACATGGCGGTGCAACATGGTGGGCTTCCACTCCCAAGGTAGATATAAAAACCCATTGTAAGGTAATGAAAACGCAAAGATTCTAATTTTTCAATTTTATTTTATTTTATACACTAATTAAAACATTAAATTCCCTTTCTGCCTGTTCTGCACCTTTAATATGTCTGGAAGTCACTACAGAGTAACCTTTTGAATAATTATAAAGTAATGTTGTAACAGGCCTATCTCATACTGTAGCAACATGTATTCACCTTATTCATATCAAAGCTGTAGCTATATCCAAGGATGGCAAGAGGGTCAATGAGATGCAAATGTGGGTTTATCCTCTTAATCACATTAAGGTGTGTGTGAAGCAGAATAACTTCATATAAAAACATCACTGACTTTGTGTTTTCGGTTCCGATTAGATTCCAAAACTGAAGAACAGCCGATCTCGTCTGAGAATCTGCGTGAATCTCTGAAGAAAGAACTGGAGTTTTATTTCTCGAGGTAAGAAAAGAGTGTTTAAAAATTGCCTTTTAAAACTGTTGTGGAACTATTATTTTCCCCAGATCAAGATAAGACTGTTCTTTATGTATTTTTCATTTTTTGCTACAGAGAAAACCTCTCCAAGGATTTGTACCTGATGTCTCAGATGGACAGCGACCAGTTTGTCCCCATTTGGACCATCGCCAGCATGGAGGGCATCAAGGTCCTGACCACTGACATGGACCTCATCCTGGATGTGCTGAGATGTAAGTGGAAAGTTTAAGAAAACATAAAAATGTGTCATGTCTCTTGACTGAAATACCTATTTTTAAATATACCTCTCTTCCCTCAGCTTCTCCGATGGTACAAGTGGATGAGAAAGGAGAGAAAGTGCGTCCTAATCACAAACGGTGCATTATCATCCTGCGGGAGGTCCCTGAAACCACACCTGTTGAGGTAATGCTGACTAAGCAGAGAAAAAAGTTTTATAACGTAGCTGACGTTTAAGCTCGGGTGTGACACTATTCCTGCTTTCTGATTTTTTCAGGAAGTGGAGTCGCTGTTCAAAAATGACAACTGTCCAAAGGTGATCAGTGTCGAGTTTGCGCACAACAACAACTGGTACATCACATTCCAATCAGACACGGATGCTCAACAGGTAATCCTAGTTAAATTTTACGTTATTTAGTTGAAATATTTTGCCCTGAATGAAGTCATGATTGTCTCTTGTGCTCCCGTAGGCATACAAATACTTGAGAGAGGAAGTAAAAACATTTCAGGGAAAACCCATTATGGTAAGTTGTATTAAAACCTAATTTTGTTCATTTCGGAAATGCCTGATTTTGAAAGGTTTTATCAACTTCTCTCTTCGCTCTCTTCCTGATATTTCCACTCTGACAGGCCAGGATAAAGGCCATCAACACATTCTTTGCAAAGAATGGCTACCGTAGCATGGACAGCAGCCTGTACGCCCAGCAGTCCCAGAGCCAGTCCCAGTACAGTTCCCCCCTCTACATGCAACACGTGTACCCCCAGCAGCAGTACCCAGTCTACGGCATCGTACCTCCCACCTGGACGCCTTCGCCCACACCGTATTTCGAAACCCCCCTGGTGAGACATACTGTACTCGCATTGCAAAGAGACGGTCACGCTAATACAAATTCTTCATTTCTAGCTACTGTTTATCTTTCTGCATCGTAGCTTTCAATGCGTAAAATGTGATGCAAATAATTAACTAACCCAAAATCATTGCCATCTTGTTTGTTGTGATATCTGAAAAGCAATTGATCCAGTGAATTCAAATGAATCTTTGCTTTCTGCCTTCTCGCCAATTTGAATTGTAAAACATAAACACGATATTTCACATAACGAGTGAGTGAAAATATTCTGCATGTCTTGAGCAGCTCTACACCCAGAGCAAACACACAGCAAATAATAGTCCATTTATTTTCAAGTTCTTGTAAAAAAAATGTAATGTGTATAATTTTAATTGGTAAATACTGACTTTGTCTTTCCTTGTGCAGGCACCGTTTCCCAACAGCGGCTTTGTGAATGGCTTCGGCTCGGCTGGACACTACAAAACTGGCTCCAATTCTCTTAATATCAATCGCCCATTCAACAGAAACCGGTACGGTCTTCTTTTTTTCCCCTCCCCAGACGTTTGTTAATTTGTGTGTTTTGACTTAAATCTAAGCCTGATATTTGCATACACATATCCTAATGGGAATGTTTTATCACTTGTCTCATTGTTTGCATGATGTTAAATGGTGAACATCAGATCATCAGCAAATAAATTGTCTAAAGATACTGTAACCCCTGCAGGGAAATGTTCTTCACTCCCTGTCTTCTTACTGTCCCCACAGTGTCCCTCTCTATTCAAGAAAGAATGTAATAAATGCCTTCAGGTACCATTATTATACTGTACAATAAGCTTCATTGCTCCCCTCATCTCTTACCCATACTGCAGCCAAATGACTAAATCCATAACTGGGCCCACGCCTTTTGCCTGTCAGAGTTTTATGGCCATAATCCGTTTCATCGGTGTGATAAATGTTTGTTGCCGGGTAATGGATGTCCTGGATTTGTCATGTCATTTGATAAATGTAGGCTTGCCTACTAAATAGCAACAGCTGCTATTTGAATCTGAGCAACTGGCATTTTCCAGTTATCACCAAAAATATCCGCTTTGCATTTATATTATTACACGTAACAGTTTCTCTTCATCCCAACTAACCATCACCATTTTATTTTGTCCATAGTTGTTTCTTTGTTTTACCGCTGCTTTGTTCATCAGTGATGTCATTACCATTTGCCTCATGTTTTTAATGCTGACAGTTTGAGTGTAGTCTAGGTCAAACTACAAATTTGTTGCAAAGAGATGACAACTTTGCATGTTGGTTTATGTGGTGAAACAGCAGCTTCACAAAGAAACTTCCCAAGTCAGACCTGGTGATGAGATCATGGTGCGCATAGAGGGAAGCTGGGGGGTGGGGTAACTGGCTTTGGTTCTCTCTTTCTCCTCATTGTCTTCTCCTTTTTCTTTCTATCCTTCCTTTCCAAAGTCAGGAGCTTCACTCCCATCCCAATGAGCGTTCAGATTATGAGATCTGAGGGTCAAAGACTCATGAGAAGATCATGTGAATTGTGCTGCTAGGTTTCTACAAATTTAAAACTTGTGTGTCTGACACATTATCTGTCTAAAAGTGTTATTTGTGGTACATTAAGATACTAGTAGCCTGTCTAGGTCTTATCTGGGTGTTGTCAGCTCTTCTCAATGAGTTTATGAGTGGTTGCAGATTGTCAAACATGCATTATGTTTTATAGAAAAGCCTCCACTGCTTCAACCAATCATGAGCACAGTTGTAGTCCAGAAACCCTTTGCATGTCTACATGTTTACCATGAGGACACAGCATGTTGTCCTGTCCCTCCAGCAAACTATCAAGTTTGGTTGGTACCACCAGTGTTTCCATTAAACATATTTAGTGTAATGGCACCATCATCTGAATATTGTTGATGAACCTCTCAAAAAATAGCAACTTTTTTTAAAACAGGCTTATTTCTGCCTGTTCCAGTTTCCATCCCACAACCAGTACGATTACAGAGCAGATTTTTACACGTAATGCCGTCCAAACAGTCCCATACAGTGGTGTATATGTTATAGCCCATTTAATTGGATTTGCAACTGTTTATAGCTGCTGACCACTTTCTGACCCATAAAGATGAAAGTTTACACCCACATGCGTTCTTTAAACAGATATTTCTATGCTACCAACAGCTGCCTTGATAGCAGGAAATCAATCTTAAAGGGCCAGTGTGTAGGATTTAGTGGTATCTAGCAGTGAGGTTGCAGAGTACAACCAACTGATAAGAAAAGATACAGTAACGAAAACACAATTCTTTAATTTCATGTTATTATAAATGAACTTACCTTCTTGCAGTCCACACTCCCTACCCTAAACCTTTTTTTCTGGGGGGCAGTGGAGCTAACACATCAGCAGTATATGTCACATAGAAGTGGTTTACATCATATGAAAGCTGGTAACCTAAAGATTAATTTGAGGTGTCTATTCAAAATATGGAAGTTTAGAGCATTTTGATGAACATTTGACAGCCATTTGCTCAATTATGTCTCAAAAGTTGTTGCAGCAGTTTTTGGGTGGATACCATTTTTAGCATAGCCATTTCTGACTATATGAGAACTGATTTAAAAATGGCCGAAAAAGATAAGGTCAAGTGTCAAAAAATGCAGTCACTACAATAAAATGAGTACTTTGGGCACTAACATCATCACATATGAATACAACTGGACTCAATGAACCCACAAGAGTCTCAGCTTTCCAGTCATATCAAATTCATGCAACTCTAAGACTGTTTAGGGACTCAAGTATGCAGAAATATTCAAATATTTATCCCCCCTTTCCAACAAGTCATCATGACATCATTGGTACCAATGGATGTTCCACTCACTGTAGAAGGTTAAACATACTTAGGAATATTGTACTCAATTTCTGCTGAGTCTGTTCTGCCATTAAATTCTACACACTGCGCCTTTAATTTTGAAGAATGGTTACGAGCAATATAAAATATTTATGTTTCCTATTAAATGGGCTTTATATGTAAAAATCACGAGAGTGGTCAGTTTAATCTCTTGTAGTTTAGGTTCTTTAGGTCTCAGATGGACCAAAATCATCCCCATAAGTGAAACACTGGTTGCCAATCTGTCTTCAAGAGTTTATTTAACTGAATATTTACTGTGTTCATCTTCGCCTGTTCCCACTGCGACAGAAACCACGTGAAGCCCCAGGGGAGGACAAACGAGGTGACTTCAGCAACCATTACTCCTGTCCCCTTGGAAAGTCTGACCGGACTGCGCGCTCCGCCGGCCCCCACTCCTGTTGCCGCCGCCACCACAAACTCTATCCAGACGGCCTCGGACATGAGCTCCGCATTTTCCCATCTCTCCTCCTCGTCCTCGTCCTTGGACCCCAGTGACGACAGCGGCATGGCTGGACGTGGAAGGTAAACCTCGTTTTAGTTCCTGTCAAATTTGTTCCCGTCAGACTGTAATGGCTGCTGCTCACGGGCTGACACTTGACTGATGGTTGAGTCACGGACGATTTGTTTTCGTTTCAGACGGAGCACAACTTACAGAGGAACACGGAGGAGGCGAGAAGATGACCGGACTACGGTAAATGGCAATTTCATGTTGTCATAAACTGTATATGTTGAAATTTAAAACATGAACCGATCTCACTCCGTTTTCATTGTCATTTCTCAGAGGCCTGTGCCGTTAGCAGAGGTCAAGGTTTCTCCTCCCAAGTTTGATTTGGCTGCTACCAATTTCCCCCCTCTTCCCGGCTGTGTGGTCAGCACACAAGGAGAGCCGGTGTTAGAAAACCGAATGTCAGATGTTGTGCGTGGTTTGTACAGGGACAAGGTAAGAGGAAACGTAGACTGTAACTGTTTGTAAATATCTTGGATTTATTGCAGTGACAGGATTGTTGAGACTTCAGAGGTGTAATGTGCATGTCTCCTTGCTTTTTATAGACCGAACAAGCCAATAAAGAAGCCACTGTGAGTCCAGCTTCAAGCCAAGCCCCGGTCACAGAGGAGGCTGTGGCTGTCTCAAGTCCCGCCCCGACAGCAGTGAAAGCTGCTACACAACCACTCGTATCCTCTGCCCCTAGGTATGACATTCTCAGTCATTTTAAGTTGAAGTGGGATATTAGGTCAATGGATTCAAACACCTTGGTTATAGTTAAAATGGTCATTTGAACGTCTGGACTCTTGTTTTGCAGTGTCACTCGACAGGAGAAGAGGGTTGAACGGGCAGAGCTCTCAGTTCCAAAAGCGTCCCCACGTGCACCTGTTCAAGCTACCGTCAACCCCTCCTCTTCCTCCTCCTCCGTCTCCGCCGCCGCCTCCTCCTCCTCCTCCTCTTCCTCCTCCACACAGCCTGTGCCTAGTTCCAGGTCTCAGCCCTCTGCTGCCTCCACGCCAGCAACATCCAGCACGCCGGCCCCTGCTCCAGCCACTATTGCCACACCTGCACAGGTGAGAATCTGGGTCTTTGTCATTTCATCAAGCAAACATTTGAGCATATTTGTCCTCCCGATGATGACATCTTTTGCGCATAGAGGGAAGTGAGGTAGTGGACTGACTGGCTTTGGTTCTATCCCTCCTCTATCTGTCGCTCTCCTTCATTATCTGTCTCTTTTATCTCTCAGCTCTTTCTTTACAAAGTCCAGAACGTTCACTCCTACCCCAATGAGCGTTAAGATTATGAGATCTGAGGGATTGACAAGATGAGTTGTATAAATGTTTGAATTCATAAAAATGTTTTGCATCTTGTAAAATTGTTCCTTTTCCTTGGCCAGGCTCAGGAGCCCCGCAAGCTCAGCTACGCCGAGGTGTGCCAACGGCCACCCAAGGATCCCCCCCCTGCAGCCCCTGCACCAGCCTCCACCGGCACTGCATCAGGCCAGCCGTTACGCGAGTTGCGCGTCAACAAGGCCGAGGAGCCGGGCACCAGCACCAGTCCTGGAGACAAGCAAGAGAAAAGCCACGACAGGGAGGGGGGATGGGAATGCAAGGAGAGCCGGCCACCGCGTGAACGTGACTCTCAAGGCTACCACCGCAGCAATGGCCCCAGAGGCAGCGGGGGCCTCAAGTACCGGGACCAGAGGCGGCCGCCCATGGCCCGACGCAGCTCCCCACAGGGAGGCTACAGGCACACTGGCAAAGAGCAGAATATCCCACCAGTATCGCCAAAGTAAAAACTCGATATGAATAGAAAAGAGATGTATGAATATATACATGGATATATATAATTATATAAAAATGAATAACAACATAAAAGCAACAACATTATGGTAGACACCTTCCCCCCTGGGACTTGTCCACAGAAAAGCTTTTAAAATGACGATAGGACCGGGACATCCAGGACTAATGGGCAAAATGACACCCGAACTTTAAATGAGCGATTTGTAAAGGAAACAAAAATCTTGTTTTGGCCTCCAGCATTATGCTTAAAAGAATTTAAGTGCAATTTACCTGGAGGCCATCTCATTTATGCTCTACTAGGGAGAGGTGGGATGCTGGGCCACGTAAATGACCCTCTACCTTTTTTTTTTTTTTTTTTTTTTTTTTGGATTTAAGAATAGATGTTGGTCTGCAAGAACAATATGCACTAAGAAGAAAAGAACATGCATATATGTCATGTACATATACAAAGATATCACTAACACGCAATGAGATCAGTTTTTTTTTTTCCCCTTGTGTGCTTAGGTTTGCAAGTATGACTGAAGGGTTGACTGATGTCTGTGTATGCATTGATTGTTAAAACAAAATGATTGAAGTGCTCCAGTATGCTGTTGCACTGATATAATGAAATGGATGATGATTTTTTTTTTTTTTACATCAGAGATTCAGAATCACTGTCCTGAAACTGGACAGTGCGGTCTTCTAATGTATATTAATGAAATGTGTTCTATGGTGGTATTTTGATCTGGTTCATTATTTGGCTTACATTGTATCAGTCAGATATCAGAAACTGTTAATGTACGCTGCAGTCAGATATGTGTGGGGTTTTTTTTTTTTTCTCTTTGAAGCCGAAAAAATCCACTTTGGGGGGTACTCACTGGCTCTGTTGGCCACGGTGAACCTGCTAGCCTGGTCCAAAGTTTTTCATGTTAAGTTTTATCTCTATCTTTTTGGATCCACGTACTCCAGTGGATTCAGAGCATTGTCATGTTTTGATAATCAGTCAGGTTCTCTGTTTACATGTTTGTTTTTTGGGTAGTAGGGTGACGTTTTCCATGGGAGAGAGAAAAAAAAAAGAATAGATTAATGGTAAGATTTGACTGTTCAGCGCGCCTGATGGATTAGGTGAGGTTTGGCTTTTCTACATCATCACAGGATATCCAGGTTAAGCTTATATCTGTGAATCGTTCTTAACAATGGCATAGTGTCAAAATAGACTGACGAGTGCTAGCTAAGGATGATAGCTACATAATTGGCAGCCAAGTCGTGGGTATGAAGAAAATTGGGACATTTTCACGTGCTATGTGCCAGCTGCCTACGATCATAGTGTGCTAGGATAAAGTTTTGATTTTTATTGATGAGGTCTGCTAAATAATGTAGTCTTGGGGAAACTTTCAGCCCAGTGAAACTGGATTTTGAAGAAACTGTAGAGGTGTAGTTGCCTATGCTATCTTTGTAATAACCCTTCACTAGAAACGTGTGTGGGAGAATGTAATTGTTCTAGTACTGAATTTACAGAGGGAGGCTTTTGACAGCAGGTATCCACCACGTTGTTTTGTGCTTTTAGGGTGAGTTTGCTGTTTTTTTTGTTTTTTTTTTTCTTTGTCTTTTCTTTTTTCTTTCTTTCTTTCTTTGTTTTTTTTTTTTTTATTATTATTTGAAAAACAAAACAGGTTGACATAGAATTTGAAGTTTGACTCACTGTATGTATTGCTTTTTAAATTTATTTATTTTAATTCTGATGCGCAACGCTTTTCTCCCAATCTTGGTAGGCTGGTTTCCCCAAAGTTGTGTGAAATCGCATTGGCAAGAAAAAAAGGAAAAAAAAAAAAAATTACGCATATGACATTTATATACTGTTTGAGATGTCAGCTGAGAGAAAATACTTGATGCATTGACTTTGGGTTTAGTAATGCAGTAAAATGAGTAACCAATCACTGGGGCTGTTATTTCTTTTTCATTAATGAGTATGAGCAGCTAGTGATTTAGTATAATTAAATAAATGCACTAACTTGTTTAAAAAAAAATAATCTTACTCATGAGTAATGTGAATCATTTTAGAAGCATATGGTTGATGTTGACAGGCTTGCAAATACCTACAGGAATTGCCCCCTCCCCTTCCCCACCACCCCCAATATGTTAGGGATATTTTCTGTTTAATTTGGGTTGGGGTGGCAAAAGGAAATATAGTAATTGATCAACCAAGTGTTTGAGACACAATCCTAGAACTGTATGAAATGTCACCAAAAATAAATTATTTTGATTTGGCTCCCAGGTTGTCACATTTCTTTCTACCATCTTGTTGCATTCACTAACCACATCAACCCCTACTGTGAGTCATTTTTAAACCCTTCTGAATTTAAAGGCACCTCCTCCTCCTCCAGTGTGGACTTCTGCTATCTGATCTGAACCTGACAAGGAATTAGGATTTGGATCAAGTTGGGGCCCTTATGTTAAAGCTTTATCTGTCATTTCAAAGATTTCTCTCTGTTTGTTTCCATGTGTTGCATGTAGATACACGGCCCTTAAAAAAACAAGTCCTACCAGAAAGGTAAAGGTTATAAGGTCACTAGTGTAGAGCTCTAACTACAACATTGCCTGTTTGGGGGCTCAGTTCTAAAAATAGACCAAAACCATTCTGATTTCTTATAACCCAAAGTGATTACAATTTCTGTTTTAGTCCAACCAACAGTCATCCACCCTCACACCTGTTATTCTTGACTCAAGGAATGTTTGGTATTTTTGCTGAAAAGTTATGGATTCAAACTTTTTTTTTTTTCTGTCATCAATCAAATTAGCAAAAATCAAGATGTAGCTGGATAGTGACGGTCTGAATCTGGATGTGTGGCTTGTGTAGTGCTGAAAAAATGTATTGGTTAGTTAAAAAGATTTGCTGTTTTCCTCTGCATGGTATGATTGTAAATTGAATATTTTTTGGTTTTGTAGTGTTGCTGACAAACAGACAAGCAATTTGACAAGCATTACTGGGAACTTGTGATTTAATCAAAAATAATTGTAAGATGATACTTGATAATGAAAATAATCATTATTTGTAGCCCTTCCCTTTTATTTCTTTCTGTCTTCTTGGATTCTTAGCTGACAAAAACTAGTGTGTGTTCACAGTTCTTGGGCAAAATATGAAAGCAACTAAAACAACTAAATTATTGAAGCTGCAAAAGCAACGTTGGGTGGGACCTCGCCCCCTTGCACACGTCGGGCCACGGCGAAGCGGAAATGTTTCCGTTAGGGGCATTTAGATGCTGTCAGACCCGGGCTTTTATCGGACTCTGCAATAAGTAGATCACTCACACACACACAGATACAGACACACTCACACTATCTCTCTCTCTCTCTCTGTGTAGACATTTAGACTGAGCAACTGAAATGAACTACCAACACTTTGATGAGTCAAACAGGAGAAGAACTTATGTCCAGTGAAACCTGTACATATGTCTGTAGGTCATGCTCTTGTACTTCGTGTTTGATCTAGACTTTGACAGCAATGTCAGTGAAGTAGTTGACAGACTGCACAGATATCTAAAAACATAATAATACAGTCAACTTGAACTAGAAACAGAAAACTGAGGCACCTTTTCCTTATCAGTTTTCTCCACTGGGTGGCACACTAAGACCACAATTGAATCTGGATGACTGCAGAGCACAAATTAGTCAGCTGCACACACACACACATGCAGTCGTTGCCATGGTAGTTAATAAGGGGGCAGCATGAGGACAGAGCATGCACAGACATGGAGATTTAGGATTGAATGGGAGAGGAACAAGGTGCACATGTGGGTCCGCAGATAAAAACGTATAAAACATAGCCAGACCAAATTACATACATCTATAGATGAGACTTGTGGCTACATTTTGATGTTTGAATGGAGTCTATAGCTGAAAGTATGCAGGAATAATGTATATATTTTGAAAAGCCTGAAAAATCGTTGAAGATCACACATTTAAGGGCAAAATGTGCACTTCCTGTTGGATTTAGGTCAGGGGTATCAGCGCGTAATTTGTAGGTCTTAATAAAACATTTTTTTGTTTTGTTTTGATCTTTCTACGACATTCCTATCAGGCATAGTGGCCGTTTTAGTGTTTCTAGGTGGCGCTAGAGAGTTTGATGTTGTTTGTTTTTCCATTTTATCGAATTTTTCGCCAGACCTGAGGCCTGTACTATGAAGCTGGATTAACATACCCGTGATATCTCTCTGTTACCTGGGTTGATTTACCCAGACATTCGCAATCATGATAAGCGGTACCACGAAACTGGTTATCAGCTCGGTAATTTAACCCAGGGTTTTCCAATCTGGATAAAAGGGGTGGTGTTTACAGCATCTGACCAATCACAAACATGGAGAAACCCTGCAGAGCAGACTACTTTACCATGGATGAGCAGACAATTATTCTTCAACAATATGAAGAATTCAATCAGATCATCCAGGCCAAAAGCAACAATGTTGCCGCAGCAAAAGCCAGGAAGGAATGCTGGCAGAATATTGCCGGCATTAAGTTAGTTTAATATTCAACATTCATTCAACATTCAAAATACAAACCTATTATGCGCTTCAACTATTTGATTAAATAATGTCAAACCAACTGTATAACATACAGACTAATATCCCTCATGTGCCACAAGGATTCTTTTTTAAATATGTATTTTGGTCAATTTTTACAATTAAAAAATATGAATAAAATTCTGCTTTTTGCGCTTTTGCAGCGATTACTCTCAAGATGTTCTTATTGAGACTTTTTGTCAGGTTTCCTGACACAAGTTCTGAAACTGGAGGTTATTTATGGCTCGGTCCCTAATTAGCAGTGTTGGGGAGTAACTAGTTACATGTATTCATGAAAAACACCTGAACCTAGATGCATGGGCGATTTTAGACAGGGGCCAGGGTGGGCCCATCTTGCACCCAGGGTGGGTGCAAGATGAGGTTTTCAGCTTTTAATTCAATTAATTACATGCTTTGTATGTGCTTCAGATGCTGAAGCAGGTGTTTTTGCAGGTATTTTAGGCAACACTGGGTTTAGAAAAAGGCCGATATTTGGCAAAAGTAGGTCGAAGAATATAAGGTACATGGGCCCCCCCTCAAAACATCTCTGGCCCCCCTGGTAATTTTGGTCTAGAATCGCCACTGCCTAGATGTTGGAGGGCTTAATGGGTACACTTACCCTAACAGTTGAAAACATTGGTTAGAAAATTAGAAAAGTAATAAAATGTAATACATTTCTTTGATTAAGTAATTGAAATAGCTACATTACTTATTAATTTTTAAATAGGCTATCTAGTAATCTATCACTTATTACATTTCCAAAGTAACCTTCCCAACCCTAACTAGTAGAAAAAATGAAAATATTCCCGTTCCTGGATTGTGTCTGATCCGTTATGTCTATGGTCTGACCCGTCACTAAGCGACCTGTGGAGCGGCTTGTCTCCGGTCGGCTGTTCTTAACATGGACATGAGCTGAAGGCATTCACGGCATGCCACTGGATGCCTGCGCTGCTGCCATACATACATGCCTATATAGGGAAAGCAAGCAGCCAACGATGTGGCTGTCAGTCAGACTGCGCGGACGCCTATATTCAAGGAAAACGTAGAGTTAGCCGAGATGTTAAAGGTTATCTCAGTGTCCCGGCGACCGTTGGCTGCTCATCTTTAAATACCAGGGGACACGGGCTCGAGGCGGAGGGCGTGGCCGCGAGCAGTGACGTTGAGTGTTTATGAGCAGCGGACGGTCAATACGGTAACCTTTCAGCCGTCAAACCGTACACCGTAAACGGTATGTAAACCCGCCGGCATCGGTTATTAATCGATGGTTGTTGAGAGCAGCACTTCATAACTCATCATCAGGCGTTTGAAATGTGTGTCATTTGAGTTTAACGTCCACGGGTGTCGGTTGATCCTCGCATCTCGACGCTAACGCTAGCTCGCTAAGATAGCTAACTTGGTGCTAGCTGCTGCAAATTTAGCCAGAGAGATATTTTTTCCCCTTCCTCCTCTAAACCAGCCCCTCGGCTTCTGCTTGTTCGAAGAAAACTCTTGCGATTGGTAAATGAATACTAATGTGTTATTTTCAAAAGTTGTCACTCGGTGTGAAATGTACATTGTTATTGTAGCAAGCTATCTTCAGTGTTTCTTTTGTTATGGAGCACATTCTTGCCAAGTGAGCTCAGTTAACATTAATTGTCAGCTACTGTATTCACTACAACTGTAGTCACTGATATTATCGATGTTAGTAGCGACCCCACAGCATAAGCATTCACTATCTTTATTGTGCAGTAAGAGCTGTGCTGCCTTGACAGTATTTATTATACCCGAAAGTGACTATGAACATATAATTGAGTTAATCTGAGAGGAAAGACATGTTTTTTAATTAACACATAATAATGTAGCATGAATGTCTTCAGAATTGCATGAAATTTTGATTCTACAATCAACAATTAAGCCTCGCAATTTTTAATATAACGAGGTTGTAAGTATAAATTCTATTGCTCAACCCCAATATTCAATAGAAATCGTCACAACAAGCTCGTTTACAGTATATACTACCAGTGCACCTGTTAATCTTATACACATATTCTGTGTGCGTATTCATATTTAAACCAAATCATTTGCATTACATATTTCAGCACCACATTGTGCCATCTTGGTGGTGGGGTTTTATTTTAAGACTTTACAGTATGTAACACTGAAATAGTCATATGACATTCGCTCTTTGCCACTACCTAATCTAATCACCCAAATGAACTAAAAACACACAAGGGGCCTTTTACATTTGTGGGATTTGTATTGTGTCTTACAGATTTTAACACCAACTTCTTGAAAACGGCGTTTCAGTGTGCTGTTGCGTCACCCACCTCGGGTGCCATGGTCCTCTGTTACACATGAGCTCTACTATGTGGTACATCATGCAAAGCATTCAAAGTAAATACTCCTTGTCCGAGCGGCTCATCCGCACCATCGCAGCTATCCGTTCATTCCCACACGACAATGTGGAGGATCTTATTCGTAAGGTAGGCCTGTTAATTGTCTAGTTGAACTTCAAATAAATATTGTCTCTCAGTCTTATCATTTGTATTGACATGATTATCTCCTGTTTGTCTCAGGGAGCTGATGTGAACCGGATGCATGGCACACTTAAGCCACTGCACTGTGCCTGTATGGTCGCTGATGCTGACTGCGTGGAGCTGCTGCTAGAGAAGGGGGCAGAGGTATGTCATAGATGACTCCATCACATGGAACCATCTCCTATAGCATGATGTTAAATTTTAGATTTACGTCTTACCTTCCAGACAGCTACTGAATAATATGAAAGTCAGCCCGCAGAGTTTAACCTTGCTTTGATAGTTAATTCATGATTCATGGAATATGACATGTAATATATTCAGATACACGCACAATAATTGTTAGTTAGATGAGTTCATTGTTGGTTTGGCTAAGAACATGACATTTGTTGAGAGTAAGAAAAGTATAGAAAAAAGCCAGCCATGTTCTTTTAATGTAAGACAGTTCATTACATACAATTTTCTTATCAGGTGAATGCTTTGGATGGATATAACCGCACAGCCTTGCATTATGCGGCAGAGAAGGATGAGAGCTGCGTGGAGCTGCTGTTGGAGTATGGGGCCCTGCCAAATGCCCTGGATGGCAACAAGGACACTCCACTTCACTGGGCCGCCTTCAAAGATAACCCAGAGTGTGTGAGAGCCCTGCTGGAGAGCGGGGCCTGTCCCAATGCCCGTGACTACAACAATGACACACCTTTAAGCTGGGCAGCAATGAAGGGCAACCTGGAGAGTGTCAAAGTGTTATTAGACTACGGCGCCCAGGTCCATGTGACCAACCTGAAGGGCCAGACCCCTATTTCCCGACTGGTGGCCTTGCTAGCCCGGGGCCTTGGCACTGAACAGGAGGAAGAGTGCCTGGAGCTGCTGTGCCGGGCAGCAGGGCGGTTTGAGATCCGACGAGCTGACGGCACCCTTCCCAGGGAGCTGAGTAAGGATCCCCAGCTGCTGGCGAGGCTTACCAACATGGTAGCGCAGGCTCCCTCACTTCGCTCTTTGGCACGCTGTGCTGTCCGGCAGAGTCTCGGAGTGCAGTTCCTCCCCACTGCTGTTAAAGAGCTTCCTTTACCAGAGACCATTAAAGACTATCTACTGTTGAGAGACTGAGGTGGTGAAAGCATTGGGTGCTCTCAGACCTCACTGGCTGATCATCACACAGCATTTATTGGCTAGGAAGTCTCCATTGAATTATAGGATATTGTCTGACAGTGGCCCTCATTTAACAAACCGTCTTGCAAATGAATACAGATTTATGCACTGGGAGAGATGTCTGTTTGAATTATCTAGTGGTTGCACAATATTTAAATGAGCAGTGATTTTTAGTTCAGATTGATGCATCTGATCAGTTTCAGCTGTAGAAGCAAAATTGCAGTGCTGCATTATCTTTGTATTGTTACATAAAAACATCTAAAATGATTACTTTTTGGTGGTAACTCCCTGCATGGTAAAAGGAACTCAACAAAATGTAGTCAGCCCACCCTGCAGGCAGTATGGAAAGAAATTATCTGGGTTGTTGGTCTTCATCATGAGGCTCATTACCCTTGTTACTACCACTGAGGTGCTCTTGAGCAAAGCCCATAATCCCAGTTGCTCCAGCGGGCTGCAGATTATACTGGTTGAACTGGGCAGCTTCCTGGTTTAAATGTGTTAAACTGCGTGTGATCAGGGTGTTTACTGCAAAAGAAAGTCTTCCTGTCATGGAAAGAAATCACCCAGCTGTTCTCAGCATAGTCATGAAGAGCCAGTGCATATTTGAGATTTTAAGTAAGAATATTATTTTTTTTTTTGTATGCAAAATTCACAAGAAATATCAAATATCACATTTTAAAACTTGAGTAGATTGAAAACAATATACTATTATGGTTTGTCACAGAGCATGAGGAAAATCTTGTCAAATATTGAGTTTGGTGGTAAATTTTTATTATCCTGATTATACAATTACATCTAAGACACAATACCAGTGGAAAACTTTTGACTGGTTTATGAATGAGGGCTAGTGTCTAATTCTGTCAGAGGATGTTGTTCCTGAAGTAGCGCTCAGGAACGAGTGTTACGTAGTGTACGTTGTGTCATAGTTGGAGTGGCTGTCTTTCTCGCAATGATGTCCTAGTGAAACTCAATGCAATCGTTTTTGCAATACAGAGGAGAAAAAAACATCTAGTCCACTGAAAAAGTTAAACACTGATGAAAGTGATGTCAACATGCCTGCTGTCCTGCGTGATTAAGAATAATTTGGGCTTTACTTGGATGAAAGGTGCAGTTGCCAAGGAGGAATTAAAGGTTTTATTTTTTACAATTCTTCAGTCTTAACTTGCAAAAGTTGGGTTATCATGGGTGCTCACTGGTCCAAGATTTTGCAGTATATGTTTAAAAAATATTTTAAATTGAATGTCTAAATGTTAGAAACCATGAAATGGCATGATTACTAAGTTTTTGTCCTTTTTAAGATTCTCTAATTAAGCTTTGCAAAATATATTTAAGTTTGTAATTGCATCTGTCTAAAATCTGACCATTTCTGTGCTTAATTTTTTTCTTCTTCAGATGTATAAAAAATGTCCCTCTTAGAACATGTCTTGTGTACACCTGCACAAGTGCTTTTTTTTGTTTGTTAATGTAATGAAAGTAAATGCCTTTATATTCCATTCGTTTTTCTCTCCATTCTTCACAAAAAAATGAACTCATGAAATTGTTAAAACAGCTACAATAGATCCATCACATCGTAATTAGGCACTGATTACTTTACAAGTCTAGTTGTAGTAGCCTATGAAACTCTATTGAAACATTGTCATATTCCTATTATTGGCTGGACTCTGGTTGAGGTTTCATTTACTGAGGCCTTTCAGACGAAGTGTCCCGGTAAAGACAGTGCTACAGTGAGCCAGCATGTGTGATCGCAGGACCCAGAAACTACAGCGTTCAGGCAGTGTTGATTTTATTATTTATACATTTCCTACTATGACAAGTCAAAACGTGTTAATACTCTACTGCAATGCATTTGACACTAAAAATGTACATACGCCATCATGGTGAAGTCTGTGTCAGAGTAATAGGAACGCTGCTGCCCTGTCACTAAAAACATACCCAGATTTAAAATATTTTAATAATTGCACATTATCTGCCCTTGCCAGGTCAAAACACACACACACACACACACACACTCTCAAATGTGACCCATATCTGGTTTGTTTCTGACAATGTGAACAACACAAGTCGCATTGAATCTGACATTTCCAAATCCGATTCAGGCCACGTTCAAATGTGCTACTGAATCAGATACATATCGGATTATTTTGAATGCGACCGCAATCTGAACAGTCAGGTCACATTTAATGCGACTTTGACGTTATTCTGGAGCAACACACAGCTAATGCTCCGCACAAAGACGGCTGCCGCCACACACAGTTTTTAACATTAGACCATTAATGAGACTACCAGTAACTTCACCAGCTGTTGCCATATTCGCTTCCGTAAACACCGTTCTGTGCGTGACGTCATTAATGATCAACTGAGTATGCGGGTCACTTCAGGAGGCCACATTTTAAAAGTGTAATATGAACAGCCAAACAAAAAAATCGGATTTGAGCAATAAATCGGAATTGAACATTAAGGCCTGCGGTGTGAACGTAGCCTTATACACATAAGCATGAATGTTACTTTGTTGAAGAAAAAGCATGATTATTAACTGTTTGAAATGTCCTGGTTAGTGTTTAGGATTGAATACAGCTGCGATCTCTTGGTGTAATTAAAGTCTTATGGGACTCATTAGACACAAGCACAGCTGTGGCAATGAGAAGGGCTCAGTTTTCAGTCAGGACTGTCATTTGAAGCATTTCGCTGTGGGCCCCGAATGAACTTTTGATATGTACAAAAGGAATTTCGTATTAATTTTAATACTGATAAAAAAATATATCTACTTTGTAGAATGCGTGAACTAGTCTTCCAGAACAAAACATTAAGACTGCCAAAAAATTGCAGATTGCATCTGTTCGTCTGTCTCTTGACAGGAATATAAACTTTTTGCACATTCAGTTCTCATATTTCTCCATCAGGGGTCTCTAGAGCCTTGTCTCTGAATCCGTGGCTTGTGAAACAGCCTCTGTATGAGGTGTTGAATGCATTTGTATATTTAAGGAAGAATGCAATGTAACAGTTTCAGTATATTACATCAGCTGGCCTCATGGTTAATATTTTATGCATTTTCAAAGATATTTTGAATTTGCATAATCTCATCAGTGGTGCAACAAATTCTCATCTTCTATTTTGAATAAAAACACTAATACAACAATGTAAAATTAGTCAGTTACAAATAAAGGTCCTGCATTCAAAATCCTACAGATATATTATCACAAAAATGTGTTTTATGTCTCAAATGTTAAAGTAACCGGTTCTGCAGAAAAATGCTCCCCTCCAACTGCTATATTATATATCACAGAATTAATTTATTACTGGTGCATCAATGCAAAAGATGATGAATTGGGAAAAGAAAAGAGTGTGTGTAATTTTCCTTAGCAGCTTTTCTGTAATCTCTAATATTAGAGGGTTCTACTTCTTTATTTTGGGTTATTCAAATAAAACCAGATGGTAAATTTAGAGGGGAAATAACTGCTAACAACTCATGCACAGACATCTGAAAAGTGACACGCTTCCCCACCTAGATATTGTTTTTTGTAAGAGTCAAAAAAGTTGGGAACCAGTCACTTACATTGTAGTAAATAAGCTTGTTGTATTTTTTACGTAAAAAGTTAAAGTGAAAAGTGTGTGTCTGTCAAATAAACGTAGTGGAATAACAAGTACAATATTCCACACTGATATGTAGTGGACTAGAAGCCAAAACGTAGCACAGAATGGAAACACCTTTAAGTATGTTTTGTAATTGTAGTAAATGTATTTAATATTCATAAGTGTAAAATGCTATTCTGCTAGAAGGCTATTACCACTATTTCAGAAAAGAATAAAGCAAACCATTTCATATTTTGTGTTCTTATGGTTTGAGTTATGTCCATTGGAGTCACTTTAGTTTTGCCTTAATACACTCTTGTACATTAGTGTACATATATGTATAATATAATTGGTATGTAAATATGACTGAGTCAGTGGTTTGTAAATTTAAAGAAAATTGTGAAAGTCCTTCCAGAGAGAGTGAACTATCTGTTTTTCACCTGGTGTTACATCAATTTACCAAACGGACTCTGTGACCTGGTCAGGGATTTCATTTTTATCATTCTACATCATTCAATCCTCACTGATTTCTGGTGTTGTTCCATCATCACTAAAGACTGCTGCAATAACACCAACACTCAAGAAACCCGGCGCCGATCCGAATGATTTGAACAACTTCTGTCCCATCTCAAACCTTCCATTTCTCTCCAAAATACTAGAAAGAACTGTTGCAGCTCAGGTCCACACCCATCTGTCTGACAACAATCTCTATGAACAATTTCAGCCTGGCTTCTGTCCCCTCCACAGCACTGGGACAGCCCTAGTGAAAATCACAAATGACCTCCTGATGGCATCTGACTCTGGACTTCTCTCCATTCTGGTTCTCCTCGACCTGAGCACAGCTTTCGACACCGTTTCTCATGACATCTTCCTGGACAGATTAGCCTCCATTGGAATCACTGATATCCCTCTGGTTTGGTTCAAATCAAGAACCTGAGATCTGGCTCCTCTCCAGTCTCTGGTAGTGTTCCTCAGGGCTCTGTCCTTGGCCCCCTCCTGTTCATTATTTATTTTCTGCCTCTTGGTCACATTCTCAGGAAATTTGACATACAATTCCACTGTTACGCGGATGATACCCAACTCTATCTTTCCACTAAGCGTACTTCCACTCTGCCACCCATAGCTCTATCCAACTGCTTACTGGAAATTAAATCATGGCTCTCACTCAATTTTCTTAAACTCAACGGTAAAAAAACTGAGGTCCTCCTCATCGGTACCAGATCAACCTTAGCAACACTCAACACTTTCTCCATGTCCATCAACAATACCACTGTTCCTCCATCCCCTCAGGTAAAGAGCCTGGGTGTCATCCTGGACAGCACATTATCTTTCGAAGCCCACATCAATAACATTACTCGGTCTGCATACTTCCATCTACGTAACATCAATCGTCTCCGTCCCTCACTTTCACCAACATGCACCGCTATCCTGGTAAAAACCCTGATTACATCCTGTATGGACTACTGTAACTCTCTCCTCTTTGGTCTTCCACGGAAATCGCTTCACAAACTCCAACTGGTACAGAACGCAGCCGCTCGTATCATAACCAGAACTCCCTCTCTTGAACACATCACTCCTGTCCTGCAGCAACTTTATTGGCTCCCTATCAAATCCTGCATTGACTTTAAGATTCTACTTCTCACTTTCAAGATCCTTCACAACCCGGCACCATCATATCTCTCTGAACTTATTCACATCTTCGCACCTTCCCGAACTCTCCGATCCTCCTCAGCCAACCAGCTCTCTGTCCCATCTGCCAACTTAACCACCATGGGATCAAGAGCCTTCATCCGATCTGCCTCCCGCCTTTGGAACTCTCTCCCACCAGACATTCGCACTTCTGACTCTGTTTCCACCTTGTTTATTTATTGTACTAATGCACTTTGTAGTCACATTCATATTTATTGTCTATCTTTGCTAAATGTCACCTGATTTATATTGTTTGATAACTGTTATATGTGCCTTGTAAGGTGTACTTGAGTACTTTGAAAGATACCTTTAAATAAAATGCATTATTATCATTATTATTACTTAACATCTTACTTTATTTTTAAAAAGCAGTTTACAAAATAATTTGTACCTCCATGTATTTACATTTAACACTGGGTTAAAAAGTTTTGACAGACACACCTTGTCTCATTCCCACCCTCAAGTTTATTAAGGTCTGGGGAGCCTTTATTGATCATATTAGGAAGGAGAGGTGTCTCACTGGGACCTAATTAAATTGGACCATACATCATGACTTGATTCCTGACGGTTGCCTAGATCCACTTATGGACATTTCAGTCACTGCACGGATTGACATGGATGTGCATCTTTATTATGAGCTGGCAGTATGTGTGTTTTATTTTATTTTGTACTGTTTTGTTGTGTCGATTTTTATACTTTGTTTTCCATGTTGTGCAAAGGCAAAACTCATAAATAAAATGTATATATATAAAAAGTTTTGACAGAAAATGACAAAGGAGTAGTTTCTGACAGGTCTACCACACTTCAAATGACCCCTTTTTACCCTGTTTCTAGGCTGACAGGGGAAATATTTTCTTGGATATGTCTGTAAGTCCAAAAAAAAAGAAAAGAAAAAAAGAAACACCACAGGAAACTTGTTAAAAATGGGTCCCAAATGCAGCCAAGCTTTTGCCCTCAATGTCCGGACACATACTTTCACCAACCAACTCTCGCGATAACTCGACGTCGAGGGGAGTGTCAAATTCCAAGAGAGAGGAGAGGAGAGGGAGCCACACAGAGGGGCGCAAGGGTAAGTTTGTAAACACTTTATTACCCTTTAAAGTCACCATAGATATGTCCTCTACACTAAACTACGACAAAGTATCGCCCGGCGGGACAGTTTTCATTGTTTGTTAAGATTAAAACTGCACGTCTGTGTGATTGTCAAACTGTTAGAGGTAGTTACAGCGCTTCATTCGGGTCCACTGTCTCGCTTTGAACTCAAAGTGTAAGTCTGCTAACCAGCCAGCTGCTAGCTCCTCTCTGCTTTTTGGTGATTTTTCTGCCTGTCTGCTATGCCTTTAAAATACACCAGCTCAACTTCAACTCGGACTTCATTGCATTAATGTTAATGTCGGTTTGTTGTCATCGCGGAAACTGGTCGTAGCGCTGTTATTACTCATTTTGAATGTACGCTCGGCCTGTTGTTAACGCTAGCCACACAAAGCTAGCCATTAGGGTTTTTTTTAATCGTGGACACAAAACGCTAATTTCGGGGTTTTAGCCAATAAGATTTAGCTATTCGATGTTATTGACAGCGCCCAAAGCCTCGCATGCGTTAGATGTTGTTGACTGACATGCTTATAGCCAATTGCTGAGAAGAATAGGCGGTCTTGTTACGGGAAAAGGCAGGGCTTTAAGTGTGCCCGTACGAAGCCAGTAGGTAATGGAGGCTAAAAAAGACAAACTTTTCAAGCCAGTCAGCGTTGTCTGGAAGAGGGAACTAAAGTGTTCAGTACTTTTGGTTTTCAGGTTCAAAATTAACCTCTGCTAACATGCTTGAAACACCACAAAAATAATAATTATGTGTGTGTGTTTGTGTGTGTGTGTGTTGTTTTTTTTTGGCGGTAGACTTTGCTATGAACGTACTTTATTGATCCCCGTGGGGAAATTGATCCTCCGCATTTGAACCATCATATACACACACACTAGGAGATGCACTATGCTGTCTATCTGGGTTTGCAAGAAGAGTCTGAAAAGAAGTCAAATCTCAAGTAATAATGATATCCATAGTATCGCAACCTGAGCTGTTGAACGCCCCAGGATCCACATCCCCATGCATGTCAACACCTTCATTGGGAATGTAGGTCATGTTTTTGGCAGAGTTGTACCAACTTCCATCACATTGAGAAGTGTTAAAGCAGAAAATACTGAAACCTGTTTTTTTTTGTTTTTTTAAAAATCAAACATCCAGCCCTCTCTCAGTAGTGACTGTAAAGGGTCTTTGATGCAACTTAAACATCATCACATTAACTCAAGGTGATTAAATCTGATGTGTCAAAATGATGAAATGTTGAGCATGCATATGTTTATGGATACATTTCTTTCCTGAGGCTGAGACGCTGATGGTATAAAATGCTCTATTTAAGCTAATGATTTTCCTAATGTGTTTCGGCACCAGTGGTTTTGCAGGCTCTAATTTTGATGATGGAAAAACATCAAGTGACATGATCTTTTTATTTTGACTTTGTAGTTACTGAACTAAAACCTTACGGCCAGTGCTGATACAAGTTCCTGAATCAAATCGTCACAGCGTTTCTTATTTTAATTTTAGATAAACGCCCGGGGTCCATCCTGTATTGTCCTGCACTGTGTGCTAGCTTGACATGGATTTAGCTTTTAGAGCTTGTTAGTTATGCAGACATGGATATAGGATTTCATTTGTTCCATTAACCAAATCTCGGGTTCACTTTGCTTACATAAATACATATTGGCTGTTGTACACACCCAGTTACAGCCTGGACCGCCTGTCTGTAAAGCTCATTTACAGCACAATTTACAGTCTCACCTGTGGTCTGGTAAATACCCACGATCCCTCGCTCAACCAATCGCTGACTTTATTTCTTTTTCTTCATTACCTCCCCCCCTCCTTTTTTTCTTTTTGTGGGGTCTCCCCTACCCTCTGGCAATTCAAGCCTCAGATTCCAGCGTCATGGCTGCAGCGTGAGCTATTAATACAGTTTGTTTAGTCAGTTTCCTAGCAAGCTGCATCAAACACTGGATGGCTGTGGCTGATTATAGCTGGGACTCGTTCCCCTACACCTGCTGAGTCGGAGAAATCCAAGTTAACGGTGGGACTTTGGCAGCAGCTCAATGAGAGGGACAGGATTTAGGGAACTTTGAGTGCTTCCACCATGTCACCTTGGATGAAAGGAGGCAAAAATAGGTGGACTTGATATCCAAGCCTGTAATAAATATTAGTGATGTGTATCAGGACTAATGTAACCAGCAGACTGATTTATAGTCTCACACAGAGTTGAGGCTGCATGAAGCAGAGCATTCTGCATGATGCTGTAAAACTCACACTGCTGATTGATTGATTAATTATTCTCGGGGTTTACTCTCAATGAGACGCATTTGACAATTAAAGTAATAAACATTCTGTATACACGTGAATCTAGCAGAGGACTACAGACAGAACCGCAGTTTTAGAAGACACCCGTCAGGATAGATTACCACAAAACCACGCAATAGATGCCGAAGAAAAGACCTCAGCAGATATTGGTTGGTGCAGCTATGAAAACAAATGATATTTTCCACCCCTGTCATCTGGAATTTATGGTGGACTTCCCACAAAATCAAATCCCACCATTTCATGTGGGTGCCAGCCAGCCAAGTTAATGTCTAGCATGTCTTTAGTAAGATGTAAACTCTTGAAATCTGTTCCCACTCCTCACACCAGATGTGTCCATTTCCCCACACAGTCCACACCCTCGGTATAACGAGCTAGTCGGAGTATCTCGTTTGCAGACAATCTCTGCACAAATAGACTCACTGGATTGGAAGCACTTTGTGAGGGCCCTGGCACCGACCTGTTGCTTTTCTCCAGAGCACGGGAGGCCTGCTAGAAATCAGACTGGGCTGCTTCATTGGTCCTTTGATCTGTGCAGACAGGGACAACGCTTTTACTTGCAAACAGGACGCAGGCCTCTTTCCTCATAAAGACATGGAGCCGAGAGACATAACGTTTAGGCCTGTTGCAGGCCCGGCGTCATGGGAGAGCGTCATATTCCAGCGCAAGGCTTCAGTAATCATGTGTTGGCTCAGAGGCAGCTGTCCTCGGCAGAGGGAGAGATGGAGGGAGGAAGGAGGAAAATATACTGACTTCACATTGGGAAAACTTTCAGACATTTATGCCTCGCCAACATAATGAATAATCTGTCCCACTCAATAATGTTAGGCTACATGCTCCAGCCATGTAGTAGGTACAATAGAGGTTAATGTGGTCAGTAACTCAGTAATATTACAATGCTAAACATTTTTAACTAATGTTGCCTTCCAGTTTGTGGGAAAGCCGTACATATCATGTCAGATTAATCCATCAGCTGCGTTTTGAAATGAACATGATAAAACAAGCATTAGAAACAAGTCAAAACAACACAGAAGTTCAGCGGCTGTCACGTTAGATTATCATAGCCAAAGTAAAAGTTTAGGAAGTGGATTACGAAGGCATCAAAGGCAAACATTTTGAAGGGCTACTATTAAACCATTATGGTCGGACTCCATCCCTCCTCGTGTATTTTAGCTGAACCTTACGAGTGTTGCTGTTGCTTGTAGCAGCCTTTGTTTATTGAATGGTACATACTTGTAGACATGGCGAGGGCCTTTGATGCATGTTAGTAGTTTCTGTGCTGTCAGTGGGACAGCATTGCATAATTGCTGCCAAAAGTCACTTAGCGCCAGCTGAGAGTGCTAAAACATTAATGTCCCTCGCCATCGCCACCCCTCCAATTCCCTAATTTAAATTTAATGACCAGGTTATTTTTTTCTTCTTCTTAACTTCCCAGTTTGTCCTCACATGGACTGTTGCCCAGCTGTGCAGAGAAGTGCAGGGTGGGGTGGTTAGGTGGAGTTGGGGATGGGGTTCGTCCTCTTTGGAGACAGCTGACAGAGTCCGTAAGCCTCGCACAGCTTTAGTTTATGTCACTGTAGCTTCAGGCACAACAGGAGGAGAAACCAAACAGAAGCATGTGCATATTTAACTCTTGACAATAGCATGTACTCAGGAAGAGAGGGACGTAGGATTTGGTGTGTAGCCCTGTTGAAAGACGTGGAAGTGTTTGCAGTGCATTCAAATGCTCAACAATGCTAACCTTGTGTATCTCTATTTTTACTGTAACACCAGATATTGAGTCTTTGTCAATAGCACCTTAATAAGATTCCCATTACGTTATTACAACATAGGGCTGGATGATGACTCAGTTTATTTGATGTTATGAATATCCTATTGACCTAAATTTAGTCTCAGTTGTAGTTTTTAATGAATGTGAAGTCTGTTACTTTAGCTGAGACTATGGGTATATCAACAACTAACCATTTAGCCCAAAGTCCACCTTCTCAACTTGGTCATACTGTGTATCGGAAGTGAGACAACATGAAAAAGAAATTGAATTATACACTGATATATTACTATATTATAAAAGTAGTATTTTAATATCAGAACTAAGAAAATATGAAAAATAAGTTAACATAAATACTTAAAAATACGTATTGCATTAAAAGGTCGTAATATATTAAACTAAAAGTATCCTAACAATATCAGTATTCATCCTTTGAATTCCTTTGAATTTGTCAGTATTTAACACTCAGAGGTGTTTAGTAGATTTCTCCATCAATCACACGTGTCTCCTCACTGAAAAAGAAAGTAAGTTAATATTAAGTGAGGAACAAATCTTGAGGAAATTACAAGATGTGTGTGCTGTGTATTCACTCAGTAAGTGGATGGAAATGACAAAAACAGAGATTGCGTACAGTGAAAGAGTTGGATCAGAAAGTAGGGAGCGACTGAAAGGGGTACATGAAGGGAAAAGGTTGGGAGGTGCTGGAGAGGTGAGGAGAGGGAGTGGCAATGAGAGAAGGAGGGATTGGAAGTGAGGGAAAAGAGAGAGATATCTTTGTGTAAACGGTAGCTGTTGTCCTCTCTGGAAGCAGCTCCTCATTGGCCAACCAGAAGCCCCCCTGTGTGAAGGAAGTATCACCAGGGAAACTTCGTCTCGCTGCCTCTGTGCGTGTTTTCCTCCTTGCCAGGGTTATTTTTAAATAGCATTCAGCTTCCTGCTCAGACTAGAGACTACAAGCCACAGCATCCCTGTTTTGTTGTTTTCAGGATTAGCCAATTGACAAATCAAGAAAAAGCAAAGCAGCAATGTTCTCCTCTTCTCCTCTCCCACAGTTACATTGCATGCTCTTTGCAAAAATGGGGGACGACCGACCTTTTGTGTGCAATGCTCCCGGCTGTGGACAGGTAAGTCCTCTCCTTCTTCGTCCTGAGTTTCAGGTGTGTGCATGTGCATGTGGTGTGGAGTACTTTTACGTTTGTTTAAGTGCTCCTCAGCAGTCGACTGTAACTACTTGATTGAATTAATATGTTTTCCTTCTAAAAGAAAATTGATTGAAACATGAAAAACATTGTACATGAATGGAATATGGCTTAATTTATATAAAGTTGTTAATCCTGAAAAGACTTCAGGCTAACAGCACACGTCTTCTCACTGCCAGCAAAAGCAAACTCACTGATTTATGCAACACTCTCAATGATCATCACACTTAGAGTGTTCCTGCTAACACACCGTCTTCTGAGACAATGCTGTCTCCTTTAGCAATGACTCACTGGAAGCTCCAGTGAGTAATCAGAGCACAGTTATTGTTTCAACCTGTCACTGTTGACTTCTAGTGCCTGCAGACACAGGTTTGAGCCACAGCAGTGACTCAGCTGAGTGCCAACAGTGTGCTCACATGCCTGTAACGTGGTGCATTGTCGGGGCTTGGCCTGATATCACAGCAAACTAAATGAAGTGTGCTCTTGAACTCATGATTATTCAACACACAGGAAACATCATGTATGATGCTGTGTTCAGCAGGGTGTGAGAACCCAGAGCTAGTGTTGGATTATGTCTCCTGGGGTCTGGAGGGAGAACATGTTTATGTGGTTTAGAAACATTTGTGATTCATAAGCCCCGCTTCCATCCTCTGATCAGGAGCGATCTGTTGTACACAGGGTTTGTGGTTTTAACAGCAGGCATGAAAAGCAGTTAAACATGCGTGTGTCAGATAAATAAGTGATGATCCGTTGTTTTCATTTCAGAACATTATGGACAGCTAGGGACCCCTTTACCTTTCCTTTGACATGTTTCTATGACATAAATACTCTGCATATTTCATTTGTAGACATCATTATTAATTTAGCTGACAGCTACAAAATCACATGGACGCTTTTGAAGGCGAGTTGACAGTTGAGGAGAGTGTTGCGTCTACAGCTGTGGCGCTCTGACCAGCTTTTGTTTGATTGTGAAACTGTTGTATAAACAGGTCTGAGATCATGGTAGGGTGTGATGGAGCCAGCTGTTAGGGTGCACGTTAGGGATATTACAACACAATCTGAGTTATCTACACATTATTAAAATGTTCAAAACCTTACTTTGAGAGAATTTTACAATATAATCCCAAACTTTTCAAATGTTAAAGCAGCATTCAGTGTTATTTTCTGTTACACTTGGCAGCAGGAAAACGAGCTTGAAACACAACATTGACTCATAATCAGTGTACAAATGTCGTCACTGTGAATGTAATAGCAGACACTAGCCTCTTCCCACAGCCAGCAGACACAAAACAGCATTAGCATTAATCTGGAGTTGTGCTGAGCAGGTACTGAACTCTAGCAGGAAGTTTTTGCTGAAAACAGCAACCTGCAGCTGAAGGTTGGGAGAGAGGCAGGAAGAGCCAAAACAGTAAAGTTGCGAGCCATAAATCCAATGCAACAAGTTGAAAGATTATAAAACAGTCCATGGAGATGAGGAGAACTGCAGAGCTGAGAGATAATTCACTTGAGGTTTGTCAAAACGAGCGAGCCCTTTCACATTTACACACATCACGTCATTTGATCCATTGGAAATGTAAAAATATCATCGAGTGCACCTTTAAATGTTACGTAAACACAAGCAGCTTTTCTAAGATTTAATATAGTCTAAAATTTAAAATATCTTTTTTAAAGGAATTATCTGATCAAGAAAAAAGCAAATATAACTGCGAAGCTGAGCGGGTATTTCATTGCAAACTTTTGGCTCTCCATAGTTTTCAACACCATGAAAGTATTGAGATTTAATACCCAGTCTTTCATATAAAGCCGGCTCCTATCATACAAATTGTTATGTTTTGCTGGCCGGAACATCATTTATGTTAGTTTGCTTTACATCCAAATGCCGTTTTACTGCTGCCCTTTACAAGCAACAGTTGTCTACCAGGAAAGTCTGAATCATGCCCATAATAGAACGAGGATGATTGACTCCTGGCTTTGCTCAGGGTTTTCCTTTTACCGAGTTAACAACAACAACAGCAGCAGCAGCCCCCCATTATATGATGCCTAGTATTTACTGAGTGGGGAGGGGTAATCCTAGCCGCCAGTATCTCATGCTAGGAGATTAGTGGGAGATAGTTTCCTCCGCAAGACCTAGCCGCCTTGTTCAGAGGAAAGAGACAAATGAGACATGTAGTTGTAATGGTGATGTTGCCTGGTAGAGCTAAAAATAAGCTCCCTGACACTTGACTGTGTTTCCACTTCACTCTCTCACGACTGAACTCGCAACTGCAACGCGGCACCCTAAAATAGGCCGCAGCGAATGGTGAATAGGCTGGTGCCACAGCCAAGATTATTCCTCCTACGTCTCTGACTGATTCACCACTTCTCCAAAGACAAAGCGCTGCGTCTCGGAGGATGGCCGTTGTTGCTGTCCTCTGAAGGTCTCATTCGCCCAAGTGCCAGACCTCCCTTAGCGTCAATTGTGGTTACATTATAGGAAGTTAAAGAACGTAAGCCCATGTTGAGCTTTACTGAGACACAGTTTCCAAAATCCAAATGTTTCACACAGCAACTAGTTTGACAACAACTTGTTTGCTCCTGCAAACCCCCCCAACAAATAAAATAATGGTACACTTGCATTAGCAGCGTCTGTTTTGATGTATCAGTTTATTTGCTTTCTTTTTTTATCCATGACAACAGTTTTTACACTTCCTCATCAGTTTGTCGACATTTATAACTATTTCTTATTCTCTCTATTTCTGTGCTGTAAAAATATCTTCTGGTCTATCGATACTAGCTTTTTTCTCCTTTTCTGCATAATTCTAGTTGCGTAAAGACATTTGAGCTCTTACCCAGCGGCTATAATGGGCCCATACAGGGCTTTTAACACATGAGGAATTGTACACCACAGGTACAGTGTTTCTTGTGGTTCGTCACATAATGGTACAGCAAAGGCTGCATGTGTTGGGCTAAAAGATTATTAGTCTCTGATTATTGTAACGTGATATCTGGGTTATGCTACTACAGGCTGTTTCTTCAGGTCACCAGGACAAGTAGACAATTAGCCTCTAGGCAAATTCATATACAATGTACTTATCTTTCCTCTTTTCTTGTTCACTTGTTCCAGAGGTTTACAAACGAGGACCACTTGGCTGTACACAAACACAAACATGAGATGACACTGAAATTTGGACCAGCCAGGACTGACTCCGTCATTATTGCAGGTACTAAGAGGACAATGTTCATCTTTACTTTCCCTCTTCATTTAACGTTAAGATGAAGACTGTTTTAGCACAAGTCAGCGTCAGTACGCTTCTACACTATTAATACAATCTCATAAAAAACAGCTCCACACACAAATTGATGACATGGGTTTCTATATTCAATGTTAAGTGTGAACAGAGTGTGAAAGTGTTACTTAGAATAGTTATCTGTGTTTATTCCCTTTTGCCAGACCAGACACCTACTCCCACCCGCTTCCTAAAGAACTGCGAGGAAGTTGGTCTGTTCAACGAGCTGGCCAGCTCCTTCGAACAAGACGATGATGACAAGAGAGCAAAGAACTCTGTAAGACAGGTTTGAGGTTGATGATTTTGGCAGCGTTTGCATCTGTGTGTACATGTGTCTGTATGAATGACTGTGTACAGAAACCAAGGGAATTTTTTGCCTACTCCAATGAAGTGAAAAATTACCTTTTTTACTTCCTTTTTTCTTGCCTCAAGTGTTGATGTAGTCAAATTTTTCTCTTTGCAGAAATTCCTGCTTTGTGCATGCTCTCTGTCATTAGAGAAACTATTGCAGCTTAAGTTGGGTTTATTCAGTGGTTTTATTCAGTGGTTCAATGGTTATGTTTTATTTTAGCTGAAAATAGTGTAATAAGATACTTGCATGATTAATGTTTACTTCCTTTTTTATGTATTGTAGTCAATGAGCACGTAATCTTTGATAGCCTAAGTAGTGTGACTGTTAACTTACTCCCTTTATCTCTCTCAATGCCTCTCAATGTCCTTCTCAGCTCCCTGCTCCCAACTCTGTTGCTTTGGATATGAGCCTGCAGACACCATCAGATGTGAAGGTGAAAAAGGAGGCTCCAGTGGAGGTTGACTCCTCACCACCAAGCAGCCCTGACTCCTTCTCAGAAAATTCAGACAGCACCATAGAACCTCTGGTAAAAGCAAAGGTATGGGAGGGGGGGTTGCATTAGCGATCAGAGAGCAGGGTGGGACCTTAAATGATTTAGAAAGGGTGAGGCTCATGATACATGTCATCATGACTTTTACAGTATTACATTTAGGGGAAGTAAATCATCTTCTTTTCCTTACTTCAGTTTTTAAACTGTGTGTTTTACTTAACCCCACACTGTTTATCTCCCAGGACACACCACCCAGAAGTTCGGCCCCCACGCCGACTATTGTGCGTCCAGGTTCCCTCCCACTACACTTGGGCTTCGATGCCCTTCAGCCCACCATGCCGTCACCCACCTCTGTCATCACACAGGCTCCGCCTTCCAATCGTACTCTGGGGTGAGTTAAGTTCTGGCAACATCCCTCTACTGACTTCTCCTGAACTCTTCAACCCTGATTGACCTCTTGCATTTCCTCTTGAGGAGCGCTAAAGCTCTCAAAAGTTTGAAAAAACATATTTTCCTCACTTAAAGGATATTTCTGTATCTGCTGACTCCAACATTACACTGAACATATGGTGATGCTTATGGGTGAACCATCTTACTCATCATGTTTTGTGGTTGCACACATTTACATACACTAGGTGTTTTGTGCATCTTTTAAACATTTTCTGTCATTCAACTGACATATTTTTTATCTCTAAAAACGTGTGTTCTTGATTTAAATTTGATATAAATTCCCATTGGTTGAAGCAGTTTTTGTCTTCACAACATCAACGGTAATGATGGATGTAAAAGTGGACTTTATGGCTTGCACTGAATTTTGTTTTCCTAAATGATGATAGGTGTTTTGTCATTGAAACCTTTATACAAACATGAATGAACCTCCGGTTCCTTTGCTGTCTGCCTGTGTAGTTCACCAACCAGCCACTACCCCATGATGATGCTTCCCTCTGGCCAGGCAGTGCCTGTGCTCCCTGGTCCTGTACAGATGCCCTCTGTCATTAATGTAAGGCAGACTAACAGTTTAAATGTGTTGCATTTGATTTTTATAGCTCCAAAGTTGGTTTAAGTTGGTTAAATTAATATTTGTTTATCTTATCTGGTCTCCAGCTGGCCCGACCCATGTGCATGGTACCCAACATTCCTGGGATCCCTGGTCCTCCTCTGGGAGGCAGCAGCAGCGGCTCTAACTCCCCTTCTGGCTACAGCATCCAGTCGGAGGCCAAGATGGTCAGCACTAGATTAGCTCTCTATTTTTATCTCTTTATCTGTTCTTTTTGTTTCCATCTTTGCCCTGCAGCCTTCTTCTGCACTGGCTTAGTTTGTTCATCATATGACTTCTTACAGCAGTTACTTAATATTGTTTGTTTAACCCTTGCAACACAACTACACAAACTAAACTGAACTTATGATACTGCAACACACAGTGCTCTCTGAAAGGATTCCACCTTCCTGCTGCATTTCAGATGAAACTGAGCATGTGTAGTACTTGTTTGTAGTATTACAACATACACTAAGTCCACTTCAGTAGATCTTTTCATTTAAACAAACAGCTTACTTGTTCAGCCAGAAGAAGTAGAGATTCAGTAAAAGATTGTTGTCAGTGCTGGTTTAGGTTTGTTTTCCGGGCACAGGCGAAACATACGTGACTTCTTAAGTACTAAAAGATCATCATCTAAATGCTGCTGGCTGATTTAATGTGCTGTTAACCAGTGTTGTACCTTTAGGGCCTCAATACCCCAAAGCAACATCATCTCAAAATTTTTCCAGGAACTTGTGAGCGAAGCCTCCAGAGTTCAACCCAATACATCAGTGTTGAGATAGAACAGGATGTGAGGCACATTATTACATTGCTGACAAGCTAGAATTGAGGTGCACATTTTTTAATGTATGTCTTAGAGAATTGATATATATTCTTTGTTTTTTACAATAATTGACAACCTCTCAAGAATCACACAAAATATAAAATGTATATGAAATAATTCGAAACCAAAAAATGTCCCACAATTATAATATTTTCTATTTTTCTTTTACTGATCGGAATTTCCCGTCCGCTCTCTCTTTTTTCAGTTTCACTGCTGAATTTTTCAGTTTCGTATCACATGTTGCTCATCCTGACCACTGACCTCTCGCTTCAAAAGCAACTGGCCAATGGAGAAGCAGCCCTGTAACACCGTAGCAAACAACGGCAAAGTTCTCTGTCCCTATACAGATTGTGCCAAGATTGCAAGTGACATTTTTTATGATGTAGTGGTTTTATATACGCTATGTCATCCCAGGTCAAATGTGACTTTATTGATATTAAATACTTGACCTCCAGTAATAAGCTCTGCCTCTGACGGTCAGGAAGAAAGAAATAGAAGAAAAAAATTCAGCAGAAAAGAAAATATTAGAATTAGCAGAATATTATAATCAAATGTCTTGTATAGTTTTATTTTCAGTTTTGCCTTAGAGGTAATTGTATTCACTTGCAATTCATGGTTTTGTTTGATTCTTTTGTGTTGAATTATTATGAAACAAATCTAATCTCATAAATGTAAGCTTTTCCTGAGGCAAGTGTTCTACAACTGATTTCAATTTATCATGAATTGTGAGTCATGAGTTATTGCACGTAAAATGTAGAACACCACAATCATTAGTCACTAGAAATAAATCTGCTTTCATCACATAACACATCTGGTGCATAACGGTTATTTTGGCTGATACTGTAAATGAGTTGACGTCAGCTAGATGTCTAGAAGTCTCACTATGATGCTGCAGTGATGTTTAAATGATGACAAAAAATACACAAAAATGAAGTGCTGCTTGTACTGGTATAACACTGCTTATCCCTGTGCTTGTTTTTGATACCGGTCATGTGATTGTTCTCCTGTAGCGTCTGAAGGCTGCGCTGTCCCAGCAGAGCCCAGGACAGAGCATGGGTATAATGGCCATGGGCAGCAGCCCCATGGTACCTCAGAGGGCAGAGCAGAGCCAGCTGCTTGTCCAACATCCAGATGCCCCGTCACCTGCACAACCTCAGGTACACTGTGCCCCTGAACACGTATTTCACACTCCTTCCATCTGGCCAACGATACAGGTCGCTGGCTTGGAAGAAAATAAAGATTGTAACTGTGGGGAATGGGGAATGGATATATGTATGGTGGCGAGTATACGTCTGTGGTATTGATGTTGTTCTTGTAACCTGAAGCTTTTTGTGTAATTGTCATGGCTGTACAGAATTTGGAGATAATTATCCTGGAAAGGACAATAAAATCAGTCAGTCAGTCAGTCAGTCAGTCAGTCAGTCAGTCAGTCAGTCAGTCAGTCAGTCAGTCAGTCAGTCAGTCAGTCAGTCAGTCAGTCAGTCAGTCAGTCTGTCTGTCTGTCTGTCTGTCTGTCTGTCTGTCTGTCTGTCTAATATGCAAGAACATGACTGTAATGTGATTTTCAATTTGAGAAAATCTGAGAAATTACCCAGAGTAACTGACTTTAATCCTGTTTTACATAGTTGTACATATGGCCCGTTTTCGTTACAGAAAATTGGGGCTGTACTTGTTGTGAGATGACTATGATGTGCTCTGACTAAAATAATGAAACTATGACTCAAACTTCCCTTTTCTTTCTCATCTTTCTTCCGTTCCCCTCCCGTCTGTTTGTCTATTTCCTTCTTACCCTTTGCCCTTGTTCTCCTGCTAGGTATCTCCAGCACAGCCTACAGGTGGGCGGCGGCGGCGGACAGCAGATGATGACCCAGATGAGCGAAGGCAGCGTTTCCTCGAGAGGAATCGGGCCGCAGCGTCCCGCTGCAGACAGAAACGCAAACTGTGGGTCAACTCCCTAGAGAAGAAGGCTGAGGAGCTGAGCACCATGAACGTCTCGCTGTCGGTGAGTGGGCTTGGCGGGCAGGGGTGAAATGTGGCCTGGGGGTGGCCTGTGTTAGTGTGCAGATAGTCACACGGACTGCGCTCAGCTGACAAGCCTCCAACTAAGTAGTGGAAGTTTGAGAGGTGTAATCTGCACGGGCAAAATCAGATTCAAGGATGTTTTATACTTTTACAAATGGGTGAAGTTACATGACGTGTAACCGACGTGGAACTTATTAGAATTTATTTCACATCTTTATTGTGTTATTTGGTGGTTTCAGGTCATTTTAACGATGTGTGCCCCTTCTCCACTGCTAGAATTACTGTAGTTAAATCCAGGCTGTTTACCCCGTAGAGCATTTCTTTGATGAAAAACATTAAAATATCAGTGAGGGGAAAACGTTTAGAAAGTCTCTCTGTTTTGAATTATGTGACCCAGCATTAGGTGTGATTTTTCTTTTTTCTTTACAGCATGATAAGAATTTTCTATTTATAGTTAAAAGTATTGATAGGCCTGATTTTCCTTCCCGTCAGAATGAAGTGTCTCTGTTGAGAAACGAGGTGGCTCATTTGAAGCAGCTGCTGCTGGCCCATAAGGACTGTCCCGTGACCACCCTACAGAAGAAGAATGCCTACTTAGGTGAGCCTTTTAGAGATATGCCATGTGACTCACCACATTTTAACTGCTAAACAACAAAGATAATGTCTGTAGTGTTTCAGTAAAGCATGTATATTTTAATGGTTGCCAGTTTAAGTCTGTACTTTTCATCTTTTTTTCTACATAGCTGCAGAAGAGAGCATGAAAGACACCTCCGAACCTACAGGTTCCCCTGCCCCGGTGATCCAGCACAGCTCTTTGGCGCACAGCCCCTCCACAGGGCAGAACGGCCTGAGCTCAAGGGCAGCAGCTGAGGCCATGGCTATGTCTGTGCTGGCAGGAATGGGCCAGCAGCAGAGGGCTGAGAGTGGAACCTCTCACATTATCATGGCTGCACAGTCTCAATCTGCTGCCAGATGATGAGCGATGCCACCACGGCTCAGACTTGGCTCACACTCGTCACCTAGGGGTAAAGAAGAGCAGAACCCGCCCCCTCCTTTCCTACCCTTCTCTACTTCCCCCATCTCCAGACTGGGGAAGTGGAGGCAGGGTGGTGGGTAGGGGGATTTCTAATGTTCCCCTTCCCTCTTCCCTGTGCTCCTCTGCTCTCTCTCTGACCCCTCTGATGGAGCCATCACGCTGTGGCCTGGAGCTCAGCAGCAGCCTTCTGGGAATGGACTGAGACTTTTGAGAGAGCTTCCTGTTCACTTTGCCATAGACTACAGGGGCTGGACTCCAACCTCCCAACCCTCGCCCCCTCTCCCCCTGTGCCTCCCCACTCATCTCTCCTCACCCTCAGTCAAAATGACTTTTCACTGGACTGTAGGGCTGCATCGCTCTGAGTGTACTGCCGTAACGAACTTCCCATGTGAACACGTAACACACACGCACACACACACACACACACGCACAGTTTTCAAAGACGCAGGTGTTGCATAAACATTCTCGATCAAATCAGATACCAAACAACACACAGGGCTTCACACTGTTTTCAGCAGGGAATAGTGCCTTGTGCTCCTCCACTTTTTATTCATGCACACACCCACACGTGTCATCACAGCATACATCCCTATACATTCTTGGCTCCAAAGATGCAGTAGTTGTCTAGACTTCAGTGATTCAGACGTTCACATCTCAAATATTCACCCAAACCTTTTGTAAGTGATTGCGCCTCAAGGTGATCTCAACATGGACCCAAAACCCCTTACCTCATTTACACCCCTTTAAGATAAAATTTATAAACTGTGTGTGATTGGCTCTGTGTGTATGTATTTATGTACATCAGAACATAGCAGTTTGCCTACTCCTATCTGATACGTTAATAGCTAGATTGTTAGCATGTGACTTTTTCTATTAGGGTGTTATGTCCTTGATACAGTATGTGCAGCTATATTTTTTTAATTAATTGGCACATCTTCCCAGATAAATACTCAGAACCAAAATATGTTAAATTGTAAAAGACAGTATAGTATCTTAAAATCTGTTTGTTTGAGCAATATTTTTTTCTGATCTGAAGGGAATTCAGCCTCTACCCTCTTTTTCATGTTTCCTCTAAAAACAGGCAGTTTTGCTGTTTATTGGTTTTTAAATAAGTGGATACCTTTTCCATTTTATATGAAACTATTCTAGTGACTGTGTTTCTCTGTGTGGGCCCTGGACTTACTGTAACTGTTAATTTCACACTTCTCAGGATGGTTGCACATCCTTGCTGCTCGTTGGAAGTGCGATGAATCCCTTATGCTCTTTACCAAACCTAAACTAAGCCATATTAACAACAACAAAAAAAACAAAACAACAACAAACAAACAAAAAAAAAAAATCCAGATCTCTGAATGTCCAAAGACCACCTGGTACTTGTCCTCGGAAAGGAAGTAAATAGCCTGACTGTTATTTTGTGGTTCAGAGGTCACAGTGACACAATCTACAGTATTATCACTGCTTGTTACTTGCACTTACGTACAGTTTCACACACAATGTCTAATAATTATGCCTTAATATCACGTTGGTGCCTCCGACATCCCCACTTAAATACACACAGACTTGCTCGTGACAAACATTGTATCTTCAGAAAAATGTGTTTGATTTGTTAATTTAGTCAAAATGAAAAATAGCCAATGAATAACAGAAGATCTACTCACATGTAGAAAAGTCCCATAAAGCATTTTGAAATTCATGGTTTATTTAACCATCAGCCTCTTTTCAGTGACTTGTCTGTCATCTGGTGGAGAAATGCAGCAAAGACATTACTGATAGAAGCCTTGAGGGAGGAAAAAAGTTCAGATTTCTTGTGACCATTTCTGAATGACTCCACTTCTTCAGAAATCCCGCCAACATATTTTATCAATATATTAGTTACATAAACACCTAAACAAGTGGTTTGCTTTTCTTGTTTTTCTTTATATATTACTGTCCCTCTTTTGGCTGGTATGGTCATATATTTGCAAGATGTGATATTGTAAAAACAAGATATCTGTCCATTATCATAAGGGCATGTCTTTATGCACTAAAATATTGCAAGTTTATTGCTTTGTATTTTTGTTCATTTTAAGTTTTTGCGGTTTTCGTGTCCTCTCTGCCTTTTTGGTAATATCAAATCCTTTAAAAAAAACAAAAAAAAAAACATTACATTTTTCTCTTATCTGTACTGTATACATGAATGGGAATTTTGCTCAGCAACTTTAATACCTTTTCACCTTTGACTGAACTTCTTCTCCTACAGTCCCAATGGCGACCCCCTCCCTCCCCTGGCATTTTGTTGTACTTTGAAGCTGGCACTATATTTGTCTGGCAGTCCCTTATAGACGATTGTTCATATGGAATGAAAATTCAAACTATATTTAGCTTTCATGTTTTCATGTAATTCATGTCATTGGCACCTTTTCTGTCATTTGTTTTCTTTTGTTGTGTGCTATTTTCAGCACTATACAACTTTTGTCATAACGCTTCTGATTGTACTGATGAATATAGAAACTAATTTCTTTAACAAGTGGATTTATTTTTGAAAAATTTCATTAGTCCTTCAAAAAAAGAGATTTTGTCCCCTTTGTTATTTCTTCTAAGATGAATTTGGTATTTTGACTCTCCCTGTCTAACTTATTTTTTATAATTGGTCAAATAACAATCATCATTACATTCTTTGGCATATTAATTTTACCCAGAATTGTTGTGGAAAAAGCAATTTAATGAAAAATGCAACAATGTGAAAGTTGCACATAGTATATGAATAGTTTTTCACACTCCCATTGTTGGACTGATGATTTCAAAATTTGTCCTTGTACTGTACATATCTGTACTATATGAATATATTTACTTTTCCATGCATGTCCAAGTGGAATACTATGAACACTTACAGTGCTGCAGTTTTAATTAAAGAAACTACATCTTAATGAACATCACCGTTTCTGCGTGTTCTCAGCTTTGATACAAACAGATATTTTTTTCTTCATGCACCATCAAGCATACATAAGTAGAGACTTAGAGTTAAAAACAGATCTCAGTACAATGTGGTTAGACAAAACGTTCAATTAAGTCTCCTGAAATCAAACAGAAGTGAATGTATGTGATGATGATGATGGTGTAATACTTTATCTGCTGTGTTCATATTTTTATGTTCCCTCTTCACTGCGACTCCACTGTGATATGATTGTGTTGTCAGTAATTACTTTGTAGGAAGTATTCTTGATCCCACACTAGCTGTTTTTTCAATGTTGCTTAAAACATAGCTACCATTGTGAACAATTTCAAACAGTATGGAGACCTTAATGTGGGGAAAAGCAGTATGCAGAAAATATAACTGAGTAGTAAACTTTATTTAAAAAAGTAAAATCTAAATAATTATACTATATAAACACCTTCTGTTCAAATGTTCTGCAGTGTGAGGGGTGTGTTGGGTGGCCCAGAGTCATGATTTAAGTATTTCTAGAATCCAGTGCTTTGAAGTCGATTGTTTTCTGCACAGCACTCGAGTAGTTTTAGAAAGGCAGAAATGACACAAGCCTACAATTATGCTGTTATGTGAAGTTTGCTTTGAATCTCCTTGAAAGACATTGTCAGTGTTTGCTTATAAGGAAAACACGGTCATAACGGTTTAGAAGCAGCCCTTAATTGCAGAGGGAGTGGCTGTCAGGGTATATTTATTTTATTATTATGGTTACAGTCAGGATGCCACATTTGCACTTTGAAGGTGACCGTCAGGAACTTACTCAGAGTACTACTGCATGACATCAGTTTTCAGCACAAGTTGTTTCATGTAAACTTATGTACAATTTAAATCAATTACTAAAGTTAAAGTCGGATCAGGGCCTGATTAACTCACTACTGGGTCCTGGGGCAAAGAATCTCTAGATAAATCTGAGGGGTTGTGAGATGATTAATGGGAGAGGAAAACACTTGAATTATCACTGTTTCCAGTTTTTGGATTTTTTCTTGAATCTTTGATTTTTGCTGATATATTGGATCATTTGAACATTTATTGAAATGAAACCATGTGAGAAGTTTAGAAGGAAGAGTCAGTAACGTCAACAAACGACCTGTTCCATCTTTAACAATGTGTTGTATTTTAAAAGCTAGTTATATTATCAATTGTGTCAAATCTTTAGCTGAAAAGTAACTAAAGCTGTTGAATAAATATAGTAGAGTAGAAAGTATATTTCCCTCTTAAATGTGGTGGAGTGGAAGTATATAAAGTAGCATAAAATGGAAGTTCTCAAGTACATGACTGTAAAATTGTACTTAAACACAGTATTTGACTAAATGTAGTTACCTCTCACCTCTGGCGTTAAGTAGGATATTCTGGTACTCTTTCTCTGCCTATTAGGTGACATGATGAAATAAAGTACATCACCTTGTACAGTGGTTCTAAAAACTTTTTCAAGTCAAGGATCCCTAAACTGACACAAAGTAGATCAGGACACCCTTTTTATTTTTGCAAAAAATAGTCTACTTTCTGTCATTATGTAGTCTAACTTATGGACAAAAACATAATATAAAAATAAATGATTCCCCATTTTTCTTTGGACCCCCCGGATATAGTAGAGTGAAGCAGAGGTGTGTTTTTGCGTGTGAAACGCCAGAGGGAGCCTCCGGTTATGGTTTCAGCGGGTCTCTCTAGATGCGGTGAATTAATGCACAGGCGAGGTAAGCGCGGTCACGTGACGACTCGGTTTGCCGTCGGTGAGTTTTTTTCTCCCTCATTATGGCGGAGGGGCCAGCCGTGCGGATGGACCGTCTCTCCCACTCTGATGCTTGTTTGGTGTCTTGAGGGAGGGCGTCTTGTTTTTATTTTTTTCTACACTCAATCACGACGGCCCGGCGTGTTTTCAGCTAGACTGAGCTCCTGTTAGTCGGAGTCATGGCAGACCGCGGCGTGGATCTGTCCGCCCTGCCAAAGGAGGTTAGAGACCAGTTGGCGGAGTTGGATCTGGAGCTGTCTGAAGGTAAAGGAGGGGAGGGGGGATGATGCTACAGCAGACATCCAAGCTAGCTTTGTGTAAGCTAATCGATTACACCGGTAGCTTTTTCCTTCTCTTTTTCTATCCTCCGCTGCTAATAAACTGAATGTGAGCACACGCCATTTAAGTTAGCTTATTTCATGCTAACACAGGATGTGAGCACATAAGCTAGCAGTGTCTGACAAGCAGCAGGAGGAGAAAAAGGCTTTCATCCATCTCCCCCTGTTGCCTTTATTATCTCATAGCACAGAGAGGCTCATTTAAAAGCTAAACCTCGATGTAAAGACATGTTTCTGTGTGAGTGAATGTCAAAGTCATGGCTGTGTGACAGACAGAGATGGCTACAGGCAATGTGGACATCTGGGCTTGATCCTTTTTTCTCCTGTCATTTTGGTTATTACTTTTTCACATGGTGGGAATTTAGATGTATCTGTGACCACATGGCCTTCCCGTTAGACACTATGAGAGCATTTACATACTGTCTGTGATCAGGTTTCAATTCAGAGGATTTTTTTTTTTTTTTATTGGATTATAACTGTGAGTCATGGTGACCAGTGTTGAGTTGTTAATGATAAGAGGCCTACAGTCATCACCTGCTCTCTTTCATATGAATATACAGTCTGTTGTGAATGACTGTTACTGATTACCAATGTGTGACTGTTGGCGTTCATTTGAAAAAACATTACAATGTGAACCTGTGTAAACATGCTATTACTTGAATTATAGGTTAACTACCTACCTGCCCAGCTCACTGCATTACACTACACTTAGTCTAGTGATGGACAAATCATGTGAGGTTTGTGTCAGACGTGTGTATTTAGCCAATGTGGCTGCTCATAGAGAAGGATGATGGACTTGTCTATTTATTGTACTTTACACACATGTGAAGGATTCCTTCATCCATCCAACACATAGTATAAATCAAACCCATCCCCCAAGCAGCTGTCCTCCTCTACACCCACTGACACACACAGTCACATCCTTGACAGTATCCCCCCTTCTACTGCCTAATGGCACCTGGGCCATATTCCCCCAGCTGAGGAGACTGAATCCAATTGTCCTGCAGTCATTGTCGATTTACCCACGATTGGTTATTGTAGGTGCTGTGATAGTATTGATATGGATTCTTGCAAGAGCCTCAATACAAATGCTGGTTAATAGTCTCAGTCATTCCTGTAATCATGCCTTAAAACATCGACTTTGGTTCTGTATTTGACAGTTATGTTTCATACTCTAATGGAAAACACAAATAATTATTATTAGCTCTAAGTAGGGATGCTTGATATTGGCTTTTCTGCTGATATCCGATATTCCGATATTGTCCAGCTCTTAATTTCTGATACCGATATCACCCGATACTGATAAATGCAGGCAAAACACAACATATCTCCTATTGTGGAATTAACACATTATGCCTAATTGTATTGTGATGCCCCACTGGATGCATACATAAATGCAACATGGTCAAATGTAAACACTGTCTGTGCAAAATAAGAGAACAACTTCCATTTAAGTTATGGAAAAAAGTGCCAATATGGCACTGCCATATTTAACTATCCGTAGGACACACTTGGGAGATAGTTCCAAACCACAGACATAAGCCCCATTTCTGGAGAAGGGACCTTCACAGGAACGTCCTCTCACTCAGTCCTCTCAGCTGTTGTGTTTACATAGCAGAGTAGGACCCAGATAGGACCCACCGGACTCTGACGGTGACGTCACAGAAGCGACTCACCGAAAACATAACAGAGAAAATGACAACGAGGAGGTAAACCTTGTTTCTGGTTTGTGTGTTCGTGTACATGGCGGTGGACACTATGAACTTTTTAGCCATGGTTAGCCACAGTTAGCAACCCATGAGTGTAGCGTGTTGTTGTTATACGTCATCAAGTGTGCGCCGGTAAATGTCCCATGTTGTGTTCATGCAGGCTCGGAAATGCTGAAGCCTACAGAACAAACATTGGTTATAAAAACCCCATACCGATACTTCCCGATACTACATTTTTAAGTAAATACATCTCTAGCTCTAAGTATACTGGAGTGACACTAATAATGCCTTTTATAGCTCATGTAAGCCAATATTGAAAGTATACTGTTATATTATTTGTGCGTCAGCAGATGTTTTAAGAGCTGACTTATCTCTAAGGTTAAAGTGTTATTCAGGTTATAAACCAGCATTTAGTATGTTGGTCTGGTCTATTAAAGAGTTATATTGGTGGTTTTGAAGGTTTTAGCCAGTCAATTACATTGGGTGTACTTTTGACATTACAGGCTGACCGCCCATATCGTTTAATGTTATTTAATGGGTGGTTGATATGACAATATATTTATTGTCAGTGATAGATGGAGGTCTAATCTTACTGTTCATACTGTGGTAACTGTCCCGTTAGCAAGGTTGTTATACATCAATGATTGGGAATGTATTGGGTTTTATGGCTGAATTTCACTCTTACATGATGTTGCATCAATGTGACAAATTACTTAAATATGTAATTAGACATCCATTTACAGTTTCTCAATTGATTTTACAGGAAATGTATTACATTACAATCTATATTGATATATATATAATTACATATACAGTGATACTGGATATCACCCATCTGAGGCTTTTTCATTATTTGATGATTATTAGGCACTTTTTTCATTCCCATTAGTCATTGATTTTACTTCACATCATTATTCAAAACTTACTTGCAGTAATTAATACAGTTCATTTGTTAACTGACAATATAATGGGCTCAGTGCTTTTTGGTTTGCAGCCCTCAATTGAGAATGATGAAAAAATGTCCCAATCAGCCATGATAGCAAAATATTTGGATGTTTGCAGTATTTTAGGTTCATGTGCACCCAAGCCAGCTCGTCTGTGTGTGACTGCATGCGGCATGTCACAACCTTCTAGGCTATTTTTCTTGAGTCCATACCAGCCCTCCAAGTGGAAATGCCTGTTCCTGCGTTGCTCGGATAAGAACACAGGCCTGCCAAATGGTCTCTTAAAAAACAACCCAGTTCTGCTAGCCCCCTGTGACCATGGGGACACAATGAGGACCATTCAGCTGGTCTGAGCCGCCGTGGCCAGGAGCTCTGCTGCCATTTAGGCCATTCAGCTGAACTCGGTCTTTGTGTGCAAGTTGGAATGAGCTGCCTCCATAGGAAGAGGAGGGAGGGGCTGGTGATTGGTCATACTTGAGAATATGACGTGTAGTGTGTACTACTGCCGGGAGTGGTTCACCCCCTCTTACCCTGTCATCTCTCAGCTGGGCCAGGGCTATAAGGTCATATCCGGTTCTCCTCTCTAATAACTAGCCTACCTGGTTGACAATTCTCACTATCTGTCAAGTAAGTTATACAGAAGCATAATGTTGCTGACACAAGCTGACTGGTGGTCCAAGCCAAGGAAAACACAACTTGAGATGATTACCATTTCCTCGTACTTAAAAGTTTCTAAACACCTTTTCATGTGTTTTCATGCTTGTGTGTACAGTATGTAAATACAGTCTAACAGCTTGTTTGCATGTCTGATCATTGTGTGACCACAGAGAGTGCAGATTATTGCCAGTTGCTTCCTTTCTAGGCCAGTAATCCAGTTAACCAGCCAGACTAACTTTTAGATGCAGCAGAAGCAGGCTGGACTCATTTGTATATTAAAAGACAGCCCTCAGCAGAGAATGACAGCACTAATATGGACCCAGTCTGTATCAGCCATCCATCCTCCTGACCCCTAGCCATCAGAGACAGCATGCAGGGCAAAGCCTGATGTATCCTTGAGAACGCATCTCCTCTGTCTCTGTATTATTTATGAATGAGATAAGCAGCCAACTGTTGTTTTTGTTAGTAGTCAGGCAAAGCGCTTATTCTGAGACCATTACAGCCATGAGATACACTTCCTCAAACTCGTAGTGCAGAGCTGTGATTTTAGGGTGGAGGTCTACAAGAAAAGAGGAATTGAGGCCGTTCACACTGATGGTAAAACTGAAATCTGTACCAAAATTAATGTATGTCACAGATTTGGCTCTTAAAGGCCTGCCACTATACGTGTTATCAACAGATTTATCAGATGTTAGTGCATTTATCCTGCAAACACAAGTAGGCTGTATGGTCAAAGCGAATGCTGCTATAATAAGCCCAGCAGTATCTCATTAACATGCATCATTTTAAAGATGATTAATTTAGTATTTTTTTGCTTTTGACAGTCTTGAGGGACAGGAAATAAGGGGAAGGAGAGGGTGTGTAGTGACATGCAGCAAATGTCCCCTGTCAAATTGAACCAGGAACATTGCAATTACAGAATACTTTACAACTTCCCGTCATGCTATTTACAGGAAGGTTCAAAATGACATGTTAAAAGTCAAACTAATGTTTATCTCATTGAGTCAAATGTTTTCCTAGTGTTTTTCTAAAACACAGTGTCATCATTTTCAAAAATATAACAAGACGTGTTGTGTTTGACAGGGCCTGAATTTCAGCGCATGTATTGCAGGTATTGCGCACAATTTAATTGATTCACGCAAATCTTAACACTTATAATGTGGGAAATTCCCGCACACATTTACAGCAATGTATATTAAAGTTCAACCAACTTCTCCAGCGTTGCTTACTGCAGGGCGACTGTTGTTAACAGTTTTGGTGTAAAAAGCCTGCATATATCGGTATCAGGTGATATCGGTATTGGAAATTAAGAGTTGGACAATATCAGAATATCGGATATCGGAAGAAAAGTCAATATCAAGGATCCCTAGTAATTACTATAAAATATAGTTCAGAGAATAAGTCAACTATATAAGACTCACTGGCTTAACCTGTGCAATCTAATTTAATCCAATACAGCAGCTCTGCTATAAATTGTACATTTATGAAGTTTATACATTTTTTGACAAGAAGGTGAAAATTCTGCTTTATGTTAATTATTGAGTGATTGTGGTGTATTAGGGTGCATTATATTGAATGGTGTTCCTAATATTTTGTGCACTCCATTAACATACATGAGGAGAGCAAAATATTAAGTACACCATTCAATGTAATGCATCCAAGTTCAACTTCAAAAAAAGCAGAATTTATAGCAGAGCTGTTGTATTGGATTGAATTATGTTGCACATGTGTTCCTAATAGGGGTGTGACGATACACTCAGCTCACAAGACGAGACGAGACACGATACTGGGTTCACGAGATCGAGACGAGACGAGATTTCTCGTGGCACCAGATCTCGTCACACCCCTAGTTCCTAATGAAGTTGCAGGTGACTGTGCGCTAATAAAACTACTAAAGTATATACTAAATAACTAATTACTATATAATATAGTTCAGAGAATACCTTAAATTGGAGGAAAGTGACAAAATACAATCTGTGGTAAGAATAGGACAAGATGTGGCCTACTGCCCCCCCCCCTAACAAAGTAAAATCCCTCTTATATGAAGCATTTAAGGGGGGAATTCCCCCCTATTTAAAAAAATGAATTTCAGGCCCTGTTTGATCTCGTGCTGTGACACTTTTAGTAAAAATTAAACAGATTATTTATTCAGACACAACAACCACAGTACTTAAGATGTAGAAGGATCTACTTGACGTTTTGAACCTTCTCTTCAATTTCTCACAGCATTTGAATGAACTTGAAGTGGTCTGTAGTGTTGACATATCAAGCCTCTTTTCTCTGCTTGGATATATTGGTTGTATTATCATATTATTATGAGATACACTTCCTCAAACTCGTAGTGCAGAGCTAGCAGTGCAGGTCAGAGTCGAGAAAGCACAAATCATCTTCCTCGTAGCTTCAGGGGCTGAGGCCTTAGGCCAAAGCAGATGGTTGGGTACTTTTGGCACAGGTCTTTTTTAATGTGTGTTTGTGTGTATACACTATGTTTGAACATGCAAATGTGTGTATGTGACATAATACTGTTTCTGTGAATAGTTAATGATGGCTGCGGTCCATCTTCCTCCTTCTGGCCTGTATTGGGCTGAATTATTCACATGCTCCCATTAAATACCAGGGCACCCTCACGGAGAGGTGTGGGTGGCTGTGTTGGTGTGTGTGGTTGGTGTGCGTGACTTCTTAACGCTCCACAGGTAAGGGTTGAGGCATGTACAGAAAAATGACAAACTGACTTCTTTGTATCAGTGCCAGGAGATGTATTGACTTCCCACTCATCAGCCCTCAAGACCTGAACATTTCTTCCACAGCAGAACTTGTTGAGCAAGCTCACATGTGTTGTCAGGTACTGTTGGGATGCTCTGTTAGCCTGAAAACAACACAATTAGTAAGATCTAGTTTTTTCCTCCTGTATATTTTGTGTGTATGTTTCAGTTTGCTGGAATGAATATAATTGACAACAGCAGTTTTTGAAATGATAAAACAGTATGATCATATTGTCACAGTATTAATTCACCAAAAGCTTATATATATAATCATTGCAAAGCACCAATGTGAGGACTTTGGTTTTACTATGGTGTGGAAATCTAACATGACACATTGAAAACATGCAAAAGTGGAATAGTTTAGCATGTAGAGTGCCTATCCTGAAGAATAGTTGTTGAAATGCCTCTGTTAGTAAGCATCCACTCTGCTGAAGTACCCTTGAGCAGGACTCTGCTGCTGAAATATGCTTTTCTGTGTCTGACCTTCTGCTCTGACCTTCCTGTGGAGTTAATGGAGAACTTCCCTACAGTCTGTGAATAAAATCACACATTACATAAAACATTAACACTAATGTCATATGAAGCCTGCTTATGTATGTCAAGTTAAGCTAACAGCGTTTAAATATATGACATGTTTACAGACTAGGCAAGCCTGTATTCTGTCTTGTAGACCCGTGACTCACTGTAATTAGGTGTGTCCTCTTCTCCGGGGCATATCCATCCACCACAAAGTGAAAGAACCAGTTTCAGGCTCCCGTTTCACTGTGCTTTTTACTGAGTTGATAGGTGTGATGCAAACTGTGACTCATCATAAGGGAAGAGTGAATGGGGATTTTATGATATCAGACCCTTTCTGGCAGACTGCACAACACTCATCTCCATTCAACCTGTAATTTCAACTTTGCTGAAGGCGACGGTGAAGCTCCTCTCTGACGTTGTGTGGTGCAATTTCCCTACTCAGTGCTTTTGTGGCCTGCAGTCATGTAGTCAGTGGCACAGGCTGTGACACACCAGACAATGTTGACTGATGTATGCTCACAGGCTAAATGATGAATTCATTGGTAGTGATTGAGAAATCAAGCAGTGTTGTGTTTTTCGTTGTAGTTAGAGTGTGAGAGCTGATGCAGAGCCCCTCCAGTCTATCGCTAGACTATATCCACCGCCCGGCAGGCCATGTGACTGTGCTAATGCTGAAGAATGCTCTTGTGAATATAAATAGACCTGGCTGGCAAGACAAATTCGCTTTCATGCCTTTAGGAGGAAAAAACAAGCATCTCTTTGACACAAAAGCAGCACCATTATTGCAGTGGAGGCCACCCTCTTAAAGACCCAAAGAGTCACTCCTAATTGTGTGTTTTCCTTTCTCGCTGAGGTTAATGTTTCTGGCTAGAAGACAGCAGCCAGTGGCAAACACATCCACATCCAATAAACCAACTGTCTGGTTGGGTGCTACATGTGGGTCACTGTTATGCCAGTGGGTTGTGTGTGAAATACCACAGCCTGTTGGGAAACTGACCTTCACAGGCCGATCTGCCTGCTGACTGATCCATGAAGAAAGTTGCTATCGGTGTGCTAATTGTTAAAGCATCATACCATTGGTGTAGGTGGTGTAGGTTTTTTTTTTTTTTTTACAACCTACAAATTGTTTAAAGTTAACATTGTCAATATGTTTTGAAAATCAACATAGGGACCTTCCTTACCTTGAATATTTGGTCAAATTCATGTGTCATGTTGTTATTATTTGGTAATGTAAGTGCAATCAGGAAATGCTTAATAACCTCACCTGTTGATATGTCCAACTTTTTGTGAGAAATGTTAGTCACATACTGTAACTCCAGATTCTTTGATTATAGGTGTTACCCTCTGACGCCAGGGAGTTTATGTCTTGCATTCCCGCACAGCACTGAGAAATATTAGTCCACAACGACCTGCAGGATGGACTGCACTCACAATCTCACCTTTAGAGGAGACAGTTGACCCCCAAAACAGTTTTTTTAGCTACTCGTGGATCCACTTAGTGGGCTGCGTCTATACTCACAAAATGTAAGGTTCTATTTTGTATAGGCTTCGCCCACTAAGGCTATCTCCAGTGGGATGAGGAAGAAGCACCATATGGTCCATGCGACACTGGGACCGTGTGGCACCACAAGCACAGACGCACACCTATTTCAAAGAGAAACAAAACAAGGGGCACTACATGCCCAGCCATTGCGCTATGCGTAATGGTGCATCACAGAATTGCAAATAGCCCCTAAGGCACAGCATGAGGGGATGAGGGCTGGGAGCAAATACAGCCTACTGATGTAAGAATGCAGAGACCAAGTTTACGCACTCCAAAAGTGTCACAAGGAGCAGAGGAGGGGGAAAAAGACAGCTTTCCATGCACCAATAAGCAGGAGGGAGAGTGCACAACTGAATCCCTCTATCAGTCACTCTGACAGAACACTCAGTACAAAGCAAGTCATGGAAAAGTGGGAGACATCCCGAAGTTAAAATCAAATGAAAAAACAAGGGTAACACCAAGAAACCAAGTCACAATATCCACAGTCATTCCTCTGTGCAAAACTGTGGAAGATGAAATTCCTTTTGTGGAGTGCGCTATGAGGTGCTCCAGGAGATCCATCCCAGAGGAGAGATATGCCTTACACAGCCAGTGTGAAAGGCGCAGTGCAGGCAGAGGAATCCTGAGATCACTCTCTGAAATGTACAAATAGATGCAGTGAATGGCGCAAGGCAGCTGTGTGTGTAGCAGGCCACTGTACGCACTAGGGATGCAACAGTACTCGGTAGAATATTGAACCGTTCGGTCCGCTCTGCATGGAATAATACGACCTTATGGACCGCGGGTTTTCGGTTTTGCAATTAATTTTGCATTGATGCTTTACAGTCCTGTGTGTGTGTGTGTGTGTGTGTGTGTGTGTGTGTGTGTGTGTGTGTGTGTGTGTGCGTGTGTGCGTGTGTGCGTGCGCGTCCAGGCAGGTGAAAAGCCCTCCCCGCGAGTTAATGTCCAATCACTGTTGTGCCTCCACCCACTCACCCCCTCTCACACCGTTGTAAATGTAGCTGGGTTCAAAGTGCAACTCACACACAGAAGTGGAAAAAAGAAAACAACGAGGCATGGCCAGCACTAGCGGAGGAGTTGAGAGACAAAAGTTTGAAGAAGCATTAGCTTCATTCAAATCTCCGGTGTGGGTTAATTTTGGTCTCTCCGTTGTATACACGTGGGAGTATATTGATAGTGGCTCTCTGACGCCCGCAAATGAGCTGCAATCTCCCGGAATCTGGATCGAGCAAGCAAGAGTGTGCGCTAGTGAGTGACTGTATGTGTGTGTTTGTGTGACTATCAATGCAGCATATGAGAGCACAACGTCCTTATAGCTGTGTGTTGCAGCTTATTAGACCAATCCACCAAAAACTGAGGTACGGACCGTACCGTGGGTTACCTGTACTGTTGCACGGCCTAGTACGCACTGGGCAGAGGGTATGAGATGCGGCTTCCTCCTCGGATTTGTGCTGAGGACATGGATGTATTATAAGAGCTGGATAGGGTTCCACCATGTAGCTAATTTTTCGAAAAAAATTCCCCTGTGGCCCAAAAAGCATTTTTCCTTTAGACCATCATTGTAAAAATGTAAAAAGAGACATGTGTAAAACTGTTGACAGGACACTTCAAACTGCAAGAAAAGGTAAATTATTACTATCTATTATGAATTTTTGATCCATGGAGGTTTTATATTTTGTAAAACTTTCCTTAAGGCAAGAAAAGTGATTTAAGAATCTGTAATATCATCATAATGTAAAGTCTGTGACAGCTGAGCAATCCTGCTTGACTTGAGTGACCTAGCGATGCTCTTAGGTGTAAAAGCCGGGTGTGGACGCATGATAGCTGAGCTGCCTTCTCCCTGGATCCTGAGACATGAGGGAGGCACAGAAAGAGTAGACAGATCACTAACTCTTTTTGTAGACGTCAGAGGTAAAAGCAGGGTCATTTTGGCTGACAGAAACTTAAGCGAAACCTAATCCAAATGTCACATAAAACCAGAACTAAATCCCACTGAGGGGCCAGAAAGAATGACACTGGTCGGTGTCTCCATATCATGCCTCTCCTGAAGTGCAAACGCATCCACTCACAGCAGAGGATTGTATCTTTTGGTTTTGCCCCGCCTGCCTTCCTGGTACTTCCTGATGGCAGGAAAACAAGACACAAGGGATCGATCTCATCTGGCTGTCTGGACCATCAGAAAATCCCCGCTCATCTCATGAGGGGGTGGGGCTTCCAGTACCATCAGTAGAGTAAGATGCCTTCCGAATGATCTCCAAGAGCTCTTGGAGGAGACTCCCTGTTACTGGCAGGGAGGTTGAAGTGGAGAAAGGGACCCCAAAGAGTTGCTGCCAGGGGAGGAAAGCGAGGGCCAACCTGCATGATTTGTTGATGGAAGGGGTGGTTCAACTCCAGCCTGTCTGGTGGGTTCAGGATGTCCAGATTTCCATTGACGCAGAAGAGTCATGTACCTGCTCAGCATCCTCGACCACAGTGACAAAAGTGTCCACTCTTTGCTGCTTCAGGCAACTCTCACTGTCTTTATTATTTATGCTCAAGGTGAGAGCGTAAGTGGGGTCCATTCCACTGGTGGACATGGATTAAAATTTCTCAGTGCTGCACAGGCGTGAGAGGGATCATTCCAGTAATGATAGCCTTAGAGGACAGAGCCTACATGGAACAGAACGTTGAAGATTAGAGCAGCAGCTGTTGTGACACAAGAAACTACAACAATCCTTTTAACTGTGTTCATGTTAAATGTTTGGCTTCTCGATTATATTTTTCAATAACAGTTCCTGTTTACACAATGATTTTTCTCTTGTATTTTAAATATCATGTCAAAGCGTCCTTGAACACATCATGAAGGAATTGTTTTAAAATCAGTCATACTTTGTATTTGTTGGTCTGTAGGCGAGGTATTTGCAATCTATTTAGTCAATGATAACAACTTGGTGAACAAATTAGCTAACACCCATATTGGAGGTTAGATGACTTGTTAGCTTGTCAGTAATTGCATTTTGAACAGTTTAAAAACTCACTTGTAAATGTCAATCGGTCACTAGGTTTTGAAAGTGAGGTCTGTTTTAACAATGACCTGATGCAAAGCTTGGAGGCTCAAGGAGTATTTCTGATATTCTGATCTTCAAAGACGTTTTTTCTGTCTTTCAGAAATGAAATAATATTGGTAATGAATTTGAAAATGATTGTCATGTGACCGTAGCTATGATTGGACATTAACTCAATCATAAACCTGCTGTCTGTTATCCTTCTTTTGTAGTCTGTCTCTCACTCTGGCTCTTCAGATGATCAGCCACAGCTGATCATTACAGCCTTTGAAGAGGGTGTGGAGGATACAGGGTATTTTCTTAGCAGCTGGTCAGTTTCTATATATGAAAGTGGCGGCCTGCGTCACAGGAAGGGCTGATGGGAAACCAGAGCTCAGGGTTAAAGCAGTCATGCTGCATCTGTACAATAAAGGTTTCAACACTTTCTCTGTCGGTCAATTATTGGGTAGTTGTTTTCTTTTCTTTCTTGTGCCACATGATTGAATAGTTCTCTTCCTAATTCTTGTGTGGAGCCAAAGGGTTATTGAAAATTCCCAGTGAGTAGAAGTCCTCAGGAAACCCCCTCAACAAGCTGATGAGTATCTCCCCTCTTGGCCCCTCAGAACACATTGTGCTAGAGCTTGGCGTGTAGTCGTGGACCCCTTTAATTCAACTCCCCAGAGAAAGAGGTAACACAAAGGCCATGAAAACACATTGAATAGGGTGTGGCTTAACCTTTTCATCCCCCTAACTGTCAATAGCACTGGCTTTGGGGCTGATGCAAGTCCACGTATTACATTGAATGGAAACTTTTTTCTTTTGTATTTTGAAACTTTTTGGGAACTAGTTATGGTTCTTGACCAGCTAGTCTTAATCATTTCCTGGAGAATTGGTTGTTTGCCTCGAAGCCTGATCTGTGTTGTTAAGGTCAGCGTTGGGCTGGATTTGGCCATAATAATGTTACATGAATAGAAGTAGTGTTTTGAGGGTTTGTGGCATTAAAGATGTGCCACATGCCACTGTGGGTAGTGACAGTATATCAGTGCACATTATTTCTCCAACTCTTATCAGTAGGAGGCCCTCCCTCTATTGTGCACGCTCCCTCAGACAGTGACAACACATTGATGACTTGTTGTTGACTATTATCAAAATGGCAGAAGTGAGAAAGTCATGTGAATTAAGAGTTCATTTTAATGTTTAACTAATTTTAATTCTACTTTAACTTGAGACTCATATGTGCACACTAGTTGACACCGCGAAACTTTGGGTACTATGTGTTAAAAGGGTTATATCTCCACCACACCTCTTTCAAAATTGATGTAAACCTACTACTGAGGTGTGGCACTTTGAATGTAGTATCAGTTGTCTTATTTCAAATTGAATATGTTGAAGCAGAAAGAAGCTGAAGAACAAAAGCTGTCCAAAAAATACTTCCTGTTCAGACTGTTTGTGTTGAAAGTTGAAATTCTGATGAGCATTTTCCACATCATTTTCTAAATCCTTCATGTGCACGCTGAAATACCAAAATAGCAGAAGAACCTTCAAATATCTTTTGATTTCTATTGAATTATGCACAGGTGTTTCCAATCAAATCACATGTATCTGTATTTTTTTGAAAAGATGTGTTTTTGGTGTCCTCACAGTGTGTTTTTCAAATGTGTCTCCATCAGTGCAGATGTAATTTCATGAGGTTGTATCAGAAACATACCACTTTTCCTTCAGTCACTCCACTTTCACCTGCCTTACAGCCTATGTAGCCGTCAGTAGCTTGTTTCTAACGCTCACTCCCCCACTCCCTTGTGACCTTGCACCCTCAGTTTCACATGAAGTGAAATGTTTTTGCTGACACAAAGGTTTGTGTATTTTAGAACTTGACAAGCAGTTAGATGGAGCATTTTTCACCACCCTTTATTTCTTTTTGTGCGTTCCTTTAGTGTTGAGCCGTCATCAGAGCAGCGATGGATTCCCGTCCCAGTGACAGGCTGTTTAATGAGTGTGAGCAGTGGGAGGTGGGAGGTCAGGCCCATGAGCTGTCCACAGAGTGTAACGTAGGCAATAACGTCTGTAGGGTTTCAGTGTGAGCTGTAGACTCAACACTCCAGGATGTGAATGTTTCTCAAAGACCACTCATGCCTTGTTATGACCTCATAATATTGATTTAATGAGTCAGTCGCCTGGTTAACAGTCTTCCTTCTACATTAATGCCCTCTTTTAAACCATCATCCATGAACAATTAAGCCCAGTAAAGGAGCATCACTTCTACATATGATGGAACATAGGGGTAATTTAAGCTCGGGTGAGGTACAAGGCTCATTGAACCTCAGGTCAAGTCTGTCCCACACTCATGACCCTCTTATCTCGTCACTACAACACGGCCAGAGTGAAACCTGATACCCCTCTCTTACTTTCATTGTTCAATGCACTCTGGTTACCCAGCAATGCTGAAACACTGGTCTGTCATGCAGTCCACTGGCCAGGATGCCTCTGTCTAAATAAGTCTCTTCTCTGTTTTTCTTTTCTTAACAGAGTGCTTGAATTAAGTCAGAGTCAGTCTACTGACCTCGTTACACTCCCGTCATAGTTCAAATAAATGAGCTAGAAGAGAAAGTCCTCATACCACAGATAGGCCTTTTTCACAGTAAACATTTTGACTTGGTGTAGCAGAAAAAGTAAATGTGTAATCCCATCTACTATTGAAACAGAAGCAGCTAAATGGAATTAAGCAATCATTACTTTCTATTATTTACACCTGTACTTTCCCTGCTGTGTTTGTTTATAAAAGCGTACAGTACCTGTAGTGTACACATGTCATTTGTTACACACCATTTTCTTGACTACCGCTGGCCAAGTTTTCATGTTTGTTGTTCAGCTTCAATATTAGCCCCAATTCGATAAGGTTTTAAGCAATTATTATTATGTAGCCCTACATTACGTAATCCCTACCGTGGAGGGTACAGTAAGTGGCATGGTAACCCGCTAATCTGACCAGAAATCAATCTGGGATTTGGCCTCTCATCTCAGGAGGTCTCTCTCAACCGTTCATACCTAATTCTACAAACACATGATGGTGAACTGCCCCCTGCGTTTATTGCGTTTTATAGACTGAAGACAGAAGTATAAACTTTATTAACCTTCACTGGTTACTAATAAGCAGCCCACTTGTTCCTGGTTGACGTCAGTTGTCTGACTCAGCAGTGAACCATCTACAGTTATTCACCAGGTCTTATCACTGTAGTGAAGTAATGCACGGCAGCTTTATCCCAAGATTGTCAAACATGTCTGTTATTACCGGGGGAAATGCCAGGGCTTAAATTAGTGCGGGAAATTAACATAGATGAGAGGGGAGTGTCAGATTTTTTGAAAGGTGATTTATAGAGTCATGAATTACTGATAGGGTGTCATACAGACAAATGCAGTTTGTGTTGAGACATTTTTGGGAATGTTACTCTGTCTGCTGTACGGGTTTCTCACTGAGCCACAAAATGAGCTTTCAATACTGTAACTGTCCCCAGATCCAGACTTCAGTGTTGTCACACAGCTGACTCAGGACTGCAGCCTCTGCCAATGCATGTAATACAAGTAATGGAGGAAGTCAGGCAATACTCCCTCTGCACTTAAAACACAATGTTAATACTTAAAAGCTCGGAAAGAACACACATTTTTATTTCTTTGGCAAAAATAACTTTCAGGATGCTGACTGTTGAGTCTGATTGTGCCCCAGCTCCAGGAGTGGGATTGTTACTTGTGCTTTATAGTGGTCACAATCTTAATTTTGATCTCAGGGCGGCTAACACAATTGAACTGAAGTGTTTTTGTCCGTTACAGGAAGGTCCGATCTGATGAAATGATTGTGTGCTTGAGTCAGGGTTGAACTGAAAAATAGCCAGTGTGTTTATGGGTGTGTGGGTGTGTTTGTTCATATGTATGCACGTGTTTCTTGGATGTGGTGATGTGGGTGTTGGTGAAGCTTAACAGCTTGAAGGAAGGTGTGATTACCTCACATTCAGGGTATTAACACAGTGGCTTTGATACGTATGGATTTGTGCATTTTGAGCAGATGTTTGTTTTTGTGTCTGTTTTTTTTTTAATCTTTCTGTTCAGTTTCCTTTAATCCGTTACCGTTACCTTGCTGCTATCCTATCAGTGTCCCTCACAAGGTTTCACTTTCAGTTTTTTTAGTTCTACCCACACCTGCTGTTACATCCTCTGCACTTCTCACTCCGTTTGAGCGTCTACAGTCATTTCACAGTCAGGCGCTACACATCTGAGATAGTAAGACCTAAGACCACAGAGGGATCTGCACTCACATACAGATCAGTTTCTGTCTTCTCTTTTTGAGTTAGTTTATTTCGAACATGAGAATAAAAAAACAGATTAAGAAAACAAACAAAACAAGAATAACAATGTTTAAAAGGGAACAGGAAGTATACATTTATAACTTCCTAACTCTTTCTCACTACTCTTCCATTAACTCATATATCATTTAAAACAAGTATCCCAAATGTATTCACAACCCCAGTATTCAACATATACCTCTTACTATCTTTTTGAACTGATTAATATTTGCACTTTGTTTTAACTCCATATCCAAACCACTCCACAAGTTCACCCCACAGATTTGAGATAGATATACTCTTCACTGTTGTACAAACGCAATGTTTTTTTGGTTTTTTGTTTTAGATTAAACTTCTCTAAAATGATAGCCCCCTTCTCTATAACAGAATTTTAGTATACAGCCTAGAAGTGAATTATTTCTTAAAGTTGACTAGATCCATGACAATATGTTTATGTGTTCACAGTTATCCTACATTGCTCTTTTTGCAGTATGCATAATGGTTGTAAGTGGTTTATAGACTATTACCTCATACTTCCACACAGTGATTTAGATATGGTAACATCCGAAAAATCGGTTCTTTCTCAAGAGTGAGTTTTTCTCAAGAAAATTCCAGTAATATGATCTTCCACAGCAACCAGCAGCAGAAGAAAATGGCCGCTCAGCAAAAAAACAAACAAAACTTTAAATAATGATGGTGATACAAAAGATGTGATGTGTATATAAAGTAATTCTATCCCGTGGCTGGAGGATACTGGAAAACTGTTATACCACAAAAACCCAAGATATTCCAGCGATATCAGGATATGCCACAGTATCTTTTAAGAAAACCTCCACTATACAAAGCCTTGTCGTACCTAATCATGATTTGACGAGGCGGTTAACTACTCCAACCTTGAAGCAACCAAAGACAAACCCAATCTCTCTTGTTTGGGAATTGAGATTCTGTCAAGAGAAATTATACTCCCCCAACCTCTTTCTCAGCCGTCCGGGAGATTGCTTCAGTCATACAGAGATCACTTCATCCTCCTTGTCTGCCTGAAAACCCCCACATGGACCAGCGGGGTCCCAGAGGAATCACAGGCCTACTTATGGAGTGGAAAACATTGGTCTTGGATGTGGGAGGCCTACGTGCAGTTGTTTGAATCAGTCTTCAGGCATGAACAAAATAACCCTCGAGTGAGAACTGATTTGCTAATATTTGATAGCTGTGATTGAGCTGCTGATACACTAAGAAAAAACATTGAAATACTTAGATTTCAGGAAACAGTTTTGATAAAAAAAAAACTGGTGTTAATGCTCTCTCAGTTTCCTGGCAATTGTCATGCTCCAACTCCTCAATCAACTTTACATCCATTAATGTTTCCCATTCTTCATTTGACTAAAAAAAAGCTTAGGAAGATAAATAACATCCTCAAAACACAAAATAAAATGAGAGTAAATACCAGCTCAATGCTTTTTTCCCATATGAAAATGATTACATTTGTAATTAATACTGAGCTCGATGACAGTGAATGTTTAGTTTTTCACTACAGCTGTACTTTCCACTCTGTGAGGCTGAATTAAACTGATGGCTCTACTGGTGGCTCTAGAACTATAGTGATCTTCTGAGGGTTTGAATAATTTTTTCAGCTTCTTACATATTATTTCTTTTTCTGGTTTCCTTCATCTTCAATGATAGTAAACTGAATGAGTTTGAGTTGAGGACTGGTTGGAGCTTGGTGATTGTTATTGTCATTATTCACAACTTTTTGACTTTTTATAGACTAGAATAGTTTTGAAATATTTTAGTCTGGACCAGTGTGATATACCAGCAGACTTAATGAAAAACATTAACGGATACACCCGTCGTCTCATTCTCTCAGGTACATCAGACTCTCCAGGTGTAAGGCACTTCTCATCTTTCGCATCATCTCACACAGTGTCATTACCCTGCAAATGTGTGTACACAGCCTAGAAAGTAATGTTCTAATGGTATTCTTTGTTAACATGTTGAGATTGTAATATTTAAAGTAAATATCTTAAGAAATCACATATTTTTCATTATTTTTTTCTAAGTTGATTTTAGAGCTTGGACTGTGGATAGTTTCCAAAATGTCCTTAAACTGTTGACCAGGTCCCAATAAACAGCCCTGGTTTCAGACTCATTCATTTGCATTTCCTGCCACTTGCTATCACCCATGTTCTCTGCACAATCTGCCTGTTGTTTTCTGCTCTGAGTCTCTATAAATAAGATCCTGTGGGTGACGTTAGCTCTCTCTCAGCCCCTGTGTTTATGTGTATTTACATGTAAATGTAAATTCTGCGGCTGTTGGTGGAAGTATTTTAGTTTGCGGTTGAGCTGTGTTTCCTTGCTCTTATTTGCACACTAAGACCCTGCAGGAGTAGAGCATATACTGTTTCTCGTCAGATGTAGTTGTAACAGCGTTGTATGTTAGCATCATGTTTTCCGCAGACTGATAAACAAAGACAGCTCTGTGTAGATCGAAATCAGTCTCACAACGATGACCTCACAGGTCCCACACATCAGCTCAGATATTTTTTATCACGTATCTTTTTAACAAGTCCACACCAATGTCCAGACGGAGAGATGTAATCTGTTAGGCTAGATGTAATCTCAGATTACAGATTAGGATGGAGCCACAAATGCAAACGCTGGATGATTCTCGCAATGTGAAAGAGAGGTTTTATTTACCTATATCTATGTAATCTGGGTAGTTAACCTCACTGAAGTGTGTTTATGTATGCTGACAGTCATGTGTTTGTAAGTAACTTGTTAGATGTAGCAGCCTGTGCGTGAGCACGGAAAGGAACTGATACTGTGATGCAAGTAGAAACTGTGGGTGCTTAAAAAAACAGTCATGCCACTTCCTTCCAGAGCTGGATGCCACCAGGCTAATCTGCCCGCAGTAATTACAGAGCGCTCTCAGTTGGTGGTTTTGGTATGGAGGGCTGGGGTTGGGGGGTCACAGAGGCCCATACTTAATATGTTTAAACCACAACAACACAAAGCCTATTTTATGATATGACATCAGTTTTCATTGGTATTATAGAAACAACTTTAACAGAGAAGTTAAAAAAGTGACTCACTTCCGTTTGGTAATTTAACCTAGAATTGGGGGGGGGGGGACTTGTTTCTACATGATCACTGAGTCGTCTACGTAAGCTGTGAGCTGCCTGGAGGCTAATCAGCTGATTCCTAAAGCCATTCAGTACTCCACCACACACACAGCACAAATCTTGTACCTCTGCACATGGACTTTACTGTCTTTAATCTGATTGTTCGTGTGTGTGTGTGTTCGTGTGTGTGTGTGTTCGTGTGTGTGTGTGTGTGTGTGCGGGCAGGTTGGTGGATGGATGGGTGTTAACTGTCCAGTCCAGACTCTCTCCCGTCTGCTAGCATCAACTATTAGCTCATCCTTCTGTCTTAAGAGAGGAAACATTAGCCCGGCTGTGACCTGGGTTGCCTCCTCGTGTTCAGTGCTTCGGTATATGATTCCATTGTTGCTGGTGGGTTTTTCATTGAAGAAAATGTTCTCTGGACACGAGACAGATTAAATATTGTGTCATTAAAAAGTGCGTCACCAAGCCCCTCGGGCACCGGAGCGTTTTCTAAAATTAAGAACAGTTTTTCCAGAGCCCACTAATATCAGTTAAAAAGTCTAAAAGTTTTATGTAAATGTCTGGGAATTGTACCTGAGAATTAAGCTGCTCTTTCATATTATGAACACATACTTTCAAAAAATCCTTCCAATATTAATTTCAGCCATTGCTCAATGGCCTGGAGGCCTGTGTAAGGTTTAATGTGCTTCTGGTGAGGATTTGTCCCAGTTCATTGGTGCTTCATTGTGTATTCCTCCCCATAAACACAGTGGCGCTCTTATAACCATGACCTCAGCCGTTCCTCCCCAACCCTCTCTGACTGACCTCTATTACTCAGCACCAAATCACCATCATTGTGAAATTAGTGTTCCTCTTTAGATTTTTTTTAGAAAGCCAAATAGTCCCTGCTTTGTTTATAGCAACCAGAGAAAAGTGTGTCAGCTACAGTCGGCCAGTCAGATGATTCAACATTACAATGGGACACGAGACTTCTTCCTGATGTTCGAGACGCTAATATCATTATAAATCCACCACCATGTTAAAACACTTGACATCAAACAGAGTGAACTGAATGCTTCGGTTGACTTCTTCCATCTCTAAACAACAGCTCCTCAGTTGTAATTGTACAGTTTAATCAGCATTTGGCTAGAGGTTGAGAAATCTGGAGTTATATAATTTAATGGCTTCAACCATCATGGTGGATGGATGCACAGCACATAAATAAATCACAAATGAGCTGCACAAACACAAAAGGCTCAAACGTGCCAGATCAGACCAGCACAGATTAAACACTGAAGTGGCCAGTAATGCCTGTGTGCATGACTTAGACTGTAAAACCTTTTTATGTCAGAATATGCTTCAGCTCGCTCTAATTATTGGTGTGTGTGTGTGTGTGTTCGTGTGCGTGTTTACCTCCCTGTGACCCTTGGCCATCAGCTGTGAAGGGATCAGCCCTCTGCCTGGCTTGTCCTGAGGTCAGAGGTCAGCAGCGGCAGTTTAAAGGAAGAGCCACAGGGTCACTTTCATCTTGTCTCGAATGAGCTCTGTGACAGCTGTCCTGTTTACACAACCAAGTCGATAAAGGCACACTTTAAAAAGGGTGACAGGAGGAAGGGTTATGATGATTGCTTATAGAAATCAGATGGACTTCGTCCCTGAATTTATGAACCTAAGGGACACTTTTACACGAGCACACTTTACTAAACACCCTGCCTCTTCCACTGTATATGGAGCAGGTCCGTCATATGCCTGGACAACAAACACACACACACACACACACACACACACACACACACACACACACACGCAGTCCCGGACTGACACACTGACACACATCTCACAGAGAAGGCCTGCAATGCCACAACTTCAGGCACACTCAGCATTCATTCCTCTGTGTGCTGTAGCACCCCTTCACCTGCACCAGCTGTACACACACACACACACACACACACATACACACACACACACAGATAAATTTGCTTCCTGCACCTCAGGGGAGTTTTTGGCCAATGAGCTAGCTCTCCTGGCCAGTTGGCCCTCTCTGTTAGTGCGGCGCTCTCCAATCAGCACATTCCTCTTTCTCTAGACAGACACAGGGAGACGATTTTGGCAGCGCACTAACAGGGTGGGGTAACGCTCATATCCTGTCCCCTGACCTCAGATTACACACACACTCACTGTACTGCTTTGCTCGCACTCAAAACACCACATTCTTGCACTCAAAACACACAGCTTTTCCTCTGTTTTGAAGCAGCTGTCACAGTCACTCTTTCAACGCAGAGCCCTCAGTGTCTCTCTGCCCGCTGCTGACCACAGAGCCAGTGTGGTCGTGCCAGTCCGGGCCTGTTGTTATTCCCCCACACCAGTACAGACTCTCTTCTGTCCGTGTTAATGACTGCCCTCCCTCCATCTTTCCATCCCCTCCCTTCCTCCCCTCCCGGCACCACTTGGGCACCAGGACTGGGCTCGACAGAACCCTGTCTCCAACAACAATGCTGCTCCAGTCCACTACAATTTGCTGCTGATTGCATGTCTGTCTGAGTGTGATTCCTCGCACGCTGTAAGAGGAGGCAGAACAAGGAAAAAGAGACACTAACGCATGGATTCTCAGGCCAGCGTGTGCACCCAGGCGTGAACTCGCTGCCGAATGAAAGCCACCCCCTTTTGAGCTTTTGTTTTTTTGTTTTTTTTTCACAGAGAATGACAAAACACTCACTACTAAATCCCAGACTCCCTCTCTCTAAATGGTCTATGACTGTCTCTGCTCTCCCTGGATTCCCTCTCTTCTCCCATTTCTCATGATTTCACTACGTTGTGAAACCTCAAAAGTTTTCCTCATCGAAAGTATCATAAATAAGTCTCAAATCCTGTTAGTGTGCTCAATATTGTGCAGAACCTCTTTTCAGATCCCATCAGTGGATAGCGACCAGAGTTTTAGAAAGCTTTTAAGACACAACACACTCTGTTTGAGTCACGCATGGGTCTCCCCACCCAGTGCCGGCTTATGCAGCCCACCTCCTCTTCAATTTCTGTGGTTGAACTTTGGTCACCCACCCCCCACCCCACCCCTCCTCTCTTGCTCTCTCTTCTCGTTTTCTTTCCATTGTTGTTTCAAACACACAGACTATGTTCCTACTCGCTTCCTCCAGTGACTGTCACCATGTGTTTTCCCCCACCCCACCCCTCACCTTCACACAACCCTCTCCCACCCCTCTTGATCATACTTCTCCCTTCTCGTCATGTTATCTTTTCCCTTTTTTTTTCTCCTGTAAGTATGTCAGACCAGGGTCTCCTTGTTGTCACCAGTCAGTATGGAGGAGGTGTCAAGGGATTGAGGCTAAGCAGTCCTTTGGCACATTGCACTTGACACAGAAAACAGTGTTATCGCTGGACACTGAGAAAGAGGAATAACAGACATTGCGGCAGTGGGATTGTTTGTGTGTACAAGGGGAGGGTGCGTGCTTGTAAGTTAACAGGATAAGGGGTGTGTCTTGCATTTCATGTTTGCTGCACAAGCATACTGTGTGTTTTGGGGTCCCAGTGAAGTGGACTTTGCCTTGCCTGTGTTGTTCTCCAACAAACTGCGGTAGCGGTGGGAGTCCTGCCAGTCCAAGGCCGACTGAGGAAGGGGTGGTACTGGGTGTACAGTGGGAAAAGGGGAGGAGGAGGAGGAAGAGATAAATCATTGAGTCCCATGTGAACCTGGCTCACATAGCTTCCTTTTTTTTCCCCTTTTTTTTTAGCTCTGCTTACTATCCTTACTCTTTCCGATATCCTTCAGTTTCGCCATTGTTCTCCTCCCTGCACGGTTTATCTGCTAGTGCCGTAATCATATTTGGGTTTCGTGGCCCAGAGGAGGTTTTTGTGCACTCATCATGTTTGTTCACTGGGGCTAATGTAAGGCCAAACAATGGTGTTATCTCCTTACTTAGTTGTGAATGGGCTGAGCCGTCAACATGTGGAGTTCAGTAGATTTGGTATAAAGAGGATTATTATTATGACTCAACCCTTGCAAATGTATTAGCTAAAGCAGAAGCTGTGAGTTTGTGTGTGTATTGTGTGGACTTAATCTGGTTTGTGTGTGTGTGTGTGTGTGTGTGCGCTCGTCTGGCGTTTGCGTGGTAATTATGACTAACATAACAGTGTGGTGTCGCTGTCCTCTCTCCTAGGTGACATCACGCAGAAGGGCTTTGAGAAGAAGAGAGCCAAGCTGCTGGCCTCCTACATCCCCAATTTGCCAAGTAAGACCAGCTCTTCCTCCTGCTTTTTGCTTCTACTCATTTTACTTCTAACTTCTCCTTTATTTGTTTCCTGGACAATGTTGTTCTCCTGTGGCAGCACTCATCCTACTGGTTGCCCTTAGATGCAGAAAACATAATCGTAATTGCAGCGAAGAGCTCAAGATCACTGTCATGACTTGCAGTACATACCACCTGGTGGCTCTTCTGTTGGGTATTACAGCTTTAAAAAATAGGCAATATTCGTGTGCTTTTATTTGTCAAGCTTTATTAAAAAAAAGTAACTTCACTGTACCTCCAGTGTGACTGTAATTCTCTTTGTCCCAGCAGTCCAGGAGAATATCTGACTTTCTGAGGCCCTCTACTGGCCAAAATGGGATTTTCACAAATTGTATCTAATAACTTCTGCAATATCTGCACCCCTGTAGAAACCCCCCAGAATAACACAACGCACTTGGTGGTCATATGTGAAACAATAAGCTAAAAGCAGTTGCGGTTAATGCACATTCACAGAGGCAGGGAAGTACCAGAGTTTCACTGTACTACTATGAGAGAGTCACCTCTGTCCTCATTTGGGAAACTGATCTGTTCCCTTTTTTTGTCAGTCAGCTGCCTCACATCAGGGTGTGGTGTTTCCGTAGGAAAAAATACACCACATTAGCATAGGCATGAAAAAATCCTTCTTGATGTGTCACTGTTGGCTAGTTTACAAAGTGGTATTCTTTGTTTCTATTTTCATGAAGTTACATGAATGAGATCAGCCTTTAACCTGCTTTGGCTTGAGCCGCCTCTTGATACATGATTTGTAAGGTGACGTCACATACAGGGATTTGAGAAGGATTGCACAAATCTCAATAAAACATGAAAAATACTTAAATGTCAGGTGGCTCTGTTTTCTGTTGTGTTTTGGGCGTCTTGCCCTGGAATATCAAAGCATGTATTGAGAAGATTTGAAGCTCAAAAGGTCACCTCCTGCCATGGTATTTGTCCCCCCAGGCCTTCTTATCCCTCTGAACCATCATCTCCACAGGGTCTCTGTTGCCCAGGCACTCCGGGAGGAGAAGACGGTTGACTAAAAATATATTTGCTTGAAACTAGCCTAGTTTCCTGTACTTTGTTAACAGTATAAATTATATCAGTCAAGTACATGTCCTTATTTCACTTCATGTTCAGAGGCTCTATAGTGAGTCTAAATTTAGAGACCTTCTTGGAATATTATATAATATTAATGCCTCTATGTTACCGTAATGGCATTATGTAAAGCAAAGTGTGCTTTGTCTGTCTGTGACTTTCCAAAAGATCATGTTTGTTTTTAAGTATATGTATATATGTTGGCCTACATGCGTTTTTATTGACCTGCTTCTTCTCTGTAGATGCGGGTCTATCTCTGCCAGATGTGCAGCTTTCCCCGGGCCACAGTTCCGATCCCAGCCCGAGTCCTGAGGCCCCAGGCCCCTCCACATCTTCAGCCTCCAGGCACCACCGCGCACACCGCAGTGGAGGGGCCAGGGATGACCGCTACAGATCAGGTATAGAACATACACTACAAAAAAACCCTTCCATTTTACAATATTCTCTCTCTTTCTGTAGACCTTTCTTGTCTCACTATGTCTATTTTGACCCATTATGTAGACATCCACACAGAGGCTGTGCAGGCAGCACTGGCCAAACACAAAGAAGAGAAGATGGCACTGCCCATGCCAACCAAGAGACGCTCAGCCTTTGTCCAGTCTCCCATAGATACCTGCACACCTCCTGGTAAACTTAATTTCTTACGCTCAGTGAGCAGCTGGGTGGTGTAATGGTTATGAGATCTGCTTTGCAATTGGAAACCTGGCTTTAGTGGCCACATTATACATTATAAGCATCCTGGAGGAAGACATTCTGTTGTTGCTCTGTAGGACATGGTGGAAATAGAGTAAAAAAAATCTAATAAAGACAGAGTTATGATCAGAAGACAAAGTTTCAAGTTTTTTTTTTTGTCTTGCCTTCAGACACATCTTCTGCATCAGAGGATGAGGGCTCACTGCGCAGAAAGGCAGCTCTCAGTGCAGTGTTAGCCCAGAGCCTGCAGAGCCCCGATTACTGGATCAACCGTTCCGTCCAAAGCTCCTCCACGTCCTCGTCTGCTTCCTCCACCCTCTCCCATGGAGAGCCCAAGACGCAGCCACAGCCCCAGCTCCAGCCTGCTGCTTCCCTGTTGGCCGATGTACTGGCCCACACACGCATAGGTAAACTTAACTGATGAATAGCACACATGATGCATACATTCTAGTCGTGGTTGGTTGCTGCTCTCCTTTATGATACTCACTGTCTCTTCTCCTCCAGAAAACAGTGTCCCCCCAGATGTGACATCCTCCACCCCACAGGAGAGAGGATCCAGGGTGGACCTGCCTCCGGCGGTCAGGGGCATGAGCCGTGGACAGAGCCGCTCCAGCATGCTGGATACTGCTGACGGTACACTCACACATGCCATAAATGTCTGTTGGTGATATAAATGTATGTGAGGCAATAATTCCTTTTCTATCCTGAAATGTGTGGAACTTGGTTACTGCCATCTGGTTCTGGCTTCAGATCAAGAGGTTAAATCATTTGCATGTTGTAATCATGACAGTTGATTGACATATTTCTGTTTTGATTGACCGTTGTTGTTTCACAGCATTTCGGTGATGATTGGAGTGTGTTCAAATCAATAGAAGATCTGCCCACCTTCAATATCTTCCTCATTTCACTGTTTGGAGAATGCTGCTAATCACATTGACAATGATATTTTGTGTTCTTTCTTTTGGGTCCATTAATCCATCCGTGTCTTGCCTTTCATTTAAAAAAGGAAAGAGAAAAGGTAATAAGAATCGAAAATCTGGGGAAGGGGAGGGATGCTGGAGAGGCCCATATCAGCTTGCTTTCCAGCTTGGTGTCTGTCAAATCTGTCTTCATGTTTGTCTCTTGTCGTAGGTTTAGACGTAGAGAATCCTCCTACAGTATGTTTGATTTTCCTTAAGGTCGTCCACTCTGTGTCTCTTCAAACAATTTCCCTTTCGAATCCTTCCTGCTGCTGATTCTGATCCTGACTGTGTGCTAGTGTGTAGGGTCCTGCCTGTATGAGAGTTTGTGATACAGTAGACATTTGTGATAAAATAGAATTGCATGTGTGGATGCGGGGGTGTGTGAATTTTTTGGAGTTGTTTGTTTGCATTTATTTGTGACTGTGGCTGTTTTTGGTGTTTGTCCAGGCGTGCCTGTCAACAGCAGGGTGTCCACTAAGATCCAGCAGCTGTTGAACACACTCAAGCGGCCCAAAAGACCACCGCTTAGCGAATTCTTCCTGGATGACTCTGAGGAAATTGTAGAAGGTGAGACTAGTAATAGTGTGCATTCATATTTATTTTCAGATTTTTAGATGGGGAAAAGTTAAAGAGTTTTTAGACGGGCTGCTTCATTTTGACTGTGGGTGATACTTTTTGCAGCTGTGATGTCCCTGTCTGTAATGTTGCTGTTTATGTAGAATTAATGGAAGATTAGTAGGAAAAATCTGACCAGAATTTTTCCAGAGAGTCATTATTATTATTATTATTATTATTAACTAAACCACTCTGGTCAAGAATGACTAGCATGGAAATCCTCTTGGGTGATGAAATGCTTATTCATTGTCAACACAAGTTTCTATGGTAACTCAGTTGTAAAAAAAAAAAAAAAAGTTACCCAAATTCTTGTAGCGCATCATTTGAGTTGTCCACAGTGTTATTGTATGGTTACACCCGCACCTGAGCCTTAACTAGTCATGTCCTGACACCTCTGACACATCCGTGCCTCTTTTGTTATCCAGTTCCCCAGCCAGACCCCAACACACCGAAGCCTGAGGGGCGTCAAATCATCCCAGTAAAGGGGGAGCCTCTCGGTGTCGTCAGTAACTGGCCTCCTGCTCTGCAGGCTGCCCTGGCCCGCTGGGGGGCCACCCAGGCCAAGAGCCCTGCCCTCACTGCTCTGGATATCACTGGAAAACCCCTTTACACACTCACATACGGTGAGCTGCATCTCAACCTCATGGCAAATGTTGATATAGCCAATAAGCAAGTCAAGGTTTAGTAATACAACGTTAATACATGATAAATAAGACTTTTAAAAATCTCTGTTGGCTTTTCTTGCACACAGGCAAACTATGGAGTCGCAGTCTGAAGCTGGCCTATACGCTGCTGAACAAACTGGGCACCAAGACAGAACCTGTACTACAGCCTGGAGATCGAGTAAGAATCTGTCATTCACCACTGAATATTTAAAGCATAAAGGAACATGATATGGAAAATAAGTTTTTCTGTCTCTTAGGTGGCACTGGTGTACCCAAACAGTGACCCTGGCATGTTCTGGGTGGCTTTCTACGGCTGCCTGCTTGCAGAGGTCATCCCTGTGCCCATTGAAGTACCACTGTCACGACAGGTAATACGACGCCAGTGAATCTTCTATGGTGATCACTGAGAAACATGAAATCAGAACACATTTTTGTGACACATTGTTATGCTCAGATGTGTTTTAATAAACTTAATGTCATATATGTTCTAATCATCACTGTGTGCAGGGTGTATTTTAATGGCTCATTACTCAAATATCCATGTAAAATCTGGATAAAATGACCTAGATATTGACAGCTGAGAGTATCTGTGATTTTTAATTGCCGTGGTATTTCATGGTGGCCAGTTCAGTGTGTCATAAGTCTCTTTAACCTTGTCTCTCTCTACAGGATGCAGGCAGTCAGCAGATTGGCTTCCTGCTGGGGAGTTGTGGTGTTAGTCTGGCGCTGACCAGTGAGGTGTGTCTCAAAGGACTGCCCAAGACACCAAGCGGAGAGATCATCCAGTTCAAAGGTCAGCCACCCCAAATGCACCACTAGCAATGTTGCTCGCTCAGCTGTTTTTCTGTCTCCTGTGGGCCAATTAGATAAAGCAATTAAAGGGAATATACAGTGTGATGTTTATGGGATAGTACAGGACCAGAATGTGTGTGTGCGTGCATGTGTGTGCGAGGCCTGGTGGTCACTCTGCTATTAAAGCTATTGGCTGTTCACCTTTGCCCTTGACACCCGGAGGCTCAGTCTACGACTTATAATTAGAGCCCTTAAATACACTGTGTTTTTCCTTGTTTTCCTTGAAGTCAGCTAAAATATGTCTCTATGCTTCTTTGACCCCGACCAGGATGGCCAAGGATGAAATGGGTCGTGACAGACACCAAGTACCTGACCAAACCATCCAAAGACTGGCAGCCTCACATCCCCACCGCCAACACAGACACCGCCTACATAGAGGTACTCCTAAAAACATCAAGCGCCAGTTTTAGCCCTCCTAATTTGGTCATAAGACACATTTTAATTGATTTTACTGCTCATGAAACAATTATAGAAGGGTGTGGCTCCCATTTATATTACATGTCTATTTATAAATCCAATGAAATCCTCATGTAGGCCTCATCCACCCTTTTTTTTCATTTAATCTGTCCTATGATGCCTTCGTTGTTTTAATTCATTTATTATGTTGTGTGTGTCTGTCCTAATAAAGTACAAAGCGAGTAAGGAGGGTACAGTGATGGGGGTTGCTGTGTCGAAGATCTCCATGTTGACCCACTGTCAAGCCCTCACCCAGGCCTGTAACTACTGTGAAGGTAAGTGTCTGTGCTTTATGTAACTTATGCCTCTAGTGCTTGTACCTCTTTGTCTTTTGCTCATGTGTTTTTGTGGTTTTTGACTCAGGTGAGACTCTGGTCAACGTGTTGGACTGCAAGAAGGATATGGGCATGTGGCACGGTGTCTTAACGGTGAGATTGAATGCAATAGTCATTTCTGTGTATCCAGATAGTAGTTGAGTAGTGTGTCCATAGTTGACTTTCTTAACATTTAGCACATTGAGACTGACAGTACGTCTGTTTTTTTTTTTCTCGCAGAGTGTCATGAACAGAATCCACACCATCACAGTGCCATATGCTGTCATGAAAGCCTGTCCCATGTCCTGGGTGCAGAGAGTCCACATTCACAAAGGTTTGGCTTTACCTAGTCTTGAATTGATATTTCATTGTTCTTTTAAGAGCCTAATGTCTGTCAACACTAGTTTATTTTCTGTCTATTTTAAATGATAGAATACAGATATAAAACTGAGAGTCTACATACCAGACTACAGTAACATAATAGTATTATAAAATGATTTTATCTCAAATACTAAAAGCAGATTCATATGAGATGAAACCAGTTGTAAATATTGTATGTAGGTGCATAATTTTTAACATGTCCCCTCCCCCTCTTATAGCTCGTGTGGCCTTGGTGAAGTGCCGTGACCTTCACTGGGCCATGATGGCCCACAAGGATCAGAGGGACACTAACCTGTCCTCAATACGAATGCTAATAGTGGCCGATGGAGCAAACCCATGTGAGTCATTTATCCTGCATAAACAAGCTCCCTTTGTCATAAGAGACTACTCTGTAATATAATAATTTGAATGTTTAATGTTAATGTTTGATCATTTTGTCTACTACTACTTCTCTGTTTTTGATCATGTTTCCATGTGGTGTTTGTCATCAGGGTCTGTGTCGTCATGTGATGCCTTCCTGAATGTGTTCCAGTCTCATGGTCTGAAGCCTGAGGTCATCTGTCCATGTGCAACCTCTCCTGAGGTCCTGACTGTGGCCATACGCAGGTACCACATCTGCACAGTCACATGCTCTGGAAAGATAAAAGAGAATTCAAAACTAGAGCATTTTTTCACTCCAACAAGAAGACGGCTTTGCAGAAAATATTCACCAAAAAATTGCTTTTGTTTTACTTGACGGTTTTGTTTTATTGACTCATAACTTTTATTTAACTGACTATCAGACTCATCTAGGAGGAAAAGACTGCAGGAGAAAAAGAGAACACTTTTTAACATCATGCTCTTTTTAGATCAAGTTAAAAAATGATCTCCAGGCAAATATAATTTCACTTCTTTTGGGATATAGCTACTCAGAATTAAAATCATATTTTTCCTGTCATGTTCAAGATTAAAACACTTTTTGGAAAATATAAAAGCTGTACAGTATTTTGAGACTGAGACTTGTTTTGGACATCAGCAGACCTCAACAATGAGTTACCGCTCCGCCGCCTTGCTGTCTGGCTTGTTATTGCTCTCACACTGTCACTTCTTTTTGCTGTCTCTGCAGGCCTGGTGCACGAGGAGCTCCTCTGCCAGCCAGGGCCATCCTGTCCATGGGCGGGCTGAGCCACGGGGTGATCAGAGTGAACACAGAGGACAAGAACTCTGCTCTCACTGTTCAGGATGTAGGCCACATCATGCCTGGAGGTAAGCCAATGCGGTTTGCTGTAATTAGCATTGCAGAATACGGCAGATGCCACATTTTACTGTCCATTGTTACTGTACCTTTCTTTGTTTACCTCTTCTTCTTTATACCAACATCAGAAGACGAGTCCTTGAACACACTTGATGTTAATGTTTTGACCTTGTATGTGTGTTTCAGCTCTGATGTGCATTGTGAAACCAGATGGGCCTCCTCAGCTCTGCAAGACAGATGAAATAGGAGAGATAGTGATCAACTCTCGGGCAGGTGGCACCATGTACTACGGCCTGCCTGGTGTCACCAAAAACACATTTGAGGTCTGTCAGAGTTTAAAACTCATGTTTATTGATGACCAAAATTAGAATATTGGAGTATAGTATAATAACATTAACATTAAGGGGTTGTTAAATATATGTTTGGTATGAGACAAGAAATGTAGTTAAAAGCTTGAACCATCTTGGTGACTTGTCAAAGTTGTTCCTGCATCTTGTCAAAGGTGTGTTGGGATCAGCTCTAGCCCTTGAGACCCGGTGCAATATGCATCATGCAGTAGTTGTATTTATTCTCAAGAAGCGTGCTAAGACTCTGGTCCCATATCTTCTCAGTCCTTGTTTTTGTTACTACAATTTTCTCTGTCTTGGATTTAAATGTAATGTTTTTATATATACAACTTTTAACTCCAGCATCTCTCAATTCTTTTCAATATTGGACTGTAATCTACATGTCCAATGCTTGGTCTCTCTGCTCTTCTCCAGGTGATCCCTGTTAACCAGGCTGGAGCACCTATAGGAGAAATTCCCTTCACTCGAACTGGTCTGCTTGGATTTGTTGGACCAGTAAGGCACACACACACAGAAATTAAGAGTTTGCTTGTCAAAATGTGTCTTGTGAATTAAAGCTGGTGAGATTTCTGTTTCCTGTGCTGAGCTAAAAATCTGTGTCCTCCACAGGGCAGCTTGGTGTTTGTTGTGGGAAAGATTGAAGGGCTGCTGATGGTGAGCGGACGCCGCCACAATGCAGACGACTTGGTGGCCACCGCGCTTGCAGTGGAGCCTGTCAAAACGGTTTATAGGGGGAGGTAAGGTGCTGCCTCTGCTCACTGTGTCAGCCTGCGTGATTTGCTCTGTGTTTGTGTCTGTATTAGGGTACGTTTAGGGACAAGAGATGTGTCCCCAGTTGGTAAAACGCTGATTTTTGGGTCTGTGGTTAAGGTTAGGTTATGGTTATGGTTATGGTCTTTATAAAGAGATCCCAGGTTGTAGCCACAATGAAGATCTGGGGATAGGAGAGAGGAGGGGTTGTTGCTGTTCAAGTTTGTGTGCTGTGTGAAATGCAAGAGAGTCGCTTTAAAGCAATACATGTACCCATAGAAATAATGATAATATTTTGATAATTTGAGGAAAAGCAATAACTCTGGTATGTGTATCTGTGCAGGATTGCTGTGTTCTCAGTCACAGTGTTTTATGATGAGAGGATAGTGATCGTGGCAGAGCAGAGGCCTGACGCCAGTGAGGAGGACAGCTTCCAGTGGATGAGTCGAGTACTGCAGGTAAAGTTGTTTTTTAATTATAATTTTTTTTTAAAGATGAAATTCAGTACAGGATTAAAATTGATTTATCCTTTAACAATAGTTAAATGTAACAAATCTAAAACATTGATAAGATAAAGAATATTTCTGACATGAAAATACTGCGTCAAGTAAAAAGAATGAAGAACGTATAAATCACAATCACTCATTAATCGTTCTGTGTCCTTTTTGGCCCAGATTTTATGCTGTGCTAATCTCACTCCTTTTCTTCAAGTACTGACAAAAGAACTGAGTTATAGAACTAGTTCCAAATCACAGCCAAATCCAGAATTTTGCAAAGATTCAATAAATATTTTATTTTTTTATGATGGCATTTAGTTGTACTTACTATTATGTCACATATTCTCCCTTTTATGACTTAAGTTGTGCTTGTGTACATTTCAAAATCATGACAGGTAAAATAAAGGTTTTAATAACTTGATTAAAATTAGAGAAAGAGACACAGCAACCTTTTCTCATTAGGAAATGATATGTTGTCTTCATTTAGCATTCATTAAACTATAAAACGTGATGATTTATCTTCTGCCCAGGCCATCGACAGTATCCACCAGGTTGGCCTGTACTGCCTTGCGCTCGTCCCAGCCAACACCCTCCCAAAGACTCCGCTCGGAGGCATCCACATCTGCGAAACCAAGCAGAACTTTCTGGAGGGAAACCTGCACCCCTGCAATATCCTCATGTGCCCACACACCTGTGTTACCAACATGCCCAAACCACGCCAGAAACAGCCAGGTAGGGCGCCTTATATCTACTGATTCTTACAATACAACATTAGAAATATTATGTTGATTTTGTAGTTTGCAGTTTGGGGTTTGACTGTTTATCAAACATGTAAATGTGTCACTGTATAGATGACACTCATTGTCTCTCATTTGTTCAGTGGATGTTGGTCCAGCTTCTATGCTGGTCGGCAACTTGGTGGCAGGGAAGCGGATCGCTCAGGCTACAGGTAGAGAGCTGGGTGTGGTGGAGGACCAGGATCTAATCCGAAAGGTAACATATGACACACAAAGCACAAACCACTCTTTCACCACACTGACTCTTTAAATAGTTGTGGCATCTCTCAGTACGGTGTTAGGAAACTGTCTTGTCTCCAGTTTTATAACTTATATTACTGTGTTTAATTAGTGTTACTGTGGATATTTATAATTGGAAGCAAACTATGACTCTAACATTAACACCTGGACAAATAAACTTTGTACTCTTTCTATTCCCAGTCATTACACATAAATTACACATAAACCTATGCAAAGTAAACTGATTTATACACTGAAAATGCTCTAAATGTGTTCTCATATTTACCAAGTGATATGTGACTCTATAACTGTGAAAAGAAAGTGGATGCTTATGTCTTTTACCTAAATCTCTGTTGTTGTTCTGCCTTTACTTGGGGTGGGCTATAGCTCTGTATGTGGCCCACCATGATGGTAAGGCTCTAGTCTGGCCCCCACCTGTCCTTGCTTCCGCTGCTTCTGTGAGTCAGATGTGCTTTTGCAGCCGCAATAGCCTGATGACCACCAGCAACAGCTTGTCCCGATGCACAGAGATGACTGTCCAGGCTGGCTCCTCGGCCAGCAGGGGTCCACACACATAAGCTGATATATACTAATATACTAATACACTAAAAGTGAAGTTTAGCAGTGTCCCATAATAGACTCTCTCTGCCATCACCTTATAAAATGGGAGTTGGCCAGAAGCCTAGTAGCTCAAAGGCTCAGCAGTAGATTATCATTCATCAACTCTTAAGTGAATTAAAGTTTCTTGTCATTCAAAAAAATACTTTAAGGAGGTGATTCAGGCTTTAAGCAATGACTATTATTTTTTATAACAGTCTTCTAGTATATGTGACCTTATAAAAGACATTATAATTTTTCATTGTAAAAAGCATTAATTAAGAACATGTTTGGTGTGCACCTCTGCCTGCTGTGTTCACTGTGATGCTCCTCGTGTGTAGCATGGCTTGATGAGTGGTCAGAGCAGCCGGTCTGCATGATTTGACACTCGATTCACTGACGACCTGTCTGACTGAGAGAGCGGATGGCACAAAGCCAGCCGGTGATTTTAATACGGCCAGCGATGTGACACTGCTATATATTATGTTTGTTTGTCCAGAGAGCGTCATGGTGTTAACCTTATTTCTTTGTTTTATTTATGTGCTGCCCAATGTTCACTTGGCTTCTACCTTTTTAAAGGATTTCTTTGCTTTCACGTCCTGTCCTGTTCTGACCTGTGCTCCTCAGCTTATTGACACTACTGATCAAGATGCTAATAATGCATTTAATATTTCTTTTGGATTGCTTTCTTGAAGCAACTTTATTTAAGCAATAGAACACCAAGCCTCTAATATCTGGTGGAAATGAAAGTTGTCATACCATTTGTTTGAAAGGTCCATAGCTTGTTAGTTATTGACAGTGGTTCCAATTTGCCTCCCACCAGGTGCAGATGGTCCCAGCATGACCCTGCACTTGGCAAAAAAAGTACTCTCTGGACACTGCCATGTTCCTGTTGTGTGTTTGTCCATCTCTGAGTGTGAGGTCAAAAGCCTCACAGAATATCTTTGTTTGTTTCATATTTCACACAAAATCAGTTTGAAATGACCTGACTTTATCTGTTTTCCGACCAGATTTTACATGTTTGTATTTGTCAGTCATTTTTAAATGGATTATGATTTATTAAAGACGCAGCGTTGTGTAGTTTCCAGTGACTCTGTTGTTGACCTTTTATTGGCTTGACATATTCCTCTGTGAACCTTTTCAGCACCAGTTCTTGTCTGAAGCCCTGCAGTGGAGAGCCCAAACTGACCCAGACCATGTTCTCTATGTGCTGCTCAATGCAAAGGTAGAGTAGACACATACTCATCAAATCAATCTGAGATGAGACATTTGTAGTAAGAATCAATACATGAGATATACATACTGACTATTTTTGGCTGTGGTTATGTAGCTAATGGTGATCCATTTTGTTGGGTGTGAGTTCATCTGTCCTTCCTCTGTTTTTGCTGTAGGGGGTGGCAGTGTGCACAGCCACTTGTGCTCAGCTTCACAAGAGAGCAGAGAAAATCACAGCTACCCTTATGGAGAGAGGGGGCCTCAACACAGGAGACAACGTGGTGCTACTTTATCCCCCGGGTAAACACATACAATCACCCCTCGTTACTGTATCTCTGTTCTTAATTTTCAATTTTACATGCAGTGAAAAAACAGCAGTATATTTTTAGTTCATGAGGTTCTTGTCTCTCTCTTACTTGTGCAGGTATTGACCTGATCGCTGCCTTCTATGGCTGTCTCTATGCTGGGGTCATCCCTGTGACGGTGAGGCCGCCCCACCCACAGAACCTGGCCGCTACACTGCCCACTGTCCGCATGATCATTGACGTGAGTGCCCACCACAGTATCATGAGCTAAAATCAAAAACTATCTTCTAAGTGTCTAGTACTCCTGTAGTGTTATGAAATCAAGCATTAACAGAGCATAATAGACTAATGAATGTACTTTCAAAAATGTAATTTGAAAGGGGCCATGTACAGTTTTTTGATGAGCTTATAGCTAGTCCCTTGTCATAATTAAAGAATATTTCAGCACAATAACAACCAGTACTAGTCAAAAAATATAATACAGGGGATAATATAGAATAAAATAATACAGCTGTGAAGTCTGTTTGATCCATCTAACTCTTTTACCTTGAGGGGAGCAAATTAAATGTAATTTTACCACAGGGATCAATAAAGTAACACTTCAGTACTTTCAATGGAAGATTTTTTTGTTATGTCCTTGAATGAACGTGTCTGTATATTTGCTTTGTGTTACAGGTGAGCAAAGCAGCCTGCATCCTCACCACTCAGCCTCTCATGAGGATCCTCAGGTCCAGGGAAGCTGCTGCCAGCGTCAACGTCAAGACGTGGCCTACTATTATCGATACAGGTCCGGTTGAGAGCTCTTCAAATTAGAGCAGTTTAAAGCCATAAGGCATGATGTGAAGCAACTGTGACTGCAGTTATTATATATTGCATTTGTTACTATACCTATCACCTTTATGACACATCTCTTGGGGCAGACCAGATTTAGTACAAAAACCTGAGACTAACGTGTACCACTTCTGACCACAAGGTGTCCTGGTCGCTCTTTCCTTTACTTTGGGGAAACTATTTTAGTCTTCTCTCATTTACTAGAAGGGTGATTAATCTAATGTAGATTACAAAGCTATATATGTTATCAACAAACATTAACCTTTTTCTTAAAATAATCGGGCAGTTCTTGAAAGTTGCACATGGCTTTGAAATGTGCAATTAAAGGCACATTTACATTATAGCATCCTCCCACACAACAAAAACACTGAACCATTATGAGAGTGCATTTCCAATAGGAAACAGTTATATCAACAGTAGAACATTGAAATTATTTTGCCTAGTAAAATAAATAAAAGATTCCTCTTCTCTCTCCTTACAGATGATCTCCCCAGAAAGCGGCCTCCACACTTCTATAAACCACCTACAGCTGAGATGCTGGCCTACCTGGACTTCAGTGTGTCTACCACAGGCATGTTGACTGGAGTCAAGGTACATCAGAAATCATGCTGCACATGATAAAGGAAATTTGGTTGACAGGAATAATATTTCTGTATGTCTTATTTGTAACACAAAGTATTTTAAAGAGTTTCTTTTTATTTCCTGTTTCTTCTTCAGATGTCTCACGCCGCAGTCAGTACTCTGTGCCGCTCCATAAAGCTGCAGTGTGAGCTCTACTCCTCACGCCAAATAGCCATCTGCCTGGACCCCTACTGCGGCCTGGGCTTTGTCCTGTGGTGCCTCTCCAGGTATCTCAAACACACACACACACACACACACACACACACACACACACACACACACACACACACACACACACATATCATATTTCACATCACATGCTGTTTCAGTTGTTGCTAGAGCAAGTGTTTTTTTCGTCCAGTGTTTACTCAGGTCACCAGTCCATCCTTATCCCTCCGCTGGAGCTGGAGAGCTCGCTGCCTCTGTGGCTGAGCACGCTCAGTCAGTACAAGATCAGAGACACCTTCTGCTCCTACTCTGTCATGGAGCTCTGCACCAAGGGCCTGGGCACCCAGACGGAGATGCTGAAGGTCAGAATCACAGCCAAAACAATGAAGATTACTGCTCTGTTGTATCTGTTATTACTCTAATAATAACACAGCGATACATTTGTTTTAGACTGGTATCCTGTCTGCTGCAAAGGAAAATAATAAACACCTGTTTCATTTAATCATTAAAAAAATATCGTGTTTTTAATGATGTAATGGGAACAAAGTAATGAGCCTATAATCAGTCCGATAAGTGAGCAATTGATATAGATTTTCAAAATTCTTGCACACCTTTATGTGAGAATGAAAAGTAAGCTCCAGCACATCATCACTTCCATAGCATTTAAAAAATATGTTACAGAAGAACTTCATCTGACTGATTATAGTGGTTACATAGAGCTCAATATTTCTGCTTTATATTCTGTTGCTATGTCAAAGGACTTTGGTTAAAAATGTACTGATGCGGAGTTCCCATTTGTGTTAATATCAGTCTTCACTGTTATAAGTGTGAATAACCTTTAAGCCGTGCGTGTCTATAGGCGCGGGGTCTGAATCTGTCATGTGTGCGGAGCTGTGTGGTGATAGCAGAGGAGCGGCCTCGGCTCGCCCTCACACAATCCTTCTCCAAACTTTTCAAAGATCTCGGCTTGTCACCACGAGCCGTCAGCACTGCCTTCGGCTCCAGAGTCAACCTGGCCATCTGCCTGCAGGTCGGTTTCATATTATGTTATGAGTTCACACTAGAACTGACGCTAATTTTACTCATTTGTTGGTGTTGTATGCATCATTTACCTGCCAGGTTTTTTTGTAAAATTGTACTGGTACTCACTGCACATATCGTTCTTTATTCTTCTATACAGAAGTGTTTTTCCATAACAACCATACGTATTTCTGAATAAGAATAACCTATTGATAATCTAACAGTCTTTCTCACATTTTATATTTTTTATTTTCCTCTCTGTGTCACCAGGGCACTGCTGGACCAGACCCTTCCACCGTGTATGTTGACATGAAATCTCTGCGCCATGACAGGTAAGACAAGAGACTTTTTAAACAGTATGAAAACAACTAAAGTGATCACATGATGCGGTTGGTGAAAACAAACAAGGTGAGTCACTCAAATCCATAAGAATGATTGACAAGCCATGTTTCGTCTGTGTCCCTCAGGGTGAGGCTGGTGGAACGAGGAGCGCCACAGAGTCTTCCACTCATGGAGTCAGGCACTGTACGTATTGATTATCGGCTCATTTGTGTGATAGTCGTACTGGTCACAGAGCCAGAGAGGTTAATAGAAGTGGTTGTCAAGCTAAACTCAAGCTCTTATGTTCTCCTCTAAGATCCTGCCGGGGGTGAGGGTCATCATCGTGAACCCAGAGACCAGAGGCCCGCTGGGGGATTCCCATCTTGGGGAGGTGAGTGGGCAAAAAGGATCATGTTCCTCTTTATGATTCTGGGATGTATTAAGTACTCTCACTGGCACAGAGTGAAGCACAAAAATCACTTTTTTTTTTAGACAACTGCTCAGATTGTAGAGATCCCACAAATACTAAACATATGCCAGTCCTTACTCATTCACCTTTCTGTCTTTATGCAGATCTGGGTGAATAGCCCTCACAGCGCCAGTGGCTACTACACCATCTATGGGGAGGAGAGCCTGCAGGCAGACCACTTCAACACCAGACTCAGCTTTGGGGAGCCCCACACTCTGTGGGCCAGGACTGGCTACCTGGGCTTCATCAAGAGGACCGAGCTGCTGGATGCAAGCGGAGGTGAGAAGACATTTCAAACACGTTAATCACATTCAGTAATACGACTTTGAGAGGTGATTTCTTTGTGTTTGTGTGTGACTTGTTTTTGGTCTTTTTCTGCTTCAGATCGTCATGATGCCTTGTTTGTGGTGGGCTCTCTCGATGAAACGCTGGAGCTGAGGGGATTACGTTATCACCCTATTGACATCGAGACGTCTGTGTCTCGATCTCACCGCAGCATCGCAGAGAGGTGAGCTTTCTCCAAATATGACTCTTTCTGTGAATAATTGATTATTTTCTTTACAGACGTTAAACTCACTGATATCAACCACGGCCTGCAGTTCACACAGTAACATGATCTACTCTCGTCTTGCCCCTCAGCGCTGTGTTTACATGGACCAACCTGCTGGTGGTAGTGGCGGAGCTGAGCGGCTCGGAGCAGGAGGCCTTGGACCTGGTGCCCCTTGTCACCAATGTGGTCCTGGAGGAGCATCACCTCATCGTCGGGGTGGTGGTCATCGTGGACCCCGGGGTGATTCCCATCAACTCCAGAGGAGAGAAGCAGAGGATGCACCTGCGAGACTCCTTCCTGGCAGACCAACTGGACCCCATCTACGTGGCCTACAACATGTGATCGCCCTTCACCTTCTCCTACTGATGAAAATGCAGAAAACTGAGCCCGGCTCGGAGAAGAGATGTGAGGGAGAAGGAGTGCGTACAGTAGCTTACCCCAATATTAAACATCAGACACACATTCAGAACACCAAACAATTTTAGGAATGCAAGTACAGTACCAGTACTGTTGCGAGAACGTGCTTCCCTCTCAGAACTGTTCCTTGCTTCCACCTGCTCTATCACTGCGGTTCGGGTTCACTGACAGTTTTGCTTTGGGGGGGAAATACGAGACATGACACATCTGTCAACTGAAGGAAATGTGATCTGCAATCCTCTCTGCGCATCCTACTTCTCCCTCATCGCTCCAATTCATGTTTTGTTTTGTTTTTTAAAGACATTTTTAAGTACATACTCTCATCAAAAAAAAACAAAATCCTCCCCACTCTCCATTCATCGGTTTTTATGCTGAACCATTCATCCCTCTGAGTGCTTTTTTTTTTTTTTTTTAACACCTTCACTTCAGGATGGTGCACTGGAACTGCTGAGAGGAGCTGGAACTTTCCCCCTTGCACTTTAAGTCCTTGCACCTCTGAGTCTACTTCCTGTCTCGCCTGCCTCAAGGGGACAGCCCCCCCCCCCCTCTCATGTTTGCTGCTTTCACATGAGCAAATCCACATCAGTATTACAAGAAAAAAAAAAGTGCCACCAGCAAGTGCAGCCTACAGGGGCAGTCCTGACATATTAACTTGCTACCGGGATGCACCGTGGCTTTCACCTCCCATCACACACTGTATACGCGAGCAGACACGCTGTCACGAAATGTCCTAAAAAAAATGATGCACTTGAATTATTTGTTGGTGTGGGAAAAGAAAGACTAGCTTCATGAACATACAAACCTGGATGAGCTCTGATGGGCAGAAAACACAGATTCTTCATTTTCAGTAGGATTTGGTCCGTTAGATAGCTCTTATGACTGTGATAGTACTAATACAGTTTTTTAAAAGCACCATTTTTCAGAAGAGGAGTTGAAGCTGTACGTGGTGTTTGGGTGTGCATGCTAAATTGGGAGTGCAATCAATGTCTAGAAGGAGAAAAGAAAACCGTAACATGCAGAGGAGTCACACGGCAGAGGATCGGTTGGCTCGGTGACTATGCTGAATATTTTGGGAGAGCGTCGCCCCAGCTTGTGCCTCACATGTGTCACTGTTATATTACAGTCACAGCTCTGAAAAATAGCCACCTGGTGCACTTTGAAAAACCCTGAAGGTCATCTAACAACTTTTATTGTTGCTGTGAAGATATTTCTAGAATCATTAAAGCCTTTCTAAACTTCTAGATGAAAAAATATTCCATCTGTTGCCAAATAAAAAAAGATTTTTCATCCATTTCTCAAGTTGCGACTAAGTTTCCGCTCTAGTTAGCTGAAAATAACATAGGTCCTGAATTTCTTTGTAGAACACAAACATAAATTAACACATTGGAAAGCTTAATTGAATGCATACCAAGATAACTGATGGTAAAACTTGTAAATCTTTGTCCAGATTAGGATAAAGAAAGGTGTTAAAAAAATCTTTTTTTACTATGCAACAGAATACCAAACAGAACACAGTTTATTCAGTTCTCAGAAAGTCTCATGTTAACTAATGTGACTTTTAGTTTTAGACTTTTAATGGTAATGCATGAAAGCACAAACTGGGGCAAGGCAGTGCAGATTTAAGCTTTATGGTTCATTCAGTTTGAAAAACGTATGTTCCAGAGCTTTTAACCATATATCATAGTCTTCATTAGCAGACAGTTTTCTCAGTTTTTGCGGATTTGTCAAAGAGTGCTCAGAACTGAGGAAAGTTTGAACATCTAGAGAGCAAATGAGGTCGTGTAACACAGTCGAAAGGTCCAGAATAAGCCAGCAAGTGTCCCTGGAGTCTTTTGTCGAGGTTTAACAGAGTTACCTGGTTTGAAATGATGCGAGCCGCTAGCTCATATCATCGAATTGATTTTCATTGAATCTTACGATCACAGTTGATTAGGGAAATGTAGATTATTAGAAGGCAAGTCAGTGCCTTTAAACAGGAAAGCACCAATGTCACATTTCTGATTATGGACTGTTGAATCTCTAAACGATATCCAGAATGAGGACTGAACTTTGCCTTACTGAAACCTGTGGAACTTTTTATTTGTAACTCCTAATTCCTAGCTGTGCTTTTAGTATTACTGAAGAACTTTTCCACTGACTTTCACACATGAGTTCAACACACCAGTTTATAATTCGAAACACATATCACATTTATAGAGGTGGGGAGGGGGGGGGGGGGTGGTCTTGTTCTTTTTAAGTTTGCAGTCATGCCTTTCTCATTTCATCAATTCCATTTAAACCAATTCTTTATGAATGTCTATAAAACACTGAAATTAAAAACGGTAACGATAATTAGGAATGAACAATAATCAGATTCAGAAGAGTTATAAGCAACCTGTGTTTAAAAAAATGTCAGAATCCTCCTTTAAAAGAAGAAAGGAGGTGATTAATGAGGGTAAGGATGTCGTCTGTATACTGTATTTTAGAGGTCAAATACTGTATTACTGGTGTTAATGTGTACATGGAAATGTACTTTGTTGATAAAACTTGACTGATCTTTCATACTTGACAGCATTTTTCTGCATTGTTAATTTAAAGGTATCACATCGCAAAAGAGAAAAAGGTTTCCGATTATTTTGGTAGGAATAATGTGCACTTTCCCAATATCATTTTGTGCGTGCGTGTGTGTGTGTGTGTGTGTGAGAGAGAGAGAGTGAGAGTGTGTCCAGTTTTACAGTGATATTTGGCTTTTCTGGTGCAACAAGGTTTGTCTCAAGGTTTGTTTCTTTTTTTTTCTTTTTCTTTTTTTTTAATGAAAATGATCCCAGAATATTGAAACCATTTTAAAAAATTTCTTCTTTTTAAAAAAATGTCGCCTCCACTGTATTTTCATTCTTTCCATCCAAAATTGGAATTTAATATATTTTGTAGGGGTTTCATCAATATTTTCCTGATGTAATCTTTCTTTGAAACTGCACATTTTCTGCAAAAAGCTTGACATTCGACACATCAATAAACCACTCTCCATTCAGTGACAGACACTGACATGTATGCGAGCCAGTATCTGGGGCAAATCTCATGAATAAGTGAACCTTCTGAGCTATTATGTGATAATTGCTTTGTTGCTACTGTTTCACTCGGACAAGTTTTAATAAAGTTTTATAATTTCATGTTGGCCTTCAAGCCTTTTCAATAGACATTGGTGCTATTCAATAAGGGAAAGTTGACATACCTTTGTCCTCCAATGTCATTACAAAGGTTTCTTTCTGGACGCCTTTTTTTTTGTGTGAAAACAAGTTGTTCTTTTTCCATGCCAACATTTTCAAACTTCACACTCACTGCTCTTTTCTGAAATTGTTTTGTCATCACCGGTTTTCATCAGCTCTGAGATCTGATGAAAAAAAATCTCTCAACAGGCAACTCGACATGGACAATGCAAGTCGACACACCCATCATTTCCATTTGATTATTTATTTCAGTTTTACAAGTTGTCGTGTTGTGAGGAATAACGCATTTTCAAACCTCCAAAGTTATTCTAAGCACAAAATATACATGAGGTAATGAAATTAGGATCTTTCACACACACACAAAAAAAAAAACCAACTCAAGGGCCCACAATGTATACCTCAACGACTGTTCACTATGCATCGTCGAGCTGCAGCAAAGACATTCTGAACTAGTTTAATGGTGCGATAACTTCTAACAACATGTCTTACTTGACATAACACTGTCACGGTGTCATTGGATGTGTTTCATGTCAAATAAAAAAAAAAAAAAGCTTTGTCAAAGTATCTTGTCTTTTTTTTCTCCTCCTGTCAACCAAAACACTTCTCTGGAAGCTTCAGGTATCAGCTCCTGCATTAAAGAGAAATAGCATCTTCCCTCCACCAGGTGTCACTATGTCTAAATGAAACATGCTCCTGTAATGATGTCATCAGTTTGTCAGGCTCTGATTTGAGCACATCTACCTGCTGTTTACAAGTTCCTACAAATACATACATATGTATTTCCACTTGTCACTTCATAATTGAAACAATGATGCCAATAAATGTTTTGTTAACTGGTCAACAGATTTTTAAAAGCCTTTAAGGGCCATACCACTTATTTTGCTTGTGTTACACTTATTACTCCCATTTAAACAAGCTTGAATTGTGCGTTTTGTTGACAATTAATTTGAAAGGTCTGTGCAGTTTTCCTCTGCAACTGTGGTGTGACTGACACTAATAATGCAGACTTAATGTTCATTGTGATGGAGCGTCAAGTTTCTGACATTGAATTTTCATGCCATTATGGTTTCCCCAAATGATGGCGCCACATACATCATAAAATCTAAAAACTACAGCATGCATGTGACAATTTCCAGAAAGTGTACATAATTTGTAGTTAAGGAACTGAAACTGGCAGCAACACTGGTAATATGACACCACTTTTTTTATGAGGCTTCTTTTATGAAGTGGTTCTAAGTTGTAATAAATGGCTTTATCACTGGTTACCAAATAATCCATCAATAAAATCACATTTTGGGTTTCAAGGTTGTGAAATAAATGCTCATAGGTTTCTCATTTATTATCCATTCAGTTTGCAATTCTAATGTTAATAAGTTGTTTTTGGTCAACCTTTCCCAGAAGGTAAAGGGTCTAATGATCTATTGGAGCGCTCTTCCTGATGTCATGCTGGAGTACAACAAACATCAGCTGAATGTTCAAAACTTGCAACCTGAAAGTTGTACTTATTAACCAAGCAGAAACAATGTTTGAGTAAATAATTTATTACCCACCAAAGCAATTAGTTCAAACTTACAAACCCTTTATATTGCATGCTTTATAAGAGAGTGTAATATTATGCAATATAAATGTAAATGTTAACTGCCCTATGAGTAAATATAGTTTTTGGAAATTGGTGAAAGTATAAACCTTAATTTTGAACATATTGTTTCCTGAACACTGCAGGAATTACACACAGCTTTTAATGCTCAGGGTAAAGGTCCTTAAATAATTATTACAGCACTTGAATTTATTGGCTGACGATAAAATTTAAGACATTCTTTCCTGTGGAGTTGAGATTTAAACTAAAACGTGACCTATATCTCTACTACACAGCAGGCTATTCCACTATCTAGAGGCTACAAATCTCAGCATTTGTACAATGTACAGCTCAAAGATTACTAACATTCCTTCAAGACTTAAGTTATTAGTCTCAGTATGATTGATTAAGAGTAGAACACTCAAAAATATGCTTCATCTGGACTGTGAGTGGTTCATTGAGTGTGATTGACAGTGGCATCTCCTTGGTAACATCAATCTGATTGACATCACTAGAGGAGCAGCTTTTGTTGTATTTTTACACTGCAGTATTGATACTTGCTGCTCTAATTGTTCTGTATTCCTGTAATGTCCTGTATTCATGTCATGTTCTTCATACTGGTTGAGAAAAATGAATCAGCATGACCTTTCAGCATGACCTGGAAGCTTTGATAGACTCACTGACCCAGTGATGTTAAAGCTAAAAAAACAAAACATAAACATTGACAAAGTGGTGATGAGTTAGGGGAACATATCACTAATCCAGGTGACGACACGTAAAATCAAGACATGCAACATTCAAACAGTCCGATGTACAGCGGTGAGCGGTGATGTTTATTGATGATTCAGCAGCATCAGAGCAGCACTGAGCAGAGCTGAGCTGAGTCTGATGTTCAGTCTGTGTGCAGCGGACTCTGCCTGGCTCGTCTCCAGCCAGCCTGAAAACCTGCTTGTTCGAGCGTACACCCCCGGCCTGTGAGGAAGTCCACAGTCATCCCCAAAACTTGTCACTCCGACCACATAGAAGCTCTCCTCATCCTCGCTGTAGCACTGCAGAGGACCCCCACTGTCACCCTGAGACACACACATAAACAAATAGCCTTCTTATTGAAATGAAACCTGTGGCCTGCACGCACAAAACGTACAAATATGATCACCTGACAAGCATCAGCCGCTCCGCTCTCCAGTCCTGCACAGATCATGTTTTCAGTGATGAGGCCGTTATACCAGCTCATCAGGTTACATGTTCTCCTGTCGATGAGCTCCACCTCGGCTTCCTGCAATCTGTTCATCATCCTGCCTACAATAAACAGTCCATAATAATATCACTTATCATAACTAATTATTTATGAATGGGACATGCATTAATACTTAATTATTAATGCAGATTAGCTACAAGCTTTTTAACTTTAAGTATTTAAAAACACAAGAGGAAAATAAAACAGAATACAGTTAAATATTACATTAAGTTTGCACATATAAAAAATGTGTATATGTATAGATTCTATTTATATGTGTACTAAATATGTAACTGTACATTGTAAATATAATATAGTTCTCCCTTTTATCTCTATGTTTGTATACTTTGTTCTATTTTACTGCCTGTTTTATTCTATTCTAATTTGAAATCTATTGATATTTATTAATACATTTTTTGTGTGTGTAATGAGGAGAGGCCTAGGCTGCATTTCACTGTGCAATCCTGTGTTGTATAAAATAAAACTGAACCTTGAACCTTGAAATAAAATAAAATATGAATGGTCACAAAAAACTGAGACATACAAGAAATGCAGTTACTGTGCAGAAATAATAAGTTGATAAGTTTCCCCACAACTAATTCATAAAAGATAAGTGCATGAATAAAAATGTATTGGTTTTGTCTTTGCACAAATTACCCACTCACATGTTTGTTTGTTTGTTTGTTTGTGTTCAGCAGAAGTTGGCATTGCAGCTCTGCAAAATGTCAATAAATTATTAATCAACCATTAATACACACTTGATAAAAGGTTCCTGGGTGAAGTGTGTTCATTAAATATATGCCTTTGCTTTAACTTGACCTTATAATTATGGTAACTGCCACAATATTGTTCTTTATTTGTATTTTTTGTGCTTTTCTAGTCGACTGTAGAGGAGCAAACGTTTCTGACCAGACAAGACCGGACTCTTGACCAGCTCGTCCTTGAAAAAGATATTTTTAATTTCATTTTCAGGTTAAGTGAAGGTTAATGTGTCATATAGTAAAGTGGTACCTTCCCCCTCAACAGGGAGTCGGAGTCAGTCAGAGAAGCCGGCAGGGATTCAATGTCAAGTACTCTCAAAATGAAAGGTCATCATCCTGCCTTTCATTATAATCCTTCAGAATCAGTGAATTCTTTACACCAACCTTTGTAGAAGGTGCTTCCCCATCCTGTGATGAAACAGTGGCTGAAGTTGAGGATGAACTCGTGCGTCATGTTAAGAGGAGTGCAGATGGGCTGAACCTGGTCAGTGAATTTAAGAGGAGAGCTGAGGAGCAGAAGTGTCATGTCGTTGTCAGACGTGACGTGGTTGTAGTTCTCATGCATTTTGACCTTCCTGATGGAGCGGATCTGTGCATTTTTTCCCGGAGCAGATAACACACCATGTCCTGCCACCACGTACAAATAAGCTCTGCTGATTCTTCTGGACACAAAACAGACATAATATGATGTTTAATGACTCTGACTCACCAATATTTTGTTACTTACCCACTATCAGTCACCAACCCTTTATTTCTTTATAATCACAGGCCACTAACTTACTCTACTCCTTCCTAAATAGTGCACAAAGGTTGAGCTAAATCAACTGATGATTGACTGTCTTTAACATTTTTATGATATATCTATACAAATATACACACGTACACACTCTGTAAGACTCACACTGAGAGAAGGCGATAACAACAATCATGAAGACTTGTGGAGAAAGTAAAAGTAAATAAATCACTGCATTTCTGTGTCATAGTCACAGCTGGATTCATGGAGTTATACATCATTGGACTAGCAGGTGCAGGTCAGTCACATGACTTTGGTGTGTAAATTATACTCACCTGTATTTGTGGAAGCAGTGTGCGGCCGTGAGCACCCAGAGACTGTTGAGGATTGTCCCCCCACAGTGATGCCTGAACATGTGCCGGATGCTGACCTGCCAGGGCCACGCGCCCTCAGGAGCCTCCCGGCCCCCCACTATCCGAGATGTACCTGGAGGGCCGACCAGGGGCCGCTGCCCACAACCTCAGAGACACAATCAAAAGAAGTTTTAATGTAATTTTAAAATGACATCTCCACTGCTGAGGGGTATAATCTATCTATGTTAGATATTTAATGTCATTCATGTTTTGGTAAGAATACTCTGAGATGATAAGGCTAAAGTTGCCAATCAACAGGAAATCATTTTTCAGTGTTGATGTTGTGCTGATAATTTAAAATTGTGCATGTTTTTATTGTGTATGTACAGATGTGTGCCAACACTGCAAACAAATTTATTTCTGAGATCATAAAGGGTAATCAATCGAGGTACGCAGTTGGTCGAGTGGTTAGAGCACAGCCAACCCCGGTTTGAATCCCGGCCACATGTCACACCCGCCTCTATTTCTCCCATGTCTCCTGTCTGTGTACTGCTAAAATGGTGTCTATGCCAGACAAAATCTTAAAAAAAACAAAAAAGGTAATCAATCAATCAATCAATCAATCAATCAATTGTGCTTCTCAGATTTTTCCCTATATTTCTCTGTTTTAGGTCTTTGTAAATTGAATATCTCTGGATCTTAAACTGCTGACAAAATAAATAATCTGAAGATGACATTTAACAAAGAACTGAAAACAATAGTAGGGTTGAAGCACTGCTCTAAATATTTAGAAAACAAGATGAATTTTCTGTTTGTTAAAGCAACACTATGTGATGTTTGCTGATTAGTAGCCACAATTGACACACAGAGCAAAAGGATGAAGTAAAAAAACACTCATTTAGAACTTTTGTAAGAAGGCAAATTAGAAAAATTGGGGGAATACAGCAGAAACCCAATAATACCGTTACCATTACCGCCCTCTTCTGCTTATCCGTGGGTCGGGTCGCGGGGGCAGCAGCCTAAGCAGGGAAGCCCAGACTTCCCTCTCTCCAGGCACTTTGTCCAGCTCTTCCCAGGGGATCCTGAGGCATTCCCAGGCCAGCCGAGAGACATAATCTCTCCAGCGTGTCCTGGGTCTTCCCCGGGGTCTCCTGCCGGTGGGACGTGAGCTGAACACCTCACCAGGGAGGTGTCTGGGTGGCATCATAATTAGATGCCCGAGCCACCTCATCTGGCTCCTCTCAACGCGGAGGAGCAGCGGGTCTACTCCGAGCTCCTCCCGGATGACAGAGCTTCTCACCCTATCTCTAAGGGAGAGCCCAGCCACACTATGGAGGAAACGCATTTCGGCCGTTTGTACCAGCGATCTTGTTCTTTCGGTCACTACCCAAAGCTCATGACCATAGGTGAGGGTAGGAACGAAGATCGACTGGTAAATCGAGAGCTTCGCCTTTCGGCTCAGCTCTCTCTTCACCACGACGGATCTTCACCCGCCTGCTGATCTCACGCTCCATCCTTCCCTCACTCGTGAACAAGACCCCGAGGTATTTGAACTCCTCCACTTGGGGCAGGATCTCATCCCCGACCCAGAGAGTGCACTCCACCCTTTTCCGGTTGAGGACCATGGACTCGGATTTGGAGGTGCTGATTCTCATCCCGGCCGCTTCACACTTGGCTGCAAACCGATCCAGTGAGAGTTGGAGGTCACGGTCTGATGAAGCCAACAGGACCACATCATCCGCAAAAAGCAGTGACCCAATCCTGAGGTCACCAAACCGGACTGCCTCCGGTCCCACAGGCCAAAAAGGCCCTATAGGACTCCTTCTTCAGCTTGACGGCATCCCTCACTGCCGGTGTCCACCAGTGGGTTCGGGGATTGCCGCCACGGCAGGCACCGACCACCTTATGGCCACCTTAACAATGGAGGCACGGAACATGGCCCACTCAGACTCAATGCCCCCCGCCTCCCCCGGTACATGGTCGAAGCTCTCCTGGAGGTGGGAGTTGAAACTCTCTCTGACAGGAGACTCTGCCAGACGTTCCCAGCAGACCCTCACAATACATTTAGGTCTGCAAGGTCTGACCAGCATCCTCCCCCACCATCATAGCCAACTCACCACCAGGTGGTGATCAGTTGACAGCTCCGCCCCTCTCTTCACCCGAGTGTCCAAGACATGTGGCCGCAAGTCCGACGAGATGACTACAAAGTCAATCATCGAACTGCGGCCTAGGGTATCCTGGTGCAAAGTGCACATATGGACACCCTTATACTTGAACATGGTGTTTGTTATGGAAAATCTGTGACGAGTAAAGAAGTCCAATAACAGAACACTCCAGCACCCCCAAGGAGTCCAAGAAGGGTGGATACTCTGAGCTGCTGTTTGGACCATAGGCAAAAACAACAGTCAGGATCCGTCCCCCCACCCGAAGGCGGAGGGAGGCTACCCTCTTGTCTACCAGGGTAAACTCCAACAATCAGGCACCAAACCGGGGGGCAATAAGTATTGCCACCCCTGCCCGGCGCCTCTCACCAGTGGCAACTCCAGAGTGGAGGAGAGTCCAACCCCTCTCGAGAAGACTGGTTCCAGAGCCCTTGCTGTGCGTCGAGGTGAAGCCGACTATATCTAGCCGGAACTTCTCAACCTCGTGCACCAGCTCAGGCTCCTTCCCCACCAGAGAAGTGACGTTCCACGTCCCTAGAGCTAGCTTCTGCAGCTGAGGGTCGGACCGCCAAGGTCCCCGCCTTCGGCTGCCGCCCAGCTCACAGGGCACCCGACCCCTGTGGCCCCTCCCACGGATGGTAATTCTGTGGGAGCAGGGCTGTGCCCGACCACCAGGCGCTCGCCACCGAGCCCCACCCCCAGGCCTGGCTCCAGGGGGGGGGCCCCGGTGACGCACGTCCGGGTGAGGGACACGGAAAACCATTTGTTTTGTTCATCATTAGGGTCTTCTGAGCTACCCTTTGTATGGCCTCTCCCCCCGGACCTGTTTGCCATGGGAGACCCTACCAGGGGCATAAAAGCCCCCGACAACTGAGGTCCTGGGGTCATTGGGACACGCAAAACCCCTCCACCACGATAAGGTAGTAGCTCAGGGAGGGGAAACCCAATAATGATGGTGAAAATACTGACACAGCCACACTGGTAAATTTTCATGGGAGGTGTAGTTTTTTGAATGATAACAGATTAATCTTTTAGTTAACCCCAGGGACATGTTTCACTGTTTCAGAAAGGCATATTAAAAAATGAAATGCTGAATGAGAGATTACATTGTGTTACAGTCACAGTGGCAAGTCAGGAGATGACATCAGGTCTTTGGCTCTTGGTAACCGCAATAATTAAAAGTACAAAGAAGTCTCTCATTTCAGTACAGTGTGTTTACTAAAACCCTTCGAATGGCCATTGGTTATGCCAAAACAAAGCGTAAAACCAACACTCGACTGACTCTAATGTCAGTTAAACAATATCTAGGGTTTGTTCAAATTAATTAAACACCAAAAGCTCCTGGTCAGACCAGATCAAGTGTGGCTACAGATGCAAAACTCTTCAGTGAATTGAACTGAGAGAGCATGTTTTATTACTCGTTAATTCATGTTTTTATTAGTGGTAGAAAGAGATATTACAGTAATGTGGGACAATTTTTGCAACTGGCACATCAGCAAAATATTTTGATAGGAAGCAACATTAAAGGTAGAATATGTAGAATGAGCAGAACAACGCCATCTAATGTCTCGAGATCGTAGTCGCAACAACCAAAAAGTAATTCCAGCAGTCGGGTTGCCAGGTCCGGTGCCAGATTTTATTTTAGCTCTAACTCTGTAAATATTCCACTTTATCCACATGTCTAACCTTTTTAGGCGAGAAAGTAGCCCTTTAGATCCACAATGTGACGCTAATTTGTCCAAATAACATCTGCTTAAAGTTTTGTTCCTGCGAATTCGGAGCCACTCAAGTTAGCCGTAGCGAGTAACGCACTTCCGGTCATTTTCACGAAATAAAACACCCGTTGCCTTTTATTATTAAGAAAACCATAACGATAGAGTTGGTGCTTTTATTTTGAAAACAGGAAGCGAACATACCCTCGCTGTAACTGACTTGAAACCACCGAGGTACATTACATTATAACGCCAGTGGGAGTAGCAGCAATGTCTCTGCATGTACTGCCTAATCCTAAACACCGATTGGCTTGTGTGTGGTGTCGTCAGAAGCAGATGCTCACGGTCGTAAACATCTAGTCACGTGTAGTCTGAGATGGACGCGCAGGTCAGGAAATGACGTAAACGGACCGTATATGGTTTGTTATTTGTGTTATTACATTACGTGTTGGACTAAATACATGGACATATTGAGGAAAAATTCCGGTTTTATGAAAACGGATTTCATATTTCACAAGAATGGATACTTGGCGAGCTGTACAGAAAGTCCTGAGTCATAAGATGATCGTTGTGGATAAAGGGAAGACTTTGAAGGTATGTAGGCATTATAGCTTTTCTCACTTAGCTGAGTGGCTAGCCGAGCTAATCAGTAATACTATTACGGCTGTGAGCAACCATATAAGTCGTGAGTGGTCTTGAATGAATCAGAACAATCTAAGCTTTCCAACAATGTACGGCATGAGTATATGTTTAAGGGTTGGTGTTTAAAACATTCAGAAGACCGTGTGGCTACCTCCTAACATCCGTCCTGTCCCGTGAACGGAACAGCGTGCGTTAAGAGGTTAATGATCAAATATCAAAATCCGAATAGCGTCAGAAAGTCAACCCACTCTCCACATTTCCATTGCTACCGTTTTGATACTTCATGGTACACAAACAAATAGCATCTCATATGAAAGCTAAGACCCTGGCGAGTTCAACAGTACCACTATTATTGCGCTAAAAACTCAGTGAACCAGCAGCATACAAAGGTAAACAACCACTTATTTACAGTGACTAACAGATATTCTGTCTTACCTTCGAAGTTTTGTGATGAAAAGTTGTACTTAAGAGCAAAAAACGCTGGTTTTAGTGAGTCCAACACGGCCGTGTTTGTTTACAACTCCATTTCACCCAGTGCCTGCCTATTGTACTAGCACCGGAACAACAGACAACCCTGGCAACCCGCAATTCCGGCCGTTAATTGGCTGGTACAATGTACACAGAACGTGTCAGAACGTCATTGTCGAACCCGTCAAAAAATTTTTAAAATATTAATTCAGACTAATTATTTTTTTTTTATGGAAAAGCAATACTTTCATTCTGTACCCCTCAAAACGCCCCGTGGCTGTATTATTTAAAAAAATATATAGCTTTTAATAAATATTCTACATATTCAACTTTTAACTTTGGACTTCACAGCAAGTACTTCCTGTTGGAAGATTACATCACCCCAATCTGTGTGTGTGTGCATGTGTGTGCATGTGTGTAGTCATGTGACACTCACCAACGTAATACTAATCATTAGCAATTAATTGAAAAGAAGATAGATGCAGTTGACCCTTGGTGTCCCACATGGCAGTGTCCCACATTACACTAATTCACCCTGTTTGAGTTATTTCTTCTTTCAAAAGTCAGTCTACATAGTGACACTTAAGTATTAGATATTTGTCTGAAAAAATAATTTGACAAAAGGTTGGCTATTTTAAAGACTTCTGCAAGCAAACATTTGTCATTTATATGGATATGGCCAATGTGACAACTACACTAACAGTATATACATTTGCATACAGGATGAACCAAACTCCGTGAGCTCACAACTAAAGCACATTACTGTAACTGATACCCTTTAAAAGTAGCAGAATATTTAATCAAAAAGTAAAAAGAGTCATCAATTTACTCAAAAACACAAAAGGTTACATGCCCTCAGTTCTTCTCACCCTGGTGCTGATTTGACCCACTGTCCTGTGCTGAAGTCACTGCCGTCCAACACAGAGAGCTCACAAACAGCAGCAGAGCATTAAAGTCCATTTACTGGTCACATTAAAGAGCAGAGTGCGGGAGGAGGGCAGTAGACTATAAATGAAACTAGCCTACCTAAAGAGAAGATCGTAAAGTATTACGGTACTGTTTCGTAGGCAGGGGGACACCTGGAAGAGTAGCTGTTGCCTTGGTAACAACTAATGGGATACCAACTGATTGGAATCAAAATAAACAATGAAACATATATTTTTAGGTGGATGTAAAAAAAAAAAAAAAAAAAAAAAAAAAAAGTGAGAGAGATGTTGTTGCAAACTACACGTGGAGTTAATAATGTTGCATATTTTACATATATTTATAGTATTTAAGGCTTGAATCTATAAATGTTTCTGTCTCTCAGTCGTGCAGTGGCCTTCTGGAAGCTGCCAGTACATTCCTGCACTATCCACTCAACACACAGTGAGTCTGTGCGTTTTGTCGGATAAACCTTGTGCATGTTTTTTTTTCTGTTCACAATCTCATCTCTGACCACACACACATGGGAGGGGGGTTCAGAGGCTGCAGGCCTAAATGACCTTTAGGATTTCACGAAACGCACTTGCCGACACTCCCTTACATTCTGCTGAGAGTCATCAATTATGCAGGGAAACTGCTCGCACTGAGGGGGAAGATAGCAGCAACAATATGGCGACAACCGCAGTTTCTCCCCAATCTTTCCCACATCTGCAGTCCTGTGCCGGCTTTCGGGATTCATTGTAAGGCTTACAAAGTGAGTATCCTTCGTTGTTAATCGCTAGAGAAAAGACAGCATATGTTTGGAGGTGAAGGTAGATTTTCTCTCTGTCGGTATCCTTGCGTAAATGTCGCAGAGCCGCACACTGCCCCGCATCTTGTGTTTTTTTTTCCTTTTTTTGGGGAGGGGGGGTGGATGGGGGTGTCTGCATTTGCTGAGCATCTATCGGCTGGACCAGAGCAGGAGAGGAAAACACATATTTATAAATCAGTTGATCTCGATCTTGAGGTATTTATCGGATTAACCGTTTCGTCGAGCATCCGAAGCATTGATTACACTTTTGGCGAGAGAGAAAAAAAAATGGCTCGTACAGGCTTCAGGTAGAGCGCCGTCTGGCCGCCTCCAAAAAAGCTAAAAATGTAAAGATTATTCTTATTTTGCTGTCACAATTTTTTGGCTTTTTAAACTCTCCGGACTACAGGATGATACATTTCATACACCAAAAGGCTTCGACAAAGGGGATGATGCTATGTGAGTAGCCCGGTCCTCCTTCAATCAGCTATAGCCGAGAAATGTATTTCTCTCCAGGTGATTTTTTTTTTGGTGTGGCAGCATCGTAACTGTTCTCTTATGGTGTTATTGTTGTCAGTTTAATCTCATGTCGCTGTCTGTGTGTGGGTTTAAAGCTTCTGTCTAGCTTCATACTATATTTTTGCACAGATAGAGCCCTTATTGATTTGGCAGTCGACATGGCTTCACGGGTGTGGTGCAGATCCTTCAAGGCAACGCGCAAAAACGCACAGAATATCCCGAAGAAAAAAAAAAATCTATCGTTTGTGGGTGCGTTTCGCTGAATAACAAAGATGACTTTTATTCATTTTGATAAATCGACATCACACTTGCGACTTGTGACTTCAAATAACTAAAAATACACGGTTGGGTTTACCACAGCGTGACATTTTCGACATACAAACCACCCACTGCAGCAATGTTGCTTTGGCCAATTTGGTCATAGCGGGCCACTTCTCTGCGCATTCTAACCTCCAGCTTCTCTGTGTGAGGTTGAGCAGGACTTGACTATTCAATGAAATATGTTAGAGAAATGCACGTAATGGCGTCTCCAGGCCCTCCTTTCTTAATGAACAGCTTTAGTAAACAAGAGTCCGTGTCTCACTGCGTCTGAATTTGGGATAATGGGGTGAGAAAATGCCAAAACGTGCCTGTTTTCTTTGTGGGAATAGATTGCATTACAAAACTTAAATGCAAGCAATATGCAACCCAGCAGGGTGAGACACAACAAGACGAGTGTTGTCATCATGGCTTGATAACATTGAAAATTGAAGGATAAACTGACGGCCTACAAGCGTCGAGAGGGGAGCTCAATAAGAGGGCCGGGTGTAGGGCAAAACGGGTCTTCGGGCGGATCGGTTATGATCCCCCCCAACCCCCCCATGCATGCATTCATTCGTGTGTGTGTGTCTGCGTGAATACGTGCGTGCCCGCTCGTGTGGTGCTGAAGCGGACAGCGCCAGCAGAGCAGCAGAAGGCTCAATGACTGTGAGGTTCCGGGTCCATTTTAAAACGTCTTGGCACACAGGATGCATGTTTTCATGTATGTTGTTCCTCCACCCTCCTTTTTTTCCTCATATCAAGACAGCTAAGTTGTGTGTTTGCTGTGTGATATCAGCTTTACACGTTGAGCATTTTTAATTAGACTGTGTTATGCAAGAGAGAGGAGCATGGAAGTGACAGGCCCTGGAATTCAGATATGGCTGTTTCAATTTGTTTGGGCTGCATCCACCTTTCCATCCATCATAATATATAACACTATCCATCCATGATTGGGAAGGAGGTGTCATAATTCTGAAAATATACCAAAGAAATGAAATGATTACAGTCATTTTCCATCTGAAAGCACTGAAGGTCTGAGTTCAGGTGTGGCTGTGTTTCCTGTGAACCTGTCTCCTCCTCTCAGCAGCCCCCTTTTTCCTTCAGCTCTGCCTCACATTAGTACGTTGACCCTGAAATGTCCTGCAGCTTGAACAGTTGTCATGTAACCATCATACCCTTTTACATTTAAATGTGTTGGCAAAAGGCCCTACAGAGTCAGGCAGACATTAACAGCGTTTCCACAGCTGTTCAAAAAATCATAAGGAGTAAAACCCTGAAAGGTGTCTGTTGTGTTGGCTGCAACAAAGCGTGACAGTAAGAGATCACACTTAGTCACACTTTTATGTTGTGGTTGCCTGAACAATGACACCAGGCATAACTGACAATCTCTCAGACAGGTAAATGACATTAAGTTAGCTAATTATATCTTGAGATCATGACCACAAAATATTTATAAAAGAAGGAAATATTGCAACAAGCAATGTAGCAACATTAAATAAACATTTCACATATTAAGTGATGAATTCGACAAATATCGCAGTGGTACAGTTATAACCTTATATTATGTGATTATTATGTGATATCATGATTTTATGAATCATGTATTACCAGATGTTACTTCCTTTTCGGATATTGAAAACACTGAGCATGAAAACACGTATGCATGCATATTTTGGGAAACGTAATATCAGTTCACCTTTGACACCTTAAGGCCATGACTTCAGTCTCATCTTAAACAGTAGACTCTTTATTTATATTAAGCAGAGACTGATGGAGGTTTATTAGTTATTGAGTTATTCGTCCGTTAGTTTGGTTTTCTCTATCATTGTTCTGCTCTGGTGGTGTTAAAGGATCATTGGGTGGTAGAGACTACCTCTCAGCCTTAAAGGGATATTTCATGTTGCTTTTAGTCTTTGTCTCTGTAAATTAATGAGCATTCAGTTGATAAGATGTGATTTACATAGTAGTTTACTGACTTAGAAAATAATACCTGTATGTAAGAAATTAAAGATAAATTGTATTGTTGATATAGAGTGAGCGAATATTATGAATCTTTTCACATCAACAGTAGGTGTTGGAAACAACTGAAATATAAACTTTCCTGCATCTCATTGGCTGGTGAACTCCTCCTCTGCTTGATGGGTCAAATGTAGTGTAGATCACATCATCATGTTGTGCCCTGTTTCTGTTACAGTCTGGGTGTCTCCTGGTTGTAGTGTTCTGCTTTTGGGCTGTTGTGTATGAACAGTTCTTTCCCAAACAGTGGTAGTGTTTTCTTTTCTCTCTTTTTTTTTTTTTTTTTTTTTTTTAAATATTAATTTTAATCAAGAAAATATGGTGACTAAATAATCTGGCAAGGATGTAACATTAAGGCAGCCATTTTTCTAGTATGCCATGTCACTTGTGGCCATTTTTCTACTCTAGTTCTGCATTTTCTCTACCTTTAACTCATATTTCCGTTTTTGCAGGGCTTCATAATTAAACCTTCAAATGTGTGTTTGTGTGCACACATCCATGCATCTGTCTGTTTTTATGTGCAGTTAAACATTCTATCACTTGTTTTAAATCTCATCTTAATATCAGGAAAGATTTTAGGATTATTGCTGAGAAGTCAAGATGTTCACATGCTCAACATACCACATGTGAACACTTAAGAAGACAAGTATATTTTATTGGTTTGGTTTACCTTTCTTCTTCTGTGTCCTTTCTGCAGAGCTACTACTGTGGATGGTACAAACCTAAAGACTAAGTAGTTGCAGGATGAAAACATGGCTGCACCCCTTATACCGCCAGGACCTGATAGCTTCAAGAAGTTCACTTTGGAATCTTTGGCGGAGCTTGAGCTGCGCATCACAGAGGAGAAGAACAAGAAGCCACCCAAGCAGGATAGCAGCTACCGCGATGATGATGACGAGAACAAACCCAAGCCCAACAGCGACCTGGAGGCTGGGAAGAGTCTGCCCTACATATACGGGGACCCCCCTTCTGGAATGGTGGCGGTACCATTGGAGGACCTGGACCCATACTACCTGAATTCTCAGAAAGTGAGTTTACAAAGAGCTGAAATACATACATACACACATAGGCTTAATGATGTTGATGATGATCAGCTTACATTCACTACAGCTGTTCAAACAAAAGGATGTTTCTGACTATGGTTGGGTATCAAACCTCAATACTTTACTGACCAAAATGTGTCTGTCATATCTAAAGAGCATCATAATCTGGCAATCTTATTGACACAAGTCTTATAAAAATTCAAATGATACCCAGCCGTATTTACAGATGGTATTTGTCCCTTTACCTCATGTGTCCAAAATGATAACTGCATATTGTCCCAAACAGCACTAATATTGTAATCACATCACATTGCATCACTGGCCTGCTTTCATGGTGTGGAGGTGCAGCTTTTGAGATTTGGAAATCTTTGTGATTATTTAATATATACATTATTTAATTTCAAAGAACAAACTCATTTTCTTGTGCTACTTTTGAATCAGTAGTAGTAGTTCTGGTGATTTTGTTTCTTCCTAATTGATCAGCAGACATGTTGCCTTTGATGCTGAGACCAGTAGACAGGTTTTGTGGTGTATCAGTGAAGCTCAAACATCCATATTAATATTTTACATAATGGTCAGTAGGTGATGTCATGGTGAATCATCTTACACAGGAAACGTCCTAACAAAGCAGATACGTTTTATGATAGTTGGCTTCCAGGTCTGCTGTGTTTACAGTTATTTTAATTTGATGATAGGATGCAGAATGTAATTATGTTTTCCTCCTCAAAGACCATTGGGGAGTGTGAGAGTTGAGCACTCGAGCTGTTGAGTGGGCTGTTGCTGTATCTCCGATGTGCTCACAGGGCTTTGGGGAAAAGGTCAGAAGCAGTAACTGTTTAAAGGCTGTTGTTCCACATGACAGACTTTCCTAATTGTTCAAAAATTAATCTATGGCAGGAGAGAAAAGCAGTGGCAGCAGCAGGCTGGGAGGACTCTGGTTCTCCTAAAGGAGACACGTCTCTCCGGGGTTCCTGTCATGTCTTACGCTCAGTGTGAGGACAGCCGGGTGACCTTGAAAGTCTCCATAAATCCCCATAATGTGTACCTGTCAACAAAAACTATAAAAGGAGTCAGTATTCCTTTTACATGGCTCTTATTGGACCAATCGGCCTCTGAATAAAACATGGTAACTTCAGGTACTGATAGAGGCTGAAATGAAAGCTGAGGAAAGTTCAAAACTTCTGCGATATTTGCAGCCATTTGGAGCTGTTCATGCATTGTAGTACTGCGTGTTTAATGTAAACCTGTTCTATACTAAGCAAGAATTCTTAATCATAAAATGGCTGTCCTTCCCTTGAGTATTAATCGAGATGCAAAGTGTACAGAGGCCAGTTAAAAGCTAAACAGGGCTGAGCAGCGTGGCTCAAATTTTCTGTTGTCTATTTTTAAACAAAGCATTACATAACAAAATTGGTATTTTTGTTCAAAATGGTCACTGCCAATCACATATTATTTTAAATAATGCTGCATTTTTGACAAGACTGGTATATAACACTGTTAACCAGTTCACATAATATAATGTTTGATCTTTCTTATTAGCTGACTGGATTTGTCCAGATTGTGTGTGTGTGTGCACACAGTATCTGTCAGTGCAGTCCTCTCTTTCCATCTGTCTCTGTCTCTGTCTCATACCTCATTCCTGTCTTTACACTGTGCACAGTGACTGTTATGTAACGCACCAGTCCAGTGCACAAGAAGGAGACACAATTCACATGACACATGACAAACCTAATCAGTGATATGTAGGATTGTTGATAAGTTCACTCATTAACACACTGCTCACTAGTGTGTGTTTCCACACAGGTCAATGTGTTACTGTCACAGGTGCATGTGAATCCTGCGAGCTTCTTTGTGCTTCTTGTGTTTTGCTTCTTGTCTCTGCACCCGCCTCTACCAGCAGCCCTGTCAGCTCTCGACTTCAGGAAAATCTAATTATGGCTCTCGATCTAGTCTCGTTCTAATGCCAAAGGGAGACAATGCTGCTTTGGTTCTGGCAGCCTGAGCTGCTGTGACGTCAGATCAGGTGGTGACCTTGATGGAAGAACGTTGCTCTGTATGTCATTGTCACTGAGAGGGGTAGCAGGCCAGCTCTGGATACGTCTCTCACAGGGAGGGAGGGGGAGAAATAATCATAAATGAAGGGCTGTTCATCTTCTTCGTCACAAATCTTTGGTTGTGGCTCTTTTAGACTGTGTCATAGCTGGGCCACAGGGCTGGCAGGCTGGCTGGGTGATGACGCAGCATCCAGTCCTCCCCGCCTAGTCGGTGACCAGAGCAGGGCTGTGCCATGCTGAGCTGAGCCAGGCCAGGTCGACCTCAGTGTCAAAGTAGAAGGCCAGGGACACAGATCATTTTCAAGGAGAAAGGAGAGAGAGAGAGAGAGAGGGAGGGAGAGATGATATGAGGACAGGGATGAAATGGACAACATGTGCAAGGATGCATGAGTACACTTCTGCTCTCCTTCCAGCCCAGCTCACTGAAATGTGTTTTACTGGGGAAGCTGCAAAAATCAAGTCTTTTTTCTTGGAAATACAATAGAGCCGAATACGTTCCCCATGTCACCCCTTTTTAAATTGTTGAAGAATTCATTCACAGTGTGTGCACATCTGTCCTCAATTGCACAGGGAATAGATGAATATTTACAGTCATATTATCCCAAAAGACAGATAGCACAGATGCAACACGATGTAAGGTACATTTAATCTTATGAACATGAAATGAAATATAGACTACAGTGTAAGGAACATGATTCTAGATTGTCTGTACATTCAGAGAAAATCTTTTTTATATATTTAATATTTTTTTGGACCTTGAAATGTCAGGAAAGGGGAAAAGGCATGATGCTGAATATCTGAGCAGGTTAGCACCTAGCATGGCAGCTGCCCCTATGCCATTCATGTATGAATATGTGTGTGTGTGTGTGTGTGTGTGTCAGTGTGTGAATGTGAGGCTATCAGGATAAAGGCGCCATAAAATGCAGTCCATATACCATTAACCATAAGGGTTGATAGAAGGGGGCTCGTTGAATGGCTGCTGTGGCCCTCCTGGACCAGATGCTGCAGCAATGCCTGATGGCTAGAGCTTCAGTGTGGAAGCAGCCCTCTCTTCTCGTCTCCTGCCCATCCCCCTCCCTTGCTAGTCTTCATCTTCTGCCCAGCTCCTTCGCTATGGCTCTCTCTGCCCTGCTTCTCCTCAGCCTGCTGCTGCTACAGTTGCTGCCTGCCTGCCTGCTTCACTCACTCTCCCTCTCCCCCATTTTCTGCCTTTCCTCTGCCTCGTTCTTCTCTTTGCTCAGCGCTAGATTATGAAATTTTCAGTAGCTTTGTCATGCATTAGGGAAAAAGACTACATATATAGTGGTTGTGTGTGCGTGTCACAGTGTTGGTTTCTCAATCTAGAGCTTTTTGCAGGCTGGTTGGTGTGCACGTGTCAGTTAATGTGTGCGTACAAGAATGTTTGTTTGTGTGTATGTATCAGTCATGCGTGTGCACACAATGTATAGCAACTGGGACATTTCCAACTGTGTCATTATAGAGTGCAGAGTGGGAATGTTTACAGTATATATGATAGTATTAACACTCAGGGGGGAGGCTGCAGCTCTGACCTGTAATAGTAAGAAGAGAGTAAGATTATCTAATCATGTTAAATAGCTCTGGCTTTATCTGAGTTGTCTGTGGATTTCAGTCAAATTAATGTCAGGGGGTCATGTGACAGAACTGTGTCTCGTCCTGCGGGGAGTGATGCTCTTGGTTTCGCTTCCACGTTCCTCCCTGAGATGTTTATGTTGTTAATGTCATCATTGTACACATGCACCTCATTTCTGCAGGAAGCACACGGATAATATTACATGACATTACTTTTTTACTGTACCTCCTCCATCCCGTCCTTCCTCCTCCTTCTCTACCCCCTCCTGTCCCTCCTGACTCCACTGTCTCTAGCCTTCAGCACTGAGTCGGTGGCTCTGCAGGGCTTAATGTAGTGAGGGATGCCTTGTTAAAAGCACAAGGGCCCATATCACTTGTTCAAATGCAGTGTCTCATTAAAGTTTCATGCAAATTGCCATGTTTTATTTAAACAATTATGAGGTTAACCACAGAGAGAGGCCTGCCATCTCCTCTCAGTTTTGCTTGCTTCCTTCTCTCAAAACCACCAAAACCATGATAGGCATAATGGCACGTGTGATAGCAGCGGAAAACACACTGATTAGTGCACTGAGTGACTGGGACAACATATCAATATCAGAAACATCCTGGCAGCCATTTTTACTCTGTTCAAATGTGGTTCAGTTCATTTTATGTGACAGAAGAGGAAAGATTCTGCATATTGTATACAGTGAATGTTATACTGTTAACACTTTTATTAAATATTTCTAATGACAAGTGTGCATTTGCTGTTAAACAATAAGTGTATTTTTGTGTGATTGCTTACTGATTCATACTGTTGGCGTCTGTCTCTTTTCTTCTCTCCACAGACATTTATAGTGCTGAATAAAGGGAAGACAATCTTCCGTTTTAGTGCCACACCTGCCTTGTACTTCATAAGTCCTTTTAATCTGGTTAGGCGAATAGCTATTAAAATTTTGATACATTCATATCCTTTGAAATGATGTCTTACAGCAGAGACAAAAGGGTTTCCTGTTCATGTGTATTATTCATGATGATGTATTCTGTCTTTCTGCTTGTACAGATATTGATGGTACCTATGACTGTTAAGCATCTCAGATAACAGAAAATTCTGTCCTCTATTGGTCGCTGATATGGTAGAGCATACAGGAAGCCAGACAGAAGCCATTTTATCAACGTAAGGAGAGGCTAGCACAAATGAGTCATCCTTAACAGTAAACCAGGCTAGACTTCCACAATAAGCTCATTATGGTTTAAAACGGTGCAATCCATCTCTGAACTCTGACTGAACAGCTAAAGGTTGTAACCCTCTTTAATCAGAGAGCTATCAAACAAAGACTCAGGAGGTGGAAGAAAGTCAGAGTTAGAATACCAGCTGCAGCTGATCGATGCAATATTTCCATAAAGTAGGTCAAATCTGCCCATTGATTATCTTCACGGTGACAGTGTGGTGTATCAATTTACAGTGCAGCCAAACAAACTCATGTTAAAGATAGGTGAAGGTAGGCAATTTGAATCCAGGGCGGGAATGGTTGACTCCACCATTAAACTTGACTAGAGGATAGAAGGGAAATTACAAAATGTTATGAAAGGCCATTGCTGAAAAAATATACAACCATACATTGTCTAAAAATGGGGTTTGACTCATGAAAACATTGAAGATTATAATGTTTGACTCACTGGGATTAATGTTAGCATTTCTGAACCCTTTAAAAAAATTCAGATATTGACAGAACAATATAATGACAGCAATGAAAGCAAACATTATACTAAACCCTTTGAAAAAATATGTTTATTATTATTACTGTCTGTTGTCACTACATTTACTTCATTTCTCCCTTATCTCAAGCCAAACTATTACTGACCTTTCACTCCCATTAAAGGCAATTCAAAGGATAGTTTCCTTTAACCGTAGACCTCTCTGCACTGAAGCCTTGTAGCTTTAAAAAGTACTACAGCTTTGGTCACGCTGGTATTGAGGGCAGCTATTGTATTTACGCTAAATATATTTACAATTTGAATATTTCATGGTAAAGTAATGGCCTTTGGGTGCACCCAACCACCCTCTGTTAAGTGCTATGAGTAGATTTTATGACATTAACCCTTTACATGTTAAGGGCTATTAAGGCTGCCTGGACCCAGGAAACCACATTACGTGTGTACTGTACAGCATCTCCTGCAGATTGCAGAGTGTTTTACATTTTCAGGGAGGTTTGATGACATTTGTAATGTTTGTGATTGCCTCTATAATCCATATGTTCCTTAACCTGCACCTCACTCTTTTCAGCATGATCATTATGTGTACTATTTTGACCAACTGTATATTCATGACCTTTAGTGATCCTCCTGAGTGGTCAAAGCAAGTAGAGTAAGTACACATTTAATATCACTCAGTTGTATAAATGCATGCTAACTGCTAGCCCCAGTTTGTGCCTCTCACCATTACATTCGAATCACAAAGCTGAGCATCCAATGTTATGAAAAACAATTGCAATTTTTGAATTAAAACAAAAAAAATTGTGATCTTTGAAAAGTCCTTCTGCTTCTGAGGGTATTTAATCGGGATGAAATATTCCATCCATTGCACAAAAGTCAAGAATTTTAACCCATTTCTCAAGTTACAGGTTATGAATTTCCTAATATGTGTAGCTGGAAATGACATATGACCTACTCTACCTATAATACACAAGAAAAATATTAACACATTTTTGTATGGTGATATGAAATATTGAAAAGAAACATCAATGTATACCAAAATGTTTGGATTTAGACAAAGACGTATAACTTGAGAGACTGGTTAAAAATCTCATGATATCTAGAAATACATTCAGAAACCATCAGTACATTTTGTTAATCCTTATAGGTTTATTGCTATACCAGCAGTCGATCACTTGGCTGGCTCTCCACTATAGTCCAAACTGAAATATCTCAACAGCTATCCCATGGATTGCCATTCAATTTTGTACTAACACTCTGACACTCATAACCTTATTGACAGAGAGCTGCAGTAAATAATGTTATTCAGTCTGTGATGTAGCTATAACAAAAATCCAGACCTCTTATTTAGCTAAATAAAATATCCAAATGTACTGTAGACTGCTCTGTTCATTTTAATACATTTATATTTATGTAAATGTAATGATCTAGGTATGAATAGAATCCCAGAGGCAGCACTGTTTTTCAGTCCAGTGAAAACATAAAGCTTCATTTTACATTCAGACAAACTAATGTGGCTGCTTCAGGTTTTAGATGTAATTTCTGAGACCAACTTTTATCTTCCAAAATGAATTATATAATATATCAAACGCTACAGAGACATTGGAGCCAGCGGTAAATCACTAAAGAGCTGCACAGATCAGTTAATTGGATCATGTTCTCACCAGTATAGAGTATAAGACTGACGGCCAGCAGGTTCTCACATTTCCAAAAATGTCTGAGCAGATTTCCAACAGGCATTATTTGGATAAACTGACCACATGTTGCAATCTACTTTATACAAAAATGTTAAAATTTACTAAAATGACATATGTCATGAAGTGAAAATTACAACAGGTTTTAGTCAGGCTCTAAATCTCTGCCATTACTTCTGCTTGGTCAGACCACAAGGTTTTTGTGACTGTTCCAGCGCTTTGCATTTTGGGACACAGTAGGCGAGGTTGACTGGTTGGATGCACACTAATTGAATCAGTTTGACATCCGGGTATTTTTGGCAATCTGCAGATTTTGCATTTTTGGCCAAATCAGTAGTTGGTGTTTTCAAATCCAACCTTAGTCTTGATCAAATGCTTTTATGTATTTTTCAGAAAATGGATGCTGTGCTCTGTTACTCAGTGTAATACATGAGAGGCTAGCAGCTAACTCTAAATTCATAGTTTCTGAAACTTCATTAAATACAGTATATGTACTTGTACATATACAAAGTGAGTGAGCTTTGATCCAGTGTAGTGAACTGAATCTGTCACCACTTTTGTTTTTCAGGTACACATTCACAGGAATTTATACATTTGAGTCTCTTGTAAAAATCTGCGCTCGAGGATTCTGTATAGACGGGTTTACATTCCTTAGAGATCCATGGAACTGGTTGGATTTCATGGTCATTTCCATGGCGTAAGTATTTTTCCTGTGACTCTTGACTGTCAGTGGATGAAATGAAATGCACAAATATTGTCATTGTTTTGTATAGAGGGGTGGGTGAAGAAAGAGAGCTTTCAGTGCTACAGAAGATTATTCATCTTTCTTTCTTTCTTTCTTTCTTTCTTCCTTTCTTTCTTTCTTTCTTTCTTTCTTTCTTTCTTTCTTGTAACTCATCTTCTGTGTTTCCTCCATTGATTTGTGACTTCTCTTGGATTTCTCTTTGGGAATTGAAGGTTTCCAGCCGACACTATGTGGCCTCCCTGACAACACCCATACCTCAGACCCATTCATTCGATTTATCCTCCTTTTGTCATCTAACTCTCCTTTTCATTCACCCTTTTCTCTCTCAATCTGCTGGAGTCTGCAACATCCAATCTAAGGCCCAGTGTGTCCCTTTCGACTACATGTCAACCAGTAATTAATCACCTCCATATGAGCAAAAACATACCTAAATATGATACTTCATCGTCTGTAGAGCAGTCACGTGGACCATCTGTGTGTGGATTTATCTCTTCACTTCATATCTGCATGTAAATAACCAGCTGTTGTAACTGTGATTTGATCCTGCAGGTATATAACAGAGTTTGTAAACCTAGGCAATGTCTCAGCTCTGCGCACGTTCAGGGTGTTGAGGGCATTGAAAACTATTTCTGTAATTCCAGGTAAGACAGGATGGGGCGGGAGACAGTGGGGCTGGGTTGGTGTTAGGTGTGTGTGTCTTTCTTTACTTTTACCTTCCACCCTTCTCCTCAGTGGACAGGCTCTGTGAGTGGCGTCGTTTCCTCCTGGTTCGGTGGTGTTGTGCTCTTGGCGTGTGTGGTTTTTGTCATCGTGTTTGTTCTGTGTGTGATCCTTCCCCTATTTCAGATATATAACAGAGTTTGTGGACCTGGGCAATGTATCTGCGCTGAGAACATTCAGAGTTCTCCGAGCATTGAAAACTATCTCTGTCATTCCAGGTGAGACTCAGTTTAAACACTAAGGCTGATCCTCTCACCCTTTCCTTTCTACTCACTATTATTATGATTACAATTATGATTTAAGCAACAAGAAAAGAATTGGAAATAACCATTTTTTGATTTATTTTTTCTCCAAAATTATCAAAAATGGTACTAATACATTTTTGATAGGCTTTGCAGTCTCCTCTAGGGCCCTCCAAAGGTCTGCACTCTCTTCAGCCCCAGTAGCACTCTCATTATGAGGCTTGTATCTAAGGCAGCTGTGTTTCTCTTTAGAAATAGCTTTAACCCACTCCTTTCAATAGCTTTCATAATAAGTAAATGTCTCCTTTTGTACAAAAGAAAATTGTTGATAGAATATTTTAATCTTAAATACAAAAATCAGGCAATTACACATAGTATTTATTAGATAGGAATGGATTATAGCTCCACAAATTTGCCAGTAATCCTTATTACAAAAATGAATGTGCAAGTAAAATTAAAAGATTTTGTTATCATTTATAACTGGTGATTGAATTGGGAAGAGATGAGTCCATGTTTTTGGGATCAAAAACAAACCATGTATATGTTGATGTTCTTAAGAGAAATGGCATAGCTCTCAGAGACATCCCACAGAATACACCTATTACTTATGTATGAAGACTGCCAAGCCTAGTTTGTGAACATATCTCTTATGCTGCATGATGCTTTCCAGTCACTTGCTTTTACAATATTAGCCTACTAAGAGCTTGGCTGACAAATGGCATTGAAAGTTTGATTTGCCCTCTTTTGTTTTTTAGTTTGATTATTGATTTTGTTTTATTTTCTTTTTACGACTTACTTGAATGATATACAACACAGAAAAAGAAACAGCGTGTGCACATTGTATAGGTTGGGGAGACAGATGGGAGGGTTGAACCACCTATTGACCTTACTGAGTGACACTGACCAAGCAACCATCTATTTATTGATAGAGGATGTTGAACAGATGTTCTGCTTACTGTGGATGGCTTATTTTAAACAACACATTTGTTGGGAAATTGTAAAAAGAAAAACGAAAAGGGCTGTATTTTCATTCAAACTGTATTTTAAGGAATTTGTTCGACATTTTAGGAGAGTTAGATGCGATGATTCAGAAAACTCATAAAGAAAATGGCTGGCGATTCTCTATATTTTTCTTATTGTCAACAAATCTCATACAGATCCAAACCAACAATGAACTCAACCTTTTCACAAGTATTGTGTGTGTATCCAAAGCTTGATATATCTTCACTTCAGTAAGCCACATTGTTGCAAAGGGTCACATATTCCTTTGCCACCAAGAGGTTTGGGCATGTTATTTTGTTTAGAAACAGCTCCAAGGAGTAATAACAGAAATCATGAATTTGGCTCTCTTTACGCTTGTTGTGCTACATATCACATCCTCTTGACATTGTAAATTTCTCATATTTAGCACAACAAGCTAGCAAACCACTGTAAACAGAACTCAAAAGTAGGAGTTTGTTGTGGTTTTGGCTCTGCACATGAGATTTGTGGCAATAAGAAAATTGGCAGCCATATCCTTTATGTCTGTCCAATAAATATGAAGCTGCCACCAGCAGCGGGTTAGCTTAGCTTAGCACTAAGACTGGAAACAGGGGAACAGGTTGGCTAATGTTTACAAAATTCACCTACTTTCCTTTTGGCTAGACTAGCTGTTTTCCTGTCTCCAGTCTTTGCAGCAGGCTACTCTAAACTAAGCTAATCTGCTGCTGGTTGAAGCTTTTATGGACAGATGTGAGGAAGGGTTCTCATTTAGCAAAGTAATGTATTTCCCAAAATATCGAACTATTCCTTTAACAATAATTCACTGAGGACTATAACATTGGAGTGGTGAAACTTTTATCTTTTATAGTGTAGTTTTAGTCCAGCTAAAAGTATTTATAGTGGAGGGCACAATTTCTGAAGAAAATTAATATAATACTTAATTTTACATATTGTATTCATTTAATTGAATCTACTCATATACTTCTTGATAAGAAATGTTTTGATTTGATTAAGAATAGCTATGTATTTATCTTAATGCTGCCAAGAGCTTTTCTAAGATTGTCTGCAGTTAGCTAGATAATATTTTATGAGAAGACAGGTACAGGTAAAGCCCACTGTACCTGTAGAGGCCAAACTAAGAAGGGGATGCAGGTCATCCTGCTTCCATGTTTGAGCTCCTCATGGACCCATGTGAAGGCTGCCAGAGGATGCCTGTCTGGAAGGTAAACTGGTTTTATCTTTAGTGAAACTGCGGATGAGACAGACTGTAGGATCATGGTATGGGGAGTTGGTGCTTTCCTAATGACACCTTATACAAGACAGTTCAAGAAAGTGCCCACACTGGCACTGGCATTGAATTGCTCCTGTTCAGCCTTGGAGTTTAAATGACCTGCATGTGGTTTCCAGCCCCCCTGCCTGCCTCTGTCCCTTTCATGGCCCCTCGTTGTGCTGCTGTGCTCTCTTCCTTATGGATTTCCTCACTTTTCTACAGGCTTCTCCCTCTTTTTCACTTCGTCCATAATTGGCAAAGAAATGCAAATTTGAAATTTGTTGAAAACCAACCAGATTTGATTTCCCTCACAATATTTTCTGTTGCGATGAAGCTGAAAAGAGTGGGAAGGCTCTTAAATATTTCCTGTTTGTTTTGTTTCAAGAGATGTTATGAGTGTAATCTGTCAGTTTTGTCCAAAATATATTACTACCTAGATCAAATCTTTTAAATCTGCTCCAAGTTAAAGTTTTATTCATATAAATGACCCCCTTTGTTGGGATTTTCTCTAGCAGAGGAAGTCATTTTATATAAAACATTTATTATTTATATATTTTCACATTATTAATTCACTAATTTAATGAATATATATTCATTAAATTTATACTAACACTTATACTAACACTTTAAGGTTTATATGAAAGCAGCCCCCAGGTTTTTACCTAAATTCAGTCAAAACTGGATATTTCCCAGTGATAGATCCCTAGAACGCTAGAGGGAGATTAGTGTATTAGCAGGATTATCTTTAGCAGTTGATTTCTAGCAGAAGTAGACACCCCAAAGATTCTTACATGGGCCAATAGCAGCTCCTGCATCACCTGCCTGGTTTGTGTACGTGTGTGTGTGGCTGCCCTCCAGGCCTGAAGACCATTGTGGGTGCCCTGATCCAGTCTGTGAAGAAGCTCTCAGATGTGATGATCCTGACCGTCTTCTGCCTGAGTGTCTTTGCCCTCATCGGTCTCCAGCTCTTCATGGGCAACCTGCGCCACAAGTGTGTGTTCTGGCCAATCAACACCACCGAGAGCTACCTGTCCAATGGCAGCAAGGGCTTTGACTGGGATGAGTACATCATGAACGACAGTAAGTAGAGACATGGGCGGCCTTGCAAAACAGTGAGCTGGCAGAGATGTAGGAGTATGAGTCAGTGCATATTACTGTATAATAACAAAATGAATTGGTCTGAAATTAACTGCGCCGAATTGAAAATGCATGAGCAAACTAAAACCACAGATTTCTGCAGAGTAAACAACTGTAGCAGCGACATAGTGTGAGCGAAATGACTCATTATGACTGCTTGTTTTTTTTCAGCCAATTTCTACTTCCTACCTGGCCAGCTGGATGCTCTTCTCTGTGGGAACAGCTCAGACTCAGGGTGAGTTGATTTCTCTGTCCTCTTCTTATTGCTGCTGATAATCCTACCAAGACCTGCTCTAGTGCCCCTATTAGCCTGAAGTCAGATTTGATTATAAGTAAATAGTGCTGAGTCATTTTTGGGCCCGGTGCCCCGTTCTCTCTCTCTCTCTCTCTCTCTCTCTCTCTCTCTCTCTCTCTCTCTCTCTCTCTCTCTCTCTCTCTCTCTCTCTCTCTCTCTCTCTCTCTCTCTCTCTCTCTCTCTCTCTCTCTCTCTCTCTCTCTCTCTCTCTCTCTCTCTCTCTCTCTCTCTCTCTCTCTCTCCACCCCCCAGCCGCTGCCCGGAGGGTTACACATGCATGAAAGCTGGGAGGAATCCAAACTACGGCTACACCAGCTTTGACAGCTTCGGCTGGGCCTTCCTGGCTCTCTTCCGACTCATGACACAGGACTTCTGGGAAAATCTCTACATGCTGGTAAAGCTGATGTGTTAACAATTTCAGATTGTTTCACTGGAGGCCTATATAAGACACATACGTAGAACTGCATAGTGGTCAATGAATGGATTTGTAGTTCAGTAGAAAATTAACGAAACTAAGTGATTTATTAAGCAAAAATGCCAAATATCCACTTATTCTCGCTTCAAACATGTGAGGGTGTTTCTCTTTATCTCTGTTTTCTATCATTGTCAATGAAATTTCTTTGGTTTTGAATCGCTAATCAGACAAAACTAGCAATGAGAAGTAAACTTTGGACTATCAGAAATTTGAAAGGGTAGTTTTTGCTATTTTTCCACATGTTTAGATGAAATGATTAATTGATTATTTAAAAAAAAAAGGTAGTTTGATAATCAAATCATTACTACACAGAGAGTGGTAGTGTTAATATAAAAATATTGTATTATATATAATTTCTATTAATAGTTTTTATCTTCCATCAGTCTACACTGATTGCAGGTCATAGGTTGACGCTGAAAATAAATAAGACTAGAAAAAACCTGCAGAACAGACAAATTAATTAGTTCAAATAATTATGCTAGAAATGGACTGTGTTTAGTGAATAATCGTAAAAGTGAGAGTTTGTTATGATCTTAGCTCCTCCACATCATAGTTGTGTCATGTATGCAGTTGGTGTGTAAAGGGAAGCTTCACCTCTGTGTAATTAGTTTTAGCACACCTCCCTGTTTCTGGCATGTTCCTTCTTTAACTCGCTTCATCTGTATAGTGTAGTTAGGCCATCCTGTCGTTCTGTCAGCCTGCACAATACCTCTCTGAAATGGTGGAGACACTGCTGCTGCCTTCATAGGAGGCCAAGTGGAAGGAAGGAAGTATGAAATATTAACAGCACAGGATTACAGTATGGCCAATGAGGGAGATGAGACCTGATGGGAGCATCCCAGCTCATACTTCTATTTTTACTCAAAGATCGCTTTGAAATTCTGAAGCTCTCAGTTACAGGCTCTCACTGTTATTTTGTACTGTATCTTAACAATAATGATTATGTAGCTGTGTTTAGGGCTTTGTCAGATGTTCAGAATGAAATTGATATGGTAGAGCAGAGTGAACGTGAGCCTACTGTTCATACCACATCCCCAGTATTGCCACAGAAGGATTTCTACCTGCCCACTGCCTGTTTTTATACACATAAGAATGGGGGATGTGTGGGACTAAAAGACAATGACTTGTACTCGTAATCAGTTTGAGCTTCTCTTGTTAGGAATGTGGTGTTGTATACACTCCCCAACACTACATGTCAACTATATTCCTTATGGATGTGTGAGGGAATTTCACTTCTTTATCTTAAGTCTTTAATGCACTACTTTGCCTTTAGACAACTTAACTAAAGGGGTCTGATGAGTTAAAAATGTTTAATTCAAATCTAACTTCAAGTCCTCTGTGAATGAAACCAAAATAAGAAATATGCCAATTTGTCAAAACTCCGTTATACACCTGCATCAAAATGTCGTTTCTTGAGATTTTTCCAGAATATTCTCAGTTGTTCTGCTGTGCCTCTGCAGTTCAGTTTCCTCACTTCTCATCTCCACTGGGGATAGCATCCTAATCCATAGATATTGTTTGGCTGTGTACTGGCTAGTGTATACTGTGCATGGAAAAGTAGGTCAAAATGCATATCTAGTGGCTCTCCCTGATGACTAACACAACCTTGGGTTCATGCTGAGGACCTCAGCAAGCACAGGGTGTAAGACTGTTTCTGTTTTGGCCAAAAGTAGATTGTGCATCAATGCATCATTGTATGAGATGATGGAAGAGCTAATTTCAGTGTATTAGTACGCAAACCAGAAACAAGCATTCAGCTGTAGTTGTGACGGATGTGTTTGTTTTTCCTCCTTGAATGTACAGTACTATCCAGAGGAGTTGATTTTTTCATTCAGAAATGCCCCATCCGCTCCTCCTCTTTTCCCCGCTAACAGTTTATTTCTGATGAGTCATTTTGAGAGGTGAGCAGTGATGTCAACACTGAGCTTGACTTGGGGGATTGAGATCATGTTTCAGATGTCATGAGTGTTTCTTCTGTTTCTTCCTACCCCATCCATCTCCTATCCCCCACTTTGTTTTTTTTCATCAGACACTGAGGGCAGCAGGGAAGACCTACATGATATTTTTCGTGTTGGTAATTTTTGTGGGTTCGTTCTACTTGGTGAATCTGATCCTGGCTGTGGTAGCCATGGCCTATGAGGAGCAGAACCAGGCCACCATGGAAGAGGCTGCGCAGAAGGAGGAGGAATTTAAGGCCATGCTGGAGCAGCTCAAGAAACAGCAGGAAGACGCTCAGGTTAGTCCTCTGCATAACGGATGCAGAAATAATTCCTGAGTCATGTTATGCCATTGTTCTGACTTTATTCATGTGTTTGTTTCTCGGTAGACTGCTGCCATGGCAACCTCTGCAGGCACAGTGTCAGAGGATGCAGTAGAGGACGATGGAGGGGGGCACCTGTCATGCAGTTCCTCTGAGATGTCGAAGCTCAGCTCCAAGAGTGCCAAAGAGCGGCGAAACCGTAAGAAGAAGTGGCGGCAGAAAGAGCAGGAAAAGGAAAAAGGAGACAGTGAGAAGTTTGTCAAGTCAGAGTCGGATGACGGCAGCAAGAGGAGCCGCTTCCGTTTCCCTGATAACCGCCTGGGTCGAAAGTCTTCCATTATGAACCAGGTAAGGAGGAGAGGAAAGTGAGGTCCGGGCATATTTAAACATTTCTCTACAATATTCATAGACCATTTTCATTTTGACATGTCACATTAGGAGACATGTCAGGTGTAAATAATACATTTAAAGATGTCTGAATTCAGATTCACTGCCTCAGTTTCAGTTTAATTGTGTTTTTAATATTTATTAATCATTGAGCAATTTAGAGACTACTTTGTACAAATTACGAAAAAAGTCCAAACCATGTATTTTCTTACTTAGTCTTAGTAGTGACTAGCCTTGCAGATAGTTTTGTGTGTTGAGGAATTAAGATGTCCATCTGTGAAACTTGTGGTTGATGGCATAAATCTCAAAACCTCTGGAGACAAAAGTGAAACTACCTCCAAGGCTATACTGGAACAAAAATGGAAAAATACAGGGTTTTTTGTAATTTAGGTGACCCTCTTTACTTTCTTTGACTCTTGGAGGAGGAATATTTCAGATTGATGTTGCAGCTGCAGTGTGGTGTTGCGCGAGCTCACCTACAGGAGAGCATATAGCAGCCAGAGGTATAGAAGCACATGTCCAGGTCTTGAATTATTTACAGTGATTACATAAATGTTTCAGAGGGAGCAATCCTGCAGCTTTGTTTAGTCTTCACTCCACCTCCACTGGCTCTTATATTGTATTTTATAGTGTAGGATTTTTAAAAGAAGATAACAAAGCACGCTGGCCTTATGTAACACAATTGTTTTTAACTTTACATTCAACATTTTGTATAAAAAAGTTGTTTCAGTTGATCTAGAAGCTGGATCATTACTGGCAGCAGCCCAGATTGATGTTGTCATGAGTCATGTTCCTCTCTATGTTGTTCTCTCTCTGTCCTGCATGTGTGACCTTGACAACGTTGGATATCACTGACCTATTTATGTATTTCCCTTTTGTTTATTAAGTCACATGATTGCTGCAGCACAATATGCCTCCTCAGGGAGATGTGTCCTGGTAGTATTACATTTCTGATGACAAACTGCTTGAAAATGATGGTGCAATCAATTGTAATTCAGAAATGCCCTGGGCTACATCAGTGACACAAATGTCTCCTATCCTCTCCTGTCCTCGTTCTTCTACTACCTCCCCTCCTTCAGTCCCTTCTCAGTATACCCGGCTCGCCTTTCCTGTCCCGCCACAACAGCAAGAGCAGCATCTTTAGTTTCAAAGGCCGCGGTAAGGATGTGGGCTCAGAGAACGAATTTGCAGATGATGAGCACAGCACGGTGGAGGAGTGTGAGGAGCGTCGGGGCTCCCTGTTCAGCCCGTACCGGCGGAACAGCTATAGCGGCTTCCATGGGAAGAGGAACAGCACGGTGGATTGCAACGGCGTGGTGTCACTCATTGGCCCTGGTCTTGGTGGACGCCTTCTGCCTGAGGTGAAAATAGATAAGGCAGCTACTGACGACAGTGTAAGGAAGTCAATGAGTAGACCTGTCTAGGCATGGCCCCCTTCTCGTCCGTTCTTTTCTTTCTGACTCTCTATCTTCTACTCTATCATCTTTGCAAGTCCGTATGTATCACTTGGCTAAGCGCTCGCGCCTCCCCTCCCCCAGCCCCTGCAGTGTATGCTGCCCTCCAACAGCAGGCAAAGGATGGAGAAAAACAAATTTCATAGTGACTATACTATAGCCAACCCTGCATTTGATAGGTTAGTGAAACTGGGTCTGTCAGTGACTTCCAGGCAATTTTGTTGTTTGATTCATTATGATGAATGTCAATGTTTTGAATATGTTCATATCAAATTATTTACTTATACATGCACAATACTCACACTATTATATAGCAACTTCAAACAGACAAGATTATGTTCTTCTTCTTCTTCCCCATTGGCCCATTAGATTGTGGAATATAGATCAAAGCCTGATTAAGATTTAATACACAATTTCATGTGTGGGATGTCATCAAGTTCCTCTTCAATACACTCACATACAGTAATAAAACACCATTTTTGCTAACTGCTTTACAAACTGCATATAATGATGAGTTAACATGCTCCAGTGTGTTGATGTCTTCCTCCTCCAGGCATCCACGTCCTCTTCTAGCCTGTGTGGGTAGATCTACAATAGGAGGCGAAGGAAACAGAGGGGACCAGCAGTGTAGAGCCACAGACATTTTTATCTGCTTCCCTAATGCACAGATAAAAGCAGATACACACATGACACACACCATCCTATCAGACCTTAATAATGTGTAAACTAAGGAGGGCTGCTGTCCTTGTCTGTCTTTACCTTTCTCTGTTTTCCAAACTCTCCCTGGTCAACATTAGTGAATTAGTTGTCTCATTCTAGTTAGCATGGTAGATTTAAACCCTAAATTAGAACAAGCATGACATAGACAAGTAGAACAATGGCTATGGTGTCTGTAATTTCCTCTCCTTCTCTTTGACTTGGAGCATGCCCATGCATGACAACTGGATGGATCTGAACTACCTGCCTCCATTTGATATTTTTACAATGCTCTTGACTTGATGGTTGCAATATAAGTTGTATGGTTTCGAAGTAGGAAGATACCGTAGCATCAATTTGCAAGTTACATAAAATGGCCATATTTGGGAGACATTTTGTAAAATAGCTGTAACCTAATGATTATATTGCAATGGCAGCAAAGCCTCCATTATTGCATGACAGGACTGAAAATGCATTCATGCAGAAGCAGTTCTTGCACAGTATCTCACAATCCATTTATTATTTAATCGGGATGAGCTAATTAAATTCAAACACAATTAGGTCAAGTAGCCCTAGACCACTGCTCCCACTTTGGCTGAGACCTGCATGCATTTACAGCATACACACATCTTCCTTGAAACCAGCATTGAGATAGAAAATAATGAAACATGCCCCTGCCCCAACCCCCCCAAAATCTGACCCTCAACTACTTTTTCCTGCCAATGCTGTTGTGCACTTCCCTCCGCCGGCCACCGGTGGTGATGTGGGATGGTGTTCATGTGCTCTCCATGGGTGCTTGATTCTTCCTCTCCTCCTGACAGCCAACTACTGAGGTTGAGGTGAAGAAGAAGCTGTCGGGCTCCCTGATGGTGTCTGTGGACCAGCTCAATACCTCCTTTGGGCGGAAAGAGCGGGCCAACAGTGTCATGAGCGTCATTACCAACACACTAGTGGAGGGTACTGCCACTTTAACCCAGCTATTTAACCTGCTCTCTCATTATTCTTTAACTAGGGCTGCTCTCATTGGTTGATTAGTTTGACATGAATTTCCTGCTTATCTGCTTTGCATATCCAACAGTACCAGATACATACAATGCATACAGTTTTTTCTATCATTTGATACCATTGCATGCAGTATGCTCAAGCACGCACTTATGTTGGTTTTGACGTGTGATCCGCGCTATGTCTTCAGAACTGGAGGAGTCTCAGCGAAAGTGTCCCCCATGCTGGTATAAGTTTGCTAACACATTCCTGATCTGGGAGTGCTCCCCCAAGTGGTTGAAGATTAAGGAGATTATGAACCTGATAGTCATGGACCCCTTCGTGGACTTAGCCATCACCATCTGTATCGTTCTCAACACCCTCTTCATGGCCATGGAGCACTACCCCATGACCCCTGACTTTGAGGATATGCTGTCTGTAGGCAATCTGGTGAGTGGCGATCATTTTTGTCTGATTCACCTGTAAAGAAACGTCCTCTGCCTTTCCTTAGTGTTATTTTTGGGACCATAATTGGCAGCTCTTTTATTGCCAATTCAGAGTTGAAAGAAAAAAAACCCCAACATATTCTCAACCCCTCCACCCCTCCCTGTTGCTCTCTTGTATCTATGCATTTCTCATTTCTCAATTCTCATACACGCACACACATGTTCCCTGCCTTCTTCTCTCCTCTGGTTGAGTGGAGCTGCTGTTTGCTTTAATGGGACCAGCCTGCCTCTCTTCTGGTTGGCTGACTGGTAGGAGGCCTCCATTAATATTTCATGGAGCCTGATCGATGAGCTGCTCTAAAATGGTGCCTGAATCATGGCTTGGATAACTCAACCTGGTCATTTACACTATTAGCATTTTCAAGAAAACTGAGTAAATCTGAGTACATCGTTAACATCCTGCACCATATGTTGTGTCAGTGATTTAGTAGTAGTAGTTACAGTATTTCACTTATGAACCACTTACTGTTTGTGTGTGTATACATAAACACGTGGGCAGGTTCTAGTTTTAAAAAATGTACAAAAGACCAAACCCCATGCACTCACACATTGAAGATTTCAGTCATTTTTCTTCAGTGTTTGTTGTCTGCATCTACCCACTGAGCACACCACTATCTTTTTAGACTTAAGGTATTAATTTCCAATTGAAACAGTTCAGAGATGTGTTATTTGCCATTTATCTCCCGGAATAATGTACTAGAAAAGGCCAACGGGTGGTACAGGTGGAAATTTCTAGGTCACCTTGATGCAATATGAGTCACCCTACACCCACACGTACACCCACCCCCACATACATGCACCTACATTGTGCATTTATTCATTATGTGGGCTCTATGATTAAAGAGACCACAGAAGTGCCATTTCACCCTTACTGACTACAGAGCAGCTGGCACACACACACACACACACACACACACACACACACAAATTAACTAGATGTGCTGCCTCTTTAAATTGGATTTATCCTTCTGGTGAAACACATTAATATACAGTTACTTAAGGGGTAATTTACATCGTGATTGATTTTTCTTTAACATCTATAGTCCATAACTCAGATCATGGAGCAGATATTACAAATGTAATCATTCACTGCCCACCGTGCTTTTGTCAAGCTAAATCCATTTGTTCAAATCTGTCCTTATTCCCACCTGCCAGGTCTTCACCGGTATTTTTGCAGGGGAGATGCTTTTCAAACTGGTGGCTATGGATCCCTACTACTACTTCCAGGAGGCCTGGAACTGTTTCGATGGTTTCATTGTGACACTGAGTTTAGTGGAGCTGGCTTTGGCTGACGTCGAGGGCCTGTCTGTGCTGCGGTCATTCCGATTGGTAAATGCTAATTGTAGCTCCTTTCTCAGCCAAACCAAATTGAGATAGCATGTGGAGTATAGCATCTTAGCTTGTGGGGTGTGCATATTTTCTTGTATGTCTATACTATTTTTATTTTACTGAAGTGAAGCAGCAAGTTAGTGAAGCAAAAATGTTATGACTAAATCATATCCCTCCTACTCTCTCCACCCACCCCACTCCAGCTGAGAGTGTTTAAACTGGCCAAGTCATGGCCCACCCTCAACATGCTGATCAAGATCATAGGTAACTCAGTGGGAGCCTTGGGGAACTTGACTCTGGTGCTGGCCATCATCGTCTTCATCTTTGCTGTGGTAGGCATGCAGTTGTTTGGAAAGAGCTACAAAGACTGTGTGTGTAAGATAGCTGCTGACTGTGAGCTGCCCCGCTGGCACATGAACGACTTCTTCCATTCCTTCCTGATCGTCTTCCGGGTGCTGTGTGGTGAGTGGATCGAGACCATGTGGGACTGCATGGAAGTGGCGGGCCAAGGCATGTGCCTCATCGTCTTCATGATGGTCATGGTGATTGGTAATCTCGTGGTGAGTTTTGCAGAAATTGTCACTGTTTATTCAGCATATTGTTGGCTCTCTGAGCCCAAAATTAAGAGATCAGAGAATGAAAATGACCATTTTACATCCAGTTACTGATTTATTCTTCTGTGTCCAAAGGTGTTGAACCTGTTTCTTGCCTTGCTACTGAGCTCATTCAGCGCTGACAACTTGGCTGCAACAGATGATGACGGTGAGCCCAACAACCTACAGATTTCTGTCAAGCGTATAAAGATAGGCATTGCGTGGTTTAAAGCGAAGATGCGGATAGTGGTGGCCAGTCTGCTGAAGAAACCACCAATGGAGGATGAACAGAAGCCTTTGGATGACATGTATGACAAGAAGCTGAACTGCATTGCTAACCACACCGGAGTGGACATCAACCGTGACCTGGACTATGTCAAGAATGGTAATGGCACCACCAGCGGTATTGGCAGCAGTGTGGGCAAGTATATGATTGATGAGGACCACATGTCGTTCATCCACAACCCGAACCTGACTGTCTGCGTGCCCATAGCTGTGGGAGAGTCTGACTTTGAGAACCTCAACACGGAAGACTTCAGCAGCGAGTCTGAAAATGAGAACAGCAAAGAGGTCAGAGAAAGCGAGATACATATTATTTAAAAATGACAAAAAAAAGGCTGGTATTTGCAGACCACATAACAAAACCACATTTTCCAAACTCTTAGAAAATTATTTCTCTCACTTTTATAATATCAGAATGTAAACATTACAGATGACAGTCCACCAGTCCACATGTTGTTTTTTTGTGGTGCAGTTTCCTCTTTCAAGACAGTAATACTATGGATTTGGCTAGCCACTCTTTATTGCCTGTACACTAATATAACTCAATACATTAATCTAGAGTGGCAAGAAAAGGCAGGCGATGTAAATCAAATGGATATCTCGGGATGTATCTCTTTACAAAATGCTTTTAGCAGACTTTCAGGGAAGACAATCTGCCATTTGATATTTCATTTCAGTGTTCATGTGAATGATATGTGATGTTTGGGATTGATATTTTCTCCATCTCAATATGGAAAAAATGCTGTGATCAACTTGTACTGGAGGCATTTCTTTTTAAACAATAAGCCAACACAATTTGGAAATAACACAACTTTTACATTTCAGGACAGGTCCCAGAAGATCTTTTATGTCATTTAGCGATTCCTTTCAATGAAAACTAAAATATTTCTGTTTGTTCTCGCCTGTGTGCACTCATACATATATTTTGGCAGCTGGATGACACCAGTTCATCAGAAGGCAGCACCATCGACATCAAGCCAGATGTGGTGGAGGAGGTGGTGGTGGAGACGGTGGAGGAATACATGGAGCCAGACGCGTGTTGGACAGATGGTGAGACCATTGCTCTCATTGCACCCATTACCACCACTCCACAGCACAGAGACTCCCCCTGGGCTCAGTGGAAATGATAGGGTGGTGGGGTGAAGGATAGCTTCATTATAAAGGGTCACTCAACCATGGAGGCTATTTATCAGTCAGTCTCTGTCTGTCTGTCTGTCTGTCTGTCTGTCTGTCTGTCTGTCTGTCTGTCTGTCTGTCTGTCTGTCATGATACTTACAATGATACACTGATAAATAAATGTCTTACTTTAGAGATAAATATTTATGAATAAACTCTCAAAGACTTTAACACTTAAAGAGAGTGTTTTGTTTTATATGTCAGACAAACATGCACTGAAATTCAACTCATTTCAAGTCCTTATTGTGAATGGGATCCGGTAGCAGCCCCTCTCAAAAAGAAGATAGTCATTTTTAAACTCCAAAGCTCAATGTCTGCTCAAATGGAACATGAATACATATTTTGAAAAATGCATATTCAAGGTGTTATGTTTTTGTTAGGATTTTGTAGGTAAAGTCAATGGAAACATTTATTCAGGCACATTTTTGCTGCTAGACTAACAAACTCAAAGTATCAAGCACTGGAGGAGGTGTACTGACTTTCTTCATCTTGGAGGTATTGCTACTTGATCTTAGAAACATTCAGGATATACTTGGATAATCTAGCTATTCATTCCATATCCAAAACAACACTCAGACTTCACACTTTATGCAGTGGTATAGCATGAATATGATTAATAGCTTGTCCTATTATAACATGCCTTCTCCCTTCCTGTGTGTCCTCAGCTTGTGTGGCCAAGTACAAGTGCTGTGACGTTAGCATCACAATGGGCTGGGGGAAGAGCTGGTGGTTCTTGAGAAAAACCTGCTTTCTGATTGTGGAGCACAACTGGTTTGAGACCCTGATCATCTTCATGATCCTCCTCAGTAGCGGTGCCCTGGTGAGATAGACTGCTTTAGCATTTGCACTCGCTGCACACACAGACTCACCGTCTGCTTGACCTGAGAAAATCAAAATTGGTTAAAGGTTAAATGAAGATACCAGTGGGTGTGTGTGTGTGTGTGTGTGTGTGTGTGTGTGTGTGTGTGTGTGGCAGTGAAGAGGTGACGTTGATCAGTGGTGCAGTCTGTTTGGTTGCACAGTCTCAGAGCTTGGGGAGGGGCCAGGGGTGCCTGTGATTAATGGACTGTACCATTTATCAAACAGGGGATCTATTTCAGTCGATGGAGAGGGGATGAGGGGGCTTGTTCTCAAGCATGTTAAATGCTACTAAAATAATAGCCAAGACTGCTACACACCTACATTAGCTGTAGAGTTATTTGAAATATTTCACGGACAACAGATTTTTTTGTCCTGTAAATCACTGTTAGTGATCAGCTATGAGTGAGCTGGAGCGCTGTGTACAATTTCATTATCTGAATCATAAATCATCAGGTGTAATATTTTCCTGCGCTGTGTTCGCCTTAGCTGACGTATGTTGTCCTATTTCTACACAGGCATTTGAGGATGTGTACATTGAGCAAAGGAAGACCATTCGGATCATTTTGGAATACGCTGACAGGGTTTTCACCTACATCTTCATCCTGGAGATGTTACTGAAATGGGTCGCCTATGGTTTTGTCAAGTACTTCACCAATGCCTGGTGTTGGCTGGACTTCTTCATTGTGGATGTAAGTCCAGCTCTTGTTTACTCAATCTTGTTTACTAGATTAGAGCAGAAGAGCATTTTCTTGGTCCTCAACCACACCCTGGTCCAACGGCAACACACTGGTAGAAAGATGCACACATTGTATTCAACAGCAGAGCTAATGCTAATTTCTGCTGTTTTGACTGTAACTGTAAAGTAATAATATATCTTTTTCTTCAGTACATTGTTAGGAACTGAATTATATGCTCTAAATAGATTGTATTGATATAGGATCTGATGCTTTTAGATCTCTATTGAGGTGTTGCCCCTATTGTTGTCTGTTGGGTGTGGTTAGGTTTGAAAGATCAGGTTAAAATTGAATACTTGCTTTATGGCATGAAAAAGGTGAGAGGGCATGTTGTTTGCAAGAAAGAAGCAAATCTTCTTTGTTTACTCATGTTATAAGGACAGTGTTTTACAAGACTATCCTACAGTCTGTCCATCAAGTGCACACAAGCCTAAGTCACCTTCTACAAATCCATCAAGCAACAATCCCTGTTTTTTTACTTGTTTTATCACTCTGAGATGCTTGAATATGTAGAATAATTCACTGCTCGTGAATGAAAACAATATTTCTGTTGTAGGTGCAGATTGCTGCCATTTGTAATGTTTTCAGTCAGAATTAGTAGAAATTATTCCAGTTGAACACATAGGTGTTTAAACATGGGGTGCTATGACAAATTAGAACCAACCAATCAATAACCAAGCTTATTGATTGCAGCCATATTCAAGTCATGCTCAGAGCAATGAGATGTGTCAAAGATGTGTCTCTGTAAAGCTGTCTTTGCCTGTGTCTCTGACCTGTAAGATGTTGGATATGTGCCTTTGTCCTCTCTCTCTGTGTACTTCTCTGCTCCTTATGTCAGTCAAGCTTGAAAGAGCAGAACAGGGAACATTCTTCACTCTATTCTTCAGCAGGCACACATAGTACAACCACCATTATATCTTACTGTATCAATCATTACGATACGATTGTGAAGTTATGTAGATCTCAATGAGAGATTCCAGTGTGGGGAGGATCTGAGGGGATGCATTCAAGTTTTATAAATTTGATGTATATGGGAGTAATCTGCACTTATTGGCAGACTTTTCAGTGAGCAGGCGATTGGATAGAATAAGAATTTCCCTGGTTTCTGACTTTCTCCTTGAACTAACTACCTCTCCGCAGTGTCCAACACCTCAGCCAATACCTGTGAATGGACTCCTATCAATGGCCAGAAGTTGCCATGTTGATTCATTTTAAGCTCCTGTAACCCAGAACCCCTGCGGCAAACAGACACTGACTCATCCCATACTTACATGTTCACTCGATTCTTAATATCTTGCATTCTACATTCATGCATTTATACATTTTACGGTTTGTACAGTTTAAAATTACACATAAATATTTAAAGGAACACTACACTGCAAATTTTCACTTCATACTTTCAGCACTGAAATACAGCACACATAGAACCTGCAGCACTCACTATATATTCAGACCACACTGTACTGATCTGACTCCCTCCCTGTAGGTGTGTTGTCAAGCCAAACACTTGGGACAATGCAGGGTGCAATGGTTCCCAAGTTGTGAACATGTTACAAAGAGTGACATCCCTCCTACCCTCTATCCCCATCCTCCTTTAATTCCCTCTTGAAAGTGTAACCTCAGGAATGTGGTGATATTGTGCTGAGATGTAATGATGGTGGGTGACAGGCGGCCGGCGGTAAGTTTGGTCTTCACTTGCGCTCCCCCTCCAAATCAAAAAAACAAAAAAAACTTGTGCTTGATGAGTCTGGGTTGTGTTGTGGCCTGACTGTGCCTCTGCCGTCCTGTGTTGTGGGGTGAAATCATTGCCATGGACTCAGAAAGGGGGGGCACCATCATTAGACCGGCTTGTATTTTTCTCTGAGTGTGCCTGACTCTGTCTGATTGTGTTCCTCCTCATTTCCTGTGTGTTACTGTATCTTTCTGTTATCCATTTGACTTGTGTCTTCCTGATTTTCATTATGAGAATGTTCTTGTGTTGTATTATGGTTTGGCTGAAGAAATCTAGTGATCGAGATTTAAGCGTTAATGTTAAATTAGTTAAAAATACATTTTGCAGCATCGTTATCTGAGATGCAAAGTAAAATATAGTAAAGAATAAAATGGAGAAAAAAATCCATAGTTATTATTATTTGCTGTTTAATTCATAACAAAATAGCTAAGGTAGTACTAGATAGTGATGTTTAAGTGTGTGAGCATGAGGCTGATAGGTGTCATACTCCACTCATCTTTCTTTTTTACTCAGGTTATTATCATTGTTTTGTTGTGTTTTTCCCTTTGGTTTTAGTTTGTTTTTATTTCTGTTTGGTTTGTGGCGTCGTCATCATGGGATCACAGCCCCAGATGTCATTGGCCTTGCCTTGCAGAACTCTGTGAGAAGGACGTTGAGGCGTTGAGGCCACTACCACACAGCTGGCCCAGCGGGAGGCCAGAGGCCAGGCACCCCAAAAGGGGGCGCTCCGAGGGGTCAGGCTGAAGGTGACAATTACCCCAAACACTGTAGTGTAGATCAAGGCAAAATCTTTATTTTACTGTCTTGCTGCCAGAGCACACAGCTGTTAATGTATTCTGGAGGCAAGGTTATTGATTTACAGTAGATAGGGGCTTCGTGCCAAAGAGTAAGTGAAATCTCAACAGAATCTAAATAAAGGCCTTCCTTAGAACACCCTGTCCAACATTTACAGTAAGATGCTGACACCTTTTCTGCTGTTCTTTCCATAGTTTGATGGATTCCACTTTGGAGGGTTGTTTTCTTGTAGTCTATGTTGATAATGGCACCAGTCAAAATGAAGATTTTGCCTGTTACAATCCTCCCTCCGTGACTTTGGTAAGCTTTGGATGTTGTGTACTTCTTGCGGTGAGTTTGACCGGTTGGTGTCGGTGGCTGGTTGGAGGTGCTTTCACATGTGTTCACTGTTGATATTTTCCTTATTTTAAAGGAACTGGTACTCCCCCTGTTTCAGTCCTTCCTGTATTCACCCAGAAAATTGCAATGATTGGAGAAAAATACTTCTTCATGATGCTAAATTGGAATTCCTGTGACCAGTTCAATACTTTCCATTCAACTGAATTTAAAATACAAAACTGTAAGCCTTATTCTTATACAGCTGCAGACTCCTGTATTTTGCATCTTGATATTCTGCATTCAGCCAAAGAATCCTTCTTTGCAAAGCTGCACTGTGTAGCAGACAGCCCCTAATGGCCATCAGCACACTTGAGGTGACTTCATCAAGGCTACTCACCATCCCTCAAGGAACATTAGTGCAGTTTATTGACCACATTCCCCATCGTCCATTTCCTCCTTTGTTAATAATGCCATACTGTATGTGTTCAGCTTAGATCAGCTATATGGCCCAGGGCTATAGGGGATTCACAGTTACTGAATCATAACTCAGGCCACTCTGCCTAAGTTTACATTGATTTATTACAGCGCTGTGAATAACTGCACATACAGTTTTGTATATGAAAATCCTACAGTATAATATATAAAAAGGATTAAGTGAGTGTTCTCTAATCAATGATAACACACAATGAAGCACTCTTTGGCTGCAGCAATGCCTCGGTGGCTGCCGCCGGATGTGAGTGGGGCTGCACCAGTTTCTTTGGGATTGTGTGCTGTTATTGTTAACCGTTGTTAACTGTGTGTAACTTGACTGTCCTTTCAGTGCCATCCAGTGCTAATAACTATATCCTTTGCCCTTAACCTCCATCCCTGTTTCTTGTGTGTGGTTCATGTGACTGTGGCTCTCCTATTTGACTCTAAATGCTGTGTGACAACTTTTGATTTGATGTCTGAGAAAGAAAATTGCAAAATGACACACTTGTACATGTTTACTTGTATTCTTTCTCTTAGGTTCCGTTAGTTTGTCTGTCTTAAATTGTATGGGATTTTATGCCTCAGCCCGAGAGCGACATGGAGAGACAATGTTAGAGGGGCAAGGGTAAGGCTCTCAAGTCTGTTGGGTTTTTTATCAGCTTCTACAGGGTAACCTCTCTCCCTACCTCCCTCCCCAACTCCTCTTCCTCTGCTCTACCAGTCCCTTTGCTTGTATCTTTACTAAATCATGTAGCACTCTTTTCTGCTTAATTACCCTCTATTTGAGTCTTATGTCTCTATCTCCTCTCTTTCTCTCTCAACCACAAATTTCTTTGCAGGTACAAAGGACTTTTCACATCTCGTCAACTGCCCCAAAATAACAGACAAACAACCCCCTTGGCCTACTGCAACTAAAAATACTACGCACATAAAACCTATACTAAACATTGACCTTCTCTCTCAGTGTATATACATGTATAAATGCAATATTATACATGCATATACATGCATAGATTTATGTGTGTATGTCAAGCAACTCTCCGCCTATGCCAGGGCCGTCTCTCTTCCTTAGTGAATATTCTCACTTCTAACAGTTTGGAACCTCTTTTGCTTCTCTGTTTTTGTGTAGGTGTCTATAGTCAGCCTTGTAGCTAATGCGCTGGGCTACTCCGATCTAGGGCCCATTAAATCACTCAGGACACTAAGGGCCTTGAGACCCCTCAGAGCCTTGTCACGTTTTGAAGGGATGAGGGTAAGATCCAAAGCTAAGCAGCTGATCCTTCCGCATGCCCATTCAACAGTTTAAAGCATGCTAGAACTGATCTAAAAACAAATTAAGAGAACAAAAAACTCCAAAATATTGGGGGATTTTTTTAAACCAAGAAATGAAAGCCAATAAGTCACCTTTCCATGCGCAATCCTGTACCATGCCTTTGTTAGAGAGAAAGAATAAGTCATGATGCAGCTGGGAGACTGAGTAAAGTAACAGTAAAGTTGTATTGCCAGCAGAACAACATGCATTTCAATTGAATTTCTTAAAAAAAAAACACCCAAAAATGATCCAAATTGATTGTTTCATAATAAAAAATGACCCAAGAACCATTTTTTTTACAAAGCTGCCTCATCACATAAGTAACAAATGAGAAATTCTGATTCCTTCATCTTACTTTGTTTCTTCTTAATTGGCCAAAGTGAATGTGAAATTGGTCAAAGCTAACCAAACTTACATGCCATCTCATAGAGCATTCAAATCAATAATTAGCTCTTCATTTGGCCTGATTCTCAACCACTGCTTTCAATTGAGAACCCCCATCCCCCTCTCCCCTCCACATTCCCCCCTGCTCACATAACCTCCCCCCTCCCTCAGCTCACACCATCCTTCAGTGCATCTGGCATCGAGAACAACCAGCAGGAACAACCAGCCAAACAACCACTCAGAGGAATCTGTTGCATTTGTAATAGAAGATTCAGTTACCTATAGAGCATTAAGCGCTCGTCGCAACAATAACCTCTAGTTGCATCAGCTGTCTCTTCCTACAATACACAGATCTGATTGGTAGTCTCTGTGACTGGTGGTAGTGATAGGTTGTACCTGGTTGTTGTCATTCGTAGTCCCTCCTGTCTCTTTGTTTCTCTCTTGATCTCATTCTCTCACCTCTCAATATTCTTGGACTTTTTGTTGTGCTTCTCCTCTTCACCTCAGCCCCTTCACACCTCCTCCTCAGCCCCACATGTGCAGCACTTTGCAGCACCCACCCCCACTCTTCCTCCTCCTCCTCCTCCTCCCCCTCTTCCCCAACACACCCCCTTATCCCTCCACTACTCACTCCACCTCGACCCGGTTTCGGCTGGGCCGGACCGCTGGAGGGTCACCACACTCTCTCCTGCTTGTCCAGGATCTTTCTGCATCAGGGACTGAGACAGAAACCACACACTAAGTGTTGTGGCTTTGGGAGGAAAGTATTTGTTAAGCTTCTGCCAGTGTCAGCACTTGAGGTTGAGCCATCTGATCGACTGACCTGATAACAGTCTGTTCTGGTGGTGGGTTTTAATTAAAATTTCTGTCATTATTGTCCATTTTAAATACCTTTTAATAATCTTTAATTCCTTTTTTTGGAGTGCAGGCAGAAGCTTAGCAAATATGCTAGGCTGCCATTTCACATAAGGCATTACTACTGTCATGTCATGGCACCACATAGCGCATACAGCGGGCCCTGACTTCCTGTTGCCTTCCACTCCCACAGGAAGTGAAACTGGGAGGCAACAACAGGCCCAGTTAAACTCTGACTTTGAGTTCTGGGTCTTGGTTGGTGGAGGCCCATTAGGTTGACAGGCACAAAAGTGTTCGGACAACACTCTCAACCCTAGACAGACAATGTCGCCCCTCTTTAGTATGTCCCAAAAATGACAGACCAGTAGGAGAAGGAGGCTTGTGCAATTATCTAGTGTGTGGACTGATTGTAAATTAATTGTGAAGCCTCATTCATACTGAATATCCAGCCACTAAAATGTGATGGCGTTGCACATGAGCAGACATCTTTTTAGGCCCTGGATAGCCTTTATGAATGTTGTCATGAAGGTTTCAATTAAATTTTATAGGTTTAATTTTGGGGTGGGAAATACACCTGTCAATAAGATGATGTCATTTTTGGGGTTGGAAATCATGACACATTTGCTTTAATTGCATATTAATGCCAATACCAATGCCCCTATGAATGACCTCATTCACTGGGTGTATATGGTAAGAGAAGTGAGCGTTGCCCAGTTATGCAAAAGGAAAATAAACTGCAGAATTTTGATCCTGCTCTATCAGTTTTTTACAATAATGTTTATGTTCATCAATTGAGTGACCATTTTGTTTGAAATGAAAAATCTGAAGTCAAAGCAATAAATAAATGAATAGGGAAGTACATGAATGGAGAGATGACCCCGCATGAAAGAGATTCTGGAGAGTCCGAATGAGTAGTTCAGCTTCTGTTGGACACATTGCATTGCTTAACATGCAATGATTATGGGCTGTTCTGACTTTGTACTTTGCTCTGTCTTTCTCTTGATGCTGCTTTCTAATCTCGGTCCGACCTTTTTTGAGAAATGCATTGTACAGGAATGACACCATCTTTCAGCTATCTTTTACCCCAGTTTCAGTCAATCCCTTTTTCCTGGTGAACCTGCTTTAGTTTTTAAAATGAACCTGCTAGGTGGTAGTCATTATGGGGTCTTTGGGTATAACCTCTGAACCCCAATTGTTTTAGTCGCCTGTGCTCATTATGAGCAGGCCGACACATATTCCAGACCAATGTTGTTGTAGCTTACGAGTGCTGGTCTCTCAGTTCAGCCTCATTGTGCCGTAGATATTTGTAAGACACCCTCACTACCCATATAAACACCAGAATGGCTCGTCAGATGCACAAGCAAAGCTTCTGCCATTATCTCTTTAGCCGCTATCTCTCTATCCACACATTCCTCTATCTATTTATTTATTGATTTGAGCAGTTCTTGAGATTGCACAATGCCATGTAACACGCATGTACTATAACTGCCGATGCACATTATGCATTTTTGAAAGCCATTTTCCCTCTTTCTGAGAATGCTTTCCACACAGCATGGCCTAATTCTTCTTTTAAACACTGAAAAGCGGTTCAGTTGTACCTCAGATTGAGCTTAGAGTCATTCTCTCAGCGAGTGCAGTGGCAACATTGTGGAGGCAAAGACTTTAATTTATGATTTGTGTGTTTTGTAAGCCTATAATTCTATTTTAAATTATATTGCCCCACAGCCATTGTCTTTAAGTGCTTTACATATGACACAATATTTAAGTGTGCTCCCCGTGCATCAAATGCAAAATGTATTATTTGACGTTCAACACGAGTCAGCCTGTGAAGGTCGTGTACACGCTGAGAGAATCCTGCTCTAGAGCTCCTCCCTGTCTGTCTGTAATGAGGAGGGAATATGGCTCCACAAAACGAGTCTGCCAAAGACATGCATGCTCAGCTGTCTGCCTGAGAGCTGCTGGTCGGCCTGCCTAACACTGGTAGTGAGCGGTTCACTCTGTGCTGAGCTTATTACTGGCTATGAGGAACCTACGGGAAATCAGATTGGATTGCTAGAAGGGTTTAGATTTTGGGGTGGTGTTGGGAATTTAATAGATTATTTTGCTGCTATAATGCTACACTGTTTGAGTTGTGCTAGTTATGAAAAAGAGTTAGTGAGAAAATTAAGAATTACGTATATATTGACTGTCTAAGGTTGGGGTGGTAAGAGTGGACACTTCATAGTGGTATGGCAAACACTTGTGATTTAAGCTTTAGAAACACATAGAAACAGGTGCAGAGTCCAAATATTATAACATTTATTTTTCATAGCTACTTCCATCATTATTTAATATTTATATTATTATAGTTATTTATATTTATTATTATTTTGGATTTATAATTATTTGATATATATACATAAATGTGAAATGATAACAGGGACATTTAACATTTTTGTGAGACAAAACCATTTAGGAATCTGTGTGTGTGTGTGTGTCTGTGTGTGTGTGTGTGCCAATAACCTTATAGAAAAAAAAATGCACATGCATTTTGTGAAGAAATTAAAAAGTTTTACACAAATAATTTCCAATGTGTGAGTACATAAGATTTGCACAAAGGTTTGCAGTTACAAATCTGTTTGTAGGTTTAAAAACTTCACAGAATTAAATAGTATGTGTGAAGTTTACAGCTACAGATCAAATCTACTGAACAGCTTCTGAGCCTCTGAACGTAACAATTTCATGCAGTACTCCACGAAAAAATTATACAATTTAAAATAGGCCTTGTTTGTAGGTGTAAGACAAGTAAAATGGAGGATAATTTACAAAAGGTCAGTAACATTAGGAGCAACTGTTTTATTCGGCCCCATTTTGTAGGTAAATGAAAATGTAACTTGATCATTATGTTAAATTGTTGTTTTTCTTCAAAGGAGATCAAAACTTTGACATATTTGAATGTATTCATGCAAAATGTTTTCACACATTCAGATTTGGTGAACCCTAACCCTCCAATACATACAGTACAGTATGACCTTAATTTAAGCTTATAAACATACACTACATTACATACTTATCTACCATCTATTAAATATATAGTAGTGGTCTGTTTTGTGTGAAAATAACCATAATTATTAAATCATAAAAATGTACATGCATTTTGTGTTTTCTATAAAATGTTTATAAATTGAACATTTTACATTCTAACGTGATACTTTATATATGGATATTTGCCTTGGTACACATGTTGTGTGTGTGTGTGTGTGTGTGTGTGTGTGTGTGTGTGTGTGTGTGTGTGTGTGTGTGTGTGTGTGTGTGTGTGTGTGTGTGTGTGTGTGTGTGTGTGTGTGTGTGTGTGTGTGTGTGTGTATGTGTGTGTGCGTGTGTATCCCTGAAGCAGTTCTAGCCGCAAGCTTCAGCAGATCAAAGAGCATCTCTGAGTCACATCAGTGCTGCTCTAATTAGAACAGGACTGATACAGCTCACCTTCCCATTAATTCCCCACACTTTAGTATGTACATCACAGTAGTGTGCAGTGCTTATTTTCGGCTACATGAAATCATAATGGGATTAAATGCAGCTCTTAACAACTGTAGCAAAGAGTTGAATAGCATTTTTAAGGACAAAGTGTAACGCCATAACAGTATGTAGTGTCTTGTCAGAGGGGTTGAATTAAATGTGTTTGTTTCCTGGTTCTCACACTGTCATATCCTGTCTTCCCTGGTCTGGTCTAGGTGGTAGTCAACGCCTTGGTGGGTGCCATCCCTTCCATTATGAATGTGTTGCTGGTTTGCCTCATCTTTTGGCTGATTTTCAGTATAATGGGGGTCAACCTGTTTGCGGGCAAGTACTACTACTGTTTCAATGAGACATCAGAGGAATACTTTTCCGTTGATGTGGTCAACAACAAGACCCAGTGTGAGGCCCTCATGCACCAAAACTTTACCGAGGTCAGGTGGAAGAATGTCAAGATCAACTTTGACAATGTGGGCGCCGGCTACCTGGCTTTACTACAAGTGGTGAGAGTGTCGCTCCTCTTCTCCTTCCTGACTCCACTTCTTGTTTCACGCTAACTTGGTTCCTTTTCTCATTTTCCTATGCACTTTTCTGTTTTTCCCCATCTGTGCTTCACCTGAGGATCTGTTGTTACTTAATTTGCTCTCACAGTGTTCTGAGGCTGTCTATTGTGCATATCCATTGTGTTATGCCCTTTTTCTTCATGTACTAGTTTTTTTCCCCATGTACAAGCTGTACCACAGGACATGCATCAGTTTCGGTTTGCGTTTGTGTATTCTTAGAAGATTTACGTTATTTCGATTTATAATGTTCTCTGTATTCTTTGTTTTCTGTTTCTGCAAATGTATTTAATCATGTCTCTCCTGTTGAAAGGCCACATTCAAAGGCTGGATGGACATTATGTATGCAGCTGTGGATTCTAGAGAGGTATATTCATCAATAAATATTGTAATGCTCATTTATGTCACTGTTAGACCATGAACAAGCAGCTCTTACTAAAGTTGCGTTTACAATAATACAACACTACCTTCCACACTGTTTGTCTCTCCAAGGTGGAAGACCAGCCCAACTATGAAGTCAACATCTACATGTACATCTACTTCGTTGTTTTCATCATATTCGGCTCCTTCTTCACCCTGAACCTCTTTATTGGTGTGATCATTGACAACTTCAACCAGCAGAAGAAAAAGATAAGACACTTTCTGTCACTTAATACCCTTTTTTGCTTAAGGGGTTTTCATTTTAAGTTGTTCAAATATGATTATAACCAAGTTTGTTTTCATTCCTTTACTTTGGAGGCCAAGATATCTTCATGACGGAGGAACAGAAGAAGTACTACAATGCCATGAAAAAGCTGGGGTCCAAAAAGCCACAAAAACCTATTCCTCGACCACAGGTGTGTTTTTTTGGATTACTACTTTTGACCAAGAGCTCAGATTAGTAGGCAGCAGTAAAAAATATAAAAAAAAAATTCATTTTGGGCCATTCAACATATGACGGTTTCAACTGAAGTCCATCTTTGTGTCCTCTCTCCTTGTAGAACAAGATCCAGGGAATGGTGTTTGACTTTGTACAACAGCAAGTCTTTGATATCTCCATCATGATTCTTATCTGCCTCAACATGGTCACCATGATGGTGGAAACAGACGATCAGTCTGATGAAACAGAATTTGTCCTCTACTGGGTCAACTTTATCTTTATTGTAGTCTTCACCACGGAGTTCTTACTGAAGCTTTTTGCCCTTCGCCACTATTACTTCACCAATGGCTGGAATATCTTTGACGTTGTGGTGGTCATCCTTTCAATTGTCGGTGAGTGAGGGAGCAGTGAAGGGGCGACTTGAGAATTTCACCTTGAGAAAACTGTTTTGGTTGAGACTGACTGTTGTCCTTAAACGGCTGCACCAAACAAGACACTTGTCATCTAAGTAATTAGTGATTGAAGTTTGATTGCTGACTGTATTCTCTTCTTTTCTTCTTTCCTTTCTCTCAGGTATGTTCCTGGCTGACATTATTGAGAAGTACTTTGTATCGCCAACTCTGTTTAGGGTGATCAGGTTGGCTCGTATTGGCCGTATCCTCCGTCTGATCAAAGGAGCTAAGGGTATCCGGACTTTACTCTTTGCTCTGATGATGTCACTGCCAGCCCTGTTCAATATTGGTCTACTGCTCTTCCTGGTCATGTTCATCTTCTCGATCTTCGGCATGTCTAATTTCGGCTACGTAAAACATGGAGCGGGAATTGACGACTTGTACAACTTCGAGACCTTTGGTAACAGCATGATCATCCTGTTCATGATCACCACGTCTGCTGGCTGGGATGGCTTGCTGCTGCCGATCCTCAACTACCCACCAGACTGTGATCCCAATTTGGAAAACCCAGGCACCTCTGTAAAGGGCGACTGTGGTAACCCGTCGGTGGGAATCTTCTTTTTTGTCATGTATATCATCATTTCTTTTCTGATTGTGGTCAATATGTACATTGCCATCATTCTGGAGAACTTCAGTGTGGCCACAGAGGAAAGTGCTGATCCACTCAGTGAGGACGACTTCGAGACCTTCTATGAGATCTGGGAGAAGTTTGACCCTACAGCCTCTCAATTCATTACTTTTGCCAAGCTGTCTGACTTTGCTGACGCTTTAGAGCACCCACTTCGTGTGCCAAAGCCCAACACTATAGAACTAATTGCCATGGACATGCCCATGGTGAGTGGCGATCGCATTCACTGCCTAGACATCCTGTTTGCCTTCACAAAGCGTGTGCTGGGTGACAGTGGTGAGTTGGACATGCTGAGGCAGCAGATGGAGGAGCGTTTCGTGGCAGCAAACCCATCCAAGGTCTCATATGAACCCATCACCACCACGCTACGCCGCAAACAGGAAGATGTTTCCGCCAGAACTATCCAGAACGCCTACCGTTCTCACCTCATCAGGCGTGGCATCATCTTCAAGCGTCACCCTTTCACCAACAATAAGCTTGAGAATGGAGGGACCAACCAAGAGAAGAAGGAGAGCACGCCATCCACTGCCTCTCTCCCCTCTTATGACAGCGTGACCAAACCAGACAAGGAGAAGCAAGATGAGAACAAAGAGGAGTGGGCCAGGAAAGAGAAGGACAAAAACCAAAAAGATGAGTGGGAATCCAAGTGTTAGGGTTCAGTGACTCTCAAAATCCAATAAAACACAGCGAGATGAGACTCTGAGCCCAAACCCAACAAATGTAGAAAAAGTGACCATTTGCAAGTAAAAAAAAAAAACTAAAACAAAAGCATACAAAAAAATGTTTACAGACTCAAATAAAACTGAGGCAATGTGGTTTCTTATGTCATCAAAGACAGCTGAACCAAACACAATCAGTTTACCGTGGAACTTTGCTGCATAGTTCTTAGAAATGAGGGACAAATATAAGAAACAGTGACTCACAGTGTGCTGGCCAGTGACACACATTTCTTTTGGGACCAACTGCCAAGGCACAGAAACCGATGCTAAATGATTGGAGAATTGCAAAATCCCTGCCACCACCTAGAGTGGACCCCCGCAGCAAAGCTCCAATGCTACGGGACTGGATCACACAGATCCCACTAGAACTGTATTAGCAGTCTAAACAATGGTCTGTGACACTGCATTTACCATCTTTATCAAGAAGAATACAATAATCAACCAAGCAAGTTTAGCTAGGAAGGAAACACTAGCGAGGGAGGGGGAAACCCAGAATCGTAGACAAAGATTTTTTTTGTTTGTCTGTGTTGAGTATACTTGCATCTTTACATTATTTGAGCAGCAAAAAAAGATAACATTAAGCCCATGTCACTAGTCTTTTCATCTCCTCTTTGTTATACTGACATTGAAAAATACATTTTCTACATGGGCTTTCACACTGACTGGGTAAGGGTCATTAGTCATTGTTTTGACTTGGGCTGAAGGAGACTTGCTCAGACCGAGTTCCAGATAAATAATAATTATTGTGCTCGTTCAATGCATAGAAATGACTTGCATGAAGGCATGTTTTGATCAGGAATCATGCATGAGTAATCATAGTCCACAAGACACTAATTCTCAGACCACTGCAGTGTCTTGACTATAAGTTTGAGGCTGTCCACTGGGGAAATAACTATAACTTTAACTGGAAAATTAAGACTATCGATAATAATTTATAGAGTATTGGGGGAATGATATTCATATGATCCTGCCCTTCACTATAGTTTTGCTTTTCAACTGACAGATCTTTTAATCCAACCCTTCATCGAAATTTCAGGTGAATGGAGGATGTAAGCACTCAGAGACGAAGTCTAAGTTGTATCACCTAACGACACAAACTAGAAAAGGTTTTTTTTTTTGCTGCTCTGAATGTTAATAGTATAGAAAGAGTGTTGAGTGTATGAGTAATAGGAAGCAGAATATCCTCACGTTGAGGATGCACAGATTTGGAGGACCTGAACTGAATCTGGGGCTTACATCTCTTTGTTTATTTACATCCGTCCCACAGTCACTTTCCTTACATACCTGTGGTCCCTGTTACGGCAATGAGAGCAGGTGATGTTTCACGCCAAGGAATCCATATCTGGCACCAGTAAAGATCTGGTGTGCCCAAGTGTCAATAGGTATCTCCTCTACTGCTGTGTGAAGGGATGTTTTTTTGGTTTGTTTTGGGTTAGCAGAAGAGCTGAAAACCATGTTTAGGTAGATACATTAGACAGTAAATTTACTGATTCATTTCAATACAGTTCCTCTTTTGTACTCTGTCAGATCCACATCAGAATTTCCCTGAGTGATGTCTTAGGTAGTGCTTTTTGGACAATTTTGAGTTTCCAGCTTTAGAAAAAAAATAGCCTTGAAGTCCTTCTCTGATGTCCTTGTGATGCAATCATTCTCAGAAAAGGCTTTGATCAGTAAGAGTGACACTGACCATCTGAAACAGCATTGTTAGCAGAGAATTATCACAAGGACATGCCTTGTCGTGCCTAGCATGTATGAAAGGTGGATTGCCATGAAGGGCTTGTGTTTTGGACTGTAGAATCAAATGGATTTGGTGTCATGTTTCAGGGAGGTGGATGAGTGATAACTAACAAACGTGGACCAATAAATAGGTAGAGCCCCTCCCTCCAGGGTTTTAGACTGACTGCCATGTGAACAAGAGAGAGAAACGGAAGAGCAGAAGAAAAGAATATCGCTTTGGTCTGAGTCGGAGTGCTGAAAGTCCCATGTTTGTCAGTGTATCATTGTGCTTTTGTGGGACCTCTTAAACACTGTGTGGTGTTTGACCCAGGCTTGCACCATCTTTCCATATATTTGCAGGCTTTCAAATGCATCACCCGCTTACAAATAATTAGGCAGAGATGGAGGTACTAACACTTTTTGAGATAAAACATCAGCAGGCCTCACATTGACGCAGCTATGTTGTATAATAAGCTTTGTGGGTGTTTTTCATAAAAAACCTGAGGCTTTGTCAAGTGATAGACAAAACACAACTGCCTCCTTAGATGTTCCTGCCATTTTTTCTACACAGGAGTGATGGTCCTATTTATCAGTGGATAGCTGGATATATATCTGGCATCCATCATCACACCACTAATGCCATTTGGTGTGTTTAACACTGCCTGTACCAGAACCCCCTGTCTGTAACAATAAGTGAGGTCTGTTTACAATATGAGGTCTCGAATCAGTTTGGCTGCTGCACACTGAAACCAAATACATTCCCAATGAGAACCACAGGAGGAGTGAGTAACATCATTCAATTTACCCATGTTCATCTTGGATGTAATGTTTTAGAATGATACATTCACACTTGAAAGAATACAAAAATAAAATTTAAAAAAGCAACAAAAAAAAGACAAAAGAGAAAATACAAAAAACATATATATGTACAGTGCAGGCTATGGTGTAAATGGCACAATCGCTGAAAAAGAACGAACTTTTTGAGAGAAACTATAAATATTGTATTATATTATTTTATTTTATCGGCATGCTTTGTTGTGTTTTTTGTAAATATGAAATTTTAAAAATGTTACTACTAATAATCAAAAAATGAATAATAACAATAATATAGAATGGCTTCCAGCTATGCCCTTTGTCACATTTGTTACCTTTTGGATTTTTTGAGACACTTTTCACTTTGTTGACGGAAATTGAATGAAATATAGATATTATATAATACAAAAGATATATACATGTATACATATATGTCTATATGTATATACATAAAACAGAAGAACACTGTCACATTTGATTTATGTGCAACACGTTCAGTGGATGTCTAAAACTGGTTGTTTCCAGCACCCTTCTATGTTGGGGAATAGATCATTTGCGATGTTACTGGAGCTGCTTGCCATGGATTGTAGCCTGATCATGATGAAAGGATAATGTTACCAGCACATTTCTCACTTACTGTCATATCTCTCACCTTCACTGAATATACAGGACACGCCCACAGTCACGGACACAAAAACACACACACACACAGGTGACACTCCTCACGGCCCGCCATCTTTACCAGTGATCTCTTCCCAGAGGACATCAGCTGGTGTGACTGACTGCCTCGTTCACCCTCGGACGGAAACCTACCCCAGGGCCTTTTTCCCATACCCACACATCAGTGCCATTACAGCTCAACATGCATACGATCATGTACTTGCTTCTCATCCTCACATTTCTTATGTTGAATGGTTTGTTTCTCGTGTTCCACTCAATGGCATGTGCCTTTTTTCTGCTTTTTCTGCAAATTTGGATGTCGATGCCACACTGAAAAAAAAAAAAGAAAAAGAAAAAAAAAACATGTTTCCAAACTGTGGAGGGTGGGGGTTTGGGGGTGAGCACAACATTAATCAGGGATGTCGAGTCAGAAATACTGCCAGAGGATCATCCAGACACCCCACTTCATCTTAATATTCAACAGTGTGTGATGTTAACAGAAAAAACAGCTAACTCAAAAATGTCCTGTTCTTAGTGCTATGTGTGTCACCCACTTGGCTTGTGAAAAAGCAGCTTGCCTTCTATATTTCTGTTTTATTTCTTCTATATTTCTGTTTCCATCTGGAATTTATTTTTGTATCAATATTTCATTATAGGACTCATTCTTTTTTAGCATGGTTTATTATGGGCGTTTTTTTTCTTTCAGCTGAAAAATTTAAAAGTGCTTTTCAAACTGTTGTTATCATTTGACACCGTGATAAAAAGAGGATATACAGTACAATATGATGGTGTGTTGCACAACCACTTGGACTCTTGGTAAGAATATATGAAAGATTGTCTTCATTTGAGCACGAACCTTTTTATTACCAATAAAGCAGCCTTCCAGTTACAACGTGTGTGTTTGTTTCTTAATGAAATGTTGAATTCTGCTCTTTTGAAAGTTACTTAGTGTTGACAAAATCCCCTCTTCTACTGTCCTTAGGCTTATTTCAGATCCATTGTGTCCACTTTAAGTAGTGGTCACCATTTTGTGCTGAGTATTTGACTTTTGTGGTGCTGTATGGGGATGCAAGTGGATTACAAAACATCCTGTGAAATGGAGCTGAGTGGTGCTGTGGTAACAGGGTCGTGAAAGGCAGCCTTTCAAATGTAATGGACTTATTGAATTTGTTAAGAGCCCTGTGTTAACATCCCCCTCACAGGCAAAAGATGGACTATAGCCCCATTATTATGCAGTCCATCTGTACTGTAATGCTCTTGTTTGTGGTCCACCATAAAGTAAATAGCCCAGAGGTATAATATTACAGTCATCACCCCCATGACTTCATGTGAACAGGGCTGGGATAGCCATTCTTACTGGTTTCCAGAAAGAGGGAGGGGGGTAAGAAGCCCCTTTAGGAGAGTAGGTGGATTTTCTGTAAATGATGCATGGAATTGTCCTCAGACATTGGAGACTCTGAATAGATGGCAAATTCTACATGGAGTACCTCCCTCCCCTTTCTCTCCTTCCTTCCCGTTTTCGTCACTTTTTTTTTTTTTTTTTTAAATATCCCAGCTCCTTACTCTCCCTTAGGCCACATGGAGTCTCTTTGCATCTCTCTACACCTCCGCCTTTCCACTGTCTCTCAGGAATTTTGTATGATATTTTTCAAATGTATGTGTGTCTGATAACTATCATCTACACATGTAGGCAATGGGAATCTGCTCTTTATTAATGACTATGGATCCTCTCTCTCTCTCTCTCTCTCTCTCTCTCTCTCTCTCTCTCACTCTCTCCACCTCCTGGCTTCACTGCCATGCTCCAAGAAGGCTGTGTGATAGTGCAGTGAGGTGGAGAGGAACGAGAGAGGGAGTCAGGAAGGGAGGGGGGAGGTAAGGAAAACAGAAAGGGAAGGGAAGTGGTGGAGCACTGCAGTGCAGATAAATTAATGCAGCAGTCGAGGCTGAGTCAGCAGCACACTCCCAGTTTGGCCCAGTGCCTCCATCGGCTTGTGCCCATGCACGGCTGCCTAGGAGACCGGCTCCCCCACTCAGAAATCACACCAAAATAACGACGTACCATCCTAAAATTAGGCTCGTTAACGACAACTGAGAGCGGTGACACGCCGGTGGCAGCCGCTGTGCTACACGCAAAGGGAGCTGTCCTTGGTGCTGCTGGCGGTACCGGAAAGGACGTGCACTCGCTGTCCGGCGTCTTAGGTGGGGCTGGACTGGCAGGGGACAGCGCTGGTTGGTGTGCAGCTAAACTCGATCATAAAACTGCGTTTCCTAACTGCCTTACCTAATTCATAGACAGCCACACCTACACTCCCCCTCTCCTCCTCCTCCTCTTCCTCCTGTCCCTTACCTCCCCCACGCTTCCCTCTCATCCCACCCTCCTTCCTCTAGAGTGTGCTGCCACATAGCATGTGTTTTCTCTGTGGGTAGACCTGAGCGGGGCTAAATATATCGACTAAATGTGTCACAGTATTTTCTTTGCCATGAAGTGAAGCTTTGATTTTTATATCCATGATGGTGACAGTAGAAATGATCACAGTCTTTTGATATTATATAGGCTATATACAGTAGCAGTCAAAAGTTTGGACACACTTTCCCATTAAAGCGAATGGGAGGTTGTGCCAAACTTTCATCATAGCATTGTGTATGATAAACTTTTGTTATATGTGTGTATATTTACAAGAACTGTCTATAAATTGCAAGGCAATGCTGATAATGCTCATTTGTGTCCAACCCTTATTACTCCCTTCCTCCCATTTTGCTGAAGCTCTGCTGGTAAATGTCAGGTAGTAAGTGCCAGCAGTAAAAGGGGGTTTCCTACTATCTGATCCCATTTCAACCCTTGACTGAGATCAGAGGGTTGTGTCTGTGCTCTGCTGGTGTTCCCTCTCTTTCTCCTCTCGTCTCCTCTCCTCTCCTCTCCTCCCCTGGTCATGCTTTCTCCCCGGAGAGTCAGACTGAGGAGGGAGGACCGAGCCAAAAGAGGGAGCTCTCCATCATGGCTGTGGCTAGAACCCAATAGCCCCCACCACAGCTGCACCCTCACAGAACTCACATTTCTCAATGAGAAACGAGGCAGACACACAGAAGAGATCCTCTCCAGTCCATTCCCAGCGCATATACATAAAGACATACACCACCAGTTATAGCATACTGTTTCTCTCCACCTACCTAAAATCCACCAGCCACTCCTTTTTCACTGTTATCTCCATTAGCCATACTGTATGTTCTGCCTGCCTCATTGCATAACATTATTGTGCAATAATGTAAATTTGTGTCAACAAAGTGCACCTATATACATCCTCGTCTGCAAAAGGAAACAATACAGATTTCTTCACACCCACACACTGCCTTTTGTTTTTTTTGTTTTTTGTTTGTTTTGTTTTTAAGATTTCCGAAATCAGCCTGAGCCGTTTAGTTTCCTGGTTTGTCATATTTTCTGAACAACAGCACCCTCCTCTGGTCATACCGTGTATGTATAAAATGCCCCTCGCCCCTTCCCTTTTTTTGTCTGATCACAACATACTGCCTCGTGTTCATTTTGTTTGGACAGTCATCATCACTCTAAAATGTCAATGCTTTATACGGTTTTATTTTAAAATCTTAAACAATTAAAAAATACATTTGTGTGCATCACAACATCAAAGGCATATAGGTGTATCCAGAAAAGACCTGGAATTGATCATCTTGCATCTTAGTTTATTCATATTGCAAATCAAAGTAAAAATAAAGCATGCCAGTGACACATTTTTCTTCTGAAATGAAAAAAAAAGACATTTTAAATGTAGAAAGCTTGTGACACTTTAAAATAACAAGTGAGATCATTAAGAAGTTGGACATGATTATTTTCTTACTTTGTTGCTTCATATGGAAACAGCAAAGTGCAAAATATACTCTTTATCTGGGAGTACCTTGGAATACTATGTCGACCAATATTTTCAACCTTGTTGCTGAGTGAGGATATGTCTTTTATGCTGCTGGATGACGCACTGTGGTAACAAACATCAATGATATCTAGGCTGTCCTAAACTTCTGCTGCAGTCTGAAGTAGGTCTTCATGACATCTGCAATTAAAATGAAAGATTAAAATCAAATAAAACCAAGATGCATCCTATCTAAAATACTCACACATGTTTATTGTTTTAACGTTGATCCAAAATTAAAAGATCTCCAACAAAAATATGTTTAGCCACTCAACTGAACTAAAGTGAAAACATCAAGCATCATTGGTAACTGTTAGACACAACTGCGAGCAGTTCCTCTTTATTTGCATATCCTGCAATATTCAGCACATCATGCTGTATTGTCTGCGTTGTCCACTTACAGTCCTATCATACCATCACAAAAGAAGCCGTAAATGTTGCTTTTCAGCTCACCCCTCTCGCTTGGTGCTGGCCAGCCATTCCACAAAATTTTTAGCCTTAATTTTATCAAGATAGTGGGTGAAATCGCTGCTGAATGTCCCATCTGAATGTCTTTTGAGGTTTCGGATGTTGTGTCCACTTTCCATCTGATATGGATGCCATCTGAGACAAGCAGAGTCTTTATTAAGCCGGTTCTAGTGCTGAACGTCACATACAAATTTACAAGAGATACTATTTGTAAAGAGACAAATCAATACATTTGGTGAAATTTCTTGATATGATTTCACATTATGACTCTTTTTTTGCTAAATCATATAAAATGTAAAAGTACTGTAAAACACCCAAACATGCAAGTGTCCAATTAAGCAGAAAGAGACTTAATACAAACCTTGCTGCTCTGCCGGTTTTATCCACAGCCATCTCTTTACTGCTTGAACACAGAAATATGACTAGCATAGACCATATGAGTAAGCTCATCCTCAGATCACCTGGCCACAATTAACCAAAAGCACAAACAAAGTGTTAAATTAGATAAACAAACATTGCATCTTGCAAGATGGGTTTACATCTAATGAACAAATAAACTCACCTTGGGGAACTTTGAATTGTGTCCACTGAAGTGCTATTCTTGCTTCTCTGGATTACATGCAGTGTAATATTGATGAAGCCACAAAGAAGCCCTCTACACCTTGAAGATACACTGGGACTAAACTGAAAGTACTGATTATCTCTGTCTCTTTATAAAGACAGCAGGTGTTCCAGTGTTACATATAGATCACCTCCCACCGCCGATGACCCTTTTCCTCATTACAGTGGTCTGGATCATAGTCAATCTGAACTGGAATGGTGTGTGCGGCCCACGCAGGTCAATGGTCAGAGCTCACTCTCACTTACTAAGACAGTAGCAGGTGTGAAGAAATGTTGTTGTGACGCCAACAGCATGACTCTTAAAATGCATGTGAATAATCCTCCAAGACTCCATACTAACATTCAAATGGAAATTTGAGATTCATACAGTAGATATCTCACTGTATCTCATCAATATAGTAAGAACTTAATGTTGAATAATAATGCCCATTTTTTAATGCTTAATTAACCTTTTTAAGTCTAAACTATATTCTTTAGCTGCTGTATTGATGAAATGTTGAAATGCATCTTACTCAAGATTTTGCAGTGAAATAATCAGCTGCTGTTCTGTTGCAACAAATCACCCGCACAGCCACAGTAGGGCTTGATGAAGGGAACTCAGCTCAGCCTTACCTGTGATGCTGGTGACTGAAACCACCAGAGACGACAGACCCTCGACTCAATTTTGTCCAGATCAGTCCCATTTCTCATGCGGATTCTCTTAAGCCTTTTTCTGTTTTGTTCAGTATAAACAAATTGGGAGATTTAAATTTTCAAATAATTACATTTGGAAAATTACACATTTAAAAGTACAATAAGAGGTGGCTTTACTATATTTGACTTAATTAGAAACACAATCAGCAAATTAAGTGTTAAGGACTTGTCAATCAACGTATCCCACACCCGAAAGCAGGCCCTGGTTTATCATCAAATTTAAATTAAATTGGACAAAAAGTTACAAAATTAACATCATGATGTATTGAAAGAAGACTTAAAGTGACTGAGACCATATACTCATTAGAAAAGTGTTATGTAATAAATCAATAGAGATTATCTTTTTTTCGCAATAAAGATCAATAAAAAAAAAAAAACCTGTCTGTGTTGGGGAAAAGTAGTTTAACACTAACCACTGCAACAGTCTGACAAAGAGAGCGGCTGCAGGTAGGCCTAACGCCAAATCATGAACACACAAAACAAAACACACTTTCTAACCCAACAGACCACTGACTCACTACAGCTGAAAATGGATCATACCTGCAAATTACAAAGTAAACCGACTGCCCAGATCCTGAAACCTCTAAATTAGTACCACATAAGAAATTATCAGTTTCAGCAGATGCTCTGAACTACACTGTGTGTGTATACTTGCCACAGAGATGAAGACATCCTGTCAGGAATTGAAGAATTGGCAGAGGATGTTCTACTGCAAAAACAAAAACAAAAACAAAAACAACCTTGTTCAAGTCTTACTATTGGAGATACTGGCCTTTATTGATTTGTATTATCTATTGATTACTGTACTTTTTGAACTGTCTTTCTTATTTCCCCCAAATTGTTCTTGTGATTTCAGTCATTTCCCAAGAGCAAAAGCAACATGTGGACTCAGCAAGACTGCATACAATCCCTGATCTGTGGCTGAGGGACATGGAAAAGTTGGACATATCAGGTGGAGAAATAAGAAAGTATTTCCTATCCTTCATCTATCACACAAAATATGTTTAAAGTAAATTATATTTTGCCATTTGTCCTAAATGTTGATCAACTGCAGAACTGGAACCATTTCACAACCACTTCTTGATGTACACTGAGGTCTGGATTATAACCATAATGTCCACAGGAAAAATACTTACTGTGTACTTACCTTGATGCCTTGAACGCTTTAATCTACCTTTAGCTCCACCCGAATACTTACCTCAGAAAAGATTTTCATACCTACCACCATATACTTCACAACCTACTAATGCTAAATAATGCTTATTTATTTGTGTCTTTTAATTACTAATTCCAAATTTCTTTTGTGTAACGTTTAGTACCCAGAGGTGTTTTAATGGTCAATCTAAATTCCTATTCTGGGATTCCTAGATTTATCTCAGATATTAAGATTATTGTATTATAGGACGCATCATCAGTACTGGGCCTCAGGGTCACTGGGTGTTTTGACTGTTATCACCAGACACCCTCATCTGAGGGTTACCCTATTGAAGTTGATCAAGCCTATCAATGTGTCCTATCTGGCTGTTCATTAATACTTTTTCCCTTTGAAAATGTTGTTTGAATCTTTCTCCAACACTGGCTTTGTCTTCTGACATGAAGACATTTAAAGATTCCTCAAAGTCTGCCCAGTGAGAGGGTACTTTGAAAGTCTTCAGGACAGGGCTTTTATGGACAGGCCCTCCCTCCAGCCTCCGAGATTCACTCAACCCAAACGACCATCAACCCATATACGTACAGATCATATGCATCCTAGCTCTTTCTTTCAGTGCCTTTACTTCTTATCCATCACAAGTTTAAATTTAGAAGACAAAATCACACTTTCATGTAAAGGGCAAACTCTGTCAGGTTCAGTGGGAGAGCTTGACTTTAATTCTTACTATAGCTGCAACTATTGATTGTTTTCTTGGTTAATTGATTAAATGTTTTCTCTGTAAATTGAGAGAACATAGTAAAAATAAGCACATTTAATTTCCCAAAACCTGTGATGTATACATATGGCTTGTTTCATCTGACAAACAACTAAAACTCAAAGATATTCAGTTTACAAAGAAAAAGATCAAAACTTAAAAAATAAACAATCATGGCAATTGTCAAAATAGCTGCATCTAAGATTAAGACTGTAAGGATATACTGAATACTCAAATGTGAAGTCACAGAGACATGAAATAACTTGATTGGTCACTTGCCTCTTTTTAGTAGTAATGCTAGTTTTGATGTTAGTTTCTCTATTCAAAACTAAGCAGTAGCTATGATTTAAGGGTGATCCATTTAGTGTGTTTTCACAACAGAGGGGCTATACGTTTTAAACATCCTCAGTGTTCACAGTTAAACTGAGGTGAGGCTGGTAGGGCACTTACACATGACTACTCACCTCCAAGACTGGCCCTTTCCAGTTCAAGACGGGATTTTTTTTTTTTTATTATTCCAAGCACAACAACTTAAACCTTCACCTTATTCAGTTCCTGCCAAACCACCGTCATTGCAACTTAACAAAAACAGGAGATGGAATTGGTTGCATGCTATAAAAAAGTTTAAGAAGAGAATCACCTCTCTATTTTATAGTGTACATTTGTGATATCTTACATTCCCTAAAGAATATTTTGTTTGTCAGTGTGACCACTAGGTGTCAGTCTTGACCACATCACTGGTCTCCTGCATTCTCAGGTTGAGGAGTCTGTCATTGTAACCTCCAATGTAGAGTTTCTTCTTCCTTTTCTAGACCCAAGACTTTTGTTTTTAGGTATCAAATTATTTTTCTGCCATTTTGACAAAAAAACTTAAGGTTATTATTTAGCCTGATGGTGGATGCAATAAATGGATTTCAAAAATACTGGCTAGTTTTTCCAACATTGATACTTTTGTCAAAATGTAATTTCTGGCAATCTTGTATGTTTCTCAAGCAACACAGTTGGTTCTTCAAACCTCTAGATGGAGAAATTCTGCTTTATTTTAAGCATCCAAAGGTTCACAGACTTGCTTAGTACAGACTGTGATTGAATTTTGAACTTTTGGACATCATTAGCCAAAGGCATTGATGGAAAGGGACAATATCTAATCAGTTTGGTGTGTTGCAGATGGTCTGGTAGCTTGTGGGAATGGTGCATTACAGTAATATAGTATTCATAAGGAACCCTAACCCTAACCTAACCCTAACCCTTATACGCAGATATTCACCTATCTTTCAACTCATACTCCCCTCTGGCAAAACCCTCAGTGGAAGAGGGGTATAAATGTTTGAGTCTATATTCAATATATTATAGCTAAGAGAAGAAGGGAGTTGAGTGCAGGGATCGTATAGCGAAGGGTCATGCTTATGGGACTGCAATGCCTTTGTCTCTGTCTCTATTTGATAACTTGGTGCTGAGTGATACATTAGTATTGCATTGATCCACTCCTATTCCTACACACAAGGGCCCTCCTTTACAGCGCATCACCTAAAAACAAGGTATGGGGGAGATCTGTGGTATATAATATAATATCATAGTTTTCTCAATGAGTTTAGTCTTATTTTGTGCTTTATTCAATACACTTCATTTTCTGTTTAAAGTTGTCCATGGACATGAGAAAGAAACATAAAGAAAGAAGTCAAGTCATTATTTTTTCATTTCCAAAAGCTACATCTCATTTCAAAGTAGAAGAATGTGCCTCACATGTAGGAGGATGTTTGATAAGGCAAAAGATTAGTTTAGATTGAAGAGAAACTCCCACTAGTGCTCTTATATGGATCGTGCCTCACTTTGAGTTTGAGGGGGGCTGTGCCTGTGAATCACAGTGGATGCTACACATTAGACAATTTATATGCAACAACAAATACCTTCTCTGGCGAGGCATTGCAGGTCTTTGAAATGCCACAGGAGTCAAAACAAAAAGGCTATCACCTATAAACATCTCGACTGAGGGCAGTGTTTGAGCCTGAGATTTTTTTCTTCAATTTATTTTGGCTGTTAATGATAGGCTATCAGATTCCTATCTCCCTTTCCTGCTCTCTCCCCTCTTCTGCTCCCTGCTGTAGCCTGGAGGACTGTTTTGTCGAGCATCTGGAGGCAGGCTGTTGAATAGGCTCCATTCTTGCAGGGCCCTGTGCTTCAGTGAGCGCACTCAGGGCATGGATGCTCGGCCATGGTCCACAGAGGAGAGCAGAGCCGGGTAGTGGGGGCAGGGAGGAGTAAGAAAGGAAAGGAAGCCTGCAAAAAACACAGCAGTCTATATTGTAAAATTTCCATTAGTGTATTATTTGCTTCCATGCACTTCATTCACACAAAATGTAGTTCTTTCTCCTTTATTTTTCCTCCATTGAATTAGGGCCTGGTGTTTCATTTTAGACCAGCACATGTGTAGTTTGAAGACTAAACTTATTGTCTTAAGCAGCATCTCAACAAACCTCTGTAGCATGGACTCAGGCCTTTTCTCCAGAGAGGGAATAGGTTGAGGGGGTGGTGTAGCAGTAAACTTTGCATAAATGTGGTTGTGGAGCAGCTGATGCAGTCTATTTTCAGCAGGTTTTGGAGGATGCATGTGGACAACTGCGGTCTCAAGCCTCAACCACCAAGTTGAGCGCCTTGTACCCTAGCCTAATTTCCTCGGGGTAAACAGAGAGCAAGAGAAACACATTTCAGAGCAGTTCGAAATGTGCATGTTTATAATGTTTATAGTGAATTTATTTATTTTCATTTATTGATTCAATCTTTATTGTTAAAGATGCATCAACACACCCTTAGTATTTGCAGTAATCTTTTCTGTCTGTTGAAGGCAGTCAATCGCAGGCAAAATCATCTTCACAGTAATCTGTGATGACAAAATTTGACTGCTTTAGCTCGTCCGGGTTTGCTTTGAAGACTTTTGCACTTCTTTCCCTATTGATTGTGTAGCTGTGAATCTGGGACTTCTTCTGTCTGCCCTTGCTGTTTGCTGGTTCAGATGTTGGATCAATGTGTTTTTGTCTGTGTAGGGAAGCTCTGGCTCAGGCCAGAGCTGATCTGTAGAAGGTAATGGGATTGTAAGTGTCTGGCAGAGAGGAGGAGTAATGAAATGAGGGGTCAGGGCTGTCAGAGCGCAAGATTATAACTGACAGTCGCAGTCATTGGAGGGTACACACCATCTAGTGTGCCACGCGTGTTAGTTTTTGTTCACATGTGTGGGTATGTGTGCATATGATTACATGTGTATATGCTCATGTAGATGTGGACAGGCTCGCTGCTCCTGCTGACAGGATCACATGGGTTAATGTTTGCTAACTGTCATGAGATTTGTGGGTTTGTGGGTTTGTAGCTCTGCCGCGGTGATAGACTGAAACATTAGGATGACAACATAACTGCAGCATGTTGCAGCAGGGAAGGCGTGACCAGCTCCTGCATTTCCTACTTTGCTGATAGTTCTTATCTCAGGAGGCACAGAAATAGGGTAATGCTGTCCGCACAGCTGTCAAAACAGCCATTCTCTGTCTGTTTGTATGATGCATGTTCCTGGGAGATAGAGCTTAGCTGAGCTCTAAGAAAGAGGTTATGGATTGTTATAGTACAGTTTGTACTGGACTCTTGCAGGAGGTGGTGACAGTTTGGGTTATCTAAACTAAACCAAAACAGCATTTCATCTTGTTGTTGTTATATCATTTTCCTGCCAAATCCTTACAAATACTCCCCTGACCATTCTGTGAATCACCCTCCTTCTGTCCATGCTTTGAAATCATCATATCAGTGCATAAGCCCTATATGTACCCCACTGTGATTTGATTTGGAGAGCAGAAATGGCAGATTAGTTTTAAATCTGTCCAAGTAGATTATCCACTCATCTCTAAAGCTCATGCATTGAGGGTCCCTCATAATTGCCGCTTGCGGTTTAGGGGGCAGGAGTGCCCAGCTTACCCACAGTTAGGAAAACAGGACCGATCTGCTTCCACAATGCCATCCGTGTCTGCTTATTAAAGTGCGGTTGACCCCGGTTTTTCCCCCGTGCGCCTCTTCCCATTGTATTCTGTCTGATTGATGTTGACTGGGGTCACCTAAGCCCATGCAGGGGATCACGGCACAGTGCGCAGGGGGCTAAATGTTTACATGCATTCATTTGATTTTACCCAGGGGTCTGCTTGCCCAATCCGGGGTTGCCCTGCGGACGCAGACTTGGCCATATGTCATGCTTTTCTCCACCACTGGACTGAAGGTCAGACCCACTGGGTTATGGAGGCTAGTTAGGAAGAATAAACACTCCGTGAGCTGCTCTTTACCTTGTGTTATGACGCTGAGCTTTCAGCTGTGACACCAGACATCGAGACATGGCGTTTAACATGAGTGGGTTGAGGAATATGTATGACACTAATGTTGCTCCTCTGTTGAGATTAACCTGACAGACATGACAGAAAATAGGTCAATGCATCATCTTCATTGTTTCAACCAAATGTGACAGTGTAGAACAGAAATAAACAAATGGTTAATAGTTGAGCTCGGAAAACAGAATAGAAAGAGTTTCAGATGTGAGATCTCTCAGAAAAGATCTTTCTACCAGAAAAGTCACTAACTTTAACACTTAAATATTAAACACATGTCAACATTTGTTGAAAAATTATTATTGAAGAAAGTATCTCCTTTTAAATTGACTATAACTAACTCTTAAATTTTGCTGTGAAAGTGTGGTGGCTGACAGTATTTAAGAAAAGAGACGGTGTACCGGTGGTCAAGTGGTTAAGGGCGCATGCCACATACGCAGTAGACCCTGGCTGCATGTCACACCCCCTCTTCTCTCCCTTCTCTCTTCCTGTCTCTCTACTACTAATAAAGGTACATAAGCAAAAAATATAATAGTTTATTGGTTTCATTGCATTGGTAATTGTTGATTTGTTTTGGTTTTTGGCTTATATTTCCATGATCTATGTTATTTCTGTGTTGTCATCCGTCTCAGACCTCTACTCCCCAAATACACTAACTCCTACACAGTATCAGCACTGTAGTTTAAACCCACATAAATTGTCTGTGCTGATAAAAGTGTAAGGACATGGCCACAATACAAACCCTGAAATGATAAATAATAGTCACATATGAGATGTGCTCAAATAATGAAGCATTCATAAACAGAGAAGAAAGAAGAACACATTAAATAATTGCTTTTGAGTCACAATCTGCTTCTAATTAGCTTAAACCACCAAATTCTTAAAAACAAACTACATCATGAGTCATTAGTTAATTAGTGACTTGGCTTTTGTGAGAAGAGACACATTTGGGTGTGACTGGTAGTATGGTTTTAGTTATTGGATACCATAGTTCTACTTATGAAAATTTAGATTTTGGGTATCTTGTTGACGTAGGGGTTTTAAAGCACTGACTTTGTATTTCATTGTTTCCTGTTCCAGCCAATGACTTTTGTCAGTCCACAACTTTACTTGATAAGTTTACAAACTTCTGTGTTAAGTGGCACATGTTTTGTCGATTAGATTTATTTGTCTTTTTGACATCATCCATCTGTTCTCTCCCCTTTCTACTATTACTAACATCATATTACAGCAACAATGCCAATACTTAAACTTTGTGCAGCTGTGTAACATAATAAGTTATAAGGCAGACTGCACAACAATTTAAAGTTGCAATTGTATTGTCCATGATGACCTGGAACGGTAGCATAGTTGGTGGTTTTGCGCTGATTCAGTTTTAAGTTTGGGGCCAGGGCAACAGGCCTCTGGACAGTACAGTTCTCAGCAGCTACGCCTCAACACTGTTGTAATTCACCAAATGATTTAACAGCCACCCATTGATCCACCTGGTAAACATTCATTGCTTTCAAACAGATTTTCCACTCTGTTTAGAGATCTCTCTCTCTCTCTGTCACTCTCTCGTGCTTATGCATTGGAATGCGAGTGTGTATGTGTGGTGTGTGTGTGTGTTTGAAATGAATGTTAACAGGCTGGCGGGGGTGGGGTAACTGATTGGAGACTGAGTGAGCGAGTGTTGGTCGAATGTGGTTCAGATTCAAAGAAGAATAGGACAGAGAACAGACAGTGTGGTAGTAAGGCATATAAATAAAGGATTGTCTGCTATTTCTCTCACCCATTAACCAGACAGGGCCATTGTTGCGCTCACTTCCCACTGGCACACTGTTGCTGTGACTGACAGCCCGACAAGCCGCCTCTCTAGGTCTGCCACATGGTGGGCTGCTGAATGGGGAATGCAAAACGTCACTGCTTTGTAAAAACAGCTTACCTCAACTCTTTATGTTGCGAATGGCTTTCACCTGCGCTTCACTTAACACTTTAGTAATTGCTTTTGCTTCGCAGCCCTTAGGGTAAAATAAAATGTGAGTGCTGTTTTTTGAACCTATTCAGATGATTACAAATGGAATTGATCTTATCTTTATTGATTTTTAAGTTGGTGAATGTCAAATTTCATGTAGTGTTCTTGGTGACTTGTGTAGTACCAGTGGATTTCTTTTTTGTGCATACATACAGCTGCTCTGTGTCTTGTAATGAGTATAAGTTTATACACTCTCATGCACATGTCTTGGCAAGTGCAGAGCCATATATGACGGGCCAGTGGGAACAAGGGTAACTTCTGGCACCCCACTAAGGGCCTCTCCTGAGAAGCATAGCCCCATCCCCACCTTGAGAGCCTCCGTATATACACCCAGTGTGCACGGCTAGGATGGCAGCGGGGAACGCAAGGCGAGGCGTGTTGAACGACTCTCACAGGCGGAGGCTGTCTCGTGGAATTCCAGAGCTGGAGCAGGAGGCAGAGAGGAGGCTGCTGGCGAAACAATGGCCAGGGACATCTGTCATGCGTGGCTGCACTCCCCTTCGCTTACAATGGGTCCGGGGGACCAGCCAGTGGTGGCTTTCTTTTCTCTCCCCTCCTTTCCGGGGACACTTCTGGCTCTTACAATGGGCCTTTTGTCCCCTCCCCGCTTTTTGCCAGCGTTTAACCCTTCGAGCCTGCTCCTTTTTCTGCCTCTTCTTTCTGTCTACAAAACATAGTTGAAACCGCGACTATTCATTCACCTCCCTCTGCTTCTGTTTTTCATTATGACTTTTGGCTCTGTCTCTGGCTGTGCGCTGTGCTCTTGAGTGTGTGGAGAGTCTTTTTATGTGCTGTGCGTGTGTGTTTGTGTGAGCAAGTGGGAGATGGACAGAGGATGGAAACAATTCCTGCACACCTGGTCCTGCATACGGGAACAAAATAAAAGCCTCACAGTCCAGTGCTCTCTTAGCACCTCCGCAGATCTGATTTCGTCACATGTGCGTCCACTGGCTTCAGCACAACATGGCAGTAGCCTCTGGCACCTGAGACGATCCTGGCTCAATATGTTCCTTAACGTCAATGGTGTCCTTTTTCCACCAGCCTCATTGTGTGTCAGCCATGTTTCCAGGAAGCCAGGCCACTAAGAGGTTGTCATCACACACTTACTGCCCATTGATGCGACACAAATCACTTCCCCTGTGTGATACCTAGGAGAGTGTTGCACAGTCTTTGCACATGAATGACAGGAGTTTACCTACTGTGAGTTCTACTCAGTGCCATTGATTCTCAAACCCATGATGATGTTAGAGCCACAGCGCTGAACTGACTCGGATGTAATTATACTTGGATCCTTGGAGCTGTCTGTTTCATAGTGTTTTCAACACTCATCAGCCTGATGTAAATTGCAAATTGATTTTTTCCCCAGCCTCTCATTCTTAAGGACTTAAGGGGTGCAAGCTGGTCTTCAATTGATTGGTCAGATTGCAATTTATTATTGCTGTCAGCAACAAGACTTTTCAAGGGGAAACTTGCAAGTCTACTGAACTCATGTGTCAACTTGACAAAGCAAAAACCAGCTGTGTGGGAACATAGTATTTCAAGATGGTGTGCAAATTCCCCTACAGCATTATTTGGGCTGACTACACATGTGTATTGCCCTGTTCTGGGTATGACTAGTCTTGTAAAGTTGGTGCATAGTGTTTGGGAGTACAGATTCCACAACATCTATCACAGATCTAATTTACAGCCCCCAGCACTTTGGATTCCACTCCCATGCTTCACCCTGCGCCATAATGGACTGACTGGCAAGCTGGACTGCTGTGTCCTGTCCTGCCAGCTAATTGCTGCCAGCTGCTGGGGGTCGGGGAACAAAGGGCTGTTTGAAAAGGTGATCTGTTGATTGGAGGAGCTGTCCACCCTCCTTTTAATGGGATGTGCATCACATGAGATGTGGCATCTGTGTACAGCACTGCCTCAATCTCGTGCACGTCTCTGGGGCCCAGCACACTGTAACAACACCAGTCCATCTGTGTTCTGTAAGTGGACTCAAAAAGTAGAATAGGATAGTGTGCCTGAATAAGCTGAAGGTGGTGCAGGTCATTTAATATGGTTGGGGAGAGGAATTGGGAGGTGTGTTTTCAAATTGTATTAGTGTCATGATTCCTTCCTTGACATTTTTGCAGTTGTTTTATCACATACATAGATCATATTCATATTCACAATACCCAATGAAAGCAGCTACATGCATTTGGGGCTATCTTATCTGGGTTTCCAATCTTTTCACTGGCGTACATACCTTTTCAACTAGCTAGAGAAGGTGGAGGGGTTTTAGGAAGCAAATGTTTCATGTGCGTGGCTGAGTCAGAGCATGTGTTGATATGGATATGTCTTGTTGGAGATAACATTCTTGTCTTTTCCCTGTCAGCATAAATATTTAAGTAAACCTGTCAGTGGTGCTCTCTCCCTCCTGGTGCTCTCTTGGAGGAAGGAAAAAACAAGAGAGAGAGAGAACAGGAAAATGGATAGAGAAAGAAAGATAGAGACCTCTGAATGATGGCTGTCTGTTAGCAGGGCTGTACTGTGTGGATACAACTAGGACCACTCACATGGAGACAGGTCCTATGTGTGTGTCTAACACCTCTCAGAGCTGTCTGTGTGATCGAATGGCCCTCTAGGCGTCCTGTTATGACAGCTCTCTCTCAGCCTTGAGAGACTTCATCTGGGGCGTGTTCTGACAGGGCGGCTGCTTGGAATAGCTCTGATGAGAGGCAAGCGCAGACCTCTATCATTCTGCTGCTGCTCCCTGTCACTCTTGCTTTCTTTCTTTGTTTCTGTGTATGCAGGCTTTTTCTGCTGTTGGTTTATCTTTGTGTAAATGTGACTTCATCTAGGAAAACAGCTGTATCAATGAAACAAACAGATACACAGTAACAGTGTTTGCATGCACACAAAATATGTGAATATTTTAATTTTAATATCCTATTTCTGAAGTTACTTTAGTGCAGTAATTAAAATATAAATGATCTAAAAGTAAATGCAAATCATGGTAAATGAACTGCAGTGAAGTCATGTGATTTACTTTTACACGTACCAGCGTTTTAGAGGATAGTAAAAAGATGGTTTACCTAAAGTTAGAAAAGAAAATTCACCATTACATTCAGGGCGTGCTACATGTTTTGTAATGTGATTCCATGGACAGCAATATGTTTACACACACTACCCATTCTCAATATGAAGTGATGAAGTAGAACAAGTCTGTACAAAAAACATGATATTGTTTCATTCCATATATAATATTGTTTCCTTTCTTTCTACTCTGTGGAGTATGGAAAAAAATGGAGCCTATCAACAACAGTGTGTACAGCTTTTGTACAAAAGTGTGGCTGTATTATAAGAATTGTTGTTGAACAAGATGGCCTCTTTCCTCAGATGTGAATATCAGCCCTATAATTGCTCAGCACTGAAAATAATACAGAAAATGGAATGAACCACACATAAAGTAATACATCTGCAGGACTAGTACTGATTGACTTTGTGAGGGTGAGATAAGGAGATCAGAGCAGTAAAAATGTCCTTGACAGAGCTCTGGCCCGACCATAGTTAACAGATCAACCTGCACCATCTGTGACAACCCCAGAAGCAATTATCCTCTATCACATCCTTGCTGACCATCTATATTAAAACCTGCTCACAACACCTGAGATTAACCCACACTCGCACCTCTCCTGCCATAATATTGCCTGTCCGCCAGCCCTCGCTCTTCTGCTGTGTGGCTGAGGCAATTGTGTGGGGGCTGGTTCAGGGTCAGCCTGCACCTTGTACGTATTCAGCCATGTGGTTGCTGCCAATGGCCTGGTCTACAATCATAGCTATGGCTGTCATAAAATGTCCTTTAGCTGAAAATGACTATAAGCCATGCTATTACAGATTGAGGCACATGAGAGGAAGGGGGTTTGGCTGTAAAAGCACCATCATAGACTTGTCCCTCAAACAGCACCTGAAGGTCACTGGACGGCCACAGTGCTCCAGCTGTCTTCTAACCCTCTTTGAGAAACACCTGCCAAATGTCTTTGTTTTGTTCCCCTTTTATATTTGATTAATCCCCTTGTTTACATGTTACACAATGTCAAACTATTGTATTAAGCTCAGATGCCCCACTTAATTCAACCCAAATCTGTACTGCTCTCCATCTACTTTCCTCTGTGAGTGAGTTTTCATAGCTGTTTAGATTTATTCTACAGGTGCCATTGTGTTTTAAGTGTATTATCCTTGACCCTGATCCCAGTTATGAAGCTGTGCAATTTAATAGGAAACTAAAATAGATAAGTAACTGGACTGAATTCCCAGGTCTGCTATGCCCCTGCTCTTTGCTTAGCAGGTGTTGCACCCCAGCCTTTCTTTCTCTCGTTCTATATCCTACTTTTGTTATGATCCTTTGAGGTTCTGATGACCCAAATATATTGGTCTTTTTGATTCTCCATTTGTCAAATGCTCTTGAAGTTGGTGGTAGTTGTTCGTACAGATGGTAAAGATGTCACCCAGGTGCATCCTGTTGGAAGTGTTCAAGGCATGACTGTTTCATAGGAGGCCCGGACATACTGGAAAGATCTTTCACTTGGCCCAGGAGGACACTGACGCCTTTTAGGAAGCGCTGCAGAACACTACAAAGAAAAATGATATCTGAGCTACTCCATGTGCCTCCTAGATAGTCATTTAGAACATTGGTTCTCCAAGCGTTCACTCCATAAATTAAAGGTATATCAGCCCTTGATTAGATTGAAGAGTAGAGTAGAAACGAGCAGAACTGTGATCTTTCAGGTTATGGACTGACATCCACAGGTCTACAAGATAGTTGGATGTGTGGATGGGCAAAGGAAAAGAGTGATACATGTGAGTTTTTTGCTTAGTTGTAGTAGTTTGCACAGTAACGCTAGAAATACATCTATATATCATTACTTCCTCTTTGGAAATGTTCAAATATGTGTTTTCACATCTTTCAGCTGTGAAAGATGTGATCTGATTTTAATTTCCAAGCACAGCAAAACACTTAAGTCAGAAGGATCAGTCTGTGCATGGCCACTCTCTGTGTGTGCTTTCAGACTAGAAAATGAACAGACCTTCAAAGTGCAGAGGACCACATTGACGACGTGCACGCTTCTCATGATGTCAAAGTGAAAGGTAGTGAAATGGCATTGACAAAGAGCAGAGTTGCTGTGTCTCAAGGAGAATCAGAGTTGAAGACTGAGCGTGCAATATGTAAGATGTGTTTTGTACCTTATCTCAAGGAATGTGATTCTTTAAAACATATTTTGCTTGTGCAAAACCATCCAAGACCAATCAAATATGTAGCTTACTTTTGGTGATTACATCAGGAGTGTTGAAACTGAAATTATTTCATAATAGTCCAACAGTCAGTTCTCTTTGAAAGGATAGCAAGGGCAAACAGTCAATTCTGTATGTCATCATTGATGCTCTGATGCCAGTTTTTATCCAACTGACAACTGAAAAGAGTCTTTCAACATTACAGCTTGTTGCTGCTGCTGGTGGGGAAAGGGTTGAATTAGCATGTTTGCATTATTAGTATTTGTTTCTTATTATTTGAGTAGCAGTAGCTGCCTGGTTCAGTCCCAGAACATTGCTATCTTTGCATTATTGCTATCTCCAACCCAGGGGCACTTTGAACATCGCCAAATCTGTAGTTAGCTGCAAGAATCAATACTGTTAAAATGTGTATTCTGCCCTGATTCACATATCTGTTATAGTTTCTTTCACTCTTCCTCACTCAATTCCATAAGCTTGACTGTTTAATCCTGTACTTTTAGCCACATACTGCTAAACCAGTGTCTCTTAGTTCCCTTGCTGACGCTTCATTTGTTCATATAGCCTCCATCTTGTCTAAAAATGTTGTTGTGAGGGTGTCACTCGGGATCTGGGCTCATAATCTTGGTTTATAATCACTCTCTATTTGTGCCCCTCTGACTTCAGCCCTACTATGGACACACCCCTCGACGATTTCTTCACACCAGTCAACTCATTTGAAAGATTAATTTCACTGATTTACAGCAGCATTCACCTAATATGTCAGCAAACATCTAACTCCATTAGGTCCCTGTGGAAGGAAGACTTAGGTGAAGAAATATGTACTATGTAGTATGTACTATGCTATGTTACTATGTTATGTTATTTTATTTTATTTTATATTTTCATTATTCTGATTTATAATTATAATCACCACAGCAAACTGATTGTGGAAACCACAGTGTTACTGTAAAATAGGTGCAAAACAAGAATCAGAAGTGAATAGGAGATGGAATTGAGTCCAGGCTCATGCATGTGGCATGATCGTAGAAAATGTTTTTCACTCACTGCTGGCCAGTGCTCAAGGCTGCCCTCCCTTTGTGCGCTGTCCTTGTGTTGGTAGTTGCAGCCTATGAAAGGTACATCCAGCCGAGCCCTCTGAATAATACAGGCGTGGATGGAAAGGTAGTCAACATACAACCTTCCAGAAACAGAACATGCTATCTTACATTGTTTCATTGTGGCAAGCAAGGCTCGCAACATTCAACTGACAACAGTCTTGAAACTCAGCCTGAATGACTTAAATATGGAGGATAGGACTTAAAAGCTCCCTTTCTCTCAGTGTATGCTGTCCTCTTTGCAGAGGCTATTAAGCTATCAAGGATGTGGCCTGTGAAGAAATGAAACATTGTCCAGAGCTGGAGAATTCCTCTGAGCTGGGGGAGGATAGAGAGTGTGTGGTGGTCTGTGTATGTGGGGGGAAGGGGGTGGAGGGGATTAGAGAAGGTTTGGAGGTGGAGGAGAGGGGAAACGATGATGATGGACAGACACGGGGGAGCCCCCCCAGTATCAAAGCAGCAGGAATGTACGGCGGGCTGGTAGGACCTGGAACGCTCTTCTAACCCTCTGATCTGATGTGATGTGTGAAGTGGAGGGGTGAGTCAGAGCTTAGCACTGCACACAGCACCTGAGATACAGAGCAGAGCCAAAGACCTACAGCTGGTTAACGGACTTGAACCAGCACTGCACAAGACCAAAAAAAGCTGTCATTTTCAAGGAACGCAGTCATCAATTTTATATTATGTGAATGTGTTTTGTTATATGAGCATTTGTTGTGTTTTGATGAATGTCCTGTTTTTTGTGTTTTTGCAAAAAAGCACAATTAGCCTCAGAGCGTCAATAAATCTTTTAACCTTGTGATACTGGCTGCAAAATCCAAATCCCATATCTATTTAGCCAGAAAAAACACCCGTTGGTCAATAATATTTTCTATTTAACCTGGTGTGATGATCTATAGGCACTGGCTAGTGTTTGGTGGTTAATATGTATGGAAGAATCAGAGCTCGGCTGCTTAATTGACTGGGGCAGCTCTCCATCGGTGCACAGGGTCATGGGCTGGCTGGAGACTCTGTACTTCCACACCATTTTATTTCCCACTAATAGACAAAGCCTAGCTCTTACTCCAAGTGTTCAATCACAATGAGAGAGATACACATGGCGTGTATCTCTTTGACCTTACTCATATCCCTGTGAGCACACGGACAGAGACAGACAGAGAGAAGGAGTACTGTGCTGTCTGTCATTAGCCATTATAAAGATACTTAGAGCTTTTACAGTATAAGTCCAATTACGGGTATACATCCGCCTTTGCTTAAGTCCATTTGCTTTTACTTAATGCCCCAACTATTCCCTGATGCTTTGTTCTTCAGTCTAAATACAAATCTCTCTGACCATCTCTCTTTCTCTCTCCTGTTTTTCTCCAGGCTGAGTGGCTCTTTGCCCTCCCTCTCCACCTATCCGTTGAACATGTAAGCTGCTTCTCACCACTGGCTGCAGGGTCATTAGCCCACCGGAAATTTTGGCTTTGTTTCTCTTGTTTTATCTTTTTTTTTTTTTTTTTTTTCCTTCGCCTGGAACAAAGGGAGAAACATTCAATAGTTATTGATTTGGAGACATACAACTTTTACTGGAGATCCCATTTAATCACAAAAGCTGATTTATTGTAGGCCCTCTGACAATCCCATTAAATTGCTGTCTAGCTAATCAAGTCCATTCTTTCTCCTCGAGGACTAATCTTTTATAGGGGTAGCAGAACAAATCCCGGCAGTAACAGGATTGGTGGGGAACTGGAAGGTTCAGGGCTGCCTCACCTTACCGTAAATGGGAAAAAAATCTCACAAAATGATGACAAAAATTCCCCCTGAGTTTGGTGCTATCTATTTACTCAGCCAAACAATTATGCTTTATTGGCAAAGCAAACAGAGGTAATTCTCTTCAAGTTGGTTGTAGTTGTGTCTCATCTTTCAAAACCTTAGTGAAACTAGTTTTTAGATTTTTTATTTTGTATTCCAATTAATGACCTGTTGTCCCAGAGACAAATGTGAAGTACTGCCAGTACGGTGATAAGCTTGAGGGATTGAAGTTTGACTTTGGAGACATATTTTGTACATTTTTTTTATTACTACCATGCTCAGTCTACATTAAGGATAATCTATGACCACTATGAACTCCTATAGTGATTTATTTCCATTTCTATTGACAAAATGAGGCTCAACTCATCAGTGTGTTTTGTGTCGAGCTGACTTCTGAATTAACTGTAATTTGGAAAATTCATTCTGTGTATTTATCTGCAGGTGTTACATTGCATATGCACTTTATATACGTATGTCTCTGCAGATTTGAATGAGGTGATCCCAGACGTGGCAGACCCTAAAGCCTCTCATAATTAAATTGTTCTAGTAAATGTTTACGTTTTTCCGTCTGCATGTTGTGTGTGCGCATCCCTACTTTATGAGTCACTCACTTATTGGACTCCAGCCCATCCGCTAAATGAAGTGGAAACCCAAAAGAAATGATGATGGAAACCTGGAGACACATGACTGAATTTTATGATGCGCTGATAAAATTTCACTGGCTCTTGTTTCATTGGATATCTCCAGGGTAGATACAACTGATAGATGTTGTTATATTTTCCTTCATTTTATTTTGACATATCCTATCCCTTTGTTGTTTATACAGCTACATCTTTAAATTACGCCTGTTTTGCTTTGCATACATTTGTTACAAAGAGTTGTTCTCTTGTTGCTGGACACATTAGATCATTGTGCTGCCATTTGGTCTATGAAGGAAAATGTCAGTTGAAACATTTCCATTAGATCAAAATGATGTTATTTCAAATTGTATGTGATAGAGAACTGTAATTGCTTGCAGTTGTGGTACCTGTAATAATTCAATATTGTCAATAGAGAGCAATTCAGTGTCATTCACTATTAGTCTGCTGAGCATGTTCAATTTGATTGTCATCTATAGTGAACGAACTGATATAACTAACTGGGCTGCAGGGTATCCACCTGCTTTGTGTTTTCAATAATATTGCTGTCCCTCTGATATGATACATTTCTGTGTGCTCTCTGTCCTGGGTACATAAGAAAAAACCCCAAACACATACAGTACCAGTCAAAAGTTTGGACACACTTTCCCATTCACATCAATGAGAAAGTGTGTCCAAACTTTTGACTGGTACTGTATATTCCTTATCGATCCCAAGGTTAGAAGGGCAATGTGACTCTATACACAAATAATGCAATAGACACTCTCGTATTTGAGTATGGTTATGGATATTGTTTCTGTTCATATATAGGAATATATATGGCCCTAATAATAACAACATATTCTGTGTAGATCCATGCATGACACACCCAAGACACATGCAGGACAGAGTGCTGCCTCTGCAGGCCGCTCCAAAAGTCCAGCTCAGCACCTCTGGACCTTAGTGGACTGACCATTGATTTGATCTCCTCACTTATTCCTCCATTGACACAAATACACTGTGTCAGAGATCCTTGACAGAATAAATCTTAGTCAGTCTAAACAGGCTTATTGTCAGCAGACATTCTAAGGTTTTTCCTTTGGTGTTTATGGAGATCTTCAGCTCCTGATTCAATAGGAGCACTGCTTAGCTTTAGATGGTGATTGCATTTCTCCCCTCTCATTTGCATACTAAGAGTGGGTTCCCACTGAAAAGATCAAGGCAATCTATGTGTGGCCAATGCTGGGCTGCTGCCAGGAAGACGCTGTCGATTCCATTAAAGGTGGGGCCAGATGTTTGTCATTACCTTTATTGATAACCACAGGGTCAATACTGTGATTTATTCTACAGGGATAGGACTAAGCTTTAGTCACAAGTTTCACCAGAGCCTGATCAATAGTACACAATGGACAAGTACAACATGACCACACATGAACTGAGAGCATCAGCAAAGCTGTAAATCTATCATGAAGTTTTGTGGTCAGGTGCACGTACTGACTGCAGAGAAACTATAAAAAACTGCTGGGTGTGTTTCATTTATACTTAAAAGTCCACAGCCCTTGACTTGTGGCACAATTACATTTCATTGTTAAATAATTGAATTTTGTTTTGTTCTGACATGCTGCCACATTTCTCAAAAAAGACATTCAAAAATAAACACAAAATTGCATTCAGTAATCTGAAGTGACATCACTTTCTGTCACTTGTGCCTGCTAATTGCAGAGGAGCTGCCTCAAAGGCTCATATATCTGTTCCAGGCTGCCAGTTAGAAACTAAGACAAAGCCAAAGCAGCTTGAATTACTGCATTCATTTAAGATTTTCACTTAAAGGAGCAGTGTGTAGAATTGAGTGGCATCTACCATAACAAACTTGTCAGAAATGGAACATAATATTCATAAGTATGTTTTAATTAGTGTATCCAGCAAGCTTTACTCCACATGCCACTAAATCCTACACACTGGTCCTTAAACATACAACATTTTTAATTTAAATCTGGAGTCCTTCAATTGTAAATTTGTCAGATAAACTTCAGAGTTTATAATTTTATATTTCACCAGTAGTTAATGGCTTGAAGTAACGTGTAAATCCTCTGATATATAACATTAAATATATCAGGGTCTTTCATTTTTTTGTAGATTAAGATGAAAATTGACTGTTGTTTGTCCACTTACGTGTGTTCAGAGCTGAACATCCCTCTAGTCGCTGTGGTCTATAGGAGTAGGGCACTGACAGCACACTCTGAATAGACGCTGAATCGCCGGACTGGACCAAAATGTAATTACCTTTCCCTCACAATGTCACACTACAGACCTGAGCCTGACAGCAGCCTCAAAATGGAACGCACTGGATTGAATTAACCTCCAGCTGGGAATGGTGTTGTGTGTGGTGTGAACCACATGCCTTTTCCATGCCTGCAATTCACAGGATTTTCTTGAACTCACACTGTCACACTATTTGCCGCACAAAATCGTTTTTCTAAAATTGCTTGGGCAAGCAGCTCTGTTTTGTGGCATTTTGTGACTTTTGGCCCAACCAGCCAACCACAGGAATTGGCTCAGACCACTGACTACTGTAATACACCCTCACATTGATATTCTTGGCTTTCAGGTTGTGAAAACTAGTAACAGATACACTGAGAACATTATCCCTCTCTGAGCTTCATAGACTCATTGCTACAATAAGCCAATAGCTTCAATAGCATCAGAGCTATTAGAGACAGTCTGTCCCTGTGAGTGACAGTAATTTGCTACTTTTAGTATAAACCTTTGTCATAGTCTTTAAAATCAAACAGATTATGTGCAGTCACTTATTGAGATTGATTAATTTTTTCATGATGTGATTTATTTGCTGGGGAATGTACTGTATGTATAGGCTGAATGGGCTAATGTAATATAATGGGGACTTAAATGAGCCATTAATCTGGCAGACCCAAGGGTAAACGGACAGCACAACAGGCATCCAGGGAGCATGATGCAACCAAGATGTAGGGAGCAGTAGATGATGAAGTATTTGTGATTTGATATATTAAAAAGAATAGCAACTCGAATTTAAAATATTATCAAAAATAGATGGTTTTCTGAGACTAAATCTTGCTTTAAAACATTACATCTATGGAAGGTCTTATAACACTTTCATATCACTACTGCCTAGAGATTTTTTTTTTCTTAATCAAAATGTTCAATCAGAAAGAGTTTATTCATAGCATGAGGGCAGGGGCAAACAGAGTCTTCATAAGGGGATACCAGGTGCTCCAAGATTGGAAATTGAAAATGGAAATAATACTGAAGAGGAAAGGGAAGGAAGGTGGTGATACACAATTATCTATGGAAGGCGTTCAGTATTATAAATGACCCTGTGAGACCAGAGAGGAAGCTGGGAGCCAGTGAGCTGTCGGGGGCTTCCTGGTTGTGTAATTGAAAATCATTCAGACAGCTGTACAGTTTAACCTTGGAGGACCATGGTCTTAGTCACTAATTGATGGGTTGGCATGCACCAGCAATTGAAAAGTGAGGAGTATGTGGGTGGACTTTGAAGCTGTGTGTGTGCCTTTATGGATATGCTGTGTTTCAAGAAAGCTTTACAAAACACAGAAAGAGGTGCTTTATAGAAGTGCTTCAATATCTCTCTGAAGTCTCTTGACATTTTCTTTTGATCCGTTCCATCACCCAACCACACAACACATTGCTTATAGTGCTGAATCACTGGCCTGAAAGCACCATTGTGTTGTGATGTTTATAACATAGATGCGTGGGCTGATCCCAGAACATCTCTGTTTGTCTTGAACAGTGTTTTATACTCTCACAAACCACCCACCACCATGATACTGTCTGATTAACGTTATCCTGTTTCAGAGTAGCTGGTGAGCGTGGATTTTATCTCCAGGAAGTAATAGAACATACTGGTCAGTCGCAGCAGAATCCTGTCTCCATCCTCCATGCAGAGGGCCGGAGCAGTGTGGTCTCTTCCCTTATGGAACCAGATGCATTATTGATGGATGGCTGATTGGGAACTCAATTACACAAAGATTACTGGGCTGGCAGACACTGGGACACCACTACCCTGTCAGAACGATTGAATTAGTGCACAGGAGAGGAGGGAAAGTGTCCTTCACAGACGCCGTTCTTTTCTCTGCAGACCTTGAGGGGATGCCAAACAGCCACAGCCTAGTTCATTCCTTGACAGATGACCTTACCAACAACTATAACTGTAGCTGGGAAGGTGCTGCACAGAGCAATGGAGAGCTTATTACAGTTTTACCAGTGTATGGCCAGTGTGGTGTGGTTGCACATAGTGTGGCTGTGGCTTGTAGTGGGTTTAGTGATTGCATGTGTGTGTGCACATGCTTGTGTATTCCTCAGTATAATTTGAGGTATCAAATGACAGCTGCTCATCCTTTAGCACTGAAGCAGATGCAATGATGAGAAAGCCACAGAATGCGAATGTATGTGCATAAATATTGGCATTTCACCAAATCTCATTCATATAACATGGCCCACCTGAATGAGAATTGTGCCTTGCAGGGTCGTATGCTATTACAAGTTTAATGTGAAATCTAGATCGAAGAAGATGAGAGAAGGGGGCCTCAGCATCTGAAATGGAAGCATTCATCTTCCCTTTCTGTTTGTCAGCAATTGTGCTCAAAGAAAAGGAAAAAGCACAGTGAGAAAAGCTGATCTCGAAGAAGAGAAATCATTTTATACCAGACCACACGATGAAGTCTATTTCACCCTTTGGTCTGGTACAACTGGCTATACTGGGCTTTTGTTTATTGCATTCATCAGTGAAAATATGGAAGACTTATGTACAAGCTTATGTGTCTGTGGCTTCACATTTCTGCTCCCAAAGCTTCTTAAAGGAGAAATATTTATTTTAGACAGTAATTTGCCGATGTAGTTTTCTTCCTGTATCATTTGTGAAGAAAGCAAATGTGTGATCATGGACAAGGTTTTCCATTCCCTAAGTGTCTTCTTCTATTGTTGCTATGTCAGTGTGTCAGTGAAGAAAACGACTCTTGAAAGAGACCATTGTTCGGGTTCACGTTGTCAATGGAGAAGGGGCCATAGCTAGGATTAGGTGGACAACAGGCAGCTTTCACCAGGCTCCTGCTTTGTCCAGGTCTTCTCCAACAGGCTGGACACTTTAGACACCCTGGTGAGCCATGCCCCGCTCTGTTGCCCCTGTTTCCCTGAACACTGGGCATGAGTTAGACCCTGGAGAAAAGGTTTAATAAGGAGTGGAGAATAGCCATTAGCTCCCTACCAACCTCTGTTGATGGAGAAGAAAATAGAAGGACCAATAGACCAACAAGAACTATTGCAGTCTGTGACAATCACATAAAACTAATTCCCTTTCCTGAGGTTAAGCTTGACTGGTCCTCCAATTCCGAGTAGAGAAAATACTACATCAAACACTAGGCCACAAAAAAATGAAAGAAACCAGAGTTTAAAGAAATCTTTTTTCCACACCTTACCTAATCTATCTAATGCAGCATGTGGTCCTCACTTACCTAGAACTGTGTGTATGTGAGCTTGTGTCTTTATTACACTCAGACATGCATACATATTTCCTCCCAGTGAAGTCATGGTGTCACTGGATGTACTTGCTCACACTCTACTCTTCTATTTTGCATGCAGATGGCAAACATTGATTTCCCTAATTCCTGCCCTGCATATGAATTGTCTTTTCAAAATTAAATCAATTTTTAATCAATTTTCCAAAGTTCTTTTCCGCCATAAACACATCTATCAGTTGCTGCTTGTTTGAAAGGATGGTGTTTGAATCATAATTAAAGGACCAGTGTGTAGGATTTAGTGGCATCTAGCAGTGAGGATGCAGATTGTAACCAAATGAATACCCCTCTCTTGAGTCACTGTTTAGTTTGTCCATTCTGGGTTACTATAGAAACATGGCATGCTCTGTGTTAGAGGGGAACACACCCCCTAGGTAGATAGAAAGGGTTCATTCTAAAGTAACAAAAATACTTCTTAGGTGATTATACACTAATTAAAGCACACTTGTGAATATTCAATATATCCTGAGGTTGACCAATTTGGGGCTTTCTAAAATGAGAATAGGTTAGGCTAACCTATTTTTGCTAATGTCCGGGCTAACCCCTTTCACTGCAGTCCGCAGCATGTTTACTGACAGATCTATAACTTATTGCTAACCTTTTCCTGTGCTTTGCTCACATTCACATCGCTTTTCTGCTGCTCACACATTATGCACTGTCCTAAAGTAGCTACTCTTATAACTGTACTTTTCATGGTGATGTCCTTTGAAGCATGAGAAGAGGGGGGCTTCAGGTGCACTGCTGCTGCAATGAATATACAGGAAACACTTGTATTATATTGCCTTTCAAGTCCATTCTGCTAGATGCCATTAAATTCTACAGACTACACCTTTAAATTACATTTTACCCACATATACAGTATATCTTTACCACTCTAGTGGCTAAGAGGTAATTTAAACAATATCCTGTATTTTATTTACACAACAAGCCAGATTTATCTCAGTTCGGTGTGATAAGTTCTTATTCATCACTGACCTGAACTGCAATTGAATATTATATATTGAATTTATGAATACATTCATGCAATTTGCAGCTGACCTATTCACAGTGAATTAATGTATACCATTATTTAAGGAAATCATCTTCATTAAGTAAGCATTTTTTCAAATTAATGTCAGTGACTTGTAGCATCATGTACGACTTGCCTCAGTAAGCAAGGTTCTGTTTTGCAACAGTTATCATTTTTGATCACCCTGCCCTCATTTGTAGGACATGAAAATTAATGTCACTATAGTATATGTTATCACACACACACACACACACACACACACACACACACACACACACACACACACACACACACACACAATTTATTTTTATTTTTAATTGAATTAATGCCTGCTCCTGTAGATTCAAGGCAGAATTTGCTGTGCGTGAAGTTCAGAGGTTGGAGCTTGACTGAATCAAATTTAGTTTCTTATTGATAGTAACTAGTGTTATGTCCTTCAGCTAGTGGATTCACTCACTTTTATAGGTTTTAATCTGCTGTTATCATTAAAGATTAATCCCACAAGGAGCCTCACTATCTACACTCCGTAATAGTTTTTCCTTGATTTTAGCTCTTTTCTTTGTAAATCAACATGGGAGACATTAAGAGCTATAGTCTGAATGCCAGCAAACATTGTAACTGATCCATAGAGCTGATGTAATAGTGAAGATCTCCACATCTGGAGTTAATGTTAGACTGGATCAGGATTTAGTCTTGTCAGCACCTTCTCCCCTTTATCTCCCTGGGTTTTTTCTACCTGTTAGACACCCTACTCCCCCAGCACAGAAATCAGACACCAAAACAACAGAAAATGCTGGTGCATGTTGTAATTTGAAACAGCTAGGACTCCATTTAAATTCTAAATTAAACTCCTTGACCTTCATATGTCCAAAAGACCTGTGTCCATACCCTCAGACTGCATGCCTACATGGCGCGGAAAGTTCAGGTTTCTTAGTTCCCAGTGTCACATGTCCATTTCCAGATTAACAACATGCATGGACGTGACCACAGACCCTCTCACACTACGAGCTGATTGCAGCAGAGTATGTAACAGAGTAAAATCTGTGCATAGCCTGAGTCTCAATATAATGACATTGCTCAGCTGGCTTTCTTAGAAGTTATCTGGTCACAGGTCATGATTAGTGGCATAAAGGCAAGGTGAAAAAAGTTTCTTCTGAAAACCTTACAAATAAGAAATCAAGAGATTTGATTATGTTTTTGAGGCTCCGCAGGCACATAGCTCACTCTTTAAAGAGGAAATTCAATAGATTTTCATCCAAACTTCAAGCTATTAGCAGCCAACTAACCAGCCTTATGTTTTTCAAACACTCACCCACCTCTGAAGTGTGAAGCTATTCATCGACCTCTGAAGTCTGTGAGTGTCTTATCACTTCAGAGCGGTAAATCTGATGTGTCTGTTAAGTTTTGTGAATGACCTCTGTGGTGAGTGTATGTGTGTGTGCAGCGTCAGTATCTGTGAGTGCTGTCAGTGTGTGGAGCCATGCCACAGGGTTTAACCCCTCTGCAATGATCCCCAGGTTGCTCAGGGCTGCTGCTTAATTCTCCAATTTTCAGCTGTTACAGATAGAATTGGAATAATAAACAGCTGAACCTCCCACTAATAATCCTGCTGAATGCCCTCACCCCACCCCCAACTTCCCGTCCATGTCTTTCTTACACACACTCACACACACACACACACACACACGCACACACACACGCACACACACAACACACACCGCCCCTTCCTACACTGCTTGGCCTTCTTCAGGGCAACTGGGCCTGGGGTAGAGTTTCTCTCTCTGCCCTAATCTCAGCAAAAGCCCCAGCACTCGTACCTCTGCTCTAATGAAATGATATTGGTCAACCCTGGGGGCCTGGAACTGATTATCACCACCAACACGAGCACACACATACACACACATTTGTGGATTGTATATATAAAAGCACACACAATTCTTACACACATTCTTCAGTATAGGTAAAGTGTGCACACTCAACTTTCAGGAGTGTGAGTGAATAGTCTTTCCAATATCTCAGTGTGTCCTCTAACACTCACGCCTCATTGAGCTTTGAAAGGCTGTCACATGAGGGGGAACACAGGATATTACATGTAGAGTTTGTTTGAAAAACAAAATTTGCTAAATCTGTCTCACACTTTTCTCTGCACACAGGCCTTCATGTTTGAGTTTGAATGTTTAGTTTCCCTTAAGTAGTGCGTTGGTCCAGGCCAGTCTACACAGTCCTGGAAACAATTAGTGTCCTGAGGTCAGACCCTGAGTCTGATACCTGAGGTCTGGTCCATGCAGTCCATTAAGCTGTTCAAAGCCTCCAGATTCACAAGGTTCCAACCTCATTGGCTATATACAATGTCTACTACATGTGCCTATGAACATTCAAATTACATAGGTGCACTGGTTTGTATGTATCTGTATTAGGAAAATAATTGCATTCTGTTTCAATAATCTTACTGGTGGTCTACAAACCTTTTGGTAGATTTTAAAAGGTTTTTTTTTCATTTGCAGTGACTATGGCAGACTACGGTTGATCATCTTTGTTGCTTGTCAATTAAAACACCTTTTCTCATCAAAGTAGGTCATGTTTGAACACTGAACACTTAAGAACACCATGGACCAGATTTGGTGTTCGTAGTCAAAAGTCTGACTATATTTAGCCTGAGCTAAATATGGAAATTGTGTTTTGATTTTTTGTTAAGCAATGCCTGGCAGATATGTTTCAAATTGTAACAGAAAAGATCATGTTTACTGGCCCTGACTGAACATGTTAGTTAAGATTTAAAGTTTTATATTTATAATACACTCCAAACAGCCACTTTGTACACATATGACAACTCTGATACTTCATCCTTAAACACATGATCACACATGTTACATCAGATCATCTTGATTGTGCATTAAAAGTAGTCTTTAGATGTTATGTTTCAAGGCAGGCAGGAGGTCTATCCTATTGTACTTTCATACTAGAACAACAACTCTGAATCACAGTCTCAGATGAGGGATTATGTCCATATGGTCATTACGCATGATGTTTTGCTTAGCGAATCATCTTTTGGGGCTGTGCTGCATGCAGATTTTCATTAATCAAATTAAAAACAGACCTGAATAAGCAGTTTGGCTTGATGAAACCAGCCGACCTGCTAACACAGTTCATTTGGGCGAACAACCTGCTGAATGGAGGTGTTGAGCTGACATGCCCCGCAGTATGAGGTCAAACACTTGCGTGTTGACCTGCACCCTCATTCAGGAGTCACTTTCAGGCTGCTATGACTCTTTTGTCTACCTCTCATATCTCTCCATTAACTTCCAGTTACCAGGCACCTACGCAACCTCCGAGTCCTGGCAGTAAACTGTGTCCCCCAGTGTCCACTGGACTGAATGTCCTCTGATCATCTGGGGAGCCTTAGCTGTCACAAGTGTGCAGAAATATCTTAATGCATGTCAGAGAAAGGGGCGGGATCTTCTGAGTGACACCTGTCAAACTCACTCATGTGACACTGGAGCTAGTCTATGCAGTCATACCTGCTTTGTCTGTCTCATTCAAACTCACTCTTTCAATCACGTTTTCCTCAGTTTTTGGCTCGTCCCGTGTCCTGGGGCCCTGAAGTCTTTGTGCTTCAGTAGTGCTGGGCTCAGCATGCTGCCTGTGTCCACACACTGCTGCCTCAGCACTAATAAGGCAATAGAGTGATAGAGAGAGCGCCAGAGTTGTCTGCTTTCAACATCCCTACTCAACCGTACCCTCACCTAACCCCCCACAGAGGCACCATTTGCAAATCTATTGAGGATCCCATATTAGGGAAAACATTAAGGAGTCTAATTGTGGTTGTGAACTGGGACTCACTGGGTGTGTTAAGTTTTGTAACCACTCTAATGAGTTGCAGCGTTTCCTCCAATGGGTTTATTGCCCTACATTCCGATTTGAGCCATGTCACTGACCACTGGGGCATCTCCCAAAATAGCTCAACCCACGTGTCTTACAAAAGAGAGTTTTCAGAAACCATTTGTTTAAAGGACAGTTCCAGTATATTAAAACTTTATTTTCTATGTGATATGTTAACAATTAAGTCAACATTGTTACACCAAAGCCAGTCAGGGCAAGAAATGACTATCAGATAAGTTGTAAACCAGCCAATAATTTCAAGTTTATCTTAATTGCTTTATTTGAGGTAAAAACTGAAATTGATCTCAAAAATGTTGCTAATGATTCCTCTTTGCACAAGAAAAGTGTGTATGTGCATCACTATGTCCAAGAGTAAGGCTGGTCAAAGTAGAACCAGAAAGTTGATGTCAATGTGTATTGTGAACACATGGTTTGGGTACAGTTTTAATGTTTTCTCTTGGCTAACCTTAAGGTTTGTTTAACTCATGCATGGTCATCTGACTTTTCATTTTGTGCCCCAACTTCCTTTAGTGTCTTTGCTGTGTTCCCAAAACTCAGCAGTTAACTTCATGAGTACAATTTTATTGATATATCTAATGAACATTATGAACTACATAATGATTCATTTCATGTCAGCATGCCTCCAGGCTACTTTGAGAGCAAACATTTTCCATAATACTGTCACATGAAGAGGTGCATGGGATGCTCTGGACACCAAACACATGATCACAATGTCCCTCTTTATTTTCAGCTGGTTCACCCAATCTATTTACTCTCTTGTATATGTATACTTGTGTTAGTCTATGTGTGTGTGTGGGTGGTATCCTATAGCTTGACTGGAGTACCGGCTCCGTGTAACTGGAGGAGATGACTGGACCATGTGGCCCTCAGTGTGGCGCTAAAAACAGCCTGACAGCTGCGTGTGAAAAGCAAGTAAATGGAACTGGAACAACACCTGACCATGAGATAGATAGACTAGAGCTTTATCGTGTACTTTACTATGTAACTGCCAGCCCTTAAATGTCCATACATCTACCACTGTCATTCATTATGATCAATCAAAACCACAATAACACCTATGTACCGGACTCTGCATTGCTGCAATCTCACACTCCGTCTACATACCCCAAGCAGTCCCTATTCCCCTCTGATCACTACTCAGCTGCACTTAGAAACACGGTATAAAGCTTAAACAAGCACAATGTACCAAAGCAACATGAAGTGTGCAATACTATTTTAATGTGACGCTGGACGACTTATACTGTGACGCTATGACTGTTGTGAATATTGATTGTAATTACATCGTATTTATTATGTGTAATGTAGTAAATGTTTTATTTTTAGGAATTGTGCCGGTAACATCTGGCAGGGGGGACTACCAATGGAAATCAGTCCTTGGCTGCAATTGGGTACATTTACGTTTTTTAGTTCTCTGAAAATGTATAATGATGTACATTGTCCCTGTGGAGAAATAAATAAATTGATTGAGTACCCAATTAACTTTTGGATTTTGTGTGTTTTTACTTGGATGTTACGTATATCTTTTTCGATGGGAAAAAAACAACCATCAGGCAGGTGTAAAACAACAAACACAATGGCAACATTACTTAAAAAATAAAAAATAAAATATTGCCTTGGACAGAAGCTAACACTAGCTTACTGGGTACACCAAGTCCGGGAGAGCAGCAGGTGAACGAAATGTCAATCATAGCTGACAATCGACGCCCACACGGCAAGCATTAAAGTCAGGGATTTTTGGGAGGCTGCATCTTTAAGGTACTTCCATATGTACTGGAGTGCTACTGAGCAGCAGAGTCCTCTGTGCTGCCACTATTGACCGAATTCAATGTTACAACAATACTACTGAATAAAACAGTTGTCTTCTTCATACATCTTTCCATCACTTATGGCTACACTGAGTGCACCTCTGTTGAACAGCAGTCCCATTGATAGATCACTGTCCACAATGAACCTATTAAATATTCACTTGTGTTACGTCATGTAAACAAACCACTTACCTATATCAGCTGTGCAATATAGATTAGTATGAAGTCAAAATCACTCAAGAAGAATATGGGTGAGTACTCTCTATTATACATTTGCACTTCTTAAACAGGAAAAACACAGGTTTTATATTGTGATATTTAGATGTTCTTAAACAAACATATCTCCTCACTTCAATTCAATGAATCAGCTGTTTCGTGTCCATTACATGCTTTCAACACAAGCAACAGGAAACAGGGCATCTGACAAAAGTTAAATGCAAAACAGTCTGCTGCATTGCACTACGCAGCGCTACATCGCTCACAGTTATGATATTCCAGTATGAAAGTGTGACTACGCAGTAGTCAAACTGATTTTGTTGCTGACATTTGCTTTGTGTTAGGAGACAGTTTTAGCAGGCTTCTGGCAAGCTGGCAAATCAGAACCAAGTTGGCTCATTGGGAGTGGGACCTTAGAGAGACAGGAGCTAAAACTGTCTATTTGAGACAGAGGCTGAACTGAGGCACTGCATAGAGGGCCAGGACAAGATAAACAAAGATAAATAAGGAATTTTTTTGAAATGCGTATCATACAAAGCTACTCTATTGGAGTCCCAGAATAAAAATATAATGCATGTTAACGTGGTTTATTTTGACTAATGGAAGACATGTTTCTTGGCCAAGGTAAATCAAACTTTTTTGTTACTTTGGACCTGGGTGTGTTTTTCCCACCTTATCTGTCACTAAGATTATTCATTTTCACCCTAGGTTGGCTGTTTGTTAAACCATAATGTCTAATTTTGTGTTTCTTCATGTGTGTACAGAAGATGCAACATGTGGGTGTGATAGCTTTGAATTTGTTCAAAGGCACCTTTGACCAAGCTTGGCTGAGTAAGAAACAAGTTATGTAACAATTAATGAAACATTTCTTTCTGCTGTTGCGTTACTAGTTATATATATATAGCTTGCCAGAAGCCTAACACAAGCAAATGTCAGCGACAAAATCAGTTTTCTTTCATATTTGAATATCATAACTGACTGTGAGCGATGTAGCACTGCATAGTGCAATGCAACAGACTGTTTTGCATTTATATATATATATTATATATATTATATTGCCAACTTGATTTAATTTGTAAAGTAATCAAATAATGTGTCTAACTGTGGCCATCATCTGTTTTAGTCAGTCAGAGAAGAAATAAGAGATTGTTTTTTTTGCGTTTTTTTTTTTTTTTTTTTACCACAAGCTGACCACTGTTCCTTCAACTTTTTCTTAATTCTCCGGGGGCAAACCAAACTTACTCTGGCCATTTCCCTCCAACCAAAAATTCTCTGTCTCCACTGTCCTCTGTGTCCAAGCTTCAGTGTGAGCGCCTTCACTCTCCTTCAGAACACGATTGGTCAGTCCCCCACCCTCCCTGCTGTCCCTGCTCCCTACTTAAATACTTTTAGCAAAGAGAGAGAAGGAGGGGAGAGAGGGGGGGATGGGAGATCCATGGGGGAGGGGAGCTGAGTGCTCATTCTGTTGTCACTGGCCAGAGTGAGAAAGCGAGCGAGCGAGCGAGAGAGAGAGAGAGAGAGAGAGGGAGAGAGAGAGAGAGAGAGAGAGAGAGAGAGAGAGTGTTGTCCCATATGTGGAAAAAAAAGCATAGCAGTGCACACACGGGTCTGCTCCGCTCCAGGGATTATCTTAGTGCTTTCAGATCTGATGGAGGACATGCAGGCATGAATAGGTAAGGCTGTCTGTCTTCTCTGCATCTCTGTGTTGATCTGCTGTCATAGCGTGCTGCTCTCCCTGCTGTTTGACTTGGCTCTGCTGGCTGGCTGAAGTTAAAAGAGGACCAGAGCTGAGCGTGTTGTAGCAGCTCTCCTCTGTGGCCACTGACCATGAGACATTTCCCTGAACAAACCCACCTCCTAACTCTGCCTTCTCCTTTCTGCCTCTCCCTGAACTGTACAAGGGCAAAGCTGTGTTTGTTTTAAGTAGAAGCTGTGGTTTGCTGCTGTTGTGTGGGCTAGTTAGACATTCTGGGCTGAGTGTCCAAAGTTGACTGTCAGTTAGAGCCAGAGACTGTGGGTTAGAGTAGAGGGGATCGTAGTCGGAGGCGGCGTGAAGCCTGTTGGTGTCCAGGGGCAGCCGTGTGGTCACTGCGTAATTTCTCCTCCATATGAGGAGGGTTAGATAAGTGAATGGAATTTGATAACTGCGTACCTTTTATTTATTTATTATTATTTAAAAAATACATATGTATACTAATATAGACAGAGTCTCTGTAGTAATATGCAAAAAGCGGTAAATGTCATAATGTTACATTAAGTTAGAAGAAGAACAAAGGAAGCAGAAAATACATGGAAATAACTGAACTATTATGAGACTCAGAAAGAAGGATTATTACAACACACTATTGGAGCAGTGTAGAGTTAATACATAAGACACATGTGAAGTGATTAACAGCATAAATAAAAAGGGTAGGCTACAGGAAAGTCAGATTATTCTAATTATTTAATTTTTAAAAATCAGACAATTATAACCAAAACAAAAGAGATTGCCAATCAATTTAATTATTTATATGTGAATGTTGGCTATAATTTAGCAATTTATATTGTGGACCCAGTAATGAAGGAGGAGGATGTAGATGATGACATTATTTAAATATACATTTCAATACCATCTTTCTGAAGAAAATTGAATTGATGGCGTATACAATTTTAAGAAAAAAATCAATTGAATGTGCTGATATTGACATGACATTAGTAAAGAAAATATTGTAGAGTATATAGCAAAACCAATGACCCATATGTGTAACCAGTCACTCCAAACAGACATGTTTCCTAACAAAATGAAAATAGCAAAGGTCATTCCTACCTACAAAAATTGAGAGGCACTTTCTAAAGACTAAAGACCAGTTTCTCTCCTTTCTCAGTGCTCGAACATTTTAGAAATACTTGAACGGAAACTTAAAAAAGACTTGATCATATAGAAAACACAACTTTTTAAGTGACCATCACTATGGTTGTAGATCAAATCGATTCACCGCAATGGCAGTAATAGAACTGAATATTCACAGCAATAGAACATGAGGAATATACTGTTGGGGTATTCATAGATTAAAAAAAAAAGGTATTACACTATTGATCATATATTATTAATGACAAAACTTGAAGGATATGGTATTAGAGGGGTAGCATATTCATGGCTTATCTGGATTATATCAGTATGTGTAAAATAAACAATGGTAAATATGACTTGCTGAGGGTCACATGGGGTTTCAACAAGGTTCAGTGCTCCAAAGTCCAAAGTTTATATTTTCCATTAATTATATTTGCAACAACATATTTGCTTAAAGTTTGTTTTGTTTGCATGATGATGATACAAATTGATTTTGTTCTGGTAAAGATTTTGAGGAGCTTCTGGATTCAGAGGAAACACTTTAAAACAATGGTATGATGTTAACTGTTGTCATTCAATTTAAATAAAACAAAATGTATAATGTTTGGGTATCAATAATCAAGTACAAATCATAGATAATGATAATAGAAATATTTGGAAGTTGCTATAGACCACATACTATACTGGAAACCACATATAAATGATGTTAATACAAAAATGTCAAAGTCCATTGCAATACTGCACAAAGCAAAAGATCGTATATCGTTCTTTTACATGACCTATTGTGTGGAGGTTTGGGGCATTTTAAACAGAGCTGATTATCATGACCAACAATCATATTATTTATAAACGTGCATGTTCTCACATTTCAAGATTCAGTGGAATTTAAGACTGCACAATTACTATATAAAGGAAACAAAAATACAAGATGCAGATGCAGACTGTATCCAGAGGCTCTTTCAAATGAGAGTGAGTCAGTCTGAACTAAGTGGAATTTATTTACAAAAATAAAGATTAGAACAAATGCAAACCAAAGATGTTTATCAGTCAAGAGAGCTAATGTGGCTTGTGTGGTTTTAAAAGGAAAATTAAAATGTTTAAAACACTCAACAGATGTAAGATAATTAAGAATATGGTGATTAACAAATATAAAATGGAGGTATGAACACCAGTGTGTATATGAATTTTGTTTGGGGGTTTTGGGTTTATATAATATACATATATAAAAATCCATTATTAAAATAATCTTTCTTTTATTTTCCTTCTTTCTTTTTTTCTTCATTCTTTCTTTGTATAAATCTAAAGGCATTGGTCAAAAATAATGTATGTAATGACTGTGTAATAAGGTGTCTGCACCTTTTCAATCAGAATACACTTGCTTTGGTTTGTCACTGTGTCAAAAGCAATGATTTATTATTACTCATGTACATGTGTGTTTGCAAATTAGCAAAATGAACTAAACTAAACTAAGTTCAATATTGGTCTCTAAAATAGTTTTATGTATTTGAGATTATATGATGTTTTGGTTTTTGATTTAGTTCTTTTCATAGATACAGTAGCATCACCTTTTCTTATAGGTGGACTGTATGTCTATAGGAGCATTTACTCAGGTGTTGGTGACTAAAACATTTTCCACAGGTTTAAAAACTGGAACACAATTTCAATAATCTGTCTATTGTTTTTGCTCTGTGTATTTTAAAGCAATTTAGCACCAGTGTGAATTGGTGTCCACAGAATGGAGAAATAACATGAACGGCTGCTATGAAAAAACATGTTTTAATCTCATGGGTTTGCTCAGGGAAGTGCCTCATATCTGAATAAAACAATAGGAACTAGAAGATTAAACTGTCTTTAATCTGCGCATGATTAAAATATAACATTTATAACCCAAACCTGAACAGAGATAGAATACATTTTGTTATGTTTTATTTTCTAAAATAACTCTATTTAGTTGAATGAATTTGTTTTCTGCATTTTGTAGTATGGTTTCAGCTTTCACTTCACCTATAGCAGAGGTCTATTAAATGTTTTGATAGACTGAACAGTGTAACTTTATCATTGCAGGAAACATTTTCTCCTGTGCATTTTGCTTAAAAGTGTTTGGTGACCTAAGAATGCAGTCTTTATTGCCCTAGTGCACAGAGCAATGGTATGCATGAGTCTTTTTGTGAGGCAGATTTAGAAAGCCCTCTTTAGAGGCTGGACTCAGCTTCACAATCAGCTTAATGCCTGCCTATAATGAATACCCTTGTGTGCGTCAATTTGGCAGACTGTGTGAGTGTGTATGTGAACACTCTGTTTTTGATACAGTGATAGCGTTCTCAGGTTGGTCAGTAATTCTACCATACTGGACGAATTCTGGTCTGTGTCAGTGTGAGTGTTTAGGTGCGTGTGTTGCTGTGTGAGCTTGTGTGAAAGGGTTAGTTGACATGTGAGTGTTTGTCCAGACATTTAATTGTGCAGCAGCCTGTAACTGTCTCTCTCTCTCTCTCTCTCTCTCTCTCTCTCTCTCTCTCTCTATCTCTCTCCCTTAGGGCTGTTCGGTTGTCAGTGCAAGCTCATGCCAGTGATGGACTACAGCCAGACGGACGCTAACCTTAGCTGGCATTCACAAAACAACATTCCTCTTTACTGAGACCAGCTCCACAGAATGCTGAGTCCTATTGTCCCCTATAGTGAGTACTTTGCACCTTTCCTTCTTTCTTACGTTCTTTCTTTCTACCCTGCTGCTTGTTTCATCAAACAGCCACACTTGACTTTAGTTGGACTTTGCCTTGAATCAATGAGCCCCTACTCCAATAATAAGCAGGAGTGGACACTGTGTCCTGTAGTTTGTTAACTGAAGGAAATATAGCACAGGTATCTGTGAAAATGTACAATCCTCAATGCAGAAAACTGGATTTTTCCTTGATGTGCACTGTGGAAATGCTAAACCCCGGGCACTGGCCCTGTTTGAATGCTACATCACGGGGAGGAAGACACACATGGGGGGAAGGAAGAGGGACAGAGGGAGTTAGAGGGAGGGCTGATGGTTTAAGCAGAAGAAACCCCTTTGCCTCTGCCAGTGTCATTTTACCAATACAGTTCAGGACTTAGCACCACACACGCCCCCCCCCCCCCCCCCCCCCCTAGCACCCTCCCACTAGGTTTCATTTGAGTCCAGTGCTCGGGCTCTCCAAAACAGCATTGTTTGGCCGGCCAGCATGGGGCTGCCTTCGTGCCCTCAGCCTCAAGAGCCCCTTTTTCCCAGCTCTTTAACTCGCCTCAAAGGAGCATTATCGGCATGACAGTTACAAGAAAAAGAGGGAGAAACCACACAGAACGGTTCATTTAAAAAGTATTACTTCATAATGGATGATAAAAACTTCTGATTTGTTTTGTTAGCTTACAAAAAAATGGATTGTAGAGTCAATGTAAGGCAAGTGTGTGGGTGTGTGAATTCAAACTGGACAAAATTGTTTGATTAAAGCATGTTTGACAGTAACTGTGACACTTTGTTTGCTTTCTGGAAATTTCACCCTCGAAATAGCTGATGTTATTATTTGACTTCTCATCAGATGAATGGAATTTAGAATCGTTGCCAGCCCAATAAGTACTTGACCTCATGTTGTTATGAAACATATCCTCTCAGAAGTGGCTCTTGCTTGATTTAATGCCAGTTCTCACAGAACATGTTATGTTTTTTCCCATTAAAAAATGTTTATGAATCCAATTAGTCTGAGTTGCTCAAATAACACTGATGTTTCAGTAATTTGCAAGAACATGGATGCATGCTTGTGCTGCTTCCCATCAGGGCTTGTTTGACTGGTAGTTCCATCAGTTCCCTGCACCCTGCTAGTCCATACTGACTCAAGTCTTTGCTGAAGTGGATAGTAAGTCCAAGAATGTCACAAACTGCTGGTGGAATAGTTAGCATGCCTTCAGAGCAGTCACACTGTTGGTCTTTTCTTGGGAACCCTCCAGTACACTACTTACTAGCCTTTGTGTGTGATATGCTTTTATGATCAGGACGTACAATGCTGGTTTTCATCTGCTGTTCAATAGTTTGATGGTTTCTCATGTACAGAGTAGCTCTGTTCTGCAGCGCTTCTATAGGTTTGACATAATTTCAGAACAGCCTGCTAATGTGTGCACGGGTATGTAGACAGAGGGATCGTATGAACGCACATAGCAGTGTTAGGTAGTCACGCTGTTTACTCTCAGACCAGTGACACATAAACACGCCCCTGTGCTCACTGGTGACACTGCAGCTCACTGTCTTTTAGTTAAAGACTGTAGTCATGATTCAGCAGAGCACAAATCCAACTGTGAGGGACTCTGCATATGTGCAGGACATGCGAAGACTCTCACCTCCATGTTGGAATTCCCTTTGTGGGAACGTGGAGCATTCCTGCTTCCCAATGCTACTTCTGACTCCTGCTGTAGGTATTTCTGCCCTTGCACAAAGACAATCTTAAGTGTATAAATGCCTGCATGGTGACACATGGTTAGGACAGGTACACCCAATGACACATTTTAGTCTTTGTTATCATGACTGCTCTCAAATATCCGGATTATCTGGATCCCATATTCTGCCAGTGTGTGTGTCTCACTCTTACTCAACGTGTCCGGTCTCTGCCCCTGTCTCCGGCCAGTCCAGAGGACTTCAAGCTGGGGCGAGCAGCCTCGACCGGACCTGAAAAGAAACCTGAGAGAGATTCCAGGGGCCATGGATACTCCTGGAGGGATTTGGTGCAAAGAATCTGTAATCTGCACTTCAAACACACTCTTAAATCAGTCCCAGGCCGCCAACCCAGGAGTGCCCTAACTCTTGTTGCTGGGGGCCCCCGCTGGTGTAGCGATACCTTTTCTTTTAAAACAGCACACACACACACACACACACTCAGTCCAGATCTGGCAGTTTTTATAGCTCTCCTCTGACTGACCCCTCTCCCTTTCCTTTCTTTCTGTTGCGCTCTGTTTTTATGTTTTGAGTGTCTTTGTGAAGAACTCTGCTAAGTCATGGAGCAGTTAGTATAGAAGAAAGAAAGAGTGGATCTCATCCTGGCCCCTGAAGGAGCAGGTTGGAGGGCCACATCGGCGTCTACCCTATTGTGGGCAGAGTGGTATGAGTGGTGAATTGGAGGAGCCTGGGAGGCCCTTGAGTAAACACACAGCCTGCTAAAGTGTGTGTGAATGAGAGCTGGGATCATTAGTGTAGGGTGTGAATGGGCTCTAATTAGCCCCCAGTCTCTGTGTGTGTGTGTGTGTGTGTGTGTGTGTGTGTGTGTGTGTGTGTGTGCTTGCATGCGTCCTTGCCCACAAAAACAGCAAGGTTAGGGCCCTCTAAATCCACTGGCCCTGTCCTCTGTCTCTGCAAGGGTTCATCAGCTCATTAAGGAGGCCTCCGCTCCTGTTAAGGGTCCAATTAAGAAGCAGGGTGGTGAGGCTCATTTGGATGGCAACACTTCACTGGATTCCTGAGGCAGCAGAATTCAGTGCTCGACAATGAGGCTCAGCGTCTTTCACACCAGCACAGCTAATTAGTAAATGACTACACCTGAGAAATAACATACCTTAATCAGTATGCCATCAGGTGTTTGTTGTGCAGTGATCATAAAACACACTGCCACAGAATGAACTGTTGAAAACATTGCTCTGTTTTAATGCGTGCTAACAGAAAACAACAAATCCCAAAGCTGCCCATGTGCTGAGACTATAAGCTGGGAGCACAGAGGGGCCAGGGGATTTGGACAGAGAGGAGGGAACGCAACATGCGCACTGGGAATAGAGGGGAATAAGGGAGGAGGAGAAGCACAGAAACAGGGAAAGAAGGAGATTGCAAGGAAAAGATAGAGCTGAAGAGGGGGAGATAGGGCAGAGATTGGGCGAGTGAGACAGATGGAAGGGGTGATTGGTCATCACCGAGCCTTAGGACAGCTGTTCTTTGATATATTAGTGGACACAATGACCTAGAGCCAGCCTGCAGTCACAGAAAATAGGGACCCTGTTTTTCTTGAAGGGGGGTGGATGGGCTACTGCCATTTGTGGACGTGCGTTAGCAGGCACGGGGGATGGGGGAGTTGTTTCTAAAATTACGAGCATGAAGTGACGCATCCAGCAATTATTCCGGAGGCTTTCTAGTTTTGGAGAGTGCTGAGAAAAGGGCTGTAAAATGACCAGACTCAGGAAATTTCTTGCTGCACTATCATTAGCAATTCTAAACACGTTTGTCAATTAATCAATGATTAACAAATGTCATCAGGTACTTTGGCTTCTGCTCCTCTCCATCCATTCTGCAAAACAACAACTTTTCATGGGACGGAATATTTGCTTTTTTACTAATGAATTGGAGATTTAACTCATAGAGGCTTGTTTCATTCTGTTTAACAATTGGTTTAAAAATAATAATAATTACCCTCACTGGTTTTTATTATTGCAGATATTTTGTTATATATATAGCTGCAAAATACACAGTAAACCGTTGCCACAGTGTCCTTCTCTTCTAATAAAACTGTATTAGCTGCACACACAGACAAAAACCGTTCTGACAGCTGGCCTGTAACATTCCCATAGGGGGATGAAACAAAAAATAGAGTAAGTCAAACTGTCACTCTGATACATGGAGTACAGATAGCTCTATCCGCAGCAAGAGGATGGTACAGAGATAGGGAGAGACACACACAGAGGACATCCCTCAATGCCACTGCAGGAGATGAGCTTCTTCCTCCTGGGATTGAACTGGTGAGGCTTGTTTGAAAAGAACTGCGTCTGCTCGTGCTCTGGGCAGCAGGTGTGAAAACTCCCCGCCAGAGCTCCCGCACTCTTCTGTTATTACATCTTTTTAGGGCCATGAAAGAGGGAGCAGATGAGCCAGAGGGAGCGAGAGGCAGAGTGGAAGTGTGGGATTGTGTTTCTTTTGATTGATAGCAGCCCTGTGACTAACACATAGATTTATAATAATTTTCCCTAGCAATGCCCAATTATGCATGGCTGATAAATTATGATCCCCGTTGTCCGGTGTCTGCATTATCCCAGTCTTAAGGAGGTTTGAAAAGGGTCTTTAGGACTGACCTCACGCTTCCTTTAACAGCTTTTTGGCAATACCCCACATGATAACAGAGGCTATTCAGCATCCATGGGGTGATATTGCCTTTGTAACACGAGTATAGTACAACATACATAATCCACAATATTGCCAAGGGATTCATCATCATTTTTCAGTCTGTAGGACAAACTGTGCAAGAGCTGATAAAATGTGTATTTCATACCAAAGTGGGAGAACGTCCAGAGACAATTTTCCACTGTCTCCACCTGCCATGCTTTGAAATGTGGCCGGCCTCTCAGATTGGTGTTTTTACGACAGACCAGGTAGTATGCAGCGGCCAGCCTAGTGAGAATGTCCTGCTTGATATTAGTGTCATAAATCACAGTGAACTTGAGAAGAGAGGACTTAAGGGGCTTCAAGACTCAACGACAAATCAAGATAACAAACTCTGATAAATAACAGATTCTGAGTGCAGAGGCTTCTTGCGTTGCACACCGAACCCCAGTGCTCCATCATTTGAAACTGTTTATTTGATATGTTTGTGTTTAAAGATTCCTGAAAGAAAGTGACAATCTGTCCTACATATTTATGTTCAGCAAGCAGGAGTTTCATCCAATAACTCATTGATCAGTTTGCGCCTGCTGAATACAAAACAACTTATGCAGTCATCACAGCATCAGGTTTGTGATTTATCAGCACAAATATAATGTCTGTCACACTCTGCCCTTCGCTCTACTTTCTGTCTGTCGTTCCCCAGTTGTGTGCTTTGTATTGTAACTTGACTGCATTCATTTCAAGCCTTTTTCAAGCTGTTTTCTTTAAAGAGGCAGTTGTTTGAGATGTTGTCTAAATTAAAATACTGACATACCGCCACAACAGCCAGAACAGCATTCTCAAAAGCATTTGACTCTGTAAAAGTTATAAAGAATTTAAGTTAACCATGTTGAGAATTTTTTTTCAGCATACTTTATTTCCTTGTTGAATAGATTAGTTACTTACTTAAAGCCCAAAACCCTACTTTGGACATTGGCTGCCAACAAAGGCTCTCCAGGAATTCCATTCTTGGGCCAATTGCTCCAGCTGTCCCCATGTATGGCCAGTTCTCCTCACGTCTGCCTCCAGGTCACGGTGCCAGGTGTTTCTTGGTGTTTCTTCTTCTCTCTTCTCTTTTTCCTTACGGATTCCAAAAGAGGGCATGTCTTGTGGTGCTGGATGCAGGCGTTCAAAGAGTGTGACCAATCCATCTCTAGCAGATTTCTTCCTCTGCAGGTTGCTGTCTTGTTGGCTGCCTCAGTTCCTGGTTGCTGATAATATCTGGCCAGTGAATTTATAGGTTTCTTCTTTTCAGGCGGGTGTTGGTAAATTTGAAAGTTGAATAAATAGAATTACCTTTTTACTGTGGAAGTCTTTTGGTTAACAGGTTCATTTAGAGCAAAAGAAAAGAGCACAATGTATCCACAGAAAATATTAATATCATGACTTTCAAGACAACTTTTCAAGTAAATTCTTGCTTTAGTTTCTTGTTGCTGTATATTTTGTAAAGCAACCTGCAGGTCTGTATCATCACACATTTTTAACAGTTTGTTATAAACCAGCAACAAAGCATCAAAGGATTTATAGCTCTGTGTACATGTTTGTACCTCTGTATGGAGGTGTATGATGGAGAGGACATGTTGGTAGTATTCTTTGGTCGGTGGGTAGGGATAGAGATCAACCCTGAATGGAACCCTGATTGGATTGATCCACAGCGCTCTTGTTTACAAGCAGCCTCTTCACAATCGGCACAGTTTAATAGCACGCTGTCCCAGAAGGCTTGTTGCATCCGTGTCCGTTTTGTTCCTCAGGCCAGGGAAAAACAAAAGTGTCGGGAAGGGAGAAGGGGAAAGGGACCCCAAGGGAGCTGTGAAACGGACTGGAGTTCTCTGTCTCTGGGCTTCCGGCCAAGATAACGTTTCACCTCAACCACTGATACCTGTTTTATAGGAAACCACAACACTGTCTAGAGTACTACCAGCCGTTATGGGTTAAAAGCTACTTTGATTTCAGCGAGTTAAGAGGACATTCAGTGACTTTGCAGATGGCAAATTTGAGCATTTGAGGGCAGAAATCACAAATTAACCTAACACATCCCCCCTGAGCCGTATCTGGTCTAATTTTAATTTTAGGGCCTCCTCAAAGCAAAGCTGGTTTCAGCTGAAGAGAGCCGTGCCACTGTCTTCATCACGCACGCCTACAATAGGATGCAGCTCACACAGATCCCTCAATAAATCCCGGGCTGACACAAAAGCTGTCAGTGGACTGCTGCTGAATAGATTAATAAGATTTCCATAATTAGACAGGCCCCTGACAATAGGATCCTTCAAGCTTTGTCTCAGGGCCAACTGGATTGTCCGAGCCACGCACGTCTGCTAGATGGCCATCCACCACAATGGCCGCACAGACAGTAAGGCGGTCAGCAGAAGAACATCTGTCTCTCCTGGGGCCAAGAAAACACACACACACACACTCAGTGGGAACTTTAATGTGCACATACACAACGTTCTTATCAATCTCCTTGCAGCCAAGTAAGGCCATCGGTCAACAGAGAAGCAGCCTGATCACATATATGTATACTTAATTTGGTCAACATATTAAAATCTATTTCTGTTATGTTCAACATAAGTTCAAGAATGCCACTGATATATTTTTTTATTTATTTATACTCATCCAAATCACATCAGAGGCTCTGCCTCTTTACTCTCATTGACAACAGCAACAAAGACTTGATTGAGGATTCCCATATTTAAACACACAGACACTTTTGTTAGCAATACATGTGTGGGTTTGAATCCCTCTCTCTTATGAAAAAAATAGAGTAAAGTATGTGGCAGAAAAGGGAAAAGTCACAGAATTGCATTATGAGCTGAACAATGTATCGTGATATACACTGTCGCCCATAAAGTTGGAATAAAATATTTTTTACCACTTTCCATGAAAGGATTGTGACAATGTGATTCATTCTTGACAGATAAAGTGTATGTCTTCTCAAAACTTTATCAATCAATCTCTTCCAAACATATCACAATGGAAATTTAAATAGGAATAAACAGAGGATTGTGTCAGAAAACAAAATTATTCCAACTTTATGGGCTCTGATGTATAGGATCATTTACAATAGCATCCCACTGAAGCATACATTGAAGTTAATCTAATGATTGCACTGCTACTGACAGTATGTCCACATTGTCCTAATTTCCTACTTCTAATCTTAGCTTTCTTCCTGACCCTCTAGTGAATTAATCTACACGATGGCTCTGATTTAAGCAGAAGTGTAGATTAGATCTTGCTCAGTTTAACGTGGAGCGCTGCTGCTCTAAAATCCAGCAGAAGGCAAGATCTAATTACATGGAAAGGGCTAAACTGCGCTGCGACCCTGCTGTGTTCATCAGGGGTGAGTGGCGGCCTATCACTCATGTAAGTTACTGTGTACATACAGGTAGAATTATAGAGTATAATTCACTGTTTTAAAAGACAGACACTGTACAGTGAATTGGTACCTCAGGTATGGGCAGCTGGACATTACATTGGTCAGAAGGGTGGTGTGAGTCTGTTCTGTATTGGTGCTACTCTGATGATGGAGTGGACAGCAGTTAGCCCGCCTCACTGAGTCCTCTAATGTCCACTCCAGTCCGCTTAGAGAGGACGAAGCGCCTGCTGTCCACTCTTACCCCTCCCTCCATCCCTCCCTCCCTCCCTCCCTCCTTCCATCCCTCCCTCCCTGCTGCAGGTTTTTATGAGCTCCCCTGGGCTCTCATCCATCTCTGTCACACACAGGCCCCATTATTGGGGCAGCTCAAAAACTGGTTGGGCTGCAGATGGGAAGGGTCTGCAGGACATATATGGTTTCTGGACAAAGACATGCAAGTAAGGCAACAACAAAAATGTGGTCATCTGGGTGTGGACAAGCCAATGTCTTCAGCAAGTTTGTGAAAATACAAGTGAACAGAGTGTGAGAATGTTCTTGCACATCTTGCTATGCGGGGTGTGTGGCTGTGTGGGTTTGCTGAAGCTTAGGGAACTACTTGAACTGGTTTGGCCATTGGGAAATAAGGCAGTGGATTTGAATATGAAGGACATGATAATCCAACGACCATCTGGTCTGCTGGTCTCATCTGACTGAATAAATAACAGACGTAATCTGAAAACACACACATGGGGAGGTTTGGAAATAAATCTTTGGCCTTTTCTTTGGTAAAGAAAAGGCCAAAGTTTAGGAGTGAGCTAGATAGTGGAAAGCAGGAGCAGAATTGCAGACTGTGGATATTGAGATTTGATTTAAATGGCAATAAGAAGCCTGGGTCCACACACACAGACAGCCATGAATAATGAATCACCAGGCATCCACTGCAGGGAAGGCAGCAAAGCCAGTAATGACAGCTTTTGCCATATTCCTTTTTTACCTCCCTGTTTCTGGCTGGAGTAGTCCTCACCTCAGGGTAAATTGTGACAGTTCAATAATGCCAAGCTATGTGTGGAATGTCAAGCTAATGCCTCAGCAAGAGGTAGTGCTAGTCCTCGCAAAATACACTATTCTTTAACTATAATGTTGTAATATAATAAGTAATACATATATGAGGTATTTGAATGGTGGAATATCTGACATATACACAGACTGTAAGCATTGCAACAGTATATAAGAGTGCCCCAGTACCCAAATAGTTACTGCACATGCTGCATAACTGCAACATCCCTGGTTCAGTTCCAGCTGGTGAACTTTGTTGCATCTCATACCATCTCTTTCACTCTCGTTTCCTGTCTGTCTCTTCATCTATGACTCTCTCTCTCAAACACACACACACACACACACACACACACATGTACACACGTGTGTGCATATATATAATATAATAATGGACTTCAGAGATTAGGCAGCATTGTATGCAAACAATGAAAAATACCAGATGCATTATACATTTGGGTAAAGGATTCCATGCATTTCAACACCCGTACAATATTTTAACAAAAGAAAAAATAAGACCATTGACATGGAGGATTCATGATCCAAACTATCTCATTTTTTTGGTTGCCCTCTCTCTTGTTAGCTTGGCGATGTGCTCAGTGCAAAGCAGCCACGATCAATCAGACCTCAGCCAGTGCTGAAGTCAGCCAGAGGAACAGACATTCCACTTTCCCAATGTTCCATGGGAGACTGTGCTGATGAATAGCACACTATGCTGCAATTCCAAACCCAACCCCCCTCTGTCTTTCTTTCTTTCTCACTCTCTCCACACCACTGTCCGCACACACACACACACAAACAACCTCCTTCCCCTCACCCTCCCTCCCACCCTCCCTCTGTCCAGCCGGCCACTGGGCCTTTGGAGCTCTGGTGTACGGTGGGTGGGTGGATTGGTGGGTGGTAGCTGGGGGTGGAGGGCGGAGAGAGCAGGCATTCAGAGCAACATGCACAGGGAGATAACAATAGCTCCTCTGGGAGACCTGCAGATGCTAGCAGCACAGGGAATAGTAGTGGGATCTTATCACCGCTCCAACACAAGCTGGGAAACTGCAAAACAACACATCCAGCCTACAGATCTGCTTTCACTCTCTTAATTTCTGCAGCTTTCTCTTTCTCCCTCCACCTGCTCTTTACCGTCCTCCGTCGCTCTGGGAAACTTGAGCTACTTCTGCTACCATACATGATAGTAACGCTGAAAAAGAGTCCTTTCAAAGCAGAAGAAAGGCCATTTCTCATCACTGGCTGCCTGCAGAGGAGGGGCTCAAAACATGTTTTACTTTGCACATGATAGTGAGGAAAGCAGTCATTGAAGAGTGTCTAAACTTTGCACTGTCTTGTTTAATCATCTACAGTATATCAAACCATTATTTTAGCGCACTTTAGTGTACTGTTTTGCAGAACCTTACCAGTTAGATTCCTAGTCATGACATATTGTAAACAGCTATTTAGTTGTTTCCTTTATCAGTTTTTAAAGAGGGGTACTGTGTTTTTTTTTTTTGGTGAAAAATATTTTAACATTTGAATTTAAGCACTTAACAAATAAAAATATAAAATATATTAACAAATAAAATATTTATATCTTTCTTCTTTTAATTCTCTTTGAGTCTATTTAATGGTAATTTCAACACATTCAAAAAGTGGTTATTATTGTAACATATGAGCCAAACAAAACAAAGCACGTTATGTTAAGTTATTGTCATATATTGGCACCTTAACATAATGTTTACATTCATGCAAATGTGAACATTGAATTTTAAGACTTATTTCTCCTGTCAGTCAAAACAAAATGACAAGAGGTTATGGAAAGAAAGCAATTTATTAAGACCCTTTATCTATCCACATTGATTCATATCATAATCAGGAACATGTACAGCTCAAGTTCTTTAAAGATTAACAGTCATACCACACCATTATCCTATTTTCTGACATGATTGTAATCACAATACCTCCATGTGTTTCTTTGTCAGGTCTGTTAAAGATGCACTGGAACCCAGAGCATGCCCAGCCCCTCAGCCAGTGGCCTGAGCAGCACCTGGACGTCTCCTCCACCACCTCCTCTCCGGCCCACAAGTCGGAATTCTACTCTGGCCGCAGCCGCTCCTCTAATAACTACGCTTGGGCAAATGATGACATCTCTGCCCTCACAGCCTCCAACCTGTTGAAGCGCTATGCTGAGAAGTACTCTGGTGTACTGGACTCACCATATGACCGGCCACCTACTGTGGGCAGCTACCCAGAGCCAGGAGTCTTTGGGGGCCTCAACGGCCCGAAGACTGAGCTGGAGCCGTGGCCACTGACACACAGCACTGATGCCTCCTATTCCCTAGTGCCCCCTGGAGGCCATGACAGCCACTCAGGTTCCAAGTCTGTAGCCACATCTGCGGGCCCTCCTGGGGTCGGCAGTGTGTCAGTGGTGAACAGTAACCTCTCAGACTCTGGCTATAGTGGCAGCAGCTCCTGCAGTGGCTCCAGCGAGTACCCCTCTAGCTACAATGGCACCTATCTTTCCTCAGGGTACTGTCCCCAAACCAGTGCAGCACTTCCTCCTGCCTCCCTCCACACCCTCCAATCCACCCCAACCCTGGTGCCCAGCTATAGCCCTACCACACCTGTCTATAACTACCCCCCCAGCACATACCCTCCCCAGACCACCCTTGCCCCCAGCTATAGCCACCCCTCTGCAACGTACCTGCCCTCGGGTCTACCAGCCCCTACTCCTGTTCCATCAAGACCCACAGTAGTAGGAGGCAGCTATAGTTACCAGAGCACCAACCTTGGGACATCTGAATCTGGAGGGACACTAAAAAGAAAAGCATTTGAGATGAGTGTAGAAGAGGATGAGGGTGGAGATAGCTCTCGTTATAGGAAATATAGTTATGACCCCTTGAAGGCCGGGGGACACTCTCCCTACAGTGTGAATGACAAAACAGAGTGCCGGGGAAATGGCTTCAGCAGTTCAGGCAGCACAGACCCTCAAACCTTCAAGTCCAGTAAGCCCTCCTCTCAGCCCCTGGTGTCTCCTCAGTATGGGGCAGCAGGGGAGTACAGCCCTCCTGCTGGCATGACAGGGGAGAATGGAGTGGCGGAACAGGGCTTCACCCAACAGCAACAGCAGCACTGCTCCCAGGCCCACAAATGCCCTCCACTGTGTGGTCCAACAGTTGAGACTCTGAAGAGCCCAGACCCACGAATGTTGGACCTTGTTAGTGGAGAGTTTTTGGACTGTAGCCCAGCCCTAAGCTGGGGCGAGCTAGCTGGGCTCACCCATGTCAAGGCTGCCCTGGAGGAGGACCTGCTGTGGCCCGTGTTGAGGCCCAGTCCAGTGATGCGGCCACCAAGAACCGTCCTGCTGTTTGGCCCCCGGGGAGGGGGTAAGACAACCTTAACTCGGTCTTTGGCTACACAGCTGGGGGCATCCTTCTACCGGTTGAGTGGAGCGATGCTGGCATCTAAAGGGAAGGCTGAGGCAGAGCACATTCTGGGGTCAGTGTTGCAGGTGGCAGTGGCACGGCAGCCTTCAGTGATACTGCTCAGTCAGGTGGAGGCCATGGAAGAGGAAGGGCTGAGACAGACACTGCTCACCACTCTGGAGAAAGCCCAGGTGGGCACCACAGGTCTGGTGATTCTTGCATGTGCCACTGGCAGGCCAGATCTGCTGCAAGATGCAGTCCATCGGAGCTTTGCCAAGCGTTATCACGTTGGCCTGCCAGATGTGGGAATGCGTAGGCAGGTCCTGCTGCAGGCGCTATCACCCCAGTGCTGCAGCCTGAGTGAGAGGGAGCTGAGTTCTGTGCTGCAGCGCACTGAGGGCTTCTCAGTGTGGGAGCTGCTGCAGCTTAGCCAGCAGGCGCTGTCCTCAGCATCTTCCCCGACTGGGGCCATGCATGGCCTGCCCACAGCCTCCAAATCCCCAGCCTTCACAGACTTTGAGAATGCCTTCTGCAAGGTGCGCCCACACACCACCACAAAAGAACTGGACACTTGTATAGAGTGGAGCAAGATGTATAGCCACTGAGAAAGCAGCCAGCCACTGTACTCGGACTGCCTTGTGATCCCATCTTTGCTTTCGACATGGCAAGCCTTGGGAATGTTTTGTTGTTGTTTTGTATTTACCAATTATGCAGCCAAAAGAGCCAGACAAGCTCAAAGGTACAGGAGAGCTGACAAAGTAGTTTAACTGGCATAAGCATGCCATGGTGTGTTGTTTTTGTTTTGCTATGAATATCAATATTTTATTTTTTCCCAAAGAAAGGAAACATGAATAGGCCTTGTTGAGTGGGGTAGTGTTTTAGTCATTTGGTCAATGGGAAAATCAAAGATAGCTATTTGGATACTCTGAGAGATCCTGATTAGCCTTGGTCCAGGACAAAATCAATTATTTGTTGCTAGGTGACGTGGTCCAAGATTATGGATAATCAGGGTTTGGAGAATCCCCCTTTTGACTGCTACTCTCAGGATTCTATTTATTGCCAGTCCACTTCCATGTTATCCTAGTGTTAATTCAGTTATTGGATTTCGGCTAATAATTTAGCATGACGGGCTTGGGATCTGCAACTTTTCAGCAAACCATTTTCTTGACCAAAAATATGTCAAACCAAATGCATACATAGCTGTGCTGTTATTTCTCAAAGCAGACTGGTCCTCAAAATCACAAAAGATGAATCTGTCTCAACAGCTGTTCACCAAGTCAAACAGTTATTCCTTACTACACTGAAAAATAAAGAAAATCAAATGGCTTTTATGATTTCCAAACTTGCAGCTGCCCTTACCTGGAGATCAGTCGTTCAAGTGAAACCTTGCAGTTACTCTCAACGTGTTTGGTTGTAGAAATACTTCACATGTATCTTTAAAGAACTCACCATTGGTACTATACACACACTTAAAATGATACAATTCACTCAAAATGTACTTTATTATTTTTGGGTTGTTGTCCTTGACTTCCACATAAATTTGTTATTTATCTCACATTCCTCAACCACTGCAGTTTTCCTGAGAATCCTACAAAACAACACCACCTGCACACAGCTTCTCCCACAGCGTGTCTGTTTTCTATTTCACTTACTTCTTTTGTTTTGTAGTATGTAGTCTTGTTTGCAATGCTCAGGAAAAATTTCTTTACCTCAGAAATATAAAATAAAGAATGTATGTAATCTTAGGGTCTTAGTAGAGAGTGGCGAGGAGCAAGGTAAAGGAGCGAGGAGAAACCTGACAGTCTTCTAATACCCACTGCAGCTGGGCTTTTACCTCGGGAGAGAAACTTGAATATGCTACAAAGAGTAACATTGAATGTAATTCAGGTATTTCAAAGGATATTTGATGCCATAAATCCATGTATTATTATATATGAATATATAAATAAGTTTTCTTTTATGTTCTTTTACCCTTTATTTTTATTGTAGTTTATGGTGGAATGATGAAATGCAATGTAGAATACAGAAAATATTCCTTTTTTTGTTGGACAAACTGCTTGAAAATCTCTGTGTTATGTAGCATTTACATATCCTGCATTTGCATGTCTGCTGTTTATTGTTTTTCAGCTGCAAAATATCACTTGAAAATGTAAATATAATGCACACAATCACACACATGCACTCATAGTGAACATCTGAGCACAATACTAAAATAAAAAAGGCAAACACTTTTGCAAAAAAAATGTCTAAAAATCAAGTGTGTAGCTTTTAGCAAATCCCAAAGTCTAAATAGTCACAGTTAATGTGTACATATTGTGGATGAACCCAACATGTAGACAATCCAGAGAAACCTTCCTTTCCCAGCAGTCCTACAGTTCTGTTTTAACAAGCTGGAAAAACCCGGTCACTGGACTGCAGGTACAGAGGTCATGCGTATTAGACTGTTGCCATGGTCCTCAGGAGGCAACACAGTATGATGTAATATTTCCTACCACCCCCCTCTCTCTCTCTCTCTCTCCCTCCCTCCCTCCTTCCCTCCCTCCCTCATCATTCTTTTTCTCTTTTTCTCTCTCCCCAATGCAATCTCATTAGATTGGATTGCCCCCTGGCCACAAGCCCCAGTGGCCATGTGGCGTTGTAACCCCCCCCCCCCCCCCCTTTCCCTTATACTTATTCCTCTGGAGTGGAAGTGGTCTGATTGATGTCCAGCAACCCTATATCACAGTGCAGCCTTCCCTCTCCAGCTGGTGGCTTCAGTCATGCCATACAGCCAGATCAATCAGAGTGACCCCTGCTGTGCATACTGTTCACCATCTAAGAAACTGAAAACACATTTACAAATTACGGAAGCCTCATGCTGTACAGTCTTGACAATGCAAGTGATTATTCACATGTAAACACAGAAATGAAATAATAATGATGAGTTAGGGGTTAGGGTTAGGGTTAGTGACAAAACACAACTCCCGACAGTTTGTCCAACAAAACAAGTTTTTATTTTTTACATGTTTTGATCTGTTATTGCGGTAAATTTGTTCTTGGTTATTGTACATTTTCTGTAACCATTTCTACCTCATTTTTGCGGCATATTGTACATGAAAGTATTTATTTCATGTCTTTTTTGATGTCTGTTTTGAAAAATGATAATAATGTTCTTGAACTGTAATGGTCTACCTCAGAAAAGACTGTATTTTAAGAGAAGAGTATCACACAATATTAAACAGAATTTGTCAATATTGCACTGCGGTTGCTTCTTTGTGTTTTTCTGTGATTTCAGCAGCCAGGGGACTGCAATTGACCAGAGTGCAGAAATTACATGATGGTGGTGCTTACCTTATGTTTTCCTCTCTGTAGCCTGGCCTGACCCCAATGTTAAGGTCAGCACAGTTACTTAAACTGATTGCTAAATCGTTTAACCTATAAACACACACGTTGTGACGTTTTGGATTTGTTCTAACATCAGCTTGAATTGACAACACAGTAGCCTGTATAGTCAGCAGGTAAAGTCAATATGAAACAAAGACACAGGTACATTCAGCAGAGGGTGTGCTGCCATTTCTGCAGTTGTTATCACGTTTGTTTTGAATGTGTGTCTGTATGGACTGAAAAATTAGTAAGTAGTCAGTGTGTGTATTTTGTGTGTCTACGTGCACACAAGTTTGCTGGCCTGCATGTTCGTGTGGTTTTATGTGTTGCATCATCCAGAACAGCAACAGAAGCAGTGCTAGCACACCCCCGAGGCTTCAGGCCCGGCACCAGAGCACAGAGGTCCTCCATCCCTGTCACTGTCTGTAAACAACAGCTCGTCCCAGCGGCCCGCCCTATGCTATTTCTGGCCTTTCCTGACATCTTTCAAAGACTCAAAACTAACCAAGAAGAGAAGTAAATCTGAACAACTCTGTGTGCAAAGAAGTTCAAGTTTAGTCAAAGCCTGAAACAGGATCCATTCCTCCCCAGTTATGGATAGCAGTGTCAAAGCTGAGTTTGAAACATCTGTGACTGAATCCCAGTAGAACAGTGTTGCTGGTGTTGATGACAGAGTAATTAATTGCCTAATAATGATGCATAGCTCTGTTATAAGCACAACCTTGTGCAGTGGCTGCCCTTCATCCTCTGATGAAGGATAATCATTTCTGCAGCTGTTTAAAAATTATTTCCTATCTTTTCGTGTCACAAACTCAATAACATAATCCACAGAACAACATAACCTTGTGAAGGTAGAACAGACCATGTGGAAATGTGACATTGGAAGTCGTGGAGAGGCATATTTCACTACTCGCACACTAATTTCATACAACAGGAATTAAGTGTTTTGGAAGTCTTATATTGATAAAATGCTAGCTGGAGTCTTGCAACACTCACAAATCATGTAATAAAAGCGTTACCTGCACAATGTGATGGTTTTACTGAAAGGTAATCTATGATAATTATTTTCTTAAACAGTGAGACAGTAGCCGCAGTATTATGTCTACCTACATATTTCCATATTCTGTCTTCCTGCGAGTCTCTTTCTATCCATTACGTGAGTGAATTCCAGTTTGTCCTTTTTGTCCTGAGTGGTTCCTGTCCTCCAGGAAGTCAATCATTTTCTTCTCCCTGCTGATTGGAGGTAATTAGGCGAGTAGAGTTTGTAATTGGATAATAAAAGATGCTAATGAGCTGCTGTCCTATTTACTCGTACTGTCGCAGTGAATAGCAGGGCACAGCGCAGATGCAGCCTCCTCACTGCGATACAGCTCCAATAACAAGTGATACTGATACATACAATACATTTCACCAAAATATATATATGTTGATTATTGATATAATTACCTTTGTACACTTGGGTTATAAAGTAGTTATATAGGAATATGACTACATACATAGGAGGAAGTTATAAAGGAATAATTAGTTGTATAATAATTTCATGTTGTCTAAATGTCATCTAGATGGCATGCGCTCTACTTTAATATCTGACTTTTATGGTGTCTGTGCACACCTTCAGTGTATGCTTCATTCAAAGGTGCCTTGACAAAAACTTGCATTTTATTTATGGTAACAACCCTCATAAAAAAAGGTCATTCTTTGAATCTCATTTCACATGGACATAATTTTGCTCTATACCTTTTCCATGCTGCTGGCCCTCCATTGTCCGGGCCTTGATACTGACAAGGTTGACATCAGAGGAGAGCTCTGACACTGGGTGAGTTAGGACTGCCAGCTGTTAGCAATCAAGTCTATTTTGAAGTCAGGGACTCATGGACCCCCAGGGCCAAAGCAGCAACTAGCCCAACCCCTCGACAACCCCCCTCCCACTCCAGCCTACAACCTCCAAGCCCCCTGGTTCCACAGATAGCCAGCACAGCTGTATTGGTTCCAGATGTTGCAACCCTGCAGTAAGGGCCTTTTACCTAAGAGGACCCCGAAAATGATGACAGGCCTGCTCAGAGAGTGGTAATGCAGCAAACAACAATAATACAAACACTGAGCTATATAAACCTGCAACCAACAGACAGCTGAAAAGCTAAAAAAGTAATTCTGTCTGTGGTTGAGTTTTTAATATCCATCAAACATATTTTTTTGAAAATGAGAAGCTGCATATTGTGATAGAAAAAGCACCACTACTGCCAACTGCTTTTAGAGTCTGTCATCTTATATTAACCATCGTCTCTCTCCTGGAAGGTGTAGTTGTCATCATGAATATTTAGCCTGAATACTAAAGAGGGTAATCTTAATGGCAACTGTGACTGAGTCCATCATGTTTGTATTATTTGGCAGTTTTGAACATGGTAGCAAGACTTGAACAGAAACCGTGGAAAGAATGAATCAAAATCAATAGACGACATCTGCAGTTTCAAGACAGACAAATAATACAATCTAAAACCTGATTCACGTGAGGAAAAATGGAATAATGGAAACTCCTTTGGTTTTCTGGAAGGAAATGATCAAACCTTTGCAGCTGCATTGTTTCTGTGTTAGACAGGTCAATCAAAAATTCTCGGGAAATTGAATTTGACAGGTGGAATGTCCTGAGACATGTTCTCAGCCTGCCCCCTCTCATATGACTCGCTGAATAAATAAATAACACACAGGAATATATACTGGAACACATTGCTGTCAAAGAACAACTGAAACAGAGACGTCTCTGTGAGAATGGCTGCAGAATATTAATTTATTAGAAACAGAATGGTTAACATGAATATTATAATAGTTAGACTCACCTCATGTTGGGTACTCTGCAGTTGCTCATGTGTGATCCTGCTATGATGGCACCTAATTTCAAACAGACCCCTTATCACATTGAGGGCTGGCAGGTTTATGGCAGGTCTGTACCCCCCTCATGTGGCTGATGCAAGAAACTGTGAACCATAGGAGCCGACTTTCATGAATCTGTTTGAAATTTTAGGAAGGTTTATTTTGTTGTAAAACTTAACCACAAAAATATGGATATATCAGAAGTTGTGCATATAATACTGTTAATACTAATACTAACAGTAATACTAACTGCTACTACTGATAATAACAATAATAATAATAATAATAATAATAATAACAATGATAATAATAATAATAAAAAACATTATCATCATAACACTTTTATGTAAAAATCAGCACACAGTTACAGACATAAAACTACACATAGAGCAATATCACTGCTTCAACAAGCAGCAGCTGGACTGTAACATATTAAAACTCTTTAGCGAACCCTGGTGGCTCCGCCTCCACATATAATATAAATGATATCATTTTGACATTATCTGTTATATTCTAAATGTTTATATTATATGATTGTACTATCATTACTAATACATTGATGTGTAAGCACTATTTTATTGCTATTGTAGTTGGGCAACATGGAGTGAATTTTAACCTACAGCACTGACTTGTATTTTATAATATCATAAAATGTTTTTGTGTGTAAATCTTGAATTAGAAAAGTAACTAATCTATAACAGTGGAATAGAAACTGAAGTGAAATAGAATAATAAAGTAGCTTAAAATAGAAATAAACTACAATAGCAAAGTACAAGTCCCTCAGTTTTGCACTTTAGTACAGTGCTTGTGTTTATGTGGTTACACTTCACTACTGGTTCAAAGTTGAATGGCTAGACTGGAGGCTATAGACAACTGGAGATGAACTGTAATTACCTAATATGTAGATGATGGAATAAACCACAACCAATGAACCTCTGCTGGGATATATTTCAATATATATTGGACTAAAAACACCAACTATTGTCTAAATTGCAATTAGAGCTAGCAGAAAGGTAAAATCCTGAGAGGGCGATTATTGGACATTAAGGATTTAATGGTTTCCCCTAAGTGGGTACCGTTGGGAAGATATCCGACTTGAGGTCACTACCATCTGCAGATATGGTATCGAGTGTCTCAGTAAGACTTACTGGAAGTTACACTATGCTGTGAAATGACTGAACATTACTCCGCCTACATCTCCTTCTGTGGAAGTTCACCAAGCCCTATACACTCGGTTGTACTTTCTGTTTTAACAGCGGTGGATGCCTACCTTATTTCTATTGTAAGTGTGCTCAAGCCATACAGTTTCTCTCCTCAGACAATAAAGGCGGCAGAGTGCGTACTTTATATATAATGTTTTCACATTCAACTAAACAGAGCATGACTAGAGGAGGTTCACATTAACGCCAAAACATACTGTAGGCTTTCCCTGCTACGCAAGAAACCCCCCACAGTCTTATATATATTTACATACACACACACATATATATATATACATATATGCTTCACCATATCGCTCCACACCAGCCCTGATGTTTGTCTGGTCTACACACTGTATCTCGGCCATGTGTGAACGTCAGGGCAGGAAATAAAGCGCGCTCCCCCGTTACTGGCACATCGTGCGTAACAGGGAAGTGAGACTTAATCTACTGTCTGCGTTGAGGGGGGAAAAAAAAGTTGTCCGTGCCTACTCGACGAGCTGCTCGGCGATCTAAATTCATTTCTCCTCGGTTCAAAACAACAAAAAGTATCAAGTTTTATGCGTGAAATTGAGTGATGGGGACAGGAAATGTTCAATAGGATATTCGGACTGGCTGTGTACTTATGAGACAGAAGAGGAGGAAGAGGCGACGGATCACAACACTGTCAGTGTTTTGCTGAAGGTAAGTTTAAATGTTTGTTTTATTCTATGTCTTTGTTAAACACTGGGACCTACAGCTTATTAGGCTTTGTCAGATGTAGAAACGGTACGTTATTAATGAGGCTGGTGTGCCTCTTTCATGTTTTGGTTACAGGATGTGTGTCGGCCTCATGTCCTTTCTACAGCTATACAAACCTTAAATGTGATAATGTAGCTACATGATCACCCACTGAAAAGAGGCTCAAACTGGGCTTTTAATTATTATTACTTTTTTATTATTATTATTACTTGTATTTCATAAAGTGTTTCAAAGAGTTATGTAATCAAGGTAATATAATTAATTTCTTTATGAAGCCAGTCCCTCCCTCTGTGCCCTGTGGCAATAACACGTCGGTGTCAACACTGCTGTTCCTAGAAGCCTGGCAGTGTAATGATCCTAATATGGTGTTCAAACCAGTAGTGGAGGAACTGATTACATTTTTATATTGATATACATACAGTGCATATCATAGTATTTGCTTCCCAAATATAGATATTATACAGTAGTACAGTAGTTTACAAATTGCAACTGCATTGAACTCCAAAGTAACTCTCGTCTTTCCTGTTAATATCAAACACATGTGATGCAGGGCAAGTCAGAGCAGTCACGATTCTTGTTTTACAGAAATGTGGCACTGTTTCGAAACTTTGGCAGCCTTTCCACATTCATGGAGCATACTTCAGCAAAACATTTGATTCATGTGTAACACCCATTCTCAATGACACCTGAGGAAGGGCTGGCAATGGGTAGCTATTATACTGAAGCTACAATGAATAGACGATTATTCGTGACAACAATAAAACTGTTTGTCGGGACAACAAAAACCATGTCCAGGATTAAAAACCTGTCAGCTACACCCTCCTGTGGCTCCACAGAGACACTAGAGACAGATGACTGGAAGCTGATCCAAAATTATCCATATTACAAAGTGAACTATGAAGAGTGCTTCCTGTATATTCATTAATAGCTCGTATTGAGCAGCCACAGCTGTTTTTTTCTTGACAGCCACTTGGCACTTGGCACTCCTAGAAAGATCTACTCTCTGTCCTTAGCTGCTCCCACACAGAGAAAGTGAAAGGGGGAAGTCTCTGTAACACTATCTCGTATGCTCCTGTCTATAATACATTTGAAACAATCTGAAATGAAATATATTTGCATTTTTATATAATGTTTTTATAATTTTAACATGGTAATTATATATTTTTTGTGGAAAAACCACATCAGACACATATTATTGTTCTAGGCAGTGTTTTATATGTCATAATACATGTGTGGATTTAAGGATTTTTAACAAGGAAACTGGACGGTTCGGACACAATCCAAACAGAGGATGTTTATGTCATGTTGGACTGGGGGAGTCTTGCACCTTTGTTTGTTTGTCTTTTTGGACACATATCATTGCATGGCTGTGCTGGAAGTGTGATGACTGCTCTGTTGATCATCTGAGGTTACTCCCTTTTCTTTTTCTTCTTGCCTTGATTAACAGTCTCGCATTTGTGAGGTCAGACTAACCAAATACTTATAGTATGTACACAATTTTTTTCTGTGAAAGAGAGCACTTTTCTCCCAAAATATAGGGAAGTTCATTCATGATTATCTAACGAAGGAAGTATGGGCATTTGTCACGCAAGATTCGGTCTCTTAGGTCAAAAAGTGGTACTTTCTGTTAGGAAGTGATGCAGGCTACAATAAGAACATAGCCTGTTGCTTTTTGGCAACCATGTTTTCAAAGGTTGTCATGGTTTTAAAGCTCATTAAAGGAGCGTAACAGAAGGAGAGTAACAGAAAGACAAATAATAACAGGGTTTTGACATTCCTGCAAGATACTGGCTACCTCCTGCAAGATTTTAAGAAGTGGTTAGGGTTAGGGTATTTCTGTGTACAAATCACATACATCAGCAGAATTGTCAACATGAAGTACTTTCCTCTGTTCACTTAAAGTTAAATAATCTATATTGTAATAACGGATGATGAGTCATGCCTCATTACTGTAAAGTGCAAGGGTTTCAATAACTGCTTTGTCAACAGTATGTACTCTAGTGCTGCACAACAGTAGCAATAATTCAAATTTATTCTCAGCACGTGAATTTTTCTCAGTAATGTTCTAGTGTTGTTTAATTCATTATACAAAATCACAATCCTCAGTATGTTTTTGATTGGAGCTGAAACATGTCAGGGAATTGATGGTTAGCAACTATTTTGATAATCAAGTTAGGACTGAAATGAAGAACTAATTATCGAGTACTTTGTCTAAAACCCAAAGATATTTTGTTTATTATCACTTAAGACAAAGAAAAGTCACATTTAAGAAGTTGGTACCAGATTTTTTTTCTATTTTTACAAAGAAAGGAAGAATTAAACAATAAATTTAAACAAATCTTTGCTGACTGATTTTCTGTCTGTCTGAATTTGATGGTGTCACCTTTTGCCTTTAGATATTTTGATGCCGATTTTCACAGTTTGAAAATAATCATTAGTTGCAGATATCAGTTTGATAAATGTCCGTGAACAAAGGCTTCTCTTTGCTGTATAGCGTGACAGGTAGAGGTGAGTGGACTGGTGGAAAGTGCAGATATTGAAAAATAATAATAATAATAAAATATATATTGTTACAAATGTTGTTTTAAGTTAAGAGTTACGCATTCAAAGTAATCGGTTGTCAGTCTAATCAGATTGTTATGTTTTCCCCCACATTAATTTCTGAGAATGCCAGTGGAAATATCCAGTATCATTTGACTTCCCATTATGCAGTGACATTTACTACACAACCTTACATGTGAGTTTCCATACCTAAACAGATATCATCATAGTGGTATGAATAGATATCACGCAATAGTGACTTCAGCCAGATTTTGAACTACAGAGGTGAGTATATGTGTTACTTCCCACTTCATGCTGTGTGTGAGGAATCAGTTGAATATGAAAGATTGTCTCTTTCTCTTACTCAGTTAAAGAGTTTGTAATTTTGGATTATCTAAATGAAATGGACTTAGCTTGACTGTGTATGTCAGGGGCAGAGTACCCTGACATGTTGCCACATCTGGTATCAAAAACTAGATGTAATTCATATTCAAGAGAGTGACACCTCTATTGAATGTTTCACTAGAAATATATGATTTTGTTTTTACTGAAGCAAAACCTGGAAACCCTGACTGCTAGTACTTCATATAAGTGCAAAACAAAAATGCCAAACTTAATATATAGAACCAAAATATAGACTGTAGCTTGCTGACACATAATTTACCACAAAAAGAAAGATTTGCATTAAACAAATGATGGACAAAAAAGATCCGATTTTTCCATAGTTTCACAAACTTGTCCGCTTGCAGTTTTATGGGAAAAGTTATTAGGGCCCAAACACTAAACAGTGCGAAGGCCTTGGGCCCTATTGTAATTTTACTGATTATACAAAACGAAAATTTGCATGCACATCAGACCTGGTGGAAAATTTGATATTTTATGGTTCGCCAAAATGGCTGTCGCAAAATGGCTTAATAGCGCCCCCTAATGAATATAAAAATGTGAAAGACTGACGTATTTGAACAAAATTTGGTATATATGTATCATGTCCAGATGCACAAAAAAGTCTAGGGGACCCATGACGTCACTTCAACAGTCATGGCCATTTTTAAAAATATGTGTGATTTTTGCGATTTCCACGCCTCGTACTTGTCCTAGGGATTTAATCTGACCGACTGCAATTTCACTCAGAAACATCTTGAGACATTGGAGGTGAAAATTGTTAAAAACATTCTGATTAGGGATTCGGTTTGGGCGTGGCGGCATCAACAATTTCTTTCACCATCAAGCAGGAAGTCCTTATAACTCCTACAGACATCGTCCGATCTACACCAAGTTGGTCACGCATGTAAAGGGTCCCGCCCTGAGCATGTCTATTCATCAATACTACTCCATAGCGACACCTACTGGATACAATAGCGCCCCCTAGAAATGTTTTAAAAATTGAGCTCCTCGTCTCAGATTGACATAGACAAACGAAATTTGGTACACATATGTATCATGTACAGACGCACAAGAAAGTCTCTTGGACCCATACCCTAACTCCAACAGGAAGTCGGCCATTTAGAATCGTATTCGTGATTTTGGCGTTTTCCATACATCGTATTTGAACAAACTCCTCCTAGAGATTTAATCTAACTGACTTCAAATTCACTCAGAAACAGGAATGTTTCTGTACTGTATTTATTTCCTAGATTTTAAAAATGGGAGAGGAGCTAACAAGAGGGGAAAATTTGTGCAACAGAGATTTAACTGACCTACTGGTGCAGCAATGATTAGTAAATTAATCGATCAATCAATCGATAGAAAATATAACTATTCTGAGAATAGATTAATTGTTTTGAGTATCTTGTTCCAGCTTCCTGAATGTAAAAGTGTTCTGGTCACTTTAAACTTCTTTGACAGTAAACTGAATATCTTTTAGTTACATGTTGGGCTTTGGGAAACTAATTGACAATTTTCTGACATTTTATAAACTGATTGAGAAAATAATTGACAGATTAATTGATAATGAAGATAATCATAAGTAGTAGCCCTGGTTAATACTGAACTCATCCAAAGCCTTGTCTGAAGGCAAAAAATACTTTATTTCAGATTTTTAAGAATGAAAAATGTCATTCTACAATTCTGCAGTTTTTTTGTGGTTATCACAGCCAAAAATGCTTGATTTTGCAGCAGCTTTTCTAAAAAAAAAAAAAGACATAATTTGCAGTGTTTTATGTGCTGTTCCAAGCAAAGGAAAATAATGCATTTTTAAAAACTACTATGAAGAGTCATATGTAATCACTTCCTGCAATAAAAAGCTAACTGCATCTCACAGAAACATCCATATTTCAGTGCTAATTTTCAGATTCATTTTGTGACCATGAGAACAACAAGCTCAAAGTTATATACAGTCTGCCATTAAATAATGCCATTGAAGTAATCCATTGACAGAAAAATATATAATCATTATCTGCAATAACATAAGTTAAAGGTTGAATATGTAGAATATATTAAAAGCTATATTTTTTTTTAAATAATACAGCCACGGGGCGTTTTGAGGGGTACAGAATGAAAGTATTGCTTTTCCATAAAAAAAATGTTTAGTCTGAATTAATATTTTTAAAATTTTTTGACGGGTTCGACAATGACGTTCTGACACGTTCTGTGTACATTGTACCAGCCATTTAGCGGCCGGAATTGCGGGTTGCCAGGGTTGTCTGTTGTTCCGGTGCAGCTACTGTAGGCTGGCACTGGGTGAAATGGAGTTGTAAACAAGCAGAGCCGTGTTGGACTTCCCAGCGTTTCTTGCTCTCAAGTACAACTTTTCATCACAAAAATTCGAAGGTAAGACAGAATATCTGTTAGTAGCTGTAGATAAGTGGTTATTGAACTTTGTATTGTTTGGCTGCTGGTTCACTGAGTTTTTAGCGCAATAATAGTGGTACTGTTGAACTCGCCAGGGTCTTAGCTTTCATATGAGATGCTATTTGTTTGTGTACCATGAAGTATCAAAACGGTAGCAATGGAAATGTGGAGAGTGGGTTGACTTTCTGACGCTATTCGGATTTTGATATTTGATCATTAACCTCTTAACGCACGCTGTTCCGTTCACGGGACAGGACAGATGTTAGTAGGTAGCCACACGTTCTTCTGAATGTTTTAAACACCAACCCTTAAACATATATATTCATGCCGTACATTGTTGGAAAGCTTAGATTGTTCTGATTCATTCAAGACCACTCACGACTTATATGGTTGCTCACAGCCGTAATAGTATTATCGATTAGCTCGGCTAGCCACTCAGCTAAGTGAGAAAAGCTATAATGCCTACATACCTTCAAAGTCTTCCCTTTATCCACAACGATCATCTTATGACACAGGACTTTCTGTACAGCTCGCCAAGTATCCATTCTTGTGAAATATGAAATCCGTTTCCATAAAACCGGAATATTTTCCTCAATATGTCCATGTATTTAGTCCAACACCTAATGTAATAACACAAATAACAAACCATATACGGTCCGTTTACGTCATTTCCTGACCTGCGCGTCCATCTCAGAGCGACCGTGAGCCTCTTCTGCTTCTGACGACACCACACACAAGCCAATCGGTGCTTAGGATTAGGCAGTACATGCAGAGACATTGCTGCTATTCCCACTGGCGTTACAATGTAATGTACCTCGGTGGTTTCAAGTCAGTTACAGCGAGGGTATGTTCGCTTCCTGTTTTCAAAATAAAAGCACCAACTCTATCGTTATGGTTTTCTTAATAATAAAAGGCAACGGGTGTTTTATTTTGTGAAAATGACCGGAAGTGCGTTACTCGCTACGGCTAACTTGAGTGGCTCCGAATTCGCAGGAACAAAACTTTAAACAGATGTTATTTGGACAAATTAGCGTCACATTGTGGATCTAAAGGGTTACTTTCTCGCTTAAAAAGGTTAGACATGTGGATAAAGTGGTATATTTACAGAGTTAGAGCTAAAATAAAATTCTTTATTTGTATAGCACCAAATCACAACAGAGTAATCTCAAGGCACTTTACACATAGAGCAGGTTCTAAACTGAACTCTTCAGGTTTTAACTTTAAAGAGACCCAACATTCCCACATGAGCAACAGTGGCAAGAAAAAACTGCCTTTTAACAAGAAACCTCAGGCAGAACCAGACTCAGAGTGGGCAGCCATCTGCCTCGACCGGTTGGGGTTGAGAGGAGAGAAAGGAAGGATAGAGGAGAGAAGCACAATGACTGTGGATCTGGATGACTGGAATCTGTCATCCGGACGTCTACAGGCCCAGATTACCTGTGAGACGAGAAAACAGACAACTCCGGGGAAGAAGTTTAGGTTTCGGTTAAAATGTACAAACTGTATAATCCTGACATTTAGCATTTTCATCTCTCCGTAACCATGAAAACATATTGAAAGTGCATTTCACAAGCAACACACAGAATCATTTCAGCTAATTTCAACCTACAACAAACTTTGCCATCTGGAAACAACCAACTAATTCAGACCAAAATCTTCCTAATTGGGTACAGATAATTTACTGTCCAACTTAAATTAGTTATTTGAAAAGTTCATCAAACAGGTGATAACAACTAAGAGAAAGCATTAAACCACTACTACAGGTACTTTTTTCAGAGCAAATGTAGACAAATAGAGGTCTGCAAAGATCTTGACTGTAATCTATTAGTATGGTGCCAGATGACAGAAATATAAAATAATATATCCAAGGTTGAATAACAATAAGTAAGGGAATACATGAGTAACCTGGTTAAGGCTGATTACAAGAACATGGGAGACAAAGTTCCACCAGACACAACCAAATGACCCATGTTTTTCTGTCATCTGACGTCGTGAGGAGTCACTCAGAGTTTTGGTGCGGTTGTACTCTTTAATTACATTTGGTACACATATGTATCATGTACAGAAGCACAATAAAGTCTTTTGGACCCATACCCTAACTCCAACAGGAAGCCCTGAAACTCCTGCGGTAATCAATTGCAAAAAAAATAAACTTACATGTTTGGCCTCCTCATCTGCCCTTCCACGTTTTCTTGTAGGGCTGTCACTTTCCTCAAGAATGATCGTGTCGTCTGAGTGGCAGGAAAGAATTTAAAGGATGACTGTGTTGTCTGCACTACCAGCCGAGAGTGGACTGGAACTGGATTCTTGGGACCTGGTTTCTTGAGAACTGATGGATGACGTTTCCTTGAAATCTAAGTGAAGTTTGGGAGAGAGAGAGGCAGGACAAAAATAACATCACTGTGTTATTAACAACAAAGTGCAAACTAGGTCAACATTTAATGAATGATGCTAAAAAAAAATTAGAATCAATAAAAGGGGCAATTATACCATTATCAAATTTGATAGTCAGTATGCCAACGTTGGGCTGCTTCAAAGACCTCTGCATCCACCTCAGTCCCCGTCTCATCAAAAACCCTTGTGCCTTCAGTGACTGGTGGAACTGAGAACTTCAAGAAAGCTATAACAAAACATAAAAAGTTGCGGTCAATTAGCAAAATATTGCAAGCTCTCACAAATATTTCAGAGTTTTGGTACATTCATGTTAAATATTGTGATCACAAAATCAAAATGTCCTGGAATGACTGAGCTTCATTACTCCAAAGCTAGTGGGTACATAAGTACAATTACCACTACAAACATTTCACCCAGTGTACATAACCATTACTGCAAAGGCTTGTGTCAAAATGACCTACCAGACCCCCTGCATGATGAAAACAGTCAGGATTTTATAACTTAGTGCTAGCCCATGAACTAAAGGCGAGGAAGCAGGTTTAGCAATACAGGGGATATCACATTCCCCTGACAACTGCTGTGTTTCTATGACAAGAGGTAATCAAAAAGGCCTTCATTATTTCAATAAGTAGATATAACACAACATATGAGTTGAACTACAATAGAAGCCTTATTTATATGATCCTATTGGCGTTGGTTACTGTATCCTTGTTGTGTAGTCTTGTATTGTGCAGTGGTGGATTTTCCCTATCCAGAAAAGGAAACTGTAGCTTAGTGTGCTGGCTAAACACAGCATAGTGTATCTACCCAAACACTGGCTAGAGTGCTGTGTGTTGTTGTATGGTTATAAACTGTTGCCTAAAACTTTGCCCAAACAGTTCCCTAATTATTGTAAACATCCACCTAAATATGCCAGAAATATGCCCTGTATCTCTGCCAGAGCAGTGCTGTGTGTAAAGGTCAACTGTGTGTAAATAAAGCAGAGTGCAAATGCAGAGCTGGCCCAACATGGAAACAACAACTTAGCAACAAAAGGGAACAAACATTAGGACTACAAGGATTTGGTTGTCTTAATGGATGTGCACAGTGCCCAGGTCCTCGGTCAGGACCACAGTATTTTTTCCAAGGTGTATATTTCTAAAAGTCATGACATAAATGCTTAAAATCATTGAATTTTTTTTTAACTTTGGTGCAACAAAGATTTTATACAGGATGATTCATTTCTCCACCTGAGTGGTACTTGTGTGTTTGTGGGTGTGTGTGCGTGAGACAAGTGGATATTGTTATCAGTACTACAATATCTTTGCTCAACACGGTGGCTCTTGATTACGCGTGTTGACAGGCCATCACTGAATTAAAGCATACTTTGGATAACCAGACAAACTGCTGATTTTTTGAGATGACAAAGGAAGACAAGCTACTGTACTACTGCACACAATGCAGGCTCAGGCAAAAGAATGAAATAAAGAACACATATCTAGTGTGGGACATTCATTTAATATTTAAAGCTAGATCATTTCACAAACATTTTGGCAGAATTATTACGTTTATTTGTTGCATTGGGGCAGTTATCAAAAGTTAAGTGTTGTGTGAAAGAATTTTCATGTTGTTTTCATGTCCTGGTCAAACAGTGTGACCACAGTCTTACATGTAGCATGGTTGGCTTAGCAGAAGGCTTTTGGTAATGTTTTGTTTGTTATTGTTTGTTTATTTTTGTTTATTTTCCTCTAAATTCTTGTTGGTTCTTGGTATGCTTCTTGACTTACACAATGCCGTTTTAACCATGATTCTTATGTTTCACTCATGGACATATCATTGTCCACTGATATGGTTGTAAGCTTTCCAAACATCTATCTTTTTGGCCCTTGGTGGTATCAGATTAATTTTTAAAGCAGGTCTGCATTCCAGCCTAAGATTTTAGCTCTCACTGTGATTGTTTACAGCCTCTCTGAATTACTTCTAGATTAAACTCAACTTTCCACACAATTGTATTGGACAGCATTTAGTCAAGAGATACATGAAAATGATTATCTACAGAGTATTAAATATAACATGTTAATAGGATTTTATATTGGATTTTTCTGCTTACCTTTTTTTGCCGAAGCAACAAAGTGGAAGAGCATGAATCCAGATTTGATATTATCAAAGAAAAAAACATTTCAGCTCATTTAAGTGTATTAAAAGGAATACATCATTAGTTAAGGCAGACAACTGTGGTTGTGCTGATTACCATCAGCTGCTGTATTTATTCTTCAATATTGCTGCTTACTCATCAACTACTTGGCTACTTATTGAATAATAATGTTGAGTCATGGTAATGTATACTGTGTGGCCATTACAACATTCTCTGTTATAAACATCTCACTTGTACTCTGCTGATATGCCTGTGTTAGGCCTTTGGTAACTTTGTGTTAGACTATTTCTTGGAGTCTAAACTTGTTGCCTTCTATCTGTAATTGTGTCATCCTGTTTTTCAATTCTGTATTTCTGTGAATTTATATATACTCTATCCTGCACGCACAACATGTTACATTTCCCCAATCACAAAACCGGGGGTCACTGGTTGGGACACTAACAATATAAAACACTGAAGCATACAAAAGGATAGAATATATCGTATGGCTGTACAGATTGTAAAACCCTCTGAGGCAAATTAATGACTTGTGATATTTGGCTATACAAATATAACTCACTTGACTTGCCTGACAGCATCAGAGTCACTTCACCCAACCAAGAGATACAGCACTTGTTTTTATGTGTTTTTACACGTTACTTATTGTATTGATTAAACAACGAGATATAAAGCATGAATTAATACGTTTTAGAGGTGCTAAGTGACAGATTTTACTTGACCTCTTTTAGCTCTAGCCTCATTTAGGGTATAGACATGAGAATGGGACCAATCTTCTCATTTAGTTCTCAGCAAGCCAGCCAATAAATGTGCTTGCCAAAATGTCAAACTATTCCCTTCAGGGAGGATTCATTCTCTCACAGAGTAGTGTCTTTTTTTGTCTAAAGTCTGACTGATCTTGATAGCAACTGTCAGAGACAAATGGCCTCATAATGTTTTCTGTATTCCTGCCTGAGTTTCCAGTTGTTTTTAGGGCCCTATGATTTCCACATTGCAGAATACATAGACTGAATCACAGGATTTGATAATCAGTCAATCAATCAATCTCAATCAATCTTTATTTATATAGCGCCAAATCACAACAGAAGTCATCTCAAGGCATTTTACACATAGAGCAGATCTAAACAGTACTTGTTAGTGTAAAAATAGAATCAACTGTTAAACAAGGAATATCATGGAATTAACCAAAATGTGGATGTTATTTGTAAAACTATTTGTAAAACTCTGGGTTTTCCTTATTATTCTCACAGTGCTTTAGGCGAATGAACAGTAGAAAACTCTGCTTCGTTTCTATATCGTGTTTTGCTGTCATTGAAGGGTGCGTTGCTTCTGTCCTCTGCTGTCTGTGTTGGAGGGTGGGGCTCAGCTCCTCCACACACACACAAACACACACACACACACACACACTGAGCAACCAGCAGAGAGGCCACAGTGGAGACAGTGAACCAGGTGAAGAGAAAGATAAAGTTTTACTTGAGCTGTTAGACAATGATGCTCGTAAAAAGTAAAAAGCCAGTAAGAGAAATTTATCAAACCACCTGTTCAACAAGCATGGACATGTTGAAAAGCGATAAGCGGTAGATTTCAGTTTAATTAAATTTTCCCACGCATTTTACCCATAAATCTTAAAATGGGGCTTTAATTCTCTTCAACTGAGTTACAGGCTGAGATGACAGCTGAACGTATTCTTTTATTGATATCATTTTTATTTTTTTTTATTTGTTTGTTTGTTTGTTTATTTGTCAGGAACAGTGCATATTAATAAACATATCTGTAAAAATTCCAGAATTAGCCTAGTTAGGCTAGTTTTCATCTGTTGTCCCTGGCCAGGTGTGAGTTGGCAGCCTAAAATCAAGAAACAGTTTTAAAACATTATAAGACAAGTTAGTTACAATAAGTATAAAACACAGAGTGACATAAGCAGCACACAGTAAAAGCAAAGTAAACTACATCTGAACAAAGCAACAAACAAACAGTTACAGAGCAGCTTGACAGGAGCAGACATAAGCAAGAACTAATGTGAGTCAAAATGGATGTAAGCATAACACACATGAGCAACAATCAAGCAAGAAGCAGGACAGCTGTAACACAACAGGTCAACAGCATAAACAGGGACAGACATTAGAAAAACAAGTGCAAGGAACATGATAAAAATAAAACTAAGGCAGGCCAGGCAACAAGACATGTTATCAGCAAACACAAAGACAGACGAGCAGGAACAAGTAAAAACAGGTTAACAACTATGGGTGACAGGGCAGCAGTTTTAGCAACAAGTCAGTTTTGTAAGGTGATGGGTTCATCCAGATTAGTGCTGACAGATTTAGAGACTCGTGAGCCATGTCCTTCATTCAAAAGTTCTTGAGTATTGACAAAGAACCAGTCTATATATATAATATATAATAGATTAAAATATTTAATCTCATGATTGTCATGAGTTAACTCATGATTTTTTTTTTCTAAATATACTTTAAAGAATATTTTCTTATCTTATTAACATGGGAGTGGATATATGCTTGCTTTATGCAAATGTTTATTATTATTGAAAAAATCGGATGTCAGTCACGATATGAGTTAGGAACTAGTTACATTCACTCACTCTCTCTCTCTCTCTCTCTCTGTCTCTCTCTCTCTCTCTCTCTCTCTCTCTCTCTCTCTCTTTTTCTCTCTTTTTCTCTCTCTCTCTCTCACACACACACACACACACACACACACACACACACAGTCCGTCTCTCTGTCTTCCTTGTATGGTCGAGGTGGGCTAATGCTGTTTTTTGAGGGGTTTCAGTGCAAATAAGTATGCAATTATTTATTATGTATTATTAGACTACAGTACCTTTAAATACATTCACTCATTCATTATTTATTCACAGTAACTTATTTATTTATGATTTATTCATGTTTCTTTTTTATTAAAACAAAACATGAACCCTAACCCTAACACTTTGGTACAAACACATGTAACAACACATGCATTTACATTTGATCATGATGCATGAGCACAACATTATAACTATCTATGACTGTATGTGCTGCTCATTTTGTTTGTTGTATCCTTGCAAGTACAGTTTGTTTGTATACTGTAAGCATGAGTATGGGTTACTGCTATTTATTTTATTTATTAGTGTGTATCTTACTTAGTATTTAATTATTTATTTAATTATGTCTGTATGTATTTATTTATTTATCCATGTATGTTTCTATTGTTATTGCAACAAAACATGAACATCACAGAAACACTACACTGCAGTTTAATACTGTGGTACAAACACATGTAAAAACCTTTCGTCACTTTTAAGCTCATGTCACCAATATCTAAATCTGCCACTGCAAACACATAATTAGCCAAGGAAAATACAGAAGCGAGAAGTAACAACCTTAAAATTGGATGACTCACACTGTTTATTCTGTCCAAAAGCTATTACACAACATCCCGTGACACAGCAGTTGTATGAAGTTCCACATGCTGTCTCATGACTCAGTAAAATGATTTTTTAAATTATAAACTGAATGATCTCTTACCTTTCAAAAGTATTGTGGGTGGATTGAAACTTAGTAACATTTCTGTGTCATTTCTGTTATTTATCTGTTAACTTTAAAACAAAGCACAATAAACAGAAGAAACTTAAATCAAATCCATATTTATTGTGAGCATGTTTTGCCTGTTAAACAGCAGCAAATATGGCACTTTGCAGGTCAATTGTTCCTGACCTGGAGAAGTAGGATTCATGTGTCTCAGCTGCTTCTGTCTTTTCATGTAATCCCAGACTGACTCGGTAATGTTGAATGCAGTGTTCAAACCCAGGATACATTTTATGGCTATATCATTAAATCAAATGGGAATGTATCTTATACAAAAGTCCCAATAATCCATCTTTAAAACTTCACTAGCTAAAAGGAATTTCTGTGGGAGTGAACGCTGTTTGGTGCACAGCACGTACATACTGCAAGTTTTTGTGAGTGAGCTGTCTTTTTAAAAAGATTTACTTCCTTCCACATTCATTTCCTTTGCTAGAAATGAATTTCCTTGTGGGCTGAGAGCTACTGACAGAGTAGAGAAATGGGAAAGTATGGAGAGAGAGAGTAGTAATGCAGCAAGAGAAATATAAAATAAAGCTACTTTCACCATTGAATGCAACATATCCTGTTTGGTTTTATTGTAATTTTATAATGTGGTGATATTGAATACTCATACATAATGTCATTTCTCTGTGACTTCTGTAGCCCTGCTCCATCATGGCCCAGTGGATGCACATGACCCAGCTGATACAGTATCTGCCTGGACCGACGGTCAATGACCTCTACCCCTCAAATTCCTTCCCCATAGAAGTGAGACATTTTTTAGCCGAATGGATTGAGAAGCAAAGATGGTATGACACACACATGTGCACGTACACAACATAGCATGCATAAATATACAGATACTGTACATGTACAAACAGACAGCTACAGGGTCATGTTTGCATATACAGTACATGTATGCCATAGTTCGAGATCACATTGCATATGGTGTGTGTTGGTCTTGCGTGTGTGTGTCTGTATTCATGTGATTATGTTCATTTGTAAATACTGTTTATGCATGTGCTTGTGTGTGTGTGTGTGTGTGTGCTCACAGGGAGGACTTTGTATTAGAAAATGTGGAGCAAGAGGGCCAGGCTACGGCTCTGTTGGACCAGGTCATCCACATGCTGCAGTCGATGGCTCAAGATAACAACAATGTGGTGGAGAAGATGAAGCTGTTGCAGATCAGCAGGAACATGGTAGGACTGGATCACTCAGTAGCTCCCAGCACAGGACTTGGGACTTCCTCACTGGATCCCTAACAGGTTTCAGTAAAGGAGTGTCACTCTGCCAGCTGTTTTTGCAGATCAGGTTGAGTGCAGTTGAATACAGTGTTTTCAAGCTATTGTGTAAAATGCCAAGCAGCTACCAGTAAGCTTGATCTAACCTAACCCTAACCCTAACCCTAACCCACTGGGCGAGACCACATACATAACCAAAGACAGGAAAATGTTTTTTTATGTAGATAATAAAAGTAGGTCTCAATATAAGGTGTCTGTTGATGAGTTAGATGGGTGTGAGACTTGTTTCATGAACAAGATACAAATACGTTTGTGCCAACCTGCTACAACATGAAGCCAGGAAAGTTGCCTTTAGAAATGTATTGTCTATGAAATGATTTGAATAAACCACTGTATTGACCTACTAGTAGCTACACTGTGATATTATGGACTGTTTAGATGTGATGAACTAATAAGACATGCTTGTTTTACAGAACAGTTTTCAGCAGCAGCCTCTGCAGTTTGGAGTGATGGTCAGGGACATGCTCAGGAAGGAGAGGAATCTGCTCAGATCTGTAAGATCCTTTTTGACACTCGCTGATAATGTTGTTGTGCATGATGATTAGGCACAGGAGCAAAATTAGTGCTTTAACTAGTCATAATACTACTACTACTATTACTACTAAGAATAGGAACAATAATAATAATAACTTAAAAAAATATAATAATGATAATTTAAAAAAGCTATATGACGTGCATAGTTTTTTTGACAGCTGACTCAAATCTCAGCCGTCACAGTCAGGTTGAAAGTGCCAACAGGAATATTTTCTGTAACAATTCTTGCAAAAAATGGCAAAGGACTGTGTACTGTGCTGGATAGACTATAGTAAATAATGCAAGTTTCATGTCTCAGAAGTTTAATGTCCATCCTTTTAGTGAAATTGCTAGCTTCCTGAAAACCTGGGCCTCGGAAAATGGCCACAAAGAAGATGTATACAATTTGTTTCAATTAGTTGCAAAAACATCAATTTAAGTTTTATATGATCTGTAGTTATATGTAAATGCTGTCTCTACTTCAAGGCCATATGTCATTTTGGTCAGTGCTTCATTTTGGAAGTAACAAATAATATAGCTCATTAATTAGTGTCTTTTATAATCAGTGTGTTACTTAAGAGTATACATCTATTCTGTTTGATTTTTCAGGGAGACAGTTCATATTATTTCCACATTAAATGTACTTTTAACAAGTAATATATACAATAGTTGCTAACAATGATACTATACACTTTTCCATGTCTGTAGCACCCCACAATACTCAGCCCTCCACAGTACCCACAGTATAGAGAGTCCTCGTTCACAGAGTCCACAGATTTGGATAAGCTGGTTTTGAAGGTGCTGGAAATCCAGGAAGTCCGGCAAAAGTTGCACCAGATGCAAGAGGAGCTCAACTGGGAGAGGCAGAACTACGAATCTATAGGTGAGAGAGACACACACACACACACACACACACACACACACAAACACACACAATTTAAGAAAGAAGAAAGAAGTCTAAATTTAGTTGCAGCCAGGAAATATAGACATACCCAGGCTTAAAGAAAGCCAGTTGTGTATCAAGTTGCGTCTGTTATTCATTAGTGTAGGAATGAAGACTAATGTCATGTCTCTGAATTGAATGTCTTAGTGTGATTGTTGATCTTGTTTCCTCGGTAGCCAAAAGTCCTGTTTATTAAATAGTATATCCAAACTTCCAGGTATTCAAGTTTAGATAACAGAACAAAGGGTAGCATTTTTGCATTCCTCCCTTCACCCTGGGACTTCCAGAATACATGTGTGGCTTGATTGTGTAACCCACATGAGGGTATTAAGCTTGCTTTTGTGGAGAAGTACAATTCCCTGCCCTACCAGAGGGTGGCGCGTACACTATAGGAAGATTCTCTGCTGTATTCACTCTCTTCGGGTGAAGATGTTGCCCAGAGAGCACACAATCAGCCCTCTGAGAACTCCCGGGTGAAACACTGTGTAAAGGTTGAAGTGGAATGAGACGCTGCTGTTAGCGGGCCTTAGCTCTCATCGGTTTTTTGCCCAGACCGGGTTAGTCGGGTTCAGTGGCGAGCCAGCATAGAGTGAAGATTTGACTGTGGAGGAATCAGCAACGCGATGTGGCCAGCCACAGGAAGACAGCATAATCAATTCCTCTCCCTCCATTCACAAACAGATAAGATTGACACTCAAAAATTTACCTGGGTAGTTCGAACACAGACATCACAAGAACACACACACATATACATAAGAGACCGTAGCTCCTTTCCGTAAAAGAGCAGTGCACACTGGACATTGAACTTTGATCTTAATTTTTTGTGAGGAAACCTCCAAAGGGGACACTATTATTTAAACTTTATTTGTTTTATTTTCTTGGGCCCATTTATTGTGCGGTTGTGCACATTAGGAAGCTGGGGAGGAAGCTTAGTTAGGCAGGGTCTGTGATTTCATGTTTATAATTCTGTGTACAATATATTCAAGTTCAAACTGCTCAGTTGTGTATGTGTCTCTGCTAATACAAGCTTTCAGGCTCTGCAGCCGTTCATGGATTCTACTGATAGTATATCATTAATATATTCACCTGTGGTGACTGTTACAATTGCATTTGTGTTTGGTACTGCTTAGTTTGAAATCCCCTGCTCCTCCTACATGCTATATATAGTATAGCCAGTGTCCTTTATTTGAAAATAACGGGGAAAAAAGATGTACATTTAAGAGGATTAACAGAGAAAATTTGTATTTGTAATTTGTAATCACTGCCTCAGTGTTTTATACTGTGGTGTTATTTATTGTTTCCACAGGCACGATTCAGCAGAACGGACTGGAACCCACATCTGCAGAAATCCAGAAACTCCAGAACCACATCCAGCAAATGGAGTACACAATGAAAAGCTTGGCCACAGTGAGCACACTTATGCTGCCAGTGCCAGCATTTCTGTCATTAATTAACGATGAACATGATCAAAACACTAGTAAAAAAAAAAAAAAGCATCTTGTCTAAGGCTTAATGATGACACTTAGATGATCCTTTTACTACTCATTATGTAAACTTTAGATCAGCCTAAGCTAATACTGAAACAAGTAGTGTATTAATCAGTCAGTGAGTCATGTTACAGTATTAAAAAACACAGGTATAAAAAATGCAATCAACAATGTCTCCATTTAGCAGTGTCAGTTTCAGGTTCCTGGTAACGTGCATGCTGATTCACTGTCACACTGTCACAGCTTACTGGGACACTTAAATAAACTTAAGATAGAGCCATTGTAAATATTATTTTATATAATGTTTTATTGTTTAATTTTGTCCAAGCAAAGTAAACAATTGGAAGATTAACCCTTGCAATGGGTGAATTTTTATAGATTATTGTAATCATTCATTTGGAAAAGTGATTGATAGAAGAATTGTGTGGTTTATTGTTAATTTGAAACAACTTATAATTCCATGAAGGTGACATGAGGCTCTCTGTGTCATGAACTACATGTATGTATTATCTGCACATGCATCCATGCTTCCCTGTGTGTGTGTGTGAGTGTAATGTATTTAAATGTTGATGGTTGTAGAAACGATTCCAGTCACTGAAGGAGTGTGTGGACTGTCTGGACCAGTGTCAGACCCAACTCATCAGTAGGCTGAAGGTTTGGAGGTGGGAGCAGCACAAGGCCACCATCGGACATCCGTTTGAAGACAACCTCAACGTCCTGCAGACCGGGTGAGGACACTCTCAGCCCATTCCCCTTTGAATGTGTTGAATATATCCCTATATCCCATCCAAGTAAAAACACACGCCATATTAAACATTGCACTTAAACAACACAAGCAACTAATGATTTTTGTTCACTGATTAATCAGTTGATTTTTTTTGATTAATCACTAAATTGTTGAATCAATTCAGTGTCAGAAAATTGTAAAAACTACCCATCAATATTTGCCATGGCCAAGAGTGACATCTTAAAATAGCTGTATGAACTAAAACCCAAATCTATTCAATTTATAATGATAAGGAATGGAGAAAAGAAACAAATAGTCAAATGTGACATGCTGGAATGAATAAGTGAACAAATAAAAACTGACAAGTCCATTCATTGACTCATAATTTCAGTTCTACATCATACCACACTGACGTAGACCTCCAGCCAATGGTTTCCTGTTTTGATAGAAAAATTAATTCACAGTCCTTGGTAAAATTATTAAGAAAAGTTAACCAATCAACAAGTTAATTGTGTTCTAATGTTGCCTCATGTTTCTGATTGTCTTAATAAACTTTATAGCTGTGAGCAGCTGCTTGGGGTGAACGGGAAGCTGAGACAGGAACTGATGCTGATAGGGGAACCAATACCAGAGCTTCAGGAGAGACTTGGGCAACTTCTGCAGGTTCTGATTCAAAGGTAATTCAGAGTCACATTGCGTCCTGTTATTAAAATTTCTTTTTAAGTTGAAAACTCATTAATAAATCATAAATCTTTTAAAGAAGTTTTTTCCTCTCTCATATAAATTATATCTCCTTCAGCTCTCTTGTAGTGGACAAGCAGCCCCCTCAGGTCATTAAGACTCAGTCTAAATTCTCCACTACTGTGCGATATCTGCTGGGGGAGAAAGTGGCTCCGGGGAAGCCTGTGCTGCTGAAGGCACAAATCATCACTGAGCTGCAGGCAAGGAGCCTGGGCAGTGTACCCAGGTGAGTCATAAACACAGGACCTCTGTGGGAAACACAGACTGCACACTGGAGGAGGAGGAGGGTTACATTTGCTGGCATTGGTTCCTCAAAACAATTCATTCACAATTTATTCCAATCCAGTAGTCAGAAAACCTGAAATAACAAGAGAGAGCTAAGATTTATATTTGATTTGGCATTAACATCACAAATTACATTTCAGTCAAAACAATCTTATTAACTAGCAAATTATGCCTATCTATAATAACAAATGTATTGTATTAGTATGAGTGACACTAAATCATGAATGGCTGTTGTGGCTGTTGTTGTTTATGGCCTTGTAACCCCTAATTGGCTGGGTACTGTCTGATATATGACAAATAAATACATACAATAATAAAAACAATAAAGATTAATACTTCAAAGTGGATTCCATCAAGGTGCAGTATTTGGAGTTATATGAGATAAACTCTCTGATGTGTTAACTGCAGTGATAATGTCGGGGAACTGATAAACAATACAGCCATCCTGGAACACAACACAGCCAGCAAGAGCACATGTGCCACCTTCAGGAATATGGTACGTACTGGTCTTGAGTGCCCTATCCTATCGCAGATTTGATCATCATTTTAGTGTTTTCAACAACTTCTTACTTTCTATTAACAGTCCATCAAGAAGATCAAGAGAGCAGACAGAAAGGGTTCAGAGTCAGTCACAGAGGAGAAATTTGCCCTCCTGTTCTCAACAGAGATCAGTATCACAGGCTGTGACACTCCCTACAGGATACAGGTTTGATGTTTTCTGTTGTGCAATGTTTATTTTTCAGTGCAGCTGAGATGACCTGCTGCATTTATCCAGCTACATGATACAAACATCATCAACACACCCACTCACTCATTGTGAAATCTCTGAATTCTGTATTTAGACATTAGTTCATTTGGACAATACATGGACTTGGGAGCTGGCAGAGTAAAGTCAGTTTTATGTCAGATCTGACTGATTTGGACATTTGTATTCACACATATAGCTCCTCTGGATATTACATGATGTTCAGGATTGCAGTGTGAAAGGGGCTATGCAAAAGGGCTCATAGGTTTGATATTTGTAGCTATAAAACAATTACGGTCCCCTTTATTGTTAAAGTGACTCTTACCTTTCTTGCATTTCACACAGCACTTTGAAAAAACTTGAACAGCAACAACCTTTATCATTTTATTTTTTTAATGTATTTTCATTAGGCCTTGCAGTGGGTGAGGACAGGTGTAATGTCAAACTTTAAATTATGTCATTGTAGATGATCTCACTGCCGGTAGTCGTTATTGTCCATGGCAGTCAAGACAACAACGCTCTGGCCACCATCATATGGGACTGTGCTTTTTCTGAACCAGTAAGTGTCAAATTATTATTTTCATGTTTTGCACTCACTTTTTTTATGTCTTTGACTTTTTATTCATTGTTAGCAATGTGCACTTGCCATCCTCCTTTGCTCCTTTCCTTCCTCCTCTGCTCTTTTGAACACAAGAGCCCATTCCATGTGATGCACAGGTTTACCTTGTAGAGCAGTTTACACAGTAATGGTAAAAACCACAGTAGACACATAGCTTGGTATCAGCTCTTAAGTGGAATCCATCCACTCTCTGTGGGCTTTGTGGTTACAAAACAAACCTTCAGCCACTGTGGGAAACATGCTTTCTAGTGAATTGAGAAATCCCCTAAACATACCAATAATAAACGAAAGCCTATTGATGCACAGGGATAATTCAAGGATGACCAACAGAAAAGTGGACATAGTTGCATCAGAGATTAATATATTATAAGCATTACACTGTGTTAGCATGCTTCTGAAAAATATGCCATATTTTCACAATTTCTTTTTAGGACAGCCATGAAGCACATACATTTGCCTGCTTAATTTAAAGGGGACATATGCTTTTCTGATTTTCTCTCATTTACATACTGTTACGATATTGTATGTCTATGTTAAACACAGTCAAACCTCCAAAGCATGACGTGAACATATGTAAAATCCTCCCTGAAAGTCAAAGACCAGGCTGCTCTGAACTTGTTTGCAATGTTACCTTTACTTCCTACTTGTGATAACATCAAATAGTTTGTGCATGCCAACAAACGGCTGCCTTTGTTGCTAAAATCAATCTATGTGTTGTTTGTTTGGTCTATTTGCATGTTTCAGGTCAGATTTGAGCTTGAACATGTCCAGATGTATGTGTGAACTTGACATTCTGTGTAAAATTAGAAAAAAAAGCAAAACATGAAATGTGGAATGTTACTGTGTTTGTGGCCTACAGAGCCGCCAGAAATTGGCCAAGGGGCATCTTCTGGAAGCTAAACAATCAGTACAAAGTGAGCATGTCAAGAGGGGGCCGTTAAGAGACAGGAGCTAAAACTCTCTATTACAGACAGAGGCCGAACTGAGGGGCTGCATAAAGGACCAGTAAAGGGCCACTAAATATATAGACCTGGTGTAATGCATGATGTCCCATTTAAGGTGCTACATCACGTGAATAGCAGGTTGTGGACTTTTCCGGTTCAATAAAGCTAGCCTGCCTTGTTGGTAATGTGGCCATTCTTCGCCTGAGATCACAAAAATTTGCAGTCAACTAATGCAGTTGTAATTGGCTGTCCAAAATATCTCACTGGTATTGCATGTTGTTCACTGTCACATTGTCATGGCTTACTGGGACACTTAAAAAGTGAAATACCTGCTGCAAAAAAGACCTACTAAGGTTTCCGTAACAGTAATATTAAAGGAAAAAATCACTGTTTGAATGGGCTGTGTGCCAGATGAAAGTCATGTTTATGTCCCAAATGCAAATAAAATATTATCCTCTGCTGGAAAACAAAGGTTGCAGAAAACCTATCCAGCACTTAACACTCATAGTACTCAAACATGAGTATCCTAAAATCTTGTGGTGTATTTCATCAGATGTGATATTGTATGAAGCTTTACCAGTTAACTTCAGTATGCAGACTTAGAAGTGATGGATCGGCTTACAGTAATGTGCACTAAGGTGATGTGGGCAACTGGTTTGCTGTTTGTTGTTCTTTTTGCTCATTCAAACTAAGTCTTATGTTCAAACTGCTGACAGAAAGTAGCCTGTAAGAAATTAATTGAATGATGAAACAAGTGAACTTTTAACCATCTATACAATAAATCATTTTGTATTTTTTGTTACCTCTTTTCAGTTTAAGTATCTTCTTTTTCTGTTCCACTGACACTATCGTAACTTCATATCAGTGTTCTCGCCATGTCAACGTCTTTCTTCTTCTCATCAGGACAGAGTGCCGTTCGTGGTGCCGGAGCGTGTGCCGTGGAGGCTGATGTGCAGCACTCTCAACAGTAAATTCACCTCCGAGGTTCAGACACAACACAACCTAGACCAATACAACCAGCTCTTCTTGGCCCAGAAAATCTTTGACAAGCCCGACTTCACTGACGACTTCAGCAACATGATGGTTTCCTGGGCTCAGTTTAACAAAGTATGTGTACGTGTATGTCCTCACACTTACGCAGGTATATACACACTCAAATCTTACATCGTTTCTTAATCTTACAGGAGGTTCTCCCAGGTCGACCATTCACTTTCTGGCAGTGGTTTGAGGGAGTTATGGATCTGACCAAGAAGCACCTGAAAACTTACTGGAGCGACGGGTGAGGAGATCCTTGTGCTCTTTCAATTGTGAATATTAGCAACCTGCTACAGCTTGTTAATAAAAACAGTTCATTTCAACATTTTGCTTCACTAGGTTGATATTCGGTTTCATTGGGAAACAGCATCTACACCTGATTCTCAAAGACAGGCCCAATGGGACATTCTTGCTACGCTTTAGTGACTCTGAGATTGGAGGCATCACAATTGCTTATGTGTCTGCTACAGAGAGTAAGTCATTGAATCTAAGTGTTTTTAGTTAAATTTTGTACTTAAAATTCTCCTCTCATAATTGTTAATTAACCATTTTACCATGATTTGTATTGTAATGAAAATCCTAAATTAAAAGAAAATCATTGTTTTGTATCGATAAGATCTTGATAACAATTTTGAAGGATTTATTACATGTCACATAACTTTTCAAAGTTGATTTTCAATGGGTGGTAAAAGGTTAAATAATGAACGTTAATTAAATAACCCTTCTTCACACATACAAACTTTTTTTTTCTCATAGATGGGGGACAAAAAATCCAGAACATCCAGCCCTTTACTAAGAGAGATCTTGAGATCCGTAGCCTTGGTGACCGCATCCTAGACATAAACCACATAACGTTTCTGTATCCCGAGTTTCCTAAACATAAGGCTTTCCAAAAGTATTACACAGGTAATGGTTTACATGCACAGAGGCACATTTTTATTTTAAAAGTAAATTGAGGATAGACAACTATAGACAGTTTTTACATTTCTGCTATTGTTTGAAACAGAGCCTCAACATCCACCCAGCGGGGGCTATATCCCTGTATCACTCCAAACTAAAGTGGGCATGTAAGTAACTATGTATCACAAATAAACCATTTCATGCAATGCACATCAAGTTAAATTGATTTTAAATGGAAAACATTTGTAACATGTCTTGTGTGTGTCTGTGTTTGTAGGGACGCTGGCTCAGCTGCACTCCCTGTTTCTAATATGACTTCTCATGCTGAAAGTCCTCGCAATGTTGTTTCCTACCCCCTGTAAGTCTCTATTCTACACATCACTCTCTTTCACTTCATTCTCATACCACCTACTCACTTTCTGGTGCTGTATGTCACCTGCTGACAACCAGCTCTCAACCACCAGCAACATTTACACAGTGTTTATATCTGCTGATTTATTCTGATCGCCAGGATGCCCACGGGAACCCTAAAGATTGTTGATAGCATTTTTGAAAATTTGACACAAATAAATGAGGCACAAAATGTAAGAGGCACTCAAATCCTTTCAATATATACAAGTAGAAATCCCAAAGCCCTACCTCCACTGAAATGAAAGCCTACAAATTAATGAAGTTTTTCTGTTATTTTACAGAATCATATATTTTGTATTGTTGTTGCAGTGTATCACCAGATCAATGTACTACTTGTGTTGACTTAATCCAACCTAGGTGAATAGTACAAAAAGGTAGCACACCACCAAAGCAAACAATGCCTGTCAAACCAAATGTGAAGCTCTACAGGAATAGTTTGCTTTGATAGTGTGCCACTGTTTTCCATTTTTCAACTATTTACATTTTAGAGCTCCAAATTGTAACTTTTTTGGGTTGTTCTTAAATCCAAATGGACTTTACCACCTATTACATAAGAGGTGCTGAAGTCTGAAGTGCATAGTGTAAGTGCTTTTAGGGTGTGTCCAAATCCACTTTTGCTAGTTAAACAACAGAAAGATGGTGGCTGCACCAGGCACATGGTTCAAGGGATTGTACTTAAGTCTTAATTAATCATGTGTGTATTTTGGGCATAACATGTGGTAAACCAATCAGAGCGTCATCTCCCATTCCTATTTAAAGCCAGGTGCACTTACACTTTGGCAGATTGTTATTATTATGGCGCATTTGCCGAGCAGTGCATTTCAAGAATAAAACATGAGCTACTTTTGTTGAAAGAAAAGCTGGCTAATCAGCTGCTAACCTGATGTGTAATTCTTAAAAAGGAAGAATATGGAGTTATAACCGACCAGACTGATGAGTGTAGAGGCGTGTTTGGTTATACTGTAGCAACCTGTTGTCATCAGCAGAACAGTGAGCAGCTGTACGTAATGACACTGTGCAGATTTATCAATATATCAGTTCTGCTGCCGTCAGATGCTGCAGGTGTTTTACAAACTGAAGGAGAAGCTTCTCATATAGTATCAACAACTGTGGATAACAAACACTGTAGAATCACCCACATGCATTAACATTGTACAAATGCTTTTCTTGTTGATAAAATCACTAAGTGGCAGTGAAGGGGTTTTCCTCCAGAAACAGACGTAGTTCTGAGACTCATTTTCCACAAAAACACCAACAACTCGCTTTGTGCTGCATAGTTTGCGTCTCCTTTTTTTTTTTCTTTATTGAAAACAAACAAAACAACAAAACATAGAGAAACATACATATCGTCTCGCAAGGACCACACAACCACGCACAATGAAATGCTGCCAAGCTGCAAAGAGATACAAAAGAAAAATACAAACTAAAACAAAAAAAAAACCCAAAAGTCTGGGGTTTATACAAGGTGCAAATAGAAAGTCATCCCCCAGATCACCATGTACACAACCAAAAACAACAAAGAAACTAGGGAGGAGCAAAGTCCCAGGCATAAATCAAAAAAGCAAGAAATGAGACATATCTCCACACATCTTTCCAGCTGTTTTGGGTTAGGGTTAGGGTTGGGCTGGAGTACATGTTTTTAAGGGACAGGAAAAATAATTTGAAATCATTTATAAACTAGTTAAAGAAGGGTTTGCTATTTCTCCACTTGCTACAATGAATATGATATTTACCCATTAAAATAATCATATTTATCATATCAGAGATATTTGATTTCAAATTATCTATGTAAAAGAATATATGAGAAATATCAAAAAACCAGGATGTCATTTTATTTTTGCGTCTCCTCCCATCACAATTTGTTGCAAATTTGTTTTCGTTTGTTTACCTTTTAATAACGGCTTTGGTACTCTTTATAATTGTTTTGTTCAGTCATGGACTAACAGGTAAATATTGTATTTAATACTGTTTTAATCATGTTAACCCCTCATTCAGTTGTTAGGACTGTCCGCAGCGGCACTCTCCAAAGTGCTGTTTTGATAATTTTGATAATGCGCCCTTAAAATAACAGTGAAATACACGTAATTGACTGAGTTGTTTTTGTAGGTCAATCACACTGCCTCAAAATAGCAATGCGCCACACCTCATTTAGAGACTAACATGCCCATGGTTACACAGATGGCTGCAAGTACATTTACTATTTAAACAACTTCGGCGCTGTACAGGAAAACGATATCTGTGTCAGTCTTAAACTAGCAAAGACACATGCATCACGGCACCAGGCCTAAGATAGGGCCCCAAATGACATACACCTATTCAGGAGAATGTGGGCACCATTTTATTCACATTTCTCTGTAATTCAGTATAAAATACTTTGTGTCTAGACAAACTTTTGGTCCAAACAGTGCTTCTCTGCACAACAGCAGGAACACAGTTTGTAATAATTGTGTGTGTGTGTGTGTGTGTGTGTGTGTGTGTGTGTGTGTGTGTGTGTGTGTGTGTGTGCGTGTGTGCGTGTGTGCGTGTGTTTGCAGAGACGCTGGCTCAGCTACACATCCTGGTTCCAATCTGGATAGCCCTCACAGTGCTGTTCCTTACTCCATGTAGGTCTTTGTTATACACATCATCGTCTTTCTTTCACTTTATTCTCATACCACCTACTTAATTCTTGGTGCTGTTCTTTACCAGCTAGTGACCAGCCCTCAACCACCAGCAACATTTACACACTGTTTATATCTGCTGAGTTGTTGTGACCTCCAGGGTGCCCGCAGGAATCTATTTTATTTGAATATCCGTCAAGCTCTACAGGCATTTGCTTTGATGGTGTACCATTGCTGAACTTTATTAGATTGTATTTAAATTGAAGTGGACTTATGTGCACCTTTTACACCAAATAATTTACAGTTATTCAGGATTATTTGGGAAGCATTTTATTCAAATTTGTGTTTGATAATAAGTGTTTTGATAATGTTCATCTTTAATTAATTTCATTCAGTACGAAATACTCTTCATCTGAATTCAAAACAAAGTTCTGTTTTGAACAGTGCTTCTCTGCACAACAGTAGGCACACAGTTACACAGCACTGATTGGCCTGCAAAGGTGATTTTCTCATTTAAATATGTCTAGTATTTCTTTGCTAAAAGCTATGTGTGGTGTATTTCTTCCATTTTCACTTCATTGACTTGGACTTTGGTTATGTGTTATCTTGTACATCAAATCAAAGATTACTCAGATTTGATTAATTTAATAAGCCATGTCATGCAATGGACTTCTAGTTAACTCAGTTTAAAGGATGGGTTCACAATTTTTCAAGTCTGTCCTAAAACAATAGTCAGGTGCCTAAGGTTACTTCTAATAATCATTTGTGCTGTTCATACTGGCATTTTTAAAAAAAAATCCCTGTGTAGTGCACTTAAAATGTAAGTAATGGGGGCCAAAAATCCTCCTTCTGTGCAAAAGTGTATTTAAAAGTTTACCTGAAGCTAATATGAAGCTTCAGCTGTCCAAATAAATCAAATCAAGTAGAATCTTAGTGTTTGTTTGGTAAAAGTTGTGTTGCAATAGTTGGTGGTATGAACATGTCCTACTTCCATTTTTACTTTATTGACTTAATAATAATAACTTTATTTGTATAGTACCTTTCATACAATAAATGCAGCTCAAAATGCTTTACAACAAAAAAGTACACGCAAGTGCATCACATAAAAGAAACTTTTGAACTTGACTACTCTCAATTGCTGCTTAAAAGAACACTGCACGAGGAAAACCCAATGTGATGCATATTTTACATGCATATTCCTATACGCATCACATATATTTCATACACCAAAAAATGTATTTCAATAATCTGATGAAGCACCATGTGAAACTCGTAGAAAACAAAACTTCCTTTTGTTTTTTTTGTGTGCTTCACAACAAAAGAAAGTATCCACTCAATAATAATGAAAATAAGTTAAAGAGAAAATAGATTACATAGAGCATACTTCAGTGATGATAATTTGAGACCTAATAAGCTAAAACTCAGAAAGTATTTCACAACAGTCCATGAATCAGCGCTTTGGTCTCTAAAGCCAAACACATAACATAACCTCCCTTTTCCCAACATACACAGACTCACCACCACTCTCGATTAACCAAAATGAGCCTCTATCAGCTTTCATCAGAATGTCCTCCCACAGGTTTAACATCACTGTGGGTCTTAATTGCGTCAGGGCACTGTGGGGATTAAAAAAAACCCACACACAACAATCTTTTTCTCAAAACATACTAACTGCTGACCTCAGCACCCGTGCAACAAGAAATGGAAAACAAAACCCACTCTATAATAATAACAATAGGATAAAATTATGTGAAAAACGAATACATTGCTTAGCCTGATACCACCACGACCCAGCCCTGGACAAGCACCAGAAAATGGATGGATGGAGGGATGGATGGATGGATGGATGCATTGATTTTTCATACATTTGAGAATTTGCTGCTTTTCCTTGTCTTAACATTACAGTACTTTGAATATGTTTGGGTTTTAGATTGTTAGTGTGGCAAAACAAGACATATGATTACATAACCTTGGAATTATTACGGGGCATATTTCACAGTTTTCTGGTGTTTTATAGACAAGTGATTAAGTGATTAATCAATAATGAAAAGAGCTAGCTGTAGCCCCACTTTGATCCAGTGACTGTAGGAAGCCTATATCTTGCACTTGATAGCACTTTTGTTCCTGCTGTTTTTCTTTCAGGCATCCGTTTCAGCAACCATTCAGCCCACAAGAGTCCATCAATCAAGAACAAATGGAAACTACAGTGTCTCCTGCTGAGTTCAGCCAAAACTCTCCTGTTGTCTTCCCTGACATGTAAGTTAATATGCCTGCCTAATATATTTCATGCCTGCGTGTGAAACAAAAAATCACAAATAGTGTTATGCAGGGTTTAGAAGCAATTATTTGGTTCCTAAAATATTTATGTGTCTGTTTTCTAGGGGCACAAGTGACAATATGGAACTAGTTTTAGACACTCTTCTCAAGGATCTGGGGCAATAGGAAGATTTCCCATTAGAGCTGTTTTGGAGTGTAAAGCTGGCACTCAATAAGTACGGGAGAGAAACATCTTACCTTCATATGAAAAAATTGCCAGTGTGTACAGACTTTCTCCCTTCACTTCCATCATCATCCATCTTCAGCTTTATCTACTTGTGAGTAAGAAGTTGTTAGAGACTTATGTGATTTCTGATGGGCTGTTGCTACGTGGAAACAGGAAATCATTGCAAGTATAACCAGAATGTAAAGTACTGTCACTGCTGTCCATCGGCTGTGCCTTGTTGTGCACCTTTTTTAAACCTTTTCTTTTCTCTCCTTCTCCTGGTGGTAGGTTTGTTGATGTTGATTTCTTTGTTAATCTGTTTGTCCTATATATATTCCATGCATTTTGGAAAATAAGTGAATTACTGTACAGATTACAGTGCTTATCCAGCAACAATTTAACACGTGTGACAGTGATCATCAAAATATAATGGTAATATGACACCAACTCTCAATGGACTATTAGCTACCAGCTAACAGAACATATTGCATGTTGTTCTCTGTGTTTGGTGCATGTTTTTGCTTTGTTGTTTTAGTCATGATGAGGCTAAAAAATGTTATAGTATTTCCCTATTGTATATAATTCCTCTTTATGATGAGCCTGGCTTTGCCTCAGCTATAGTTTGTTATACAGCCATTACACTCCTTATTTCAGCCGAGTTGAAATCAGTGTTTATATCCCTAACCTTCTCTGTGGTATAGTGAGGATTAGGAACATGAAAGGAACAAGATGCTTCTCTGAAACTGTTGACTGTGAAACTATACCACATCACTTATAATGCAGCAGTGGTGTTGATAATGGTGTTGGGCAATGTTGTTATTATATCTGTCCAATTAAAGACTCCAATGTTTGTGTTTTCTGTTATATGTATAATTTCTTAAAGCTTTTGTTCAGTAATTGCTAAAACTATGTATCAAATTCTAGTTTTTGAGCATAGATGTTACCTTATGCCCTTATGCCAAAAGGTTTTCAGTATGCGGGTGACAAATCTGTGACAGAAATAGTTAAATGATCAAAAATATATCGTACTTTTGAATTATCATTATTTCATTCTGATGTAAATTCTCCAATTGTTATTTTATGTGACAAAAAATGATCATGATGTTAGGAGGCTTTCATAACACATTCCTATGTCGTTAGACATGTAATGTATTTGTTGTTAGATTTGTGTAATTTAGAAGATTAAAATAGCTGTTGGGGATATAGTTCAAAGTAAAGTAAAAGTAAAGTAAAGAGTATATATCTCTGCTTCGTGGGGAGCCCTAAATGACATTTTCTTGGATTTTATTCACTGGTCTGTTGCTTATCTGAATGTATATCAAAAACTATCTTCCCCATAAACCATAAAAGCTTTGCACTACCTACCATTACATTATCAATGTTGTGTGTACACAATAATAGTATAAAGGTGTGTTGGATGTATCAGATATGTTTGATGAAAAACCTTTCGTATTTTGTGGATCGATGTTTAGATAAATCATTCCAAGGCTACAATCCATATATTCTTTCATCTGTGGTGACAAATAAAATCTCAGTTTTTCTCAAAATATCAAAAAATCTTTTTTTGTGAATTTATTTACACATATTTGGTTGTCTCCCTTCTTCTCTGTGGCATATTTTAAAACTGTGTGCGTAGAGGAATATAAATGCAACAAGTGAATGAAAGAAAAAATGAATGGCAGTTATTGCTGTCCCTTTGGTGTCACAGAAATAATCTCAGTTGATTAGCATATGTTTATGTAAATGGTTACTGGGTTTAGTTTGCAGACAAAAGTATGTCTGTGTGGTAATTGTTGACCCAGAGCTGATTATTTGTTATATCAAAATTTAGGTCTGTCCTGTTTTGAACCATCTATTTGAATTCATAAATGTTCTACAGTCATTCTTAAAGAAAACAGACAAGAAAAAAAGATTGGAAACATAAGAATTTTAGGATTTTTTTGACATATAAAAATAATAAATCAATGGCATTTGATTGAGAAGGTATGCCCTGTACCATAAAGGCTGTCCATTGAATGAAAGCATATTGGTGTATAACATAATTGGCATCACTTCCATAATCCATCAGCCAGAGAGGAGACATTGCATAACTAGCATATTATATTTCCTATCCATCCAGTTTCAACAATCATGAAATGTTTTTAAAAAAGAAAACTTTACACTGTACATCACAAAGCTTTTCCTTTAGAACACAAATTCTAATTTCAACATGTCACTAATGTAAATTTCTACTCAACCACTGCCAGGGAAATCACACTGAAAAAGGTTATGCAGAGGAAGCAGAAAGAGAGAATCAGCTTACATGTCTGGTTCAATAAATGCTTTGGCAAATGTCAAAATGCTAACTTATCTCAGTGCCCCGTCCCCCTCTCCATCCCAGCAGCTTTAGATGTCCCCTCATTAGAGCAGAACAAGAGGGCTGCCACATAAACAAAGGGAGGAGGTAGGGTGAATGAAGGAGGGATGGAAGAGAGAGGGGACACCAGGCCAATGTAGAGCTTCAACTTCAAAGTTCATTCTCTCTTATGTAGACTGTATGAAAATAAAGGTGTACGTTTACCACCCTGTACAAACACACTAAAGATTTCAGTCGCCTCACAGTGATCTTCTCTCTTCTCCCAAGTATCAGAGAGGGGCTTGTCCAATGAAACTATTTCACTCCTAAAGAGCCACCCAGCTCAGCGTAGAAAAGAGAAGGCACCAGGTGTTTGCCAACACCAGCAAGAAGCCACCACACCTCATGCACTCTTTCATTTTTAACCTCGAGTTGATGTAACAAAGACTCTTCAGTTGTGTCAAACAACACAATTCATCTAGGAAACACTTGTTCCTCTTGACAGCTTGTCAGGTTTGCTCTCTTTGTTTTTCCATGGCAGACACGCAGAAGTAAAAGCAAACCAACTATCACACACCTGTACATGAATCTGTGATAAGCGCTGCTCTAAAAGCAAAGCTTTGAGGACAAAATCATGTCAGAAATTCATTTAAAATGTAACCCAACACAAATACTGTATAAGTTATCTAAATGTGGTACAAACTTGCAGATTTCCCACTTATCGAGCAATGGGCAGCAAATTTGGAGGCAATGTTATCATTTCAAGTGTTTGTAACTAACTTCATTGAAGACTGAGCTCAGAAAAAAACAGATAGTTTAGTTTTTTGTGTTTATTTAAATATAAATATGCCTCACTAGATGAGGCACAAATTCTAAACTGAATGAATTTGGCTTTAAGACTCGACTGAAAAGGCATGAATTATATTCATTCGATAAAAAAGGGGGATCTAACATGAAATCTGTTGAATTTGTGAATTGAACTTTAACTTTTGCAGTATCAGTGAGGGCAGCATCTTTCCCTAAAATAAGCTTGCATGATAAAAAATCATGATACAGACAGAGGATTGCGGCAATGAAAAGTTAAAAATAAAAATGATCAATGAAAACAAGCACACAAGCATACACATGCACACATACATGCATGCACACTCACTCTGTCTCTCTCTCTCTCTCACACACACACACACATGCACACTTAACTAAAAAAAAAGAAAAAAAAAGAATGTGAGCCAAATAAATACTGGTAAAGTATAATACGTACATGTAATATACCCAAAGTTCATGAAACAAAACAAAACAAAGGGCGAGATCACACTGGATCAAAATGGAAAAGCATGCAGAAGTCCACTGCTCTACTGTAGCTTCACTCCTAGCAGACTACAAAATAGGGAGAAAAACAGAAAGAGAGAAAAAAAAAGAAAGATAGAGAGAGGGGCCCCTGTCCTGAGCAGTTATAGCCACCTGGTCAGTCAGGAGGGACTGACTCCCCACACCACAAGGCACAGGGTGCTTCCTTCAGTGGCAAGTCTTCTTCTAACCCTCCATCTTTGTCCTGCAGTCCAAGGGGGAGGAGGAGAAGGAGGAGGAAGGGGAGGAGGAAAAGGAGGAGGAAGGTTGGGTAGATGGGGAAATTAGGCGAGATGGTCAGGGCTGTGGGTACCCCTTCACTGTAATTCAGCAGGTCAAGTTCTGGATGCAGAACAAGGATGTGTTCGGGATCTGTGTTAGCGTGTGTGGAGGCGGGAAAGAGGTATGTGTGCAGAAACGCTGAGTGGGGCTGAGGATGGACTGGGAACTGAGGGTGCAGAGTGAGGCATGAGGGGTGAGGGATGGGGGTCAGAAAGCCAATCTTCTACTCCAGGCTTATAGGGCCTGTGTCTTGAGCTCGATGGGCTCTCCCCTGGTCTCCTGCTGGCCCTCAGCCTCTGGGGGCCGGGTGCCCTTCAATGTGGCAAGCCTCTCGGAGAGGCCACGCATGCGGGGGAAGAGCATGAAGTCATACAGCAGAGCACCCATGGCACCACCAATCATGGGTCCCACCCAGTACACCTGTCATTGACAAATAAAGCAGAGAGCAGAATATGTTGATGAGTTCATATTGCTGTGGTTTACAAGAGTTCTGAAGCATTTGTTGTGTTCATACATAGATTTACAGATATGATCTTACCCAGTGGTTGACGAAATTCCTGACCAGGACAGCTGGGGCGAAGGACCTTGCAGGGTTCATTCCTGCTCCAGTGTAGTACATCTAAGTCAAAGACAGGGAGAGTCCTGGGTAAGAACTGTTGAACTGATACTACTAAGGATCCTTGTATGAGCCGAGTGAGACATTTCAAATTTCTAGAGCTCCCTGGTTGGTTCTTACCCCAAGAAGATGCCCCATGAGCACGGAGAAACCAATGGCCAGGGCAGCGGATCCTAGGCGTCCATTGCGCCTCTCATCTGTCACAGCAAAGATGCAGACGACAAGCTGGAGGGTGAGGAAGACCTCCATGGTGGTGGCCATGCCCAGGCTGATACCAGGCTGCAGCTGAAAGAAAAAGGTTTAAATCATTGTATTTTAATGTAGATGCAAGCTGATTACTTTTTGTCAGACTTTGTGCTAACATAAATGCCAGAATCCTGCAACATATAATTTATAATAATTATATTGATATAAGACCTTGGAACTTGGATATAGACTATTAAAGCTGCTATTAGTTCCAGTAATTGGAAGGTAATCTTACTGTGTTGAGTGCCAGGTTTCCCCTCATGTTGCCAGGTGTGACCCCGTAGAGCACGGCAGCACCAGCCAGTGCGCCAAGACACTGGGCCATGATGTAGAAGAAAGCACGGAACAGGGACATCTGGGAGCCAATCAGGTAGGCAAAGGTAACAGCTGGGTTGATGTGTCCTCCACTGATATGGCCAATGGACTGGATGAGGGTGGCAGCCGCCAGCCCAAAGCAAAAGGCAACATACAGGACATTATGGGGCGCATTGGACCAGCGGAGGGCTGCCCCCAACCCAAAGAATACAAAGAACATGGTGCCGTAGAACTCGGCGAACACTGCCCGCCAGAAGGACATGGACCGGAACTCCCACATGGTGGCAAAAAGGTCAAAAAGCAACCTCTAAGCAATGGAGGGATGAAAAGTCAACAGAAAAACTAACTAATGACCTAAAAGCAGATGCTGCTTTTCCACAGTAATAACTATGTTTGAGACCCTGTTGTTTGGTAAACAAAAAAACAACAGAGCAAAGGACAAAACCTGCCCTCAAACAGAAACTGCTTCTCTAAAGCTAAATGTAACAACACCTAAACTGCTCAACATGTAACTGTGAATAACCTGCTGCTCTGCCTCTGATTTCTGTCATAGAGAGCTCCTGAGTGGAGCAATACGCCAGTCTCTGTGCATCTATGTGCCAACCCTGCTGGTTGTTAGTAGAAGAACATGGATAGACAAACGTTAAGCATGTCCTGCAGACATTCAGCCTCTTTACCAGAGCAGGGGGAGCTCGGAGGCCTTTTTATAGCACCCCAGGGGCCAAAGCTGCTTTGCTGAGCCCAGGGGAGGGGCCAGTGCACAATACTACAACTCAAAACAAAATCATTTAACCCTTCTCTTGCACTGACCTCTTCGCCTGCTCATTATTGAAATCTCTCTGAAACTGCACTGAAGGGTTGCAAAAGTAAAAGTACTGCATTTAGTCCATTCAAGGTGTGCTTTCGAAACTAAGGCTTACGGTTTAACTTATTTGGTCAGGGCAAGCAGAGAAATAAACAAAAATGTGTTTGGTGTAGCACACTGCTCTTGTTTCAAGCTTGTCATGGGTTCAGCAAGACCTCTTGTTTTAGTGGAAGAAGTGGAGATCTACCATCTCAGTACCACCAACTGCCTGGTTGAAGCACTATTTCAAGGATAGTGATAGAACATCACTGATAGTGAAACTGCACTGACCTTCAAATCTGCAAAAATAGAAAAGCTGTGGATATGTAGTGGGCAGCGTGAAGACAGTGAACGTTTTGCTTGGTTTACATTAATTTTGATATATTTACATGCACAGTATTAATATCATTAAGATGTCCACCTTCCTCTCATTTTCCATGATTTACTTTCCATTGTCTCCTTAGTAATGTGCAATCAACACTTCACATTCAGCTGGGGCTTTGATAACAAAAGCATGAGCAATTTCTCAATTTCTCCACTTGTGTTCCGGATAGGTACAAATTAGGTTTGTGGCAGCAGAACTGATTAGGCAGAGTTTTACATTGTGTGTGCTGGACAGGGTTGGAGGCTCAGGTCGGATAAAGCGGTGGAAAATCCACGGTCGGAGAGGAAGAGGGGAGAGCAGGCCTGGCATTGAGCTTCTGCACTGGAGCATCATGCTGACCAGAGCAGGCAGAGGGACGGCCGCAGCCCTTTGAAAGGATTATGCTGAGCTCACTACTTTTTTCCTTTCATGCATGGAAACAAAACGCTGGCAATAACAGTTTCTGCTGCTTTCTATGATGTTTGTCTAATGGTCACTGTTGCATCTGTGAGTTCACTTTTTCATAGTCCAGAGCAGCCTTTTCATTTTTTTGCCTTGATGATTTAGATACTCCAGAGAGTTGCATTGGAATAGCATCTGAATATATAAATATAACCAGAAGACAAAGAACAAAGGTCACTTTGAAAGTTGCCTGGTTTATTTTTATGTTTTACAAATATTCATATATATCTCACATTAATTTCACAGCAGCCTAAAGTTAACAAGGTGAAAACATGGTGAACATGGTCCTCCACTATCGTATGGAGAACAATGGTCATTGCTGCTGGAGAAAACAAAACTTTTTCTCACAAAGGATAGTGTTGATGTTGTTGTTCCGATCCTGACAGTTTATTAGTTTGCCAGTTTGTGCATCTCTATTGTGACGAGTATTATGTCCTTCTCATGACTCCCTCCATCAGTGGTAAGCCACCTTTTGTGGGTTTAAGCCCACAGTTTAGTTTTACAGGGGAGGGTGTTTAAAAGGTGCTTGCATTGTATTTTCCTGTTCCCTGTCTACAGACTGCTGACACATACATAACACTATGCAGCCCCTAAACATCTCTAGTAGAAATGGCCTACGCTCACCACACAGGGGTAACATTTATTGGATGACACAGGAGAGTTAGGACTTAAATGCACAGTGCTTTCTATGTTAGGCTTCATAGCTGCTGGTCAGCTCAGGAAGTTCCTCTTACTTCCAATGATTCAGTTTCATTATCACGTGATCCATGATGTGTGCATGATAGGGACATTTATGTTTTAATTTCCATTAATAATCTGCAGCCTTTATTAATCACAGAATCAGGGGATGATATATTTGCTAACTACTTCTGTTTGTGGGAAGCATGTATTGAATGTTAGACAAAACATGATCACAAACAACTTACACTAGAAATTTACGTCATGATGGGATTTCAGGGTTCCATTTTCCTTTTTACACTCAGTATCAAAGAACAGGGGAGATGGGAAACCCCAGAAATCCCTGTGTAAGGTTAAGAGGGAAGTGAGAGTGCAGTGCTGAGGCATTAGCACTACACAGTGGTAACAAAGTGGCATTTCATATTTTCATGGCAATTCAAGGGTAGTTTCAGTTGTGTTTCGATACAACATTCACATTCCTATAAGTAAATTGAAAGATTGCTCCTCTTGTGCATAAGGGATTTCTTCCTGAGTGATTCCAAGTTTAGAGAGGGAAACAAAATCCGCAATTATTGTTACAAAGTTCAACCAATCGCTAATATGAGGCTTCAGAAAAGTAAGTCAAATCAAATCTGTGTTTTTCTTTCAAAATCAAAATCTATAAAGCAGACTTCCAATAGTGCTGCTGTAGTAATTCAAAGTGCTTCACATATAAAAAGAACTGTTGCTGCACCTTAGCTCAGGGAGGAAACTAATTCAGACTATAACAAACACTAACTTGTGTCTGACTCAGAATGCAGAAGCCACATAATAGCTTTGGTTAACTTTTGAGTACATTTTTTGCAAAGGATTATTGTTGACTTTGTTCCACAGCTCTCAGATTAATAGTGTTACAAAAGAACAAAATACAGTACATATGTGCATGTCAGTACTGTTTTAATACAGATCTGAGAAAAAAACAAAAGAAAAAGAACCTATCTTTTCAATATTGCTGGATACCGAGATCACACTCCCTAATATAGTATAATCATTTTACAGTTAAACTTTGGTGATTTTTAATCTCTTTTGGAACTTGAAAAGGTGATATTTAAGTTTGATATACAAGGGTCTGAAACAAGTTTATTAGAAATGTAAACCCAAACTCCCACAGCATAGGACAAACACAAGTGTTCAACACGTTGAGAGAAACACACAACCGTCCAAAGCATAGTTCTAGTGTTTCTGAGCAACAAACATGTGTAACCTGTGCTGTTTTTTTTTTTTGTTTTTTTTTTAAGTATTTGGGGAATCTCTTCGCTGGGTACATTAGATTTCTGCCCTCACCTCAGAATGCATATGGAAGAAAATTAAGTATACTTTTTATACCTGCTACAATGTGCAATATCTTATACACAGAGAAACAAACTCACCTTTGCAAAGGTTTGACTATGTGCAAAGATTGTACCACTCTACTACCATAATCTCAACACAAGCTGTAAATTGCACAAGCATATCTGTTTATTTTAAATGCTGAGATGTTTTAAAAAAAACAATAGAGAAATTATTGTTAAATATTTGCAGATGTTGTCATACATTGGAAAACCCATTTCAAGCGGAAACTCTTAAATTAACAAAACAAAATAAGTGCAATTTACAATACAAACATTAAAAAGGGAAAACCTGTCATTAAAAAAAATTTGTTTGGAAAATAGGCATTTTTAGTTCTTTTTCTTCATTAGAAATTACAATGTTCTATACATAACCTGACATTGCAAAAAAAAAAAAACAGAGAGAAGGTGTAAGACATCAGCACATCCCACAGTCATTTAAGTCAATGAACATTAACATTTCATTTTGAACAGAATTGTCCATGCAGAACAGAACAGCAAAGCACAGCACAGCACTGTATGTCGCTATGGATCTCTGTGCATGTCTGTATCCAACAGTCACTCCCTTGAGGGGTTTCGCTTTGGAAACTATTAGGAGAGATGAGGTTTCCTCTCCCAACGTGGCTGCCAACTCCTGTCCAACCTCTCTCTTCAACAAACTTATAACTTGCTTTGTTTACTACTGAGGTGGTGTCCATGTGCATCTACTCAAGGTCGGGCATTTCTAGGAGGGAGGGAGAGTGAGAGAGAATTAACCAAATTGTACATAATAAAACATTCAAGCTAGTTGATAATCAGAAATGAAAAAGGTCAAAACTGCTACTGCTACAGTATTTTTTTTCAAAATCAATTATCATTCAAGGAAAGGAATGAAACACCAATCCAGCCATTCCCATCATAACATAATGACCACTAATCTATGTAGGATGATGATATCTTTTTCAATTAACATTTATAGCTTCCCTACCAAACCCTACAATACCATCTGTTTGTATTCACTTGGCACCACCTAGCATTAAAGCTGTGTTCAGCCCATTGGAATTAGAGACTGCTGGTTACAAATCACGTGAAAGCTCTTTTAGAGTAGTACTTACTATCATCATCGCTGTCTGCAGATTCATGCTGCAAAACAAACAAACAAACAAACAAATGAATGAACAAAAATAACAATCCTTCATTAAAGCGTCACCTAAAAACAAAAAATCTAATAAAACATGAACCATATAAATGAGTACTGCATTAAAAAAAAAACACACACCTCATCTTCTGCACCATCTAAATCAGGTAGATCATCCCCTCCCATGCTATTCATCATCTGGAGAAATTCAAGAGAAATCAATCAAGATGTCAGCATTGTATCAGGACATTCCAAGAAACTGTGCATGCTCAGTATGCTTACCTCTGAGAATTTGTCAAAACTTGACAAGTCCTCATCAGAGTCATCTTCCCAGTCTTTCCAATTATTGAAATCCACACTCAGCCAGTTGCACTAAGGGAAGATAGATTCAAGCTTTTAAGTAAGGCAATACTTAACAGGAAAGCACTTTATTCCAGCTGTTTTTACGTTCAAATTTACTTTGCTGTTTAGTTGGGTGGCAGACTATACCATCGCCATCCCTAGAACTAATCATTTTCATGTTTTTAATCATCCTTATCAGGACTAGGCAGTAAGATGAGAGTTTTACTAATATGCGGCTTGAATGAATGAGAAAAGACCTGACCAAGGTGTATGTTCAGATTAATGGAAATAAATGAGCAGTATCTGGTTTGCAAAGGAAAAAAGCCAATACCAGAACTGAAAAGATCTGTGGATTAACAAATTCTTTTACATAAATGGAGTGTTACCTTTGTCTTTTCTTTGGTGAGTCTTGGCCATGATTTTCCAGCCTCTACTTTTCGTAAACAACACAACACAGACCTGTCTGTGCGTCTGTGTTTGGAATCCTGTGTGGAAAAAAAAGAGGATGCGATGAAGGTTTCAAATATATTAAACAAATGGTGGAACTGGAACCACAGGTGCAGGTGACAAACTTACTTTAGGGTCAATCTCCCCGAAAAGTTCCACTGTATTCTGGTATTTAACATTATCTGTTCCACCGAGACAGCTGTAAGACAAAAAGATGTCGCATTATTCCATCTACAGTCATAAACACTAAATGTTCCAAAGAGCATCTTAAAGCTCATCCAACATTTGAAAAATTACCTTTTAATACACAATGATTGCAACTTACCTGAAATCAAATTTGGATTTGTCAAACTTTACTTGCACATCTTTACTGTCCTCCACACAAAACTCTACAAAAACAGAGTCCCGTCTGTCATACCACTTAGCTGCTGCAGGTTGCCTAATGACAAAGAGAGGGGAGGAATTGTGTGACATTAGGATAATCCAACATAATCCATTCTTCATTCTGGTCATTATTCAAGAACTACCACTGCCCTACTTGTTGGCAATAGTTTGGCCTATCATTTTAACAGCCAGGGCGCAGCACATATGAAGCCACATTTGAATCATGTTAAGGAAAACCTTCACTCATTCATTCCCGTTTAGGATGTGAGCCTCTGCAATATTGATCACCTCTTTACTCTACAGCAATAACTGTTCTCTAAGACAAACATGAGAATAAGCCCTTTAATTAAATCGGTGCACCTGCTAGCATTAAACTGCAGATTTAACACGATTCTCCGAATAAGGATTAAATGATCACACTGTTAGAATGAGTCAGGTAATACAAGGAAGTTGAACGGTCTTTTGAGTGTGAACCACGGTGAGGGGGGAAACAGGATAAACCCAGCTTTTACTACTAGTATCACTGACATGTGAGTGTGAATTGGAGTTACTCACGTTAGCTAAAGTGAAATCTTCCAAGCTAATCATGACACCATGCTTTTTCAGTGCTAACATTGCCTCGGGTTGACATTAGCCTACTAGCTAACGATAGCTGATGCAAGGCGCGTAAACAAAATTAGCAAAGAGTTTATCAGCTTAAGTGACATACAAGTGCCAAGTTAAACTAGATTCAAGGAGAGTTGTCTGTCGGTGGATTTAACGATGTGCTGCGCTTTTGAGTCTTGACATGCGTGTGCAAATGAATGCACCGCTGCGGCTAACTCATGTGCTAAGCTAATGTTAGCTAGTTGAAGCGCAGGACACCAGTCTACCAACAACCTGCGTATTAAACTCAACACTTACATCTTCACAGTTTTAGAGTTCTAACTCCCGCGTCGGCTCGAGATACGGTTAATAACTTAGTATTACGTAGATGTGGTGTGCTTGACAAAAAAATGACCACTGAGACATAAACAGTTAACGTTATGCCTTCCGTGTGTCTCTGCAAACATCTCGCGTGCTTTCCTTTCGTGACGCACCGTGTCACCTCCAAGGCAGCACGAGAGCTCCACCACGAGGAGTATGTAAGTCATACAGCCATACTCTTATCCGTAATTACATTTAGATATCCATATTAGCATTTCTCAAACTGTATTCTCCCAGTCAGAATGGTAATTAAAGACATCCACAATAACATTCCTATTATTGTATTTCAATATATCTACAGTGAGGTTTGGGAAGGTTAAAAAATGTAACACGTAATGTACAGTAACTATTTCAATTACTTCATCAAAGTAATGTAACTTATTACATTTGTTTACTTTTTGATTGCTTTTCCAATTTTCTAACGAATGTTTTCAACTGCTAGGGTAAGTATACCCATTAAGCCCACCAAAATCTAAGCTCAGGCGTTTTTTATGGATACTTACAAAATAAGGGAGATAATTTCTTATAAAGCAAGACTTATCTGTCATTTGAAAATGTATTCAAGTGTTCATGTAGCTTTTAGAATATAAAATAAACATATTTTATGAAAAAAGTCAAAAGTCTGGCATGGGCTTCTACTGTGACACCATTTAAGCCCAGCCGTGCTCTAAATAAGCCCATGTCATGATTTATTTACAAAATATAAACATATTGTTTTCAAAGAATTAAAAACTGCGATATATGTATTCAGTAACATGTTAAATCTTTTTAAAAATGAGGAAAAACCCTCCTCCTTAGCAAAATCTTAAAGGTCTGACTTCAGATGTAATCCCCTTTGCCCCTTTCCCATCAACATTTTTAGAAGTAACTAATTTAATTACACATTTTTCTCAGAAGCTTTAATAGATTAAATCTATATTTATTTAGTAATTAAATCACGTAACACTATTACTAGTTATTCTCCAACACTGTCTACAACTTTGATTATACTGCTCAAAAATACACTTTGTCCCCACATTGCTACCACATGTGGCACAATCTTTCCTACATGCAAACAAACTAAGACTAAACTTTCAACAGTTCTTGCACTGCAAAGGTTTTGGAGCATACTGCCCTACTGGGTACAACACAGGATCAAAGAACACTTTATTAGGCAAGTACTCCAAATCAAAGTGAGCCATAACAGATTTCATCTCACTCTTTTCATTAATTATTTTGTTACGCCTCTTCACTCCATAGTCATCTGCCACGCTTTATCCTTTCATCCACTCTGTGTGTGACTCCATCAAGGACACCTTTTATTAGAGCTGTCTTACTAAGTGGAAAACATGCCACAGGATGCATATTCACCTTGGCACCCAACACCAAGATTTCCAACATGTAGGTTGCTTTTTTCACGTTCACTACTCTCATCACTCCTCCATCACTGCAAAGTTTTGAAGCAAAGGTTGTTTTTTTTAGTCAGTGTCTCGTCATTTTTGAGGTATGAAGCTGATGTTTTTCCTGCCAGTGTTGAGTATATGAGCGTTAGAGTTTGGAAGTGATGAGAGCTCCATTTATTGTCAAGCAAAGTGTATAGCTCAAGGTCTCATTGTCTATTGTCCAGTGAAGAAAAAATGACTATAAAGGAAGCATGAATAGATTACTTGTGTGTGTGATCCTCCATTACACAGTAGAAGTAGAAGAACATAGACACACTTGTTCCTTAGTTCCTTGAGTGAGTTGCAGGAGGTCATCAATCAAAAAAAGAAATGAGCATGAAGTCAATGTATGTCCCTTTACAGTTTTGCTTCTAAAACAGCATATTAACAGATTACTCTTTAACCAATGCTATCAGCCACATCAAATGAGGCATATCTTTATCAGTTTAGGACCCTATAGGAATGGAAGCTGTCAGATTCACCTGCTGCCATGTTGTTTAACTTCTAGTGGTTTTCTTTGTGAAGCACTCAATCAACAAAGAATGACAGATGACTTTAAAGGCATAGGGGTAGTCTCTAGCTGATGTCACTTTGGAAGCAGCTCCAAGCAGTTGGATTGGAAGTGAATAGAAAGACTGTGAGGCTGTGAGGCAGTATCACTAGTGTATAGCTTGGCAGCTGCCCATAGGTAATGGAATAATAGCCTATAGGCAGGGAAGGAGAGAGGAGAATCATGAGTTGACTGGGAAATGTTCACTGTGAATTGAGCCACAGATGACACAGATGATAGTTTAGATAATAATAATGGCAAGCAGCTTCTGAACGTGTGGGAGATAACTGGTGATGTCAGAGATGAGGGGATAAAAATATCTGGAAGTGCTAGTGCAGAGTAGGGTTGAGTAGATGTGAATAGGTGGCTTTTGACAAATAATCTGCCTTTCCAACTTTGACCATCTTGTGCCACTAATTAGCCTTTCTAAGACCAGAAGGAGGGCCAAAAGAGTGACAGGCCTGCTAGGGGATAGTGGAAGGCAAGGGAGCACACTTTGAAAATAAGGGGTTGGAATTAGATGACAGACTGGCGTTTTTGTTGGCCAAAAAAAAAGGCATTGGTTTTAGTGCACAGCTCAGTTCTAATTTTAGCTATTTTTTAGGAGGAGGGAATATCCATCCAGCTATTGATATCTTTCAATAAAGCCAAAAATAACAGCAACAATCATAAAACTTTGAGTCTACTTTGAGTAGATGTATAGAATTGACCTAAAAAGATTCCACCTGGTGCGCTGATTTCCATTGGTAGTCCCCCCTGCCAGATGTTACCGGCACAATTCCTAAAATGAACTACAATCCACATAATATATACGATGCAATTACAATAAATATTCACAACAGTCATAGCGTCACAGTATAAGTCGTCACAAAAGATAGATTTTCAATGAATCAGTCATAACTACAGGGGGAAAAAGACGTCAGTGAAATCTGAATTATCTCCAGGATCTTTTCTGCCAGTGAGAATTAACAATAGCTCGCTGTGCTGTTTTTGGGGGGTTTTTTTACTACCAGACTCTTTGGCAGATATGTAATTTGGATGCATTATTGTGATATTAAAACCTAATTTCCTTCTTCAGTGTGGTCAAGTTGACAGAAGTTTGCCTGCTGGCCTGATTGTAATGATGCCAGTTTTTCAAGCAAACTGTGGAAACTGTGGTTGTAGTTTGGAAACATTTTATGTTGCCTCGGCTGTGGATGCTGACAGTGTTGATAAAGATGATTCCTAAAACCTTTTACTGCCTGTAACACATATTTGTACACTGAACATAGCCTAAGATCATCTTATCTCATGCACATGCTTATAATGGCTGTAAGTTTTGTTAAATGTAATCTAAAAAGTACTGTAATATGTTCACTTCAGGAACAGGAAAGTATCAGAAACTACATTACTAACCCATTTTTAAATAATTCTTCAGTGTTTCTATTTACTAATGTCTCTACTCTTTGGATTTATTGGATTTGAGTTTGTTGTAAATTTTGCATCTTTTAGTAAAAGATTGAAAGAAACAGCTCAAATGCTCTTTACACGGAAAATCCATGTTTACAAAGCTGCAGTTTAATTTATGAAATATTTCCTTTAAATAGCACTGAGATCAGACTGTGATTATGTCAGCCAGACAGAAAATTCCGGAGTTGCTCCATATCGTCGAATTATGACACTGTGACTGTAGCCATGGGAGCTTTACTGACATATGTCTACATTTTCCGATTCACAGTTGAATGTCTTCATTCATGTAAAACCCATTTGACGCAAAGCCTAAAATCAGTGAGCCCACAGAGTCAATCACTAATTTGGTTTCCATGGGCTGATTCCAAAGTGCCCTATAACAATAATACATTGTATTGAAGAGCTCCTCTAGTTAATCCCCTGTCCTGCAGAACGTGGACAGGTGAAGTGCTGGAGGTCCATTGTCATGATTGCCAGGCCAATGCAATGAAAAAAGAAAAATATAATAACCCCTAAATCAACTCTGATATCAATGAATTGCAACCTCCTGTGTTGATATATGTTATGCTCCCACTGAAGTGTGCAAGGTCAACAAATTGAAACAGGACCCTACCTTCGCTATGCATTTAGGTAGAAAAATGTTGTGACTTGCACAACATAAATGAAACATTGTGTTGTTCTGCTGCTTTCAGCGTGGTAACATATTATGACTGTCTATCTGGCTGTCTTACTCATCAAGACATACACTTTATATTAAGTATAAAGATGTTAAAGGATGAAATTTAGATAAAGAGGCAAGTAGTTGGATTTGGAAAAGCTAAATAAATATCAAATTGAATTAAACTGAAATAAAGAAACTGTACAATGACAGTATGAAATTTTTTTTGGGAAGTGATTTGAAATATATTGCGTGATGTTTCAAGCCTAAGTACTTCAAGCAGAGTGATCCAAAGTCTGTGGGCCCTGACAGCCAGGTCCAACTGTCACATCAGCAAATCCTAAATCTAACCAAAAAACAAAATAGAAAAGGAAGCAGATTACTGTATCAGCATGCTTTCACCTCTCTGAGCCTCTGTGATATATAATTACATTTCCACAAATTCTTGCTTCAGTTTTAGACGGAGGTAATGTCCTCTGGTCCTCTGTCATGTGGAGGTCTCTTAGAGTCAGCAGCTATTTCATGTCTGAGGTTAATGATCCTACATTAACTGAAAAGCAGGAGGAGGAAGACTGTGGCTGGAATGGATAACAGGCATTGTTCACTATTATCTAATATTTTATGGACAAAACAATAAACTGGTCAGTTGAGAAATCAGTAGCTACAAATGAAAATAATTTTTAGCTGCAGTCTTATAATAGTAGCCTACAATGAGCAATAGCACAAGATAGGTGGAGCGATAAACATAGACATGAGGGAGGTATACTTGAGATAAATAGGACATATATAATATTTATTATGATTATATAATTTCAGCTCTACCCTGTAATCTCTCAAGCCAACAATTTTTAATAGTGTGCTACTGAATTTACAAAAGCTGTGTGCGCACACAAAAAGCTGCAATTATTATTATTATATAAAACCCAAACAATGTATTCTGTCAAAATGTATCAACACTTTATTCTTTCTGTCAATAATGAAGTGCATCCTGACAGACAGCTTCATTTGTATCATAATTGAATGAGTGGGTATTTCCTCAGAGTGGTGTAGGCTGAACCCACTGTGTGGAGGTCCTCTGCCTGTGATAAGCGTTGCATTTTTTTAATCATAAATTTGCTGCTCTGCACGACAGGAGTATGATTCACAGCAAGAAAGCAAAAATCACCATTTGTCGGCCAATCGTGTCAAGCTCAGTGACGAACTTCCTGGTCACATTTTTCTCGTAGCTCCCAATGTGGTCTGTCCCTCTTATCATAGATGGAGTTTGGACCCGTGGAGCTAACAGGGAGGAGGACTCGGCTTGAGAGCGGCGAGACGGACTGAAAATGAGCATAAGAAGCACATTATCAGCCCGGGAAAAGCTGTCACACAGCTAGCACGGTGGAAGCCAGATAAGAAGAGTGACTACAAGTGTTATTTACTCTGTGTTAACGCCTACAGTCCAAGGACGTACGAGGAACACAGGCGAGACTGGGGCGACCGAGGTGCGGGGTTTTGGATGGCATTTGCAAGGGCCGGGGAAGGGCTGTCGAAAACCTGAAGTGATAGGAGCCGGGGTAACGTTTTGGATATCATGTCTTGACTACTAAGGGCGAATTATCCCCGGATAAAGTGCACCAGCACGCCAGAAATAAAGGCCTCCTCCGATGGGGCGCTGTGCTCTTTAATCCAGCTAGAAACCTCGACAAGCAAGCGACGAGCTACGGCAAAGGGTGAGGTACCCATGTAATCCGGAGGAGGGTAAATTAAAAAAACACTTTTGTATGTTGACGACAAATATTAAGATGATGTTGAGAAATCGCTGAATTTCCTCTAGCAGCTGCTGCTGCGGAGAATGGCTCAACGCCGAGCAGCTGTCATAAAAGCTTCAGTTGTTCTTCCTCTCTTTCTCTGTTCAACAGGACGCTTCATTTGCAATTGAAAGGATTTATGGGATCACAAGGTAACATTTCAACCTAAACAAGTGTCACTCTTGTGTTTGCTGTTGTGTAGCTGTTAGTGGGCTCTCGTGTCATGCCGTCCGCGTATGACGGGGGTGTAGTTTCCTTTGTTTACAAATCTCTGATCAGCTGAGGCTGCCTGTTGTAGGTTTCTCTTTGACATGCTGCAGCCACTACAAGTAGTCCGTGTAGAGATGTCACATTTACTTGTCTTGACCAGATAAAGGCAGACAGAAAAAAAACAAGAATTGAAATATATGTGTTGTTGTTAGACTGTCTAGTATAGAAAGTTAATCCATCACAGCCAGCAGGTTTGTTTTAAAGCAAAATATAGCATCATTGGAGGGGAATTCCTCAACAAGTGCAAATAGTGTTTGTTTTGATGTTTTTTGTTGACACTCTGGATTGTGCTGATGATTTTTTTGTACCTCTCTGTGCAGTTTCCTCTGATGAGATGAGTGTGCGTGCTGGCCAGGGCAGTGATGAGGTGCTGGTTTCACAGGCGGTGTGGGATTACCTGGCTGCAGCTGGGAGGCCCTGGCTCATTGACTTCCAGCACAAGCAGGGGATGAGTGCTGGTATCATTAGACGAGGGGAGAGGGGGGGCTGCTGCGCTGTGAGGTTGCAGCCGGTGGAAGGCTCCAAGAACGCAGGAGCTGGTGTAATGGATGGACCCATCTCCAGCGCGACACGAAAAGCCTTCATTGACTTATGCCGCTGTGCCCGCAAAGAAATGAGCAAACAGGAGGGGGGACCTAAGAGGAAAAGGGCTCTGCTGCCCTGTGTCGGAGTCCTGGAGCCGAATGGAGAGGGGAACCTGCTTCAGCCGCCACCTCCCCAGCCACGGCGCTCCCAGAGACAACAGCAGAGATTCAGGAAGCCTGCTGATGAGGAGGCCTGTGCCGTGCTCCACGAGGCAGCTCAGAGGAAGGACATGGACTCCAGCATGGCTTCCCACAGCGAGGCAGAGGACAACAATACTTGTTCAATCTGCATGGGGGACATAGTGGAGAAGACCACCCTTGAGAGGTGTGGCCACTCGTTTTGTCGCTCTTGCCTGGATCAAGCCTTTAAGGTGAAGAAAGCGTGTCCTGTGTGTCGGTTAGTGTACGGCCAGTTGATTGGGAACCAGCCTGCCAATGGCACTATGATCGTAGAGAGAGATCCTGATCTGGAGCTTCCTGGGCATGAAGGCTATGGATGTATCTGCATCATCTACAGCTTCCCTCCTGGCTTACAGGCAGTGAGTAGACAGAGACTGCGAGTGAGACAGTGTCACTGGAATAACTCGCAATTTTGATAATCATCTGTGGGTGTAATGAATTCATCTCACAGTTGTTGTTGTTCACCTTTTGTTTTACATTGAACAGCAAATATCCAGTTTCATAAGGAAATACACAATTAAAAGTACATTCTTCAACCCAAATATAAACAAAAGCATTACAACCACCAAAGTGTAAAACACAGGATATAAATCTGCTGTCATTCTCAAATTAATTGGCAGGTCATTTAAAGCAGGAAAGAAACACTAAACAACAACTAAATAGTTTTTTAAAGACTTGTTTGTATCAGTAATATTTGTAACATAGCAGTGAAACAGGCTTCTGTGTTCAGTTATGGCCAGTATTTCATCACTGCAAAAACTCCTCATTTATTTGGTTGACTCTAGCATTTCCACATTTCTAACTTAAAGGTTAAGGAGTGGAGCAAGCAAAATGTTATACCAATGCTGTTTCAATGAGACTTTACCCTTTTAAGGGGTTTCCCAGTGATTTAGCATTTGACCGCCTTTACTTTTTGTCTATTTTTATGGGTTGTGTAGTTTCCAAGCCTAAACTAAGATAAACTCTGATGACATCAGTGGAGTTTTTGCTTCAGGGACTTGGGAAATCTCCTCCCACAGTGGGCATTATACAATAATCCCTACAAGCTGAGTCACACTTCACCAGACAAGTTAACTGACCTTTATGGGTCAAATCAGTGAAGTTTCCCAGGAAAAAGACAGCTTTCAGGGATGCATGCTCACTGCATTTCATAAGTCCCATACATGTTCTTGATCAGACAGTGGGGATCATTGTAGTATTAAGTGTTTTTTTGACCCCAGTAAACAGATATAATTGTTTTAAAGCCATTCATGCCATTTTGTACTGATCCTTTTTAACTCCTTTGATGCCAACAGCCAGAACACCCAAACCCAGGTGTTCGCTACCCAGGAACCGACCGTGTGGCCTACCTCCCTGACAGCCCTGAGGGGAACCGTGTGCTGGGCCTGCTGCGCCGGGCCTTTGAACAGCGCCTTATCTTCACCGTCGGTACCTCCATGACTACAGGCATGCAAAATGTCATTACTTGGAATGACATTCACCACAAGACCTCAATATGGGGCGGGCCCCGCTGGTATGTATGCTTTTAACTTTAACTGAATTTCACTATGATTGGATCTGGTAATAGTCTCAAAAAACGTCCCTGAGAGGTGTGGTGCACTGAGAACAGGGCTCAGTGAAGACTGACAGATGTAATTCAAGTTACTGACAAGGAAATACTATCAGTTGATGTCCTTGGCTAGATGGCACTGTTACCATCTGAGCTCATACAGACACAGTGATGACTTTTTTATTTGTCCTGACAGTTTTGGCTACCCAGACCCCACTTACCTGGTGCGAGTGACAGAGGAGCTCAGAGAGAAAGGCATCACAGTGGACTGACAGCATGAAAATGACAGACTCTTCCAGGACTTTCCGAGTGTCCTTGTGGTGGACATGACTCAGCTCCGGGTTGGTCTCTGAGACTGCCCGTCCCCTAAAGGTTGGCTGAAGACAAGGCCCTCAGCAGACAGGCGTCTGATGCTGCAGCAGAGCCCACATCACTCCTCCAATTGTTCCTCTGTTTGTTCATTTTTCCTCCAGAGTTCAGCTTAACCTAGTGCTACATGTGGAAGAAAATACTTTGAGTGCAGTGCATTCTTGTATTACACAATCCTCTACCTGTCACTGTTGGCAATAGGACCGATATCTGATGCACTTCAAGAGTATTATGTTTTGTTGGAATTACAGGTACTTATATATTATTTAGAAAATCTAAGTTTAATGTTATTAAGACAGTTATATTAATGTTGATTTCTACTCTGGGGATCACTTTATTTCTTATAAGCACACATGCTTGGTTTTATCTCCCCAGAAATGTTTGTTGAGCAAGTCTCTAATTTGATTGTTACTAATTACCTGTTATAAGGATAAGATTTGGATTATATGGCAGAATAGCATTGCCTCAATAGAAAGAATTCATTCTGAAGTTATTGCAATCTAAAGCACTCACAGGCACTTTGGTGAGGGAATCTGTTTTTCAGTGAAGTACAAGTAATGCTTTTTTCTTCCTATATATCGGAAAAGTGCTCGGGGCAAACAGGTTCGTGCAGCCATCAACTGTTAGTTTGGTGGCCACAAGTTGATGTCAAATGTTTGGATCTCCTTATTTGTGTGTGTGTGTGTGTGTGTGATCTTCATTTTTCCCTTCGTTTTTTCTTAAATTAAGGAGAATGTTAAACGATGTCTCATTGCAGCACCTTTTCTCACACACCGTAGGACCTCCCCCCTGGGTTTTTTTTGCCATCGGTCACTCCTGTTATTTCAAGATGTCTCCCAGGTGTTGAGCCCATTACCTCAGTTGTTAGTAATGTGCTCATCTAATTACCAGATTTATGACGATGTCAAATATAAAGGGCATATAGACCACTTAAACCAAATCAAAGGCACAAAAGCTCTTTAAATCTATGCCTCTGTCCCTGTCAAACTGGGAGATTTGCCTGCTAATCTTCTCATTAAAAAGGGTGACTGTTGTAGATTTGTTTATCTAAATAGATCATCTGTGATACACAATGAAAAAATTACAAAAGAAAATGTTGGCGATCAATTGATATGATTTGGGATGGGTGGGATATGGATCTCATTTTGTTGTGCCTTTCTGATATTCACTTTTGATTAAAAAAATCGAGCATGATGTTACTAATGAATGGTAAGCAGTTTGGGCGTATTTCAGTATCCTTTGGTAGGTAAATAGCATTATGTTTGTGGCTATATTATCTGGCTTTAAGTACAAATATTACATAGTTCATGGAAATATGTATACTAATGTGTATTATTCTCCTTCATAAACATTATTGCAGTCCAAATGCTGAAGAAACCCCTCAGAACTGATAAAGCTGTATGTGTGAAAGTGCTTTGCTAAGTGCAGTAACCTGCTTGGCTAGTGGTACATTTGTCATTAATTTGACTGGTCAGATCCATACATCAAATACCCTTTAATTATTTTTTCATTACCTTTGTATTTTAGTTTAAGGGACCAACTGAAATATTTTTGGGACACAGGATTGTAGTTTACTCAAGCTACTGTGCAAACATTTCTATGCATTACACGACCGAGAAAGAGCCGTGAGAACGGAGAGATTACACATATTACAAACTGATTGTTAAGGAAAAGACAGAGTTTTGCTTTTCTAATTGTGTTGATTCGTACTTTGTTGATATTCAGAATAATGTGCTTTACATTTTAATACTTGAATAAAAAGTTATGTTTGGGTTTGTGTTGGATATTCAATGTCAGCCACAAATAAACCAGGTATGTCATAAGCTAGTGAAAATAACTTGTGTCCATTTGGAAAGTCAGAATGAGCTGAAGTGCTCCTAATTAAGACTGGACCTGATTTACTTTCCTGAAGTAAAAGATTCTTGCAAAATATCAAACTCTGCTAATCCACTTTGGACAGTGGACATCATGACTGCAGAGTGAACAGACCTTAATACCTCATTTTTTACAATAACTTCCTTTTTCAAGTGCATAAAAATATGTGCTATATAGTATATGACTAAGATTTTGAAACGTAATTATTAGTATTACAGTTTTTCTGAACTATTAAGACATACTACTCCCCTTCTACTACTACAGACAAGCCAAGAGAACATGCGAGTGTGAATCACAAAAGACAACGGTCACCTCTGTCAAGTAACGTTAGTGTTTCTGTTGAGAACAAAACCCATGAAACCCAGATGAAAGTTTTAGGCTTGATATGAACCTTTGCTACAATGACTGCTTTCAATTACTATGTGTAATTTGTAAGGCATCAAATCAGCAGAGAACAGAAAAAACAAAATGAATGTTCTTCTCAGTACACAGTATGATATTGTAGCAGACACAGCATCAGTATGGCTCAGAACATCATCTGGTCAGAGTCACCTTTGAGTAAATTGGACCAGGTTTGATATAGAGACTGACTGGGTCTCTCTCTTGGACAAACAAATATCCATTAACATTCCATGGAGCAACCCAAAGTGACAAGAACTACATAAAAGTAATATAAGACAGATTTCGGTGTCTCCTTTGGACGTCATAACTTATCGGAGAGACTTCACTCTCCTTTTCTACCATCAGATTGGAGTCACACAGACCACCGTCATAAATTAAAAGACACTGCACATTCCTGACTTCCCCCTCTGTGTGTCCTGAAACCACACAGAGCATGAAAGTGAGAGAATTAGTGTTAAAACTCATACCAATTACTTATATCAGTATCAATTCCCTTAAGAAACCTCCATTGTAACAGCTATTACAGCCATCACAGATAAATGGGTATTTGAAGAACTGTCATTATACTTTCTCCTTTCATAAACACAATTGTTGGTATGAGAATGTTTACTTAATGTGAGAAAGTGTTACAGTGATGTTATGTTTACATTATGGTGATAATCAATTATCTATCATGGAATAAGTAGAATAACAATGTGTAATGCTGGATCATATTAATCCTTTTCAGGTTTTAATGAATGGTAGCTTGATGAATCAAGCTGATGTCATATCAATTCCAGAATGATACATCCTGTGTTCTGTGTAACTATGTTATAGTATGCATGTTATATGAATGACAATGATGAAAAGTTTTGCAGTAAAAAGCTGGAAATTAGATCCTCAAAGTAGCTGTGATGAATCTGACTGACTGACACACAAGCCCTCCCCAGGAGAAAAAGCAGCTGCATCCCTCATCCCAAAACTGGCTTTGCGTTGTTTCAGGTTTTGCTCTGCCCATCTTTCCTTTCCTTCACCACACACATTCTTATTTGTGTCACCTTATATTATTCTTTTAATCTTAAGTTATTCTTTGTCTTACTTTTCTTAAATTTTTGTAATCTTGTAGTATTTGTCAGCAAACGTCCAGAGAAAAGGCCTTAAAAGTCTCCAGAAAGTTATTAAACAGTGAACTAGTTCAATTGGACTTTTACTTCATCTTTCATCAACCTGCCAGAGCTTTTGGACAGATAAACATCTGTCAACAACTCGTCATAATTGAGAGGGACAAAGTCTGCAAGCAGACAACCACCAGACCAGGCAGTCTGACAGGAGAGGAGCCCAGACCTGCAACACTCTCTGAGATCTTCCACTTGGTGTGCGTACGTGTGGTTCTGAAAGACGGACAGCTGAGACCCTCCATGGATGAAAGTAGGATCCAAATATTGCATTAATCAAGGGTTGATGTCAGATCAAGTCATTTCTTTACTGGATTGTTACACGCTATATCAAGTAACAATCCATATTGTATTGCAAACTCATCATTACATTTATTTATACATCATTTATTTGTAGTGTGTAGTTAATAAAATCCATAAAACTCAATCAATTGTGTATGTCTATTCTTTGAAGTGATACAGGGGATCTATTGAACCATAGAACCATGAACTTCAGAAATGTGTCAGAGATGTATTGATTTATTAATTGGTTAATCAAACAACCAATTAAGTACACTCTTTATTTCCTCATAAACATGAGCTGGTGCCCCTGATAACGAGAGCTTATAACGTTTAATATCCAAAATACAATATCATATGTACACAAGAATTAAAGGTGTAGTAAGAGATAATAATCCAATACATTTTTGGTCAAAATCACCGTATCTCTCCTCACTATCCGCTAGCTGTCCCTTCTAAGTGTACGCTGAAAAAAAGTCAGGTTTCAATATTCAGCCTGGCTCTGAGATTCAGAAGATAAATATGTGGCTCGGAGCAAGCCAACACAACAATGCTCCAGCCAATCAGAGACAGGGAGCGTTCATGGTCAGACAGAAGGGGGACGGGGGGGTACGTAGTGTACGCAGTCAGAGTGAGAAACGTCTGATACAAACACAGTGGATGCGGAGAGGTGACAAAGAAACAGAGAGGAGAAAAGTAGAAGAACAAAACATATAAAAGAAGAACTTTGACCAGATGATGACCCGCGGACACATCGGTGTGGTTTTATAAGGTCGGAGGGACAGATGGAGACCCGGCAAAGAGACAGACGGAGACCCGGCAGAGGGACAGACGGAGACCCAGCGGAGGACCGGAGAGTGAACTTCTTCAACTTCAACTTCAACTTTATTTATATAGCACTTTAAAACAACCACAGCTGATACAAAGTGCTGTACATAAATAGATAAAACAACACAGGAACATAAAACAATTAACAGGAAATAAATACTAAAATAATTGTTTATTGTTTAACAATTTAAAAACAATAACTAAAAACAAACCATAAAACAGGAGCAGAGTCTCATGCACGGTTGAAAGCCAAGGAATAAAAATGGGTTTTAAGACGAGTTTTAAAAATGGACAGTGAGGAGGCTTATATTTAAAGGAAGCTCGTTCCATAGTTTAGGAGCAGCAACAGAAAAAGCTCTATCTCCTCTGAGCTTCCACTTTGACCTCGGTACCTCCAGGAGCAGCAGATCTTATTACTGTGTTTGAGCAGGGAGTGAGCTGGATGTGTCTCTGATTATTTGCTCTGCTCTTTTTTGACAGCGCTGTGTGTAAATTGTGTCCATGGAGGGTAGTTCTGTTCTGATAATCCTCACTGCAGTCTTTATGACTCTTTGCAGAGCCTTCCTCTCTGTCTGTGTGGTGTTTCCAGACCAGACAGTGATGCCTCTCTATCAGTCCTATGTAGACCTGGGTGAGAGGGCCACAGTGCAGACCAGCTTTTCTGAGCAGCCTGATGAAGTACAGTCTCTGCTGGGCTTTTTTCACGGTGGCAGCAGTGTTCAAAGTCAGATGTTAGCTACTTGTAGCCCCAGGAATCTGTAACTGTCAGCCCTCTCCACCTCAGTCCCCTTGATGATGAGGGGCTGCAGGGGGGGTGGATTTTTTCTGTAGTCCATTATTATTTCTCTTGTCTTGTCTGTGTTGAGGCTTAGATCGTTCACCTCACCATATACCTGACTCGTCAAGTAACATCAGCTCTGCGCTGCTTCACATAAACTGTAAAGTCACCTGCTGACATTCAGCTCACTGTCTACTTAGCCATGATATGTTGTTGTTGTGATGTTAGCTGTAAAGTAGCAGAGTTGTTACTACAGCTGTTTGACGCTCTGCTAAGGTAACCTACAACGTATCTGGTGTTTGTTCACTGCTTTCAGTGATGGACAGTAACAAAGTAAATTTACTTGAGTTCTGTACTTAAGTACAGTTTTTGAGTATCTGTACTTTACTTGAGTATTATTTTTGGGGGATACTTTTACTTTCACTCCACTACATTTGAAAGACAAATATTGTACTTTTTACTCCACTACATTTCTATTGATGCTCTCGTTACTCTCTACTTTTGAGCTTACGTCAGATTTTTTTTTTTTTTTTGCAAAATTCTGAGAAAATAAATTGTTTCTGCTGATTTGCATATGATTTGTCTTTGTCGTATTGCCGTACCTGTACTACGTCATGCCATATGAAGAAATGGAGGAAGAAACTGGAGAAACTCCCACTAGGCACCCGTGGCCTTATCTCAAACCCATTTTGTCACAAAAACTGATTTGTTTCAGTTTAAATGTTTGTTGTACTTACCGTGAACAAATTATATCATGGCCTACAAAAACTTGTCTTCCAACCTGAAAAAGTACTTAATGTTACTAATGTTGATTTTAAACGTAATCGTATGTGCTTGTAGTATCATAGTTGCCATTTTTAAATGGTTAAAAATATGGTAACTGTTGCAGTGCAGTTGAATGATCAAGTTGACTTTCTGTTCATGTTTTTTATACAATTCATATCAAAGAGTCCAAGGTAGGGGTTAGGTGTGTTGAAATATAACTACTGTACAATATGAAGAAATTTCATTTGTTGATGAATGCAGCTGAGTCTGTGTTCTGTATTGTATAATGACAATAAAGCTACTTTCTTGTATTTCCTGAGATATTTTTTAAATACTTTTACTTAAGTATTTTTTTAAGCAAATACTTTAGTACTTTTACTTAAGTAATATTTTGACTAAGCTACTTTTACTTGTATTGGAGTAATATTTGACAAGGAGTATCTGTACTTTTACTCAAGTAGTGAAGTTGTGTACTTTATCCACCTCTGACTGCTTTCAAACTGTTTACAGTCATAAAGACTTATAAACACAGGCTGGCTAACTCCTGCTAGTCATTACTCTGTTGTGTTTTGTTTTATATAAACAGATTGATACACAGATTTAGGGAGAGTGGGGACAGTTGCAACACTTTTTACATTACTCTCAGTTACTCAGAAACTATTTGGACTAGACCCACCAAACCTTTACATATTAAACATACATATGTCTGCTAATTACCCATACCATTTAAAGATGGTTACATATAACATATCAATCACAATATTAATTTGAATAGAAACATTCAAATGTTGCAACTGACCCCAAACATGGGGACAATTGCAACACAGTTGCAACACGAGCTCTAGACCTGCTCTGCTCCCTTCCCTTCATCTTCAGCCTTTTCCCCAGTTCAATATCCCATTTCTATTCCCCTCAATAAATTTATTTTCTTTCAGTTGTGCCTCCTCTCCTCTCTGTGTCACACTTAGAGTAAGAAGCTTCAACTAACAACTGAGTATCGAATTATGTAAGACTTTATACAATTTACAAATATGTTTGTGTACATTTTTCTTATTTCTACTGATATCGTGATTGTTCTGTTTTATATTGATAATACTACATAAAGTCATTTTACTCTGCAATGATAAATTGAAAAATGTTATTACAAACACCCATGTGTTATTTTCCATATTGATTTTGAATGTTCAGCAAACAATGAGGGAAAAAAATAAGTTGAAACCTACATAGTGACAATAACAAAAACGTATAAAATTAGGGAAATACAGTACAATTGTCTGGGTGACATATCGGCACACACAGCAGCTTGGTATCTTCTCTCTTCTGTCTCTGAGTGCTTCATGTTGGAGGGAATCTGGCAGAAAAAGGGCGGGGTGTGGCTTCAGGGGGTCTCCAGGTGATGACGATGAAAGTTAAGATATTCAGGAAACATGAATGATTAATTGTAGGATCATACTGTGTGGAGATTTGAATGCATATACAGATGCCAATGATTGAATCATCTTACAGCCCCTCGAATGGTAATAAAGAAGGAAGAGCTCTTAAAAACATGAGTGAATGTTGTGGTTTTAAAGATGTCTACAGGATGTTACATCCTACAAAAGTAGATATTACTCATTTAGAAATATCCAAACAAGGATCGACCACACTTATGTCACAGTGAGTATTACTGCTTTGGACTAGAAAACAAATGTTCTAGTCAATTCTGATCATTTAGCTGTTTAACTACTTTTGTGCTTTAGAAAGACTGAGAAACAAGACTATTGGGAGTAAAATGTAAATTGTTTAAAGAACATAGAAATCAAAGTTATGAAAAACTTAAATATCTTGACCATATCTATTCTATCTATTTATGGGAGAATATGAAAGAGAGAATAAGGCACCTTTTTTGTGTGTTTCATATTTTTTTATTGATGTGTACATAAAAATAACAAAGGAACTCACATATATCAGGACACATTGGTGTCAGCATTAGACGTGTTTATATACACCAATAGATTTAGATATACATATTTTAAGAACAAACAACGATTACAAAAATAGATACAGATAGACAATACAATACAAAAAAAGTATAAAAAAAGAAATACATAAACAATAGTAAACGAAAAGAAAAGGGGGGGTGGGGGTGGAGGATTACATTGTCTCAAAAAAATCCATGAACAGTTGCCATTTATTGTAGAATTTGTTCAAGTTTCCCCTTCTTGAATATCTAATTTTCTCTACTTTCAAAAAGGACATAACTTCCTTAATCCACTGTGTGCTGGAAGGAGCTGTTGTGGATTTCTAGTTAAGAAGGAGGTGGCCTTTTTAAATATAAATGTAAAATCTTGAGTCAAGAACAAAATGAAAAATATGAAGTATTAATGTTAAAATGTGAGTATCTAAAAACAAAAGCAGATAAAACCAAAGAAGATGAAGATACTTTGAGCGAAACCAGTTGGAATTGACCAAAATAGATAATAATGTGTCTCATTGCCTTCATTTACAAGCAGGTATAAATGACAATGTATACTGCTAAATCTGCCCAAGAAGATACTTCAGAATAAATATTTTGCTGCAATTTGAAATGCTTATGGGCATGTGGTTGAAGATGAACAAACAAAAAGGGAAACTACAGTATTAGATAACTGTGTGGAACAAATCAGAAAATAATATCAATTAGTCTAAGTTGGTTGCATTTCATGACATAAATTCATAAAGTAGGGAGATTACTAAATATGAAGTAAGACAGCCAGGCAATTATAAAATTTAACACATGGTAAAGTTTCAGGTCCAGACAGGCTCCCGAGTGTGAATTTTATCACATAGATGGTAACACAGACTTGTCAACCTCAGTGTTTTATGCTGGAGTCATATCGCTCATTTATAAGAAAGGTGATACAAATGACAGATAATTGGAGACATATATCATTGATGAACACAGACTATAAAGGTCATTGAAACTAATTTAATGAAACCTTCAAAGACCTATTGAAATACTTTCACTTGGAAAGTTTTACAAAGACATAAAAATGATAAAGTTTCTGCTCCCCAAATTGGTATTTTTCCTCCTGGTCACAGCTGCAGGCAATACTTTATCAGCCAATGTATCAAAAACTGTTAAAGAAAACCCTGATGCTCTAATAATGGGGAAATATTCACCTGTTTTAGCCTACAGCTTTTAGTTGCACCTTCAGATTATTCAGGGATCAATCAGTAATTGTGGGTGATATAAATTACAGGTATACTCACTTATAATTAAAAGGTTGAGTTATGAATAAATGTTTAGGCTATTTCAATTCTACAGATAAAGGCTATTAAATATCAGAGGCATAAATAAGGTCTATATAATGCCTACATGTTAACTTAGTTGTCTAGTGTTTGTGTATCCAAACATTTGATGGTCCATGTGGTAGTGATTGCAGATTTAAAATCAGTGTTTTAGAGTTTAGTCATCTGGTTTCTTGAAATGTCCCTTTAATATGAATGAGTACAGAAGATATTTCTAGGCTAAATTGTCAAACACCATTAACAAAATCCAATCAGTGGAGAGTGTCTGCACCACCTCCATGTACATATACGGATCACTCAGTCGAAATGAGTCAGTATTTTATTTATTTGACGTCACATACCTATTTCAGAAGGCATACCAACCCATCTGCATCCGTATACGAAAAAAGCGTCACAAACCCGGAAAAATGATGGAAACCGAACTAAACACACATTCTGTGGTCCCTAACAGTACGGAGGACTGTCCCGTTTGCTTGGACACAATTCGTGAGAAGAAAACATTAAAGTGCCTTCACTCTTTTTGCTCTGACTGTATCGACTCGGTTTTCAAGTTAAAGCCCGCTTGTCCGATTTGCAACACTTACCACGGAGTGTACACGGGCACGCAGCCGCCGGGCACCATGACGGTGACGAGCAGCTGGCAGTGTCTGCCTGGCTTTGAGCAGAGCGGCTCCATCACCATACTCTACAGTTTCCCAGCGGGGGTACAAGGGGTGAGACTGACGGCTTTTACCCCCATAAAAGCAATTTATTCTACTTTCTATAGCTTTAACTGATCATGACCACCAGAGGGCAGTGTTGGTTCTGTTAAGAGCTATCATCGGTCTGGATTAGGTATGATAAAATGGCCTCCAAAACATTTATTCGTCAGCCAACCATTGCGCACCTAAAGGGAATCATCATTCCGATCCAGTCTGCTGCTGTAAATCAACCTGTTCTGTAACAAATGTTGATATGGTGGGATCATTGATGGGCATGACAGCTCCCCAAAACATACCGATCGCCCCTTGGTGGCTGGCTGCAGTACAGGTCATAAATCCTACAGTCAGTTTTTTTGTCTGTCGTTGTAGCAAATTTGATCAGAAAGTAAAGAACTGTAACCTGATGTTTCTTGCATTAACACCATAAACATTTATCAAAATATACTATCGCCACACACCACCAATATCGATCTCCCAGCATCTGATACCTCTGTGAAACGACATACTTTGCACTCACTTTTGGACAGTGGGAGAAAGTGGAGAGGCGTCGTCCATATTTATGTCTATGCGCAGCATGATGAGGATCCTGTGGGGAGAGATGCGTCCCTTTGTTGCCATAGAAACAGTATATGGGCTGATGAGGAGGAGGTGGACAAGATGTGTTTGATTCAACTATTTTATGATGATTTGCCTACAACTCATCTAATTCTAGAGCAATATAGTGATGGCAATATGCTTTGAGAAAAATGAGTATTTAGTGTAATGATTGATTTCTTATAAATAGTCCAAACCCCAAATGTACTGAAATTAATTATGATAAAAAACAGAAAGAAGTATGAAATCTTCACCGTGAAAAATTACTGAAATTATTAATTGATTATATAATAAAAAATTATATATCAGGAACAGTGTGTTTGCATATGTGGTCTATCATAGGCTACTTTCGGGGACAGATTTCAGACTTAGGACTATTTAATTGAGGATGGCTTGTCCATTTGGAGACAAAAACTGTGGCCTCATGATGGAAATGGTGAATTTGAGGTCAGTGGTTATGTTTAGGGTCAGGGTTAGGCAAGCAGTGGTTAAGGTTAAAGTTAGGGCAAGTCTCTAGGAAATGAATGTAAGTATCTGTATTGTCCCTAAAAGTGACCATGATCTTGTGTATGTGAGGAAGTAAGTGAGTACTTACACCAAACAAACAAAAAAATCCCCACCAATCCAGTTTTTTCAAAAATGTCTACAGGTCAGTAAGTGGAGGAGAGAGGAGTGTGTGTGTATGAGAGAGACAATAAGAGAGGAACTATTTTTGAATGTTGTGCAACAGTGAAGTTATGTTAAAGTTTCAGATGTGATCCCAACATGAGTTACCATTCTGAGAAGTTGAAGAAAGAACAACATCTTCCTTGTTTGGTTCCTTACAGCGGGATAGAGACAGAGCATCCCCTCACAATTTATAAAAACAATTATATTTCAAAATGTATCAGTTTTTTGGTCATGAAAACCTGAATTACCACAATTATGAGAGGAATATTATGCTGATTTAAGCATTCAGTAACCTGCTGTTTCCCATATTATAGCCTGAGCACCCTAACCCTGGTGTGAGATATAGCAGCACCTCCCGTACCGCCTACCTGCCAGACTGTGAGGAGGGAAAGAAAGTCCTGAAGCTGCTGAGGAAAGCCTTTGACAGGAGACTCACCTTCACCATTGGACGATCTGCCACCACAGGCCTCAACAATGTCATCACCTGGAATGACATTCACCACAAGACCAGCATGGGAGGTGGTCCACAATGGTATGCACAGTACAGCATTGTGTTGTGATCAAATCGCTTCGTTTTATGTGAGTAGCTGCATCTCTCTTTTATCACATCAGTGCAGCTTCAGACCACTGAGTTCAAAGAGGGAAGCAATACTCATGATCATTCGGACTGATCAGGTTTTCTGCAGCTGATGACTACCTTTATTAACAATTAATCTACTGACTATTTTCTTGATTGATTATTTTGCCTATTAAATGTCTGAAAACTGTGGCCATAGTGACATTTTAATATCTTGTCTGATCAATAGTCAAAAATCCAAAAGTTGCAACCAGGAAGTGTTTGGCATTTTTGCTTAATTAATGACTAAAACAAAATTGTATTATCAAAGTAGTTGCCAATTAATTTTCTATCAATTGACTATTCCATTAATCAACTAATTGTTTCATCACTAATCAAGTTAACATGACATAGCCTTTTATCAGATAAAGTCTTAATAAATACCAACCTATATTTATTCAAGGGGGTGATAGTGGATAAACAGAAACATCATTTAGGGACTACATGCTTTAAAATACAAAGCATTGAGATAATACAGGAAAACACAAACATGCATTATAATTATGACTGCATGAATATCTTTTTGATGCTGTTGGGCAAGAATCTTGAGGAAATTCTATAAAATTTGGTGTAGTGGAACCTTTTCAATGTTAATTTGATGCATTTAAAGGTTCAATACACTAAAAAGTGTGTTTTTGATTCAGAGAAAAAACATGTTCTGCTTGCTTGTCTCTCTCCATTCCAGTTTTGGATACCCAGATCCAGAATACTTGTTCAGGGTCCAAGAGGAGCTTCGTCTTAAAGGAGTGACAGAGGATGATTGACTCCCACTTTCAGAGGACATCCTTCAAATAGATTTAAAACTGTGTATTGAAACACAGGTCCTTATTTTATGTCTGCACCTGTTGCAGTCCTCAAGCAGGGATCTTTATCAGTGACACTTTAAGATGCACATATATTGAGTTATTATGTAACAGACATACATAATAATAACAGTAATAATAATAATAGTAAATGTTATTTATTCAGCATGTTTCTTAAAAGTGTTACAAAGTGCTTTAGAAAAACAAAAAAACTAAACAGGGCGGATAAAGAAGAGACAATAAAATGAATAGAACAAATTAATGAAACTTATATCAAACATTTCCAAAACCCTTTACAAAGATAAAGGTTTTGAGAAGAGATTTAAAAGAAGCAAAGTGGGCATATACAAGTCAGTAAGTCAGAGATGTATGTAGATGAAAGTCCATTTAAGGCCTTAAAATGCTCATTTTAACAGGGAGTCTGTGGAGAGAGGCTAGCATGGGAGTAATGTGATCATGCCTCTTTGTTCTAATAAGAAGTGAAGGAGCAGTGTTTTGTACCCACTGGAGATGGTACATGTAGCCCTGGCTGATACCTGAGTAATCAAGATGAGAATAGATAAAGCATGTACCTGGCATGACATGGAGATTAGTGGCTTTTCCCAAAGATTTTTTAACTGACTATGCAAGAAAAACCCTTTAGATGTAGTCTGTGTGTAAAAGAAACCAAAGGCTACAGTGTAGTAGGTTAGTATAAGGGGTTACTGTATTAATCAGAATACATTTCAGTGATGTATGTCTCATCTTTGTATCTCTGGATAACAGGTCTGGTGCCTTAAAGCAGTTGTAGGAGGCTAAAAGCGGTCTCACTTGTTCTGGCTTACAGTCACAAAAGACAAACTAAACCAGAAGGGTCAGGCAGGCAGAGCAGAATAAAACAGCATCTGACAGAGAGTGCCTGCTAGCTGTGTCTTTATATATACTGTGGTGACCTGATGATGTGAAAATATGTGACAACTGTCCATTAATCTGCAATTTTGCCTTCGTAGCTTTAGTTGTAACAGATTTCCGAACATGCAGCAGCAATGCACCATTACCATTATTATTTCAAGCTCAACTTATATGGAGTGAGATACTTAAAATGGACATTTGACATAGTGAGTGTATTATCAAAAGATAGTCTGGTGTTACTCTATATTTTTCTCTTATTAGCAGCAAATCCTGTGAGTAGACCAAAACCAACAATGAATGGATCTTGCTAACAAGCTTTGTCTGTGCCACAGTGCTCCACTGTCATCCAAAAACTAATAAAAACACATCAGTGAGTTACCATAAACACAAGCACTGTAGTTTATTTTTTAGATACCACATCCACCATCCTGCTGCCTCAAGTGCTCACTAATGCACCAAACTTGCAACTGAAAGTAGTAAGTTCTCTATGTTTTACAAATGAAAATATATTTGTGACACATTTTTAAAGATTTATGTGGTCAGTAGGGATGAATGGTTTTGAGAGTGAGAGCCAAATAAAGGCTGAAGAAGTCAGAAAGTATTGAAACCAACTTCTATAGTTGTTAGTTTTGGTCTTTTCATGAATGTTCCACTAAAAACAAAAATCTAAGAGTTCAGTAGTGTCATCCTTTGTGATTATAAAGCAAACAAATGTAATACCACATTGCTTTATTTTGTGCCTTCATAGGACATCAGTCATCTCACTGTATTAGAAGAAGTTTCAGGAGAGCCTGAATCCTGCCTTTTGCCTCTCTGGGCCACTAGAGGGAGATACTCAAAGACAACTGTGTGAAGGCGTCTGCTTGGTATGCATCTGTATCATCATCATAAACCCATAGTCCCACAGCACCTCCCAAACCTCATTGCCCAAAGACAGTGAGAGGAGCAAAGCATCTGCTATAGATGATGAGTCATGTGTTTCTATGGTGCTAAGGGCAGTTTTAGCAGCAGCAGCAGCCACGCTGTATGTACAACAGAGGACGGATTTCACCTTCTGTTTGACCACAATCAAATGATCATCGCTGGATTTTTTTTTAGAGAATTTAGAGATTGATAAAGACAAACAAACCAGTCCTCTTTTTCAAATGAGGTCATTTTCAGGTTATGCAGCATATCTGCACTGTAACAAGTATCTTAGACATATCTGGCACAAATAAATAGATATGATCTATTAATTAATTGCTTTGTCTCAAATCTGTCATTCAGCAAAGCAAGGCGCATTTGCTCTGTTTTTGCTTCTCATGTGATTTTTGTGTCTGGTCAGGACCCATTTACCAAGTTACAACTGAACATGAATGATATTCAGCTGATCTTTGAGTTATGTAATGAGGAAGTACCTTCAACTCATATTATGCGGCTGGGCCTCTTTAATGCTTCTGTGTTTAGCAGCTAAGGGCATTTCTGTGGCCGAGGATCTCAGGTCACCTGCTGTTCTCACATGTACCGTCAATACTGTCACATGTACTGTCTACTGGTCAAATGTACGACCCCCTCCCCCCCCTCGTAATCGTTCCTTTTTCTCTCTCATTCCTTCATTAGTTTCCTATAATTTTTATCTGTCAATCCTTTCTTTGCTATAGTTCTATGTAAATTGAAAACACCCATTGTATCTCCATGAACATATCATTACATATTTGCACATATTTGTTTTGTTTTCTTGTCATTTTATTACTATGCACTGTATTAGCCATTTTAACAGAACTGGGGGAAATGTCTGGCTAAATAGTGGAACAAATAATGAGAGAGAAGGAGAAAAATTAAGCACTGAAAATATGTAATATACATAGAAGTACTGTTGAATTTCAAACATGTCTCCTCGTTAAAAATTCACTTTCAGTTCAGTGGATATAACCGACCCTGAAACATTAAATATTCCATGTGAAAGACTAAGAGGACATTTTTCTTTCTGACTTCATTTCTTCAGGCATTATTGTTTAAATACAAATCATTTTCATTAATATACTGCAATAAAATGGCTTGTAGCTGTTACTGTGCTGTGTTTGCACTCACTTTTAAAGTGAAGCTTAGGAGCCAGATTTTATATGTATGTTGAATGAATATTATGGATGGATTAAACATGCATCACTGTAAATGGCCAATGGACAAGGCTTCCTTATGAAATGGATTGATGGCAGAGTGAAAATCAACTCAGCGTATGGATTAAGTTTAATCTGTAGTTGCTTTCATTAATTTCTATCAAATGAGGTTGTACGCTGTTGTGCCCATCAGGCACTGAAAATAGCAACACGTCTATGTTGGTTTCATGTCTCTGGGTGTGACTAGACGGCCGCTGAGGAGTGGCTCCTTAGAGACCAACAGATACGCAAAAGATGTGCAGTGTTTCCTGTACTAGAGATGATAAGAAAATCATTATGTGACAATGCAGAGCTGTTGCTCTCGCCCCCTCTACCCACTGTGCTCCTTAATTAGAGTGTCTCTGGCTGTAGGGAGAACCCTGGCACATTGCCTGCCTGCCTGCTTGCCTGCCTGTCTCCTCATCTTCTCATCCTCTGCTTCTGAAACCACCCAATCACCTGTCTATCTGGGGTGCAGGGTAAGCTTCTCCTCTTCTCCCTTTACTGAAATGAACTCCTCCAGACATAGCCTACTTTTGCATACCTTTGAAGGCATGTTTTCTTTTTTTCCCCATATCTTCACTCAGTTTCCTCTTTTAATGCCGGTGTTGACAGGGATAAAGATTCTCTGGCTTTCCTGAATCAAAACATATCTGTATCCAAATCATTAAGGACAAACAAGGGCATCTCAGGCTGTGTTTGTATGTTAGGTACATGGACAGGAGGAGGCTGAGGAGGCATCTGTCTCCACACACACTCTTTGTGTGACAGAATGTCAGCCCACAACGCTGACATGCTCATTCACTGTGCCTAAGGCTGTTTGCTTAAGAACAGCAAAGTGAAGGTGGGTGTGTGGGTGCTTTTGCTTCTGTGGCTTTTGTCTGTGTGCCCTTGACTGCATACAGTATGTGCAGATACACAGAAGTGAATACATGAGCATGTGTGTGTGTGTGTGTGTATGTTTGTTGAAGCAGCTTCTCACATTCTGTTCTTTGATTCATAGCCGGGGCTACATGGCTTTATGTCTTCCTGATTTAGCAGAGCAGACCCTCTGCTTTTCTTAGTAATGCAGACAGATTTACTGACTTACTTCACCAACAGGACCCAACGGCAGAGCTGGCAACTATTGGGGTCTTTGGCTGGGTTGTCAGCGTCACAGATTGAAGGCTTTGCTCAAGCTGTTCTTCATTAGCGACAGCCGAGTTTCTCCATGATCTTAGGATGGCAGCTCCATTATCTGCCCTCTGTGAGAGAGATTAAAACCATGTCCAGTAATTACCTCTCCAAATTTTAATCAGGAACAACATTGTCATCATGCTTAGATGTTAATATCACACCCAGCCTCAAGACTGCAGTACACGGCTGTGCAGCAACATAAAATATTCAACTAAAGCTGAAAATGCAGTCTAGGAAATATTATCTGGGTGCATTGAAGAATGCCAAACTCCTTTGTTGTCCTTCCTGTCTGCGTCCTCAGCTTTGACCATCCACTCTCAGACTGCCTCATGTAAGAGCAATTAGCTGTGGCTGTCATGGCAACTAGCATGACCTTTCTATCATTTTTACAAACAAGAAGCTCAACCAAGGCTTTTCTTTATTCTGTGCAACTGCAACAGGAGTAGTGGAGTGGATGTGGAAAAATAACTTCTTTTTTTTTTTTATATAGCTGACTGAGGCTGGCTGAAATTCGTCTTGGTTAAGACATTGGTGCATCATGTTTCCACAGGTATTAAAAGAATCTCAGTTTAGTGACAGTGATTTTCATTGAGTTTAAAGCATTGCATATTCTACATGGGACTGTTTGAATAGCAATGAGCACTTTTATCTCTTCATTCATATGAATCAGTTTGACATACCAGGAGTTCAAGTGAAAGAAAAGTTTTGCTATTAAACTAAAACAAGAGATAGAAATGACACAGATTGCAGTGTAATATTCATGATTCTCAGTGCAAACTGTTCCTGATGTACACAGGAAGAAGGTCTGTTGATGTTTGGTCATAAACCTTAATTAAAAATGTATAGTCTTATTAACAACAACTACAGCCTGGAGCCTTATATATACAGCCTATATATACATTTATATATGCTCATTATAAGTTGTTTTTAGGTTAACACTGTTTTGTAAATAGATGATTATAAATAACTTGAACTGTGTTTCAGGAAGGCATCCTTTTGTGTGCCAGGCTTTATTTGTAGACCCTGGAACAGAAGACACACTTCTTTCTTTGTAATGTAATGTGTATGTTTGACAAATGTTTCACCACCTATACTGTATTTTGTGTCCTGTAAATCCATATGGGTTGGGTTTGTATGTTCATGACACAATAACTAATTGTTTTATTTTTATTATAATTAACTATTAAGTAATATATATCTAAATGTACTGCAATGAAGTCGATAAGAATCAATAACTGAATGATCTGTCAAATTTAACCTTATGAAATATTTTACTTTTCATTATGATTTTGTAAAATTGTGATTTGGCAAGATGAACAATTGCATGCATCAGGTGTGTTAATATGTACATTTCGTGTTTCAAATGACATTTGCAACCATTTTTTTTAACCAATAATAAGACTGAATACTTCTGAAAATGTCCAATGGAGTAACCACAAAATAATGATAAATGTAAAATATAAAATATTTAACATTTACATTTACTTACAGTGTATTTAAGTGTACTTAAATAATTACTTAATTTTAAAACATCAAATGAAAAGAAAAAATATTTTAAATTCGGTCAAGAAACAATCATTGTAATTTCAGTTAATAATCAGTTGTAAATTCTGTACTGCTAAAAAACATTTTACAACAATCATGGTCATTTCATCTTAAAAACTAACTCGTGCTGTATCATAGAAAAAAGGAAAAAAATCAACTGACAACAACAACAACAACAACAACAACAACTCATAAGTCAACCCATAACTTGTTTTCTATTGCTTTGCATACAGTTGATGAATATTTAATCTGACAATAAAAATGTTGGTAAAGGTATCTTTAATAGATGTGTGTGGGCAGAGAGAGAGAGAGAGAGAGAGAGAGAGAGAGAGAGAGAGAGAGAGAGAGAGAGATCTGGAACTTTGAATGTCTTGAGTTCAGATATTATGAACACAATCTACACAGCGCTGTCAAAAAAGAGCAGAGAGAATCATCAGAGACAACCTACATCCAGCTCCCTGCTCAAACACAAACACTGGACATACAACCTCAGGCACAGATGAGCGGACAGCATCACCACACACAGAACATGCAAAACAAAATAACCTGATGACCTGATTACCTCATATTATATTAAATTGTCTCATGTGCAATATACACTGTTCACACCTCTCCCTTTATATGGGGTTTATGCACTTTTTTAAAATATTCATGTGTCTTTCTTGTGTGTCTTTTTAACTTGACTCTTTGAACGACCACACAAGAGTTCCTATGTGTGTATGCACAAATGGCAAATAAAGTTCTTGAATCTTGAATCTTGAATCTTGATGATGTTAACAAACCTAAAACCTAAAACCACTTCCTGTTATATGGTCTTCTTCACAATTTTAACAAAATGGCCTTTATAATGGTGGTTACACTACAAGACACTGCATATGTGACATGTGACTTGACATGATTCCTCAAATCAAATTTAATATTTCTTTCTCTTGTGTGTTTTCCTTCTTTCTTCTTCTTTCTTTCTTTCTTTCTTTCTTTCTTGTGTGTTTTCCTTCTTTCTTCTCCTTTCCTTTATTCTTCTCCTTTCTTCTCTCTTATAATTTTGTCAGCTTTTTCACCGTCTTTTCGGTCGTGGCGTCTTTCTCGTCTTATGGGCGGGAACAGCTGGTGACGCAACCAGGAAATGCCTCGAAGGCTAGACCGTCTCATTTAACAACGGTTGATGCGTCCTTCGGATGTTCCTCAAGGCTGCATCCTTCGAAGGCCGCAAAGGTCGCGTACTTCGAGGATGCAGCCTCGCAATTGGGACCAGATTGGGACACAGCCATGTACTGCCTAATCCTAAACACCGATTGGCTTGTGTGTGGTGTCGTCAGAAGCAGAAGAGGCTCACGGTCGTAAACATATAGTCACGTGTACTCTGAGATGGACGTGCAGGTCAGGAAATGATGTAAACGGACCGCATATGGTTTGTTATTTGTGTTATTACATTACGTGTTGGACTAAATACATGGACATATTGAGGAAAATATTTCGGTTTTATGGAAACGGATTTCATATTTCACAAGAATGGATATTTGGCGAGCTGTACAGAAAGTCCTGTGTCATAAGATGATCGTTGTGGATAAAGGGAAGACTTTGAAGGTATGTAGGCATTATAGCTTTTCTTACTTAGCTCAGGGGCTAGCCGAGCTAATCGCTAATACTATTACGGCTGTGAGCAACCATATAAGTCGTGAGTGGATGAATCAGGACAATCTAAGCTTTCCAACGATGTACGGCGTGAATATATGTTTAAGGGTTGGTGTTTAAAACATTCAGAAGAACGCGTGGCTACCTCCTAACATCCGTCCCGTTCCGTAGGCGGAACAGCGTGCGTTAAGTGGTAAACCTTTATTTAATATGAAAGAGTGATAATGTAATAAGTGTACAAAATATATTTCATATAAAGAGCAAACACCTCTATCAGTGCTTGGGCTCCTAGTTAGTGTTAACCTGTTGTTTTCCACAGAGCTTCCACAGAAAAAGCATCTTGATTATAAAAATTGTTCTTGGCACAACCTGTATGGCAGCTCTTAAGGTATCACAGATGGTATATACGACGTAGATGTAAATATGGACTATCGCAAGAAAAACTTTATGCTCCCTCAACTCATACTGCTATGCCAAGTGCCAAATGTAAAAGCTGATCGTGAAAGAAGAAGCATTCTCTGCTACAGCTGAGTGCACCTGCTGGCAGAGATTGTGAGTCACACAAAATGTTTATTTACTGATATGTGCTGTAACTGTTTCTTCAACTAAAATCCATGTCAAGCATCCAGGCAGAGACCTGATACAGATCCAGAGAAGATCACCCAGAACTATAACAACATGCATTACCAGTCTCTAACCGCTGGATCTTAAGGTTAAGTGTGTGAGAGCAGAAAAATCCTCTGCAGTTATGAGGTGGGCACATTCATCACCTGTGGTTTGTTGATGTAGAGACGTCACACTTCCAGAGGGCTCAGCAGGAGTTCGTAATTAGCAAACAGAAGAGCTGCACTTTATGGCAACAAACAGCTCACTCAGCAGTTTTAGATGTTTAATCATAAGAGTTAACAGACAGATGAATCATGTCGGATAATTATAGTAAGAGTTGAGAGTGGTGTGTGTGTGTGTGTGTGTGTGTGTGTGTGTGTACCATTCCCACTGGTGTATGTCCTCACATGATATATGAATCAGTGTGAGTCATAAGGTACATTTTTATACTCACAAGCCAACTGGTATCCCATTTTTAGCCTAGATAAGATTGAATACAGGGTAGAGTTAAGAATAAGGTTATAACCACAAGCCAGGACAAAAACTAAACTAAAGTTGCCTTTCACAAACCCAATACAATAAGGAAATCCTGAGTCGTGTAAGCTTTACATTGTGGAAAGTATTTTTTATATTCAAAATTGAATTAATTTCCTGGCAGATATTCATGTCTACAACCCATTTTTAGTCTCAGATTGCTTACTTAATTTCATGATTTCTGATATTGAAAACATTATTTCATTAAATCAAATATCACCAACAATCAACAATTAGTGAAATGTGAGTATTATAATACAATATTTTAAAAAGTTACACACAAGTAAATAGTGGAGCATTTTGTCTCCAGTTAAGAGCTCTTTTGAACATCAAAAGCCATCTCAGTAATTAAAGGAGAGATGGAGAAGTCATTAACATATTGCCATGGTGTGGAATACTTGTTCCTGCCTTTTACAGTCAGTCAAGGAAGAAAGGATAGCTACTAGAAGAAAATGCATATTTACTCACCAAAGATGGCACCCCAAGCAGCTATGAATCAAAAACCCGGGAATATGTGAGTCAAAGGGAAGAGGAAGAAGAAAAAGAAGAAACAGCTTTGGGAGGGAGGACACAGACAGAGGGCGGATGAAAATCCTCCACGGGAATATCTCTGGAGCGGCTGTGTTGCATAGTAACAGACTGTATTCCAGGATCTAGATCGTGCATTGATTAAAAACTTCTCTTTTATCTCAAAATACTTCTTTTCCTACCTTTTAAGTGCATACTCACGCAGAGAACTTTACTGATGATGGCGTGAAAGTGGAGGAGGTAATAAAATGAGAATAAGGACATAAAACAACATATTCCCACAACCTCCTCTTTACCAAGCAGGGCATCAAGGTACAGTCCAGCAAATCTTGCTACAGGATATGACGTATGCCTGGACCCAAACTGATGGGTGAGGGCATTTATATTAACACCCCATGTGCCCAACATGTTAAACGAAATCATTTTGTGTATGATTTAAATGATCTTTTGCTGTGCTGAACCATGCTGCTTGGCATTTATTATGTTTTGTAGTCTGTTATTTTGACAAATGTGAACTTGCTAATTTTGAGGGTAAAGGGGGGTAACACAATCTTGAATTTGTCATTTGCATAATTTTTAGTTGGCATAAGTGTGACGGTTCCACAGATAGGAATGTCATGACCTTCTAAACTCCAGTCTAACAGTGAGAAAGACTGTCAACTAATCGTGCTCCTGCTCTTTGAACACAGTGGAGCTGGCAGAGCCATGTTTGGCTCAGGTTGACAGAAGGCTTAAGGCCAGATCCAGCCAGACTCTGGCAGGCAGGACTCATGTTTACCAGTTTCATCAAGTGTCTCACATGTATCATACTGTTGCTTCAGTTTGCTTGTACTGCATGTGCTGGGGTAACATACTGCTGTAAATCAGTTATGAGGCTCATATTACAGCAGACCCTTGACACCTCTGTAAGACAAGAAGAGGCACAGTGCAGTTAGATTATTTAAACATTTTCTTTAAAATCTCATCTGTGCAGCTTCACTGTCTCCTTCAGAAATCGATGTATTGTACGTCTGTCTCTTTTATTCATCTGTAAAGAAAACAACAAAAAAAAAACCCACTAAGGGAACATGCTTTTATCACAGATGTGCTACCTGTTGTTGTCATAACAACAAATCCCTGCAATGGCGTTGTTGCAGATCAGCACATCATTTGTCAATTCAATCATTATATTGATAATAAAACCTTGTTAGCTTGCTTGCCTTGTAAAAAAGTGACCATCTAATCTTCTCTTATTTGTCCTCATAAATTGTCTGTTTGAGCTTCACTGCAACTTGTTTGCTAGTTTCCTGTGGATGCTGCCAGGCTGCAAAGACCCCTTCCCAATGCAGTGCTTACATAATCTGCATTGGCTCTATGCTTCAGTTCCCCCTTTGAGTATGTACATGCAAGAACATCCCTCTAGTGTGTGTATTCTCAGTGCTTTTACAGCTCCCTTGTCACTAAGGATCAATGTCATTGCCCAGCTTCAGTGTTTCTCTCCCTGTCTTTAACACTCCAGTGTCCCTGTCTCTTGCAGCAAGGAAAGCATGGGTCATTTCCCTCTCCCAAGTCCATGTTGTTTTCAAATAAAATAGAGATGAGGTTTATACTAAAATCTATCGCGCCAGTGAAGATATCCCATCATCTCCATTCACACCATCCCCCATGGCCTTTGCTCACTCCCCATCTCCTTATTTCTTTGTTCCCCCCCCCCCCCCCAGGCAAGAGCAGGAGAGTTATTGCTCAGCGGGAGGGCCCTCTAGTCCTGTGAGCATCCTGGACTAAGCTGAACACACACCTCACACTCTCTCAAACCACTAAAGGCACATGCTCCTGCCTGTAGCCATGGTTCCCTAAAGAGGAGTGGCAGAGACAAAAATGAGCAGAGTGCTGCCTGCAGTAGCCACGGCCTCCCTTTTGTCTGTCTCTCATCCTTCCCCCCACTGGTAATACTTGTCTCATAGCTGCAGGGACCTTAAGGATAACAGTTGCACACATGCAAACGCATGCATGCATCCTGATCGCTGATGGAGACATGCTCTCTTTAGAGAAATGTATTGGTGTTTTTAATGGCTGCTGATGTTTTCCTCTGAGTTGGAGAACAGGCTCATCCATCAATTTAGGGTGCCAGATATGGATTCAGTGCTTTGATGTGTGCAATTAGTGCTTATACACATGACCACTGAGTAAAAAGTAACATGGTGGTGGTGAAACATGGCAGGGACAGAATATGGTGTAATTATGGAGTAATTATCACTTCTGTGCACTCAGTCTGCTGCAGCTGACCTAATATAGCATTTTAATCAGTAAAGGGAGCATGAAGGACAAAGCATTGCACCCTGCTTATTTTTCCACTGGTGCAGCTGAGGGGACGGTGCTTATGGGTGCTGTACTGGATCTCAACATGTTATTTTGGCTTGTGCAGACACACGCAGGATGTGGCCCATTGCCAAATTCACTGTGTGTGCGTGTGTGTGTGTGTGTGTGTGTGTGTGTGTGCATGTGTATCTTTAGGGTATAGCCCTGTGCTCCTCCTCGCCCTCTCAAGCTCAGACAGTGTCAGATTTGTGCAGAGCAGAGCATGCCTCGGCCTTTGTGTGCGGTTGCCCAGTGATCACAAAGAAAAAGATCCAGAGCCTGAGCGTGTTGTTTCTATGTTTGTCTAGGATGTTAATATTTTGAATATAAGGTTTTGATTAGTGCAGTCACTCCTATATGAAACATGCAAAATACAGACACAAACACATACATAAATATACTACACATAAACTTAACTATAAATTACTTTCATTTTCTTGTATTTGATATATTTCTAAGGGACCATTTATAATGTTAAAGGATAAATCCAGTTTATAAAAACTTTCTTCCAAAAGAGTTTGAACCAGTATGATCATCTGACAGTTTGTGTACTGTTGGACTTATTACAATGTCATTTATAAACTATAAATAAGAATCATCCTTTAAACATGTACATTGTCATTTCATGTATTTAGCTAGTGCTAATTTGCTTCAACAGCTAACAGTTAATTGTCATCTGCAGCCCCTTAGCAGTACCATATAAATGACAACAACAACTTTAGTGTTTTATACCATCAAATACTTAATGAGTAAATAATAATTTCATTTGGAAAAGATTGAGAAAATGTTCTCTTCTAACAAATTAAATCAGGCAAACACACATCGAAGGAGATGATGCTAACATGCACATATAGCATATAAGGATTAAAATAAAACAATGTTTACTCATCCAGCCCACATCTCCCCAGTTTGCATGACTCTGCGCCACAATCATGTTTCTGGATCATCCTGACAAATACAAAAAGATGTGTCCTAAAACAACACAGTGCTTTCTTGACTCCTTAAAAATAAATACATTTTAAAAATCAAAAAAATAAACAGTTTACTTTCAGAGGAACAACTTGTGCTTCACCACTGTGGCCGCTGGGAACATTAAACAATTGCTCACATTTGACTGAACTCATTGGTGGTGCTGCCAGAGAAACACAAGGTCAAGAAAGAGCTTTAAGAGAGCCATAGGTTTAGCCACGGGAGGGAGTTTAGGGTCAGAGGTCATGCAGAGAGATGGGGGTGGTGGAGGAGCTGCAACGTAATGTTTAGTCTACAGTGAGCATGAAGATAAACAGGGAAGATCTGTTCAGATGGACAGCTACTAAAATTGTGATGCAGAGGATGTGTTTGTAGATTTCAATTTAAGTCATCAACAGGTAAATAATGTGTATAAAGAATATTTTGAGTTTGTCATAAATCTATAGACACTCAACTCTTATACCTCTGAGACTGTGAGTCTGAAAATAACAAATCTTGATTTTATGGCCAGCCTTTACAGTAGCTTGTAAAGAGATTGTAAAGATAAACATGATAAATGACACAATAGGAATGTTTTGATCATGTCCTGTTAAATGCTGTTATGCTACATCTTTTTGTGATCAAAACTGGCTGAATTGGAAATTGATGGGTTTGGATATTCTGGCCCTGCCCTGCACTGCGGCAGAGGCAGAGAATCTGGTGTCTGTGTGTATGAGAGAGAAAGAGAGGGAGAAAGAGAGAGAAAGAGAGAGCACACCGCAGGACTCGACACCTCATCACACCTCATCAGTAATCAAAGATTAGCACATACCCGAACAGATGCGTGTATATGGATAAGCACAATTTTCGCTTCATGAGCACAGTTTATTTTTCCCAAGATGACAATGTGGCAGATTTGAATTTGCTGGCACACACACAGAAAACATAAAGTGACAGCTTACTTCTGCAATGTGCTGTTTTCTGTTGTGTCCTTGCAGACAGTTATCTGCGGACCCAGAACATGATGTTAATATTACACAACAGCATTGAGGGCTGTCCACTCAGTGCTGCATAACTCCCCTCAGATCACCCTTTGTACACCACCATCGAGACCCAAAGAAACACTGTCCACTACTGAACACTGACTCATTGTACCAAGCTGTCAGGTCTAAATCCTTTATTTTATTTTCCTGTGGCACATACCTTTGAACTAGAATATAATCACTTTAATTGCAAGTGAAAATACTGGTGCATCTTCTGTCATCAATCTAGATTCTAATTAATTGATTTGAATGTCAGCACTAAGATAATAATGATACCACTCATTTGAATTTAATATTATGATGTGAATTGATATTCTGATTAGTTTAAAATGTGTGTGAATTAGAATTAATCCACTAAGCTTTACAGCCCATTAAATTGGCTTTGTGTGAGTAAATACCCTCCCCCTACAGCTTTTTGTCCATGGCGACAAATTTATCCTTGGTCAATGTGGACCACTATTTGTGTAGGAGACAAGGAACTTTTCTAAGGTGGCTGTGTATGGCAAAGGCTTAACAAAATGGCAGGGCCGATCCTAAAAGCTCACTGGACTGTGCCATGATGATGCCACTTCTCCTCAACAGAGCCCTCGAGGTACAAGCCACAGCTGAGTGGGCAATTGAACTCCCTGTGCCTGTCCAGATGTTGGCCTAATTTACTACGACTAGCAGCGTATGTGGCCCATTTACATGTCCTCACACCCAGTGTGTATGCCTGCATGTGCACAATGTCAGTCTCTACCTCAGGTGTTCCAGTGATCACCCCGGTGAGGTCTTATGAATCATCATGGTTTTTGGCAGCAAAGTGTTTATAGCAACAAGCAGGAAGAGGTTTGTTGCTGTTGAACTTTGATCTGAAGACAGGTCAACATCCAACACCAGTTCAGTGCATTTCAATGAGAATAGTGCTGCAGGGAAGGTGGAAAACAAATTTTAGGTGTTTTTGTTTTACTTGTAACAGTTACCAACAATGCCTTATATCCTGATCCTAAAATTAGTTGAAGTAATGATTCCCTGTCTGATCCCAGCCTTTTTATATCTCCATGAAATACATCTATTTTGTTGAAGATGTATATGTACGTTAAAGAATAAGGTGGGAATGTACTATATTTTTCTTAGTGTCAACATATCTCATGTGCAGAGTCAAACCAACAATGAACCTATCCTACGAGTATTGTGTGTGTATTCAAAGCCTGATATAGCTTATTACTCTGTCCCATCGACCTCCTATTAAAAATGTTTGTACTGGGTGACATGGTCCTTCACCATAAGTAGTTTGGGCATGTTAGTTTGTCTAGAAATAGCTCCAAAGATTAATAACAGTGATCAAGTTTTCAGTCTCCAGAGAGTAGTTCTGTGTAAGGCAGACACCAGCCATATTCTTTAAGTTATGAATTCAGCATTGATGAAGTCTAATCTCTGACATCAAAACATTTCAGAACCTTGTTTTCTCATCGTTGAGTGTTTGGGATAGAGCTGACATGTTCACAAATTTGACTAGCATGCCCTTAGTAACAGGAGCAACATGTTACTGTACAAGCTAACAGCAACAACAATAGCGTTCAGTCAACACTCCCTTGCAGATGCCACTCACTGCATAGAGCTGATTAGCACTAGTTATAATCTGTAGCCTTAGAAAAAAGGAGGCAATGTGAGGGCACATGGGCTGCTTGGTCTGTTGGCGCATTTGTCACATTCTGTGGCACCAAGCCAGTTTCAGAGTCTTCTGCAGCTGGCAGAAAACAGATGTGGTGTGTTTGAAGAGAGATGAGAGACACACCTTCAGAAGAGACAGTGAAACCACAAAGATTCCAACAACCTGTCAGGATGAATGTGTGCCAAGTGCTATCTTTTTTAGAGATTTATTTTTGGGCATTTTCTATTTGACATCTATCTATCTATCTGTCTGTCTGTCTGTCTGTCTGTCTGTCTATTTATCTATCTATCTATCTATCTATCTATCTATCTATCTATCTATCTATCTATCTATCTATCTTTTATCTTTTCCACATCATTCTTATTATGCTTTTAATTATTTGTCATTTACTTATCTGACTTTGACACAGCTTCCTTTTCTCTGTCATTAGTCTGTCTGTCATACTGATCATCGCTGACTATGATGTTAGGGTTGAAGTAACAGAAAATGACAGTAATCCCCCGTCCATCCGGTTTAAATTTTCTCTATCTTTAATGAGACATGCTCTGCATGCATGCAGTGACATGGAGCCTGTTAAAGAAATTGTAAGCACTGACAGAGCAGCAAAGATAAGCACGTAATTTACTACAGTGATGATTGAAGTGATACACTGCTTAAGGAATATGTTCATTTACATTATAACACTTCTTATAATGTGCTGACATTATATAATGACAGGATGGTATGAACTATTTGATCTGCATTTTCAAAATGTTTAAAGCTTTTGAACAACCTTATGTGATTGTTTGAACCTTTGGATTCAATAACTGGTTGACCTTCCTTTGGCAGCAATAACCTCAACCAAACGTTTCCTGTAGTTGCAGATTCCCAATTGTATCAATACATTTTGCAGGAAAACTTAAGACCATCTGTCTGCCAACTGAAGCTCAACAGAGGATGGGTGATGCAACAGGACAACAACCCAAAGCATAAAAGTAAATCAACAAGAGAATGGCTTAAACGGAAGAAAATACGCCTTTTGAAGTGGCCCAGTCAGAGTCCTGACCTCACCTCGATTGAGATGCTGTGGCATGACCTCAAGAGAGCAATTCACACCAGACATCCCAAGAATATTGCTGAACTGAACCAGTTTTGTGAAGAGGAATGGTCCAAAATTCCTCCTGACCGTTGTGCAGGTCTGATCTGCAACTACAGGAAACATTTGGTTGAGGTTATTGCTGCCAAAGGAGGGTCAACCAGTTATTAAATCCAACGTTCACATACTTTTTCCACCTGCACTGTGAATGTTTACATTGTGTGTTCAATAAAAAAATGAAAACATATAATTTTTTGTGCAGTATTAGTTTAAGCAGAATGTGTTTGTCTATTGTGACTTAGATGAAGACCAGAACACATTTTATGCCCAATTTATGCAAAAATCTAAGTAAGTCCAAAGGGTTCACATACTTTTTCTTGCAACTGTATGTATTAAATAATATCCTCACAGAGAATGGATGAGTGGTTTCTAACTTAGTTTGTGCATTTATATTTGATGTGTAATATGTTTTAAATGACAAGAAAACAACAATTCAAGGGTGCCGCACAGGGCAAGCTTTATTTAACACAGCAAAAAACAAACAAAAGAGAAAAAGAAATCAATATCCAAAATAGATTTTAAACAAATGTAAATGTTACAAAAAAGGCAAAAATAGCTACCAAATAAATATTCACATCAACAATATTTTCATGTGACATCCTTCAAGATGTCTTACAATGATTATAAAACAAGAGGCGGTATGTACAATCATACAACTTTAATAGGACATGCTTAGGAGATTGACTGCACCATTGTACCACACACTGACTACAACACAAAGGCTGCATATTAACTGACATGGTCCGTGAGCCGCCCATCTATCCCATCTTCAGAAGGGCTAGCGTTAGCTCCCTAACCCCGAAAAAAAAAACAATATCAAGAAGTGTTTTTCTGAACAAGCCTGACAATAAATGTGTAACTGACGCTGTTATAATGGATGCAGGGATGTCTGCTTGTGAGCCAACCCTCTCTGTCCACACAAGAACCAGTCTCTTTTTCCTACGCTGAATTGTTGCTAGGCAATGCAGAGGAATTTAGTGTGTGACCACGAACTGGAAGCCTTTGTGCAAATCACCACTTTAAGTTCCTCCGACTTCCAGGGGCAGTCTAAATTAGCCATCTCAGGGAGATATTTCCAAAACAAAACTGGGACTCACATCATGCTATTAAATACCAACGAAATAAACAAAAACTTAATACACATCAATGCAAAAAACAAAAATAATGGAAAAATATCTTTCTTTGGACAGGGCCAGCCTGTGCATTTTGAATACTTGTTTTCCTTAGTCCCATATTATTTCCCTTTTTTTCCAAGTACTAGCCCTTTTTGCAATATGATTGTTTGACTTTTGAAGGTTTCCTAGTAGATTCCCAATGTTAAAAGTATACACTGCACTGTCAGTTCACACACGCAATTTATTATTCAAATGTACTGACTCAATGATTTTTATTAAGATAATATAAAATTGACAGCAAAGTTCACCTCAAAGAGTGTCATTCCCTCATTCCCAGCATTTTCTGATCTAAGTCACAGCTCAACATTATCATTGGTTATTTTATATACCGGTGGAGGAGGGGCAAACACATATCAGCAGCCTCATTGTACAGCAGTGATGGTTTCAGTCCATAACTTGGATGTCCATGGAGTGTTATAGCATGACAGTAATCACAAAGCTGTATCTTTATTGCCACACAGGTTACCTTGCATCACAAGCACTTAAATTATTATTGCTTTATGGTTAGAAGCACAGAGATCGATGCTGCACACACACATAACCATGAAGCAAAAGATTTAAGCTCAGGAAAAGGGTCAATTTTTTGCGCCGTAGTCATTGTAACCTACAGTAAGTGCTGCTTATTAGAGTGTGCGACACAAAATCTTGGAAGAGTAAAGTCAGGTTGGGAGTGCTACATTGGATTGTTGTAAATGAGAGAAATCCACAGGCATATTACAATAGTGAAAAAATCTCCATGACGTCTGGGAACATGATATGAAAGGCATTTTTCAAAACTGCATAATACCATTTGAGAATTGTTGAAAAACTGTCAACAATGCAATGCTACAAATCTTTTCCAAGTAATATTTGAAACTTCAAACCAAAGTTCCCCATTACCAGAGAGCCTGACTTAGGTAGGCATTATCCCATATCTTTAAATATGCCTCATAACATTATGACTGGCAACAATAACCAGCCACAGTCTCATAAATATTACTCAGCGGCTCTGCGTTTGTGTTTATGCTCCTGGTCACAACAAAAAAGCATCTTTATTAAAATGTGCCTGCCCCATCACCAAAATAGTAAGTTAAAATAGGCTGTGACAGCAGCCACACCAGAAGCTCAACTAAACTTCCTTTTATTTATTTGTTTATTTGAGTGTGTGTGTGTCCTCATTTCCGCAGTCATTTTGCACACACACAGCCACCTCTGCCTCCTCCACTTAGTCCACTGAAAGCCTGTGGAGCAGGCCTGTCCAGAGCTGCACAACCATGCATCAATCTATGCAAGTTGATACAGTCTAGACTGCTGTCTGCACAGCAGCCTGCACTCACAGCTCATATTCCTGCTCTCATCACCACTGAGATTATGAGAACATCTCTCTATGTAATAGCTCTTACTGCAGTTTGTCCCACTACTTCCTCTACATCGCTGTGCTCTCACAGGCCTAAATGGAGACACCAGCAACAAGCTATTTCACACCTCACACACCTTACTAAGAGGGATGTACAGGATTTTGCTAATTCCTGATGGTTTCATGCTAGATTTATGTTTGTACTTAGAAAAATATCCATTGAGTTGTCTGAGAGGCATTTACATCACAAGATTAAACGTTACACGTTGCACATTTCCAATTTGGACAAAATCAACATGTGCCTAAAGATAGTAAAATCAGACAGATGTAACACCATTGTAGTTGCATACTGTTTACAGGTGAAAAAATGATAGCTTGATGATCAAACTTTGACTGATATTGTTTGTTGGAAAGCAAGATAAACAGTCGTGGAAAAAGATGGATGTGCGCTAAAAGGTTCAGGAGAAAGTGGACAGCGAGGTGTCCACCTCTTCTGAGGGGTGTTTGGTTTCTGGGGGGGTGAGGGAAGGATTCAGCAGGAAGCCCTGATCAAACCATCGTGCCCACCCCCCCTTCCCCGAGACCAAAGAGGCAGGGGCTTGGGGTCGCATGTGAGGACTGTAACCCAAGAGGTCTCCACTCACATGACCGAGCAGCTCTTGGTCTTCTCCTTCTTGAAGGTGGTGGAGAGCAAATCTGACTTGCTGGGCAGGTGGAGAAGTCTTTTAGAGAGGCGGCGAGTGGGGCTGGGCTTCGGGAGAGGCTGCAACTTGTTGATGCAGGCCATGGCTGCGGTGCGGAACACACTGTGGATGCTTTTCTCTGAGGTGAATGCTGAACACTCCAGGTAGGCCTCTGCACCCAGCTGCTTGGCCATTGCAGAACCCTGGAAAAAATTGATGAAGGATTACCGTTCATAACTAATAAAATATTCTTGTTTGTGTGAGCTGGTGTGTGGTCAAGGGAAAGAAACGCCCTTGCAGGTTCATAAAATTAAATAAAGAATGAGGGATACTATCATTGACTTCTGGGTAACAACAGGTGACTCCTTATGTTCTCATTCTCATTATGTTTGTTCTCGTTTTTAATTCTTCATTGACTATATTCCTGGAAAACCTACAACGTGTTGTCTCACCTGTTCATAGGTGATGGGAGTCTGTTTCTGATTGGACAGCTCCATCAGCGTGCAGACATCTGTGCGCAGATCGGTCTTACAGCCAATGAGCAGGATGCGTGTGCTCGGACAGAAATCCAGGATCTCAGTTTTCCACTGTGGACAAAACAAGACAGTGTTGTAGTATGCTTACACAACAGTGAGCTCAATTTGAAGAAATTGCTGGTATTAGGTGGGTTAGAAAAGAGAAGTATGACTATAAAGTTAAGTACTGAAGCCATTACCTTTTTCAAACTGCTGTCCACAGTGTCTGGACGGCTGATGTCAAAACACAGCAAAACTGCATCTGAGTCACTGTAGCACAGGGGCCTCACATTATCATAGTATGGAGAGCCTTGGAGGACAGAAACAAGAGAGTCATTAATGTGGAAGAAAACCCTATGCTGGCACCTCAGATTTATCCCATACATTTCCGATGCTTACAAACTTCCTCTCCTAGTTTCCTCTCCTATCATTTTCAGAGGAATTTTGCCCCTAACCCTAACCCTCACCACTAATATGAAATACTGTACATCCTACACATGTTCCTGTGTTAGCATATATAAAGCCACACCATGAAATTGTACTTTGTTAATAGAGAAATACTACAGGTTTAACATTCATTTTAAATCAGTTTGAAAGTAAATGACAATGTTACATGTGGGTTTGGTGAGACTGAAATTAAGTGTCCTTTACAATTATACATTGTACATTTAAAGGTTATTTTTGTTGGTTTATGGTTATGTATTTATATGGTTCTAATTGAAGTTTTCTCTCTGTGTATTTTTTTGTGTGGTTTTCCTTTTAAACCATTTTTGTGTTAAAAATTACAACAAACTGTGAAAGCACATGAGCAGTTCTCTAAAAAGACTCAGTAGCTTACACACACTGTTAAAATGACCTGTTGCAAATGTGGTCAACAATAAAATTAAAGCTACAAGAACCATTTAAGTAATTGTGTCCTGTGTGGCATCTAATTCCACAGGCTACAGTAGCATTGTAAAATGTTTAAGAGTATGTGATTTGAGCTAAAGATAAATTTATTTGAAGTGGAGATTGTTTCAAGAATCGATTTCTGTGACAACAGGCATTTGGTCAAAGGAAAACGGGTGATAAAGCAGCAGAGCGGCAGAGGCAGAGCAGGAGAATACAGCTGCAGGGATTATGTGAAATCGGTATCACTTCTCCTGCTGAGCTTCACTTTGCTGTCCCTGAAACTGCTCCTTTCCCTGCTCCTATATCCTCTGCTGGCATTTCAGAGGGAGAGAAGATGACAATCGAGCTCTAAATCCTCATTGATCTTCTCTTGCAGTAGATTACGCAAGTGGAACGGTAGGGCTTGGGGCAGACAGACGCTCCCACTCATGCTCAGAATCCTTAAGTAAGCCACCCACCCCCCCAAAAATCCTCCGCTCGCCACGCAATACCTCCAGTCCCTCTGTTACCACAGCAACAGCCTTGGAATCCACCATCGACATCAGACATTCCTCCTACCTCTCCATAAAGGCTTGCCTTAACTGCCAATCAATCATTTTACACCACAAACTGCCCACCCACCCACTGTTGGGGACATTCCTTCATTCTGCTGCAGAGTTGGGAACCACAGACAACACACACACACACACACCACACCTAATAACACACATACACTCACTATTTAAATTTGGAAGCAGCCAGAGGTGCATCCAATCTACAATGAGATGAAACAGAAGAGGAGCCGCTCAATGGGATTAACATGTTTACTTTAGGCTCCATGTGAATCCCAAAAGGGGTTCAGTCTTCCCCTTATAGCTACTGATAACAAAAGCAGTCTGTGTAATCACTCATTAGATATTACACAACTGCCCTAATTGATTTACAGTGTAGAAAACAATGCATGAGAAGAAAACATATGAAAAAGCACACACAACACGGATGTGTGCATATGGATCAGTTTCATGAATACTTAATGATATTTCACATTATCAAAGGGTAAAACCAAATTTGCCAGATGCCGAGCGCTGTGAGTAGAATAATAACAATCTGTGAGGAAATTCCTCAGGGCTCAATGTCCTGAAGAAAGTAAACATTGCTGCAGAGGAACAAAGGGACACGCTGTATGTGTAATAACTCTGTTTCTGCGCCTTTGGATAGAAAAATGACTTTGTTCTGCTCTTAATTAGTCAAATTAACGAAAACATCCTGATTAAATGATTTACTGCAACTGTATTTTTCCAAAAAGGACAAACACCGGTGCCTTAAGAATGCTAATGACTTTATTGCCTTAACACATTTTACACCTAGAACTAGAGTAGAAAAGTCACGCTCATCTGCGAGACAACTTGGCTCACTGTGAAAATTGACACACATTGAAATGAAAACAATTAGCACCACTGGGATGATGAGTCTGTGTGTGTGTGACTCTTAAGTATCAAGGAGAGTCAGAGGCAGGGCATGTTCTCAATCTCCTGCAAGGGGGGATCACACAGCCGGGAACCTGGGTGTTATTCTGCATTAAATGGCCACTGATCTAAATACAGCAATCAATAGAAAGCTGTGCAGGGGGTCCAAGAGCCTTTGCAATTAAAGCTGACCAATTAGTTACCCTGCCAAGTGGGGTTAGAGATAGAGGGGGATGTCTTGGATGTATCTTTTGTTACTCAACCATCCACATAAATTGATTTTATCTTCTATTTTGGACAAAGGATGCAGGATTCAGAAGGCCTGTATCCCATCTTTTCAGGAAATACATTTCAAAAATAAAATGAGGGAGTAAATATTAGGATTTGAAGCTCCACCGCATGCTGTATGGGTACAGTAGCAGCCTTGGCAGCACTCTTCCAACACTCCAGGACCCAGTTTCTAATCCTGGAAGAAATAGCTGTTTCTATTGTGGCAAGAAAAAGCCAGGAGGAAGAGAGGAGGGAAAGCAGGAGTGTATCCTACTGAGGCAGATCACAAAGAGCCCTCCTATGCCATTAATCCTTCACCCCCTGCAGTCTGATATCACAGAGAACCAGCCTCTGTCGCTTTCCCTCCTTCTCTCCATTGCAACAACCCGGAGAATGGCTTGGGTAGACAGATCAATGCACATGTAGCGCAGCTATGGCCCAAATGTTTCCTTTCTTCCTTGTTCTCAACAGCATGCCTCTACAACAGATGGAGAGTTTCTGAGGCATGAAACACGGAGAGTGAGCCCGTCTAACCGGGGAATGGAAGGAAAAGAAAAGCGCATACCCAAATTCCTGCGGCTGAACTAAACTCCATTCGGCTTGATGGTGTGGTGCCCAGAGCTAAGTGTCGAGGTGGAAATTGGGCCAGAGTGGAAGTAGGCTTCACAGGATGCAGGTGGGGGAGGAGAGGAGAGGGTCTGCTTCTGTGTGTCTGTGTGTGTGTGTGTGTGTGTGTGTGTGTGTGTGTGTGTGTGTGTGTGTGTGTGTGTGTGTGTGTGTGTGTGTGTGTGTGTATTTATTTTTGTGCATGTGTGCTAAATCAACTGAGTGACATAGCTAGTCTCCATCATTAGCACACTCCTCTCCGACAGTGAGAATGCAGGGGTCAGACAGATTAATGATCCAGTGATGGGATGACTCACAGATTTGGGGATGAGAGCAGCCCTGCCCCTCCACCCACACTCAGTCGGCTGGGATCTGTGGTGGTGCTGCTGCAGCCGATAACTAACAGACTACACAGCCCTAGCCACAAAACACACTACATTGCTTCAGACAGTTGTTCCTTGGTTTCACATGCCAAAGCCAGTCAGACTCACGGCTGAAGCCCCCTGCAGGGATAGAGAGGACAGCTCTTTGTTCCTGAGCATCACCATGACTTAACTATTAACAAGCTTACTTTATAACTTGACACTGTCAAAGCTGATCACACTCTGGATTTTGGAGTTGAGTCAAACAACACATGGTTTAAAAAAATTAAATCTACAGCCCTTATTTTCAGAAAGTCAGAGTCAAAGGTAAAAATACAATAAACATTCAATTCTAGTAGATCACTGAGTCCACTGGAGTAAATTAATCAAGACTAGTACTTTAAAATGATGTATGCTTAACAACTAGATTAGTGTTGAAACAATTAGTCAATTAAGTGATTCAGTCAAGACAGAAATAATCACTGCCATTTTGACGAATGTAAAAGAAAAGAGCCAAACATTTCCTGGTTCCAGCTGCTTTTCTCTGTTTTATATCTTTGTAAAGTAATATCTCAAGCAATTTAAAGATTTCAATTTATAGATTAAACCTAAATATTTAAAGTATACAAACAAGAAATACTAATGCTTTAAAAGATACTATAATGCAGTTGTAAGAAAATATGTACAATTATGAATGGATTTATCAACAACTATACATTCGTAACTGGATTAGGGTTGAAACTAATGATTGATTCATGATCAATTAATCTGATGATTATTTTTCTCATTTAATTGATTCATCATTTGTTCCATAAATCTCAGAAAATAGTGAAACATTTATTTCCAAGAGGCAGAGTTGACTTCTTTAAATGTCTTATTTTATTCAACCAATGGTCCCAAACTAACTGTTTGACTAAAATATTTAGCTGATCATCAAAACAGTAGTTCAGATGCTGCTAAATAAACAGACAATGACTTATATAATACAGCAAAATCCGGCTGTAATAATATTAAATATGTCATATGATGAGTTATAATTGTTGAAAAATACTGTCAATGAATAACTATTTAAAATGCCCTTATATCTGCTTTTAACTACAATATAGTGTGCTAAATCATTTAAATGTTGATATATTGATTAGAAATGCTGAATAGAGTTATCATGATTAAAATAACTGAACGAATAATCAAAATGAAAATATTCATTAGAGCCCTAAAGAGTAGACTGAAATGATAAAAAGACAAGTGTCCATTAGAAATGACTGATATGCAGTCATTAACACAGTTATTGTCTATTAACTGTCCCTCTCTTTTACAATTATACATATTGTTTCATCAGCTTAAATGGATTTGGGGTTCATTCAAAATCAATCTCACTTATGTATCATACAAGAAACATTAATGTATATAGAACCCTCTAAAACTCAAAGGCTTTATCAGCAAGACCGTTCAACCTGAAATAAATTACTCACACAATAACAAGATTCATTATTTACTATTCATGAGTTACAGCCACTGGATGGTGTTCCCCTCCCCTCTCTCCCCTTGCATGTCGGATTGGGCCACGCAGGCTGATTAAAGCCAGAGGATTGATTTTGGTCTGTAAATCCATGGCAGGGCTGGAAGAAGGAGCTGCCTGCCATGTGAAGCCGGTGATGAGGTCAGTTGGATCAATGAAGGGGAGTCGAAATAATGAGGAGACCCTGTCGGTGTGACGGGGCTGCAGCGGCACAACTCCACGCAATTAGAGCAAATTACAGTAAGAAGACGAAACAGTATTGTGTGATCAACAAATAAATAACAAATAAAGTCTGAGTCATCTATAAGAGAAATAAGGAGGAAGAGGGGGTGATATAAGTTCTCCTGTCAGAGGGAAAAGAGACTGAAAAGTATGTAAATAAATCCTATAAGCCTATTATATACTGTATTATATTTTGTACTGTACTTGAGTATGTGTTTATTACTTGTGTGTATTGTTCCTTGTGTTAAGGAATTACAGATGCAAATTAGCACTATTAACAAGGGTGCGACTAAATAGGGGGTCGACAGGGGGAAGGAGATAGTTAAAAACAACAAGCAGGAAGAAGTGAAAATGGGAATGGAAGTCAAACAGTAAAGCTGCATATTGTTAAAGTGAAAGCACGAAAAGAAAGGAGAAGAGGGAAGAAAGAAAGAAAGAAAAAAGAAAGAAATCGTCTCAAGCTCTTTGGGTCAGTCAGAAGGGGTGGCCCAGTGGTCCTATTCAGAGTCTTAATCCCCTGCATCATGCTGTTTGAGTGGGTGACCTAGCGCAGCATATGGAGGCGAATGCAGGTCACCAGAGTTTCTGATCTGCCTCATGTCTGTCTGCTCCAGAAAACCTTCCTGCCCAACAGGACGTCTCTCTGTACACCCATCATCCCTCGGCACCAGGCCCACTCCTGCTGCCCAGACCAAAGGTCCACAGTCTGGGATTAAAAAGCAGGATTTGGTCTGGGGAGGGAATTACAGCCACTACTTTCCTATCACCGCTTTTGGATAAGGGGGCAGGGGGGTTTATGAGGATGGAGTAAATACTGCATCCTCTCATACAAGTGGGTCTGTTACGTAAAAGATTTGTTTTTACAGACATGCAGGTTTCTTAGCTATGTCGACCCAGTGTGAAGCCACATCCAGCACGAGTGTGGATGTAGAGTGTGGACAGGAATGTGAGCTGCATAGAGAAACCACTGTGCAGTGAGCATGAAGGGAATCAAACAGGTGCTGTAGACCCGTGTTCACAGTATTCAGGTCAACACACTAAACAGCAGATCCCAGAGGAGCTCCACTCTGACACATTGACCCTGTTTTTCACGCTTAGTGTAAATTAACATATGTAGCACAAAGTCAGCAAAGAAAACCAAGTGAAGTGGAATAATCACTGTCTCTCTGCCAGTGAAACGCATTAGATACAGGAAAACTGGGGTGGGTGCACTTGTAGATCTGTCAGTCCCTGCCACATGCAAAGATGCATCAGGTGATAGAAGAGAAAATCTAGCAGCCATTTAGTGATTCAACAGACTGAGACTCTGCAGTTCAACAAGTGCACACAAAGAAGCCAAAAGACTTCATGTAATCAAACACCACTTCCATCATATTTCCTTTCACCAATAAGGACAGACGATGCTCCCTAAAAAAGGAAACCTAGAGAACAAATTCAAAAGCGCAGCTCTCCTTTCAGCAGATGCTCATTATATTCACAGCGCACTGCCTAATATCCCAGTCTCCCTCAGTGCTGCAGGCAGGATGGCAGGCCATGATAGGCCAAACAGAGGAAAGGTGATCAGTTACCTGAAGTGTCCCACAGACTGAGCTCCACTCGCTGCTCCTCCAGCTCCAGACAGGCTGTGTAGTTTTCAAACACCGTGGGCACGTAGGTCTGGGGAGTAATTAGCAGCATGGTGCCATTAGTGGGGAGGTGTCAGTCAGTTAGCTACAGGTAATGGAATTTATCTACATAATTAGTGCAACACAAAAACCTGCACTGAATCAAATAATAAGCCAAATGAAAATATTACATTTGGAGGAAATTCGGATCAATCACTTGAATCACAGCAGCTGCAGGAAATATTCAGTGCAGACCAATAAACACTTAAAATGCATAGATAACACATTTATATTGATCATACTTTAGTTTTTTTAAATAATACGGTAAATATAAACCAAAAGGACGTTTTTTTTAAAAATGCGCATTAAACTGTCTCAACAGACGTACCGATTTTTCCCCCTGCCACATTCAGTTATTTTCTGAGAAGCTAACACTCATTATAAACAAAATACAAAACTGCATCATGTGCATAGATATTGATTTCATTTTTTCAAACACGTGAGCCACATTAAAGCATACCTCTGGGTAACAGTCCTTAGCCAGGACTTGCAACATCGCCGTTTTTCCGCATTGAACGTCTCCCACAAGAACCAGTTTACATCTCACCACCAGCGGCTGTGTATTTCTCCTTTCCTTCATGGTGTTAATAAAACTCCAGTTCTTTGGCAGAAAAAATTCAAAAAACAGAAAGAACAAGCTGAAGAACAGACCCAGAAATTGTCCCTATATCTTGGTGCGTCCCGATGTCTTGCTTGCGGAGGATGCCTGCAGTTGATCTGATTGAATTTGCCACTGCGGCTCTTTATACAGGCGCGCAGCAGCCAATAGGAACTCGCCATTCCACAGGCTCCCTAACATCCCTTTGCTGCACTCAGTGATGCTCTCACACTCTCACACAGCAAAAACAACTTATTTTGTCTGTGATGACGTTGTGCTGCGTTAAAAACAGGATTTTTAAATATGTTGTTCAGATAACTGTTAGATACATAGGCTACTTATTTGTATGTTTTCTTGTAAGATAAACCAACCTCATCATCATGGACACATAGTTTCAGCTCTCTCTCTCCAGTAATTAAAAGTAAAACTATCTTAACATAACATTAAATTATCATTTCAGGATTCATGAAATGGAGCAGGCAGCAGTCAGACTGCAGACTTCTGTTTTGTCACCTGTGTGTCTTGTCACTTGGCCTGCTGCAAATTAATTGATTAGATTGACTGGACTCTCTGGATCAATAGCATACCACTGGCTGAAGACAATGGGACTGATAGACCAATCCACAGTGGAATAATGAGTTTACTTGAATCTGCACTACAGAGCTAAATTGATTTTATCCAAACAACTTAGCTCCTTCTGTTTGAAAATGATCCACCATCTTCAACAACTGCTCATGAATTCCTGGTCTCAGATTTAGAAGGTTCAACAAAGTATGTGGCGGGTGATATATGACTGGAATGAGACACATTAGCACTGAAACTCTGATTTATTGCTGGAGGTTATTTTCTACCTTATTATATTATTTATTTCTAACTGGTTACAGTTGCTCAAAACCACCCACAATTACAGACAGTTAAGATTTAAAGAGTGTCTAAGTGAATGGTTTTTGATTAAAGGGCAAACTGACCTGTGTCAGTGTGCTGTTCAGTGTAATACCACAATGTTTACATACGGCTGGTTGGTGTGAGGCCCCCTGATAGGTGACAGCTATCGGCTGGCTATAGGGTCAAGTCAGAGGTCTTTCCTCTCACTTGTGCTGGCCAATCCCCTGGAGACACAATGACTTTCACACCCTGAAGGTTATTACTGTATGGAAACAGCATCTTATTGTTAGGAGAAGGAGATTTAAAAGATAAAAGTCAATTAACCACCCTCCCTGGTGTCTGGCAGTCTACATGCAAATTTACTTATTTTTTGCCAATCAGAGCCCCTAGCAGTTTGTGGCCCCAGAGGGTCAAAGCAATTTGCTTTTGTTCACAAACAGCCCATATCATTCATCCCTCATGCTGGGACTTGTCTGTATTTTACAGCCCAATATGTCTTGTCATCATACACAGCTCTGATTGTGGGGGTTATTGTGTCTGCATACCATGGAGAAAATATCTTTTGTATTGTTCTTTGCATATCATTACCATCATTAACAAAAACAACATCTGACCAAGTGCACTTTGAGGCTTTATTCATTGAATGCTTCTCTGTCATTGGAGCTATGATTTTACACCAGTCTTGGGGGAAGGGGAACAAGACAATTTTATGATTCTAAAAATATGGTAAATTCCCCCAGATTCAGGGTATTTTAGAATACATTCAAACAATGACATCTCATAATCTCATGAAAAACAAGAAAATTAAGACCCATATTGTTTCTTTAGCCTTTTATCTTTTTTATTTTTCCACTTCTTTTTCTGTTATTTACCTGTTCTCTGTGCAATTATGTCATGTTTTCAGGATTTTATCCAAATTTTAGTAGTTTTATTCTACACTTTTAATAATTTTTCTGTGTTTCTCATAATCATTTCTGTGTTTTTATTTGACTGTAATCCTCAGTCAACAATTGTCGTTTTTATTTGCTCTATGAATAACTTATATTTGTATTTGACTTTCTATTTATCGCTAATGCAAGTCATACAGGAAGACAACAGCCTGGATAAAAAGTTGCAGACTATCAACTTTCTCAAACCCTTCTAAAGTAACTGCACTGCATACATATAGATGCTTACTGTATGTATTTGAGCACTCCTTTTATGGGACAGAGGGAGAGAGACAGGTGGCTGTGAATAATCATCAGGCATAAAAGTGACACCTTCCAATATGGCTAATACTAGAGGATGAGAAGGAGGGGGAGGAGGAGGCTAGAGAGCATACAGCCAGGATGTCACACCTTGATATATTTGACGTTGGTAATTAACATCAATGAAAGAATGGCAGCAGTCTGCAGCCTCAGGAAAATAGACAAAAGCTGAGTCACTGGCTTTCTCACACGATTCTCAGTCATTTGAAAATGTTATCTGGGAGACATCCTTATTTTCGTGCCACAAACTCATCAGCAGATGGTGTTGTAACCCGGGATTTCCATTATTATTATAACAATTTCACACACATGATAAACATGAGGCAGCAGTTTGCACTTTTTTACAAGTATATCTAGAAGATTGTTTTACAGTAATCAAAGTGAGTGATTTTGAAATGTGGCAGGCTGCACATAATGATCAGGTCCAGGTAGAACACAATCTGAATCTGAATAAGTGGCATATGGGTGCAGGATTTGAGTAGCTCGATGTAATTAATCAACAGCTGCATGTATGAACTGATGAAGGAGTCTTTGGATGTTACGCATGTATTGGGATATGACACCTCTTCACCATCCTTATCATATAAACCTTGGGTGAAGGAATGTCTGTCAGAGATAGAGTTTTTAAGGCATCCAAACCTTCCTCCATATAAAAGAGGTTTAGGGCCTCAACAGATGCACTGGATAGAGCAGGCGAACACTATGGCAGTGTGACTTCGATTAGGAAATCACGAGGCAGAGCTTCAGCTTTATGTGGCTTTAATTGTAGAAAGTGTGGTTCTGTGAAAAGTACAATATATATTATTTACCAAATGAAAACATATATGAAACTAGGGTTACATGCAAGGCATATAAATGAAAATGCATTCAATTAAGTAGAAATCTTGTTTACATCATGAACTAGATTATCAACAAAGGAGAAATATCAATTGCGCAAACAATGTAAAATGAGGAGCACATGTCTAGCCTAGCTAGTACATGCAAGTTTACATAGCTAATGTAGCAAATTCACTGTAACTAATTTACTGTTACTGAAACTCCAGCAGATACAGATTAACATCTACATTAAGCTGTGACACTTACATAAAGCAGTTTAAATATAAATACTCACATTAGTCAGGTACACACACTTCCCCAAACAGGAGAAACCTACACAGCTCCAAATAGCTTCTCAGCAGACAGACTGATTAGACTTCTGCACCTCTTAAAGGGCCGTTAACAGCACACACTCAGTAAAAGAAACACTTCAGAACTGAGGCTTTCCTACATCATCCTTATCATATAAACCTTGGATGAAGGAATGTCTGTCAGAGATAAGAGTTTTTAAGGCATCCAAACCTTTATCTCTATGTGATTGTTGAATATCTGATTCCAATTCATTCATTATGCTGTTTTAATAGGCCCCACTCTTCAGGGAAAGCTTTTTATAAGATGTTGAATCCTGCCTGGGCTGCAGGGATTTAATCTCACTCAATCAAAAGTGAGGTTAAGAGATGATGTTGGTTGATAAGGCCTGGTTCACAGTCAGTGCTAAATGTCATCCTCAAGGTGTTGGATGGGGGTTAATGTCATTAAAGGACAGAGTCACACATTTTCAAGTCTGTCCTAATGTTTTCAAGTCTGTCTGTTCATACAGACCATAAGCACTTATAATGCACTGTTAATGCAAGCTATGGGGGACTGTATCCAAAGTTCTGTGCAAACATTTATTCAATAGTTTATTTGAAGCTAATATGAAGCTTCAGCTGTCAAAATTAGTCGAAGGATATCCTTCAAATTAATTTAGTACAAAATTCCTGCAGCTAAATAAGATAAAATTGTGTGTCAAGACAAAAACAGGGAATATTTTACAAGAGAGTAATTTTGTAAGTTAAGACCAATTCAGAAAGCTGAAACCTCAAATTATCTTCAGATAAGCTTTTAAGGACATTGTTGCATGAAACAAAGACTAGATTTTGTACCCCATCACTTACATTGGAAGCACATTCAGATGGGATCAGTCTGAACATAAGAAATGATTACAGGAAGAAAAACAGCTGTCAGTGTTAATTCTGACACCTGCCTGTTGTTTTAAGAGAGATTTGTAAAACTGTGAACCTATCCTTTCCTTAAAGTGGAACCAAGGGGCCAAACCCAACCTAAGAAATACCAAAAGTACACAAAAGTACATAGAGTACCATTAGCCAGAAAGACACAATTAAAGGTTAAATTCACCCAAATTACAAAAAATATAATTTGTTAGTAGTATGGGGTTTTATTTTCCCAGGTTTGGAGATTCATAGAAAATTTCTGCTTCAAACAGGAATAATAAACGGAGTTTTATTTGTGGTATTAGCAAAATTGAAAACTTACATTTAAATATAATATTCAACAGCAATATGTTTCTAGAAACAGCGTCCCTGTTGCTTGACATACTTCACCGCACACTTAGTACACACAGGTAGCATTTCTTCCATTGAAAAGGGGAGGTAAAAATCTAAGAGTAATATATGCCAAAACCAGGCTATGGATTTATACATGGCAAGAGAAAATGTGTTTTTTATGGAATTTGATTGAACTGATCCGTTAAATATGAATTTTGAAGAGAGGTAAAAGCTATAATCTATTCTGTTATGCAGTTGATTATTCTACAGCATCACTACATTAGTGATACTATTCTGCCCTCTGTTGGTGATATCATGAATATCTGAGAAGAAATAAAATCATCAGACACACAAATATTACTTAAATGTTGTCTTGTTTTATTCACCCCCTTTTTCAGATGTGCTATTGACAAATATGCACCCTGTACACATCATCATCAGACATTGTTGGATATTGTTTATTTTGTCGACTTCTCAGAAACCACGGGACATGTTGACATCATCATTAGCCCAGATAGCTTGATCAGTATTGGAGGTGGGTACAGCAAAATGTTTAGTGCATTTATTGCATCGTAAAGCAGACATATATAAATGATAGTAGTGCAACTATACCCCATCATAACTGAGGAGGTATCTTGATAGTCTCAGCTAGTGTCTCGTCAATGCTAGACTTTGTATTGCATACAGAATTTAGGCAAGTGAAACGCAATCAGAAATGATAATTATAAAAAATTGTGCTTTGGATGTCCAAAGAATTTTTGTAGAAATTTCCTGCAATAAAAATTAAGCAAATAGGAGCTGATTTTTTTTTTTTAATCCAAAGAAGATAAATTGTTCTCTGTGTTTCATTAAGTAAAAGTTTTGCATCTCGAACCTGATCCTTCAGAAATGAATGTGGGTGTCAGTGGAAGCAATCTTTACGGTGGCCCTAAATAACTGCAGTGCATCATTCTAAAAAGAGACGCAAATACATATAAACACATGCTTTCTGAGACATTGAATATACTGTACAGTACCAGTCAGGGGTTTTGACATATTCATTTAAATGAGAAAGTGTGTCCAAACTTTTGACTGGTAATGTAGAAATATGTCCTGTGGCTAAAATCCTTCTACTTTCTGTCAGTATTTGTCATATCTGTGCAATAATATCTGCATATTGAATATACAGTATGTACAATTAAGCCTTGATAAGCATATATGTGATTGGTTATGTAGGTCATTCACTCTGAAGAGTGAACAGCTCAAGTGAGGATGGTCCTAAAAAGCCCTTTTGATGAAAAAGGAATACAATATGTCATGCATACTTTAGATTATTTACAAATGTGGTGCTGTATGTTAGCTGAATGCTATAGTTTCACATGATACTAGCATTAATGTGAGTACTGTAGGCCTACAATGTGAAATGGAGATGAATTGATTATTAATGAAAATAAGAGAGATGATTAGTGGCTTTGGATGGAAGCTTGTGATATTTGCAGCCAAGACATTTAGCTAATCTTATGACTGACAGTTGTGCATTTTCTAAACTCATTTGAATGCATATTTAATGAATATCCTGCAGTTTGTTTGCATTGGGCAGATACATAAGCAGTGGATACAAGACCGCCACTAACATAAATATACCACCAGAGGTCACCCTCCAGGTTTACTACAAGCCAGTACTGATTTTTAGCTGTTAGTTGTTTATGCCAAAACATGATACAATAATATATTGGGCTTATTAGGAATTAACCCATATAAATCTGTTAATGTGTTCAAAATCTGGATATCTTGATATACCTTCAGAAAAAATACAGTCCTCTCAGTATTGTGGCACAGTGTGTAATGGAGGGTGTATATAAATGTACGCAGCATAGCTAGAGCAATTTACTTCTGAAGCTCAGTTTATACCTAAATTCACCTTGATGAACAACTGGTGGGATCGAAATTTTGCCTTTTTCAGTCCAACAAATTCTTTGGGAGCTGACATTGAGTGTGCTGACATTGTGCTGTGTTCTTAAAGTCTTGTTCAGTTACCACTACACCACTGAGTAGCAGTAATGTGTAAAATATAAATATGATATGGAAAAAAAATACAGTTATGTTCCTGACTATCTGGTTTACAGTGATGTGTTTATCTTAGTTAAGTGCTAATATCACCAAGAATCCCATACAGTACACATGTTGAAGCAACATTTAGTTGCATGTTTAATCTGTACATCTATTATCTAAATTATACAGTGATGTGTTTGGTGCCAGTAACCCCATTCATTAAACCAGTAATTGTACATTTGTGTTTTGCTTTTTATGTTACAAGTTATATTTCAAAGATCATATTCTGTCAGAGAGATTAACCAATTTATTTGGGATATAAAATCCATACTACAGTCCAATAAGTGACTGTACTGCACATTATTACTGTAGTTGAACTGATTACATATGATCAATTATCATTTATTTTTAGTTTTATGTGTGATTTATACCTTATTGGCTTGGGAAACTATCAGCACATTTTTTTCTGGGTAATATTGAATTGCTATTTCATTTTAGTTATGTGATGGTTTTGCCACCACCTTTCAAAGCCAACACACCAGCATTTATACATTCACAGCTGTGACAAATATGCATATAGACTCTAGATGTGCAACTCTGTGCTTGTCATGCATGGGTTTTGCATCAATGTTGCAGACCGATATGTGATCAGCTTTACTGAGAGCTAAAATATGAATTATAGATATTAATATACACATAGTTACTGTAAAAAAATAAATGGAACAAATAATTTAGAAAAAGGCTACTGCATAAACAAGGAAAGAAAGCAAGTGATAAAGGAAGAGAAAAGTTTTCATTTTCCATGCGTGTCCCAATTCGGGTGACACCACGCTGACTCTATTTGAAACTATTGTGCCTTTCAGGAAACATTTGGTTAAATTGGAATTACAGCTCACGCAGAGCTGTAGAGATGGAAGACATACAGAACTGGTTTTCTGTCACTCTCTGTACTCTTTGGAGATGGTCAGAGAAAGGAAACCCTGGGAAGCTTTTCATATTCGTGTCATGTATTATACTGACAGCTTTGCTACAGTACTGTATGCTATCATACTGTACACTGATTTCACAGGTGTGTCTATGATGAGAGCTGAATCAGCCTATCTGTGTCTGAGACGGCCACCTTTGGGTGTCTGAACACATATGGGCTGGCTTAGCTTTGCCAGGTGTGGGGACATGACTTTCAGTGTGAGAGCACCGAGTTGGGAACGAGGTCAGGGTGGAATTCAGGGTGAGGGAAGGTGGCGTGCAGTGGCTGCCCTGCTGTACTGGTTTTTGTTACCAGTAGGCGTGCAGCTGTAGAAAGCGGCCCTGAGTTGTCGCGTGGTGGTGGGAGCAGGGAGCTCTTCCCGAGGGGGCAGCAGTGAGGTGGAGGCCCCTCTGTCTATTGTGGTGCTGGTCATATCTTCCTCCTCCTCCTGCTCCTCACCCTGTTTTTCTTTCTCCTCTTCCTCCAGCTCACCAGTCTCCTTCTCTTTCTATCACAGGGGACTCTGCTCTTGTTATCTTCTTCACCCCAAATGTGGCCAGTGAAGGTGGTGGCTGGTTGCGGAGAGGTGAGGGCTGCTGCTGCCCCCTGGTGGCACCCTGATCCCTGTGCTTTATGACCTCTGAGTCAGACCCCAGCCGACAGCACAGGCTGCTACTGCAGGAGAGCAGAAGGCACATTTCAGGAGACAAAACCAGAGGCAAAAGAAACTGCAGTTTGTCAAAGTTAGACATACAAAGAGAAACACATTTCTTCTCACCTATGTCTGTGGTAGTGATCATTCTATCAACTCTTGAGTTTCAGAGAACTAGTGAACAGACACAGGAGGCAGATAAGATGTTATTGATAATGCAGGCAAAATGTTAATAAATTGAGCATCGTTTCAGTGTTTGTCCTACCTGTTGGCTGGAGTTAGCTGAGGGTGGGGTGATCACGCTTTGGTCCAGTAAGGGGTTGACAGGGGCAGAACAGGGGAGGTGCGTGGCACGCCAGTAAATGTCCAGGTACTCTGCAAGGTGTTCACATGCATCTTCCAGCTGGTTCTCATCCAGGATGACATCAAACATCTCCTAATGGGACAATGATAACATGAGGGACCACAGAAAAAAAAGGTAGACCATGCAATGTCTGTGAAAAGTTTCTACTCAGTTTAAAAGGGAAAACAACACAGATAACAGCTTATTCAGATCATTATCAAAGACGAGTGACATACAGGCGGACACTGAGCTAGCTTGTCTCCTGCCATCATCTGGACATTGAGGTGTTTGCTCTGTGACTTCCCTCGAGATTTGATCAGCCTCTGTAGAACCTTTGAGATTAAACAAAGCAGTTACAAAAGAAGTGATAAAGCTTCTAGTTTAAGTTACTTAATCATTTACCTCCTTTATCCTCCTCCTTAATCATGATGCATCATCTGAAATACCAATGCAATGTAATGTGGAGAAAATGTTTTGATTACAGCTATGAGGAGTCTATAAAATATCAAAAAATAGTAGAAAAATGCAAGTTCTGAGAGTAGCTGACCATCAGACCAAAACATAAAGACATTCAGTTGAAAAACATTTAAAAGGAGTGATCAATTATCAAAATTGCTAATTTCATAATCAACAACCACAAAGGCCAAAATATTGTCTTGAATTGATTTCTTTGAGAAGTATAAGTGAGTTGTGCTCTACTTTAGGCGAGGAGACTTTGACATAGACAATGATGGGAGCAAGAGAGGTTTTGAGGAGCTGTGCTGGGTGATTGATGGTGTCTGCATCCAGGACGACCAGCTGGAGAGACTTGGCCAGCTCAAAGATCCTTTCTATCTCACTCTGGACCTCAGCTGTGAAGAAACCAAAGAAAGAAGAACAAGTTGTACAAGACACTTTAAGTTCAGTTCTTGACTTGACATAAAAAAGATGTCATCTATTCTTAGCAGGTATTAATCTTTATTTAGAAAAAAAGACAGATCAAAGACATCTTTCCTGTCACTCACCGAGACTGGAGCGTGTGTTGGATCTCTCCATTATGGCCTTCTTGTTCAGCACTGAGCGTTTCGCCAATGACAGATCAGCAGTCACCCGTGTAATAGAGATCCTACAGAAGAAGCATCTTATCACATCACATCCACAACTGTTCCATTTCAAAGGATGAGACCAACTTGCACTCTCTCGCAGCTAAAAATAAATCGTCATCATCATGTCTCCTATCGACCATGAAACGTGATAGGCAGAATCCCACCAAGAGCTCTGCAGCTCAGTCACAGTGTTTCTGTACGCTGCGCTGCAGCTGCAGAAAACAGCCCAGACAGCCGTACCCACCTGCCATCAAATCTGTGCTTTAGGAAGTCAAACAAGGCTTTCTGCATCATGTCTGTTACCTAGGAGACAGATGGGAGAAAGGGAGAGATGTTAGGAATGCTAGTGTGATGAAATATACCCCCTATTACTTATTTTTTTCTCTCACTTTGAATTTGTGAGTGTTAAACAGAACTACTTATTATGAGATTTATACAATCACCAAAATGGCACCATAAAATAGTTACATTCATTCATGTTTAGCACAGTATAATAGTACCAAACAGACTATATACTATCCTCCATGTTTAAAACATTTCATCATGAAGCAAGATGGTGCAGCACAGAGGGGTATGAACATCATGAAGGATGACATGGATAGAAATAGTTTGCATTTGCTTGTATTTGTCTGCATGTGCACTGTGAGGATGCAGCGAAGCTGTCTATTTTCAGACAGTCCTGAAAAATAGATGGCTTGTGGAATGAGAGGGGGGTTAAGGGAACAGCAGTTTTGCTGCTCCACAGTCTAACAGAGAGAGATGAAGAAACACTGAGAGGAAAAGAGAGGAAAACAAGGAGGCAAAATTTGAAGAATAATGCCAAGCAGCAGAAAATATGTACAAGAGAGACAAAGCGGATAGAACAAGAATGAGAGGGAAAGAGAGAAGGAGGCAGGCTGGCTCTCACCACTGGAGCATCCCCAAAGCACATCAACAGAGCGATGCATAAATATTTCACACACACACAGACACACACACAAAACAAACGGCTTGGCGCACAGCTTTTGCAGTCACAGTGGAGGGAGCGAGGCAGAAAGAAAATGTTGAAGCACAGACATTTTGTTCAGTTACATGGTTCACATTTCAGCATATTCATCCATATATAATTCGCAATTGAAACATTTTAAAATTGATCAAGTTTAACTGTAATATAAGTTCATCCATCTTATACTATTATGTAAAGCTACAGGTCACTGGGGTTTAGTTTAGAAGGAGGGGACATATTTAAGGACTGTATATAAAGCATTGTGCCACTCAGAATGGATTTAAGATTCCGGTTGTTTTGCTCTACAATTTCATGAGGATGTTACTGTGGTGTTTAGTATCCGTGTTAATGGGATAATGGAGAAGAGAGTGATTCCCTTTAGATCAATCCAGGCAAGTCCATACTGGACCAGAAAATAAAATTTAGATTAAGCTGGAACAAACAACAGGAATTCAGAGAAGAAAAGAGCAGATGAGAATGAGCTTAAACACTCAAATATGTCATATTTATGGATGAGATCAACATTTATTTTTTGATTAATTAAATCAACATGTATAAAATGTCTAAAAACATGATAAATTCTATAATTGACAGTAAGCAAATGTTCATATCTCAGAATCTACAGGAGCCACACGTTTGCATTTAAATAACTTAGTGCCACAAACATGAGATTTTAAAATGTCTGCCTTTGATGTCCCGTAGTGTTAGTATCAAAAGAGAAACTGTGGCAGACAGCAATACACACCAATACTCCAACTGAGGTGAAAGAAGACTGCATGACTGTTCACTGTTTCATTTTCCCTCTTTTGTAGCTTTAAACACTTCAATGAAAACACTGAATTATCATAATCAAAATTGTCTTAATTAGACTTATTTTTTATCACCTTATCAATTCTTTGGTTTGAATATTTCAGGACAAGCTTCATATCTGACCACATCCAGATCATTACTCCACACACAAGGCAAGACATAAGATACTGATGGGTGTCTCACCTCATAGCCTTTCAGGGAGGGACCCACCAGCACCACCGGCCGCATAGAAGGAACCACATCATATGGAGGTACATGTTCAGTCTGCACAGCCCACAAGCACAGACAGGGTTTGGAGGTGGAAAATACAGAACATGTTGAAGTGAATTTAGAGTCATAATGTACACATTCAGTTAACACACTTGAAAAAAAAAAACATTATCGCATGTCATTAGCAACGTACAGAGCACTGGAACTGTACATGTAGCTGTATAATTAATGTGTGATGTGTTCTTGAACAAATTGTAAAATTTGAAAGTGATGCACAGATGTAGAGGTACAACGACGAACTTACCTGTTTCTGCTTCTGTTTGGCTTTCAGAATAAACAGAGTAAACATTAATCAAGGAGGAGAAAAGCTAATAAAAAGGTTGGCTAAGAGGGCTTAGTTTTGAGGCGCCATAAGTGTGTACTAACAAAAGAAAACATGCTGGAGAAAAATGCATTTATACTGTAGTGTTTGTTTCATTTGAGTGTAAATTTAGGAGAGTTGATCTCACATCAGTAGTCATCTCACATAACCATTTACTGTAGTTTAGTTTGATGTAAATGGCAAAGTATGTTGATAAAATGTTTCCTGTCAGAGGTTACTTAGTCCATGTTTGTGACCCTGTGCAAGCATGCAGTCCAAGCAGACAGACACAGCAGCGGGACTCCTCCAGCCCCACTTACCTGCAGATGGTGGGGTGGACCACCGGCCTCCGGATGACGCGTTTCCTCCTTTCCTGCAGAGCAACATAATGCGAAACTTCATTATGCGTTGCATCCCCTCAGGGGGTAATTTAGAGACGACTTCCAAAACAGAGCAACACATAAGCAAGAACTAGTTGTGTCAAGGAAAAAAAAGTTTTCAAAGAGTGCACTAGACAGGAAGCTGGTAAATTAGGGGAACAGAGAGAGACATAAAGACGAGTAGAGGGGTGATAACACACACTTATAAACACAGATCTGTAAGACCTGTGTGACCTCTGACCTTGCTGCTGCTTTTTGCTCTTGTTTTATCCTCATGGCCTCCAGTTTGACTGGGCTCGGGATGAACGTGATGTCTGCCCCTTCTTTCACTAGCCGACCGATCCACCAGTCATTGTTGTATTTCTGCATGACAGAGAAGCACACCTTTTATATCTTGATGTGTCTGAGTGTTGACATCATATTTCATTATAAAAAACCTTATGGTTGTTGTATGGAAGCAGCAGTGGCACTAGTGGTGATCTTATATTAATTCCTCTCACCTCTTTTATGTGCAGAAAGTCTTTGGTTTCAAAGTTGATGGCGGCACCTTGGACTGGACAATCTTCATCAAGGGCCCCGCAGTAACTCACATTAGTTTTCACTGCAAATGCTACTGGTTTAGACTGTTGAAAAAGAAGAAAACAAAGAAAGTAAGAAAGGACCAAAGGATAATTCATTTTCTTAATGTATCTAAAATATGAAACAAGTTTACTGAAAAGCAATCGTAACATGTTTCACTATGTTTTACACACTGCTCTTCAGTAATTGAAGGCATTGAGCTTTGTCCCTCAGACTCTCACCTTGGCTCTCTCTAGCTGCAGCTGAGCCTGGCGCTCGGCTTCACGCCGAGACGCCTCCTGGTCCTCCTCCAGGGACAGGTCGGAATCCGAGGGTCGACTAGTGTAGGAATCGGCTGAACCCTAAAGAAAAGGAACAGAGGAGAGGGGAGGGACAGAGAGAGGAGAAAAGAGGAGAAGAGCAACCGTTACAACCCAGACAGAGAGGAGACAAATCCATCACGACACACAGCCTAACACTTCGAAGCAACTGTTGCTCCTCACTCAGAATGAGTCATTTACAAGTGAGTTCAATATACAAGTACTGATCTATAGCAAATAGCTTTGATGCAGCTCCAAAAAACATCACCTACATCTCCCTCTGTGTCTCCCATGCCTCTCTCCTTGTTCAATCTGTCTCTGAACCTGCCTGTCCTCTTCTGAAGCCATGTGATCCAACACCAGCAAGTTCCTGCAGCTTTCCAAAGCAGCCCTCTCAGGGGAACATGTGCATGAGAACTGCAACAACACCAACAACCAGCACAGCCTTGTTGTCTTTTTATTCCACTCAGCTAGATACATCTGATATTGAAAAAAGTCCAGTTTTTGACCAAGAAAAAAAGACACAACTCTTACTGAAAGACTACAGATACTGAAAATGAAAACTGATGTGAGTGCATGTATTTGATTGACTCCAAGTTGTGCTGTAGAGTTGTGACAAATGACAAATTAGACAAATGGATTTTGATTGTATGTTTAAGTATCCATGTTACTAGATGCTATAATTTATATCAGATACATACACACACAGACAAACTTTCAAAAAGTATATCAAATGTGTCATATGCGATGTACTGTTAAAGACATTTCTAGCACACCACTGGCAACAGAGTCCAGCAGTTGATTGCAGACATAATCAAACTTCAGTCAGTGACAATAACATTTAACTTGAGAGACCAAACAAATTCTCAAATAAGAACAGCCTTTTCCCTAATCCAGATACAAATCTCAGCTTCAAACTCAAAATCTAAACATTTAATATGAGCCAGTTATATGTCAGCTGAACATCAAAACCCAGAGCAAACCAGAAATTGTGTCTCTTCTCCATGAAACATAACAATAGACATTATATAAACCCATTGGAGCACACAGATAGACACGTAACCTTCCAAACTGTTGAAACTCTCACAAAGCTCACCTCACCAACTCTCACTCCATCAGTGTCTTCCCTGGTGGATGCAGTCCCAGCTGGATACAGGACTGAAAGACTCCTCATATACCAGACAGGAGCACCCACATAAGACAGCCAAATATAGCTCCATAACGTCATCCTTCTTTTACCTTTTTTCTCCCCCACCCATCTCTCCCTCCCTCTTCTCTTTCCTCCTCATCACTAGTTCCATCCCTCCTTTGCCTTTTCCCCTGCCCACCCCCTAAAACAGTTTTAGCTGAATCCAGCACAGAGTTTGTGGATATCATTTGAATATCAAAGCCTGCCAGAGGTGTAGCTGAGTCTGAAGAGTCTACCAGCAGAAGAAACAAAACCTAATTAAAGCACATAGAGCACATAGCCCAACCGCAGAAGGGGCTAGATGTTCTCAAATATAGTCTGCTTAAAATATCAGTACATTGCCTGCACAGACACTGATTGCAATTTTATATAGTTTTGACATGATAAAAAGAGACTATAAAAAAAATCCCTTGCACATACAAAAGAAAATACAAATAAGAGAAAACATGAAGCACATGACCACCAGTTTCTTTAGCTACATCATTGTCCAGATCCAAAAGTCCAACTCATCACAATACTCTGCTTAAAACTGCATGGATTCACAGGGAATTTAAGGACAGCTTTTTTGTCTGCTATCTCGTTTGGGGCTTTTGAGCAATGTAAAACTTGTATATTTCCTTACATTTAATGAACTACAGCGTCTCAAAGTGGCCTGCACTGCCAAAAAGGGCCATTGACAGACAATTGAATTATACTGTAAGATGATGAATTCAATCCATGTAATCACTTGATATGTCTGTCACCACTTGCATTGTGGTGCATCCTTGTTGCCAAACTACTGGCATTACAATCCAGATGTTTACTTATTAAAATGTACTTTCTGAGCTTTTAAGACAAAGTGTGATAGCAAAGCTGCAGATTTGTGGTTTTTTAGACTGCAGAGATTTAATGGACTCCAAGCCTCGCTGTTTTGGGGTTTTTATTTACAAGAAAAATTATTCTTTGTGTGGGAAGTTTTAAATAACCTCTCGTAAACTGATGTGTTCTTGGTGTTGGTCTGTCCTCAGTGCCTTTCAGCTGTATGAGGGCCTGATAGTCATGTTTTATGGCAAATTACTATGCAGATTTGAATTACCTCATTGATAATTCTGACCAACCCCATGGCGTCATGTTATTCAAAACCATTCCCAGACAGAGACATTTCACATTCATATCTCTCCATGTGAATGAATGAAGAACCCATATGTGTAAATCCACCGTTGCTGTTTAAGAGAGACCAAATTAGGAGACAGAAAAACATTTTAAAATAAGCTAAATGTTTATTGAAACATTCCCCTTATCAGCAACATCAAAAGCATTATGGATATGCATATTTCAAAAATATTCAATATTCCAAGCATCAGTAACTATATGAAAGTTCTATAAAGTTATCTGATATATTGTACAGCTGCACTCACAGGCCTCCACAATTCATATTTATTAAAAACCGTAGAGAAAACATTGGAACATGGTCAGTCACATCATTAAAAGTAAACAAGTATATTTACCCACAGTGCACACGTATTCAGACAAACTCACTCTGCCTTGTTGAAGAGCTTGAACTCTAAAAACCCTGCTGCTCACCACACAACACAGGGATCAATAGTGGAATCTAATCTAATCACAGGCATGCAGGTCTCAGTGTTGGAACAGCTTTAATGTGTCTGGAAGAATTCACAGCTCACTGTGTTTTTCTGACTGTCTTGACTTCTAAAACAACAGTAACAAACACACACTCTCACGATGCAATCGTCCTCATAAAAGCGAGGAAACGAGACGAGGAAGATAATGAGAAACCCCTCACATACTGGAAGTCCTATTAGAGGCTGAAACATGAGATAATGACAGTGCAGTAGTTGTAGAGTCTCACCAGCAGAGGGGAGCATGCACATTACAAACCACTTGTCTTTATTGAAAAACCAACTGTACATCATACTTGCCTCAATACCTGCAGTTTACCTTTACAGAATAGTTGACATGCCAGTTGTTTTTTTATACATTTAGATATACAAAATATGTGTTCCAGAGAAAATGAGAGATAAAAAATGAGCTTTACTTTCAGATAGTCTGATCAATTTTTTAAATTTTGACTCTGAAATAGCAGTTGTGCACTCCAAGTGACATCAAAAAATCAACTGATAAACAAAACGGAGCTCAACTAGAATATTTCAAAAGACTCAAAGACAGGGGGAAAGGCTGTTGAACTATATATCAAAATCCATGACATTCAACAGATGGGACTCCCAGTGAGGTACAAGTTCAAACCAGAGCTGCAAAGTGTACAGAGCTGAGATAGACAGACGGTCTCCATATGTACAGTATGTCCAAAGAGGATGAGGAGAAGGAGGGAGGGGGAAGAGGGAAGAAGTGGGGAGATGCTGGCAAAGTCAGTGAACAAGAATAGACTTCTGCTGAGACAGGACTGAGAGGGAAGGGGAGAAGAGAAAAACAGAAGAGATGTCTCACAGCAGACAGACAGGGTACTCATGATGAGGAGGCTGAGGCTTGCATGCAGAGTGATTAAACAGAAAGGGGAACATCAACAGCGTACCTTGTTACAGATGAGTCCTGTAGCGCTCGAGTCGGAGGCAGACATGATTCTGCTACCAGCGCTCTCTTCCCCCCCATTGCACAGAAAAGGCGGAACCCTCCTCCTCTCAGCCCGTGGTTACAGGGGGGTGGGGGGTGAGAGGAAGAGAGGGAGGCGCGCTCAGCCTAAGTGCTTCACAGCTGACGTTGCTGCGCTGCCTCAACAGCCATTTCCTATACAAAATTGATGCCCTTACTGCAGCACTGGTGTGTACACGCCTGCATACTGGTACAGTGGGTTTCTTCACCTATAAACCAACTTCTACTCCTCTCCTCTCTTCTCCTCTCCTCCCCAGAGTCAGCCTCTACCCCTTCTCCCCCCACCCATACGCCTCAAATCCCATGTTTCCCTCTCCAGCGTCACCACCCTCCCAAGTTTCTCCATACAGTTCTCTTATATCCATTCTGTCTTTAAGAGATCCTAAAAAAGTCATGTACAACCAGTTCCTCAAGCTGGTTATGTTTACCCTCACGCTGCAGTGTATCGTTTTTTTTTTACTGGGCGCAGTTAGAACTTCTATAAATAAGACAGAACAAAGACTGAGTGGTTATGTAAGCCATGCTAAATGATAATAACAATAACCAAGTAAGGAAAAGCTAAGAGACAACTGAGTGTGTAATCGTTGTTCCTGTACTAATTAGTGATGTGCAGTAGAGGTTCTGTTTTCTGAACAGGTGACTGCTTCAACTATAAAATGGCCAAAAGTAATACAAAGGGGCATGAGGAGAAGGAGGGGCTAGGGAGGTGGAATGAGAGGAAAACATGAATGAAGAGATGAAAAGAGAGAGATTAGAGGAAAACAGGAGGGCAGGGCTGTGCCCGCCTGCCTTGCACCATCCTCCTGACAGGAAGGTGATGCATGAGCCTACAGAACAGAAATGCAGTGGTGAGTCAGCAAGCAGCCATCTAGAGTCCATCAGATGTCTTAATAAGCCAGTGAAGAGGTCTCTATTGTAGGAGACAGCCTCATTGTTCCTGGCAAGCCAGGGCTACATGCCTGTTCTCCAGGTTGCCCCAGGCACTGAGGACCCTACTTTGGCATCCATTATGCTGGCAGCATGCACTCTCTTACCCTCATTCAACTTTGGCTGCTTAAGAATTAAGTGCACTCCACCAGAGCTTTTAGCAAAAAATGTCTCAGGGCTATATTTCTGTGAGGCTTTTTAAAATTAAAGGGACGCAAGCACACAAACACAAACACAAAAAACACACACACACACACACACATTGTAGTTAGAGCAACTAGCTCCTTCTGATGCCTCTGGAACAGAAGATAGGGTGACTATTTTCATCATTAGTGCTGTGCAGTAAGCAGCCATTAAGGATCAGCTTTTCAGACAGTGTGAGAGAACTGCAGAGATGGAGAAGGAATGAAGAGAGGAAAAATGACAATATAAGTGCATATGTTTACAGCAAATTACATCAACAATACAAGAAATCAGAAAAAACATGCAACGTGGATCATGTGTTTGGTCTGCTTCGCCAGTGTTCAAGTTATTAACTTGAATTCAAGTGAGAGATACAAAATGGTAAAGACAAAGTGGAAAAGGTGAAAGAGTGTGAAATAAGAGACACAAAAGAAAGAGGAGGAGGGGAGGCAGAACATTAGAACAATAGGATCAGAGATTAACAGCAGAATCTTTTCATTTTTGTTATTTTTTGCCGTTCAGTCGATCTAAATATAGCTTTCCTCTCCTCTCCACTCCCTTCCCCTCTCCCTCTCTCTCCTCCCCTCCTCTTCTCATCTCTCCTCTCCTCTCCCAGTCTCACAGGCTAGTAGTTGGCAGTGGGGAGAGGATAGCAGAGGATTGTCAAAGTTCACTGAGTTTTGATGAATTCCCTCAAGAAAGAGCAAAGCAGATATGAGACTGGCTCAGCTATATTCACTGATGCCAGATAGCCCATCTGAATGTGAACTAAGTGCTTATATGGAGAACAAGAACAGACAGCCGCTGAGGCTTGTCTCTGTTCAGTCTACATCGTGTATTCTGTACTCTGCAGTGATGGCGCTTTTCTTTTTTTCCCCCTTCAAAGTATAATATTACATCCAGTGTTGTTCAATCCTCTTGATAATATGATGCAGGTGTATGATTGAGTATGATGATGAGGTTGTTTGGGCATCTGTCTTCAAAGTTCACGGTTACACAAAGACAAGAACGTGCCTGTCAAAAGTGAATACGGACAATCAGAAATGTCCAATGAAACAGGTTGTTACAAAGTAATTTAAAGCTTAGTATAATTCAACAAACATATTTGGATCAGTGAAACATGGCAATTTTCATCACAGGTATCATTTGAGGTTTTTGGATACAGTGGCAAAATGGTACCTGAATTTTGGCACAGACACCAAAACAATACCCTCTCAAACAATACTTGCTTTGAGGAATATAAACATGTTTTTCTCAATAACAAAATATGTCACAGTTCTCAAATGTTAAATGCTCTCTAAACACGAGAACAAGATCTTGGACTAAATGAAAATGAGGCTAAAATTGGGTTTTATGAGTTTAATGAGTAAATATCTGATTAACGAATGAATGAAGAAGACTCTGACGTTTAATGCCAGTTTTCAACACTGGACAGTTTTTGATACTTTCTGCTTCAGACACATTAGAACCAAAAAGGAGTAAATGTGATATTCCCAGACATTTGTGTATCCAGTGAAGGTTTTTTGCAGAGCACTGCAGAGAGCTTCTGTGCTGTAAAAAACGGAGAATCTCTGCACCAATTTTGATTTCATTTACAGATTTTCACCCACAAATCTGGAGATTTAAGCAAGGAACCGTTACGTCCAACCTTTTGACCAGCAGAGAGGCACCTTTACTATCTGTATAAGCTAGGCAGCATTACAGGCAGAGGTGGATCATTCAGAGCCAGAGAGAAGGTCTCCTGACAGTGCAACCAGAGTAGGGCAGAGTGGATCAATAGTAGAGCCACCCAGATTGATACTCCATCCTGTCCCGAGCAGCTCCACCCTCCTCCTGCTCTAATGTTACCTCAGGATACACCCCCCCCCGTCCTGTAATGAGCCCCTGGCAGACTATGCTGCCTATAAATAAGCACTTCCAAGTCATTTCAACGCACGCTACACAACTGCTCTCTCACCAAAGACATCAAGTCCTCACAGTAACATCAGTCAGAACGGAGGTTCAAGATTAGGGGACATCTTGTATTAGCCAACTGTAAAGAGAAATGCTACTGATGCAATGAGGACAATATAATGATGTGAATCATAGGATGGGTCGACAGTGAAGCTGGCAGTGGAGGAAGAGGAGCAGGGTTAAGTGAGCCCAGCCAGGAATCTCTATCTTTCATCCACACTGTCGACTTGGCCTTGCCGGCTACGCTGTGCATATTAGGTTTTCATCCCTCTAGGGATCCCTCAACCTGACTTCACCAAACTGCTTCAAAGTGCAGAGAGGCTGGAGCTAACCCACATAAAGCTGTGTACCTACAGTGCAGCACAGAATGGCACAGTGCGGCATCCTTCATTAAATCCGATCTGTTTGTTAGTAGCTGACCTGATTTAGGCTCTAGGTTTGAGTTTGAGGCCTAATTTGTGCGTCTTGACTAGTGGGCTGAGATAACTGAGGAAATGTTGGACTTATCAATATGTAATGGCGCCCTACATATCCGCACATTCCAGCTTTTCATCTAAAACAGTGTGATTTGCTACAAGTTTGAGTCTTAAACCTTTCCAGCAACCAAATCAGCTTGGTTAATCAACATGAAAGTAATTTGTGTGATCAGATTGTGGATCAGATGAATAAATTTGAGATGTTTAAAACACAGAATACAGAGGTATCCTAAGACCTGCCTAACATGCAGATGTGATATACAAAAATTAGAGAGCATATTCTGACCTATTTTTCTTGCACGGATATTAAGTTAAAAAATCATAAGGCAGTGTTTCTAAACAGAAACTCGCAGAGAAACTGGAACTGGAATCTTTGGCCCGCTCAACATTGCTGGTTAATCAAATTTAATCAAGGCAATGCACACTGATGTGCCAACACACACACATATGCATGCACACACACACATAAACACACAAAGCACTTCACTCCTCACGGGACAGGCTTTTAGTGCTCTGTCTCATGCAGTATTTAATTGACCCCACACAGGAAGCCTAGCGGTCCCAAATGCACTCCTTCCCCCCACCAACAGAGAAAGCATGAACGCCTGCAAGTGTGCCCACAGCTTCCCACCACTGCTCCTCTGTCACACAACTACCCTAAATGCCATTTTCTGCTTTAATGCTACTCAGACTTTCCACGGAAATGTCAGTGCTGAGGGTAAGGAGTTTGGACATACATCAAATTTGTTCAAAACCCTCGTATGTAGATGCAAATTCTGCCGTGTCCCACTTCGACAGCCACATACATCAACTAAATTTCTAAAACTTTCAGTCAAGATTAGAAGAACAGAATTGAAAGGTTTTCCTGTTTCTACAAAGTCAACCTATATCTTTTCACAACATCTGATCAGGTATTATTCCAAAAGCATGTACAGATCCATTTATACCGCCTATCAATGCAATTTGCCGTGAAGAGATAAGATGCAGAGGAGATAGCGGCGTACTTACTCAGTTGGAGGTGGGAGAGCACACTCCCCGTCTCTCTCGCTTGCTCTCTCTGCTAGTCAGTCATGGTGTGCTCTCTCTCCTGGGTAACACTGAAGTGTACTGTAGCGTGCTTAAAAGCAGTCTATCCCTCTCTCTTTCTCTTCACCCCCCACCCCCCGCTCTCTCAGTACACAGCCCTGTGCTACGTCAGTGAGGCTCTCTCTGCTGTGCATCCGTTCATCCTTCCCACCCACTCTCCTCCTTTCTCTTCATCTCTGCCTCGACTGTCCAATGGGACTCTGTGTTGCAACTGCATGTTAAGTTCATTCAGGACTCTGTCATGACAGAACATCACTGTAGCAAACAAGATAACCATGTGACGTTATGTTGGATGGTATTGTATCTTACATACCCTATTAGGCTCATAAAAACCTCCTCTCAGTGCTATCACAATGTAACAACAAGCCACATCTTGCAAAACAAAATAGCATTGCATTCTCATCTCAGTCACTTCTTGGGATTTTTATGAACAATAAACGGCCAAAAGCATACCCTAGTTTTAAATACCCAAATATTACTGTTGAACATATTCTGCTGTGACAGCCTCAAATCTTCTCTATGCACACCAGGCAAAGTCTTCCACCTGAAACCCAGAACTCCTTATGGATATCATTTTGTGCACTGGACTCTTGAAACTGTTGCCATAGAGCTGAAAGCACACTAAAATATCTAAATAAATGCCTAAAATGCCATTACATGCTGTTGCATACTTCCCTTAATGACAACTACCAGGCACAGCCTAAATCATGAAAAACTGCTCAAGACCAAAAGTAAACAAGAAAGTGGAGACCATGTCTCCACATAAAATCAGCCATCTCTACAGTCCTATCACATTGATTTTTTAGCCACTGTGGATTTCAACATGTCAAAAGCCAGAAGTTTAAAGACAGGAGTCTTGTGGTGGTGAGGGGATATGGGAGCCATGTTAGTTGTCTCTGTTCGACATGTGGAGGCGTCCCCAGTGTGGCTCTCTGCTCACCGAGTGTTTTCTGTAAATGTCATGGCTGGCTGTACTCTGACAGCTGCTCAACTGCTGAGTGTGTGTGTGTGTTATGGATATGCGCAGATGTGCATGTGGGAGGGTTTTTTTTAAAGAACCAACCAAAAATCTCAAGAGCAGAGGGAAGCATCTTCTATACGTGTTAATTCCACGCAGAACCTCTTGCATAAGATATAGTGTGAAATCAACAACATACACCTAAAGATGGGCCAGTCTGACACCATAAAACCATGACGATGGGTGTTGTGAAATTCTCCAGCAAAGTTGAGATTCATAATTCATAGGATGGGTTGCAGGAAACAGTGAGGCAGAGGGGAAAAAAGGAGAGAGAAGGAGGAGGCATCTATTCCAATTCAGTATGAGCAGTAGATGTGAATAAAACATGAATGAATGAAGGTTTGAAAGTTAAACTCCACGGTGCTTTGTGCTGAGCGGGAGAAAGGCAGAAAAAGGAGAGTGAGAGCGGCTTTAGGAGCTGCACCCGAGCATTGAGTACAGATGTCTGTCAGTCTGTCCCATTTGAAGCGCCTCTGTGGGCAGAGCTGCTGCTGGTGCATTATGGATGAGCGGCTATTTTAAGGCACCGGGGATGCTGCGTTTTGATATTTGAGTGGAGGGAGATGACACCTGGCTGCTGCCAAATCCTTTCATGAGGTTTGTACGGTACGTGATGGGTTCAGACATGCAGGTACAGCATGTGTTCCAACACAGACCTGATCCCTGTTTGAAGTACACACACCAGGAGGAGGGATGAGGTAAACAGACTGGTGGGATGCCAGTGAAGTGAGGGAGAGTGTCACCAAGCAGCACGTCACATAGTCACATAATCTTGATGTGGTGACAACATCCATACAGTGTATTATACATAAGGTCTGGTGAGGTTGTTATCTCACTGAGTAGTTTAATCAAACCACTAAACATGAAGTCTGTGGAAACCGTAAATGTAAAACTTAACTGTAATCATTTCTAAAAAACAACTGTCAAACATTACTCAATATTTAATCCCATTTCGCTTGATGATGTGACACATTATCAAATTAAGGAGCGTTTTTGCATTATACAAACAAGTTATATACTTTAACTAAGCTGGTGAACAATTTGTGCATTTTTGAAGTCTTTCACACTTTCCATATAATTGACTATTTGAATTTTTCGTGCAATTTAGTGACCATGAACAACATGTAAAGACTTTGCACACAACTGAAATGTTAATTGAAGGTGTACTGAATATGTATGAAACAAAACAATATTTCATAAGCACCAAACTCTAGTTTTGTTCTATTTAATGCTACTACCTAAAATGTATTATTTATTACTTATTATATTCTAAATGAATCAAAAAAACTGGCACAACGTGTACAACCCATTTCAGCTTGATGTTTAGTAAGTGCCGAACTTGGTTCAACAAGATGCTGGAGAGATTTTAATGCTCCAGCACACAGGATAAATCTGCTGCACCTTCTTTTAGACCTGTTCTGAGAGACTGGGTAGACCTCCTGCAGTTTGTTTCCCAGAGACACACTGATGCAAATAATGCAATCACCTTTCTTCTCTAGGACCTTTTCCTAGTTGGATATGGGTTGCAGCACAGTCAGTGTCATGTGTTTTGACTTTTCAAGCACCTTGAACACAATGCAGGCCCTCTAGGTGGGCGACAAGCTCATAGAGATGCAGATGGATGCCAGTGGTGTCCTGGATCATGGACTATCTCACCAGCATACCACAATCTACCTCCTCCCTCACTGTCTGTCTGTCTATCTGTCTGTCTCTCTACAAAGATGAAAGATTTTAGGAATTTAATGGTCAAGTACTGCATTATCATTAAATCATCAGTTGAAAATTATATTTCTTTGTTCTCTGTTCATCAACTAGTGAAGGCGTATTCAGATAATATTCTGAAGTAAAGTAAATAAGACAATACTGTAAAAATGCTCCATACAAATTAAAAAGCTGTATTCAAAACATTACCCAAGTATAAACGGATAGAGTAGCCAAGTGTACAATCTTAATATCATTATAATTTACTAAGTATTAAAAACAAAAAGCATTCATTTTCCAGAATAACCCTTGTCAGTGTAGTATTGTTATTAGATTTATATTATGATCGGATGCATTTCATTTTAGAAGCTGATTTGTGAACATGTAGGTTTCCAATGAAGAGTGAACACCCCCTTTAGTATATGTTCCAAGTTGGCAGACTTTAAATGTGTATTTTAATTGACTTCCTGACAGAGAGCTTTTCCTTCAAAATATTATTTTTTTCCTGGTGTCATTGTTTTTTGGATGATTGAGGTATAACTGATACCTGCCATGATGACATATCCCAAGCAGACACTAGCAGGATATACGTATATTACAGCAGGAGTACAGTGCAGTATTACTGTTTTAGTACTTTTATGAGTAAAAACATTTGTATCACACTCTGGCTGCATGTGTAAAAAGTGACAAAATGATTGCTATAGCCCAAGTGCAATTACTGCTTAACCTGCAGCAATAACTACTTCTCTGATGATAAGGGGAAAGCATTAACAGATCGACAGGGATAGATGATTTTTCATCTGTTGCTCCAGCTGAATAATTTAATGTTGGTAAAAAATGATTCAAGATTGAATTAACATATAAGATACAACTTACTGTAGTTAGGAGTTTGCCTCAATGTGCTCAATACGGTCCCACAAACAATCACAACAAAACAGTGAAGACATAAGAAAAAAACACATCACTCCCACCCCCAAATAAATCAGGAACATTAAAAAGCCCTCTGCAGCCCATCTGTCTCTAATTTCTGCTGGCAGACAGACAGACAGTGCCAATTCTCCTCTACTTCGAAGTGAGAGATTTCCAGTGAGGTCAGCATGTCTAATTTAATTATCAGTTTCCCACCAAGGACCTGGCTCCACCTTCACCGCTTGTTTATGTACGAGGGCAACATCATAATAATAATAATAGGCAACACGATACATGCAGCTTGATTTAAAAGCCCCTCCGCTTTTACCGCACAGCATCAGTCCAAACCCCATTCAGCCGTCAATTACCTCGACCACCCCCGAAGAGATGCGAAAGAGGAGGAAAAACTGAACATGAAACCAACCTCGTTGAGCAGAAAGACGCTTGAATTGGTCAGGGACATTCGCAGCTAACAGGGATCTCGGTCACCTCAGCCCTCAACTTGGGTGGAAAAACAGCCACAGTTTGTACAGTAAAGCAAAGCATCAACTACAGGCGGAGCACCGTGCCTCGTCCAAACATTTTCACAACCCAGGAGGGAACGGCGCGGCTGCTCCTGCTCACCGCTTCATTTGGACGTGAAGCTCCGGCGACATCTGCACTGTGAAATCTGCAGTTTGTGGATTCACGGCATGATCAATGACTGTACACAAAGCCATACGCACGGACACACGGATGGATAAATTACAGTTGTCTCAATAAATTATGCAAGACCTGCACTTTTCACATAACCCAGTCCCCGGAGGATTTCTGCAGCCTCTTGTCGGGTTTCTGCTTTTCAATTTGAATATGATGATCATCCGTAAGTTTGGCACCAGCCCTCTTGAGTTTGTGTCTGATTTTCTTTCCATCCATATATTTTACACCCAGTTATTTAAAACGTTTTCGCCCCCTTAAGTGCCCAAGAAAAAAATGAATTCTGTGTGTGACATATGAATGCATGCGCACTGAATGTCATAAATCCCTATTTCATTTAGCCTCAAATTCCTATGACTTTATTTGATTGGGACGCTGTTTTAGGGAAGGGCACGTCTTGAGGATGAGCATGGCTGAAGTTGTCCAGGTAGGCGTATTGGCAGGGACGAGATGCGGGTCGTCTCGGTTTTCACTGATCCAGCACTTTGGCCATCCTCACTTCCTGTAAACGCCCTACGTCTACACAGGGCCAATCGACTCAGGTGTCAATGTCAAAAAGACAGGAGAAAGTCACTGTACACACACACACACACACACACACACACACACACACACACACACACACACACACACACACACACAGACTATAGGTTATATACAAGAAGAAAATATATTTAATTTTGCACTAATACACAATTGTAAGGAATCAGTTAGGTTAATACAGAGAAAAAGTGCGTGGCAAAAAAGGCCTAGCCGGAATCTACACGTGTGCCACTACTGTGTAAAGTGTCACTGCTCTTTCAGTTTCCAGTCATACTCATTTGTGCCTCCTATCCACCAGAGAGCGCTGCAGGGCTACAGTTTTATACAGATGCAAAGGCGTGCCACCTTTATCATAAAGTATTGAGACAACATTTTCAGAAAGGCAATTATACCATACAGTCTATGAATTACACTGAATAAACGTACAACAGTAGATCTTATACAATCCTATACAAACAAGAAACCAATGCTTATATAAGACTACTGTAATATACTGTGTTGAATCATCATACTATCCTGCCTGCTTTTGTGCTAAACAAAGTAGCATTTATATTGTTCTTCTTCCCAGTAGCTGTCAGACTGTACAATCAGTGCTGCTCCCAGTAGTCCCGCCACACAACTTGGACAATTTCACAAACTGCACTTTTTAATGCTCACTACTGTGCAATATCCGTATTTCCGTATACTACTAATTTCAGTTCAACTGTGCAATATACTTTTTTTCACTTTAAATCTGTGCATTAACAATATATATTATCACTCAATACAATTGTACATAATGTCACGATTATTTTATTATATGTTTTACCACTATTGTTGTTGTTTTTTTAACTTATTTATTGTTTCTCATTCTTTTTTATTAGTGCTCTTCTATTTTACTATCCATTTTGCTGCTGTAATCATGCACATTTACCCACTGTGGAACTAATAAAGGAATATCTTATCTTATCTTTAGGCTTGATTTAACTGGTGAAACTCAGGAGGGAAACCACAGGTACTACTGTGTTAACCACTGTCTGGCATGGTCATTATGCTCTTCAACTCAACAGCTTCTGAGGTCAGAGGCAGACATTAGAAATACTCATCTCTTCCTGTAAGACTGTCAGAGGACTGACCATGGAGGGCCCTGAGCTTGATTCTTGTTCTTTGCAGACTACAAGGAACAGTATCAACTTTCCCCTTCATTCACTGTTTACACTGTTGTGGCAGTTGGTCTGAAATCCCTAGTGCCTACACTGAGGTGTGCAGTAGGATCAGAATCATAGTGCCTGCCACAGAGGAAAAAGTAAGCCACTCTGTTATTGTCTCTGATGGTTGTCATGTAATGTGTTCTGTATGTTTAAAGTTCAGGACAGTGATAGGGAAAGAACTGCCAAGAACTGTCCAGTTTCAGGTGCAGAACACCTTTGGATCTTGTCAAGTCAGACATATTTCTTTAACAGAGTTTATTAAAAAAATCCCTCTCTCATGCCCCCATGGGGGTAGGTGTGTGTTTTCCTCAAGCTTGGGTCATCTACCAGAGGCCTGGGAGTTTGAGGGTTCTTAGCTGTTCATAGGACTGCGCACTTCTGAACAGAGACCTTAGATGTTGTACCTGGAATCTGCTGGAGCCATTCTCCTAGTTTATGGGTCACAGCTTTCAGTGCTGCGATTACTACTGCCACCACTGTTGCCTTTACTCCCCACATCTTCTCTAGCTTCTCTTTCAGACCTTGATATTTTTTGGAGTTTTTCATGTTCCTTCTTCCTGATGTTGCTATCACTGACTGGCTGACTGTCTATCTTGTCTATCTATCACCACTGCCCTTTTCCATTCTTTGTTGATCAACACAATGTCCGGTTGGTTAGCCATCACCAGTTTGTCAGTCTGGATCTGAAAGTCTCACAGGATCTGAGCTTGGTCATCGTCAACCACCTTAGGAGGTGTCTTCCATTCTGACCGTAGGAATTCCAGCCCATACTCAGTGCAGATGTTCCTGTACACTATGCCAGCCACTTTGATATGGCGTTCCATGTATGCTGTTATGTGCTGAACTGTCTCAGGAGCATCTTTGCACAACCTGCACCTGGGGGTGCCTAGACCTAGACCGCCACCTCTATTGATCTTGTGGTAAGTCCCTGTTCTTGTGCTGCCATGATTAGTGCTTCTGTGCTGTCTGTGAGCAGCTCTCATACCATGCACAGATACAGTGGAGATACTATGCAGTGCTGTCACAACCACAAGCAGTTTCCAGTATAGTTCCCCTCCCATCCAAGCCCACGCAAAAACCATGTCCACTAGACTGGAAATCATTATGACACATGCTTACAGCTGATTAAACTGCTGCAACAACACTGAACTGGCAACTAAAGCACCCAGTTATTATTTTATTTAAAGACCACAGATGAACATGCTACTGATCAAAACAAGAGCACCTACTATTTATTTTAGTAGTACAATGAATACATCAAACATTCATCCAAAAAAACCCCCACTATAACCAGTTCTCTAAAAACCTAGCGTGTTAAATTATTTGTGAAAAGATACTCACTGTGTGGGACACATTCAGTCAAAAAAATACAACAGTCTAGCTTTTTTTTAGATACATTTGGCCAAAGGCAAAAGTGTGCCGTGAAACATTTTGCTTCTCCAAGTTACTTTCAGTCACAACACTGCTGTCAGATTAATTTGATTTCATTTGAATTACACAATGGTTTATTGTGATTGGATCCAACATATTTGAATAGGCTTAGACATTATCACTATGACAGTGATACCTGGCTTAGACATTACCACTTTATTACTGTAACAGCAGAAAGTGGGGGTCTAATAGTGAGAAATGTCTAATAGTGTGAAACACCAACACCCAGTAGAAAGGAAACTTACCTCTCTTAACTCTCTCATAGAATAAACAGTGCTTTTATGATGGCTGAACGTATATGACATTAATGACACATTTATATTGATCATATCTCTACGGTGGCCGAGACCCGCCATAGCTGCAAATAAAAGTAACGCTGCAAACAAAAACAAAAGCTGCTGCAAATAAAAAGAAACGCTGCTGCATATAAAAGAAACACTGCAAATAAAAAGACACACCGCAGCAAACAAAAAAACGCTGCAAATAAAAAGAAACGCCGCTTCAAATAAAAGAAACACCGCAGCAAACAAAAAAAAAACACCGCAGCATATAATATATATAAAAAAAAACGATGCAAATAAAAAAAAGCCACAACGGAAGTGGATTACCGGGGACTGTTTTTGCCGAAACACCGGAAGAAGAAACAACAACAACCACAACAGGACTACGAATTGGAAAACGAACTTGTTGTATTGTTAGCTTCGGCTAACACGGGGAGACCACTAACGAGAGTGGAAACAACTCACGGCTACATAGTTCCGGTGTCGTGCCAAAAAGTGATCGTCTGCCAGAATCTGATTTGCGGCCGCGGGAGCGCGCACAGCAGCCCGTTGAGCGGTAGCGCTATAAAACGTCTGATTTTCTTTGGATTAAACGGTCATAATATGCATATACACACAATTATCACACATTATCACAACTGTGGCCAAAAGAAGTGTAGTTTGTAGCGAAATAAGACATGGCAATTACGTGATAGACATGTCTCTACAGTGTGTTTGATTTATGGGTGTGTTTTCAAGAAATTATCACTTTTGCAATGATCCTTGTGACTCTGCATTGTTTTTTATCTGATCTGGGCCCTACGTAGTATTTGCTTCCCATGTTTGGATGTGTTTTGTATATCTAATATTATTGTTGATGCCTACTATTAAAATAACAAACAGTTTTCACCTGCCAAAAATTGATTGGAGGCCAAATGCAGTTACTGAATGGTGATTTCTGCCTAAAAATGACTTGATCTCATTGAAGAGCTTCATAATATAAACTCTAGAGCTCACAGGATAGTTTGGAACTCTTTTAAAGGACCATTTCAACACAAAATGGGCCTTTTCACCTGCCAAAATTTGATTGGAGGTCAAATACAGTTACTGAATGGTGATTTCTGCCTAAAAATGACTTGATCTCATTGAAGAGCTTCATAATATAAACTCTAGAGCTCACAGGATAGTTTGGAACTCTTTTAAAGGACCATTTCAACACAAAATGGGCCTTTTCACCTGCCAAAATTTGATTGGAGGTCAAATACAGTTACTGAATGGTGATTTCTGCCTAAAAATGACTTGATCTCATTGAAGAGCTTCATGATATAAACTCTAGAGCTCACAGGATAGTTTGGAACTCTTTTAAAGGACCATTACTACACAAAATGGGCTTTTTCACCTGCCAAAAATTGATTGGAGGCCAAATGCAGTTACTGAATGGTGATTTCTGCCTAAAAATGACTTGATCTCATTGAAGAGCTTCATAATATAAACTCTAGAGCTCACAGGATAGTTTGGAACTCTTTTAAAGGACCATTTCAACACAAAATGGGCCTTTTCACCTGCCAAAATTTGATTGGAGGTCAAATACAGTTACTGAATGGTGATTTCTGCCAAAAAATGACTTGATCTCATTGAAGAGCTTCATGATATAAACTCTAGAGCTCACAGGATAGTTTGGAACTCTTTTAAAGGACCATTACTACACAAAATGGGCTTTTTCACCTGCCAAAAATGGATTGGAGGCCAAATGCAGTTACTGAATGGTGATTTCTGCCTAAATATGACTTGATCTCATTCATGAGCTTCATAATATAAACTCCAGAGCTCACAGGACAGTTTGGAACTCTTTTAAAGGACCATTTTAACACAAAATGGGCTTTTTCACCTGCCAAAAATTGATTATTGCCATTAATTTGATAATGAAAAGTGTTTTCTTGCTTTAAATGACTTCCTATTATTCAACAGAGCAATATTTAGTTCATTATAGATTAACCTTTACTCTGTACCCTCTGGAAATGGTGTAAAGGGCCAATGCTACGCAGAAAATGCAGTTTTTTACTTGCCAAAAATTGATTCCGGCTCCAAATTTGATACTGAAAATGGTTTTCTGCCACGATATGTCTACATGTAACTCTTCAGAGTTATATTTACCTGATTATACCTTAACCAGTACTTTACTGTTGAATGTCTTCAATAAAACAATGTAGAAACAGCGTCTTAAAATAAGTAAGCCACACCATACATGTCATCACAAAATATTATTATTATTTACATACATACATACATACATACTTACATACATGAACTATGAACTATTAACTGTCATAAAATGTCTTAACAGCACGCTAACAAATATATACAAAAATACTACTATATACATTAGATAAACAAAATGCAACTATATACAATTGGGGTTACCAGCCAGTAGCTACCCTTGCTACTGGCATGCTGCACAAATAAATGTCTTTTTTCCTCTGTCTGGCTTCTTTGTACACGTCCTATGATACCACCGTGGGCACATGTCACAGCCAATCTGAAATTATTAGACATTTATAATATTAAACACTAAAGTGTATTTTGTTTTGTGTATTCATTTTTTTATGAAATTAGAAATAATGTTTGGATTAAAAAAAAAAAGCTTAAGAAGGACAAGGAAAACATAAGCAGTTACCCAATTGGTGTCCCCATCCAGCTCCCCACAGATATGACACAGGTTTGACAAGTCATCTGCCAAAACAAGGAATAAAGATAATTTTCTTAACTATGAGCAATGTTTGTCAGAGCAAATGAGCCTAATATATGCTCATTTTAAAATGTAAGAAAAAAGAAAAACCTGTATTCTCAAGAAGAGAGACTGCAATGCACTCTCTTATATTGAAAACACCTGTAGTGGAGTTGTCAAACTCCAAGGGCAGTCCACCCAAGATGCACTCAGCAAACTGTGAATAAAAGATGCAAGAATGGATTCATCATGGGAAGGAACAGTAATCTTAAAATAAACATTTGAATGTCATTGAACTATACAATGCCCAACACCAACACTAGCTTTAATCTTTGTGTAATTTTAATTAATTAAAGCAACCCAGTGCATGTAAAATTGGAATGCCAGAACATTCTTAACTATTTTACATTCTTTCTTCCTCTGTATATCAAATAACCCTACTTTTGAGTAATACTCTTAGCTGTACTGACAAAAACGAGCATTGCACCTGTTCCGTGCAATTTTTTAATGAATTTAGTTGTAATGCCTTTGCATCCATGCATGGTTATTAAACATGCTTTTGTGTAACGTCAAACATTTAAGGCAAAGTTCAGAGTTTAGATCATCTAATCAATGATGGAGTTAATGTGACTGACATTAGCTTCAACTTATACATGTTACAACTTTCAGACGTCTCTAGTAAATGTTTCTAGATTGACTACATCAAATCATCAATAGACAGTGTGCACATTATCAATTAAACTTGCTATTTTGATGACCCAAGAGCTTTTGCTGCTTGTGATTAAACATTACTTTCATTCAAATTCTTATAGTATGCTTAATCATACTGTAATACAAACCTTCAATGCATAGGCCCCACAGGACGTTGCATAATTTTGAATTGGGTGGGGCATGGTCTCACATGCCCATCTTGAGGGATTTAGCCCCCTGTGTCTCATGAATGATCTATGAATGATCTAAAAATTGGTGCAACGTTACTTGAACAGTCTTTTAATAAAATGAACATTTTAAATGTCCATTGCATCAATGTCATTAAAATTTTGATAACAGCAAAATATGCAAAGTTTCTTACAGTTTCAAACCACATTTTTATTGGAATAAAGCATGAAAATGGAGAATGATGAAGTAATTACAGACATAACTTTGACTTGTAAGTACAGAAAGCGTTGTAAAAGGCTAAATCTTTTACAAATGTTTACTACAGCACTGGGAAACAATATTAGTATAACTGTTAACTTGTTTTTTTCCTTATTTGCTTTAAAACTGAGATTCACATTGAGAAATGAAAAAAATCAGGGTTTTAATAAAGTAAGACTTTTGAAAAAGGAAATCGTGAAATAACAGTCTAGGAAAGTTCTATATTTTTAAAGTCATGTGGCAGACATTCAACAGTAAAGTACTGGTTAAGGTATAATCAGGTAAATATAACTCTGAAGAGTTACATGTAGACATATCGTGGCAGAAAACCATTTTCAGTATCAAATTTGGAGCCGGAATCAATTTTTGGCAAGTAAAAAACTGCATTTTCTGCGTAGCATTGGCCCTTTACACCATTTCCAGAGGGTACAGAGTAAAGGTTAATCTATAATGAGCTAAATATTGCTCTGTTGAATAATAGGAAGTCATTTAAAGCAAGAAAACACTTTTCATTATCAAATTAATGGCAATAATCAATTTTTGGCAGGTGAAAAAGCCCATTTTGTGTTAAAATGGTCCTTTAAAAGAGTTCCAAACTGTCCTGTGAGCTCTGGAGTTTATATTATGAAGCTCATGAATGAGATCAAGTCATATTTAGGCAGAAATCACCATTCAGTAACTGCATTTGGCCTCCAATCCATTTTTGGCAGGTGAAAAAGCCCATTTTGTGTTAAAATGGTCCTTTAAAAGAGTTCCAAACTGTCCTGTGAGCTCTGGAGTTTATATTATGAAGCTCATGAATGAGATCAAGTCATATTTAGGCAGAAATCACCATTCAGTAACTGCATTTGGCCTCCAATCCATTTTTGGCAGGTGAAAAAGCCCATTTTGTGTAGTAATGGTCCTTTAAAAGAGTTCCAAACTATCCTGTGAGCTCTAGAGTTTATATCATGAAGCTCTTCAATGAGATCAAGTCATTTTTTGGCAGAAATCACCATTCAGTAACTGTATTTGACCTCCAATCAAATTTTGGCAGGTGAAAAGGCCCATTTTGTGTTGAAATGGTCCTTTAAAAGAGTTCCAAACTATCCTGTGAGCTCTAGAGTTTATATTATGAAGCTCTTCAATGAGATCAAGTCATTTTTAGGCAGAAATCACCATTCAGTAACTGCATTTGGCCTCCAATCAATTTTTGGCAGGTGAAAAAGCCCATTTTGTGTTGAAATGGTCCTTTAAAAGAGTTCCAAACTATCCTGTGAGCTCTAGAGTTTATATTATGAAGCTCTTCAATGAGATCAAGTCATTTTTAGGCAGACATCACCATTCAGTAACTGCATTTGGCCTCCAATCAATTTTTGGCAGGTGAAAACTGTTTGTTATTTTAACAGTAGGCATCAACAATAATATTAGATATACAAAACACATCCAAACATGGGAAGCAAATACTACGTAGGGCCCAGATCAGATAAAAAAACAATGCAGAGTCACAAGGATCATTGCAAAAGTGATAATTTCTTGAAAACACACCCATAAATCAAACACACTGTAGAGACATGTCTATCACGTAATTGCCATGTCTTATTTCGCTACAAACTACACTTCTTTTGGCCACAGTTGTGATAATGTGTGATAATTGTGTGTATATGCATATTATGACCGTTTAATCCAAAGAAAATCAGACGTTTTATAGCGCTACCGCTCAACGGGCTGCTGTGCGCGCTCCCGCGGCCGCAAATCAGATTCTGGCAGACGATCACTTTTTGGCACGACACCGGCAGCTTATTACTGTCGTTGTTGTTGTTGCTTGTACGTGTAGGTCAGGAAAAGACGTAAAAGGGACCGTATATGGTTTGTTATTTGTGTTATTACGTTACGTGTTGGACTAAATACATGGACATATTGAGGAAAGTATTTCACGAAGAATGGATACTTGGCGAGCTGTACAGACAGTCCTGAGTCATAAGATGATCGTTGTGGATAAAGGGAAGACTTTGAAGGTATGTAGAGATTATAGCTGTTTTTACTTTAGCTGAGTGGCTAGCCGAGCCAATCGCAAATACTATTACGGCTGTGAGCAACCAATATAATTCGTGAGTGGTCTTGAATGAATCAGGGCAACCTATGCTTTCTAACAATGTACGGCATGAATAAATATGTTTAAGGGTTGGTGTTTAAAACATTCAGAAGGACTTGTGGCTACCTCCCAACCTCCGACCCGTCCCGTAGGCGGAACAGCGTGTTTTAAGTGTCTGCAGCCGAAGCTAACAATACACCGGCATTCTCCAGTTCAACTTCAAACCTGGGGCTACATCGCCTGACCAAATAACACATTAAAAAGTACATGTAGCGACATTAAACACTACCATTTTCACTTACTTTCTAGTTCGTTTTCCAATTCGTAGTCCTGTTGTTGTTGTTTCTTCTTCCAGTGTTTCGGCAAAAACAGTCCCCGGTAATCCACTTCCGTCGTGGATTTTTTTATTTGCATCGTTTTTTTTTATTATATGCTGCGGTTTTGTTTTTTTTTTGTTTGCTGCGGTGTTTCTTTTATTTGCAGCGGCGTTTGTTTTTATTTGCAGCGTTTCTTTTATATGCAGCAACGTTTGTTTTTATTTGCAGCAGCGTTTGTTTTTGTTTGCAGCGTTACTTTTATTTGCAGCTGTGGCGGGTCTCGGCCACCGTATATCTCTCATACACAACCATGCAGCCCACAACTTTTCCCAGTGCTTTTGGTTTTGTTTATACAAAACAATTAATTAAGCAGAAAGTGAAACTGATACACTGAGCCACTTACATGAACTGATGATATTGCAACTTAGGCTGTATACATAATTTACATAGAGTGTGAAATGTTTCTGTGTGAAAAATGGAATATCATTAAAACATAATTGTGAAAATGTTGACATTTTAATATGTTTAACTTGCTCCATGCTTTGGTGATCAGTTCAACATGCAGTGTCAGCATGCTGTGCTGTGTCGTGTTTTGTCGCTTTTGTAAGCTGAAGCCAATGTGTCTGCGTATCGCTCTGAGTTGTGCCAAAATTGTTTGCACATAGACATATTAGTGACATAAGTGAGTTACATAACAAACTGGCCACGAGTTGTGAAGTCCGGAAACTTTTCCTCATTATTGAGCGCTGAAGGTCGCCACGGGAGTGCAGTTTTGGACGAGACATCCACGCTATGAAGACGCTAGCAAGCTAGTCTCAGTGGTGGCTTCCTTCGAAGGTCTTTGCACGTGGACCAAAGAAGACACGTTATGGCTGGCATCATTGGACAAATGGACCCCTTTGATGACTCCGGGGACCAGTGGACAACGTACATTGAACGATTTGAATATATCCTGGCTAATGAAAAAAAGAAGAAAGAAAGAAAGTGCATGCTGCTTATGGCGCTTTTCCACTACACAGTTCCAGCACGACTCGACTCGGCTCGACTTGACTTTTTTTGCGTTTCCACTAGGGATAGTACCTGGTACCTGGTACTTTTTTAGTAACTGCTCTGCTGAGGTTCCAAGCGAGCCGAGCCGATACTAAATGTGACGTCAACAGACTGCCGGCCACTGATTGGTCAGAAGAGTTGTCGCTGGAAGAGTCATGACCCGTCCCACACAAGAATCAAACCTGGCATTTTTAAATACCGGCAACAGTGTTTAAGCCATACAGCTCAATTTTCTTGCTTTGTGTGTGACAAAAGCCACTTACAGCAGAAAATACACTACCGCCTCCATGTCCTGCATTGTTTATGTGTTTGTGTCGCGTATAAAACAAAGTCCCGGCAGTTTCGTGGAGCCGTGCTATGACGACCCCACCCACATTGAGTAGGTACCTTTTTTTGTAATGGAAAAGGTCGTTCTTGGAACCGCGTCGAGTCGAGTCGAGCCGAGTAGTGCTGGAACTGTATAGTGGAAAAGCGCCATTAGTGTGATGGGGCCGAAAACATACGGATTACTGCACAGTCTGACAGCTCCTACAAAGCCTAGTGATGTGGATGATAAACATATTGTGGATGAACTACAGGCACATTTTGCCCCAAAACCCCTTGTGATAGTGGGGAGATACCGTTTCCACAAACGTGACCAAGAGGACGATGAGTCTGTGGTGCAGTATGTGGCAGTATTGAAGGGACTTTCTGAACATTGTGAATTTGGCGCGCATTTGGAGGACGCTGTGTCGGCAGAAACTGTGGCCGACTGAACTGGAAGACCCTGTATGCAGTACAGCCAGGTAGGTGGGAGTGTATGGAAGAGACACTCCCACTGTTTTGTCTGATGAGCTTAGCACATTGAGAGGATTTAAAGCTAAAGTGACCCTCAAATCTGACTTCATGCCCAAGTTTTGCCCACCACTTAATGTGCCCTAGGCTCTTCCACCTAAAGTGGAGGTAAAACTGACATGCCTCACTGAGCTCAGCGTCATCTCACCAGTGGAGCATAGTGACTGGGCCACACCTGTGGTTCCTGTCAGCAAGAAAGATGCCACAGTGAGACTTTGTGGTGACTTCAAGGTCACAATCAACCCAGCTCTCTGTGTGGACAGATATCCTCTTGCACATACTGAGGACCTTTTCGCTTCCCTAGCTGGAGGCCAACACTTCAGTAAGCTGGACTTGTCAAAGAGGAGTCAAGGCAGCTACTGACACTCACTACTATCACTACACAGAAAGGACTTTTCTGCTACAACCGGGCCAGTGAGTGGCAAAAAGGGAGTCCACACATGAAATAATGAATTGAAATTAATTTATTAGTAAATAATTTTAATTTGAAAGTAAATAATGGTTAAATCATTTATGTAGAAATTAGGTCAAACTAAACAGATATAAGGTAAACTATAGATAAAAATAAACCAAAAGTACCTATGTATGAAATTTAATTTCATGTAGTGTATGGATGAGTGGAGTATGTTGTGTGAAGTGTTGAATGCAGGAGGAAATAATACTTAGTTCCACATGGCAGGTGGAAGCAAGTCTCAGTCTGGAGGCAGCAAGAGAGAGAACAAATGGTTAGACAGCCCTTAAATCCCTGGTTCCCCATACACCCACAGGTGAGGTAAACTGGCTAACTATAGACTGTAGTAGTAGTAGTAGTGTGCGCTGAATGTATTTATACCTCTAAAGCAGCAGGGGTGGGTTTATGCCAATCACTGCTGCGTTACATAATGCAGCAGTGATTTTCAGACCCGCCCACTAAATCCTGAACACAGAAATCTTGAAAAACAGTTTGTGAGGCCTAGCTCCACAATTCAAATCTAAATGGTTGAAATGCTTTTCACACCTTTTATTAGAAATACATTTATGACTTTAATGTGTTTAGAAGAAAATGTCTGAATTCACTTTACGCAGTCTCTAAGCACATCCATTCTGCACCATACCATGACGGACTGGCCGAACGGTTCATGCAGACTTTCAAACATGCCTTGAAAGCTTCCAGAGGCAGTGCATCTGTGCAGCAGCGGCTGAACACATTCCTCTTAACATACCGAAACACCCCTCACGCCACAACCAAAGAATAACCAGCCATGTTGTTCCTGAAACACAAGCTGCGCACTCGGCTTGATCTCCTAAAGCCCAGTGTGGCTGGAGCAGTGCACTAGTCTAACATTACAAATCAGAATGAGCGCAAAATATCCTGTGAAAGGTTACTGTGCTAATGTTACTTTATTGCTTTCATGCTAACGTTACTTGTGTGAGGGGAGTTTATGTGATCTTAAACTGTGCGGCTGGTTAATGTTTTGGGACACATTTAGTTCATTTATCACTACCAGTAGAGCTAACTTTATGTAGTCTGTGTTAGTGTTATCACTGCCAGAAATTAAGAATATAGCTAGCCAGAGCTGACAGATGCCTAGGAAAGGTGGTGTGGTCAAAAAAAGTTTTGAAAATGCAAGAATTAATGTTGTATTCAAAGACACTGGTTTACTGTAAGTTACTGTTTTTTCTATATACTGAACATTGTCCGTATGTAAGCTATCATGACATTGTGGCTATGTAGTTTCTGCCCCCATCTTTGACTGTAAATGGGAAACTGCCTATGTTTCCCATAGCCTTGCTTTGGAATAATTTCTGGGCTTGCTTGAGCTTAAGAACAGAAGAGACTGCTTGTCAGTGAACAATGACAATTTTCTCTGTGTGTTTTTTATTCAGTTCTGCTGCCATGTTCACTGCAATCTTTGACAGTACAAAACTAATAATCTAAATGTGGCCTGTGGAACTGATTAACAAATTACAACGGAAAGAGAAGGCTGAAACAATAAAAGAATGTTTCAAGGCAAAAACATGAACTTGAGATTAAGTAAAAAATGTGTTAAAGTTTTTGTAAACTCTGCTCCAATCATAGATAGCAACTGTCAAAGTGGTCATTTCACATATTTCTGTGAGATCAGGTTGATTTTTCTTTGTGTTGAAATGGTGTACATAGGGCTGTACAAAAAAGGATATGTGTAAAACAGTTTAGAGTGGTGCTTTTTTGATGTCTCAGGAAAAAAATATTGACAGCGATGGAAATTTGTTGAAATGCTGAGTGGTCTTCTGAGAAGCATTGTATCTGCTGGATCATACTTTTATACTTCAGTGGCTCCAGCCGTAAAAATAAGATGTGTCCTTGCCGGAGATCAGTGTATACGGTCAGGCTGTCTCCAGGGTGGGAGATTAAGGTGAATCATTATCTTGTTATTGGGTTGGTTGTTTGTGTCTCTGTACAAAGCATGGGGATTATATGTGAATGATAAGCATTCTATATTTCATTCGAGTGTACACTCTGCTTCCAAGCCCAAAATGAATGCTTTCTTGTAAGATGATGGAGACTTGACCCGAGAGTTTCATTTCTTCCACATCAAACTTGCGACACAAACAGGATTTCAATACAGGTGGAGGCAGAAAAAGGATTTAATGTGTGCTTCCCCCATGAAACTGAGCAATACATCTAGATAGATAGTTATTGATAGCGTGAATTAATGAGCAGTAAAGTAGATTTTAATGACATTGACTTTTTAATTGGAGCTTAGGATAAACCCTGATTTTACTCTACAGCGTTGATTGATCCAAAAATAACAGACAAAAGAAGTGAGGGAGCTACACCCGCATTCGATCTGTTGCACCTGTTACATGTTTATTTTTGACTAACGGCTGAAACACATTGGGCATGGACACAACACGCAGGCAGAGCAGAGCAGGATTTTTTAACCTACCAAACCAATTCTGTCTTTGTATGTGGTTGTTTAATTGCCAGCCACGGTTTCCGAAATTTCAAATAGGATACTTTGGAACAAAGCATTTTCCACTTAAATTATTACAAAAATAAGACCTGTCCACCATGGTCATCATCTGGTGAAGATGATACTTTCTGCTTCACACTGGGCAATTGGTACTGTGCCCAAGCACATTCGTTTGACTAGTGTGATTGCTCTGTACCCGTGCCCAGGTCAGCTTGAAGAGGTGTACCCGGGCAGTGTGTGATCACTAACGTTGACATCAGTGATACGACTGTCCCATTAAATTGCTGTGTTACATAAATGATAAGGCTCTAGCTACTGAACACACACCAAGAAGGCCTAAACATACTGAAAATATGTATTAATTCAACAGGACAATTTCATGAGAAATAATATCTTAATATTTTCTTCTGATGCTCAGTTAATAAGAGGTTAAAACAGCCATGCAGGTAATTTTGTTTTTATTTGCTCAGTTTAAAAAAAAAAAAAAAAAATCTAATATTTCTGTTGCCAACCAGATTCAGTGGATATTACTGTAAAACTTCTCATCAGTTCAGGCAGCAGAGATGTTCAAGTTTTTACCGTTAAACAAAATCTTTTAACATCAAGCAGACTAGTGGAGTAGGGGAAGGAGTAGATGTAGTTTCAAGGATTTTAATGAGATGATTTGTGGAAAAATCATACTAAACAAATTATTTAGTATTTAGTATTTACATCTTGAAACGTGTCTGGAGGGGGACCTTAACTTCTATATTTAATGCTCTGTGGGTTATCAACTAGTGGTGTGCACAAGAAAATTGGTGGAAATGAATAAGAGGATGTTTGCATACCATGCATCAAAATAAATATCTATTAAACCTATCTATTAACCCATTATAGCATAAGTTGCTGCTGCAATGCATTCCCCTCCAGCAGAGGACACAAACAAACAGAGCTCAGTCAGTACTTTTTATTTGCCAAACCAACCGCCACTGCAGAGACAAAGGAGAGCTTGATTAGTCAGATCACCCATGATGAACTAAGTCAACTCACCTACTGTGCCAGCTCTGCCCAGCACATATAAAGGCAGGTCCAACAAGCTCAGATTATCCAGGTCATCCGAAGTGGATAAAGACAAAGGTAAGAGACTAGTCATCAAGTTTCAAATCATGCAATGGGTTTTTAAGTCTGTGTAAACCTGCAGATGTTTCTCAACTATGATGACTGAAAGAAGTACATAACTTCTGTGAGACTTTAATATTGACTTCTTTAAATTTCAGATGGAGAAACTCTTGCTTGTAACAGTGCTTTTTGCATCTTGTTATGCAACACAAGGTAAGCATGTCAACTCTGGTTCAGTCAAAACAGAACAAATGGTGGCATTTAATTTGAATAGAGCTAGAGGATTCTGATTTTAGGTGTCTCCTGACTTTAGAGTTTTGATGTTTTGCTTTTCCTCCTTTGCAGATCTTTCAGGCAAGCTGTTTGTCTTCCCTAGACTTGGTGGAAGTGACTATGTGAAACTAGCTACAACTAAAACCACGCTCAACTCTGCGACTGTCTGTTTCAGGTAACTGTGGATCAGAAAGTTTCTCATCTTTGTTTAAAACAATGCATCTTCTCACAGCTGGTCTATTTGTTTAGATTCATCACAGATATCACACAGGGCTACAGCCTCTTCTCTTTGGCTACTCCTGTGCACAAAAATGCCTTTCTTCTGTTTAAGCCCAGAGAAGATGTCATCAGGGTGCATGTTAATGACTTGAGCACAGACTTCCTGTCCTTGCCGTCTCCCCCAAACACCTGGCACAGCATGTGCACTACCTGGAACTCTGACGATGGACTTTCTCAGTTGATGGTGAACGGCAACTTGACAATCAAGAGATTCGTAGCGTCTAAGAAGCCGATCACTGGAGTACCCATCATCATCCTGGGCCAAGACCAGGACTCCTATGGTGGGGGTTTTGATGCAAAACAGTCTTTCATTGGGATGATTTCTAAGGTCCACATGTGGGATTATGTCCTCTCTCCCACTGAGCTCAGAGCCTATGAGAAGGGTGAAAACTTCTCACCAGGGAATATGCTCAACTGGCGAGCCCTGGACTTCCAGCCATCAGGGCTGGCTTCTGTGCATGAAGATCCTGAACATGTTGTAAGATGTACTTAAATACTCTGCTTTGAATAAAGTACATTAAAAAAGTCTTATGATTTCCATGAAAAGTTTATTTTTTTAAAATTACACTAAACTAAAAAAACTAAAACTTAAATGTTTAATCTTTAAAATCAGATATGAAAACTTCACAAAACTGAAACATGGCAGGAGCAACAGGCAGCATATATGACAAATGGTTTATAATGCAGTGGACATCAAATGTTAAGTCTTGTTGCAGTGTTTTGAATCAACTGTGCACATGAAAACAATTTATATTAATGAGCTACACTAATTTATCAGCTAGGAGGCAAACTAGCTAAAAGTTGAGTGTTTCCCTTTTATGCAACTTATACAATAAAACTACTTTAATTTATTTTGTTACACTGATTCATGAACTTCAATAGACATGAAGTTTTTTTTTTTTTTTAACTTAGTATCTGCCCTGACTATCAGCTGGAGATGAGTCCCCACAATGTCTGTAAACACATTATTGTCCCCACAACATAAGTAATATCTGCTACACACAGAGGGGGAACATAAAGTGGACTGAATCGCCTTTTGTGGTTAGATTTATTCCATGCTGCGCTGGCTTTGAAGTAGTTAAAGCTGGCAAATGTGCAGATAAAATAATAGCAACACAATCGGCAACTGTTGCTGTAGGTAGCAATCAACAGATTGCACCTGCAGGAATAAATTTAGGCAAATTAAGCAGTGAGGTCCCTCTGCGGTGTGCAGATTATAAAACTACACCCACAAGATTCTTTTTATGTTGTTTTTCATCAAACATCTTAGTTTCTCTGTAGAGAAATGGTTTGCTGTAAAGATTTGCTCTATAGAGAGAAAGGACAAGAAAAGGTTGATCGGTGGCGCTGACTGCTGGACAAACTGACAATAACAGTTCGTGTATGGGCAAAAATACATATATTATTTCTTCCAGATTTTTTAATGTGACAGTACTCATTTTGTCACAAATACAGGTATTTTAATTTTTTTTTCTGATTTAACTAAGAGTCTCTTGACATAGATTATTAATTTTCATAACAAAAATGACAGCACAGAGCAGCTAACACATAAAAATGATTTACAACATTCACATATAGCATATAATACAATAATGTTGAACCTGAGACGTTTGAAGGGGAAAGCTTGACTACTGTTAAGTCCTCATAAGACATGTTTTGAGTGTGGTGTTGGAATCACTGGTATGAGGACAATGTTTCAAAATAAAGATTGTCTCGTAAATCATTCTCAATATTCCCAGGGTGCAAAGTATGAAAATGCAGGTTTGTTTCAAGTTCAGAGCAGACGCTGGGGACACTGAAGATCCTCTGTCTTGATTATCTGGTCTGATAGCTCTTTGAAACAGCAGAAAGCATTTAAAGGTAGACAGGAAGTGTACCAATAATGTCATGTCAATCCATTAGAAAAAAGCATATTAATCATAGATATATTTATTTTTTGCTATATAGTAGTAATTTTATAATTATTTTATTTGGCTATAAATATTGTGCTTGTAGGTTTATTATTAAATTATCTATTTCACAGTTCTACTTTATATTTATAGGCCTATTGTTATGTATAATGTAACAATTCTCTGTTACCTAATGTACCAGGTGGGATCTTCAAGGGTGTGTAGTAGGATGAAAAGTCAACAGATTCCTCTATGTCAACACACCTTACCGGTTTACAGCTCGTACTTAAATCACGTGATTGGCTCCTTCCTGGCTGGCTGGACATTAAACACTAAACGTGTTTTGTTTTAGGCTACTAAAAATGTCTCATAATTGTAACACATCATAAAAAACAATGTAGAGTTGTTTCAGTTTGACTGCTTGGAAGGACATTTGCAGTTATTATAAATCCACTAGATGGTGCTATAACGTTGCATAAGTGTGGTGGGTAACAGCAATGCGTGAGTTTCTGACACAAAAAGGGGGAAAAGGCTATGTTATATTTTGGGTGACGCTGTTACTTTATAAAGTGGCTAATTGTGTGTGTGTGGGGGGGGGGGGGGGGGTGTAAATCACACGCACGCAGAGACGCACACACATAGGGGGACTCATGTGTTCACGAATGGGAATGCAGCTCATGTGTGTCTGTGTGCGTGTGTGTGTGAGAGAGAGAGAGAGAGAGAGAAACACACACACACACACACACACACAGAATGGGGGGGGGGGGGGGGGGGGGGGGGTCCGGGGAGGTCGAGGCGGTGGGAATGTACTGTGGCTCCGGCTGGGGAAGAGCGAAGGCTGTCCGGCTGATTTCGCAGTGTCTCTTCGCTTCCCTGTTAACCTTCCAGACGGACAGACCCGCATCGGCTGCGTGAGGACTGAAGACTAAAAACTGGAGCTCCACTGCGGTGTCACAGTTACTCCTGTAACGAGGATATCCGATGGTGAGTACATTGCCTCTGTTAAGCTTTCTTTCTTTTCTTTTCCCGCGGCTGTGTTGGGCAACTGCTCTGCTGCACAGTGTTAATTTGTTGCAGGTCGACTAAACCGAAATGCAGTAAGAGGATACAGCAGGGAAAAATGCCAACAGCTGACTTGTACTCCAGTGTTTTCACTGTGGTGATTGCGGCGCCGTTGAGGAGCCTGAACTGTTCTGCAGGACTGCACTCACTCTTAGTCCTCACATTCATTTCCACTTTGTTTAAACGTGACATTTGACGTGAAGCCACGATTGAGAGCTGTGGTATAGTTTGCATGTTGGCCCACATTATTGCCACCAATATCTGCTCTTCAACTGACCTGTTTGGAGTCTAAACATAATGACGTTTATATTGAGCTAGACAGGCCCATGTAGACCCTGATATTTCTGTACATTAGTTCTATAAGATGGGCTGCACATCTCTGCGTTATCAGGGGGATCCGCTGCCAAGGCTGGAGCCACAGCAAGTTGCCCGACGGAATGTTTTACTCCTGGTAAGTTGGTAAAGGCGGTGATGTGTGTCGAGCTGCACTTTCCTCTGCAGCCTGCAGACTCCCGGCTGACTTCAGGCCATCCAGTCGCACAGTCTCTCTATGTGTAGTGTGGTTAAAGAGGCTACATTTGAACATGGAGAGCTGTCGACTTCGCCTGTAGGCAGCTTGGAGCGTCCTGTTATGTAATGCGCTTCGGCCGACCGCCCGCAACCAAACAGCCTGGGCCTACACGTGTGATTGCTAAACATGTTTGTTTGTTTGTTTTTTAATTTGATATCAGGCCTATGTTAGCATTGATGACAAGGGTGGCTTCTGCACAGTGTCATGGGAAACATAACAAAATAAGCATTGCTTTTTATTCCATTGCTAGAATGTTATGAAAAGCATCACCGTTCTCTTCATTTGTGATGCACGCAGGACGGCTGACTCAAATTGCCCCATATGCTGTACAGACATTCATATTCCGAGGCAGTTGCACGCATGTAGATATTGTATATTACATAAGAGCCGCGTGCCGCTGCGTGACCTGTCGTAAAATGTATCAAAGGTGAGTCGAGGACTGAGGTTATTCCTGCTGGAAGCTTGGAAGCTTGGAAGCTTGCAACAGAAGGTGAACTGGCCGCATACTTGCATTATCCCACACTGGGTCATTTGCTCAATCGATGCTCTCATTATGAGATATTCTGATTACACTACTAATGTGTAATAATTGGGTTTGGCTATTACTAGTCAATTATCAGAGATAATTTAATTGAAATATAGCTATTGAGGAATGTTATATTCAATAAAATTATGTGTTTTTGACACAACCCATGCTTTCTATTTTAGTTCAATAAAATAAAAGATGTATGTGCTTGAGCAACTCATATTGCAAGCTGCTCTCCATTGTAAACTTGGCCATGTGTCCTGTTCATGTGTGCCCTTACCACTGTTTGTCTCAGTCAGTCTAGCAGAGATTTGCTTATTAAATTTAGAGGTTAGCAGTGTCCTTGACATGTGCTGCCAGAAGCCAGCCATAGTGAGTCATCAAAGCTAATGGGGGAAGCATGGACAATTTAATCTGGACTGGAGAGCTCTTGATCTTGGATGGTGCCCACTCAGTAGGCCTTTGTTGTCAAATAGAGCACACCCATCCCTGCCCTCTTAAGATGTTTGGGGCAGATTGCAGTGATGGAGTGTAGCAAAGTGCTATCCACCAAGAAGAGTTGTCATTCTCCTCCAGCAGCCCTTGTGATAAATGTTTAAAAATCCAGCAATCAGCAGACCTTTGTTGAAACAGGACTCTCTTCAACTTGGCTTAGTGAAAAAAAATGACCAGCAGCACCTTCTGCATGATTTTGTTGTCACAATCCTGTGTTTTGCAAACAAAACAGCGAATCATCTCCATGGAAATGCTGTCTCGGGCTGCTGGGGGAAGGTGATGAGGGAGAGTGGAACGGACAAGCCATTTACTAGATATTATTCCCTGTCTCTACTATTGATTGTCAAACTCTATGCCAGAGTACATACACATAAAGACAGGCACACACAATGCATTAATGCACACTGTAGCCCCATTAACAGATGCAGTACAACAAATGTGTGTTTTCTTTCATAATGTATCCATAATGATCTTTGTCCTCAGGCAATAGTTCTTCTGGCAATCTCAACAACATCATGTGTATTGTTTGTGTGTTTATCCAATAAAACAGGTGGTCTACAGAGGCACAAGGTGGTGTATAGGGCTGACACACTGACTGTTTCTACAAAGGAGGGCAGCTCAGACACAGACACACCTGTGATACCTCTGGCCAGTCTGAGCTCATGGTGTGTAATCGCTGGGATAAATTAGTGGCCTGGCCAAAGAGCGCAGTGTTGCTACATGCAGTAAAGGCCACACAGGTGAGAGTATCCTCAAATCATACACCACCATGTCTTAAATTGACATTTAGCATGTTCAGATGAAATGCCTGAGCTTCATCACTGTTTCATGTGTTCTGTTTGTTTAGAATGTCGTGGCCCAGAGGCCTCTTTGTAGGCAGAGTGGACGAGCGAAAGACAGCATGGGGAGAACGCAATGGCAAAAAGAGGAAAGACAGCTCGTCACTGTGCAACCCACGCTACATGAGCTGCCTAAGGGACCCTGAGGACCTTGAGCCCCCTAATGCGGCCCCTCAGCATTACCACTGTGGAGCAGGTACCAGTGGGGGTAGCTTTGGCTTGCGCTGTGGCTGGCAGGAGGACCATTACGGGAAAAGGATGGGTGGTGGAGGGGATCTGGCTCTAAAGGCTGTGAACCTGGGCTTTGAAGATGGTGAACTGAAGGGCAGGAAAGAGGAAGAATTAGGGGAATTAGCTGAGGGCAGCTGCAAGACGATGACAGCAGCGGACTGCTGGATGCGGATTGTGTGGGTTTTCCAATCTAAGAAATTTCAGTCAGCCAAGCTTGAGCGCCTGTACCAACGCTACTTCTTCAGACTCAACCAGAGCTCTCTGACCATGCTGATGGGGGTGCTGGTCGTGGTGTGTGGGGTTATGCTGGCCTTCCACTGCATCCACACAACACCTGATGTGGCCTACGTCTCCGTACTCTCTGTGGCTATGGCTCTTTTCTTGGCCATGATGGTGGTGTGCAACCGCAATGGCTTCCACCAGGACTACATGTGGATTGTGAGCTACCTAGTGATCGGGGTGCTGATTGTAGTGCAGGTTTTTGGGGTGCTGATGGTGCATCCCCGCAGTGCCTCGGAGGGAATCTGGTGGACGGTCTTCTTCATCTACATTATCTACACGCTGCTACCAGTCAGAATGAGAGCTGCTGTGCTCAGTGGAGCTGTGCTGTCCACCATACACGTAGTCACCGCATGGCAACTCAACCTAGAAGACAAGTTCATTTTCAAACAGGTGAGTAACAGCAGGAATAATGAATCAGGGCTGAGGGATGTTTGCTCTTATCTACTTATTTGTCTTAGGGTTTTGCAATGTGGATATTCTTCTGTCACAGTATAGTTTTATATTGCAATATCAACAAATATCTATATATTTCTGGACTTTTGGGTAAGAAAGTGTACATGGATAACACAGAGATGACTATTTTCGTGCATTACATACCTGACCAGTCAAGGTACTTCATCACATTGATGTAGAAACACTGTAAATCGAATTTTGCCATAAAGCATTGAAAGGAATGGATCCCTCAGAATAAACAGTATAGCAAAACGTTTTAAATGTAGAACAATAATTAGGTGGAAGACACCTTTTACTAACACCTTTAACACTCTTTTAGTAGTCATCAATTTCACACCATGGAACTAGAGGGTTTCTTCTTGTTTTAAAGTTCAATTCTTGATTTGTCTTTTAGTATCCCAGCTGACACATTTCTCAAACTCATGCTTGTCAGAACCAACTATTATCATCCTACAACTGAGCACAATGTTGTTACTGTATTCACAAGCAGAAACGCCCTACTTTCTCCTCTCATCAATATAGGACAAACATTGTACAGACTCCTCAATCCCTTTTCCATGTCAAAGGTGCTGTACTAAAAGTAGATGGTGCCGTAGATCTCAGCAGCTTTTCAAATGAGATTTTTAATGAGCCTATGTTTTGTGCTGTAGGGCAGCTATTGGCAACTCTGTTGGGGTTTGTGGAAGGTCATCTGGGTTGAATGAGCCCGTTTAGCTGCATTGTGGAGGAATATCATGATAATGTAGCATGGTGCCATTCAGGCTGCAATTCCCTAAAACAAGGAGGCTATTGTAGTAAAATGAAACAGGGTGGGGTGGGATACTCAGATTGTGCAATGAATTTGATGGAAAACAAGATGATTGCTTCTTCGTTTTAGGGGATGTGGAAAAACAATATAAACATAATTAGATATTTATAATGGTTTCAGCTCCCAACACATTGTAAATATATTTCTTCATTACTTTTGTCTAATTATTCCTTAATTTGTACATGCTGTCACCTCAACATTCATTTTCTCATAATGTACAATGTGTTTATGTTAATGACATGTACACTCAGCTTGTATTAGTTTGTACTTAGAGATACAATATCTGTACTTACACAACAGAAGTAATGAACAACTTTCAAAACAATTAATCTGTTGATTACTTTTGTGGTAAATTAGATTTGTCAAACATGTCAGAAAATAGTGACAAAGCACATCACAATTTCCCAGAGCCTGAGATTTTCAAATTGCTTTTTTTCCCCGACAAACATTCCAAAACACCAAGCTGTTAAATTTACAATGATACTAAACACTGAAAAAGAGAAAACCCTGGCTGGAAACAGCAGATGTTTGGCATTTTTCCTTGTCGAGTATTTTTTTAATATAAAACTTTATTTTGCGCCTTTTGATTTAAGAATTTGAACAAGAGACACATAAAATCACACAACCTAAAAAAAATCTATATAAGCCAAACAAGGATAATCTCTGGCAGTTACAAAATTATATTAAACAACAATTAATGATAAGTGTAATAACAATAATGATAATGAATGAAGATCAAGTGTCATGGAAGATTAATTATAGTAATAATGACAATGATAATGATAATACAAACAAACAAATGATAATAATAACAATAATATTAATTTTTCTCCAGAATGTTGGTTTTTAGGTTATAAGTTTAAGAGGCAGGTGGCAGAATGGGGGGTGATCCCAGCAGCACCAAGAGAGAAGTAGGAAATAAATGGTTAATAATCTCAGCTAATTATAAAATTAATTCTCCGTTGATCTTGTACCAACTAATCTGTTTCAGCAAGCCTTTAAAATGTTGTTTTCCAACTACTTATGGTCAGTCCTTTTTACCCTCACAAGAATAAAAGAATCAGGTCATGAACTTGGTAATAATATAAAAATATATGGTTATATTAATAACTCCAGACACACATATGGACTGAACTGTAGTCTATGTTTAGGCATGTTATTGGTTTTCTCTACCAACCATTGCTATTAAGCAACCAGATGAATGTGGAGCCACTCTGAGTAAGGCGATATTGACATAACTCTACTGGTCCATTGAGCTTATGTATTATGTGTCCATGCCCCAGACTAGACAGGGTGACTACAGGCACATTGGTCTGTTGCCTCTATATACTTTAGCCCTGGTTGGTTACATTGGTCTTCTGATGGACCGCTGCCCTGCCTAAGGGCCTAGACCCCCCCCCAACACGATACGTTCCAGTTCCCTGAGCAATCAATGATGGGACATGGGCCTTGCACTGTTCTGCTACAGGGTTGTGTTCTCCCTCTTGGGCTCATGAGCTTTTAATAGAGATGGAGGAAATGACATCAGCTTTGCTCGGGATTGTTTATTCTGAGTTATCAAACTTTTCAAACACATCTGTACATAACTATCTTTAAACAGAGAGAAAATTCTGGGTGATTTTCTTTATTCTTCAAGAAAACAACACAGTGTGTCACAGTCAGTCAGTTTCAGCAGGTGTCTCTCAGTCTGGCATCAAGCTTCTTGCAGTTTTCTGAACACAGAAAGACTCCATTCAGTCTGGCACGCCCTCTATATCATGCACATAAGCTCACACAAACTTTTTGGCTCTTGGCGTCACTTGGCCAGACTCCCTTATCTGGGAAAGATGGTTTCTTCTTCTGGGACCTCATCATCCTCCAGTTTTCTCTGTGTCCCAGCCTTGTTTTTCCCTTATTTGTATTTTCCCTGTGGAGATGTTCATGCAGGATCAGAGCTGAGAAGATGTGAGACCGATGACGGCAAGAACAAAAGGAGTCTTTGTGAAGGACCTCCACGATGAAGCAGGAGGGGAGGGGAGGGAGGGGGGTGTGGAGGTTATGGCGGTGACAAGGGGGTGACCATGACTGGAGAGTGTGAAATAATGTGAGGCTGACGCACCCGACTGTAAAAGGACTGCCAGTCTCTTCTCTCTCTTTTTTTCTCCCTCCACTTTTTTTCACTCTCTTTTTCTCTGAGTCATAATTCCATTTTCACAATATCCCCCTCAGATGGAGTGACCTTTTATTTCACAGCTAAGATTGAGCTCACGCAACTCATGGGGATTGTTTCCATAGATCTTTCTGCTCTGAAGGGCCTCCTCAGACAGCCATACAGAAATGAAGGTGTAACTGCTTTCAGGAAGAGCCAAGTTACATCACTGCTGTTCACTTGAAGTGTCTTCAATGTGCTACAAGCTCAGGGTTCAGTGGGACCTCATTCAATCTTACATATGGTTTCTGCTGTCTAGATTTCAGTGATGACAATGTGAAAGTTATCTCTTACATTGTTATCTGATGAGGCTTAAAATACATTTGCTTGGGAGATTGCCATTGAAAGTATGTTGATCAAGAGATGGTGGTGCTGTCCTTCTCAGAGAAAATCACTACTCACTGGTCATTGGCTTATCATTGGTTCAGACTGGAAAAACATGGCAACTATTCTTAAAACACACAAGTCTTACAAAATGCCTTGTGAATACAACCAGTACAAGTGTAACAGTTAAAATGCTGAGTTGGTTAATAAGTAACCCTATGAACATTGAAGTTTGTTTTATGACAGTACAAGTATAACATAAAGATAATATACTGCACATTCAGTCACAATACAGGATACAAGTATAGCTGAGCTTGTGAAAAATGATGTATTATGGCTCCTTTGGCTCCAGAGGGAGCGTTCAAAGTTTAAAACAAAAATTGGATATCATGTTATTTTAAATTGATTTTGTGACATGGGGTGTGAAAGAGGATGGCATTTACTATGCAGGGAGGGTCAAATGAAAGACACTGTCCAGTTGCATTATGGAAAATTTCAGATCCAGTCTTATAATTTGTCCTCCAAAAAATATTCGAAGGCTATGAAATATATATAATATATTCTTGTATCATCTTTTCCTTTGCTATGTTAAATTCTAATATCTTATAATGATGATATAATAATGTGATGTTATAATAAACAATGTTGCCTATCAGTAAAAATATATATTTAAAATGACATAAAAGTTTTTGGTCAAAACTAAAAGAATCATTCAATGAATAAACCGTTGTTTTGTTAATGATCATTTTAAAATTCATTCTTCACCCGTCAGCATAAGTAGAAGGCTTTTACTCTAACCTTAAAACAAAAAATACTTATTTAGAGCAGTGGTCTGCACAATACTGCACATAAACATTAAAATCTTCTTCTTAATCGGCTAACATTAAAACAATGTTATTAACAAAAGTGCAGGGTGAGTAAACTGTTTTTTAAATTATTATATAACTTTCTGTCATTTGAGCAATTTCAAGTATTTGTAAAATGAGCATGGATGTTATGTTGTGTTAGGTTGCTCTGGCCACAAAAGAGTCAGTTCATTGTTCACTCATCTTCACTTTTGCTCACTGGGATTTAGCACGCTTCACATTTTTAACTGCATCTGGTTTAAAAAGACTGCCACAGACCGCTCTGACAGCTGATTTTGTCGAAGCAGTTTTACTTCCAAGTCATGACAGCTGGCTGATGACCAGCAGCATTTTGATTGGAAGAAACTGCCAATATCCTGTTATTCTTTGATAATGTGAATGTTTTTCTGAGATTTCTGCTTGTTAGAAACACTGAATGTTCCAATGTCGCATCTTCACTCCACACAGGGCCAGTGGCACAGAGCATTTTGTCACTTCATGTGGTATTGTTTGTTGCCTTTGGTTTTTAGCACACAGCAATTCTGATGGACTATCTTTTACCACCTAGTGTATTCTCATTATGTTGACTGGGAGATGGAGTACACAATCAAGTCTGATTTTAGAAATGTACCCACATACTTTAAAGCTGAAACAGTCCTCAGTGGAAAATGCCTCCTTGGATTGGGCGACATTGGACCAGTCACCTGTTATGATTTCACCTCATGGCGCCACGCACTCAGACTGTGGCTGGAAGTCAAACACGTACGAGCCAGTGCTCACACGCACACACACACACTGAAACAAACATGCATCACATGGTCCAAAACAGATTCATTTGGCGCTCAGAGTGCTTCCCTGTGAGAGACCACCTGTCCCTTGTGATTTTGTTTTGTCACTCTCTCTTGTGGTTAAATGAGACAAGAAGTAACTTTTAGATGATGGGCATTCGGTGCCATGCAGAGACTTTTTGCTTTGATATACAGTATGTATTTCTATAACTTGAGTATGAACAGCTGTGCTCCCATACGCCTATATGTCTTAAGGGGGATTATGTGACTTACGGTACCATTGTTTAGTTCTACGAATTTATAAGCAGCCGGCAAGCAAGTTGTCATACATGGATTAACAAGGAACCAAACACAAGTGTTTTTTGTGTGCAGCAGGATAAATTTGGATAACCAAATCCCAAATGGAGTCCTCTAAAGAGGAGCTATTGACTGGTAGGTCAGGAAGAGAGCACAGTCTCAAAAGTACATATAGTCTGTGTTTTTGTTATTGTGTGCTGTTCCGGCATTAGAGGAAAAACCTGTTTCTTTGGCAGATTGTTGTGGGGTCAACGAATGCAGGAGTAGTGGAAACATACTGATCCCTCAGCATAACACTGGTGAAAAAGATACCAATCAATGAAATGTCACAGGCATGACAGAGGCGTGTACAATGCATTTAGGGCAGAACATAGGTGTTACTTAACAAAAACCTGACAACAGCCACACAGACTACCTCAAACTTTACGCAATTATTTATGATGTTTGCCTTCTATATACCCTTTGCTCTCTGTGATACTGAAAGATTGTGTTTTTGTTAACTGAATCAGAGTTTACATTGCTTAATATTGCTTTAGGGCTGGTATTAAGTTTTTATACTATACACAGTACTGTAACTGAGTTTTGGTATCAATACAACTTTTTAATGCTTTTTTGAGGAATAAAAACAAAACTTTTATTGCATCTGTGTAGCATCAGCAGTAATAAAGAATGTTACCTTTATGCAATGCAGCCTTAAACTTTGATCAATGTATATGTGATAAAATAATAAATAACCAGACTTAGACCTTGGTCAGGCATTTGATGCCAACTTATAATACTTGACACGCCTTTTCAGTCAGTATAGTAAGTACTGAAATTTGATACTCAGTCCTACTTTTATTGAGTGAATCTGTCCAGTACACACGTTAGGTACACTCACAAACACGGGCCAAGTGGAGTGTGTGATTTTCGTCTGTCTGCGTGGATCAGAGCAGCTCACTTGCCTGCTATCAAATGGTGAGAACCTGCCACCAGGTACTGTTGGGGCCGAACAATGTACTGGCTTAAATAATAGAACCCCCCTTTACTTCCAACCCCACCTCCTTTCAGAGAGGGAGAGAGCTTGTGACTCATCCACTTATTGTATTACAACCAGAGGCAGTGATACAAACCCGGATAGCTTCCACCACCATGGGTGGGAGCAATTAGGATTAGTGATAAGCGAAATATTGCTCTTAAAATACAGCCAACGATAAGGGAAATAATAGCCGAGCTAATAATAGCGTGTGTGAATCGGGGATGAGGAAGCGCTGGCTTCTAATAACAGCTCATGGTTTACTAACAACTTTGCTCTCTACAAAAGTAAATACAGGGATTTAAGGCTGAACTGCCATGGAAGACAGCCAACAGATATATATTAGGAATCCATTAGCGGTGTTAAATGTTGATCTGTGTGGCATGCACACCCTCAGGCTTTTAAGGGCAGTTTGACTGTGGATCCTGTTGAGTGTAGTACATCCAGTCCTTAGTGCTGGTGACAGGAAGGTGAATGGCTTTCTGTCAAAGGTCACCATCACACTGGCCAACTGTCTTGTTATCCTGCTATCCCAGTAACAATGACAGTGTTAATACAGCACCCACATATGTCAGGCCAGTGTGAGAAAGCACTACTTCAGCAAAACGAAACAAACAGGGAACACCTTTCTGTTGTTGAAATGCCCACACCACTGTACACAACCCACGTCTTTATTGTCAAAGACAGTCTTCAACCTGCTCCGTCTGTTCAACATTCACTTGATCAGCTGACTAAATGGAAAGAGAAATTATTTTCTCTACCCAGTGTAGATAGTTTATATGGTTAACTGTAATGTTTAAAGCACATAACCTTAGTATCTCACTGCATGTCATTTTCACATTCTCAATGAATGATGTCAACACAATAACAAGGTCCCTGGTCCCATGATGTAAATTCACACACTCAGGGTTAACCTACACTGCGCATTGTGTAAAGCTCAAAAAGCACTCATCATTTTGTGGTGTAATTTATTATGCCTCCTCCCTTCACATTAAAAATAAAAAAGAAAGACAGCACTGTTTTTGTTTTTTTTGGGGGGGGGGGGGGGGGCGTCGGAGGTTTGGAAGATATATTATGTTGTAAAGAGGAACTTCTATAGCTTCTACATTTGTCATTCAATATGTCAAATTTCCAAGACTGTTTTGTCACACACACATATATATATGTATATACAGTACCATTCAAAAGTTTGGACACACTTTCTCATTCAAGTGAATGGGAAGGTGTTTCCAAACCTTTGACTGGTACTGTATATACATATATATATATATATATATATATATATATATATATACATACGTACATACATACATACATGTACGTATGTGTGTTTGTGTGTGTGTGTGTGTGTGAGTGTGTATATATTTACCATAGCAGTTCAACCGCTCATCTTGTCTACTTAACTATATGTTGGAACTCGGGTTAGCACTTTTATCCCTGTGAAGGACTGCTGATATCTGAGGCTTCACAAACATGTCACATGTGACGTTTCCTGAAGTCGGCCCAGAAGGCGGATGTGTTATATGCATGAGTTCAGTATCAGCTCATCCTCGACTGAGCAAATCATGTAAGACTGAGCCAGAACATTAGCTGATGCAGTTACCAAACTGCTCTCGTGTTTCTGCTGTTTAAACTATAACCTGTTGTTCTTGTCCCGATATTGATCTGTATGCTTTGTAGTAAAAGTCAATATTGTGTATGGTTGAGAAGATAGAACAGGAAAGGACAGTGGTTGAAACTGTGAGCAGAGGTACTTAGTATTGAATGCTTATATAACTGAACCGTGAAACTAAACTCTTGTATGTTTTTATAGGAGCTCTGGCATCTGGCCTCACTGGATGTAGTTTAATGCTGCCTCACTTAATTCTCCTACTCACTATTAAAAGACATTCTGGCTAGAAGTAAAAACAAATCTTTTATAGTGCAAAAAATGTTAGTCTGCAGTTACAGGATTTGAGTTTAGTTACATTAGATAGTAAGGAGCACTGTCCAATTTGGGAATGTCCCTTTAAGTTCATGTTACATTGGTCTCTGTCAAAGTGAAATGGTGGCCTTGGGTTCACATTGTGCTTAAAAGGAGATGGAGGCAATAGCAGCAGAATTAGGAATTCCTGGAAGTTTAGCTCACAGTCACGCAGCTCAAGGCCTGGACTCCCTCGCACAGCTTGAATCTGTAAGAGGGGCCAGCAGAGGAGTGAATGGGGCTGGTTGGTTGGTTGGTAAGGCTAATTAACCAGATCTAGTGTTCTTATAGCCGATGTGCTGTAATTGCAGCTGTGCCTGTGAGGGTGTGAGTGGGCAGGAAGTGGAGGGTTAGTGAGGACACAGCTGGGAAGAGAGTTGTTTCCAGCCCTGCCCACTCCTCCCCCCTCCGTCTGTCCAGCCAAACACTGACCCCGAACCACTGAGTAGTCATGACCACTGACAGACCGACATGGTGTACTCATCATTACATTATTGTATATTAAGCTCAGGTAATACAAAGGTGCAGGAAATACTGCTTGTTTTTATTATGTATTTCACCAGTAATAAAGTAATTTTACCTGTAAAGTAATAATTCAAATGAAATCTAGAGGACCACAAACATGGAAACATCGATAAATAAAATAAAGCAGAAAAAATGAATCAATTATTAAGATTCTGATTCAGATTCATTTTATTCTTTGTCCCAAAAGGGCACTTAGTTTACATCAGGAATACAGAAAAAACAACACAGACCACACAACAGATTAAACACAACGCAATTATTAATTTACCGATTAATTGATAAGTACATTTACTGGTAGTTAATCTGAAACTAATCTCGTATCATGAGCAAAAATGCAAACTATTCTCTGACATCTCTTAAAGATGTGGATTTGCTAGTTTTTTTGTGTGTATCTTATGAAAGAATATTGAATATATTTGAACCGTTTACAATATGAGTTATTTAAAGATGTGACTTTGGGCTCTGGGAAACAGTTTTTTTTAACTATTTTCCCTCATTTCTGACATTTTCTATACCATATAATTCATTGTCATCAGAATTATTATTTCCTGGTCTAAAGTAAAAACTGAATGGACTTAAACTGAAGCAGCTGCACACTAATTTTATGCAAGATTATTCTGTGACTGTGACAGGAAATGTTGGTAGAGGGAAGAGGGACAATGATAAATGTCTTAGAACAGATCTAAACCCTGGATACTATATGATGCAATTCATCCAAGTGAGTGACAAGAAACTAATAAGATGGTGAAGTCCTCCTACTTTTTTTTTTTTTTTTTTGCAACAGTCTCATTCAAGGCTCTCCAGTGACTCCAACAACATAGACTTATGACTTAAACTGTGTCCAGTTTTACCGGAAGTTGTTTTTCTCAGGCCAGTAAGTCCTTTGTTGCTTACATGCTTCTGTTTATATAATGATCATATTGTCACAACATCTTATTGGAACTACTAAACTTAAGCTAGCCATGAATAAATTGAAGACTGAGATATTGAAGTTGAAAGATAAATGAGGTTCATAATCTTTAGATTTGGAGAAAAATGTGTTGGTCAAATTAGAAAAATTGAGTGGGCAGTTTCAGTTGGTGGTTACAGTTTATTTTACTTAGTGATTCCAGGATGTTGGGACATTGTTTATGCACAAGTATTAATTCGGGATCTGTTTTTCTGACAGATGTGCAGCCTGGTTCCAGCTCTATTTAGCTCTGTGGAATTTGCTTCACCGTTTCACAAAGATTACTTCGTGGCCTTACTGGTCGCCTGAGACCAATTTTGGTTTGGCCCAAGCCATGACGAAAACAGAGGTCTGTTTCCAGATGGCAGGGACCCAAGATGGCAAAGACAGACACCCCCACCCCTCTGCAACATTTATCTTTATAAGGAATGGCTTCTTTCTTATGTCAGTAATTACACATTATAGTAACCCCAAGTAGATCTGAACTAGTGGAACAAAGTCTCATAGTATTATCTATTTTTACCACTCTGGAACCGCATGTTATAGTTTCAGTCTATGATCAGCACTCTGTGGCTTTGACGTTCATTTCTGTAAGACATTTTAAAAGCTCCAGATGCCTATCAAAGGTCATTCACTGGAGAGTAGCCCCCTTGTCAACAGCAGCGTCCCCAGAGTCTGTGAATTGACTTATGGGATGTAGCACTCTGGCCTTTTAAACTCTGGCTTTAGTAGAGCTCAGGGTTGGTGGGATAGCTGAACTTATCTTTTATTTCAGCCCTTTTCAAATACTTCTGGGTAAATCCAAACATTGATTACCTGGACAATGGCTGCCTGTATTCAGCAAGTGACAGCCTGTCATATCTGTGGTTATCAGCTCTTTGTTTACCTGCTCTCACTGTATTATCACAGGAGTTAATATTAGTTATAATATTTGCAACTTTAGCTCTGTTCACAGGTGAGGCTTTAACAAGTGCCTTTGTTGAACATGCTTAAGAATAAACTTAACACAGTTAATACAGTAAATGTCATGAAAACATCACAACTTCTTGATGAATACAACTAATCAGTTGTTGCAAAAGTTTAGTCTGTGAATGAATGGTTGACGACCTTGCTGTGAAAACTGCATCCGTGCACATGTACATTCCAGGGTGCTTGTGCATGAGGAAATTGTCCAGTAGGATATTATTAAAGACAGAATGGATTTGCAGTGTATTTGCCTAGCAAAAATCTTTTCCATCCCCTTCCTTCATTGGTTCTTTAAAATGTTATCCGCCTGCCTTACTTTATAAAGCACCTTGCCGGGTGCCGCACCTTATAAGCCAATGTTTGGACTCCTTTTAACTTCACCGCCAAGAGGTCCTCGCTTAAGTAAATGTGGAGCCAGACTCGCCTTTGAGAGCCAAAACTCTGCAGGAAGAATGGTCAGGAGGCATCAATGGAAGATACTTGTAGTCTAACTCAGTCGTTAGGAAGTGAGTGGCACTGGCTAACGAAGAGAAGCTTCTTCTGCTCCCTTTTCTTCAGTGAAGGGGGAGTGTCAGAGTGGCCATGGGTCTGTGCTGGATTTGCAGGCCTGGATGATATAAGTGCAGCAACAGACACAAGCTTCAGGATCAAAGAGCTGCCCGTCCAAAAGGAGTCACACACATCAACAGCTTCACACACAAGATTTATTCAAAGGCCGCTGTGGATGCTTCTGCCTCTAATCTCCAGGCTGTGTGGTGACTAAGCACATAAGTTGGCATTAACACAAGCTGTGTTCATCATGTTTCCCTACACTCTAGTTTCACTTATTAAGAGTTATCAGGCTATTATATTGAGCTATCATTCAAGATGTAGTCGATCAATTGTTGCTCAGTTTAAGTAACGCTGAACCTCAATGGAGTGATATTTTGGGGCTTTTTAGAGGTTACAACAGATGCTGTACTTGCATTTGCAAATAAATGTTTATTGAATGCATTATTGTGTATTTTCCCATTCAACAAAAATACACAAAATCCCAAAATGTGGGACCTCCTATGCTGCTTTTAAGCTTAGTCTATTCTTGTTGCCAAACTATCAAAATCAATTTGATAGAATTGTCTTTGCTTGGATCGAAATCTGAGTGAGTTCACATGGGAAGCTGAATTGGTCGAATGTAAGTTGAGTGAATTGCTGCAGTCCTGGGAACTGCTGGTGGCCCTGTATCTCAGACGGGCCACTAACTCAGTTATCTGCCTTCAGGGCCGTCTGTTTGGAATTAATGTGATCACGTTATATTAGAGTGTCACATCTACATTGGTGGTCTATAACATTATGACCAGGAAGCCAGCGATTTGTGAACACACAGGCTAATCGCTAATTGATCAACGGTGCAGCACAAATTCAACATTGCGCTTAGATCAAATTGCTCAGCCAGTCATTAAAAGAACACAACTGGGTGTTCTTTGTAAGTTGTTACACCTGATCCTCTGATGATGTGGTGTTTCACGCATCTCCACAGCTTCGATCTGAATCTTTGAAAGTTGTCTGACATTTGGCATCAAGCATTCCTTGTCATCTGGCATCAAGGAATTCAGGAAAAAATGCTTCTTGTTCTTTCCTGAAAACCTGTTTGAGCGAACCTGACTAATGTTGTTGCTCTCCGCCTGTATCAGCTGCATCAGTGATTGGTATTCACCCTGGTACATCAGAGGCACGTTTGCTTCTGCATCTGCGAGTCATCAGTGTGTTTGGCTTACCATGGCGCTCCTCATCGAGTTTGGCCATTTATTTTCAGGTGGAATAGGAAGGTACCAGCGACTCTGTCTCAGAACAAACAGAGTGCAATTTGCCTGCCGCTGTCTGGTTGTAATGGTGTTCTGTTTCAAGCACAGGTTGTCAGATTTTCTTTGTCTTGTTGTGACGACAAATGGTGAGTTCTTGTGTATACAGTGTAAACCTCATCTCAGGACTGTGGTAGAAAAAAAAGCCTGCCATCACACTACAAGTTAGAAGCTGTGTGTGTGTGTGTTTTCCTTCTGTCTTTGGGAGTTTTGATCAACAGCCTGCATTCCTTTTTTGTCACCCATGTGTGGATAGGTTAGCTGGTCAATGTTCCCCTTAATTAGATTTGTATTCACATTTGAAAGGACAAACACACTTGGAAACATGCAGTGTATGCATGTAAATAGATAATCATCCTCTATCTCCAGTTATGTATCTCTCTTTGACTGTCTGTCGCATAGACACAAACACAAACACACACACAAACACACTGGTTTTGCAACATACCGGCCGTGACTCAGAAATGCTGGTACTGGTGATGAGATCTTTCAAGTGATCCAGTTTAGTCATGATGTTGTAACTAAAACTGATTGAAATTCAGTGTTTATGTGCATGTTGTGCATGCATGTCTTTTTCTCATTACTGATGATATCATCTTCAGAGGAAACACTCTGTGCTCTGGTCATGGGTCAAGTGACTTTCCCAGGCTGGAGTGTGTTTCTGAGCATGGAGAAGACGTGTGTGTGTTTGTGCGTGGATGTGTGTGTTTCAGAGTGCAGGGGAAGTCCAGAGCCCAAGGCTCCATTTCTGATGTTCGGTCTTGGCTGTGGACTAGTGAGAAGAGAAATCACTAACAGACTTACACACTGGCTTACCACACGTAACCAAAAAAACACGAGCGCACACAGAAAGCAGCTGCACCAGTGCAGAGGAATGCTTTTAAGGTTGACGACCCCACAAAGCTAACTGTACACTGTATCTAAAACTTCATTTACTCAAGCCACAGATAATGCTGTTATATGGTTTGTGCCTCAGTATTCTCAGTGCCTCATTGTTCAACCAACATACCTCACTGCACTGGGTACAAGAATTACTAAGTTACATTATTGGCTGCATCTGTCACACAAAACAAGAAAAGCTGTTTTTTGGGATCATAACATCTCCTTTTTTTGTATCTCCTTAAAGTGTTTTTCTCACAATCTGGATGAATCTGCCATCTTTCTTCATTTTAATGGCTTCCATACATGCTATAAAGACAAGTCAAAACTTTCAACTCAAGTAGAGAGAAAACTGGAGTCACACAGTCTTCACGTGTCCCCAGTCATGCATCACATTGAACCCTCTGGGCTTCCTATCTGCCATTCCAAGTGCGACGTGAGGAGAATGTCCCCTTGCAGAGCGACCACGAGTCCGCGCTCATCATCTCTAACCAGATCACATCTAATGGCCCCTCAGACGTTTGAGGAATTTTTCTCCATGCAGTAAATCCTATGACATAGAGTGTTATCCATTTGGTTTATTGACCTCACCCAGGCCAGGCAGAGTTCACTGTATTCTTGTGATGTGGCACGTGCACTCTTGTTGGGATTCTCATATTTATATTTATGTTTTACTTATCATCTTCTCTATCATGTTTGTGTATTTTCAGATCAGTGCCAATGTGCTGATCTTCCTTTGCACTAACATGATTGGGATCTGTACTCACTACCCCGCTGAGGTCTCCCAGAGACAAGCCTTCCAGGAGACAAGAGGATACATCCAGGCCAGACTGCACCTGCAGAGGGAAAACCAGCAGCAGGTACACACATGCCCACACACACATGCAAAGAAACACATACACGTGCACAGACACACACATGTGCATATTCTAGCAAATGAGATAGGGAGGCAGCCATGCCCGCATTCTGTAGGGGAAAAAAAACACATACACACATGCAAAAGAGCAATGCAAAAGAGCAACAAATGTGTGTCTCCATTTTCTAGTCCAATTTGTTTGTCTCGGTTTTCGAGGTCAGCAATATGTTCTGGAGTATCTCCGCTCTCTATTTGACTAACACGTTCCCACGCAGATGCCAACGAGGCAGTGTGACTCATTGAGCATTCTAACAGTGGAAACTGATGAAAATGAATGGGCTCTCTCTCTCTGTCTGTCTGTCTGTCTGTCCTTAATTTCTTTCTCTGTCTGTTCTGTCTCTCTCCCTCAAATTCAAATTCAATTTCAAATAGCCTTAATGGCATGGCCATAATAAAATACAGTATTGCTAAAGCATTACAGATATGATGAATGTTGACCATTACTGTATGCAGACATCAATACATGTACATGTATGTATATTTTGAACAGTGTATGTATTCTTAATAAGGAAACTAAGGTACTCTCTCTCTCTTTTTGTCTGCCACTTTCTCTTTCCTTCTCTCTCGCTTTCCTTCTCTCTCTCTCTCTCTCTCTCTCTCTCTCTCTCCCTCTCTCTCTCTCTCTCTCTCTCTCTCTCTCTCTCTCTCTCTCTCTCTCTCTCTCTCTCTCTCTCTCTCTCTCTCTCTCTCTCTCAAATTTAAATTCAAATGTGCTTTATTGGCATGAATGTCACAACAACGATACTACCAAAGCTTCAAAAATCAAATGAAGAAAAATACATTTCAGAAATAAATTCACTTTATAAATATCACAATTCAAATATATATAATCTAAATAAAATATATAATTATATCCTGTGTGTGTGAGTTCTGATCAAGGGTCTCTCTCTCTCCCTCTCTCTGTCTCTCCCAGGAGCGCCTACTGCTGTCAGTGCTGCCAAGGCACGTTGCCATGGAGATGAAGGCTGATATCAATGCCAAAAAGGAAGATATGATGTTCCACAAGATCTACATCCAAAAACACGACAATGTTAGGTAGATAAATATACATACATGCTTTTACACAGGCACACTGGCACGCACTCAAGAAGATGTCGGAGAGCTTGTCTACTTTGCTATCACAGCTAGCACTAGCGGGTTTGACCTCACTCCACTGACTGATATGTCAGTTATAGAGTCACTCCAACAGCTATTTCCCTGACAGCATGTATTATGCATGTTGTTGTTTATTGACACTGACAGCACCAGCTGCAGTAACGATATTGACTTAGGCACACTGCTGTGCTTTCTGTAGCAAATGATGGGAGGCAAACCTTAAGTTTGCTGGCCCCCTGTCTCAGCCCTCACCACTGGATTTCACCTCCCGAGTGGGAATAACTCAGTACTAACAGGTGATTGCAGCTCTCCATCCATTAGCCTACTGTTGAGCCCAGCCGGTGTAGTTCAGGTTGTCGTGGAGATGGTGGTAGGGGACAATGAAACGAGGTTGCAGCAGAGATCCCCTGTCAGAGGTGACCCAAATAGATTCAGGTGATGTACTTAGTGGAACAATCTGTTGCAACGTTGCTTCTCTACCAAGGTGTAAACTTACAGGGACAATCCATTATCCAAATGTAACACAAGACCAAAACCTGCTGTCTCTCCCAAGTTGATGCACGGATCATTTTCTAAAAGCACTACAACTAGACAAAACAAATCCAAGTTACTGTTTTCTGATGCTGTCGAGGGTTTATTTAGGTCACTAATGTTTATTAAACAGGCCTATATTTCTAACTATTGTCAAGCAAAAGAAGTTCAAAACTGCTTATTTTTTATCCATAAGTAAACATGTCAATGATTTTACATGTTGAAAAAAATACTAATTGGGCCCTTAAAGGGTCAGTTCACCCGAACTACAGAAGAGCAATATGTTCTCACTCACTTTTAGGAATACTCCCACTGAAAACTATTTACAGTGATGGCAGAAATCTCTGTGCTAAAAAACTCCTACAACTCACTAAAACTACTACTACTATGTGACGAGACACCATTAGATTTTCTTTTGTTTGTAAATCAGCTGAACTGACCATTTACAAACTAATGCATCATAGCTCACAGTGGTAAGGGCGGGAGATGCAGACAAGCTGTGGACTGCTGTAATTAAAGGCCAGTTCTTCCCCAGTGGATGACCTCACGGGACCAACAGCGCCATCTGTCGCCTTCAACTGGAAGCGTCTGTGGTGTTGTTTATCCTCGCCTTTCATTACTTTCATTACTATCAAAAGTTAGCTATGAAAGGCATGCAGACAGGGGGACGAGGAGTGGTGATTCTCACAGGGAAGGGCTGGAGGAGGTGACCTACATTGGCCTAGATGATGAGAGCCAGAGCTAAACAAATGTCTGCCTCACTCTCTCCCCTCCTCACATGGTAGCTGGACAGTGAGGAGGGAGGGAGGCGCTAGACCATGCTAACTACCTCTCTACTTTATTGATTGATCTCATTCTCTGTCTCCTTTGTCTTTCTTTTCCTGTCTGTCTGTTTTGGTTACCATCTCTCTCCCCTCCCTCTATCCAACCCTCCCTCCCTCCCACCATCACCACCACCACTTCTCCTCTCCAGTATACTGTTTGCAGACATTGAGGGCTTCACCAGCCTGGCATCTCAGTGTACGGCCCAGGAGCTGGTCATGACGCTGAATGAACTGTTTGCTCGCTTTGACAAACTGGCCTCGGTGAGAACTGACACTTGCCGTCACCACTTTCACAGCAAAACTTTAAACTGCTGATGCTTATATACTTTAACCATGCAGTCTGTAGTCTTAACGGTGTGACACAGCCATCATGATGTACTTGTGGTGGTGGGTGTATGTGTGTGGGGGTGGTTACTTAAGCATTGTGTAACACATCAATTAGACTGTGCTGAGACTGATGAGTCATCTAAATTTTGCATAAAAAGCTCTATATTTGACATGAGCATGCTGGTGTATTAACTGTAATTCAGGGCCTGATATTTTAAATGTGTGTGTGTGTGTGTGTGTGTGTGTCTGTCTGTCTGTGTCTGTGTCTGTGTGTGTGTGTCCTTGCTGTACAGGAGAACCACTGCCTGCGTATTAAAATCCTAGGGGACTGTTACTACTGTGTGTCAGGGCTGCCTGAGCCCCGGGCTGACCACGCCCACTGCTGTGTGGAGATGGGAGTAGATATGATTGAAGCTATCTCGTGAGTCAAACCAAACACACACACACTCACACATACACACACACACCCTTGCTGTCATACAGTAATTTTCCAGTGAAGGTTAAGTTTTCAGATTTCTTGCCTTGTTTATGCCACATGGGGTATGGACGAGACACTGTGAGGCTGAAGGTGACACTAGATTTTGACAATAACGTGTACATATGTGTGTGTGCATCTGCAGGCTGGTGAGAGAGGTGACGGGTGTTAATGTGAACATGCGGGTGGGCATCCACAGCGGGCGCGTTCACTGTGGGGTGCTGGGCCTGCGCAAGTGGCAATTTGATGTCTGGTCCAACGACGTGACGCTTGCCAACCAAATGGAAGCTGGGGGGAAGGCTGGGTAAGTCCCTCCCTCCCCACCTGCTACTATACTGATGCATCCTCCAATAGGCCATTTAATTTCTGACACTGTATATGTGTGTGTGTGTGTGTGTGTGTGTGTGTGTGTGTGTGCGTGCATGTAGGCGTATCCACATCACTAAAGCAACGCTGCAGTATCTGAACGGAGACTATGAGGTGGAACCAGGATTTGGAGGAGAGAGGAACGCTTACCTGAAAGAGAACAACATTGAAACCTTCTTAGTGCTGGGCTGCAGCCAGAAGAGGGTCAGTACATGGTCACACCCACACACACACACACACACACACACACACACACACACACACACACACACACACACACACACACACACACACACACACACACACACACACACTCATGTCTGAACTTCACACTAGTGCTATATTTCACACTAACAATATAATGGCTTGTCACCTGACATAGAAGTCCTTATTTGTTGAAGCATCCACTCTAACACCTTCACCGGGTGGGATCTCTTCACTCGCAGAAAGAGGAGAAAGCCATGATGGCAAAGATGCAGCGAGCACGTGCAAATTCTGCCGAGGGATTGATGCCACGCTGGGTGCCTGACAGATCCTTCTCCAGAACTAAGGAGTCCAAAGTCTTCAGGCAGATGGTGAGACACACTCAGGGAGCACTCAGTCAGGCACACAGCACCTGTTCTTCTTGTCTATATCCAGTTTCCTGTGTCATCCTCCCCACCCTCTGAAGTCAAATCATAAATATCCTTCCTAACTATGTCCTCAAATTGGTTGTTATTATTAGATATTTTTCTTATATGGTTAGAAGCAAGGGTTAGAAGTATTTTGTAAAGACAAATTCACTATACACCTAACATACTTAAATCAAACCCCCTTTTTTTGTAGAATCCCTGAAAACAGATGAAAAAGTCAACATTATTTTCTGCTGTGGTTGTCATGCTAGCAGGGTGACTGGATAGCAGTGTCGTCTGATGGTCGGTCGCTTAGTCGAGTGGTCAGTACACCAATTTGGTCAGACTTCAGTTTGTCTGACACTTTGGTTTATGACCTTATACCCACAAAACACTCCAATCAGCCTTAGCTGCACTTTGTGTTTAGTGCTAATTAGCAAACGTTCTCATGCCAAACTAACATTGTGACTGTGGTAAACCTCTTAAATATTTACCAGTTAGCATTTTTAGCATTAGTATGTTAGCATGCTGACATTGTTATTGTGCTTAAGCACAGCCTGACAGAGTTGCTATCAGGGCTGTAGACTCAGTCTTGTTTACACTGAATGAAGGAAATGCTCTGTGCAGTAAATTAATAAAAAATGTGAATTTGTGTCTCTGAATGTGACAAAATGATTATAAATATGATACAAGACAAATAAGAAGAATTGACCTTTTCAATTCAAACAAACAGGAGTTAGAATAGGGCTCCCAGGGATTCCCAGCACATCATTTATGACTGGAGTTAATCTGATAAGGCTGCAACTAGAGATATTCCTCTTTCTCACTCTCTCTCTCTCTCTCTCTCTCTCTCTCTCTCTCTCTCTCTCTCTCTCTCTCTCTCTCTCTCTGTCACACCTCCTCCTGCTCTTTATCCTACAAGTCTCATTTCCTTTTCTTTCCTACATTCTTCCCCTCTCCTCATTTTGTCCTCTGCATCTCAGAGGGTTTGAGCCCTAGGGGCAAAGAGGGTGTAATTTGAAGCCTCCAAGCATTAATTAAAACATCAGTCTGGCTCACAGGGATTAACTATGCAGATGTCTGAGTCTCTGTCTATTTTTTAGTTCTACTGTGGCTACATGATAATCTCTCCCATTTCCTCTTCTTTTTCTTTCCTGCACTGTCTCTGTTTTTTGCTCTTGTTTTCACTCTAATTCTCTCTGCTTTTGTTTTTCTCAGGGCATCGATGAAGCATCCAGCAAAGACAAGTGAGTGTTTTGGCCCCTATTTCTGTTATTAGGGTTGGCTTTTGTTATTAGCCGTTGACCGGCAGACTGTCACTGTTGTGGTCTTGCTTTGGAGCCCACTGTTGGTTTTATACAGTCAGATCCAACCCAGCACTAATAACATATTAGCTCTGAGTCATCGTGCCTGTCACAGCATAGGCCAACTCACTCACACACACACATGCACAGACACAAACACACACCACACAGTGACCTATTGTTCCATCTACCTCATAGCCGCTGTGCTCAGGAGGCCCTGAACCCTGAGGATGAGGTGGATGAGTTTCTTGGACGGGCTATAGATGCACGCAGCATCGACCAGCTGAGGAAAGACCATGTCAAAAAGTTCTTACTCACTTTTCAGACTGCAGATCTTGAGAAAAAGGTCAGTTTTTGATGAGAATTAGTTTGAAATTCACCATAACTCCTTGTAAAATAAACAGATTATTTTCTCACTAATTGAGCTACAAAGCAACTTATTTCTCATTGATTTTCTATTTTCAGTACTCCAAAAAGGTTGATGATCGTTTTGGGGGATATGTGGCCTGCACACTCCTTGTTTTCTGTTGCATCTGTTTCATTCAGATGATCATTTTCCCAAAGTAAGTAAGTCTCCTCTCAATAACTTGCCTTTCCCAGTTTCCCAGTTATACTGAATTGTGGACAGGAAATGTGGTCTTGATTAGTTTATGAGGAGTTAATGACAGTTATACATCCTAATTAGGCTGTTTTCTTCTCTTCCGCAGAACAACACTTATGCTTGGTCTATACATCAGCGTCTTCATCATCCTTGCCAACATCCTCTTCATCTGTGCCATTTACTCCTGCATCAAAGTAAGGAACAAGGATCCTCACAACTCATATGATTTTTCCTGCAGACATCTTTAGATTAGAGTCATTATCACATGTCTTCAGCCAGCATCACTAATGGTATTAACTCTCTCTTATCTGATCTTCTTCTTGCTGTCTGTGTATAAGCTCTTCCCAGCTGTCTTGCAGACTGTAACCAAGAAAATTGTCCAGTCTCGTGCAAATAGCACACTGGTGGGAGTCTTGACCATCCTCCTCCTCTTCATCTCTTCCTTTGCTAACATGGTAGGGCTCTCTCATTTTGTCATTTTTGTATCATGTAACAGTTGTGACTCGCAACGTGATGTTTCAGGTTGTTCCACACAGTGAAATTAGGCAAGGGTCTATGTGTCTGCCCTATTAATTTGTCTTTTCTTCCATTAATCCATCAGTTACATCATGAGATTTTCAAGACATTTGAAGAAGTTATGCAACATCTTGGCACTTGGCACTGAAGACCAATTTGCCTGAGGGGAATGCTATAATTAGGGGTTGAGCTGTAATTAATCATAATCTGTCACTGTAGCAGATGGGGTTCATTCTATTTTTAGCCATCACATTTTCCCATGTTTACCAACATTACATAAACCTATTAAGTATTGTGTATGTGTGGATTAAAGAAATAGTTTGATGTTTTGGGAAATACACTCACTTGAGCTTGATGAGAAGATTTATATAACTTTCATGTCTGAATGCTATTTATGGTAAACTAAGCTTTGGTTTTTGCATACATTAAACATGCAAGATATATTGTGTATTATGTTTTATAATTGCAGCTTTTTGTTTCAGCATAACATTTGGGTTTGTCTCCTCATTGCTATTAAATCTTTATTGGCTGTTTAATGACTGCTTTCTCCTTTCCTGCCAGTTTACCTGCAGCAGAGACAAACTGCAGGATTGCGTGGCCAATGAGCTGAACACATCAGCGACTCTCTGCCTGCTGCACAGCTTGACCAAGACAGCAGAGGACGGCTTGACTCTGTGTTCTAGCCAGGCCATGCCCTGCCATTTCCCTGAGGTCAGTTCCATAACATTTTAGCATGTGTGTCAGCTCTTGTTATCTGTGTGTGTTCACGCAAATACTCAGGTGCATGCCTACAGTTTGTGCTTTTTACTGTTTGTACAGACAGTATGTCTGAATGTCCACTTCCTAAACCTTCGTTCTCCTCCTCCTCCTCCTTTGCTGTCTTCTCTCTGCTGCAGTATTTCAGCTACAGCGTGCTGCTGACCCTGCTGGCCTGCTCTGTGTTCCTCCACATCAGCAGCATAGGGAAGCTGGCTCTGATGCTGCTCATCCAGCTCACTTTCCTCCTGCTGGTGGAATGGCCTCAGGTGGCCCTGTTTGACAATGCAGACCTGCTGGTCATTGCCAACACCCTGTGAGTCCCCTGCCAGGAACACACACACAAATGCATACACTCGCTCTTTCCCAATTTTCAACCTGGATAGTTCAGCTCCTTCTCATAATAGTGTGGTTCTGATTGGACATGGTCTACTTTTTCATGATTTGGTTTAGATTGTAAAAGACCTAGTTTCTCATGGTATGTCCTATTTTTTGAATATGTTCTATTTTTTTCCACAGGCCATCACCTGTCAATGATTCCCTAAAACAGTAAGTTGCATTATTTTATGTTTTGTACTGCCTAATGTAGTTCAGTGACTCATATGGTACTTAGCATAGACACATCTTTTTCTTGTCTGCTTTCCAGACTTGGTTTCAATGAAACAGAACAGTGGTAAGTATATTTCACTTGTTCTGTATGTCTTGGGATCTGTTGGGTTTTATACATTTGTACTCACATGCAGGACACTCATTCATGACTCTTGTCAACTCCTCTTTTTTTCTCAGCCTGGAGAGCGTGACCAAGGTATCCCTAAAGGTTATGACCCCGGTAATTCTGACTGTGTTTGTCTTGGCTCTCTACTTGCACGGCCAGCAGGTGGAGTCCACCGCACGCCTTGACTTCCTCTGGAAGCTGCAGGTAAATAGAAGTGTTTTATGTATCAAGTAGAAATAAGTAGAGGCTACTACTACTATGTAACTCACCAACTTCAACTAGATGTGAGTACTTCAGGAATTCTGTCACCTGACCGTGAGACTGAGCCACACATCTCCCCGACCTTCCACAGGCCACAGAGGAAAAGGAGGAGATGGAGGAGCTGCAGGCATATAACCGCCGCCTGCTCCACAACATCCTACCCAAAGACGTAGCTGCCCACTTTCTTGCACGAGAGAGACGGAATGACGAGCTGTACTACCAGTCGTGTGAGTGTGTCGCTGTCATGTTTGCCTCCATCAGCAACTTTTCCGAGTTTTATGTGGAGCTGGAGGCTAACAATGAGGGAGTGGAATGTCTTAGGCTGCTCAACGAGATCATCGCAGATTTTGACGAGGTGAGAAGAGAGTAAAAACCGGGGGAAAAGATGAATGAAAATTAAAGCACGAAACACATCAGTGAAGGAAACATTTATTAGATATACTGTCAAACATGGCTCAGTTAGATATTTATTTTATGCAGCTTACAGTCACCTTTTCCTGGATGTGTGTGTTGTTCTGCCACTTAGCAAGCTGTTGACCTAGTGCTAAAGTGTTGCTTCTGCTTGTCTCCTTTCATCTTCTTACACACTGTTGATTACTCTTCTGTAGATCATCAGTGAGGAGAAGTTCCGTCAGCTGGAGAAAATCAAGACCATTGGTTCCACCTACATGGCTGCCTCAGGCCTCAATGACTCTACCTATGACAAAGAGGGCCGCTCACACATCCTGGCTCTGGCAGACTACGCCATGAGGCTTAGGGAACAGATGAAATACATTAACGAGCACTCCTTCAACAACTTCCAGATGAAGATAGGTAAGCCTGAATAATCTAATAATATTGCTTTTGATTGTCATTTGTTTCCTTGAAGGAGAACTACAGTGATCTACTTACTTTCTTTCAGCATTATAATTGAGTTAAAATGGCGCAACTAATACAAAATAACACAGCCTGGTGATTTGTTCTCAGGACTGAACATGGGCCCGGTGGTAGCAGGAGTGATTGGAGCCAGGAAACCCCAGTATGACATTTGGGGTAACACAGTTAATGTGGCCAGCCGGATGGACAGCACAGGAGTACCAGACTGCATCCAGGTACAATATCACACACAGACATCCACAGCAGTTTTTAACTTTGATCATAGAAGTGTTTTGCAGTTTTAATTGTTGTTAGAGTTGCATGCTATCATTATTTCTGAAAAGACCTGAGTTCCAAATACCATAGCATATCATGTCACATCATGAACCATCAGTCAAATACTTTCTTCATCAATCAATTTATTATTTTGACTATAAAATGTCATAAAATAGTTCAAATTGTCTGATCATTTCAGCTCTACAAAATACCAAATGAAATACCTCAACAAGCACTCCTTCAACAGCATCTGTGAAAGCTGTGAATTTTCCACTGCACTTTAGTCAAGTTATTAGTAATCATCAATATGAAATCTTGCACAAGTTCAGCATGAATGTCTTCTTTGTGAAAAACAGCTCACACAGCAGATTACTTTCCTCTGACTGAACGATGTTAATCATCATCCACATGCAATTGAAAGTATTGTTTCTGGTATCTGAAAGAGTCAGACAGTCATTTGCTTATGCTCAGCATGAAAGTATCAGAAGTATCAGAGCTGATAACAATGCTACAGATACAGTGAGTGCACCCCGTTTAATTTAGCTATTTGGCTGCAATGTGGCACATTGAGAAGGAAGATTCACTGAGCTGGAGAATTTCAGGTCCATACATCTGTTCTGCAGAAGACCCCCTTGAGCAAGAATCCTTTTCAGTACCGGACATGCTGTTTTTAACCAAAATGGTGCTCTAATTTCCCCCCAGAAAGGCAGAAAGCTAAATTGAATCCCCTGCAGAGGCCATTCAACTACCACATTATTATCATCTTCAAGAGGGAAATCTCAGTCATGTTCCTCAGATAAGCAGCATCAGTCAAGTGCAAGGCTGCCAGAGTCTTCACCACCTCATTCATAGATATGTCGTTAACAGTGAACACTTATTTTGAAATGTGGAATATGTGATAAACACCATCTTAGTTTAGTGCTGTAGTGAATCAATTGTACAAAGAGAAGCCAGGATCCTCCTAGTGGCACTGGCAGGTAGTGGCACCTCAGTGGCAGCCTGTGGCACTCTGTTGGCAGCTGAAAGACTCACTGTCAACCAGATTTGTTTTCATGATTCTTTATTCTATTCTACTACATTTTGTTTACGCATATTTTGTGGTTACAGTTATGTTAATTTGATATTCTGGTATCAGGTATCCCAGAAGGCACTGCTCAGGGAGTTGGTAGTTGATGGGGTGGAGAAAACAGCGAGGAAGATGAAAGAAAGGAAGATCAGAGTTTATAGGAAGAGAGAGAGTTGACAGGGGGATCAGCAAGACTTCAATTAAGTTATGTGCCACTGTGGTGCCACATGCTGCCACTGAGGGGCCACATGCTGCCACTGAGGGGCCACAGGCTGCCAGTGAGGTGTCACAGGCTGCAGGAAAGATTACAGTTAGAACAATGCTGCCATCTGTTGTACAATATGTGTTCCTGCAGGTCACAGGGATATTATTAGAGCTTGAATTAAAGAATGTGTTTGTTGTTAATAAGTCTGCTGTTTCGATCATTTGGTCTTTGAAATGTCTGAGAACTGAAGCTGAATGTTTTGTTTTGTCCACAAAAAGTCCAAAACTCAAAGATATTGCATTTATTTTTTTCATTTTCATTTTTGCTTAATTAAACAACTGTAACAATTCATAATTGCAGATTGCAGATTCACTCTTCCAATTGATCAGTTGATTAATCGACTAATTGTTTCAATTTAAATAACGTATGAATCATTATGTCTATTAAATGTTTTAAAAGAAAATAGTATAAAGTGTCCATCGCAATTCACTTGTGCAGTTTATTCAGATGCAAACAACGCTCACTGTGTCTTCATCAGAGTCAAGCAGTCATAGCATGGATTAAAAAATGTTAAAAACCCTCCTCCATAACCAGAACAATCTCTTATTGGTTAATAAGGATGGACGGTAATGAATCAATAAACCATTATATTGACAGCACTCCCCATTAGCAAGGGAAGTGTTACAAAGTGAAATAATTGTTAAACATGGTGCAAAGCAACATTTTTGCTTGATAAATAACTTGAATAACATGGTAAACTGATTATCAAAGTTATTGCCAACCAACTGTTTTGACAGTTAAACCGCTTAACAGTTAGTTGCTTTAGCACTGGTTGGTATGTGAATACTGTACTCAACAGCAGCAAACGATATGAAATCCACTTCTTTTTAAACCTTTCAGCTGTGTCTAATATTCCGTTCTTTATGTTATGCCTTCATCATTGTCCTTTAGGGAGATTATTCACTGAGAGACTAGGACTGACACAGTTTCTCCTGGGAAGGGTTGAATGTCTCACATTCTGGGTGTCAAATGTCTGTGTCCTCTCTTAGGTGACCACGGACTTGTACCACGTGCTGGTCAAAAACGGATATCAGCTGGACCATCGAGGTGTTGTCAAGGTGAAGGGGAAGGGGGAGATGACCACTTACTTCCTCACCAGCGGTCCCCCGGGCAGTTAACGACAGACCGGCCAACCGACCGCAGCGTGACTCCCACTGCACCGACAAGACAGAGACTGCGGAGAGACGGAGCGGTCAGCTGAAGCACGGTGCAAACACACTAGGGACAGAGGGCGTCCGACAGAGGCAAGTTTGGCCTGTCTGTATGTTGTCACACACTCGGATGCACACATGTAGGACGTTGTTCATGTTTGAAGGCTTTTTCCCAAGCTGCTCGAGAGATCATGAAGCCTAGTTGCCTTAGGACAGAAGTGGCTATGCTTGTGTTTTATGAGCAATAGTACAAGTATTTCATCTGGAGTCATTATTTATTTTCCTGCGGATGGATTTTTGTGATGAACTTGTACAAAAAAAGAAAATATATGTAAACAAAAAACACAACTATGTTACTAATAAAGAAAATATGCAAGGACAACATGAAGGATGAAAATGACCAAAGAACAAATGTTTGATATGAAACACACAGTAATGATTCTGTATAAAACGTACAGTAATCTTAAGTAATTTATTTGTCTTTTGACAGCAAAGGCCACGGTTATGTCACTGTCATTGATAGCGACAAACACTTTTCTTTTTCTTGTGGACTTATTCATGATGGAGGACACTCACACGCACATGTACGCAGATAGAAAAACACAAACAACCTTGGCTTGAACTTCTGAGTTTCTTATCAGGGCCTTTTTTGTTTCTTCCAGCCTGTGATTAGCCACAGTCTGGATATGAGTGTGTCTGCGATTCACTGAAATGTATGATTGATTACTCACTCCCTGCAATGTATTTTTGGTTTGAGCCAAAACAGGAAGTATGAAATGAAGGAAGAACAGTTGCATTAGTATCATGGTACTGAAGCAAGATTGTTAAATTGTTATGAAACCTTTTCTATAAGTGTGCGTGAGAACCGTGTGTGTGTGTGTGTGTGTGTGTGTGTGTGTGTGTGTGTGTGTGTGTGTGTGTGTGGGTTATGTGAGCATACATAACTGAATGCTGATCTTTATCTATAAAGGGGCATACTGTAACTTTTCACTGTGAGGTTTTTATGATACTGTATGACAATGCTTTCATGCCAAACTGGTTGCTGCAAGGCATGTTTTATATTATTCTTCAGAATTGTGTGTCCATTCCTGATTTCCTGTGTCAAATGATCATTTGAAGAGAATAATGCGCCTTTTACTGGACTGTGATTTTGACTGATTTCATTCCGACCTAAATAAGCAAAACCCTGTGAAAGGTATATTTTGGATTGTGTTACGTTGTGTGGTCTGCATAAACTGGTTTCCTGACAGCTTTAGGATTAAGTGTATGCAGTTTGCTCACAAGTATTGCCTTGACATTATGTGGTTCCACAGTCCGAGTACGTCATGGATCAATATTCAAAACTTTATAGTATTTGACACTATCTGGTTGTATTTGGCACTTGGTGGCCTTGGTGGCCTGACCCCCTCCCCAAGTTAGTCATTCAAAACAATAATACCATGAATGTATGTAATACAGAGTATTTACTACTGAAGAAAACCCCTGAATCATTGTACTAGAAGTCAAATTGATTGGCCTTCTTATTTGCTGAAAAGTGAGGGTGTATTTTATATTTAGTACACCAGGTGTTTAATTTGTTTCTGTATGAGCCTAAAGTACAATCCCACCTCAATAGGCTACAAAAGAGATCCTCACTTTCACATGTCCCTCTTTTCTGTCCTTTTGATGAAATGTCAACCATGTCAAATGTCAAACATTGTTGCGTTTTCCTTTTAAAAAGTGTCTGGGTTGAAGAAATAGTGCAATGATTGATTTGATTCATTTCCCCTTGGATAAGAAATTAATAAATGGCTGTTTTTTGCATTGATTGTGTTCACGGTTTGTTATTTCTGTTGTTACACCTGGGTAGAGTCTGACTGGAAGTTAATTTCACAAAGGAGAACTGGGGCACCATTTACCTCCATTTTTTTGGAGGTAGCTGGAAACAAATTTATGATTATTGCTGTTTCAGAAAAGTCAAACACTTCTACCCCAACAGTGGAAAAATCAAAGACAAATTCATTCTCATCATCTTCAACAAATGACCTCCTCTGCAGTTTATTCCAACAACACAGTTTAGTGCAACCTACTTAGTGTTGTTGTGTTTGTTTGGCTTTAATTTAGACCTCATGTCAATCATCAGCCTGCAATCAAGATTTCTCCCCTGTGACAGTAACCTGAGAAACACCTGCTTCTCCTTCTCTGAATAAACCAGGTTACAATTTCAGGAGGGCGATACAGGAGAGAGTATTTAATTGCTTGCACATGAATAATGAATTTCTGTTGAGGTAATGGCAATGTTCACTTACAGCACTCTATGCTGAGCATTAATTAAGCGACATAAATTCCTAATCCCCGATGAAAAAGCACTAATGTTGCTATAATAGGCTCATGATACAGGGACTTGTAAATGTGCCTGTAACACTCTATCATGTTACTCTGTTTTGTTTTGTGCACTGTGATTTTTGTATCATATACATTTACACAGATTACATGTTTAGTAGTAGCTGTGTTATATCTCTGCAGTAATATACATGTACTTTCTTCTTCTTCTTTTTTTCCTTTTTTTGGCGGTGGGGGGAGGGGGGGCATCTGTTATATGTGAACAATAACAAAACAAAAAAAACAAAAAGAAGTGGTGTTTGCATTTGTTCGCATTAGTAGTCTACAGATATGAGGAACTCGTCTCACACTCTGTTCACGCTTTCATCACCACTGAGCGGAAATGTTCAGGGCGTGCGCTGCCAGCAGGGGACTCACTCCAGCTAATCATTTCAACAAATGGCACCTGTTGGTTTCAAAGGGAAAGCCGGGAGGTCAAGACTGAGCTGCCGTGTCCTGGTGCGCTCAAAACACCGATCAGTATTTTGTTTGATAAACGGCAAAGTCTACAACCTGTTCGCCTGGAAGCTTTCCGAACAGACGGACTGAGAAATAGATACACCGGAACAGATAAGCAGCAAGTGTTCGTCACTTTAAGGTAAGAGACGGCATGTTGGAGAATGACAAACTCATGACTGTCCATCTTTTTAAGCAGCGTCTGGGTGTCATAGGGTGACACTGACTGTCAGCCTAATTCATCTGTCAAATATGTGATTTCTAGAGAAGCAGAGCAGAGAGAGAGAGAGCATAACTGAATGTCTTATCAGAGTTTTGAATTAGCCTGCCCAGACTGAATGAAAGCGAATTTGCAACTCTTCCTGCATTTTGATACTGAACAGCTTTCAAGAGCAACAGTTTTGTCACTTCTCAGTAGCTCTTAACCGCAGTTTATTTTAAGCTTTGGGAAGTATGAAAGTGTTTTGTGAAATAATGTCCCTGGCAAGAATCTTTATTTCTTCCTGAATTATCTAGTAGCCACTTGGCCTGATTGAATATACTGTAATGTAGTCAATCCACATTTTAAGGCTCGCATAATATTGTGTTGAAGGTCACTTCCGTTGAATATTTTCCTTCCTCCTCTTTTGCAGAGCAACTGTGGTGACAACAAACTGGGCTAACTGGTTAGGAGAGTCAGCTGGAGAGGTCAAAACTCCAGTAATACTGGCTAGAATAATTTATTATTAGAAGAGTCAGCAGCAAAGTGGACCTTGGTTGTTTCCCTCTCTGGGACACCAAAAGAGTGTCCCCTGAAATCAATTATGAAGGAGGCTGGCTTGAGAATAGAGTAAATTAATTATGACCAAGTAAGAGTGAGTTTCTTTCTGAACAGTGATCACCTAGGACACGCAGATGTCCTACATTGCTATGATATCCTCTTTCATAGGGCAGGAAACAGCCTCTTATTGTGCACTGGCTTTATGAAGTTCTGGTTCTGTCATGCTCCCTGTAGCAAACTTCCTGTAGCAGATGACAGTTGATCATCACTAGTGAGGTGTGTTTGGGGCATGTATCTTAAGCAACGTGCTGTGCGTCACTCATTAACCGATGTGGGAGTTTCAGGTTGAGCCAGTGCTGTCACTGTTGCACCCACCTGCTGCCACGTGGGTCCTGGAGGACTATGGCCGGAGCAGGTGAATTCAGGTGTTTACTAAGAGGTGTGGTGTGTTTGTTCACACTCTCCTTCTCCTCCCTTCCTCCCTCCTCCTCCTCCTCCCTCATGTTCTCTGCTCCTGCCCTGTGGGACTGTTTCCTGAAGAGACGGGGAGGGAGGGAGGGAGGGAGGAGTGAGGTTGGCTGGATCACCTGCCACTATGACACTTGTAGAGACGCACAAACCAGTTTGTGTTTTTTTTCTCAAGCTTATCTCCTTTTCTTTAGCTGCCGGAATAACTTACTGATTGTTTAGCAAGCAAAGGCAGGTGAGAGAGGTGAGAGAGGAACGGCTTTTGAATGTAGTGTTTCTTGTTTAAATGTGTTGCAGTCAGCTTCTTAGGAATTCATTCTTTTTTTCCTGTTGAACAGCTTTGAGACACCGATTTTGAAACATGCGTTTGTTCATACGCCGGCGCATGAGCCCCCTGAAACTAGCCATTCTTGGGGGGACTCTCTTCATGGTGGTTCTGGTGGTTCTTCAGAGGGATGTTGGCTCTTCACCTGCGGGGGACCCCTGGTTTCAGGAACTGGTGGACAAGAGGGACAAGGTGATGGTCATGGTTAGAGATGCGGTCAACAATATCGGCTTTCAAATTGGAGCTCCACAGCCGCCACCACCAGTGCAGGCGCAGTCCACCACGGACATGAAATGCCCCGATGGATACTATAGTCAGGCTGAGCTCAAGCCTCATCTGGAGAGACCACCACAGGACCCCACAAGCCAAGGGGCTGATGGGAAGGAATTTCACCAAGACCACATGACTCCAGAGGAGGTGAAGGAGCAGGAGGAGGGCATGACCAGGCACTGTTTCAACCAGTATGCCAGCGACCGCATCTCGCTCAGCCGTAGTCTTGGGGATGACACGAGGCCTCCAGAGTAAGAATGTGTCCTTTTATAATAATCTGACAGTTTGGTCTAATCACTGTTGTACCAACATGTACACAGCAGGGCCACATAATATCCTGCATTTTAGTCTGGGTCATGTTCAGAGTGTCATATTATTTACATTAATTTTCATACTGAGCTAATCTGAATATAACCACAAAAGGTGAGTGTAGCATAGAAGTATACTTGATAACTGAGACATTAGAGAAACATTATCTGTGTTGCTTTAAGTGCAGCCTCTGTATCGTAAAAATGTGTCCAACTAGACATCTGAACATGTCACAGCTGTCATAGGCCTTGAGCTATGTCTTTTTGCAAAGTTTAAAATGGGCGTATTGTTTATGACTGTTTGAACAATTTGTTATTTAAAGTGCGAGTGAGTAGACTTTGAATATCTACAAACAGTGGTCTGTTATACATGACTTTCACTTCATCACATATGCCTCTCACTCTTATGCAATTTCTCTCACTGTCTCTCGTTTTATTTCTGACGTGACTCATCTCTCCCAGGTGTGTAGACAGAAAGTTTCGTCGCTGTCCCCCTCTACCCACAACCAGCGTTATTATAGTCTTCCATAATGAGGCTTGGTCCACCCTCCTGAGGACGGTCTACAGTGTCCTGCACACGTCTCCTGCTATCTTGCTGAAAGAGATCATCCTAGTAGATGACGCCAGTGTTGCAGGTGAGACAAAAAGAAACACTAATGACAAAACATAGTTGTGGACTCGCTTGCAGAGGAAAGACTTGGTTAAAAAGAGGCTCTGAGTACATTCTTGTCACTTCATCCACTCTTATTTCTTAATCAGGCAGTTAGTTAGGAGGAAATGTTTTACAATGATGAGACATTATTAAAACACATGGGACAGAAAATGGGACACTTTTATGTTTTATTTCTTAAATATATGTGGACAACTGCAGAGCACCCGCATGATTTTATGGGAGCGTAAGTTATAATGTATGTATTAATTTATAAAGGAGCATTCCAGTTACTGTTAGGTGAGAGTATTGATAACAGAGTTTTGTTAGTGATGTAGTTTTTGCAGCTTACTGTACACGTCTGCACAGTCAGGTCTTTACAAATAGCAGAAGAGGTTTGTGTGCAAAGAGTCAACAGTGTCATAAATTATAATAACCCATTGTATTTTACTATTGGTATATGCACAAGGCTTTCATTGAAATGCCAGTTACAGCAGTGAGCACCAACTTGACAATAGAGTGATGAAGAACATCTAACCCTTCAGAACTGGCAAATGTGGTACAACAATTCTGATAAGAGAAGCCTATTGTTGACATATGAGTGTAGCTTTGAAATGTGTTTTGCATAGGAACGTTTTACACTCCAACATGTTAAGAAAATAACAGTTCACATTTGGGAAGTGTCATGTATAATCATAGAGTAGCAACATTATCTAGTTGTCCATAAATGTTTGTTATTATAAACATATATGGACATACATACAACATATATAGGAAATTGTTGACTTGTACATGGGTAAAAGAAGCATGCTTTTTAGCCTTTACTCAAAATGCGAGCAAAGATTATTGCAGCATTCAAGCGACACCTGTGGTGCAAACAGCTAATATTTTGGGTGTTTATATCTTGTAAGTTCTGGCACCAAAAGTCAGTCAAACTTGAGTGAGTGTAGAAGAAAAAAAAGCCAAATTACAGTAGACAGAAGGACATTTTCATCCTCTAATATCTTAATAATAATGTAGCAGTTTCTTTGTAGGCTGTTCTAATTAAAATAGAAACCACATAGCAGTTGACACAAGCTTGACTAGCCATGCAGGGCAAATCCGGTCTCAAAATAACCCTTGAAAGCTTGAAATATCCTCTTTACAGGTTACATATCTTGCATAAGTTAATGAGCCGTTAGCTTTAGCTAACAGGCTTCTTACTGTACCCACGCTTCCCTTTTTGCTACCAGTGCAACGGCTTTGTCTTAACACTGAGAATGTGTGGTTGGTGACTGTACTGGTACTAAAACTTGCATGGCATGTGTTGTGGTCACAAATGCTTTTAGAAAGGAAATGTGACCCAGTTGTACGAGCAGCATTTCTACTTCATTGCTATCTCACAGTTATGACCAATGTCTTGACTTTTTCTTCTCTGGGGAAGCTTTGTGCTTTATTAAATACTAGGCTGTAAAGACTTGTTTTACTGACCACATCCTGGTTGAAAGTTTATTGATCTACACCCATTGCTGTTTTTTAAACATTTTTATTATTGGATATGGGGAAATGTGTGCTCTGTTGCACCTGTAACTACACAGTGGTTGTCAAGGTGTACCCTGAGTACATCACTGCAGCAAATGTTTGATTTACTTGAAGTCAAGATAAGAGAATATGTTGTTTTTCCCTGCAGATCACCTGAAGAGCCAACTGGAGGAATATGTACGTGAGCTGAAGATTGTCCGCGTAGTGAGGCAGCCGGAGAGGAAGGGCCTCATCACAGCCAGGCTACTGGGTGCTAGTATTGCTCAGGGCGAAGTACTCACCTTTCTCGACGCACACTGTGAGGAAACGTGCACACACAAAATGACAATAGCAACAACAATACACAAGTTAATCTGACCCACAGCCTCTATTGAAATAATTTATAGTGCGATTCCCCTCTGTTTATACTTATCTTTACATCTGAAACCAAATGGTTGCAGAAAATCCATTTTATACAACAGATTTGAAAATATATCAAGTTATCTCTGTCCTTCTGCCCCCCCCTCTCAGGTGAGTGTTTCCATGGTTGGCTAGAGCCCCTGTTGGCCCGCATTGTTGAAGAGCCCACTGCTGTGGTTAGTCCAGAGATCACTACCATTGACCTCAACCACTTTAAATTCAACAAGCCCGTGGCCACCAACCGCGCTTACAACCGAGGTAACTTTGACTGGAGCCTGACTTTCGGTTGGGAGCAAATCCCTGAGGATGCAAGGAAGCTGCGGAAGGATGAAACCTACCCAGTAAAGTAAGAAGGACCACGTTGGTTTCACTTAAAACACACTGAATCATTTAAGTGCCTAAAGCTTTTGTGTCTGCCTATGAAAATTTCAGAACACCCACATTTGCCGGAGGTCTCTTCTCAATCTCAATGAAGTACTTTGAACACATTGGAACGTATGATGACAAGATGGAGATTTGGGGTGGTGAGAACGTGGAGATGTCATTCAGGGTAAGTCTCTTTACCCTCAGTTCCAAATGTTAGTTAATAAGCCACCCTGTAGTTATCAACTCAGTCTGAATTGCTTCTTGTGTGCAATGTGATTTACAGGTGTGGCAGTGTGGGGGTCAGCTGGAGATCATACCGTGTTCTGTGGTTGGCCATGTCTTCCGCACCAAGAGCCCACACACCTTCCCCAAGGGCACAGAGGTCATCACCCGCAACCAGGTGCGCCTAGCTGAGGTCTGGATGGACGATTACAAGACTATCTTCTATCGCCGCAACAAGAACGCTGCAACTATGGCTAAAGAGGTCAGTGTCACCTTAAATGCACATCAATACAATGCCACTCATCACACATCCTCCCACACATTTTTAGCTAGAGTCTATACCCTCTGTTCTCTTTTATAGCACAACTATGGGGACATTTCTGATCGTGTTAATCTGAGAGAGAGGCTGAAGTGCAAAAACTTTACCTGGTACCTGAACACAGTCTACCCAGAGGCCTTCATTCCAGACTTGACCCCAGTAAAATTTGGAGCAGTGAGTCCCATTTCTCTTCATCATTATATGGATATTGCACGTGTTTTGTAAAACTGTGGTCGTATCTTACTGTTGCTGTGTGACTGTGTTTGCACCAGTTAAGAAACTCAGGATCTCAAACATGCCTGGATGTTGGTGAGGCCAACCAAGGAGGCAAAGCTATGATTATGTACCAGTGTCACAACATGGGAGGCAACCAGGTACAATGACTCTGACTCACTCTTGATTAAGATTAGAAGTGAAAATAATTTCTGTCTGGGACAGTTTGGTATCTAATTGGACAATTTTCTCCTCTAGTACTTTGAGTATACGTCTCATAAGGAGCTGCGTCATAACATTGGAAAGCAGCTGTGTCTACATGCCACACCTCAGCCAGAGCCAGTGAAGATCGAGCCATGCCAGCTAAAGGGGAAGGGAACCAGTTTGTCGCCACATCAGGAGTGGGTCCTTACAGAGGTGAGGGGCATTTCATGCTGAATAAACAAGCATTATATATTGATATATTTATTTTTGGCTTCTGTCTTGTTTCACCCTTTTCTCTGATGTTACTTTGCAGGAAAATCTTCTAAAGAATCCCAGTAGCGGGAAATGTTTACAGCTGCGAGGAGGACAAATTCTGATGGAACCGTGTAATGCTGCTGACCTCAACCAGCACTGGTCCTTCAGCTGACCTCCCAGTGTCCTCATCAGCTGATCTGTGGCACCTTGTGTCCCCTTCCTCAGACTTGGTTTCTAAGAGCCAACTCAACATTGATCCAGCAGAACTTGCTGTGGAGCTTGGGGCATTTGGCCATACTCAGTGAACAGTTAAAGATGGAGGACAAAGTGAAGACAGTCACAACTGTTGAAGACACTTGAGGTGGCCTTAAATTGTTTTAAATTTATTCATGATGAAAGCTCAAGAGAGACATTCAAAGGTGTTTGGGGATCTTCGGACCAAGGGTGGACTTTGCATTCAGGAGTGGCAGCAGGATTGCGGGACAACGGCTGTGGGCTGCATGGATCTTAATTGAGTGCATTTATTTACACTCAGAACTGTAAAATCACTTTTTAGTGGCATTTTAGTCTGACAATTAATATTGAAATGTGAAATTATGCACAATTCTGACTAAGGAGTAAGAAATGCCTGGGTTTTTTTTTAATATAAATAAATAAATAATAATAAATAAAAATTCTATTTTGTTGTGTCATAAACAATCTTTGGTATCATTCAATCATTTATCACCAATAATGTATTTCTCTAGGATTCCCAGTGAATTAGGGACTTATAGTTTAGTTGTAACCAACAACTTCGATCTGCCCTTGTTAACTGTACAGCATGTCAGTACTAATTTTATGTTAGTGCTTTTATGTTAGTTCATTTTGGTTGGTATTTATTCACTGATTTCACCATATCCTGAAACAATGATTAACTGAGACTCTTTGTGGTGGTTACAGGAGCTACAGATAATAAAATCAACCAATAAGGCATTAGGTTGACATCATAGTCACACGTTACTCTTTACAGCCCTGTGATAATAGCCACGCCAGAGGTTATGTACAGATAAGAACTCTACAGCAAAGCCACTAAACTTTCTTGTCACAGGTACTAGGAAATGTTTGTGCAACATTTATCTAAGGAGTGGTTTAGAGGCAAGAAACACCCTGCGCATTGTTTCAGCTTTGTTTTAATAGACCTGAAATGTGAGTTTAAGTTAAAGGAGTTCTTCCAGATTGACAGGCAAAGCGGATCTGATGGAATTTACAGATATGACTCATGTGTGGAGTTGTCCCATAAACTCAACCTGCTGGATTGTAGGGACTGAAGTGCAGAGGTCATATACCTTACAAAGGATGCTATTATTCCTTTGCAACACTAGGTGGCAGTATTAACTCGCTGAGTTTTTCTGCAAGGCAACGATGACAATTGGGATTTCGCCATATAGTGTGTGTGCATGTGTGTGTCATGTAGCCACAGGGAAATTAAAGTGGTCACAGCAGGGACAGACTGAGAGCAGATGGCCCAGAACATGAGTGCTGAACCTTTGACTCGCTCTGAGGTGTTTGGACAGCTTAGGAAGGAGCTCTATGGAGAGCAGCAGCCTAGTCATTCCAACACACACATATTCATCATCCTGGGAGCCTCAGTGAGTACTCTGTCTGAACTTCTTACACTATGACTAGAATAATGACTACTACTATCTATTAATCCAAAATCATAACTCGTACACTTTCCATTCAATAACCTTTCAAAACAGCTGAACAAAGATCTTTAGAAATTAATTTAAAAATATCTCCTTTACTTGATTTCTTATGGTAATGTTTCTTAAGGTCAGTTAATTCATCTAGACCTCTACTTTTTAATTCCAAAAGACAGTTTGAGAAAAGGGTTCGACTTGACTGAGTTGACAAAAGGCCTCATAGGAGAATATTGCAGTGTGGTAATCAGTGAAAGAAAGCTGGGGAATGAGTGCATGTTGACTGAAATGTGCTGCATCTACTTTTTCCTTTGTCATGCAATTAAAAGAAGGGGATAATTTGTGGCAAAAAAACAACATTTGGGCAGTAGGCTATGCTTTTGACGTTGAGCCCAGCACAAGTTTGCAAATGTAGTTTTTATCTGTCATCCTTATTTACGTTTCCTCTTTTTGTTAATAGCAGCAATATATTTAAGTTGTCCGTGAAATCTCAGGTGCAAAGAGGGTGTGTTCAAAGTTATTTGAAAGACTCTCTGGTTGGTCTTTATTTCACATTACTCCACTCACGCCACACACTGTGACCATTCATTTCTAAAGTTTACCTACTCTTTGGACTCTCGATTGATTTTTTACAGACACAGTGATCATATCTGCTTTTATATTTTTTTATTTGCACAGGGAGATCTTGCTAAAAAGAAGATCTATCCAACTTTATGGTGAGTAAAGACTCACTGCTCATTCACCCATTAAAGAAAGAGTTGCCAAAAGTTGGTTAGTCACATTTTATTATGATGTATTTGACCCTTGGACAATGTTCTGCATCACTGCTTTTGACTGACTTCCTTCTCTAGGTGGTTATTCAGAGATGGCTTGCTCCCAGACAACACCTACTTTGTGGGTTTTTCTCGGTCCAACCTGACAGTGGAAGAAATCAAGACAGCATGCCTGCCTCATCTCAAGGTAGCGCATTTAAAGTGTTTGTTTTAAGGCAGTTTAGTTGAATATAATCTCATGTATAATATCATATGTTGGACCGTGGTATGCTGGAATTTGTTATTTCTTCACAGGTTACTGATGAAGAGAGTGAGTGTCTATCAGCTTTCTTCAGTAAAAACTCCTACCTGAGAGGCAGGTACGATGACGGCAGCTCGTTCGCCCAACTCAACACCCATCTGTCATCTCTGCCTGGGGGTGCAGATGCCAACCGACTCTTCTACCTGGCTCTGCCTCCCACTGTCTACCACCATGTCAGCACAAACATCAGAGCCCACTGCATGAGCCTCAAGTCAGTGTCTGCTATATTCACTAGTCTATTAAAACAACAGTTTACTTGTTATTGATCACAATATTCTAATCAGCTATGTTTGCTGCAGAGGTTGGAACAGGGTCATTGTTGAGAAGCCCTTTGGTCGTGACCTCCAGAGCTCACAGAAGCTGTCAGCCCATCTGTCCTCGCTGTTCACAGAGGACCAGATCTACCGCATAGACCACTATCTGGGCAAAGAGATGGTCCAGAACCTCATGGTGCTCAGGTAGAAAACTCCATACACATTTTCATGCACTTTAAGTCAAGTCAATTTTGTGTGTGTGTGTGTGTGTGTGTGTGTGTGTGTGTGTGTCTGTGTCTGTGTCTGTGTGTGTGTATCACACATCACAAATTTGCAATCTGTACATACATCATGCCCTGTCCTTAGCCCCTCTATTTGAATTAGAAAAATCTCCTTAAACCCTCAACATGAGGGAAAAAAGGAAGAAACCTCAGGAAGAGCAACAGAGGAGTGATCGCTTTCCCATGACAGACAAGGCAATAGAATAGAAGACAAATACAGCATGGAAAACAGGATGACAAAATTACAATGGATTCATATCTTTACCACCAGTTTAAAGCAGAAGGTTGTCATTGATGATTGTGTTTTATTCTCTTATTTCCAGATTTGGAAATCGCATTTTTGGGCCCATATGGAACAGGAACAGTGTGGCCTGTGTGGTCCTCACCTTCAAGGAGCCTTTCGGCACTCAGGGGCGTGGAGGATACTTTGATGACTTTGGTATTATTCGGTGAGAGACAGTACATTCAGATAAAAGTAAAAAACACTAGATCTTGTTAAACTAGCACCTTTCCTTGTCCTGATTCTGGTTCTTTTCTCTTAACATAGAGATGTCATGCAGAACCACCTCTTGCAGATGCTCTGTTTGGTTGCCATGGAGAAACCTGCCTCCACCAGTCCAGATGACGTGAGGGATGAGAAGGTAAATGGGATGATAGGGAAAAGCAGGACGTTTGTGCATATTTGTTATGTTTTCATGTCACTGCAATGCTGTTGTTCTGTATTTTTTTATGTACTTCAGGTGAAGGTGTTGAAGTGTATAACTCCTGTTACTATGTCAGATGTGGTGCTCGGCCAGTATGTGGGTGACCCAGAGGGGGTGGGCCAGTCTAAGCTGGGTTACCTCGATGACCCCACTGTACCAAAAGGGTCGTGCACACCAACCTTTGCCACAGCGGTGGTCTACGTCCATAATGAAAGATGGGATGGTTAGGAAAAAAAAAAAATTCCTTCCTTGTTTTATCACTTAAATACTGTTTGGTTGACATTTTGTGACCTTTTCCTCTGATTTTCTCCCTCTTATGTTTTTCCAACCTACTACCAGGAGTACCTTTCATTCTGCGCTGTGGTAAAGCTCTGAACGAACGTAAGGCAGAAGTGCGTCTGCAGTTCACAGATGTGCCAGGGGATATCTTTGGTGAAAGCTGCCAGAGGAATGAACTAGTGGTGCGGGTGCAGCCGGACGAAGCAATTTACCTGAAAATGATGACCAAGAGGCCGGGGGTTTACTTCAGCCCAGAGGAGACTGAGCTGGACCTCACTTACAGGAGCAGATACAAGGTACTACAGGCTCACTTCACTTAAATTATCCATAGTGGTCCATCAATCAGGCCAACTGTCAGTCTTGAATATTATATCATGTACATTGATTTAAGAATTTTCTCAAATCAATATAAATCACTTTATTTGTACAAAGATTGTAATTTTTTGTTGATATAAGTTTGTGGCTCTTTATTTGAATGATAAAATGTTGATTCTCAACATACTGTTACCTAACTATATCATGAAATTTAATATTTAGTATTTGACTTGGTGTATGAAAGTATTTGATAGATAATCAATATATCTTGGTGATAGTGATGCTGTAAATGAAACTAAAAATTGGGTATAAGTGTAGATCAAATAGGTTTAAGAAAGGTTGTTAAAACTCTAAAGTTGGTCACATAATAATCTACTGATCATATTTCACATCACATATTTTATATCAAAAAATCAATTCTATCCAATCCAATTAAAGACCTAACAAGTGGAAATGTGTAAGCAACAAACATCAAAATGACGTTACAGATTGTGCAGATTCTGGTTTTGGTTTCAAGTAAAAGATTCAATAATGCTATGGTGGACATTTTTTGAGCACAGTAATTCAGACAGAATGTTGAGATGTTATTTTGGACTGAACTGCATTAGAATGGACATTTCATTGTTGTTTGCCTGTCCTTCACATTAAGATACATTATTGCAAATAGAAATAAGCATGCACAGTCGCTAAATATCTGCTGTCTTATCCTACCAGAATGTGAAGCTCCCAGATGCTTATGAGAGACTGATATTGGACGTATTCTGTGGAAATCAAATGCACTTTGTCCGCAGGTTAGTGCCATATTCTGTCATAGGTCATTATTTTAATATTCAGTTTTAATGTGGTATTTTTACCTAAATTATACCTTTTTCTGCCCCAGTGATGAGTTGCGGGAGGCCTGGAGAATTTTCACCCCCCTCCTCCACCAAATAGAGGGAGAGAAGACACAACCCATCCCTTACATATATGGAAGGTAAAATAGTTTTTTTATAAAACAGAAATACATACATGCACATTGCACTTGCACATTTTCCTTTACATTGATCATTCTTCTCTCATCTTTTCTTCGTTGGATCCACAGCCGCGGACCAAACGAGGCAGATGATCTCGTGAAGAGGGTGGGATTCCACTATGAGGGAACATACAAGTGGGTGCAGCCCCACACAACATGATGCCTTCAGTTACACACACTCACACTCACTGAGCAAGTTTACAAACAATAAAGTTTACTGCAATCATTCACTGCTGTATCGTTGTTTGATTTTTGTCTGCATGCTAAAAAAATACCACTGCTTTCATCACTAATCATACAACAATGAATGTGAACATTAAAATAACTTCAGTAATCACTGAAAATTAGTTCACTCTTCTGCCTGCACATTTTCTTTTTTCTAAACAGCATTACCCACACCTAACACCAGACTCGAAAATCTCTAATAATATGATTGTTTGTCGTTGGCTAAGGAGGTAGAGTCATCCACTAATCAGAAGATCAGTGGGTCAATCCCCGGCTCCTCCAGTATGCATGTTGAAGTGTCCTGGGGCAAAATAATGAACCCCAAATTGCTTATAAAGGTGTTTGTGATGTGTGAATGAGTACAAATGATGAGCAGGTTGGCACCTTGTATGGCTGTATGTGTGAATGGGGGAATGTTGACATGCAGTTTAAAGCGGTTTGAATGGGCAGGAGATTAGAAGGGCACTATATAAATGCAGCCAGTTTACCATCATTATGTGGATGGAGTATAGGATCAAATCTATTTTCATTTAGAGTCACTTGTTAAGAAAATATGTTTATTCTCTATAATCAGCAGGCCAGTGTTTACTGTCATCACTAAACCATGATGACACTGAACGAGATGCACACAAAACTACTACACCAAATAATATTTATACAAGCAGGGCCTGTTGGTCTGGTATTGTCAACAGTCAGTCACAGGGGACGTTTAAATGTCCTACTTCTGTTAAGAGCGACCTCCAGGTAGGTGTTTTAAGCCATTTACAAATCAAAACTGCTAAAAACCACATGAATATTGCATTTTGTAACAGTTGATCTCTCACAATGCATGAGCGAGTTTTGACTTCAGTTTGCTTTAAAATTTGGTAGATATCTATTGACTGACCACACCCGACTGATGTTGTTTCCTGTCACCTATGTCTTTTTCTACCAGGAGTGTGGCCTAGCAGGGGAACTCCAATCTACGAGCACACACCCATGCACACAAATTCATACACACTAAACAGACCATTTCCAGTATTCAGAGGGCCGTCGGAAGTAAAGCAAAAACAAACGTGTTTAAGCAACTTCTTGTTGTTTGATTTTTACCGTATGCAATAATAATAATAATAATTCTTAATTTAAATTCTTAAAAAGACAAATTGCATTTGCTGAATTATTGTTGTGAACAATAAAGCATAAAAGGAGTCAGGGTCATGATTATATTCTATGAAAGCGAACATAAATAAAGTTTACAAGCCAAAAACTGCATACACACTGTAGACAGTGTCAGGTGGGATAAATTGTTTCTGTAGACAAACCTGCACAGAGTTTTCTTTTTAAGAAGCAGTACTCAACAAACACACATGTCCAAGAATAAATAGTATTTCTTTCATTGTTCCAAAGCTAAAACCTTTTAAAGTACTTGAAATATTAGGAAATATTTGGCTATGACAGACTGTGAGGCTGGCTGGCTAATCTAACAGGTAAAAAATTAGCGCTGCGAAACAGTCTTTTCTCTCATAATCCAAGACTGAGGTGACGCTATTATACTACATACTATATATGTGTGACATTCATGCCCTTTCACAGTTTTCCTCGCTGCAGCTGTGCATGGTGGCTCCATCTTCAATGCCCCTGGCATACAAACGCACCAACTGGCCATGAATCCTGAGAGGAGGGAATACTATTAAAACAGTGCTACTATTGGAGATAATCATCCTTGCATTTTTTTTAGTATTAGTAAGTATATGACTGAGTTGAGCTGCAGTTTATAACCATAAGAGGAAAATACAATATAAGATGACCAAAAACACAGCATGCATGGTTGTCCTCTCTTACCTGCTAATTATGTTGGTGAATGGCAGAATTTCTCCATCGCAATTCCACACTGATGCAGCAGGAGCTTTGCTGCAGCACAGACCACACAGGAAGGGGGTCGCCGATTTCTGCTCGTTTGCTATTTCCTGCCCCATGCTTCTCTCTGTCAGCTGCTGTTGAGATCCATTCCTGCTAATAGTCTCAACATGTCCTCTCTCTTCTTCATCTAACCCACCAGTCTCTTCAAACGCTTCCTCCTCTTTGCCAGCAGGGAGAGAAAAACGGACAGCCTTCACACGGTGGACCTCCACAAATGGCAGGTCAAACTAAGAAAAGTGGCAAAGAGTTTGGGTTAAGCAGCTTCTAAACATGCTAGTCTAGCCTTGCTTTCTGATGTGAAAGTGCACCTACCTGGTCTTGTGTGCTCGTGTGCCTGTAGAGGAACTTGAGGAAGCCCAGTGGGTGAGTGTCCCATACCAGGATGAGATCCCCTGTTCCATCAGCCAGGTGAGCAGAGGGAGAGAGGCCAAGAGGACTTTTGGGACATGAGCTTGACATACAAGTGAGGGACACACATCTGAACCTGCCTTCCACACTCACCCATTCACCTGAAGAGGCAGAGAGAAGATGCTATGCTAAAAAAAAAAAAAAAAATGCCTGCACATACTACACAACACTGAAGGGTCGTACTGGTGTTTTTGACCACCATACACACTGCATTGCTCCAAACAAACTGTAAACTGTATATTTTTGGATTTCTGAGTGAGTTGTGTGACTCACTCAGAAACTCATACATAATGGCACTGAGTTGCCATTGTGTATGAAATGCGCTATATACATAAAACTGCCTTGCCTTCTGATTGACTCATTTTTAGCAATGCTGTGTGGTAATGCAGTCCAAAAATGTTACATCACTTTGTGCTTTCAACTATTTTATCTTATGATATGACATATGATCCATTGCCTACTACAAGTGATTTTGACACCTCTGCAAGTTGTTAACGAATGTTAATGAATATCTGCTTGTTATTAAAGTTGTTTTGTTTTTTGACTTTTTTTGTAAAGCAATGGATAATTTCTCCCACTACAGATTGTACAACTGAATCAAAAAGCAAGGGGCAGCAAATAAACTTAATTTTAAGGGATCATAAACCAAAACCGCTGCAGTAAAGTTTACATGATTTGTAATAAATGAGATAAAATATACAAAACCCAAACCCAGGACTTCTATGTGTATATATGTGATTACCTTCTTCAGAGTCACTACTGAACTGGCTGAAGTGGGAGCTGTACAAGGAGCCTGAATCTGAAGGGTGGGGGAAAAGTCTTTCTGTGCTTTTGGAACACACACTGCATCTGAAAAACACACACACACGCACACACACACACAGGCAACACAAAGCGTTTTCACTCTGCTTGGAAGTCTGTGAAATAACAAGCTCCACGACCTTGTCATTTATTCATAAGAGCATCATAAACCAAACAAAGACAGAGGCATTGTACGCTCTAACAAGAGACCAAGGCTCATCTTTCATCCAGATCAAGTTCCTCATGCCATGGTTCCTACCCTCCTTAAGGGTGCACCCAACACCTGAGTCCCTGCTGCGGGTGGTAGCAGTTACGGTGTCACAAGCAGTGAATTTGAACCATTACACGGGTACTTTAATAATAATGATGCTTCTTCCAGGGACACTTTCTCTCTTTCTCATTAAAATCGTTTAAGATTCACAAGGTTAAAAGGATAGGTTCAAGTCTGTCTTAAAACAACAGTCAGATGTCCATATGAACACTGAAAGAGGTTTTCCTCGCTGTAGTCCTGTAATTCCCCCTGTTAATACTGCCTATTAGAAGATGTGCTTTCAATGTAATTAATGGGGGCCAAAAATCCACAGTGTGGCCACACAGTCATTTTGTGCAAAAATGCATTTAAAAGTTGATCTAAAACGTATATGGTGCTTCAGCAGTCTGAATTAGTCGTATCAAGTAGATATCTGCCACATTTACTTCTCTTTTTAACATCAAGTCCTGCTTTGTTTTTTGTTGGACACTGTTTCCCTGTTGAGCTGTGGTGGAAGAATAGTAACAAAAACAGGGACTTTGGCTTTAACAAGCACTTTGGTTAACATGTCATTTTTAATTGTGCTCTATAAATAAATTAACTACACTAAAAAGATTATAACATTAAAAGATATTTACTTGATTTGACTCAATTGAAGTTTCAAATTAGCTTGAGATAAACTTACATACATTTTTGCACAAAGAGAGTGTTGGTGGTGGATTTTCACCCCCATTACTTACACTGTAAATACATAACCAAGGAATTTTCTAATGGTCAGCAAGATCATTGCAGGAAAAACTGGTTTCAATGTTCCTTTGGGAACCTCACTGTTGTTTTAAGTATTTGTCATTTCTAGAAGCTCATATGTTACAACACTATGGGCTTCTTCCCACATTGTCATTTTGTACCCATTTTATACTCTTATTCTCAGGGTTGAGTCACTTTGGCAGATCTAAAACTGGGACTTGTGAAAAGACATGACATAAAACCTCACTTTGGTTTTGTTGTTTAAGGGAGGCCTGGTTTACCTCACGTAGCTTAGTCACAGTCATAGAAAAAGTAAAATAATGAACAGTTATTCTCTGTGATACAGGAAATGCACAGAAGAAGTCATGTGTTAACAGTGAATACTAAGTGCTTAACAAAGTCCATATGAAAATAGAGAAGTCTGTACAATAGATAGCACTTCCAGATCATTAGTAGCCTACATTTATTGGTGTTAAAATATCACCACGTCACAACATTTAGGAGTGCGATCTATAGTGTGTACAGGTTGATTTTATGTTATTTATTTATTTTTTGTGCTTTTAATTGTACTGTGTATACTCCCTTCTTTATGTAGTGTATAGTAGTTGGTGTTTTACCCTGAGAGGCAGCGTGTTTTGTCTCTGGGGCTGGAGAGCAGAGGGTCTGCTGGTAGATACTGAACTATGCCTGCATAGCTTCTGTTGCTCAGATACACCATTGTGCCTTGACAAAAAGAGAGCAATTAGGAACTTAGAGGTACAACATATATATAAAAAGCTTTAAAAAAAAGCATGTATCACAAAGTTCTTGTTTCTTAGTCACAGTCTTATCAGTGACAGTTTCCAGGTTAATCTTTTTATCTTCAAGCTAAATATAAATATAGAGAATCTTACAGGATGTGTTGTGAATAAGCATATAGTCATTTTTTCTCTAAATGAATCATCAGTGCACACCTGCATAGTCATATCTGAGAGGTCCCATCCAGCGGTGTTTTTCACTTTCAGCCAGTACGTCTCCATAGAAGCCATAACCCAACAGAGACACAGAGTATCGCACAAGAGCATTGGTGTGATGTACTGAGCACACATCCAAAGGCTGAGAGTCTCCTGCAAGGTATTGTATGAAATGAGAGGGCTATATAGACTAAGAATTGGCAAAATTGTTCAGGTATTTTAGGTGGTTGATTTCCAAAAAAGAGTAAATGTTGATTAAAGGATTATTTTTATGAAGATCCTTCCTCACCGATGATAATGTGCAAAGCTGAAGTAACAGGGTCAATCACTCCCACTGTGGCGTAACACACACAGTCTGTGGAACCTGCAGACACAATATAACCGGATGTGTATGTCACAGCTGTAAATCAGACTCCATCAGCTCATTAATACTTGCTTATAGTGTCATTACCTGCAGGGATGATGCCAATATGAAGCGGACAAGGCTGCAAAGTCACAGAGGGATCATTCTCACAAAGGCCGGCCTCTTGTTGTGTCCGCCCAATCAAACCATGAAGTATTTCGCTGAACATGCCATCCCCGCCAACACACACCACACTGTTGTAAACAAACACAAGGGCTTCTGTTATGAAAGCATCTCTCTGCAAGTATAGCAGTTGCAATGCTCTCACACCACAGTGTTTACACGGGTGCTAATCTCTCTTACCCATCAAAGCCTGTCAGGTCTTTCTTCAGGAGGTGGTCTCTGGCCTGGTTTGCCCGCTCAGTTACTAAACAAAAAAGTTATGATTCAAATCAATATCATTATCATCTTTTCTTTTTCATTAAATAAGTTAGACTAAGGCATCTGTCTGACTTAACCAGTGGTGGAAGTATTCAGATACTTCACTTAAATAAAAGCAGAAATACTGTAGTCTAAAAATACTCCATTACAAGTAAAAGTACTGAATTCAAAATGTTACTGAAGTAAAAGTATGCAATTATTATCAGCACAATGTTCTTAAAGTGTGTAGGCTTCTTTTCGAGTGTTTATTATTATAATATATTGTACTGTTTGTTTTCTCACTAATAAATACAAGTGCATACATTTTTATACTGATAATAACAATACTTTATATAGGACTTTTCATGCACTACTGCAGCCTAAATTGCATAGCAAGTATTTAAAGGAGAAATGAACATACAATTTAAGCAACAGTTAATATTAAAAAATGCTATTTTTTGTATAAAAAAACCCAACTTAAACTGAAAAGAAACTAACAACTATAAGGGGTAAACAAATGTAGTAAAAAGTACAATTATTCCCTCTGAAATGTAGTGGAGCAGAGTAGCATAAAATTGAAATACTCAAGTAAAGTACAAGTGCATCAGGTTTGTACTTGAGTACAGTACTGGAGTAAATGTACAAGTTACTTTCCACTACTGGACATAATCCTTCACTTAAAAGAGCATTAATCTGAATTAGTGACAAATTAAACTTTACTACAGTATTGTACAGTTTTGTTGTTTCTTACCTATTACATGACAACTGATGCCGGCCAGCTCAAACAGAGGTGCGACCAAAGAATGGTAGATCTGTCTTCCTTTCTTCTTTCCTCCAAAAGGGTTGATAAACACCAACAATCTGCTGGGGTGCACAGGACCTGAAAGATACAATAGAAACAGGACAGTTTGTTGAAAGGCAGCTGATGGAGGAAAATTTATTGCGATATCACCTGACTGCTTTGTCTCATTGTCAATACTTACTGTGAGTTTTTAGAGCAGTTCTTAGGTGTTGTGTCCACTGGTCTCTGAGGACCCGACTGGGGCAGCTGAATTGGATCCGGCCCAGTCTCCATAGCAAGCCATTCAAGCCCCCACTGCTGCTACGCTTCACATAAAAAACTGGTGAGGGATGATGATGGAAACCACAGTGTTAACTGTTACAATGTGGAGATAACAGGCACACATTTGATTAAATGTAAGGCCGGTGTGTTGTGCTCTTGTATGTAAATTATTAATATCTCATTATAACCTCAACAGCAAAAGATAAGCAGTTCTTATTTAGTTCCGAGAGTTTCCGAGGTAAACCCACCTGTGAAGTCTTTGTCTGTGTCCTCAATTGACTTCTGGGGCAAGATCTCCACCCGTCCCTCCTCCACGCCGACCACCTCTGACACAGGCACTGAAACTTTAATCACACACACACAGTGTAAACTGAACAGAATATTTTAACCACTGGAAGGACCATGGACTGTCCTCACATCAGACATGTTTACTGATAACTCACAGCACAGATGTAAATTAAAAATTAGTGTGTCCCATTTAACTGTTCCAGTGGTAGGGCTCTCTTATAAGCTATGGAGTTGGGACATCGTCCTTGATATAAGTTAAACTTCTGTATGATATAGAGCCGCAATGATTAGTAGACCAATCAATTTGTCAATCAACAGAAAATCAATAGAAAACTACTGTCAGTTATTTTAGGAACATGCCAAAAAAAAAAAAGATTTCTGCTCTTTCAGTCATAAGGATTTGAGGTGTCACACATGAAAAACTTGAAAAACTTGCTTTTGTCTGATTAAAGTGACTCTGACCTTTCTTGTATTTCACACAGTACTTCAACTTGAACAGCAACAACCCCTCCTCCCTCCTATATCCCATCCCCGCATTCGGACCGAATAATATGATTGGTCAGAGTTTTCACCGAGTATTATGAGAATTGAATAATGATGAGTTTCTATGCCTGGTGGACATTGGTGTCAACTGGTGCCATTACCTTATTAATAGCATTTTAACCTAAACAAAACAAATGTGTAAAAATGTAACAAAGGTAAGGGTAGCTTTAACAGTCTATCATCCAATGACATTTGAAGACATCACCTTGACCTGTTCTCACAGGCATTTTCTTTTAACCATTTTCTGATATTTTATAGACATTTTAACAGTGAAAATATCAACCAGATTAATCAATAATGAAAAAAATTGCCAGTTGCAGATCTTGTATGATGAGTCAAAATGTATTTTCCGAACTATTTATGTTCTCTTTGGGGTTTTTTTTTTTTTAAATGGACACAGGCGGTTATTATTCCCAACACACATACACAGAGGTCCTAAAAACGGACTGTTTTTGCTTTTCATTCTTCACTTCCCTTTCTGTGGATAAGTGTGTGATGGCGACAGAAAGAGAGAGAAATGTGGTAAGGCACCATGGTGATTGTGGTGTTGATGTGACAACAGCAGATTAAGGACAACCCCTATGTAATAACTTTGCCCCAGGAGGTGTGTGAGGGCTCCATGTGTTTTCAGTAAAGTCCCAGCAGGTTGTATTTCATGCCTGTGCTGTTCAACTTGTTCTTCATGTACTCAGCAGGTAGTTGTTATTAAAGCACTCCCTCGTTGTAATAGTCCAAAATTGCTTGTATTGTTGTTCATGGTGTTTCCTAGGTTACTTCTAAATCTTGTTTTCCATTATGCTGGTTCAAAGCAAATTATAGGAAACATGTTCTGGCTTTAAACAAGGTGACTGTAATAAAGTATTTCCTTGTGTGTAGTTACATTATAATTGTTATTCAAACATATGTGACCTGCATAATAAAACTCGGTGTAATATTCCTTATAGAGCGATATCATAACTCCACTGATATTTTGGAGTGAAGGTGCCACCTACTTGTTTTCTTATCTCGATTCTTCTTATCTACCTCGGTCCAATGGAAATGCCAGCCAGTCAGCAGCGCCCGGTACCTTTTATTCCCGACCCACAAACTGGACTCCAGTCTCAGATCGGTCTCCATCTCGAAAACCACGTCGTTGTCGCTCTTTCCCGTTTCTCCAAAAAATACAGCCAAAACTTCCAAGAGTCACATTTTTACTTAAACTCACATCTCTAAGAAATAGCAGCAGGCTGGCAATCTGACATCGCCATCAGTCAACAGACCTCCTATCTGAAAGCTAATCTTCCTCTGGGTGAAAACATTATCAAAAGACGTATATTTAGGACGTTTGTGAAATGCTGAAGACAACGCCTGGCACACGAGTGTTATTGTCCAAAAAACAATCCGTTTCCTCCACAGTCCCTCCCTACTGACACCTGCTTGATTTGCATGTTGACTTGCTGATTTGATGCCATTGGTTTACCTGAAGCAGACTAACTAAAACATTGGCCAATTACTTTGAGTATTCAGGCAATGTAGTTCTTCAACTCAAGTCCTTATGGAGTTTGTTGAAAGAACTGGATTGGACCATGTTACAGTAAACTAATAATAATTGCCATGGGGTGATATAACCGGTAAAGTGAGTCCTTTAAAATACCAAACAAACTTGTAAAAAGCTGATGCAGTTCAACACATTTAAAGCCACTGGATGTGAAATGCAGGTGTACACTCCACATTCAGGTGAAACACATAGGACCAGTGATATTATAGTCAAACTCCACTCAAAAATGTGTTAACTTATTGTAACTTCACTTGGATGAATGGGCTGTAAAGTTTGACACACCCCTCTGCTGCAAGTGTGAAGTTTCTTTGTGTTACCTGAAAACTGAATTTGAGGTGTGTACTACTTACTAGCATGATTTGTGACTAACCAGTTCTGGTCCGGTATGTAACTTACAAGAGTGTGATGTGGAAACTTAATGGTGAGAGGGAGATGTTTTCTGTTTTTGTTTTTTATGGAATATATTAAGACATAAATTCATATTCAAAGTTATTTTTTTAAACAGGGTGAAAAGGCAACAAAGAACCTATAATCCCATCCCACCCTAATTTACCAATTTCCTGGACACCTATGTTATCCTTTCATTTGAAGTCACAAGGAATAAGGGGTTGTCAAATTATAGCAAATTGAGAGAGTAATGTGTGTAATGTGTAATGCTTGTGCTGTAATGAGGGAATAGAAGTTTCTGAGCTCAAGTACATTTCAGTTGACTTAACACTTGACTTTTGTGATACTTGACTTTCTTAGAGATTAGACTCTCAAAAACATTCAAGTCTCTAACTCTGACTTGATAAAATCTCACAAGAACAGAAAATAAATAAGACAGCTACAGACAAGTATTGGCCACATACTTTGAATACTGAATTATTAGGGTTTATTTGTCTAAGTGTAATAACACTATTAGACAGCTTTAAAAGTATCATAATCAAATGCTGTGTAATGTTAATGGTGAAAACTCATGATAACAACAGCCAGGTGTCCATGTGAACACTGAAAGAGGTTTGCTGTAATCGTACAGTCTTTTAAGCATCAAATTCCCTCTTTGTGTTTGCTTGAACTGTGTTTTCCCTGTTGAGCTTTGGTGGAAGTAAGTAACAGAAACAGGGACTTTGGCACGAAAAAGACTGTAATGTTGAAAGATTTCCACTTGATTCGACTCATTTGGATGGCTGAAGCTTCATAGCTTCAGATACACTTCTAAAAACATTTTTGCACATTAGGACTGTGGTTTTGTCCCGCATCATTTACATTGTAAGTGATCTTCTAATAGTATGAACATAAGGAATGTCATTTAAATTGGACTTACCCTAAAGACTTAAAACAACTCGAGTTCTGCATTACAACATCAGTGCAAGTTTTATAGGAACTGCAGTACTTTTGCTGTGGGACACATCATTACTTAATTAAACTGAATTTGCTTCTATTGACTTCAACACTCACCCTCTTCATATTGTGTATATCATGTCTACTCCAAATTCCCATCAAGTAGCAAAGCTGACTGTATGTTCTGCTCCTGTGCTGCAATAATGGACCGCAGAGTTTTCTGTGTGGGAGCAACTATATTAAGACATATGAAGCATGTGAACACAAGATAGCTTAAAGATTCACCCTAGATGTGTATTAAGACTATAAAATACTCTCTTTGGAACAATAATGTATGTCTGATATGATTTTCAACAAAAAAGTAGCCTATTATTACCACACTAAAATCTCTACTCCTTTCCCTCATTTAAAAAATCCATATTCTTTAAATATGCAAATATATTCCAATTCAACTAATGAACACAAGATGTCTCCTACTTCACTGTAAAGTTAATGTTCAGTGTTTGTGCTTACACATAAAACTTGTGTGAATTGAATACTGAACCAGGATTGGCTTCCAAACTAGTTGTGATGTTGCAAATCCAGTTTATTGCCCCCACTTCTTAAAACTGGATTTTCAATGAGTTCAGAGGAACTTTCCACTTCAGCAGATGAGTGTGAAAGTCTGTCAAATTGCAAAGTAAAGCTCAAACATCTAACTGAAGGAACAAGGGAAAAAGTGGTGGGAGACTTAAACTAAAATAATTAAATAATTAAGGACTTAAAACTAGATGATGTTGCAAGGTGATGTGGAGTTTTATTAATTCTTGTTTACAATAACTACCATTAATAATAGGCTACTAGTTTTTCAGCATTCATTTCATATTCCATCCATGGTTGTTTACAGTAGCTTATGTTTATAAAGTAACTTCTTCTTCTTCTTTTTCGTCTTCTTCTCCTTCTTCTTTTCCTTTTGATAAAAGTAATAGTTTTTTCTTTTGCCACTCTTCCAAATAGTAGACATGGAGTAAGTCTGGGGCTTTTGGGGCCCCGTAGGATTCTAGAAATTTTCTAGATAGTCATGGACCCCTGAACAGGCACACATCTGGCCTAAGTCTTTGTGGAATTGTGTAAATTATAGTGAAAATAAATGATTGTCCTTTTTACTGGGGATCCGCTAGAGCACCCTCAATGACCCTGGGGGTCCCGAGACCCCACTTTGAGAACCACTGGCCTGAACACAGCCTTGCTTCAGCTCTATTATGTAGCAACAGTTAATAAGTTAGCGATAATGATCTGCAGCGTAGTATCCCCATTCTTCTCATTCTTCAAAATAAAAACGATTCATGGAACATTTGTATGCCACATGAAAGGCTAAGCCACCATTATTGTGAAGGACGGGCACACACTGACACCGGAAATACGCTTCGTTATTGTGGCACGCTCCTTCCTCCCCTCCCTTCGCTGCTAAAAAGTCGACTTAGCTAGCCAGCGGGACGAGCTGTTCAAACCTTACAGCCTAATTATTATGAACTGATTGATCCGTGTAGTATAGTTGATTACAGTTTCCACAATCCCGGTACCGAGAAAGTTAACAAGATGAATATACGAAACGCCAGGGTAAGTTAACTGAAATCCTCTCGACTGCCATGCTGTGGCTACTAACTGTGAGCTAAGCTAGTTACTGCAGCCTGCACGTTTGCTATATATCGCCGATTATGACATTAGCATCGTGTCATTCATTTGTCTGACACTGTTTCTTTCTTTCTTTCTCTGCAGCCGGAGGACCTCATGAACATGCAGCACTGTAACCTGCTCTGTCTTCCAGAAAACTACCAGATGAAATACTATTTCTATCACGGACTGTCCTGGCCTCAGGTCAGTCACTGTGGTCTTTCCCATTTCTGCTGTTTCTGCTAAAACCACACCTCCTACCCATTCATTTACAGTGTTTAAGGTTGTATGTTTGACACACATCGTCTGTTGTTTTTGGTTTCAGCTCTCATACATTGCAGAGGACGAAAATGGCAAAATAGTGGGATATGTGCTGGCAAAGATGTGAGTACCTGGGATTCTATTTCTCAAATTGACATCACTTGAGCAAATTATTATGTGTTCCAAAGACTTAATTTGATTTCCTTTTTAGGGAGGAAGACCCAGATGATGTACCCCATGGACACATCACATCCCTGGTGAGTCTGGGCACTGGGCAAGAGACATCTCATACATCCCTTCTAGTACTTTTATCACATAAACAGTATTGTTGTTGGCTTGTATCGAGCAACACAAAAACCCTTCTCTGTGTCTTCTAGGCAGTGAAACGCTCCCACAGGCGTCTGGGTCTGGCTCAGAAGCTGATGGATCAGGCCAGCCGGGCCATGATAGAAAACTTCAATGCTAAATATGTCTCGCTTCATGTCCGCAAAAGGTACAGTGTGCAGTCTACTCGCTGTACACTTGGTGTCTTTGTTTGGTTCAGATACATTCTTGCGTGTTTTACAAAATGTGCTCATATTCTGACTATATGTGTTTACTTTTATACTACTGCAGCAACCGGGCAGCCCTGCACCTGTACTCAAACACACTCAAATTCCAGTAAGTCTTTTATGTGCCACCTTTTAATTCAGTATTTTTATTTGAAATGTATATACCGTTATGGATATTGTTGTACAGGTAGCACAGCCATTCCTGGGATTTTCAGAAACACTGACATCATGAAGTGATTTAGACCAATAATATTAGTTGAATATTAGCTAAAGAATGTTTCCCCATATTCATTTATTGCAGATAATACAAGTTCTCTCAACAGCACCAGATACTAAAAACAAATGATTCAATTATTTGCTCTTTCCATATTTCATTTGTCCAATTAACTGTACAATTGTTATTTCTATGAATTTTAAGTTTGAAAGCCTTCTTTACAATGCTAGGAATAAAATTCTGGGCAAATGCTGATTTTTTTTTTTTTCATTTATTTATTTTATTTGTAAAGTGTAGTTAATGACTAAGTGGGTAAAGGTTAATAATAGAACAGCAAGATCAGTCTGGTAAGTTGAGAAAATGACATCACTTTACTGTGATGCAGCCTTTAAAACCAGGAAAAGACAACACTCATGCCATATCACAATATCCAAAATCTAAAACAATATTTAGTCTCCTATCACAATATCGATATAATTGATACATTGCTCAGTTCAAAATAAACCTATAAAACACTAAGTTTTTAAAAAAAAATATTATTTGTAACGTCTCTCTAGGTTGCTTAAATCCAATGCTCCCAGGCAAAAACTATCAAAGATGTGACCTCAGTGGTATTTGCACTGACTGTAACTGATGTGTTTTGTTGTTCTTCCACAGGATAAGTGAGGTAGAGCCTAAGTATTATGCAGATGGGGAGGATGCCTACGCCATGAAGAGAGACCTCGCCCACATGGCTGATGAGGTAGTCTCCATCTTTATTCACTATGGCAAATTATAATAGCGCTCCTTTGATGTGCTTTTCACCAGCTCCTTGTGGGCACAGCTAGCACTACTGAACTCAAATGAGCAGATTCTATATGTCAGATTTCTTTCTTTGTGTCCTACAGCTGAGAAAGCCTGGCGTGCGTGTTTCGGGTCAAGAAGCACCGTCTGGCCAGAGCCCGTCAGGGTCTGGCGACCAGGAGAGAGAGAGTGAGAGAGACAGCGGAGGAGAGAGCAAAGAGCTGAGTGAAGTCAGCGAGGCAACAGAAAGCACAGACGTTAAAGATTCTTCCTCTGATTCACAATGACACTGCAGTTCTAGACATTTTTAAATTCACTCCCCACTTCCTCTTTTTATCTGTATTTGACAATATCTCTGGCTTTACAAACTGTGACTATCTTTGCATCAAAGCCATTCCCATGATATTTCTCCATCACTGTTTTTTTTCTCAAGTGCAAAGAGTCTTGGATAATGACATGAATCAGGGTGTTACCTAAAGTTTTTATTGGACTGCTGTCGGCATTAGCAAAAGTGGCCCAAAGTTGGGAGAGTTACAGTATTGAAAACAACCTGTGCTTTTCAATTTGTCACAATCTGGTCTCTTAACTATTTAACAGATTTGCTGCAAATAAATCTTTCAAATAAAACTTCTTGGTTTGCACTTATTTCAGTAAGCGACCATAGGAGCTGTTGTAGGGCTGCAACTAAGAATTATTTTCAATGTCAGTTAATTTGTCAATTTTTTTTCACGACTAATTAATGTTTAATTAAATATTAATGTTTGGATTATAAAAAGTGAGTAAAAGGTTGAAGTCAATCATTTTTGATGTGAAGCAAATATCATTGCTTCATAGTTATAAACTTATGTTACAGTCTGATAACAGTCATTATTGGGGGAAATATCTAAACTCATTGTTTGACTTTGTACAGGAACACCATCTACACAGCAAGTAAAGAGGTTACACAGGAGCCATAAAATGTTTTTCCATTGACTGTGTGAAAAAAAGAAGAAAAAAATTTTGCACTGTCAAGTTTTTTTTTGAGAAGGTCTAACTTTGGCGACACCCAGTGGAAGCATAAAAATGTACACTGTCTGTGAGAGCTCTCTGACGCACATTGCACACTGACTGTAGTTCTCACCACGATTGCCACATATAGCTACAAAACAAAAAAACCTATATGAGATCCTATATAGATCTTAATGATAATGCAACATTTTGGGTTATGTCACAAACATGTTACTCAACATAAAGTTGACAAATATCTGACCTCAAAAGTTAAAAAGGACATTACATTAAATAACGTGGGGGAATGTTTCATGGTTTTGACATAGCTTTAAAATGAAAGCATTAATAGTACATCACAGCCCTTTAATGAAGATGTCCTTTGTTAAACTGATTAAGAGGGGTTATTTTAGTTAATTTAAGGCTGAGCGTGCAACATCATCATATTGTCTATTAGAGGAAGGAAACAGCAGTGAGAGAGAAGTACAAGATAGATAAGAGCACATTTTGCACATTGACCTTTACAGAAAAATGTTTGTCACAAATTTGCAGTTGCTTAGTTTCACACCTCCATGGCATATAACACTCATCACCTTCAGGTGACAGAGGGCAACAACACTGCATACAGTTTTTTTTTCAACTTATATGTGTGAAAGCTTGTGGTGACTATTTTCTTTAATCAAGTAGGTTTTTAACAGTGGAACGTGACATGAGGAGTTGACATGATAAGTAGCTATAAAGTAGAGCGTGATAAGGTAGATTGCCTTGTCTTGTGCCAACAGGACCCAGCGTGTTCTAGTTTGTTTTTTTATTGTTGTTGTTATTGTTGTTTTTGCATCTAAACACTATAGCAGCTGATTTCATTCAGGAGCCTATGAATAACCAGTAAGGAAGGTCTAATCAGTGAAAACAGCTGGTGTTTGATTGAACTGAAAACCTGCTGTGGAGCTCAGTAGGAAGCATGAAAGAGAAAGGAAGGACTTGACTCAGAGAGGTTTTCAGTTGTTCACACTTGCACAATCACACACAGATGCCTCAAATTGTATGTGTGAGCGAGATGCGTGTGTGAGAGAGAGAGAGAGAGAGAGAGTCAGAGAGATGAGTTCTACTCCACCCACACCCATCCGTGTCCAATGTGAGGGGGAGGTGAAACAGTTGAGCGCTTTCTGTGCTATTAACTGGCATTATTTAGTCGCCTCAGCCCAGAGAAGAAACAAGTCAGGACTGCTCTACATCAGGTAGGACTCTTTTTTTTTACTGCATGTATTAAACTTTCATTGATTTTTGTTTACAGATATGTCTCATCAAAATAGGACAGTTTGCCAGTTTAGGTCTAATAAACATATTTTTGTTTGCATGTTGAGGGTGTTATGAAAGATAGCGCCACTTGATTATTACAATTATGTTGTTATTGGCTGCAGACATAGCCCTCTGGCCAATCCGTTGAGTAGTTGAGGCAGCATCTATGTGTTGGTACTTGTGAAATATGCAGCATTCCTATAATAGCAACTGTAAACCTACTTACAATGGAGTTAAAGATTAGCTTTAATAAAACATTGCAGCAGATTGTGACGACAGGAGGTGATGATTCACTGCTGATCACATGGAGAAAGAATGGAAGGGCTCATGGAAAAGGGTGACATAGGCTGGAAAAATGAGTCTCTCCCCTTTTTAAAGGGAGTTTTGGGTTTGCTGTAACACAGCAGACTCATTTTAGCAGGTCAATTGGTAAATGTTTCAGTTGGAAAAAGTGATGACTGCACTTTTCAGTAAAAGAGTGCTGATGAGCGGTGTTTGGCTTCTGATAAAAGGAGAAGTTAAGGGAGAGAGTGAGAGAGTGTGTACATGAGGTTATAATCCAGCAAGAAAAAAAAAGCGCTACTCTTCCCCTTTCTGATACTCTCTAAAAGATATCCTGTCATGCATTGAGGTACTCCAGTCATAGTCTCTTTGGTACCATTTCATCTTTAGTATGCTGGGAATAAGCCAAGATAATGTGTATTGGTATTAATTCCTATTATTCATCAAGATTAAAAAGAAATCAACCAAAGTCTCTTAGATACATTTTTCAGTGAGGACACTTAAAGCATAGATACACAGATGTTCAAGTCCGTCTTAAAACAACTGTCAGGTGTCCGAATGAAAACTGAAACAAGGTTTGCTCGCTGTAATCATTCCTCCTGTTTGTACTACCATTAGCTCCAAGTGTGTTTACAGTGAAAGAGATTGGATAAGAAAAACAAGCCTGAGACTGAGCAAAGAAGTATTTGAAAGTTTATCTGAAAATAGTATGAGGCTTTGGCCGTCTGACTAAGTCAAATAGAGTGGATATCTTCCACAGTTAGTCGTTTTAGTAAGAATTTCCTTCTGTGTCTCGACAGTGTTCCTGTTCCTTCCTGTTCAGCTGCAGCCGAAGGATTGTGATAGATAAAAAGAGAGAATCTGGCACTAGAAAGACAGAAACTTTCAAAGATACTGATTTGACTTATTCAAATGGTGGACACAAGTTAATCTTTATTGTCACGTGTAATAAAAACATAATGGGTTATTTGTACTTTGGCTCTCTCTGTTGTAACACAAAGGACACAACATCCCAAAACGGCAAAACATCACTACAGACCTATAGGCTATTTACACGGTACATTCATATGTATACATATAAACACAATATACAGTACACGATAACAACAAAGTGCATATGGTTGCTTCAGCTGTTCAGCAACCTGACTGCCTGAACAGCTGTCAGCCTCACATTAGCTTCAAATAAACTTTTAAATATACTTTTACACAGAAGCAGGACTGTGCATTTTGTCCCTCATACAGAATGCACTATGGAGGGATCTCTTCATGGTTAGTATGAACAGGAGGAATGATTATAGTTAGAAAAATGCTTTCAGTGTTAATTTGAGCATCTGACTCAGCCTGACTGTTGTTTTAGGACAGACTGCAAATCTATCCTTTTTTAATTTTGAGATGTATCCTGTCTAAAGCTTAGTCTCAGTCAGATCAACTCGCCCCAGTTCTTAAACTTAAACAAGATTACATTTTGAATATTTCCAGTGGTCCAAGTTGCGGGAAATCAACTGTAAAAGTACAATGTCGAAAGTAGCTGTGGTCACTGTTTTATTTTTGAGTACACAGAATATACTTTAAGCGTACTGATGCGATTGTAGTGCAACTTCATTAGTAAAACCACCTTTAGTCTTGAGCATACATCCCCACAGGGTTGTAAGCCTCACGGTTCGCCCCTATTTTTAGGCCAGTTGAGATGTTGCTAGAGCTATTTTCGCTCCATATGCAATTCTGCAGCTTGACCGGTGCAGCAGACAACACATGCCAACTGGTTTTCCAGTTGTCTGTCGTTCAGCAGAGCACAGCAGAGGGGCACCCGTTTCAAGAGATGTGTTACAGTAAGATGAAGGCGCTGTCTTGGCTCTTTCAGTAGCAGGAGGAAGTTTGCATGGTCTGTGCAGGGGGTGTTTCAGCATGAGGAGTGTCATTGTTGGTAGATATGCATGCTTGAGTGTGACAGTGGAAAGTCTTTTTTTGTCAGACTTTGTTAGCAGATAAGATCAGAATACCAGTATAAAGTATTATTTTTGAAAGAGAGATAAAAGTAACAGAGCGGCTGATATTTCACACTACATGGTAGGATGATAAAATAATCACTTTGTTTATACAGAATTCCACCCAGTTGGAGCAACAATGACTTCTCATGTAAAACTCAGAAAGGTTGGTACAGTGGACTACGACACACAAATAAAAGGTAAAAATAATGATGTGAAGGGAAAGAACATTATGTATAACATTTTGTCTACTCCACCTCTTTACTACACACCATCTTCACACGTGTTCTTTTTTTACAGTGAAAAAATAATCAGTTTGTCACCTACAGCAACACTTTCACAATGAGTCATATTCTCTTGTACGTGTTTGTTTCTTGTTGCATCGTCTGTAACTCCTTATCTGCCCCACCCCCAACTCTTTCATTCTTTTTCAGAAGTGCGTTGCCAACTTGTAGATCAGCTGAAAGTGTTGGACTTGCAACTTGAGCAGAAGAGCCAGCAGCTGCAGGATCTAACAGACTACCTCCGGCGAAGGGGCGAGATTGAAAGCGAGTACTCCCGCTCACTGGAAAAACTTGCAGAAAGGTTTACTTCCAGAATCAAAAGGTAAAAGTGATTGTGCCTTTTGATAGGGCTTATAATATTAACACACAGTTCATTTGCGCTTTCCTCGACTCTTTCAAATATTTGTCCCTATTTCCCTTCCTTTTCTTCACTACATATTCTCAGAAAAGAACCCAGTAGTCACACCGTGTCTCAGGTCTGGCTGGCTCTGCTTTCCCAGACTCGCCAAGAAAGTAAGGACCACAATGGACTGAGTGAGAGCTGCAGCAACTTCCTCATCCAACCCCTCACAAACTGCCTGGAGTACACACAACGTCTTGCCAAGAAGGTACTGATGCAAGCACTGACCCATAAGCCACAAACCTAGCCTGTCATTATGCATTTGGAAGGATTGACAAGTCTGTGCCTGCACACTGTAGCTCACCTGATCCAAACGAAGCTACCACTTGTCTTTCCAGTTCTTTCTACCCATTAAAAAAAGTGTCTCACTGTGTTCTCACTCACTTGCACTGTTGTTTTGTCTCCACTCCAGGGTAAAGACATCTGTACTCAGCTACAAGATGGACTCCTCAAGGTTACCACTGAGCTACAGACTGTAAGTGAGAACCCAATTGCCCAAAACATTTTTCAGGTTTTTTTTTTTTAAAGAAACAAAGAAAAGTATTGCTGTATGTGTCTGTGCAGGGATGGCGGACATACTACCAATACCACTCAGACTATGTGTATGCAGAGGGGAAGCTAAAGGAGGCAGAGAAACAGGAAGAAAAACAGAAGCAGAGTGCCAAAAAACTGGAGAGGTTGATAGAAAAAGTAAATAAATACCCTTTATGTAGATTTATGGTCAGAAATGTCTATGCATGTCTGTTTCACTTCTTATTGGTGATTGTTTCTGGGTTACAGAGACAAGTTAAAGTCCAAGATATATATCTGAAGTGCAGCAAGGCCCGAAATGAATACCTCCTAAACCTGGCTGCGGCAAATGCTTCCATGGATAAGTACTACCTCCAGGACATCTCAACTCTTATTGATGTAAGTGTGTGTGTGTGTGTGTGTGGTTTTAGATGCTGAATCTTAGTGTATTGTCAGACCTGTAATGCCAGCCATAACACCTAAAAGTTTGTGTTTAAGGAAGACATGATTATCTGAAAGCAGCCACATGAAACAGGCGATATTGAGATTTCTTTGTCACCCTCAGTGTGCAGATGTAGGGTACCACGTCTCTCTGGGCCGGGTGATGCAGGCGTACCTGTCCAGTCGATGGCGGGCCCAGCAGAACCTGAGCACAGGACTGCAGCAGCTCGAAGGGTCTGTGTCAGAACTGGATCAGAGCCGGGACAGAGACACCCTGCTGCAGGACCACTTGAACACCTTCTGTATGCCCCTTCGCTTCCCTTATCAGCCTCATGATGGAGACCAGGTGTGTGCATGTGTGTGTTTTTGTGTAAACACCTTTTAGTAAGTGTGTGCATTTCTTAGCTGTCTGGCATCACCTCTTGTGTCTCTTAGGTTTCTGAAGTTAGTGCAGATTGTGAGATGATATGTGACCTGGAAACCAGATTCAAACAGATACAAACCAGACTGAAGGCAATAATCCAGGAAACCGAGGAGGTAAAGCAACATCACACAACCCATTTACACCACCTTATCACTTTCCTTATGGCTCAACTGTATCTACTCATGTTATGTTGTGTGGTTCCAAAGCATGGAATGGAAAGGATGGGCCTGTAGGAAATATGGAAAGAAGCACCGTAGCACTTATAGAATTTATTAGAAGTAATTTACACTTATTGGTCAGTAATTGCTGCTAGAAATCGTCCTAATCATTAATATGCACATAGACAAAAACACTAAACCTCAACTCAAACTCAGCTTATTAATCGGATTGAAACCAACATAATATTTTCTGACACTGCTATTTTACACATCATCATCAAAATGCCAGTTAGTACAGAGTCAGACTGAACATCTGAGTCATCCATATTCTGAGCTGATCACCCAGCCAATTCAGCTACAGGTCAGTACCAGTTGTTGTCCCTGCCACTGTCACACAGGCCACTAAGAGCATGTCAGCAGCCCAGTCCAACCTGCTGGAGGGTATTAGTGACGATGATCTGGAACTCAGCAGCGGCAGCACTTCATCTCAAGAGGGCAGCACTGAGAACCTGGCAGTCAAGCACACTGTGGCCCGTCGCAGGGCCAGCCTGCTGGAAATAGAAAACCTCTACTTCACTGTGAGTCTGTTTTTTAAGTAATAGACCAGAAATGGCACAATTTTGGAAGGTGTTTGATAATATACAGTTGGTGGTTATGATGTGGTTTTTTTTGGTTTGACGATGAGGGTTTGGTTGACACTGATGATGATGATGATAGAACCACAGAAAATGATGTCAACAGCAAAGTTAAAACTTGTGTTATTTTACAGAGAGTAAAAGAGTACCTTGTTGGCAGCTCTCTGGTGGCTAAACTGCAAGCCAAGCATGACCTGCTTAAAGTGGCTGTTGAAAAAGGTATCACTTCTGTATTTCTCACAACAGGGAAAGGCCAAATGCTGAGTGTTATATAGGAACTAATGCATTGTACAGCATTATTTACCAATAAAATAAAATTGTTGTTCCTTTTTTTAACTGTAAGTAAAGTGTTCACTTTTTAATCATTCTAATGCATTTCTCATTTCTTCATTTCTTCATTTCTTGTTCTTACCCCCCCCCCCCCCCCCCCCCCTTTTTTCCCATCTTCCTAGCTGAAGCGTCAACTGAACATCAGCCAAGGTAGGGATAAATATTTTATGAGGTCTTATAGTGTATATATAATAATTATAAGATATATAATGAAACTCTGTAGAAGTTACACAATTGTAACAAGACAGAATAAACTCTGTGTTCATGGTGTGGTATCTTGCTCTGCAGGCTTAATGGAAAGTCTATGCGTGTCAGGAAAAATCACTCAAGTTCCAATTTGATACACAATCACAAACTTTTCAATGGAGACATGCTGTCTTTCATACAGGTAACTACCATCATGATCTCACCATTTCCTCTTTCAGACTTTTCTGTTTATCTGCATATTCAGTTTTCGTTTTTTTGTTTTTTGACTTGTTGCTTTTGAAAATTAATCATTAAATGTATTTCTTTCAGGCTTCAGGACAACAGATTCCAATTGTTGTGGAAAGTTGCATTCGCTTTATCAACCTTAATGGTGAGTATTTAAGACTGAAAACTGAGAGGTCTATTTAAGACATATTCAAGGTAAAAATGTGACTTAAAATCTCTGTGTAGACTCTGAAAATTAGCATCCTTTTACATGCCATCAGAATAAATGCTATAAGTGCTGCAGAATAAATAGATGCTTTAATGTGAAAAATTCAACTCATAGTGGCTTTAAATATATTTTTGAATTTAATCCAGATGTCTTGACTTATTTTACATATTGATGACCTGCAATAATCTGTCTGTCCATCAGGTCTCCACCATGAGGGGATTTTTAGGGTGCCAGGGTCTCAGATGGTGGTCAACAATTTGAGGGATGCATTTGAGCAAGGTAGACCCGTGTTTTTTTTAAATTTTTGTATGTTGACATGTCAGGTATGTAACATTAAAGTAGCTCCTCATGCTGTGGAGCGTTAATAATGTGGGGCAGTGTGCTGTGGGCTTCATTGCAGGAGAAGACCCCCTTGGTGAGCAGAGATATGATTTGGACTCTGTTGCCGGAGTGCTGAAACTCTATTTTAGAGGTCTGGAGAGTCCACTCTTCCCCATCGACAGCACCAGCCAACTCCTTGAATCTGCCCGTGAGTGTGTTGGTGTATGTTGAAATGTGAAATGAGTGTGGCCATGAATGACCACGCAAGCTTATATCTTTCATCATCTTTTCTCAGAAATAAAGAACGAGTCAGAGAGAGCTACTCAGCTCAAAATGGTCATTTCTTCTTTCCCAGAGCCAGTCATCATTGTCATGAGATACCTTTTTGCATTCCTTCATCAGTGAGTATTGTAGCTCATGCAGCCATCACTGTTCAGTATATCTATAGGCAAAAAGAATTGTGTGTATCATTCAAATCAAAATGTGTCTTTCTGGAAAGGAGCTAATGGGACCAAACAATAAAAATGTTTAGTTCTATTAATGTCTTATACACATTTGATCTGCCAGAAGTGTGATGGGCATGTATTTTTCACATTTTATTTATACTACTATTGTGTTAAATAACAAACATACAAAACAACTAGTTTCAATAGTGTATTATTAAATATTTTGGAGATGTTCCCTCTATATGCCTCTCAAGTCATCTTTTTTGTACTTTTGTAATGCTTCATTCTATTTTCTTTTCTCTTGCTGCTTCCTACCTCTAGTGTGTCTCAGTACAGTGATGAGAACATGATGCAGCCTTACAACTTGGCAGTGTGTTTTGGCCCAAGTCTGGTAAGAGGGGACCAAGATGATGATGTTGTCACCCTGCAGCCTCAGATCAATGCCCTGGTGAAGAACATTATCCTTCAGCATGAAAGCATCTTCCCCAGCCAGAGTGAAGTACAAGGCCCTGTGTACGAGAAGTGCATGACACTGGAACAGGATGATTGGTAAGAGAAAACACATTCACATGCATGCACACAACATTAACAAAATGTATAATAGACTGATTATGTAACTATGTTTTCATCACAGCGAGCCTATCATCGATGAAGGAGATGGGGACGCTGAGTACTCTCATAGTAAAGATGGTGAGTTTAAATGATTGTATTAGTTTTTTACTGTGATGGTGTCTCTGAAAAATAAAACAATTTTAATGTGATGCGCAAACAGAGGCGGAAATGGGATTCTCAGCTGACCAAAGCACCAGCTCGTCTGCAGCACTTCCACAGAAAAAGGCAGGGCGTCCAAGAACCAACAGCAACAGCTCCATTGACCATAACAAGTTGGCAGGGGGACCAATAGGGGGCAGCATCACTTCAGCGGGAAAGTTAATGCTCCAGATTCCTTTGGGGCCACAGGGCAAACCACGACGGGGCCACTCTCCTGGCTATGTGCGCAGAGAGTGAGTAGCACTGAATGTCGCACTGTTACATCTGAGTTGTCATGGTTACGCGAAGAAATAAATATGAAATGTGTTTTGTGTTTTCTGCATACAGGTGTCAGGATCACTTATCCTCTGAGGAAACTGCAAGAGTAGACAAGGTCTGTCTTCTTTCTCATTTGGATTTAAAGTACTGGCAGCATGTGCATTAAGTTGTGACTAATAGGTTATTAAATGATTTACTAATGGTCTATTAACAAAGGGTCATGGGTTTACCATGTTCTAAGGAGCCATCAACAGAAATTAGTCAATCAACTACAATATCTAAGTTATTAATAACTTCTTTTTTTTACCACAACACATCAAGCATGTAGCTGTAAATGTTAATATGTTGTTAATAAATGGATTTGGTCTAGATGCTCTGCAGCACTGGGGGACAAGGTGGGACAATAGATTAATCTGTGTAATTACCTGAAAGCTCAAAAGAAAAAGCAAGTTTATACTGAAGAAGGATGACTACAAAGGAAAGCATTAGATATCAATGATAAACCATTATAAAAGTGATTTATTATAACAAAATCAGAAGTTCTTGAGCTGAAGGCAATGCAGAGAACAATGACAGTTTTGTCTTTTTCTCATCAACATTGCTTATTTCATCTTACAGGAGGTCTATCGCCAGATGGACTCAGTCTTCAAGGAGCTAGCCACACAGCAAACGCAGCAAGAGCCCTCCTCCACCGCCTCCTCTCCCTCTGCCCAAGCTCTACAAAGGAAAGGAAAGCAGGATGGACGCAGGGGGAGAGTATGACTGTTTAAAGTGGCAGATCCACTGGACTGAGGGGACAGGCATCAACAATAGATGATACAAATGAACACTGAGGTGTAGGGTGCCCTGACAGTGGCTTTCAACACATCTATTTCTAGAAAATTAGATTATTGACCCGTAGTCACTACTCTGTGGTCCCTGTGATTGGTTTGGGCATCTCTTCAGTGTGGCTCGATACTCAGAAGCTCTTTCATTCGTGTTTTGTACAGCAGAGCCCCATTTTGACTGTAGACATGCAGTATCATGTGGAAACCTACTTGAAATGCACTGCTATACTTGTGTATGATTGGATGTAGTTATAACTTATGAATATCTTCATTTGTATAGTAGTTGATATATTCAACTATTTCCAGTTAAGGCCAATTTTTCTCAGTGACTTTAAGTCAGCACTGCACGTCTACATATGAGCACATACCCACGCTTCTTCAAATGTCTGTTTACCAAACTGAGATGGAGGCACAAAGTTGATAAGAATACTGTGAACACTGTTGCTGCAAGGGATTTGTATATATTAAATATTTGTAACTTGTTTTAAACTGTATATCTAGACAACATGCCAAATAAATATTTTGTCTATTCTGAAAGCTTTCTTTTTGTTTTTGCAAAACATGGGTGTTTTACATACTTTCATACATTTATTTAGGTCCTCATTATAGGTAGGCTTTTTAAAAAATATTATTATAACAGAATCAAAAAACAGATTGTATTACAAAAACTAAAAATATGAAATGGGGTTGTTAAAAAGAATGCCATTTCAAGAAATGTATTGGAGAAAAACACAATGATGGCTCCACAGGGACAGCTCTGTATGAGCCTGTCAGCATTAGTTACACCTGTGCTGTTGCATAAACATGTAAAAAGCACTTTAATACTTTAAAAGCTGGTTGAGACTGAGATTATTGGGCTGGGCAGTTTAATGCAACATATCTTATGAGATGATCATATATTAAAATATTAAATCTGAATCTGCAAAGTATGACTGTTAGATAACTGATAGTGAGGCTTGAAACCCATAACTGTCAGATAACTGAAAGTCATACCAGGAATTGTAAGAGGCTCTTTCATAAATCCATAGTCAGATGGCTTTTTCTGTTTGTGCAGTCAACATGTGTCTTCTAAACCACAGAACTCAAAAAGGGTCATGACTGGGATCATTTCAAACTCAAACTAAAACCATATTAGAGAGGAATCATGTAGTCATCAGTTATTAGGTGCTTGATGTTTCATGATACTTTATCACTAGTAATCATGAAGGAACTGAGAAAATGTTAGTAATTTCTTTGAAAAATTACATTTTTGAATAAACTTGCAATGATATTGGAAGATCAGCACTAGTCTGGTTGGCTAGAGAGGAACGCACCTAAAAAGATCATTGGTCAGTTGTGGTGATTTTGTTGGAAAGCGGAAGTGAGAGAGAAATAGTAATGTTTACCCTTGTTATTTAAAGACAGAGTGTGATTATAGAGATCTTCCTTATTGATCTTACGACAAAGCTTAATTTCAATTAGTAGAGATCAATTGAAAGAGTGTAACAATGACAACAATTGTTCATTTTTAATCAACAACATCATGATTATGATTTTTTTTTTCTCTCTCTCTGGAATTTGTAGTTTTTTGCGCTTTTTTGAGACTGAAATTAATTGTGCTGCTAATGGAATTATATGGTTATTTTTACATAAATAAAATCTACAGTTGTCAATCAGATTTACGGGTGTTGTTGTAAACTAGAATTTTAAGAAGTGTCTGTTGTTGCCTCTAAAATAAATAAGTCCATGACATTTTAGTTTTCATTTCTCAGCCCTACTCACGTGAGATTAGGGCTGCAACTAGCAATTGTTTTCTAGTTTAGATTAATTTGCCGATTATTTTCTCTGACTAATCAATTAATTGATCTATAAAACCACAATTTCTAAAGCCCAAAATAAAGTCCTCAGATTGCTTGTTTGTCAGACCAGCAGTCCAAAACCAAGTATGCAATTTCCTATCATAAAAGACAAAGATAAACAACAAATCTCACGATTGAGAAACTGAAATTAAAAAGCCTAGAAGTAACTACAACAACAGTAGATTATCAAAATGGTTGTTGATTCGTTGTCCTAGAATCAAAATATCATTTCAGCTCTATGTAAAATGTGCTTTTCTTGTTTTCAGCCTGATGTTGGAAGTTTGTGTCAATGTGTAATATCCTATCTATTAAGGTATAGATCTCAAAACCTTTAACTTGTATAGGAGATATATTTACATTGAGAGAGAGGAGGCTTGTGGCAATATTTTAAAGGTACAATATGCAATCACTTCATCCTGGTGCCGGGCCTGCTGCTCATTCTCTCGCTCTCTGCTCACATGCGGTGTTCCGTTTACCTCTGAGGTTGGAAGTCGGAGCCGGGAACAATGTCACACCCAAGTTTGAATCATTCCAGTTTAGAAGTCAGAAAACAAATTCCAGCCAGGTAAGCCATTGATAGCAATACCAGCTGATAAAAATGCATTTTGGTGTATTTTGTTGGACAGTGCTATGTGTATTACTAATTGACACAAATAAGGAAATATTGCTAATAAACAGGACATTACTACAACTTTCACACTGTTGATGCTTGGGGCCACTGTCTTGGATTTTGAGGTTGGAGCTGGTGAGGATTTAAGGGGGTGTTCCAGTCGAGATTTCCAATTAGGAACTCAGAAATTGGGCTGAGATGGGGCCAACTCTGTGTTTGCAAACAACAACCAAAAAAATCCTGCATAGTACACGTTTACAGTTTGGACAGTCTGTGGGCCAAAGTGTGTCAAAGAAGTTTAGTTTCAAAGTTGCAAAGAGTTTCCAACTTTACAATTGAGGTCTATCATTTCTCCCATAGACTTCAATTATTAATTGTAATTTCTATAAAATCACTGGGATATGCCAGAGAAAAATAAATGAAGGTAAGATGACGTGTCGCCCAGAGTTCTTTCCCAGAATACGCTGCGGCAGTACAGTCCACGTCATTGCTGCGCAGCCGCAGTAGTGTCCCGACTGTGCGCTGAGGTGGACTTCTTCCCTGTGCTCAGTGAGAAAGGAGCCGAGAGCTGCAGCAGCTGGAGACCGTAAACAACTAGCAACACCTGAGACACCACGATGATCCGGATAGCCGCCTTCCTCGCCCTACTAGTGGCCGTCTGCTCAGGTAAGTCAGCAGGGAACCGAGCCGGCGGAGTAGCTCTGGTTGTCGGAGGTTTGTTAGTTAGCTTGGAGTGCTAAGCAGCTCTAACTAGCACCTCATTCATCGGCTCATGTCACATCATTTCCACACGTGTCCTAAATGAACGAGGTTACGGGGGTTATTAGTAGTAGTGAGATGCTTGAAGGGTGCCTTGTTGTCCTAGATGTTTAGCTAACTTCAGCTCTGCCCTCAGGAGAGAGCTGCACAGACCCAGTGATCACTCCGTCGGCCTACACCACCTCAGATGCCGTCATCTCCTCAGAGTCTGTCTTCATCGTTGAGCTCAGCCTGGCCTGTGCCAACGGAGCACAGGTAAGTGTCCTCCTGCAACACTTCACTCAGACTGTGTATGGGAGTGTTTTAGAGATCACTGATGGTCATGTCTTGTCTTTTCCAGAGTGTGACTCTGTACGCTGATGTCAATGGGAGACAGTTCCCTGTGACTAGAGGACAGGACGTGGGCAAGTACCAGGTATGGAAATGATCTAAAGTTTATACACGCTGTTGACAGCAGTTATTCTCGCTGTATCTCACTGTGCTTGTGTTTTATGGGTAGTACTTGATCTCAAAGGGAGAAGAACCACTAGATAAGCAGTAGAGCGTGGTCCAATTGCAAATTTCAGTTGCTAACTACACACGTAGATCCTTGTTCTGGACCACCCAGAACTCTACAAAAACACGTTTTTGGTTAAGAGCTTGGCTTCAATCACAACTTTTGTAAGTTTTTGGTTAGTTTAAAGATCCCCCTCCAGACCTGTTTCAAGATATAAGTGGGTTTAGCTTTCAGACACAAGATGTCTATTATTTTACTCCCACTACTACTTCAGTTCTCAGTGTATGTGCTCTGCAAGGTTTAAATTTCCACATCACCCCTTCCAAGTTGAACATTGAACCAAGATTGGCTCCCAACTGTGTGGTGTCACAAATCCAAATCACAAATCAGATTTTTCAATGAACACAGACAACGTGTCACAGGGAGAAATGCATTCCACAATTTATCTTAGCTTTATGAAACGAATACTTAGATCTGCAACAAATAATCAATCAGTTGTCAGCTATTTTGACATTTTAAGTTATTTTATATAAAAGTGTACAAAACAAGATATTTGAGGATGTCACATTGGGCACTGGGAAACAGTGATCAGCATTTTCTGACATTTTAAGGACAAGCCAACTAATTGATAATAAAAATTATTTGGTAATTAAAATAATAACCATTAGTTGAAGCCAGCGATTGATAAGGTGTGAAAGTTGCAAGAATCTTAACATTGCTCAAGCTCTCGTTTATTGTTTTTAAACCAAAACACTTAAAGGTTGATTTGAGTACTATGTGCTACTGAGTGCAACACCGTTAATATGTCAGAGGAGAGACTGTCCAAATAGGCTTAGAGTTCAGATATTGCTGAAATACATTTTTAACAATTTGTCAATATGTGACTTCTTCCACTAGGTGTCCTGGAGTCTTCCTCACAAACAGGCCAGCTCTGGAACATACCAGGTCAAATTCTTCGATGAGGAGTCCTACAGTGCCCTGCGCAAGGTGAGTGTGTAATGTTCAGTTGATAAGCTCATCATTTAATGCCTGTGTGATGCAGCTGTTTTTAAATGTAGCTGTCTTGTTAAGGCAAAGCTTCTTAATTTGAATTATATGTGCTGCTTCTGTGTTCCAGGCCCAGAGAAATAATGAAGATGTAAATGCCATCCAGCCTCTCTTCTCTGTTAACATTGACCACAGGGTGAGCCTCTTACAGACCCTCAGACCACACACAAGAGTGCAATCACAATTATTATACCATGGGGAAGCAGTAGACATTAATTTTAAACAAGCATTTTGTAATTATGAATTGTGGTAAATGAGATCTAATAACTCCCAGGACACTATTGCATTAACCATGCTGCTCTATAGGGAAAAGAGTCATTCTCTAAGTCTTACCTCAAAGCCCTTCATTCATGAAAAACATTTTTATGAAGATGCTCAGTAGTCCATTCTAGCCAGGGGAGAGAATGATGTAGTTTGTAGTATGTATGATGTAGTACTTAACTGTACAGAATTATTGGACTGAAAAATGTAGATTTTGTTCAGAGGGGAGGGGGAAAAATACAGAAATGAATCCTCTAGTGTTTCTTCTTCATAATTTATTTTATTTAATTTAAAAAATGAAAGGTATGATTGACCTGTTAAGAGTAACATCCCATTTTTTAAAAATCTCTCTCCAGGGTGCGTGGAACGGCCCATGGGTGTCTACTGAGGTGGTGGCTGCCCTTCTTGGTATTCTGGTCTACTACATGGCTTTCAGTGCAAAGAGCACCATCCAAGCATAAACTGATCCACAATCCTTTTTTTTTAAACCACTGGATCGTTAAAGACTGAATAGCTCAACCAGCGATCCATCATCCAGTGTTGTGGCAAACCAGCAGAACCTTGCCACGTGATCTCCGTTTGGATGAGGAGCAAGAGAAGCAGTCTTTGTATTTTTGTATTCAGACTGTGTCTGTATGCGGTCAGTCTTATCAATGAACAGATTCATTTTGTCACAAGTTTGTCTTCTCAGTATGGCTGGAAATGTGTAATTATTATTAATTTCTTTTGTAAAACCAGATCAATTCACCACAACCACATAAATAAACAAAACAAACAAAAGAATATTTTCTGTATTTGGTCCTGCCCTAAAAGATGCTTGTACATCTAGACTAGATTATCCCTGGTCCTTCCAGGTGGATACACTGGTCAGAGTGGGACTTGTACAGCTGTGCAGAATACCAACACAGAGAGGTCAAGCCTTCTGTGCATATAAATTGACAATTATGTGACTGCACTGGCTGGCCTGAACAGGCTAAGTTGATATTGTCGCTTCCATTAAAATGAATAAATGGCTTGTTTTTCTTCCAGTGTAATATGTTGCTTCATGTCATAATCCAGTCACAGACTGGCTTTTCTACATATTCCTCTTTCACCACAAGACAGTTTGGAAGATTCATGCTTTTCTGTTCCATAGCAATAGGTCAACAATTAAGCCTTTTTCTTTTATATTTTTTATTCATTTGGTTGCCAGTGGTAAATTGGCAACGTCTAGATGATTCAACAGACTTTTGACCTCATCTAGATCAAACAATAACTGGTCCCAAGCAGATTTAGATTGGTTGTGCAGATATTTCTAAGACGTAGTTGCTATTTGAATTGATTAACAGTTTAAGTATTTCCATAGAGAAATATCCATATATAATGCTGATGAAAAATGATTCCTACTATAAAATAATTGATAGTCTGACTATATTTAATATGATTTATAGTAGTCAACAAAACTCTGCTTTTGCTGCTATAAACATGTTCAATGCTGAGGTCGTAGCTGAACTCCCATTGGATATTGAGGCTATCTTTGTCCACAGAGGAGAGACATAACTGTCCCTCTGAAATGACATATTCATGGAGAGGTTTGTGCTCTATACCCTGCTGCATACCATCAGCTAATGTCCTGTCATGTTTTCTTTAAGTGAACACCAACATAAAATACGTTACAGGTACTAAATGGGTAAACAGACATGGGAGCCTTCCTGGTCTTCCTGGCTTGCTGTGTTGCAGTGCCACCAGCTGAACACACTGTGGCAGCTCTGTGTTGTTTTTAAATCCCCAGTTGTCCACAGAGTGAGGCCAGTTATTTCCTCATGCAAAGATTACACGTGATTCTTACTGGTTCAGTATCAGCTGTTGCTAACATAATGCAACACATGGCATAATGGTCTTTGAGCCCCTGTTATGTTTTACATTAACCTCACTTCAGTTTATACACTTATCGGCACTTAGAACAATCTTCTGCTTTTCTACATCTGATTTGTTACAGAGGTTTAAATTTAGCGTGTCTATTTCTGTAGCTGGCCTAAATCACTCTTTGCACACACTGTACAGAACAGAGAGGCCTGACTTTTAGTCCAGAAGAGCACACCTGCAATTTCTCACTGACTCCCATGAGACTAGTGTAAACTTTGTGAGTAACATGATTCACGAACATAAACGCAACACAATGTAAAGTGTACACAAGAACTATCGTATGTTTTTCAGCAGCTTTGTCAGCACAAACACAAGACACTCTGGTGGTGTAAGCACATCTCAGCTTTCGTCCTCTCCTAGAGACAATAGAGACATCACAGTGTTGGTAGTTCAGAAAAGACAGTAGTCAGAGTGAATCCAGACAATCCCGAATGAAGTCACTTATTAAACTCTGGGAAGTGAGGGATGGCTTGATCGAGGGGTATTAATGGAATGAACAAACAAACCCTCAAAGAGGTCCGCTGAGTCAATGATGACACAAGACTTCTCTCTCTTTGTTGTGTGTTAGAGTTCAGAGTGTGTAACTCCAGCCCACACAGCAATGTAGATAATTGCGGAAGTGGAATAAAATATTTTGTTTTGGTTTCACAATGATTGCAATCTCAGGAAGTTATCCTTTCAGTGGTGAAATGTTTATCTGTGGTTTTTTAAAATAATAGTAATTATTATTGTTATTTCAGATACTAATTCGAGGTCACATTAAACAAACAAATCTGAATCACATTTATTTTTATATAATTACACAACATAATCTTGATTTACCAATGCAAAGCACCTTGTAACTTTGTGGATATGCTGTATGCATAAGTCTGTAATTAATTAATTAATTAATTAATTATTACATAAGACATAATTTTAATAAGAAATAGGAGCTACTGTAGAAAGATCTGTGTATGCGTGTGTGTTGTGAGGCAGAGCAAATCTGCTTTGACAGAGGTGTGTTAAGCACCAACTCTGGGGGCAGACACCAATGAGCTTAGTGAGATTCAGCAATGTGGAAACTGGCGTCACACAAATGATTCTCACATGAAGTCACACTTTCTGTCTCTGCCACAAGCACTGTTTTTACTTTTAGTTCTTCACACTTTTTTTGTAAAGCTGAACAAGGTCAACAAACTGTAGACTAACACAATAATCAGAAAAAAGTATCTTTTCATGTCCACTTCCCCTTCCTTACACTACAATAACAATTATTGTTCTGCTCAGTTCACGGATGTACAGGTCCGTGTACAGTGTACAGGCATATTATATGTATAGCCACTTCAACCACAACAGTTGGACTATGTTTGGAGTGGAGTGAATAAACTCACAGTCAATTCCAAGCTTTTGTGCTTTCCTCTGTTATCTCCCTCTTCCTGTCCTGTTTGGGCATTCTCTAGTCTGCTTTGCCTATTGATGCTGTTGCACCAGTACCAGCCATATATGGGTAAAAAATCCCCTTTTCTCTCTTTTATTTGTTAATCTTTACCTTCATCATATTAGACATCTTCTCCACATTTCACACTGAAAGATCAACCACTGTAATAGAGCATTTTTTTCATTTTCGTGCAGCGCTCAAAACTGGTCCATGAGCCATGAAATACTGCAGGTTAAACAGGAGCAGACACACCACAACAAATTGTTTTGTTGCCTATAAATCCAATGAAAGCATGTTGAACGAGCTCCCGTAAAATGGCTTTTATCACATACTGTCCACATGCCAGTTTTTACTATGAAGAAAAGTAACCCCGTTGAAGCGTAGACACAAGCATGCTTTAAGTAATGAAAACAAGGTGGGTGCAAGCGATAAAAGCCTTGATCCCCCTGGCTCTGGGAATAACCCCTTTAAAAACAGTGAGCACTTTGTCTTCTCTCAAGAATTAAGTGACTGAATTTCTAAAGAATCATAATTGCCACCATTACAGGTATAGTGTGTCTATATTAGGCAAAAATCCCCTTGAAAATAGTTGCAGTGAAATTGTTGTCAATAAAGACACCAGGTGCAGATGCTTTCGATGTGAGAAAATGTTTTTGAGTGCAACAAACTCAAAATGAATTCTCAGCTGCTTTAACAGACAGCAAGTTAAAAAAATAAGTAAGCTGAAGGGAGATGAGTGAAAGAAATTGCATGTTTTGAAAAGTCAAGATAGATTGCTCTGCTTATTTTTCTTTTGCTTCCTCTGATTATAAAGTATGATGCTCCAGTGCTCTTGGCTAACACGCAAACTGGGGCTAGTTGCGTAAGTTTTTCGGGGCCAGATATGCCTTCCAGTGTCTTGGAAGGAGCTTACTCGCAGCGCCAGCAGTCATCAGGTCTGCAGAGGGGTCTAGAGTTAAGCAATGCAGACACATTGCTCAGTATAGTAAAGCTCCTGGCTCCAGGTCTGATTTATACTGACTTTTGTCAAGGCTGGGGGTGCTCCGTCATTCTCCACAGCCACTGTATGCACTCCTTGTTTGACCCTAAATGATTTCAAGAGAGAAGTTCACCTTTTTTCCTGCCCTTGTGACAGCCACAAAGCCGCATCATTTATTTCCCTTATACCCCCCACCCACCCCCACAGGCCTGCCAGGAAGCTCTGTAATGAAGAAGTGACCTTGAGTTTAGACATCAACCTCAATTCAGCTTGAAAACCTGGAGCATTAGAATGTTCAGCATACAGACACACAGTGCATGATTACAAAAAGCAATGACCTACCCTATAGACCATCTATCATATGCTCTGACAAGGGGGGTGATGGTGGTTGGGGTGATAACAGATGAGGTCAGGCCCTCTGAAACAAAGCAGAATCACAGGGAGATTCTCTGCAATGATGGGTCTAATTATAATGGATACTTGTAGGTGGTTGTAACAGCAAGATTCTCCATGTATTGGAGTACATTCATTATTTAGTTTCTGTAATGCTCGCTAATGGCTGTACAGACAGTGTGATGCACAGTAAAGTATGTTTGGCATCTCTCATCAGTCTGAAAGGCTGGATGGATGTGAAGTTTGGCTCTTTCAACAGCGAAGAATCATCCTCTGACCTCTCCACATCCTGTCAGGAAGAGAAAAATACATGAACACCCTCAGGGTTTGGGAGAAGTTCATCTATTTCCTGATATAACAAAGTGAGACACGGGATGCTGCAGCTTTAGCCTTTCATTTGGCAAAGAATCAAAGTGGAGGCTTGTGTCTGGGGAACAAATACACAGCGACGTGCCGAAAGCCAAAACACCCTGGCCGCAAAGAGGAAAAGGTGAGGCTTCTCCTTCGACCCAGACGTGTACTCCCAAGACACCTTGAAAGCATCCCAGTATTGTCCCATTGACTCGCATAACGGAAAAAAAGGATATACTGAACTCGCCCAAAGTGACTGAACAGCTTAAAAAAAACACAGATATTCTCATCTGAGCCATCTTGACCATATACAGTAAAGGCTAATCTCATTTTATACACACAGAAACCTATCACATTGGCATATGTCCAGTAGCTTATATAATCATACTTTTTAAAAAAAAACAACAACAACAACAACAAATAAAACAACATTATCATTTAAGTCTATCATGCAGTTAAGGGGCATATTTACTTACACTGAAAAAATGTGATATAAAAACTGTACACAATTATCAATCAGTAACAGAAACTGAAATGTATATTTATGTGTATATTTTCATTTGTACAACAATAAATAAGTAGATAAAAGAATTCATGGCTCATGGTGTGATATAATATATCCAATGATCCCTGCTCTGCTGGTAGCTCTGCCTAAGAATAACATGGCTGACATCATTCGAAGATTAATCTGGTGAGGGAGGCCCCTTTGAAAAGGTCCTCTGACATTACAGGCACTTGGTTTTGACTGGGAGTATTTTCATTGTTGATATGAGGCTTTTCTTTAACTGACATGCAGCACTTTCTTAAATGTCTTAATAGACATAATGTCTCATCTGTTGAAGCTTTGGAGAATCTTCATTGTTAGAGGACCTGAACTGATTCTACTGCCAAGCTTTAAAAAATCTTTGGTTTAGAAATCTCCTTATTTTCTGTTAACATACATGTACCGGACCATTATAATTGTATGATTTACATTCAACATTTATCTAACACAAGATGTAATAATATCTAATGTGCCTTACATTTTCAATAAATATACTTTATTTTTTTCGTCACTTTTCATGGAATGCTGTTGAATGTTTCTTATTCCTTGTTTTCTTCCTGTGACGTTTGTGTTCTTCCAGAAGAGCATGACAGGAAGCTCATTTTCTGTACTTCATATGGTGTGTTTGTATGAAATACAATCACATAATTGTGTCCCGGTTGGTTGCGGAAACCTGGATTGTTCATTTGTATTCTTCTAGGCCTAACCCGCCCCCTCACACTTCTGTTTGTTTGTGAGTGTTTCTGTCTGTGTTAATCCATGGTGTTCCACGTCCTCATGGTGGCGGTGACTTGACTCCACTGCACCGTCCTCTTAAATGGATCCCTGTCCAGTTCACTAACAAATCACCATTGTTCCAAGAAACTGTATTCCTCCTGAGTGATTATGAATTCAGCCTCAAGCATCCGACTCTGATCCACTTTCTTTGATTTAACAAACCTTGTTCACATTATTAAATTTCAACTACAACCTTCTCAGGACTGCTCCTGCAGCCTTAACATCCATGTCAGCCCCTGTCTGTTTTCACTCCAGCAGCAGTCTGCATGCATGTGTGTGTGTGTCTCTCTCTCTTTTTCCCTCAGACTGCTCTTTTGTTTTCTCTACACCCATAGCTTTGTCTGCTGCTTTGTACATTAGGCGTGCCGCAAAGCCATTAATGCAGTGATCCACCCCTTGCATTCCTCCTGTTCTGCTCTGTCTGAGTATAGCAAGAGTTTCTCTTCTATGAATCAATGCACAAGGTCGAACTCAAGAGCAACTGAGGTGAAAATCTCTTTGCATCAAGGCCAAGTTGCGTTACAGATGTTATTACTGATTGCCATTATGTAATCCATAGTGCACCCATAATATGGTGTTGACATCTTCAATGACACGCTTCCTCACTGCTGGGGTGAAGTGGACAGCTGAATGCAGAAAGAGGCCCTGTTGATGGTACATCTGTCCTTTGTTGATGGAAACATCTGGTGGAGGTCAGCAGTCTCTGCTCTCAGGCAGCGACGCTGGAGGAGGTGGTGGTGGTGGTGGCAGGGTTGTGCCCTACAGCAAGTCCTTGCAACGGTCCTGTGTGCACACACGCGTGACTTTTTCAAACATGTCTCTCTGTATGTCTGCTTCTGTCTCATCTGCGTTTGTCAGTACAGGCTGTCCTTGGTGGTGGAGGTGTGTGTGGTAGTGGAGTCGTCAGGCAGGGAGCCCCGGCGGCCAGGTCGCGACCGACAATGCAGCAAGTTCTGCAGCTCTCTGGACACGCTGCTGGAGAAAGCTGTGTATATCCATGGGTTGGTGCATGAGTTTAGACTGGCCAGCAGCATCATGATAGTGAAGGCCACTCCTGCAGAGGACAAATACACATACACACAGATGCAGAAACAAACATGAAAACTTTCATTTTCACAAGAACAGTTTGTGAGCTGTAAGATTTTTCCATACTGGGGACAAATGATCAAATATATCACATTGTTCTTTGCTCTTTTATGAACAGAACATAAATATGTTTATCTATTCAGTTTGAATATAAACTAACCCTGACTATTGTTTTTTATTTCATTTCCTTCAGGAATAGAAAGGACTGTAAATATCACAGATGGACAAACCTCTACGTACTTCCTTTTTCTGATTTTCTGTTAATATAAGTCTTTTATGTAATAAGTTAAACATGCTTATGCCAATTTATGACAACAGATAAGAACTAATAGATTTTAGAATACAAAGCTGATAGTAATCAGCTGTGTTTGTGATTTGAGCCGCTAGCCTGAAAGTACTCATCTAAATGCACACTTCTGCATGTGAATACACTTTGTGTGTATGTGTGTGTGGAAGCTGACATACCATACACTGTGTGATGAAATGTCAACATCTGGCAGTGGTGCCAAATCATCAGGGGATATAAACAAGTTATTTACTGGCCTCTGATGACAGAGGACATCCATTCAGTCCATTATATCAGCCACAACTTAAGGCTACAGTAACTACTTGCTTGCTGCTAGTGAAGACATTAACAGATGCTGTTTGTTTGCCAAAATGCACAGAGGCCAGTGATGTCATCCAGGGGCAGTGCATCAAAACAAACATTGTTCTTTTTACCTTGACTTTCACTCATGGTTACCACATCTGAGCTGCATCTAGGTGTTGCATGGAATAATGAGTGAGATTGTATTCAGTCTTACTCACTGCAACAGCACTGATCAGAGGTTGTTGTGATAAACCAGATCCAATCGTTAAGTTTTTGTTTTTGGCTGCCTGATGTGCAGAACAGATGCACATTAAGGGTAATTTTATGGATAAAATGTGCTAAAGAGAATCTGAGAAAAACAACTACATTGTAATTATAACACTTTTTTGATGTTTTCTAAGGGTGAATTGTACAGTCGGGCAGAATGTTGCAATGTTGTACCAGAGCAACTCTTTGAAATGACATCATGGATAAGCAGCACCCATAAAGCATATTTGTAACTGACCTTGGTCTGGAGGGTCGGGGTCCCAGGCCGCCCACAGCTGGACAATAAAGAATGGTGACCAGCAGATAGTATAGACCAGCACGATGACCAGGGTCATTCTCACTGTTTTGGACATGGCTTTAGTGATGCTTGGGGGTGGAGTGGCTGGAGGATGAACAGGAGCAGGAGCATAATCCAGGGAGCAGCGAGGTGAGCCTGAGGCCAGTTCGTAGGATGTGTAGGATTCCTGACAATCTGAGTTGTTCAGTGGCTGCTGCTGTGCTGGCGATGTTGCTGTCCCATCCTCACCACGGCAACTGTTATACTGAATAGCGGATGGTACATAGTCGTAACATTCCCCCACCTGGCTGTTATTGTGAGGGTTATTATTCACACCCTTCAGGAGCTGTCCTCCTCTCCCATCCTTGCCCCTTCCTCCAGATGCCTGTCTCCCCCTCTCCCGGGCCCGTTCATCCTCCTTCTTAAAGCTGTGGAAACGGAAAAGGATTTGATTCTTCTTCAGCTCAGCCATCACCATCCTCTCTGACTTCAAGTAGATGTTATTGTGGATCTCCCGAAAGATTCTTATCTGAAACATAACAATATTTTCAAGAATCTGCACAGTTTAATGAGGGAAACCGTGCAAAAGACATTCCATCACTGAAATCCCTCTGGGCCTGAGGATTAAATTTTAGGACTAGCACATGCCAGATACAGATACTAGCTTTGTTTTCATTTCAGCTTTAACATTCACAGGAGATTGAAACAAAAAGGAGAGTGTGTACTGGTCTTCCCCATCAGCCATAAAACCAGTGTCAGACATTTTTACGCATCATTATTAAATACTGCTATTCACTCTGTTACAGAGCTGCTACCATAAAATTTTATTGGAGGAAAATGATTCCTCATACTCTCCTGAGCAACTAAAACAGTAATTTGAAATCCAGTAACAACAGGTCACCCATATTTCCATATATTTTTACTCAATTGTTTATAGTTTGCTACCGTCAACAATCTCTTCTGCCACATTTCATTTTCAAAACACATTTATGAGGGCATGATTTAATTGGACACCACACACCAATCCACAGCACCATATGGTACAGTAAAGTATAATGATACTTATTCATCTGAGTCACTTGCAACTTTCAGAATTATTTCCTTCTGCTTCATACTTCTGACAAAGTGTCTAAAGAGGCCTCTCAATCTGAAATTCGATAATGAAAAATGGTCAAGGATTCTATGTTTGGCTGAGATCTGGTACATTCCACTTCCTGCCAGGAGGTTCTCAGTGTGGGCAGATTTTCTGAGCAGCCGTCTCAGCAGTGGTCTTCCTAGTGCTGTGTTAATTAGGGGAAATAACTAGACCCTGGAAATATCTTTCCCTAAATAGAGTAGTAGGGCTGATGGGAGACGGCCGAGAATGCCTATCCACCATGGGATGCTACATAACACCAACCACAGTCCCATATGAATTATCAAATGATGCCTGCCAAATGCACCGCCATGAAAACAAAACAGCATTTTATACATGCCACATGCTTCATTGTTGGATAATGTTGCCTACAGCACGTCATCTTAGTCAATGGGCTTTGTGGATTGTGCAGATTGTGAAATCGATCAGTACAACCAGCATTACCTGACAGATGGTAATAATGAGGGCAGGCAGGACGAAGACAGCCGCTGCCATCCAGGTGACGTAGGCCTTCAGACCCCATGGCTCAGCAAAATGACCCCAGCACTCGTACTCTCCAGGAGCCACTTCTGAGCGAGAGAAGATGAACACCTGACAAATCGAATAAAGGAAGGGGTCAGCACACCCACAGACATGAGCCAGTTTTCTCCTGCGTCAACTGAACTTCAGTGACCTCATGGTGCTAAAATTAGAACGTCTTGAGTTCTACTGTAGAAATCAGGGTGTGAACACCCACTGAACCCTCATTTCCTATTTCAACATACGTTTGGTTTGTGTGTGTGTGTGTGTGTGTGTGTGTTTGTAAGTGTGTATGTGTGTGCGTGTGTGTCCAACCCTCCCTACCTGCGGTATGCTGAGGACTAATGCCAGGCCCCAGGCCACCATGACAGGAGTGTTCCAGCGGGACATTGCACCCCCACGGTAAGCCTGCAGTGGGCAACAGATGGCATGGTGCCGGTCTACTGTCATGGCAACTATCATGTAGGAGGAAGCAAACATGCCCACAATTTGCAAGTACTTGACGGATCGGCAAAGCAAGTCAGGCCCCTGAAACCTCTCTGTGATGTCCCATATAAGCTGGGGAAGAACCTGGACACACAGATTAAAACAACAGGCTGTTATTTTTTAAAGTGGTTAATATAGCATTCAGAAGCAGAGCATTCAACCCCTTACAAACAGAGAAAAGAAACAAAGGTGATATTTAACAAATACCATAAAAGACCCAATCCTACAAATCCTAGAAACGAACAGTGTCCATGTTTGCATACTTTAGTTCAACAGTTTTTGGACAATCCATTTTTGTCTAAAAACGCATCAGCGAACCACATATTTGTTGCCCAAACATGGGCGCTGTAGTCAATAGTTTACCTCAATTCTCACATAAACTGTCATGTTGCCATATACATTTACTAGAGCACAAGATTTGCATAAATCCGCAGCAGAACGTAGTCCCAAACAAATTAGTTGCTAGAGTGCCCAGTAGTTTCAGGAAGGTACTGAGCCTTCTTTAAAAATTAAACTATATATTTGTGAGCCACTTTCAAAGATTTATGTCTTCGGAATAGAACAATGAGCTATGGACTAAAAGACTAACAAATTGTTGGTTTTGTAACTAATAACAAGCCTCGGAAATAGGAAAAGTTTTTAGTTTAAAAATCCTTTAATAAATCATGGATAAAAACTGAATAACTAATAAATATACAGGCCTAATAAAGTGCCAACATTTTTAGACTGCCAATCAATACCATGGACTTCTATTAAAAGTAAACTGCAGAGTCATTGGTTTTTTTATCCTTCCTTGACTACTTGCCTTATCCTTGAAGAGCACCTGATTTCCCCCCCTCAACATTACCAACTCTCATCAGGCAGTTTGCTCCAGTGAAAAAGACCAAAGCAGCTAAAAGCACCATCTGATGACCTGAGAGGTCTGACTGGGGAGCCAAACCATTAAGTGCTTTAAAGACTTTAAGTAGCATAGTAAAGCTGACTCTGTGATGCGCTGGGAGCCACTTAAGTGATGTAAGTACTGGAGTAATATGTTCATGTTTTTGTGTACATGTGAGCATTCTGGATAGTGTATGCTGAATGAGCTGGAGCCTTGTTGGTTTGGGATATCTGACAAAGAGAACATCACAGTGATCTAATTGGGTGATCCATTTTTTTGAGGGTCTGAAGTGTGTTTCACATTGTAGCTGCCAAAGCTCTGCTGCCTTATACCCTCTCTAACTCTGGTCCTGCGCTGTGCTCAGTGTGCTGTGTGAGAGGGGGAGTGGCCAGTGGCTAGAGTGGCAACAGCAAATGTGTGCTTCTTATACTGATATATTTATCTATATCTTTCTTATCCAAACAACGTCAAACTTGGCACTGCACTTACTTGTGCCCGTAGCAAGACACCTGTCACGTTTGAAATCCGTTCGGATGAACGGTTCAAAAGAGATATGCGAATAACAGACAGACAGACAGTCCTGTCATTTATAGATAGATATAAATGTATATATATGTATGTGTGTGTATATACATATATATATACATATATGAATACTGAGAGGGAGAGACAGAGAGACTGAGAGAGAGAGAGAGAGAGAGAGAGAGAGAGAGAGAGACAGAGACAGAGACAGAGACAGAGACAGAGAGAGAGAGAGAGGGGGGGGGGGGGGGGGGGCAATGTGGCAAGTTAAAAAGAAAAGGTCCAAGAATTGACCCTTGTGGAACCCCCTCAGAAAATCTTCATATTTGACAGTAACAAAGCATCAACTCTAATACTTTATATTTCTACAATGGTTTCAAGTATGAACTCACCTGAAAAAAAGCCACCACCAGGTCTGCCACACACAAGTTGACCATGAACACATGCATCGGTGCATTGTGCTTTCTCCTCCTCAGCAGCACCCACAGAACAAAACTATTCCCCAGAGTGGTGAGAGCCAGCACCAACCCGAGCACTGCAATCTCTGCCCGGGCCAGGCCCAGGTCCCTCATTCTGGGCTGGGGCAGGGTGTGAGGCGTGGTAGTTGAACCATTATCTGGGAAAAACCCCAAAAAGGATCCCCGGCTTTGAGAAGTGTTGAGGGAGTTCAGTTCAGACACAAACAAAGACGAAGAAGAGACGTTGCTCCCTCCTGTGGCGACCAGAGAGGAGAGGGCTAGCCCATCCCAGTCTGTTTCCACACTGATGCTTGCCATTCCTATGAAACAAGAAAAAGTGTTAATGTTGTAAAGATAATGAAACCTCTTGTTTTTTGTGGAGAGTGCTAAATTAATGGCCCTACACAAAATGGTCATCAGGAGTCAGTATGGTCCAGGGTCATAAGACTGTCTTTTCTCAGATTCTACCAAGATTTTATGAACAAACAATTTTCTTGTTCTGAAATATCATAACATCAGTATCATGTCTGTCCTCTTGATTAAATCACATGCAAAATGCCCACAAATTGGTCAGCTGAGTAATTCTTATCTTTGTCGCCCTACTGAGAATCAAACTAAAACACTTGGGCTTTTATTAAAGATTCTTGTTGATGCAAGGATTTAACACAAGACCTCACTTGATTTCAGTGCATCTTTTACAATTTAACACTGTGCACCATGAATAGCTTCTAAATTAAGCCATTTTATGACGTGTTAGTGAAAGATATGAAAGCTATAGACCGTACCAATCATGCAGTCATGTGAATATTATGTTTGTGTCTCCAGTTTTTTAATAAGTCTTCAGTCTGTATGTTTGTCCATCTGTTAATTCCTCTCATTCTGTTTGACGCAAGTCCAGCATAGTTTGTTTTCTTTTTCATACTTTCTCAAGGTTGATTTGACAGCTTTCCCTCTATCCCACCACTCGTATCCCTTCACCTCCGCTCTCATAATCGCTCACATCCCATGCTTACCCCCATACATTCCTTTTTTCCTGTGTTTTTGTTCCCCTGCTCCATATTTCTCTCATGCATCCAAGCATTCTTTTCTTCTTTTTCCCCACTCGGTCTCTCGAATCTCAATAAATGTTGTTTATTTTTCTTTGCATATAAATAAATTGCTCAAAATAACAATGTTGCGTTCTTTTGAACAATTTATTTGTTGATGGGAATGAGATGACAATTTAAGAAACAGAGTTGTGGGATGCTGGGGGAAGTATTGGTCAAATAAACTGCATGTAGAAGAAAGTCTGGAGGAGAAACAGAGGAAGATGAAGGAAAAGTGATAAAGGCAGTGTGGAAAAAGGGTAGGACAATTTGAAAAAACAGTCCAGAAATGTAAAAGAATAGAGTTGGGGAATGATAAGATAATGAAAGGGGAGTTGGATAAATATACTGTAGGACTTAAGAGAGCTGTGTGGTTTTAGTTATCACAGAGTGACAGTTTATTGACAAATTATTTTGACTAATGTGCAGGGAGTGGTAAGGTATACACACTTAATGGATGCATAGAAATGTTCCATTTATCTAAACGTGGAAGGAAAACTCTAGTGATAGTATTGTACAGCTGACTGTGACTAACAAGATATTACAAGGTGGTTCTCACTACTCCATGTAGACCTAATGGCCAATTTGCTACTAATAGCTCACTTGCTGCTGGGTGACTAGGATAACACAGCAGAACATATTGTTAGGTGTTGCATGCTGGCTTTGCCAGAGGAATGTATTCAGATGGATGCATGACATGCCAGGCCAGCTGGACCTCTCGCCCGAACATGAAGGTGAATAGAGGAGAATCTAAGCGGATTAATTTCTCTTAAGTCAGACAACAACTCTTTGGTTTGAGTGAATCTCTGTCACAGTGGGTGACCACAGCACTGCTGTAAATGGTGAAACCAGGTCAGGCCTCTAAAACATTCTTCTTAAATCTGCATTGGACAGACGCAGTGAGTCTGTCCTTATGCCTATAATTCAAAGCAAGCAATATGCGTTCTTATAATCTGTTAATTATGGTTTTTCTTTTTCAAGTTTTTTTTTATTAAGAGTTTATACAACAAGGCCTTATTTTTCATCAAGAATCTCCTGGCCTCTCTTTGTTGGAACCCCTCTCTGTAATTATAGTATAATTCATAAGAGGATTCTTTGTGCTGCTGCGGTCCCTTACACCGCCCTATAATCTCATTATGTATATTTGCCCATGTGATTAATTTCTGACATGAAATCCCTTTTCAAGTATGCCTCTGTGTAGACGATTTTTGATGACTTCGTAGGCGCTATTATACTGAATGTATTCATGGTATTAATAATGTTAAATAATACACTCAATTAGTATTCAATAAAATTAAATGAAAGGATTTATAACTGGTAATAAGAGCTGTCTCTAATCACTTCAACACTTATCTGTTATAAGTGTGTGAGACATTTATCCAGAACAGATTCACAATTAGATCATTCTGGCCTTCTGGTAATGTTTTCCTAAGAAATTCAGGAACTGGTCCCTGTTGTCTTAAACTCCTGCATTTTCTCCAAATATGCTCATGTCTCATTTACATGGATTGCACATCCAAGAAATTAAGATCGATTGTCTTCAAATTGCTCAATGGCTCAACCACAGGAGACCCACACATAGCTCAAAACCTCTGGCACTGACATTTCCTGTCCTAAAGCAAATCTGTAAAATGAAGGTAAATAGAGAAGGTAAATATTGTGTTGGATATAGTTAATGTATTCCTTTACATACCCTGTCTTTGAAAATGTATTCTGCTTTACTCTCTCTTTAATAACACAAGCACAGCATAGCATTCCCATCTGTCTGATCGACTTAATGTAAAGCACAAATTATTCCATCTCTCTGTGTTGGATGGACTGCGGACGCTGCCTTTAGCAGTTAGTGCAGTGCATTCATTCCTCTCTTTACTCTAAAGCTTTCACTCAGATTAATGAGAGAGTCGATCCCTCCCTTACTTTCCTCTCCAGAGGCAAGCCGGTGTGCAACCATCAATTTTCATGTCCTCTCCATCCTATACAGCTTTCCCCCACGCAGCACGGTGCCTCAGGGATGACAGAAACAGGTACTTAAAGTGCGCAAGAAAACATTACAGCTACCAACTGTTCACATATCTCAACATCTGATTCCCCTTTTCTTGCTGTTCACACATGTTTTGGTCGCTTTGACAAGAAACATCATGTGCCAGCTATGGCCACATCTGTTTGTGTCAAAGCCCTCTTTAACCATCCTAAAATATGTCAAGTACCAAATGTATCAAAGAGACACATTTGGGGGTGAGAAAAAGTTCAGTAATCCAAGATGTGGTTGACCGCAAGAACAAATAATGTGACAATTAACTCTGAACTTTTGCAGAGGTTATAATTGGGTGTCAGGCAAGTGAAACAATTTTGAACTAAAATGTAGTTTGTCGAAGGAAACATAAAAAGAATAAACTTAAACGACCATACCAGTGTGTCTACAAGTGTTTAGTGCCTTAACTTTTATGTAGATAGATAGCATTTTTTTAAAAACTTTTTTACACTCCCAAATTGCCATTGTTTTTCAATATGATATGAACATCAATTAGAAGACTTTTGAAACTTACATTGCACGATCAATCACAGCAAAAATCACGTCAGCGTTCATTTCTGACAACAGTGCATTATCATTGTGTGGTAATGCAGTTTGATACACATTGATCTGACATTTGAGCCTCGCAGTAATGTAACAATGCAGACTTGATCTACACTGTGATGGAGTTCATAACTCAATCAGGTTTCTATAATGAGCTAACAAAGTTTCATAATGTGTGAAAGTATGTGGAAAAACTATGAGAAAATGCATTTAAATGTCTCAGCAGCAAAAGTAAAAAGTTTGCAAAACAGTTAAGTAAAGTATATTTGGATTTGTAGAAAATGGTAAATTAATTCATTTTGAATGTGTAAATGCAGCTATCGTAAGGTTTTACGCATGATCAAATAAGAAATTGAAATTTTAAATAAAAATAGGAAACATAAGTGGACATTGAACCTCCTGTCTTTATATGTTATTATGTCAAAATACTGCCCATCTGTATTCCTGTTTTGTCATCTTTACATGAGAGGGAAACAAATTTCACTCACTATTCATGCACAGAGCACCTTTTATTTGCATTTTAAGACACTGACAGTGTGGATGGGCCTGCCTGGCAGCTTTTAAGCTAATCAGTCTCTAACTTGGAACGGTGGTGGCAGCAGTGGCAGATAAACAGGTGCTCTGGCACTGGGAGCAATAATCCAAACATAATGGAAGACTCATCACTTCCTTGTGTTTGCATGTCAGTCCCTTGATTAGTTCCCTTTGACCTGGTTTGACCCAATTTGATTAATGAGGACCTTTCTGTCTTCATTAGCACACACTCAAATACACTGTACACTCAAACAACCCATCACCAATTTCTCTAATGTGCTCTTTTGCCCCTTTGTATTTTTTCTCCTCACCTGTTATTTTTCTCCCAATTCTTTCCATTCACCCAAACACTGTATTTTCTCACCTTCTGTCTTATAATCAATCCACCATCACCTGTCATTTAGCATCGAAATTACAGAGGAAACTGTTTCTGATATGCTTGTTAATTAACATCCTCATTAAAAGACTTTGGCATCAAGAAGCAGAATTCAAATGATCTGGCCTGAGTGAAGGTAAACAATATGACTCAAGCATAGATCACACCATGGGATATACTTGAGCTTTGGCATTCTGTGCTGCTTTCTTAGTAACGCAAGAGACTTAATTTACATAGGGATCAATAGATTCTAGCACAATAAAGGTCCAGATGAGTCATGTGGTGCCACACACTGGGCTGTGGCTGTGCAGCATTGCATCTGCATGATAAAGCAGATGTGACCACACTTTCTTCTTAAAACTCCACATATCAGTAAATTAGCTCCCAATTGGCACTCTCACACAGCACCAGTTTACCATATGAATGAGTGGGTTTAATTTACAGGTGGATCCTCATTGTATATATTTATGCATTCCACTTTCTGGAGGCACCTGCTGTACTCATTAAAAATCAGATTCGCTACTCTGTACCCGTGATTTATTCGTCCTCTTCCAGTGGGTGTCACTCAGGTTAAAGACTTTGCCGCAGACTGCAGCCCACATGAGAAACAAAAGTATCTTGCCCAAACAATCCATTAAATGTTAATCCACGGGACCACACCTCACTGCACACACTCATACAGTCATTATTCACCAACATTTCAGTACCACTCATGTTGGGTTTGGTGTTCACAAACATTGCATTGAATTTAATTCCATAATACTAGTCTGGTATTGAAGAAGGTCCAAGACCCCTTATCAACTCTGATAAAGCCTGTTTATAAGACCACTGACTGTTTTTCTTGTTATTGATTATTAACCAGCACACTGCCAACCAACACGTGCCAAAAACAAACAAAAAAAAGGCATTTCTACGTCATGCAACTGATATAAAATTCAGAGTATTCCCCCAAAGAGTGGAAACTGGGCCGCCTTGCTACCACATCAGCTAAAGTAGGCCTGGAGGTTTGTAGCTGATATGGTCATATCCATACCACATGATGAAATAAACACAATGAAATGATTCCCTGTTAGAGACCAGACTAAATTGACCGTGAAAATAACAGTGATGATGATGATGATGATGATTTTTCCTCAAGGAGGCTACAATCATAGAAGTCATGTGTGCATATTGTAGACCGTGCCAAACACAAAAAAAAAAATAGAAAGAAAGAAAGTGTAAGATTGATGGAAAAATCCCTTCAAGGTATTTTGACCATAAATCTACGAACTTTGAAGATGAGAATGTGTGTGTACCATAAACACACAGCTGCTCTGGGATCACAAATCTAATTTTTCATCTGAAGACCTTTGATTTGCCTTTTAAAAATATGGGCAGGACATACACATGCACAAAGAAACAGGCACACAAACACACACATAAAAGACGAGCACCCGAAGGTGAACCTAGAAGCCTCCCTCCTCTGTCGCCTCTCACCTTGTTGTCAGTGCATGGTAAGCTTTCTCACGCGTGTCCTTTTCCCTAGGTGTGTGTCTTTTTTTTCCCCCTCGTCTCAGTGGCTGTGGGACAAAGCATTAGAGCCATCACTAGTACAGTCCATTATCATTACATGACAGCTCCCTCAAGCTTTTCTTAATCCACCAAAAAAACTTAAGAAGACTACATGTTTTAATTAATTGATTATTTAAATGTTGAATTAGGTTGTGTGTAAAAGCTCTGTGTGAAAGATATTTTTCAATCAAGCACACTCATCTGTGTGCAACATACTCTTTGTCTATGTTAAATTATATTTCATGTTTAAATCAGGACTGACAGATGGCACATACATGCTGTAAATATAATTTCTTCATCAAAGGATTTATTTGTAGTATGTTTAGTCTTTGGTGAATCAAGTGAACATGACATTCAGTCATTTGAAATAAACAGATGACAACATGCAGACAATTTGTATAGAAGGATCATATATTAATGTAAATGTCACATGTAAATGTGTTTCTTTAAATACGAGCAATTGTTTAACAAAGAGTGGGGAATATTTTCAAATATACCTAACATATTATTTATATGTTAATTAGTTTAAATCATATTATAATTGTATTTTCTAAAACAGGTGAATTGCATGGTGTTATTGAAAATTAATTGTTTATTTTTTCTTCATTCATAAAAATGTAATAAGACAGTGAAAATAAAGCTGTATCATTGTTACTTATTTATACAGCACACACGTTGATGATACAATGAAAAAAAAAGATAACATGAACCGAGACAGAATAAATGATAAAGTATTGAATGCAGAGCTTGAGTGACATATCCATGTCTAATGCAGGCTGTAGGTAGAGACATGACCTACATTGGACAGTAAACAAATCTATTCAAATACAATGTGAACAAGGTTGAATCCTATAGTATGGACCACTTTGCTGCACACTTGGCATTCAGTGGTTCAAGGAGAATTATAATCAGAAGTATTATTAACTGCATAAATCAAACCACCATCACAGAGTAAATAAAAGACACTTACCCACTTATGATCCACTCTAGCGGTGCAGCTGTCTGACAAGAGGCTGTCCAAAATTGTATCCAAAAGATTCACATCCTCAATTATGTCAATCCAAGTCCTCTTCGCTCAGCGTAGTGTCAGCTGGCTCTTGAATGAATCAGGCAAAAACAACAAAAGTCAATGTGTCTACCTCAAATCCAGGTAGCTTTTTTTGTTTTTTTGGTCAGTATGACAAAGAAGTTTTGAAAAGGTCTGTGCAAGTCGTTTGTGCGCCTGCTGACTGTATTGTCCTTGCTGTGTTGTACTTCAAAAATGTATGTCAGAGATATCCATTTGATTGCCATGTGTGTCTCCTTGTGCGTCACGTTATGCTCCTCTTGCAATGTGCTGTGCCTCCAGCACCACCAGCAGAAATGAATTTGAGATCCGCCTGCGCTCCTACCTCGCCCCCTCCCTCCCCCCACTATCCCCTCCTCCTGGGTCAACCAGCCTGTCCTCTAGGACTGAGGGTGGAGCGTGCAGCCAGTAGAGGGAGGGTGTATACATACTTATAAAGTGTATGAAAGACACACAGAGAGAAAGGTAGTTGTTTATCTGCAGGTGCACGTGGTGTATGTGTGTGCATGTGCATAAACATATAGCCTACATGAACAAACTTGCTCTGAAGTTAATGTTTATATGTGTGTGTGTGTGTGTGTGTGTGTGTGTGTGTGTGTGTGTGTGTGTGTGTGTGTGTGTGTGTGAGTGACACAAAAAGAGGGAAGCACCACCTATTCATTGTAATGATTTATGCGTTGTGTAAGTCATTGATACATGCCGCTCGTGTTTTTTATTCAAACCTCTCCCTCCTCGGTTTTGCGCTCTGTTCTTTTCCATCTCTTTGTTGCTCGTGGACAAGAGCCGGTGGAGCTACTTCCACCCATCCAAGGTATGGCTGAGTCAGCCGGACCCACGGCAGGTCACGCCTTTGGTGTATACAAAGAGCAGTGAAGGTTAATGCATGAAAAAAACAAAGAAAAAAAATGCTGCTGTCTTTTAGTTTTAATGTCAAAGCTCTCTCTCTCTCTCTCTCTCTCTCTCTCTCTCTCTCTCTCTCTCTCTCTATCTCTCCCTCTCATACAAACACACGCACACTCTCCGTATGAACACAAACACTCACAGGTGTACACAATGAATTAATTTATAAATTCATGTACACACACACACAAACACACACAATCCAACCACACAGGCAAATTTTGGGTGTGTGCTAAAATTTGTTTTGACAATTAAATTGCAATTTCCTCTTACTTTCTACCTCAAAGCTACAGTTAATAAGGTAACTGAAGTTCACAGACATTTTGCAAGTATAATATCCAGTAGCCCTGCACTCACAGACAGTATGCTGCACCCATGGGGCACTTTCTGTCTGTCGAACCCCAAACCATTGATCCTTGGCCAGCCGAGTCACGATTGTCCCGTGATTTCAGAAAACCTGGCTCTCTCCCCCCAGCGGTGCCACCGGGTTCACATCAGATATCTCCTTCAGTGGAACCACTCTGTCCTGCCGCTGAGGAGGTGGGGCTGTAAGCTCCCTGAGAATCACTCTAATGTGATTATCCTGGGTCCTCTGGTCTTAGGAGACATTTGGTCACAAAGTGGTAAAGCAGCTAAATGAATCCACCAGCCACTTTGTTTGTTTAATAGCTACACATGACAACTGATAAGCAAGAGAAAAGGGAGGCAGGGAGATTGTAGCAACAATAGAAAAGGATTTATCTGGCTAATTAAATCATCATGATTGGGTGACAAAGAGATAAGAGTTTGTTGATTATGTAAACACAAACTTGTAGCAAAAGACACTGTACAAAATATTAATATGTGTTATTTGGGAACACATCAATCATAACACTAATACTAATATCTATCATCAAGTCATCTCTTGTGCATCATTTGCAGTCGCAGAACTCCAATAAGCTTAAAAGTAATGTTGAGACCTTTAAATGTCTCAATCTATGACAACTTTTCCTCTGAGATTTCTTGTTGGACATTGTCCCACATGTCGGGACTTATTTCCAGCTCTTAGTATTGTACCAGAAATAAAAAGGACAGCTGTTTTCCTCTGAGAGGGAGTCTCTTCTGCAAAGACCTTTCACTGACTCTTCTGAGAGGCCTCCTAATTCAAACAAAAGTGTTGACAATCATCTTAAAAAATGTGGCATTGAGATTATAGGAGTCAGAAGTGTGGTCAATCAGAGGCCTTCCCCTGCCTGGACAAGACAGATGTGGAGACAGTCCTGAAATATACTGATATTAATCCAAAAACAGTCCCTCAATCAAGTTCACTTTCCAGTCCAAAGTGTGGCTTGGCTTCCTCTAGACTCAGCCAGAGTCCACAAACATGGCTTCCATCGTATTCAACATTGAGAGAGATGAAGCTTAAGTGGATGTTTGCTCTGAAAGACAAAAAGTCCTACAGAGCTATTTGTCTTACTGTTGGACGACCTGGATTAGGCCATGCTTTATAGGAAGAGAAGTGCATGGAGTACAGAACAGCACCTGGTCTGACAAAGCTGGCAGTGCAAAGTTAAGGCACATCTGAGGGAATCATTAACTTTCAGCCGACCCATAAATAACAGAGACAGACGAAGAATTTGGGATTCATCTAGCATGAATCCATATTAACCAAAAAAAGACACTGTGGGATATTACCCTGCCAATACAGGGCAGTTTTATTTCTATCAAAGGTCCTATTACTGTTATTATTCTTAAAGCTTTTTTTCCATGAGATGCTACACGCATGAATCACTCTTGCAAACCTGTTGCTGATTGTTAAAAATAAACATACCAACTCCATTTTGGGCAAGTAGTTAATTCTCTCATACCCTCAGTTGTCAATAGTTTAATCAAGTATAATAAATACCACTTCACTGACAGGGTTTACCCAAATAACAAAAAATGTTTTCTGTCTCTTGGTCTGTCTCTCTTTTATTTGTGGAGGTTTTAACATATCCGTCTTTTCACCTCTAGACAATCACAATGTGAGACAAATGAAAAATCGAGTTCCACTGAAAACTGCACAGTGTTAGTGACACATTGCAGGACTCCAGGTTTACAGATATCAAAAATATGTCTTTATACATTTTTTGTGTGTTTTTGATTCCTTTTAAAGTAACAGTGCACCAATGGAATAAAACTAACTATCAATGCTTTGGTTTTAATGAGCTAATCAAATTTTTACTAGAATTGTGAGATAGATGCAGCTAATTGGAGACATCTGTATTGAAGAGGTACTTTGGCAGGACACAGAGCTGTTGCTGAGGATCCAGTTTGTGCTCTTTCAGCGACGTGATGTTCTCTATAAACACTGCTGCTAAAAAAGAGCATAGATGCAAATGTGTCGTGTTTACTCTATGCTCATTTGTAAAGACAGATTGTCCATGACATAATCTGTTTACGAAACTTCAAAGCATTAAGCGTGGAGTGGTGAATTAATTCATTATATCACAGCTCTGCGTATGGTCACAGTAAGATAGCTATGACCACTTTTCATGGTGGAGTACAGCTATTATCTTTGCATGCTTTGTCATTCTAATAGCTATGGGAGACATAGATAGATAATCTGAGCGGCAGAACTGATTCCCACTGCCAAATTAGATGTTAATGAAAGCTTGTGAAGAATGATGAGATCCACTGGCCATTATAGACACAGATGGATCACACAGGGGTATCTCACACTTGATCAAAAAGAATAAGTTACACCAAGCACTGCTCTATGATTGTGATCAAAAATCAGCCAGCTAAACTGTGTGTTTTCTGTTCATCTATTTGTGGGAGAAGAGAAGAGACAAATAGTTATAAAAATGAAGATGGGGTTGAAAGTATGCTATATGTGTGTATGTGAAATGTCATGTTCTGAGCCAAACAGAAGGAGTGGGATTAGCCCAATCCAGGCATTTTGATTAGCCCAATCCAGGCATTATGATCAACATGAAAGCTGTTAAAATGGTTCCCTTTTAAAATATTCCAACTGTTGAAATGCAGACCAACACGTGCATCTTGTTGTATCTATTCCAGCAACATTTTGCAGGTGCACTCGCCACCCTAAAATGCTCCTATTAGTTGTTTTTTATGAAGAGAAGCTGTCACACAGAAACTCTGCTCGTCATGAATGTATACTAAAACATGACAGCATACAAGATTATAGGAAACCAAGGAGAGGCTAATTTCTTGATTCAGAGCCAATCAGCAGTCAAAGACACATCCTATCAGACTGAAATTGGAGCCAGTAGGACTTGGGAAAACATACATTTCTAATTTTATGTGCAGCTTTGATATTTACAGTACGTGAGCGTGTACCATACAGAGGTCCTGAGAACCAGAAAGGTCTGGGGTTTGTATTTGCAGGGATGCAGAAACAGCAGCTGTCAAAAAAATGTAAGTCTGTTTTATTCTTTATTATCTGTTTCTTATCCTCTTTGTGGCACCTCTCTTGGTCTGCTTTTTCTCTGCTCAATTTGTCAGAGCCCCTTACTACTAGATGGCAATGATGGATTTTCTGTGTGCACAGCAAACACACAAAAGCCTCAGATAAGGGAAGGATAAACAACAAAGCAAACATATTGACATCAGAAAAGAACCAGGTAGCAAGGGCACACAAAAGAGGGGAAAGAGAAAAAAAAGAGGAAAATCAGCCAGAGACAAGTCATTTAAACAATTGAGGGGAACACTGCTTTCATAGTTTTAGCTCAGCATGAAGATGCTTTTGAAAAATGATTTTTGATCCACCAATGAGAACCATGTTTAAGTGCCATTTGAACAATCAATCAAGGGAGGCTGCAATAAATTTTGAATGTTCTCTTCCCAGAAGTGTTTTCTTCCCTATCTGTCTATCTATCCTCCTCAATCCTGCATATCTTCTGTGGCAAACAAAGTGGTTGGGAACAGGAAAATCTGGATCTGCTGTAATTCAAGTGTAAAAAATGGATGGAAAGCAGTGGACACTGCATGGTGGATATCTGCATCCTGGAAAAAGAAAAACAGACACCATGAAGAGAAAGAATTAGGGGGATTAAGGGGAAAGGAAGAGAGCTTGGTAAATAAGTGGGTGGGGAGGGGTGGAGGAATGTGTGTGTGTGTGGGGGGGGTATCTGTCAGTATTAAGTGAGGAGAAAACAGGACATGGGAGAACCAGTGACGTCAGAGTGGACCAAAGAGCACTGTTGAGGAGCATTGTGCCTGTGATGGTCCAGAAAAAACAGACTGTAAGCACAAAGTGCTTGTGGGAGGTGGTGTAGTCGTGTGAATATGTGTTTACACAGAGCGTATACTTGAGTTAGCAGCGCAGTGCAGCGCATGTTTCCATACAGATGGAAGTTTGTTTAGAGTAGCGTGAGTGTGAGAAGTGAGTATGCAGATGGAGATGCAGATGTGGTGAATAGCAGTCTGTGCACTTCAGGGGTCTCTGGGATAAACTGGCAGTGTTAAGACATTTTAGCCCTCAATATTTCTTATACTCTCTCAGTATTAGCCAACACCCCTTACTACATCTGGATTCAAGGACTGCAGTGTGTGCAGGATGCACTCAGGGCAGGATGCACTAGTGGTGCATGTGTAAATCCACAGGTCAAAATTTCTCCGTATGAATGTATATAATTGAATTAGACCATTTTCTCAAAAGCCTTTGGCTCACTGTGTGTCAACTGGTTAGTGGTTATTTGATTAATAGCACAATGTTAGTTGAAATGACGAAGGCCTTAATGGGGCTCCTGCATTGTTATTACTCACCACAATGAAAATTGAGGACCACTATAATCGTAAGCAACGTTAACCTTGAGTTATTTTTATTCTGTGCCACGCCTCAATTCTATTTGTAACAATTTGTTTGGTGTTTATTTTCAGGACATGGTGCATGGTGTTTATTTATAGTATATTTCCTGTTTAATTATATACATCGTATACATTTCCCATGCTCAAGAAAATCTTTGTTCCATGTTTTTGATATGTTTTTTTTTTGCTGTGTGTATTTTAGAATGAGGCCAAATCATTACATAATCTTGAGGCCCTGTGTTGTGGAGGGGCAAAATACTGTTTGAAACTCTTTTAGCTGATATGATGCATAATCCTAAATAATTTTTTTCTTTTAATGAAATTACCACAAACACACAGCAAACCTGGGGTCAGCTGGTATCCCAGCAAAGAAGTAATAGTTGGTTTCTGCTGCTCTAGGCAAAATATAATTAAACTGCCATGTGTAGTGGGCTCTGCTTGATTGATACTTGGAGGCAAAAGAGAGGGTATATACACAATGCATATAGAGAGCGGGTGGTGTAGATGGTTAATAGGAGCCCATTAGCTCACTTTTGTTGTGGGGCCTGTTATAGCCGGTTAATCATGCCATGTGTACCTGCATGAAGCTTGATGCAAGACAGATTTTTAACAATCAGGAACAGTAATGTGAGCAGAGAGAAATGGCGTTCAAATGTAGATAACCAGATGTGTTGCAGCTGTTTGTTTAGACAGATCTGCCTGAATCCTGGAACATCCCTCTGTTAACCCCTTAAGACGGACTGAGTGAGACAGTGTTACACAAAATAGAAGAGATTAATAAAGAGTTGCGGTTGGAAAAAAACAAAACATTGACAACAGAGGTGTATCAATCTCATGTTGTACATACTAAGAGTCGGAAGAGGAAGCCTGAGGAGAAAAGCAAATCTTCTGTACAAGCATGTTGATAATCATCTGTAGAAGTTTCACATAACGAGGACTGAAGTTGGAAGATGGATTGTCGCCCAAATGTGAACATATACATACAACCTCAAACTCATGCCCCATTAAAGGTGTTGTGCTTTCTATCAAAACAAGCTTTTGTTTATGTCCAGTGGGAAAGGAACAGTTCAAATACGGTGAGGGAGTGTGTGTGCACATGTTTGCATGTATGTATGTGCATGTTTCCAAATTTTTAACTTATCATACCTGGCTCTGCGTGTGTGAGAGTTCTGACGTCATAGTGCTAATGATGATTATGATGATGGTGTTTATTTATCAGCGGAGGTGGAAAAAGTTGGATGGGGTTTGAATGAGTGCAGTGTCAGGGGCTGCAGAGAGCGGAGTGCGGGGCCAGGAAGAGAGAAGGAGTGAAGTGAGAGGCAGACTGGGAAAAAGGGGTGAATAGTTCTCTGTGTGGCAAACGAGAGAAAAGAGAGAGCCACTTGTGGTATGTTTACATGTCAATGTAAGTTCTTCCTCTGATTGATGGTATCTGTGTGTTTGTGCGTCTCTGTTACTGTGTGGGTTTCCACTATGAAATACCAGGCTTCCCCATACTATAATTTAACCATTATGTCCATTACATACTAAGTGTCATGCAATGATATGTTGCTGCATGTAATTTCATCTAGTAACTCTTTCTACACTGTAACTAATGTCTGACTTATGCAAAGCAGAGTGTGCTAAAAGGTTTGCTCCTAATTATTTCACCACTGTGATTTATCACAGTGTATAAATACAAACCACCTCCATGTGGCAGGCAGTGTAAATCCCAGTTTGACATGATGCTGCTTTGGACTGAGAATTTTCAGTGGAAGTATATTTCATAGGAGGATTCAAGGCAAATCTGATGGAAATAAAAAGTAACTACAGATTGGGAAAACATGGAAAAATGCACTTTCCTGCACTGAACCATACTGACCACTGCAGTGCAATCATCCACTGCAATCTACTTAACCAGACATATGTGTTTATATGAGGGTGTTATCTCTTTCAGACACTCACTGCTCTGCTTTGAGGCACGGTTCAAATAATACGGAAACCATTGCTATGTGTCTTAACTGCAGATCTGAGTTTTTCCTGAGTTTAAAGATGCTAAGGACCAGACTGGTTCTCATTATTCAACAAGCAAAGAAGCGAGGGTGGGGTGTGGGGGGACAGAGGAGGATTTCAAGGATGGAAGGCTCCAAAGGAGGATGGGAGAGGAAAGAGATCAGAGGATGGCGGAGAGAAAAGGAGAGAAAAGGAGCCGACTTTTTGTTTTTGCCTTTGGGAGGAAATTGCTGGGTCATGAAGTGGAAAATCTCTGACATGATAATAGGAGGCAGGAATTACAGGAAAAGTGATTAGGGCTATTAAAAAGGACACACACAAATACACATACATACATAAATGAGGGTGTTTAGGAAGATGGTGCTCCTCTCCTGTTACAGTCAATGAAACATTAAGTGTGTCAGTCACCGTAGTGTGTGTGTGAGGTGTCAGGTTAATGTCCTTCATAGAGAAGCCCTCCTTGCTCAGGTTGGTGTTTCTGTGTGTGTGTGTGTATGTGCTACATGCAATCATGTGTATGTGCATGTGCATGGATGCCTGTATACCCATGTCTGTTTAAAGAAGTCTTCTCACGGGTAAAATTAATCTTAACACCTGATCAGGCTCAGAGTGTCAGCCTGACCAAGAATACTAATCTAATGGAGTAACTTTGTTAGACCATATTCAGACACACATAGTAGCATGGTAATGTGCTGTGAGATTGTAATCGACTGTCAGCAGATCTGATGCGTTCACATCAAAGATTACACATTCACATCAAAGACATCGAATCTCAGGTGACAAAGTGGGGTACTGTAGTGTGACCGTGTTTATGACAGTGTTCCCATATTCTCAAGGAGCATGACCCTACAGCTCCTAGGGAGAGAAAACAGAGCCTGCTCTGGCAAGTTCAACTATTCAGGCCATAAAAAGATCTAAGTGTACCAGTTTTCTGCTCTCTCTCTCTCTCTCTCTCTCTCTCTCTCTCTCTCTCTCTCTCTCTCTCTCTCTCTCTCTCTCTCTCTCTCTCTCTCTCCCTCTCTTAAGACAGAAGTGTGACTTCAATTTTGGAATTTGGGATTGTTGGAACAAACTGCTTTATGTCCCGTGTTATCTTGCATAAATTGAAGTGAACTGGCAACGTAACATGGCAGCGCAAGCTCTGCCTCTTTCTCCATCTGTTCCTGCTCAGTCTGGACTCCTGTGTTTATGATGACAAGGTTGTGACATGGCAGCAATGATGCTCTCTCAACTGGCCAAATGGGATGGATGACAAGTTTCAGTGAGTGACAGTGCATAGCTGTTCTCTTCTCCACTTCCTTCCTGCTGTGAGTCCTTCCTGCTTCAAGTGAATGTCACTTTTTTGAATGCCATATCATACCTTTATAAGTAACTGCAGAATATGTTGGCCTCTATGCCAGCTACGTTCGAATGAAGGCAAAAAAGCCCAAAAATATGACATTAAAAAAACCAAACACAGATTGCCGCATTAGGGGGCTAAAGTAAGGCACAAAATATAACGTAAACCACCCCAGGGTGGCCCCTGTTCTTCCTCGCTCTACAGCGGATCTCCTGAGCACAATAGGTCATATACTGTTGAGAGTTACATAAACAGCCCGGCCTGGCTAATAGGGTCATATGTTACTCATCATGTTGCCATTAGTCTGAGTAATTCCATAGTAATAAATACATACATGTCATTTGTTGTTGGTTTTAAAGCATTTTCTAAAGCAGCAGTGAAGATGTCCTGATTGTGAAGTCCAAGTAAAACCAATGGTCTGAATTAAATTTTTATGGGACTGTATGGCATTGAATGGGTGTGAACAAGGTTGCGAATAGACATGAAAGGGTTATATTTAGAATGCAGTTTGTGCTACAGAAAGGGGATTAAAGCTAATTTCTGTATTATATTTCCATGGAAAATGAGCCGGCAATGCAGGAGCTGAGAGAGAACGAAAGGCATCACAGCCTGCATGAGCTTTATGATTGTCCTGACTTCGTGCCATTCAGTGTCACTCCACACTCCACACTCTCCAGAGTCTTTAATTCCACCTGCCTCCTGGAAGGATTCACTCAGTTTTTTTTCCCTTTCCTGTAAACTCTCTCCCTTTCTGAAGTCTTAAAAACATCTTTGGGTGATCACACATAAGCACATAGCTTGTTTTAGAATTCTTTCCACAATTCAGTGTAATCATTTAATGATTGATATTGATACACAAGGAGAGTGTAGAAGAAATATTTGTTGGCTTGTAGTTAGAAGAAATGAGCCAGAACACACCACAAAGTAAGCCCCACACAGACACAGTGTGATTTTGCACTTCTAAAGTTAGTGTAAGAGCTTAGATTTGGCTAAATCAGATAAGTGCCTTTAATGTGCACACAGTAAACTGTTAACACCAGCACCTTCAAGAAACTGCAAATCATATATACATGGTAACCGTTTGGTAATACTACAGCATGAGGTCATTGCGAAATCTGAAAAATGAAGCCATATGTCCAACACATTGCTTATCTTTAGCTGGGCTCTGTGTGCTGTTTTTTTTAAGATTGGGCAATAGGATGATATGAAGCCATGGATAAGGCTGGTGGAGGGGCTTTGAAGTGGGGCAAGGGGCCAGACAGGTATGTGCACTTGAAGGGTTGCTGAAAGAAGTATCAGGTCAGCACTGAAAGAATGTGAGAAAAAAATAGTGCAGAATCCTCACAGTCAATAACAACTGTTTTTCTTGAGGATATGAATGTTGGAAATCATATATTTCAAAAAAACCCTGTTTATCAGTTTATAAAATACATATAAAGGAAACATATATGAATGGTCCCATTATTCAGTCTTCAGTCTCTTATGATTCTCCCAGCTGTTCCCTAAGACACCATCGAAAGCAGGATAAAGGTTAGAAAGAAATAATTTTAATATTACATCTTGAATTTCCAGCCAAGAAACACGTCCCAAGCGAGAAAACCTAATTACAGTAGATCAGCGAAAAACAGTCTGAGAGAGAGTGCTTACTTCTTCATTCCTTCTGGATTTAGCCAAAGACTGGGTGGATTGGTGCTATTCAAAGATGGTGAGATAAAAGAGAAACTGGAAGCTGGGTCATCATTATACTGTGTTTTCATATATTCCTCATCTCAGCTGCCTTTTGCACTGGGTCACAGTAAGTATGTCACTGATAGCCTGCCCTGAGTGAATTCTTGTTAAAATTACACAGTGCTTCCTGTCTGCAGAGACTAAGGATCACATGCATCACAAATTCACTCCTGCAGCCCCCAGATCCCACTCCTCTGATAATGCTGCATGCTCATTTTCTTTCTACCGCTTTTTAAATATAATTTTGTCTTGATATTCACAGCCTGAGAGATGAACACAATAACATGAGCTCCGTCTGCCACAGAGCCTCAGTAACTTACTTCAGGTTTTGTTGGAACAATGGTATTTCTTCTCCCCCCACCCCAAGCCTTCAAATTTAATTCAGACAGCATTTATGAAGAGCAACACCGACTAGAATCCTTTGGAGCTGTCACAGTGAATTGAAAAATATAATCAAAGTTGTGTTTTCTGGTGGATTTGCAGAAATCTGTTTTCATCAAAACTCCTTAGAGATGCTTCACCTGGAGAGAGCGAGGGGGTCTTGCAGACATTCAAGACAGGGGAGGGGGTCAAAATAGCTGGAAATCAGGAAACAGTGTCAGATTATATGAGACAGAGAAAAGGGAGAAACTCAAGAAACTTAGCTTATGCCCTTTTAACTGTAACAGCTACTGTAAAGTGGTACATTAACAATGGCACAATGTATTTGCTTTAGGGTAAAAATGTCACCTCTCATTTTGGGAGATGTAAAAGGATTGCATATCTCTTTTATATCTGTTTATTTATGGAATTTTCAATTAAGATTTTCACACACTTACATCAACCATATGTGTTTATATATTCCATATATACCTCATATATATGACCAAAAAATATTCTATATGATGGGGTAAATATTAGCAGAGGTAGTAATGATACTATACTATGTCTGATATTTACTTTCCTAATAGCATGTCAACGGCAACAGGTGGGAGATGATCCTAGCCAGGTTGATAGCTCACTGTGCACACAGAGCTGAGTCACTGGACAGGGATTGGACTCGAGAGATGTATTAGATTAAATTACGTGAGTGTCACTGAGAAATATGCTTTGTTTTGGCAACCGAGTGAACACACAGTTTTTGACATGTTGATCTGCAGGGAACACAGAGGTGGAAAGTGGGGGGTTGCTGAGTTGTCAGAGTGCCACTCCGATTTCAGGGAAGCACAGTTGTAATGACATCAGTGCAGTGTAATGCTGGTTGTCATGAGTGCAACATGCTTGCCTTGATGTAATGTAACTGTGGCAGTGGCCCCTGAACTCACAGGGAGGGCACAGATGGTAAAACATTTAAAAGCATTAGAGAGATCGAAAGTCAGAGATAGAGAGAAAGGCGGGCTGAAAACAGAGAACAGGAGGAATATTGGCAAGGATGGAAGAATGGTTTTAGATGGAACAAATAGCCCATCAATATCCAATCAATCACTGCTTTTACATCTCCTCCCTCCCTCCCTCCTTCCCTCCCTCCCTCCCTCCCTTCCTTCCCAGTGTACAGCTGGCTAAAGTACTGCAATGACCCTAACAGATTCTCTCCGATGAGAGACAACATATCAATGTTCTCAGAAGACCCGGCTAGCAACCCAAGCCCTCTAATTTATCATAAACATAAAACCAAACAGAAATAGCTCACAGGCTCTCCTCACTCTAACGTTGCCAAGAGGCTTTCAGTGATGGGTGGAGGGGAAAAAAGGATGTGTGTGGTAGTGGAGGAAACGTGAGCAAGACAGACAGGTTCCTATTTAGATACAATGCAATAAAGCACCCCATGCAACATTTAACCACACTGGACCTCTGACAGTGCAAAATACCAAAGTAAGGCTATGTAAAGGTCTTGCGCGTGTAACACAGGTGGAATTAGTTTCACTGCCTGGAACTGACAACATGGCTGCAGTAAAAACATTTGTAGATGCGCAAGTACATATAAGACACCGGAATGCGCAAAACAGCACAACTTTGCCTGGAGCCCCAAATTGGAAAGACAGATAGCACAACAGAAGTTTTTTTTTTCTTTGACAAGATTTGCAGTGAGTTACATACTGGCTGCATACATGTGTGAGAGACACATAAAACAAGCATATGTGTTTCTTTTCAAATAAGTAACTTTGTTTTAACTATGAGGTCAGAGTGGGGAACCCCCCTTATCTATGTAGGGTGTTAGATTGTCTAACTACATGACCCAGTTTCAAGCACCATGTCAGCCTGCACATGCTCTTTGGTGTGTGCTTAAGTGAAGTAGTGCATGCACTGCAGGTGGACTAGCTATCAGTACTCCAAATTGAAAATGGAGAAAATACAATTTTTCAAATGAGGATAATTGAATAATAATTTCACTGCTAGAAAAGCTGCATTTATAAGCATTTTATCTCACAAGGTGGTATCCCTCTGGTGTTAAAATCAACCTTGGATAAGAAAAATAACTGTGCAGCCCTTGATAAAGAGACGTGCAGCAGTGAAATGCTTTATTGTCTCCTGTCATTTTCAAAAAGATAAGGTGGTGATGAAGTGTATCAACAGCTCAGTGAACAGACCAGTGAACTCCCAAGTCTTCAAGATATATTATGCCGTGCTTCCTCCCCCTCCCAACCAAAACTTCACTATCCTCCCCACTTTTACTGAGTCCATTCTCCAGACACGTCCATTTCCAACTTGATTTTTCTGCATGCCATTTTTTTTACATCGATTTATGCAATGCAAACATGACCACTAGCTTCTCCAAACTACCTGTTCATAATTCTTTTCTGATTAGATGCTGAGGAAGCCCCTAGAAACCCCTCTGAAGAGAAAGCCAAGAGAATACACAGAGAGGCCCAAACACACACAGGCTGGCCTAACTAGTGGAGAATAGCTGATCGCTGACGTATCTTAAATGTAGCTAAGCCATAGCTGTGAGGGGGGGAAAAGCCCCATTAAGAGAGAGCAAAGCTGGCTGACTGGATGCAGCTGTGCTCTGCAGAGCCTGATCAGAGGCAATTTGACTGATTACATTCACCTGCACTGTGGTGATGATCAACATGAAAGAGGGAGCATGTTCATATGAAATGGAAACTGGATCTTGGATTACACCGGACTAGTGCATGTTTTAGAGAATGACAGAGAAAGAAAGAATGAGAAAGGGAAGGCTCCAAAATTATCTGGAGCAAACTAATGGCTAATAAACCCACATGTTTCAATATCAGCATCATATCCCATGGGTAGACAGAACCTCTCAGATTTGCGTTTATGTTAGAGAGGCGGATGTAAACATTAAACAGAGACATGAGAACAGGGGAATGAAGGAGAAGGAGGGAGAAGTTGTAGATCAAGGAAAAAAAATATAAAAAGACATCCAAACTGGTGAACTAGCCAGCATCCACATGTTTACTTGAGTGCTAGACAGATAAAACACACCTGTATGACTGTATATGGTACAAAAATTATGTACTCTTTTAAGGACAGAATAATGAGGAGAAATTACAAAAAATAGTATCACAGAATTTCCCTGTATGAACAGAGTCAGTGAGATCATCATATTTTAGAGACCAGGACAACATGGATGGACTGAGAGTAAAGTTGAGGGTAAAGCATCACTTTGCCCAAATTATAAAAACAAAAATATTCCCATATAGTTAGAGTTACCTCTCTGGTGGCTTGGCATGCAGATAGATTTGATTAATTTGTTCAGGCCTTGAATTAGTATAAGTACAAACATGTGTTTGTGGTGCTCAGTGTTAAAGAATAACATTTCAAAATTCGTAAAAATCTCTTTCCAGGCAGTGTCCTTATTATTCTGGATAATCAGAACATGCTGTGAACGGTGCAGTCTGCGAATTATCCAGCGTAAAAGGGACACAGCTTCTGGAAAGAAATTGTTGGTGTCGAATTTTCCAAATCAGTTTTCAATGCTGTATGCACTACAAACCAAATTCCTTTCCATTTTTTCCATTGCATTGGGATAGAAGCACAAATATCTGAGATAAATATCTGAAAACATGAGCACATTCAGCTATCTGCATGGTTAACTAACACCAGAGAATGAGGTATGTACAAGAAAAAAATCTAGAGAGTTTGAGTCCCTTTAGAGGCAGCTCTTGGAGCAAAAACTGCACAGCTGGATGTGCCGTTCGCAGGTTTATACAAAGACTGAATGGTGGCTCATAAAGGTTAAGTGGCTGATGGTCTGTTGCAACATCTCCCTTCTCTCCATAAAATGTGACCCTCTGCCTCATGGCCTGGCTCCAGCAGAGGCTCAGAGGGGACAGGGCCCAGGAGGGAGAGAAAGAGAGAGAGGTGAGGGGGTGACCAGGGAAAGAGGGTGTAACGCCATGTACAGTGATGAAAATGATTTGAGCCAGTGTGAAGTAAACACCCAGGTGGAATGAGATGATGAGAAAAAGCTGACCTACAGAAAGTACAACAAAGAAAGATTGATTGTGAATTAAATAGAGTGAAGATACAAACAAGCCAACTCCATGTCTCTGTAGAGTGAATAACTGACATGAATGGAGAGGGAGGGAAAGATTTTAAAAACGGCCACTTGGCAGAGCTCGAGATACACAAGCAGTTATCCTCACATTGTATGATTAGTGATTCTTGGGACTATTAAAATCTTAAAAAAAGAAAAAAAAAGAAATCTTCAACACAAAGAACTCCACATGTAAATTAAAACACAGGGGAACAGTTTGAAACTTTCCCACAGAATTGGACACAAGATAAATTGGTCAGTGCAATTACAATGGGATGTGCCCCTGTGACCACAGGACCAATCACTGACGGACTGGGATTATTTATACAATATATGGGAACAGGAGGTCACTGTTGAATGATGTGGCGTTATAACACATCAGCTCCTCCCCTAGGCTCAGGGGACTCCTTTAAAATGGCACTATGAGATGGCAGTGTGGTCAGAGTAAATAAAATGAAACTACAATGTGGTTAGTTTTACTAGGTGAAACTATAATAAAGTGGCTTGGTTTTATGCTAAATTGGGATACTTTCAACAAAGAGCAGAGCCAAAAATCTTCACATTAGTCTTAAAAATAAGTGGCCTGAGCCCAAGAGCCTTATTCATAGAAATCACAGTACAAGAATTAAGCTCCAATTATGTGGAACAATTTGTCTGCCAGAGGTTTTTGTGTCCCTAATTTCTCTGCAGCCTTTTCACACCAGTAGGAGCAGTAGTAACATGCATACAGTGATCTGCAGTGATCACATATATCCTGCATTTTGTCCTTGTCAGATGGTGTGTTTAATGAAGCACACATGCATTCAGCTGTAGATAATTTGCTCAAAGTAACAGTGGCAACTCTAAGAAGTGGTGTTGCCCCCTAGTGATTAAATCTAAAGCAGCAACTTGTCATCCAGTGTTTTTCGTCAAGAGGCTGATGGAGCATGAAATGCTGATGGAGCGTGAAATTGTAAAACAAACGGAAAGATCATGAGCTTTATCTTAATTGGAGCAAAATAATCTTGCAGGATGCCAGAAAAGAGCTTCTTTATTGGAAGCAGAAGCAAAGAATCAAGATAAGCAATAACTGATTTTAGCGATACAAAGACCGTTTTTATGTCTGGTCACTATCAGATATGGTTCATATAAAGACTTATGTCAAAAAAGATCAGTTTAAGGTTGACCATTTCTTTATTGATACTATATACGTTATACAATATATATGCAACCCACGGGCATGATAAAACCTTTTCATTTCCGACTTTAAGAGCTCTTATCTGGTTAGAATTTAAGACAACAGTACATCTTTGTGATGTGATCCACACATCTGTGAAAAGATTATTATGGCACAAGCATTACTCTATTTGTTTAGTACAGTATAGATGAAATAGCTACATCACCAATCATATAGTACAATTGATCTGATATGAACATACAGGACAGTACAGTACACAACTTGATATTTAAGTTAGGGTGACAAAAAAGGCATTAAATGAAAAATTGCAGATTGGTGGAAAAGGCTGTAACAAAATTGGAAAATAAATAATGATACAACAATGAGGGGCTTTGGAAAAGCTAAAATATTAATAATGTCACAATGTGGTGACTGATATCCTGCCATTTCATGTTCCATAACAATTTGTCAGAACACAGATTTCCAACTGAATAAACCCGGTGAACTCAGGAAATAGACTGATGCTTACAGTAACATTTATCATTTAACAAGAGTGACAATGGAATTTAATCAAAAGGTCATTATGATATGTGAAACACACAGCTGTTGACAAAGGTTTGTTCATACAGATTGGTCGATGAGCTGTGTTAACAAGAAGGGAAAAAAAGAAAACATCAGTGATAAGACCTGACGCTATGGAAACTGACATGCATGGACATCCTCTCTCATACTATGCACCTGTTCTGGATAGAGACACCTGTTCAAACTCACACCTACACCCCTGATAAGTGAGTGTGTCTGTGTGTGAGTACAGTGTCGTCATAGGTGGTTTAGAGATCAGCTGTGAACTGCCCTTTACTCTGGATGTTCCTCATGATGGACTGGACCACCTCTGATGTGGTGCCCTGACCCCCGATATCAGCTGTGTGCAACTGCAAGGGAGAAAAAAAGAGAAGAAAAAAGGGATGTTCACTAATGCGGTCAGACATGAATCAAATTAAGTTCAAAAGCACCAAATGCTTTGAAATTGTTGCATTGATGAATGAGTCTCTCTGTATAGCTTTGCAAACAGTTTCCCACGGGGGAAAATAAAATTAATGTCACACCATATCTCTAAAAATCGGTCTGCTGCCTTGGACAATAAGATCAGGTTTTAAAATGAGCTTGAAGGCTGTGATTAATGCCGACATCACACAGCGTAGCACTTCAGAAGACATTTGTTACAATGAAAGGACATAATGCTGCGCTGTGAATGTATTGTGATGCCCACTAGGAAACAAGTCAGACCTGCTGTCAGGGCCTGTCAGCCCATGCCAGACAACTGTTGAGCTTTATGGCAGTGATTCAGGTTAGAGATGGGGCCTCATCAGTGAAGCAAAACTCACCCTGGTTTCATTCATGGTAGTGAGGACTGAATTTCGGATCAAACTTGCATGGTCGTTAAGGCTGGAGACAAACAACAGGCAAAAAAATTATTAACATTACTTGCATCATTGCATCTTGGATGGAACACACACAGCAAGGAAATGTGTTGGAAGTATTTTAGCTGGGAGAACTTACTTCAGGTGGTCCAGCATCATGCAACTGGCTAGCAGCATGGCAGTGGGGTTAGCAATGTTCCTGTCTGCAATACTCTTCCCTGTGTTCCTTGTGGCCTGAGGGATCCAGAAATATAGGCCAAAAAAAGGACAAAAATCTTGAGTTCCAATTTATCACACAGGCATCATTCACTGTTGTACTAACCACAAATTGTCTAGCACTCACCGTTTCAAAGACAGCGTAGGCATGACCATAATTGGCCCCGGGCACAAGGCCAGGCCCTCCCACAAGGCCTGCGCACACATTGCTCACCACGTTCCCATACAGATTAGGCATCACCATCACATCAAACTGCTGAGGCTTGGACACCAGCTAAAATACCACATGGAGGCAGAAGTTGGATCGTGCAACATTTAAAAAAAAATAAATCTTTGGATGCAAGCAGATGTTACCAACTCTCACCTGCATGGTGGTGTTGTCCACAATCATGCTGTCAAAAGTGATGTCTGGGTAACCAGAGGCCACTTCTTTGCAACACTGCAGGAACAAGCCATCACCAAGCTTCCTGTTGGAGTGGAACATTTAACACATCAAGCACTAAGAAAGTATTATGTAAGACTCAGGAGGCCAGACCAATCTCAGGATACATTTGGTCCAGAATAACTTACATGATGTTGGCCTTGTGAACAGCGGTGACCCTGCGCCGTCCTTTCTCCCTGGCCAATCGGAAGGCATATTCAGCAATCCTGAGGGAATTGTTCCTCGTGATGATCTTGAGACTCTCCACAACCCCTGACACACTCTAAAAGTGGACAAGACCAATGGGGAATAAATGACAATGAAAGTTTGACTACTGCAAACTAAACGAGATCAAACTAGATCAAACTGAATGCAGTTAAGGTGCCTAGAGGAAGGAAAATAACAAAGGTAATAAGGAAGAAAGTAAACAAAGACAGTGTCAACCAGAAAGCAGTAGTTACTGTTCCCAGTAATTTGTGATTGTGACTGACTTAGGTCCTTTATCTGTTTGTAAGGCTGTAACTACATATCACTTCTTCACTATAGTTGAAGGGGCCCATATTTCAACATTCTCGTTCCCTTTTATCTAATCTGGATCAATATCAATCTGTTAAATAAGTTAAGTATGGGCACCAATACCGATCAAGTATATCAGAAAGATGCTTTTTGTTAGTATTTTAATAGTGTATGGATAGTAGGAGAAGAAGGTGGCAGGACAGGCACAGGAAGAGTAATGGTTTTTAAAAGAGGGAATGTAAGTGTGTGTTGCAGCCGGCAGTACAACTGATTGTGTTTCTGTTGTGTCTGACCTCGTGCTCCAGACTGCTGTACTCTCCCTCTGTGTTCTCCCTGATGATCATGATGTCAATGTTCTTGTGGCGAGTCTGAACTCCAGGGAGGGACTGGCAATGCATCACATTGGCATACAGGTCTAAGCTTGTGCTGTAGATATACACATCAAGGGAGAGAGAGAATGGCATTACCAGAAACAAAGTACTTTATTATAAAATAAATGTGACCCATCAGACAAAAGAAAGCCTTTATCAAGGGAACTGAATATTTCTCTAAAACTCTTACCGAAGCAGATTATTTCTGGATTTGACAGATGGTGGCATGGTATGTTTGGTTTCGATGTTACCTATCAGGAAAGTTAAGCAAGCAAAGTTAAACTACAGCATCAAGTTCTCATTATCACACTCTGCTTGTGACTTTGAAGTTGACATGGGAAAAACTAGGGTTGCTTACCTTTGAGGGCAACTCCATTACGGCGGATGGCAGTGATGGCATTACTAATATCATCCTCAGTCTCCAATGCAGAGTTGACATGTACTACCTCAAAGTCCACAGGCACACAGGTGAACCTACAGCATGGTGACAAACCACAAGGTAAGGTAGGTAGGTAACTAACTAATTTATCTATCTATACTGTTTTAACACTTTCAAACAGGATTTAATATCAGTCTTACTAACCTGAAAACTTCTCTGACGTGATTGAGCAGCTCTGGACCGATTCCATCTCCTGGTATGAGGGTCACAGTGTGTCTGCCTCCATACTTTGCTGGAGGGGGCTGTAACATATTTTATACATTAACTTGATAACTGAACTACAAATCACTTATACACATATACATCATTGCTGATGTGTTACCATATGTCTTATATTTTTAGATTGTTTTCCAACCTACCATTTATAAATGAATGCCAGCACAGTATGAAAATCACCCTGCAGAGACTCAATACTTTCTTGAGAAAGGTCATTCATCCCAGTGAATATGTATTTGCCTCTCTTTATTTATCTTTTGCTTGTAACATGTTTGCAACATGGTAATGCAGGTGCTAGCAGAAAACTTCATTTTGCTTTTAAAGATGCTCTCACATTCATATTTGATTACACTGCCAGAAAATATTGCATTCCCAATCTCACATATTAAACCCTGTAAAATAAAATAAAAAAATGGACGCTATAAAAATGGTATTGTGAATTTATTATTTTTCTTTCTTTTTTTTTTTAAAATTAAAAAAATATCTGGCAGGTAAAACATGTTTCTGCTTGCTACCATATTCCCACCCAATAACAATGCAATTTGACAAAAATTATATGAAGGAAATTGCAATATGGTTGACTTGAATCAATTAAATTTAAAAAATACAGACTGCCTGCAATGTACGCAGTATTCATAAATACATTTGGAATGCTTTTGTTAATATTGACAATTTGCACAAATGATTGTTAATGGACTAAAAAAAAGCAAAATCTCCAGCTAAAGCATGTGTGTGACATAAGGCAAATGGGGTAATGTTAGCCAGTGACAAGTTGCTGGTGTAATGTAAGGCTCAGAAATATTTCTTTTGTATATTATTATCATACTGGTTTGTTCTTAGGTCACGTAACAGTCCCCTGCAATCCCAAGTGGTTTTGATGGGCGATTTTCATGCCAATAAACAATTGTGTAGTTATTGTGCTAATTTCTTTTACATATTTTTGTATATCACCCAGCCTTAGAATAAGAAATGTGAGGTGATGCACTGTAGTGTAGTGGGTCATGCCAGTCAGATACTTACAATGTTTTCTCTCTTTTGATGAAGATGGACAGCAAGGAAAGCAGAAGGACAGGAGTAAGTTTGACAGCTTAATAGAGGAATATGTTAAATCCAAATAGAGGCAAATACAGAGGAATTATAACTTCTCCTCCCCCAGAGAGTAGAAAAACAGATACAGAGCACTCCCAGGTTTTAAAAGCAGACAAAATAAGTATCCACGTGTATCCCAAAGCCATAACAGCTTGGAAAGAAATAGACAAATGAGTAGCAGTGCTTTCTTTATTCACATCCTAATTCAGTGTTAAGCTGGAAACCAATTAATGTGCAATAAATCTGTCAAAATCACATCTAACCCATTCTGACAGACTCACAGTGAGCGAGGTCTTTTTCCTGTGACTTGTTACAGTTGTTCCGAATACCTGAAAAACACAATTAAGATAAATGTGTTAGAGCATGTGTTTTATTTTGTAAGTGCAACCAGCTGTGCAGTAAATTATATTATGTGGGAGACGCCTGCTAGCTTGCTAATATGACTGTGTGAGAGCAACCATTTGACCTTGTGTCCAGTCAAAATAACAGCGTTTCATTCAAAGCCACACAACAAACATTCACAACCTACTAAACAGAATAAGTTTCGTATTTTCTTTGTCTTACTTTAACCGTATTTCCAAGGCGTCCACCCCAAAATGGACTGATTATTTTGGACATGGACAGTACAGCACTACGAGACGCCATCTTGAGCTTGGAGTACAGTTGTCGCGTGTGCACGAGGAGGAGGTGTTGTGCTCGCGCGGCATTTTTTTTTTCAATTTAAAAGAATATATATTTAGATATTTTTCCCATTTGTAAAACATCAGATTTCCAGGCAATTTAAAGGCAGAAATGATAAATTGAAATAAATATGTAATTAAAATCTAATTTGTTTTGGTCACGTGACGGCCTTGCGCAGACTCCGTGCGCACTGGCTGGCTGCTGGCACTATTTCCGGAAGACAGATGTGGAGGATAATTGTCACAACTTGCCTATTGAAAGCGTGAAGTTTACTCGTGTAAATGGTCGACTGAGCATATCGGCTTTAGTTTGTGTTCTCTATGACAACTGTTTTACACTAGGAGAGCCTCAATGAGGAAACAGCGCAAGAAATAGACTAAAGTCCCGGCTTGGCAAGAGCAACAGCTTTTCTTTACTGTTCATTACGACCCATCAGAGTCGACAAGAAACGACAGCATTTCTCTAGAAACCTGGACATAGAAGGTAGGGGGAGGTATTTGAATATATTCAAGAGGTGGGTGGTGTTGTCAAGGGACTTCTGCGTTTGCTTAGTGTCTGCAATGTTTTTTTAGTTTTTTAAAATTCCCTTCAAACGTGATTCCTGCTGGGCCATCTGGCACAGAAAGACTCATAAGATAAGACAGTCATGAAGAAAGTTCAGTGACTCAATACAAATATGAATAATACATGTAATTACCCCGTGACTAATTGAATTGCAAGTGGTATGATATTTTTTGTTCCCCCTCCAAGACTTTAAGACATTTTTTGATTAGGTAACTGTACATACACTGAATTTAATCTGCCTTCGTTTTATTGCACTATCTTTTTTTCTTAGGCCTGCAGTGATTAATCGATTAGTTGACAACTATTAAATGAATCGTCAGCTATTTTGATAAATGGTTCAATCTTTTTGAGTCATTCCAGCCTCCTGAATGTGAATGTTTTCTGTTTTCTTAAGTCTTATATGGTACTACACTGGATATCTTTGGTTTGAGGACTATCGTAGATATTACAATATATTTGAAGATGTCACCTTGGCCTTTTGGAAATACTTTTAGTCGATTAATCGATTAATATTAAATTTATCGCCAACTATTTTAGTAATCGATAAATCAGCAGCAGCCAAGTAAACTGTGAACTTTTTTTTCAAGCAACTGATTATTATTGTTATTATCTTAATACATACTTTTATCAGAGAGCATTTCCTGATTTTATTTGAGGTTTATCTTTTTACCTATTTTTCTTTTATCTATCTCCTGTTTTTATGTTTACATTTTTATGTCTGTTCTATGGTGTTATCTTGTACTGTCGAACTTCCTACTGCACTGTAAAGCACTTTGAAACGCTGTTTTGAAAAGTGCTTTATAAATACAGTTTATTATTGTTATTATTATTATTATTGTTGTTGTTGTTATTATGATCAATTTAATAATGAAAGTGACAATAATAGACAGGCTGAAACTGCTGTCCCATGCAAGTGTCACAGTGTTTATTGCAGATGCTAATTTGCAACACCTGTCCCTGAAGGGCTTTTGTGAAAATAGGTTAAAATAGTGAAGTAAAAGGGAGGTAAACTGAATACAGAAATATAATAAATGCAATAAAGCACAGGGTAAGAAGAAGATAAAAAATACAACATGGTACAATACAAGAAAATACATATATAAAACTAGACATGAGTACAGGTTTTTGTTGCTGAATTAATGTCAGATGGAAAGGTAGCAAGTTCCAGATTTTAGCTCCTTTCATACTAAAAGCTGTCTGAGCAAAATGCATTATGTAGAATGAGACTTAACAGTTTTCCCTTGAAGCTGCTCAGATGGATCTGCTGGAGCTCTGGAGTCTATTGATTTTTGCGCAGAGGCTGAGAAGCAAGTCCGTTTAAATGTTTAAACACAAGCTTTACATAATGAGGATCGATAATTTTTAAAAGTTAAAATTTGTATTTACTGAGAATGTGGCAATGATGGTACCCTTTTTGCTTTTTGTCTAAGATTTCAGGGCCTGATTGTGACTATGGATGTAATTACTGACTGGTTAGCCAGTGGGTACACTAAAGGACAGTGTCATTGAATTTATGAACATTAAGGCACAATCAAATATCAGGCAGTGTCTTATCATCTTGAAACAGTAGCATGACTTTTAGAATGTAACTGAAAATCTAAACTTATCCCCAGATACTTGACTTCTGTTATTTGTTCAATGAGCTCACCTTTATTTCTAACATTCACTGGTTGTGTTGCAGGTTAGGTTTCGCTTATAATAATCACTTAGACAAGAAATATAATCATCAGATTAATCGATAATGATAATATTAGTTTGTTGCAGCCCTATTTTTCTTCTCCTTACTCTTCTTTTATAAGAAACGACAGTACAGTTTCATTTCCATCATTACACCCTTATGTCATAATGAATAGAAAAAATACACCAAACCTATGCCACTATGTGAAACTACACTATGCAAACTTTGATGAAATTAAAACCGTCCTAATTTAGCCACCCTCTCTTTTTTTCTGTCCAGGTCTATGAGACAGTGAAACATGAGATTAACAGGTTGGTTGAAAAATGTCATCACATTTACATGGGAACTGCTGGTCTGGTTGAAATCTTAAGTATGTTTTCTCTGAGCTGGTGTATCCTGTTTATCTTGACAGGTCCCATGCGAGCTGTGGCTGTGCTGCTGTTGGTGGGTCTCACCTGGCTGCTGGCAAACACCTTATTTGGTGGGGAAAGTGGTTCATCTGTGCGGCATTTCTTCAGTGGTAAGAGAAGTACAAGTAGTCTTTCAAATGAGTAAAACAAAAGAGTTGTTGCGAGCATTTATTAAGCCAAAAATTCCAAATGCCCCTCCCATGTACTCAAATGTCAGGATTTGCTGTGTTTTTACATAATTGAATATTGAAAATCTTTGGGTTTTTGACTTTGGTTGCAGTGGACTATTGTCTGACATTTTAGAGACTATAGACAGCTTAACTGATAAAATACTAGTTTGTAGCAAATATTTCTGATAGATCATACAATAATGCTTTATTTTTGCAGGCACAAGCGAAGAACCAACACCCGGTAAGTATACAGAACAGCATCATATGACCATATCAACTATCATATTGGTGAAGCTGTGTCCTTATTGTCTTCTTTTATTTTCACTGACTAATGTATCATATGCTTTAGCTGAACCCCGCCCTCGAAGGTATAAATGTGGACTTTCAGCTCCGTGTCCCCCAAAACATCTGGCTTTCCGCCTTGTGTCTGGTGCTGCCAATGTGATCGGGCCCAAAATCTGCCTGGAGGACAAGATGTGAGACCCAGTGTTTACCATTCTCTTTCTGTTCAGCGATGTCTTTGTCTCCCCTGCTGTCTCAATTTGAGTTTTTTTTGTTTTTTTTGTTTTTGTTTATTTCACACTCTGTTCTTTTCCCCCCTCTGTGCATAACCGGGCTTCTAAAGCTGTCTGGGGAGCTGAATGCAAGTACTCTTTCAGTCTGTCTGTCCCTTATTTCTTTGATTTTGTCTTTAGTTTTTTTCATATTTATGAAAGCTTCTCAATTGCTAGACAGCATATTTAAGTATGTAGATTAATGTATACATGCAGGGGAGTGTTTTCCTAAAGAGCTTCAGTTAGCACTTCAACCTCTTGTGTTTCTGTCAAACAGGTTAGTGAGCAGTGTGAAGAACAATGTTGGAAGAGGACTTAACATAGCTTTGGTTAATGGTATGGTGAACACACTGTGTTGTATTAATAGTTTAAGCTCTTGTTAAATGTGTGATTTTTAACATGTTACTAATGTTTTGTTGCTCCAGGGGTGACAGGAGAGCTCTTAGAGACAAAGACCTTTGATATGTGGGCTGGAGGTAATAAAAAACAGACACAAGTATATATTTCACATCTGGTACATATGGCTCATAAACTACAGTTCATAGCCATCCATTGTTTTCTCTCAGATGTTTCTGAGCTGTTGAAGTATCTGCGACCGATCCATGAGGGAACACTCGTGTTCGTGGCCTCCTTTGATGATCCAGCCACAAAGTAAGAATCAGTTCCAGTCCAACGCCTTTTATTCCCTCCACTAGATGCACCTCAAAGCAATTTTCACAGATAAACTGTCAGCTAAAAGTCATATATATATTTCATGTTTTGAAATTATTGTGGTATTTCTGCAGAAAATAGTTTCTATAATAGAGAGAAACATCAGCAGGGCCAATGTCCCACCACTTTCATCCAGTTTTATAAACCAAGAGCTGATGGTTAACAGTTAATCTGCTGTTGCCTTTCAAATTCAACATTATGTATTTGACATCATCCAAAATTCTTCCAGAAAAAGTAAAAAGTTGAGACTGAAGAAGAGCTTCTTTCCCCGAGCTGTGGCTTCAACCTCCTTACAACCCCCCCACCCTAACCCTAACCCTAACTCAGACTCATGAGTTATAATGCTACAAATTGCACTTTCAATTGTTTATGCTGCTATTATGCTGCCATGCGCCTGTATCATTGATGCTCCGTGACTACTGATTTGTTTTCCATTGAATTGCTGCTATTAATTTATTCTTCATTCTTTCCTTTTTTAACCAAATGTACTGCAGAGATGCCTTCGTAAATTTCGTTATACATTGTATTGAACTTTTGATGATTTGGGTGCAACAAAATTGGTATGATCATATCCCTCCATGTTGCCGTCAGAAACTTTATAGATAGATACATAGATGGGTAGAGTACTTTTATTTAATACTTGCTTAAAAATGTATTCACCTACTGAGCAATGGTAATAGCCTGCATTTAGAGTTTAAGCTCATATATTAACCTCTAAGCCTGTTATTTGAAGAACTGACATCCTACTTGACAAACATTAACCTGCTACCTGATCCTCATTTCCTGTGGCAGGTTGAATGATGAGTCTCGGCGACTGTTTGAGGAGCTCGGGAGTACAGCGGTGAAGGAGCTGGCCTTCAGAGACAGCTGGGTGTTTGTTGGAGCCAAGGGCATTGAGAATAAGAGTCCCTTTGAGCAGGTATGTGACTTCAGTGTTACCAATGCTGAACAAATGCTGAGAGAAGAATAAATCACTTCCTTTTGATGTCTTGCTGAGCTTTTTACAGTGTGGATTTGGTCTTCATAGATATGGTAGCAAATATCCTCCCTGTGCCATTACGTAAAGAAAAACACAAAAAGGTTCAATCAAGATTAGTTCAGGAATAGAAACAATTGTAGTATGCTGTAGCTGATTGCATGAATATTCCTCTTATCCATGAATTATATTAGATTTGCTATCAGAGCCAATGTTATGCCTTGGAGAGTGTAGTTATGCCCAGTAGCTGACATACCTCCCCAAAAAAAGTGTGTTTGGATTGACTTGTAGCCTCGTGAAGCATCTGATCATTTTCCAAACCAGACCAAAGCTTTTGAAATTGATGTTTTTTCCCTACTTATAGGTGCCAAGGTTTTACTACTTTTGAAACTTATGCATCTTTTATTGTATTTGTCAAATTGACAGTCAAAAATGCACCTGAAAACTTATATAGTTGGTGGTGTGTTCAAGTGCTTGTTGAAAATGATATATTTAATGACTTTTGGTACATTTGGAAATAAATCCTGTTAATTTTCCACTTATCTATACTCATCCACAGTGACTATTCATAGTTTATTTGTGATATTGAACATTTAAACCATCTATTTTGTATAAAATTTAAAAAAAAAACTCACTACAGAATAGTAGAAAGGCGTTCAGTGTTTATTCAGCACTCTGTATATGAGCAGCCACTGTGGAATGATATCCTGATCCCAGTCTTGCTGAAATCAGATCTGTTTGCCTATGGTTGTCCCCATTAGCGTATGAAGAACAGTAAAAGCAGCAACAAGTATGAAGGTTGGCCCGAGTCTCTGGAGATGGATGGCTGTATCCCCCTGCGACCACCCCTGGAAAGTTAATTCTGCCCAGTACTCCAGTACAGCCACACCTGGAGAAGCAGCTGTGGATTCACATATCTGTTATAAAGCCAAGGAACTTTTGAATGACTGAAATGATCCCAGATCTGGGCCACAAATAACCTCTTATTTTCCCTCTCACGACAGAGGCATGAGTTGACTGCAAAGATTGTTTTGAGACTTGATATATTTAAAATCGCTGGAACCTGATGTGGAGGATCTGTGCATTAAGCTTGGCGAGCCACTTCTGAGCTGAAGTAATATAGAAACAAGGAAAGTGTGTGAGTGTGTGAGTGTGTGAGTGTGTGAGTGTGTGAGTGTGTCTGTGTGTGAGTGTGTCTGTGTGTCTGTGTGTCTGTGTGACTGTGTGCGTGTGCGTGTGTGTGTGTGTGTGTGTGTGTGTGTGTGTAAAAGGGATACTTGAGAGGCCAAATGTTTGATGACCAAAGTGTAACAGTGACTAGTGAATGAATACAGCTGGAATAGGTCTTCCAAAGCCATTGACGGAAATGGATATATTTCCTCAAGCCTGCCTTTAAGATGTCAATACAACAGCGATAAGCAGACTTGCATGACATTTGATGTTCTGCAGGCAAAAGACACCTAAATAACTGGTGTCATACTAAGGCATTGGGCAACCTAATCCATGTCAACATAAGACAAACATTTGAGGTACTCCAGTAGTTGAAATGTCTTACTAAGCACCAAGTGTGTGGGCAGATTTTATATGTAAATACGTTAATATATTTTCATCATGTGATATATATTATTATTATTAATATTAATATTATTATGCATAGTTTTAGCTGCCATTTTTTCCTTAGAACTTGATGCACAGCAGTTATTGCTTGCCCAGTGTTTACAAATATCTTTTGGACAAATTTGCCCTAGTTCATTTCCTTTAAATAAAACTATTTTAATACCTTTGCAGAAAGACTACAGATTAATAGTGTGAGATCATTGTGGCCTTTAGGAGTCTGTCCACTGACTGCTTTCCTTGAAGATAAATCTGTGGTTGTGTTTGTTGTTATTTTAAGTGTTGAATGTATACACCGCCAAATATGTAGGAATGTTTGAGTAGAAGTAAAATAATTATTTTAGATGTATGGTTATAAGTCAATTTCAGCAGCTTGTGTCTGTATTATCTTACCTCCTAAGTACTTCTGTTTTCTACAGAGCAGTAGAGTCTGTGTTTATAGTGTGACCACAATACTGATTAATAAAAACGTCTAAATATTTCTAGTGTTTTTTTAATTTATTTCCATGGGTCCTGAGTGGTCTTGTGTCAGCAGGTGTACATGAAGAAATTCACCAGAGGGCGACAGAAGTCAAAGTCTCAATGGGGTTATTCAGTTCATTTTCCTCAAGGCATTTGCTTCATTAAACATATGCTGTGGCAGGAGCAACCGACATGGTCTGAATGTAGAAAATGTCTGGTTTGATAGTGAATTCAGTGACAGCGTTGAATCAGGCTGCTTGCTGAATTAAGGACCGGGATGTGATGACAAACATGGATCAATTACATTGAAATCTGTTGTGAAGCCTTCACGTGTAGTTAGAATAATCCTTTGCACTATGTTTAACATGACTTAAGCCCTCTTAAGGACTGGGTTGTATGACGTCTAAAAGAGAGAGACAAAGCGATCATGTGCCAATTATAAAGGTAAAAATTATATTACTGAATAATTAGTAATATACCAATTTAGTAATAATTGGTGCTTCTTTTCATTTTAACATTGTCACAATTACTGTCACACATTTCAATTTAACAAGGGATAAAATTGTAATGTTCTGCCATCTGCAGGAAAATCACATCGACTATAAAAGCTGTAACTCGTTTCTGTCAATAGTACAACGGTTGAGTGGTCATTAGGGCTGACGGCTGCTGCAACGAAAGCTTACGAGGAGCACTTGAATGCAGCATGAAAGTCACATAACGAGCCGCACTGCTGCCCTCTACCGACGGAGGGAGCTCGCTGTCGGGTCCGTTCGTCCTCAGGAGGATGATGAGCCCTGTGGCAAGTGACAACGGGCAGGCAGAGCGCGCTCAGTACCCACGAGAACCTGCTGAAGGCCGCCGGAGTCGTGCGTTGTAAATTATGTACATAAGTTGCCGATATTATTCGGACACACATGAATGGCCAGTGGCACAACTCGGAGCCGACAAACCGAGCAGCGAGCGGGGGAATCTGTAAACCGACGGCAAGCATCGTCTGAACGGGAACACGTACACCAAGTGCTCGCTGGCTGTCTCTCACGCAGACCGAAGCTCGACGACTCCGCTGGGGATTTTCAAGCCTTCAACACCACAGCAAGCGCATAAAACATAAAGAGAGGAAAAAAGCAACAATACGGACCCGCGAATTTTTCAATAGCTTTTTTTTGTACATTTAATTTTTCAGTGGGTTTAAAATAATTTTGTAGGCGAAAAGCCCAGTGTAAATTTCGTGTAATAACGTTTGTAAATAGCTGTAGGAATAATAAAAAAAGAGACAGCAGTGAGTTGGCTAGCTATTGGGGCTGAGCAGCTTGTTTTTGTTTTTGTAAAGATATCACTGGACCGACGAGATACGAGGATACATTTGGGTGAGTGATGTTTGTTATTTTTTCCCTCAATTACACTGTAAATATTGATATTATGGTTGCATCCTGTGAAAACATAGTATTTTGTCGAGTCTGTTTAAACACCACTACATTGCTCATTGCTTATTAGGTATTTATCCTCTTCTATGGCTGATTGATACCCTGAAATAAATTATGCTCTGTAAAAACACTCAAGTCAAGTGCAGACCTGTGGGCAGACTCAATAGGCCCTCAGATACCCACCGTTTAGCCCATCATTTGAATGATTTGGCTTTGCTCAGGCCACTAAAGGCCAGCAGATTTAGGGATTTTGATTTGTGACGGTGTCAGTAGTCTCGCACACTATGCTCTTATGCTGTATGGTGATTGTACTGTGTGTCTTTCACAGCTTGCACGGGGTTTCTAAAGTCAGCTGAGCTCTCAGCTAGCCAATAGCTGCACTTCATGGTGCCTGCACATCCAGGCATTGATGTGTTGTGTATGCTGTAGCCTATAAATAACATGCATTAATTGCATTTTGCTTCAGAGCAGGTCAGAACTGCACTACGAACTGCTCACACTAATTTGCACAGTATGTATGTTTGATAAAGTAAACCATCATCCAACCAGTCTCCAATTAGTAGTAGAAGTGCATTAATTATTGTCTTTTTTATGATTGCATATGATGTCCATACATTATGCATAGCATCAAGAACCTCCTTCTCAACTCTTAAATTGATATTTTATAAATTTGTATCCTAACATTGCATCTGATTGTCCCACTGGGAGACATAGTGTACTATAAACACCAGGGAGGACACTTCTTCTCCAAAAAAGGCTGACAGCTGCTAAACTACTAAAATCCACACTGATCTCTGAGCCCTCCATCATCCATAACTGTTCAGAGACCTTTTGCTGGAGTAATAGGGGCTCAGTTGCTGATATGAGCTCCAGGAGTAGTAAGCCACTTTAGTAGCATGTAATCCTGATTCATCATTGGCTGATTAAAGGAGCCCTTTTCTCTCACCTGGATCAGAGGAATTCTTTGGGTATGGGATAGTTCTGCTTGCTGAGGGGAATAAAGGAGAACACAAAAGGGGGTTAGATGTGTGTGTGTGTGTGTGTGTGTGTGTGTGTGTGTGTGTGTGTGTGTGTGTGTGTCTTTCTCTCTGTCTCAGTGAACAGTACGCTGTGTGTACTACCTACACTCCACTCTCCCATGCTTGACCTGGATTGGACAAAAGTCCTTATTGTGTTTTGGAGCCTTGAGTTTCCCTAATGGGAAGAGAACAATCATTGTGTGTTTGATTCTAGTGACCAGCATTTGATATTTTTTGTCCAATGTCTGCCTGGACAGAAGATTAACAGAGAATCAAAATTTGCTGCACTGACTTGTGCAATCACTGAGATGTAACAGTAGTCAAGGTCTTTTGTTGTTCTGCTGCATATTCACTGCTCTTAAATTACTGAGCTGGATTGAGATGAATGGTTCTTCTTTCAGGGTGATTTTTAAGATCTATTCATTAAGAGCTTAGCAATGAGTTTAATTCACACAATCACAGTCTGAGTCTCTGATAGCAGCACAAAGTCAGCTCTTTGAAGGTTTACACCTGCCACTTACAGAAATGTGCCCTGGCGTCACTGTGTGACAGACGTCCTGCCTGTTAGACAAACTGAACAAACGCAGTCTTTGTTTCTACCTGACAGTCTGGTCAACCACTGAGCTGCAGAGGTCAGATGAACCTGTGATCTTCAGAGTTTGAATTTTGTCCAGCAGCTCTCAGACCATTTGCTGCCTCTGCCCCGTCTCTGCACATCGCTCAGCCGCCATCTCCCCATATTAATGGGTAGAAATCAATGTTCTTGTGTTGTTAAAAGCAGGCATTGATCTGAATTTGATTTGATCTACATGATAACAAACTGAGGGGTGTTTTATTACTAATTTTTTAACATATTTTTTCATATTTTGCTCAGTTCCCAACCTCCAGCCTGCGGCCAAGATAATCAGCTGAACCTTTCCACTCATTCCTGTAACAAGACTCATTATCAATCAATCAGCCAATTATTGTCTTCATTAATCAATTGGTCCATCAAGTTTCAGAAAATAGTGAACAAATTCTATCTTCATCTTCTATGTATTGCACCTCATATGTGAAAATCTCATTCAAATATATTATGGTGGTCAAAATATTAGGAACACCATTCAGTATAATGCAGCCCAGTACACCACCAACATCCACTATAACCTCCTCCTCATGCATACAGTGGAGGAGCTGGAGATTGAATATTTGACATGTTTTGTAACAGAAATGACTGAATCGATTATTAAAGCAGTTAATGGTTCCTTTTCTGTTGATTGGCTAATCTATTGATCATCTTTTTTTGGGCTTGTAGTCAGAGTGTAGCAAGAGCAGATTAACAGGTTAACTATCCCCCCTCCCCTCCCCCGTCTCACAGTGACACTGGACATTCCAACGGAAACTATTCCTATGCTAATGTAATCACCTCATTTTTTCAACCTTCTCCATCCACTAAAAGCATTCCTCCTCTTCCTCTCCTCTCCTCTCCTCTCCCTCTTCTCTCCTCTCCTCTCCTCTCCTCTCCTCTCCTCTCCTCTCCTCTCCTCTCCACGCACAACTGTAGCTGCTTTTGTTTAGGCAGAAATTTAGCTATAGTCACTGCTTTCATTCACACAAACATTGGCACATATTTTATCAGGCAAAATCCCCCCCACCCCTCTCCAGCCCTCTTTTTGTCTGTGCCACCCCCCTCTCTTTATCTCTCTCTTGTTCTCTTTCACACACACATTTTTCCCACCCCTTCTACTAGCCGGCCCCCCTCGCTCCATCTCTCCTTCCCTCTCCCTGTTTGAAACTCGGCTGTCCGCTTGCTCCCACCGACTACAATCCCTTCCTGTCCCCCTCGCCACTTTTTATTCACTCTTTTCATCTGCATGTCCCCACACACACACACAGTCCGCCCGGCTCTTCCTTTGTCTGCCTAATTTTCCAGCGGCAGTTTGGTTCCAGGGGATTAATGTGTGTATCCCCATGAAGTAAGGGATGAAAAGTGCAGGAGGCAGATAGTCCCTATGTATTTGTTGTTTAAAGTTATAGAAATGTGAGACGTTTGCGTGTGCACTTTTGTTTGTCTTTTGTGCACGAGAGTGTAAGCTACTGTACACAGTCTGCGTCTTTTGCCTCATCCCCCAAACTTCGAGCACAGTCAACGAAAATTTCCTGTGAAAACAAGTCTGCTCTTCAGCGGCTTTTGAGAATAGAATAGAAATCACATCTTTGGCAGTCATGAAGCAAAGATGTCAAAATGATTTCGGCTGCGCATTTCAGAAATGATTAGGCCGCTGCAGGTGTTCTCCCCATCTAGGAGCCCCACAGAAGCCTGGAGGGCGGGCAGAGTGCAACACGTCAGATGTTCAGTTCTCATGTACTCCAGCCCTGAAAGAGTCGCACAATCATACTGACACGTTAACATGACTTGTGCCTTACATCCTGGAGTCATTTTGCTGCCAAAGTGAGATGTCATCATTTCAGCTGCAGCGTCGGTTTTGTTATCTTCAACTTTGGTTTACCACAGTTGCCCACATGGGCAGTTGCTTGGTCATTTGGCTGGTGTCAGGAAATTCCTTTCAGCATTCTTTCATTGAAAGGGCACATGCGGTTTGGGTGCGAGAGAGGGTTTGCTTTTGATGTGTGTGTGTGTGTGTGTGCGCCTGTGTGTGTGTTTGTCTATCTGTGTATAAACGATAAAATGACCATGGGAGGGACGGAGGGAGAAAGAAAGTGAAACACAAAGTTTGTTCAGCCTGCTGGTGTGCGTTTGATATCTGTATCTATGTGTGTGTGTGTCTAGAAGGGAGACTGGGCGGGTGTGAGAGACAGTGATGGGGTTGAACGTGTTTGATGTACTGTGATAACTCTGTCCGGTATGTGGCTTTCATGGGAACTCCTTGCCCTGGGGACATAGGCGAATAAGCTCCTGTTTAAAGGGGAACTTCCCTCTCTTTATCGCCTGTTATTTTTTCCCCCTTTATGTTCCCCACATCCTGTTAGCCTTTACCTTTTTAGACTCACTGTATGCTACAATATGTTCACTCCTGGTCACCCCTAACTCAAATAATTTTCTTGTAATTATTGCCATTGTGCATGAAGTCTTAAAACAGTCATTAGTGTCATAGTATAGTCTCTGTCATCTAGGTTGACTGTACTGCTGAAATGAGTAGTTCAAAGAAAAAAGTTATAATTGTATAACTAATTATTTAATTAATTGTCAAATCATTCAACAAAGCCACACATTTGCTGATTCCAGCCTCTCAAGTGTGAGGATTTACTATTTTTCTTTATTTTTAATTGAATATTGTCAGGTTTTGGACTGTTGGTTTGACACGAACAGGCAATTTAAAGTTTGAAAAAAAAATCCCCAGTGAATTAAGGATATTGTAATGACCATTTTTCACTGACACATAGACTAATTAATTAATAAAAAAAAAAGTCAGAATTGTTACTTACAGAACTATTGTTACAGTTGCGTTAAACAATGTGACCGTATACTGTAATGCAGATTTTGTTATCCAGTTTGTTTAGATATAGTCATCATTTAAATATCTGAGGTTGGATCAGGCCATCATGGTGTGTGTGACAATACTTCATTGTATCAATAATTGGATAATAGAACTTTTATTTTGACAAAGTATTAGCCATAATTAAGTTGTCATTTACTTAGCGCCAAATAGACACTCCCATATAGTTATTTTATCTATAAATGGTTCCTCAATTAAATTTCTGAAAAAGTACAATATAATAATAATAATAATGATGATAATAATAATAATAATAATAATAATAATAATAATAATGCATTTTATTTAAAGGCGCCTTTCAAAGCACTCAAGGTCACCTTACAAGGCACATGTAACAGCAGTACATCAAACAATATAAATCAGGTAAAATTTAGTGCAAAGATAGACAATAAATATGAATGTGACTACAAAGTGCATTAGTACAATAAATAAACAAGAACATGATTGCATAGTCAGTGTGAGACAGAGTATGCCACTCTGAATAGGTGCATTTTCAGGCAGGATTTAAAGGTGGACACAGAGTCAGAAGTGCGAATGTCTGGTGGGAGAGAGTTCCAAAGGCGGGAGGCAGATCAGCTGAAGTCTCTTGACCCCATGGTAGTTAAGTTGGCAGATGGGGCGAAGAGCTGGTTGGCTGAGGAGGATTGGAGAGTTCAGGAAGGTGTGTAGATGTGAATAAGTTCAGAGGGATATGATGGTGCCAGGTTGTGAAGGTTCTTGAAAGTGAGGAGTAGAATCTTAAATCTGCTGTAGATCACTGTGGCAATAAAGTTTATCTAAATTTTGTGTCCATTCATAATTATATTTGTTGTATTCTGTAGCTATAAGGTGTGCACTGCTGTTATGTATTGGGAAGCGCTTAAAGCTAATTACAGTTTGTCTCTCCGGGCATGTGCATGCCTCTCGGGAATGTTGCTGAACTGGAATTCATTCATATTGATGGGGAGCCTCTTAGCAGTTGGTCTTATGTCAACCCATTGTGTTTTTAATATGACTGACAGCTACTAGCATTGCGTAGTCAGGCCCTTTGCTTTGAGCTTGGAGAGACAACAAGCTTGATGTGAATGTTAATGACCGCCTTATAAAAGAGATTATAGCTACAGTGAGCCACTAGACAAGCCCCCTGTAGTCACCCAATGAAGAACTAATTTCAGTGGCTAAGATAGACTATATATGTGGTTCTTCATACCAAAGAGTGCTGCAACCTGAGACTGGGATGCCTAATGGCAGTGGGCCTCGGCAGTCCCACGTGTTCAGTTGTAAAGTAATATGTGTTGAGTTGTAAACTAATATGCAAAGTGAGTTAATACCCTGACCTGGACAGCACTTTTTACTTGCCATTTACTGCACCATTACACTCCCAGGTCAACCACATTCATTCAGTGCAGCCTTTGTTGTTGGTATGCATTAGCAAACTCTCTTCCTCTACGTTCAGCTGTTTAAATCATAAATGGTGACTTTGGGTTTTTGATACATCCGTAATTGGTAGCTCAACCCTATGATGTTGGCTCCGAAGCAACTTCAGTCCGGCTGGTGTGTGATGAAATGGCTGTGATGCAACCACCAAGAGATCATCAGCTGTCAGAAGGCAGAGGAGATATCATACCTAGGGACAGATGGAGCGTGATAGAGGAGAAGTTAAGATGAAGTTGTCATCGGAAAGATGCCCATTAGTGTACACACACACTCACACACACGTGAACAAACAGGCCCAAACAGTGAATGAGTTACAGCATTGCAGGGTGATTGCCATGTCAGAGGAAACCAGCTGTGTTCATTGCGGAAGAAGATAATATTGGGGGCCAATTTAAGTGCCCATTATCACACTGCCTGAATGGTTTCCCAAACAGACATAGATTAATATTCCCTTGGTAATGATATTCATAATCCAAGTTGTTTATATTTATGAACCCTTGGTTGCAGATGTGTGGTAGTCACTCAAGCACAGTTCGACAATCCCTCAATGATGAATTATTCACACTGAACTGGCCTATAGTTCATCATCTATATTTAATGGTTGGGATCGCATACTCCTAACAGCAGCTTTCTGTTGGCTAATGGAACCATTGAACACAACTTGGTCATAAGATGCTGATAAACCTGTGCACTTAATGACTAAGGAAGCTGTGTATAATTCTTGAAAAGGCTTCCTAGATATTCATGGTTTCAAATGTCAAAGTTTATCCCATAACAAAGATGAAGCTTTTGTTTGGCAGATTGAGCTGATTAAATGGTTGCTCCTCTATATAGGTTTTGGAATGTTTTTGCCATATACGGGGACTATTTGGGCTGCCAGAGTTCACCACTCAGTCAGAATTAACATTGTCAAATTAATTGCTTAAGGTCACTTTGGCAAGCGAGTGTGGAAAAAGACCATTTACGGACTACTTTTTGAAGTACCAATTATGGAGATCTTCAAAATCTGCTCAACATTAGGCTTTCTTTAATAGTTTCAACATTTTGCTACCAAGTATGTGCTAATAGCTTAAATGCATTAGCAGAAGGTTTACAGGCAATCAGCGCTTAACATTTTGAAAGGAAATATAGTGTCAAAAACCAGCAATGATTGGCCTTACAAGAAAATGCTGCTAAGTCAGTTATAACTCTTTGTCTTAAAGGGATAATTTAGCATTTCACATCCATTTCTAATTTAGACTTGCTTTAACTGACTAGGGTACACTGACAGTCCACTGCTTTGCAAATGTGCTGTGAGGATATATCTGTGAGGTTATTTCTTTGATCTATAGTATAGCGGACCTTCTGACTTTCCTATTCAGCTGTAACACAAATAAGTCTCCCACTTGCATTCTTTAAATATGTTAACATGGCAATATATAGCTCTCTCATCTGACTGTCTGAATATTAATGCAATTTTTTTATTTGTTTTTGTCTTGCAGGATTTACTTGAAGATATTCATACAGCAGTTTGAAAGAAAAAAACTGCAACTTTCCCAACAGACTTGAAAAGACTCCTGATTTTGTGTGTGTTTATAAGAGCTGGAAGACGTGTGGTTTACTTTGATTAGTGATGTACCTAAGTGGGTTCTGAAGAAAACATAGGAGATGGTGAGAAGGAAAGTAAGGACAGACACTATTCTCCAACAGCCGTGGTCTCACTCTCTTGTGCCACTGTAAAGTATCGAAGAAACGGACGCAGAAAAAGGTGGAAAGTAGGAGAGGGTCACAAATTTGACCAAACACAATCTTCAGTCACCTGCAGGAAGAAAAGTCTGGTGGACTAGAAAGAGTTAGTGTGTGACCACAGAAAGAGAGAGAGACGGGGACTGACGGAGGAGCAAAGGTTTGGAGGAGGAGGCGGAGGTCTAGGAGGAGTGGGAAAGGCCATTCCCCATGGCTACTGACCCAGGAGAGCCCACAGGCACCGAGGAATCCTCGGAGAAACCTGATGGACAGAGGGAGGAGGACACGGAGCGGGAGGGCAGGGCCGACACACAGAGGGAGAGGACGCACAGCACCCCCTCAGACTTCCCCTCCTCCCAGACTCAAGAGAGGCGAGCAACAGGGGCAGAGGATGGAGGAATGCGAGGAGGAGGAGGAGAAGCCAGCCAGGAGGGTTTGGAGACCCCAGCCAGACCCATTTCCCTCTCCTCACCCACTTTTCCAGTTGACACTGGCCAGAAGCGTCTGAGGAGGGAGAAACGTTTCTTCAGGAAGAGTGTGGAGATTTGTGAGGAGGATGATGATGTGGAGGCGCTCCCAGAGGCGCCACACAGTGCACCTCACCTGGAGCTGCGTTCCTTTGATGCAGTCTTCACCAGCAGTGCCCAGCAGCAAGGGGCTGCTTCATCTTGTGCTGCCCTGGGCCATGACCCATCCTGCCCCAGCTCCAGCCAGGAGCCTGGCAAGGATGCTCCTCCCTCCACACCCACCCAGAGGGGGAAAGAGAGGGACCGTGAGCAGGAGGAGGAGGCGGAGATGAAGGCTGTGGCCACCTCTCCTGGAGGCAGGTTCCTCAAGTTTGACATTGAACTGGGCAGAGGAGCCTTTAAGACTGTGTATAAAGGCCTGGACACAGAAACCTGGGTGGAGGTGGCTTGGTGTGAACTTCAGGTAAGATGAACTGTTCTCTTGTTTACAACAATGATGAAGTCTGCATTAGCTGGTATAATCAGCTGCTAGATAAATAAAGCAAAAATAAACAATGCACTTAAAGAATCTAGCATGTGTCCACAGCCCTGAGACCTTAATTGAAATACTTTATATCAACAAATAATAATTCCAATTAGTGCGCTTAGGAGAGCTACAAGCCCAATGTTGCCCTTTTCAAATGACAAGCATTAGATGTGTCCCAGGTTCTCTTCCTCCTGAAATCTGAAAATCTCAGCACGTCGTCTGCTCACTATTCATACTGTGAGATGACAGTTCAGTGGAGACCGGGGTGAAAAGGAGGAGCATCTCTTGTAGTTGAGGGACAGCACAAAGTGGAAGTGGAGTCTCAGGCTTTTCTAGGCCTGTAATGAATAATGGAATCATGGGCTGTCAGCGCTTCTTCTTGTTGTGATTAGGGTGTCCTATTAGAAACAGCATTTTCCACATAAACCTGAATTATATGAATTCATTCATAACAAATAAGGGAAGTATTCATTTTAGGAGCTGCATTAATGACAGCGTATTGTAGGTGTAGTATTTTAAATCAGGCATGAAGCCCCTCAAAGCTGAAGGGTTTAGAAGGTTTATGCTCACTCTGCTTTGTTACTTTATGGAAATTACTTTTCAAACAAGTTTATTTTGTCACAAATCTAGCAGTGAACATGAATCAGAGGTTTTTGAAGTTAATGTTCTTATTATTAAGTATTAGATCAACATTACAATGCTGCAACCTCAGCCTTGCTTAAGGCCGCATGTCACATTCTTATCTGGTCTATTGTGTATTATAATAAGGTATGAAATGTAAATAGTCATGTGAAAGGAAGGCTATGAATAGGATGCATTTTGTGACGAGCACTGTAGTAAATGTAGTTGCAAAGTCTTTGTCATGAGTTGACATTGTAGTGGGAGGAAAATATTGAAATGTGATAAATGTTTAGAATCAGAACATTGTCCAAGTCTTTACGTGATGCAGCTAACCTTATTTATTATTCTGAGAAGCACTGGGGAACATTGTTAGATGTGTGAATTCAACATGTGGTGGGAGACAGACTTGTGGAGGAGAGGAGAAATGCATCCCTCTGACTCTTGGCCCTACAATAGAGAGCAGTGTTAGGGTAAGCCATCTGATTTGACCGCTGGCTTTCTGTGAGAAAAGGCAGTCATGTGTTTGGTTTGGAGCTAATTCCAAAACAAGAGCCTTGACTAATCCTTGAGATCACGCTCTGTCGGTTGGACGAAGAAGCAGCTGGCATACCCCCATCACCTTGTCTGGTTTTCGTCCAACACCTAGTGAATCAGCTGCAAATCAGCAGTTGAGTTCCGCTGCTGCTTGGTATATCATACTGTCACTGCTCCTGTACCTTTTAAGTTTGACATCTGCTCAACCTCGAAAGCTAACCTGTGTCACATTCAATGATAGTGTTATCATTAAAGGATAGGTTTACACATTTTCAAATTTGTCATGAAACAGTAGTCCCCACATGATCATCCTCCTGTGCTCACTGACCATTAAAAGTATTTCCTAATATGCATTCAGTGATGTGGGACAAAATGCATAGTCATTGTTTTGTGCAAAAATAATGTGTTCAGATGTTTGTCTGAAGCTAATATGAAGCTTCAGCCATCCATATTAGACAAATCAAATGGATATGTACCAAAGTTTAAGTCATTTTAGTACAAAATTCCTCCTTTGTATTTTTCTGGACATTGTTTCCTTGTTGAACTGCAGTGGTAACAAAAAGACAAACATTTGTACTAAAAAGGCTCTAACTTTGCACAGTTGAAACCTCATACTATCTTCAAATACATTTTTGAATACATTGTACAAAACAAGGACTGTGGATCTTGTACCCCATCACAGTAAGAAAAACATCGTAAAGCATTCATATGGCGACCTGGCATTTACTTTACCATTTGTATCATTTGTGAACCTATCTATGAAAATGTTTTGCCAGTAGGCCGCTTTTTTCACGATGCCAGTAAAGGCACCGCACTGTATTAATGCCATGACACAGCACTGTGAGCACATCTGAGCTGGTAACGCTTCTTTTTTTTTTTTTTAATGAAAAGACAGAGTAGGCTTAAACAGATTTGTGCACCAATATTGAATCTGTGATATCCAATTTTGTCTCTGCATATGCGTTGGGTCAAATTAAATCTAATGGAAAAACAATAGTATTTACTGTCTATTTGTCTATGAAGTGTAAGAAAATTATTGCCTACGTCAATTAGAAGTTACTGAGATTATTAAAAATAAATATGCATAGTTTACTATCTAAATAGATTGTATTGTAGATTATAAACAGATAGGAAAGCAGACAGGATATTCTAAGAGAAAAAACAGATGGAGAGGCTGGCACACAGAGCACCAGTGAGGAAAAGGTAAAAAGGCAGAGTGTGAGAAAGAACAGAGAGAGACACAGGGAGAGGGGAGAGGGAGTCAGAGGAGAATGACGAGCCAAACAGAGGATTACCATGGCATCCCTCCCAGAGAGCAGCCGTGAAGCTAATGCTAAGTTACCACACGCAGGGAGACACATGCATGCAGACAGTACACAGAGGCCTGGTCACACGTCTATAGATGGATCCAGTGCCACATTCAGTGCAACGTTCTAGTCACTCAGGTCACATGATCCGCCCTATTTACTCCACCTCGCCAAAGTTGTTTGCAGTTTCAATGCGTTTTCAGTGGCACTAGAGTGGACAATAGTGATCAGAATAATAATGACGTGATAGATATGATTGGCTTGCTGTGATAGTAATGATTCATTTGATACAAGCATTAATTTGTTCTCCTGGTGGATGTAACAATATTGACACAATAGAGTGTGGATGTTAATTAAGGATGATTAAAAAACACAATAGTCTTGTCAAATGTTTCTCCTCTGTGATGAAAGACAAACAACTGGTTTGATTCAGTTCTTCACAATCTTGTAATCTTTAAATAAAAAAACACTAATTTCCAATTAAAAGGCATTGGTCCCAGTAATTGGACAATAGGCACACAAGATATTCAGTCCATGTATCATAATGACCCTGAACAGTCTGTGCAAGGCTTTCACTTTTGAAGGCGCAGGATGGGATAAGATGATAAACAACCTGGACATGAGTAGCCAATATACTATATGATACTATCTTCCTTATCCTGTGAGACTGCAGCCTGGGAGCACCTAGCTCCTCTCCTCCTGTGCCCACAAAGAAAGGGAAGCCAGGGGATTAGCTGTCCAAATGCAGCTTGAAAGAGTGGGTAATTAAAGTTCACAGTGCGGACACCATCCCTCTTCTTTTCTCTCTCTTTCCCTGGGATTTCCATGCTAAAAGGGCATAGCTATATATCTCCCGTCCTATTGCTTCAGTCGTATATTTTGCCATCCATCACCCTAAAGTGGATGTTTGTATGTTTTGTGTACATGTATTACATTTCTGTGTGCAAGCTGTTGCTTTCTGTCTGTCTGTGTCAACATATGCGACTGTATGTGTGTCTATCAGCCTTCCTCTCTCTTGCTCTCTCACCCACCCTCCCTCCATCACTTTTTGTCTGTGTGAGTGAGCATGCAGAGTGATCCAGGGAGTTAATTACAGTGGGTGCCTGTCAGGCTGGAACAAAAACCCTGCACAGACAGCATAACTCGGGCGGCAGAAACCAGACTGGCTCAACCCAGTCATCCCAGACTGGTCCAGCTCAGCTTAGGTCAGCCCAGACACGCTCAGCAGACTAGCAAAACTAGAGCCACATTCAGGGCTGTAGTACCGAGGGTTGCCATGATGACGATTACCACCATAAATATTGGATGATTTAACGTGTATTGTTTTAGAGCTTTGTGCTACCAATACTGTGCCAAGTTTCTTAGTAGAAAGCTCATCCTCTTTAAGGTCATTACAGAACTTAGACTTTGACATGGTGTAGGGTTAAATTAACATGGGAATTCAGTGTGCACCCCCTTTTAAACAGTATGTACCCCCAATTTGACATTTGCCCCTATATTAAATGAGTCGTTCACAACTCAACAACAACAATATTTAAATGAAAAGTTTCAGAACTTTTTTTTTCAGACATAATTCCTTGGTTTAGTGTAACAAATAGAAACAGTTGGAGGAGTTGGAGATGCTCTTCTTGCTTGTTTGTGATTATGAAAGACCAGTTGGGTTAGGCCGGTTAATGCAAAGAGATAGTATTGATGTATGGCTAAAATTAGTAGAGGCAGACTCAAATGGACTAGGGCTGTACTGACTAGACCCGGATGGAATCGATCCAACCAAACTGACCAGACACATGTTCAATTAGGACAGCTGGCTAGTGTCCCTCGGGCTATATCCTCTCAACACAATATTCATTACCTAAACGTCAATGGAGATCCATTTGCCATTTAATGTTTGAGACATCACCACATAAGACTGATGTTAACTGTATGGCCTAATCAAAATTCAATAAATCTGGAGCACAAGTACTTAATATCAAATTATTATGATATGTGAATATTATCCAAGGCAATTCAATAACAAAAAGACAAAACATATTTGCCAAGTAGCATTCATGTCCATTAATTCAACATTACCTTTTTATATGAAGAGCTGAATTGTACATAAACATAATACAATATGAAGCACATATCTGTATAATAATTTAATAGTTTAATTCATGTTTGTATGTGTATATTCTGTACCTGTGAATCCTTCCAGCTTGCCTGCTAAATATTACGGTAGTAAAGTTGCCGCTACCTCTATAGTGAACTTGGCCCACTAGCCCGGGGTTCTAATCCGACGTGTGGGCCAGCCCTTTTGCAGCTATCTATCTTGTTACTCTGAGCTGTTGTAGCTTACAGTAATCTAATCCCAGCCACCCGCCACCTAGGAGTTCTAAATGCTGACGTGTTTATTCCCACATATCACGGCCGCACAGACTACATACAATCTCATAAATGTTCAAATGTCCAACTACAGGGGGAAAATTGCACCCCTTTTTGTTAATAGTGCCCTTATTTATTTCAGTGTAGCTGAAGCACACTTCTCCCTGAGACAAGAAGCAAGTCCAACTGGTGTGGTCTTTTGATATCTGATACTCTGTGTTTGCCAAAATAGATGTTTTAGGGCACACATGCTTTGACATTCATGACACCCAGCTTCGTGCCATCAACCAAATGTGCCTTGTAAGCCACATCCTGTACATTTACCCCTGAGTTTTATGAGGCTACTTAACCTGGTTCTTGACCTTCTGCTCTACCAGATGTCTGATCCAAAAAAACCTCATGATACACAACCAGGTCTTAGGTCTTGCTCTGTTTACCAAGTTATAGTATTAAGCCCCTGCCATGGAGGCGCCATTTAACAATAACATTATATGACTAAACAGTATGTGTTTGTGTGGATCAAATACCAGAAACACAAAAAATTTAGTTCATTATATTGCATTAAAAGCTAACTGTGTGAAACTTCTAATGTTCGATATAAGTTGAGACTGTATGTGTATGACTGTTTGTGAAACTGCCATAGAGCTAAAGGCAGTCTCAACAAAAAATGATAAGCTTTTAATCTTTTCTGGTGATCTCCCTCAGGAACACTTCATAAGGGTACACAAAGATTAAAGATATACATATACTAAAATAACACGGCTGTATAGGAAGTGACTTAGGTCAAATATGTGCACATGTTACAGTGCAAAGTCTCATTGTTTGCTTGTTTGTGATTTTAATAACACAGCACATAGAGCTACTTTGTTTACAATCCAAGGTATTTATCAGAATAACTGACCCCAGAAGCACATATTACTACAGACACATGTATTGATGTTTTTAAGAATGATTATGACTGTTCTTTCTATATAAAGTCTATTGTATTTACTTGATGATCATGCAGAAATGAAGAACAATCTGGCTGATTTAGAGGAAGAAAGACCAGGCCAGTCACAATAGGGCTATGTCTGAAGTTCCTTTCTTTCCATCACTGTCTATTTCCTTCTCTGTTGCATTCCCATTTCCATTTATCTGATGGTGGAGCCACTGTTTTGTCTCCTCTGGTGCCAATGTGCCAGTTTGTTTGTCAGATCCATTTCTGTGTGTTGCTGTTGTACCAAATTTGGACTAATGTACTGTAGCATACAATGTCAGAAGACCGCCTTCATTTTCCAAGAGTTTGAGTCTATTTCTCTCACATTAATTACATACTGTACAAAGGGGAGGTGAGGCCTCTTAATACCAGTAATTATCTTTGAGTGTGATGCAAGAGGACTGTGACTTAATGACTTATTTGTTTTGTTTTTGTTTGTTGTGCTTCTGTTTGTGTAAATATGGTTTTGTTTGTGTGTGTCTGGGTGGCTTTGTGGATGGGGGGTATATTTGCGTGAATCTGTCTAGACACAATTTTACTAACTGAACTCTGTGTGACCTTTGCTGACCCAAAGGCTGTCTGATGCAACACTCAGTGGGAGACACAATAGATGCTGAGGAGGCAGCAGACAGGGACACACAGCCAAACACTCTCTACCAATGTGCCAGACAGTGAGGCAGAATGATGCTTCGACTGAGGAGTGAAACACACAGAGGCACCCAAACACAGCCAATACTCGCTGACCAAATAAAGCACATAAAAAAGGACACATGTAGATTAGAAATTGGGACATAGACAGACACACCTGCACATAATCAGGTACACACACCAAAACATCTCATGACGTAGTTGGCGTTGAAGGAATGAAAACATGAGGACAGGCCTTGGCTGAGCAACTTATTCTTAGCCTTAATAGTTCAATGAGGAGCAGCCTTTTTGTTGATGCTACTTCCCTGTTTGGAGGGGAGGGGTGGAGAGCCTGCCTCTACCAGTACTTCCAGAAAAGGACATTGAACCAGTATAGACAGAAGGCAAAAGATCTCTGAATAGATGAAAACAGACACAGGGATAAGAGAAGAGAAGCAGAGGAGTCAAAAATAGCTCAGGCAAGAAATAAATAAAAACACATATAGATGTAGATAGATGCAGTGAGAGCGACAACTGCATTACATGAAAATGTGTTTATTTGCATCCAAATATCTGCAGTACACCGCCTCCCTTTGGGGTGTGTTGTGTAAAGCAAAAAGCTTGACATCAATGGAATTGATCAGTGGAAAACCAGTGTTATGATGACTTCTATTTATAGTGAGGTCTGTTTGTGACATGACAATGGCTGCCATCCAGTTCCCTCACACATATTAAGTCAGACATACTGTTTTTCCTACATTTTTTAAATTTCTCATATGTTGCTTTGACATAAATGGTTAAAAGTTTTGCATCGACACATGCATCGAGTACAAACCCACAACAATTAACCCTAAAGAGTGTTTTTTATCCAAACTTTTAGTGCTATTGAATAATGCCCCCAGATAGCAGATCACAAGGTCAACATAGACCACAGACTTGAAATGCTTTGCAAATAGCAGACAACAACAGTTGTTTGTGACAAGTCTAAAAATACACAGTAACTTACGGGAGCCAACCTGGATTTCCTTCATTTTAAAATGGTTTGTTTGTCAGCAGTGTGTTTGATGCTGTCATATCATTAACATCATTATCACATTATATTCATGTGCCTCATAATACCTTTCATATTCATAAACACTATTTCCTTTTGAGTGGACGTTCAGGGTACTTGAACATATGTGTAGTACAGCAGATGAGATTGATGAGAGTACAGTTGGTTTAAGAACATACACCACATAATACAAAACATAAAAGAAATGATTTTCTTTCCTTCACTGCATAACATGCATGAATCTTATAAAAAAAACCAACTTGTGCATCCATGTTTAACAGAGTGATTAGTGAGCAGCTCTGTCAAGTCTCTGTTCGTGTGGGATGCTGCTCGTGCGAATGAAATTGATTTCTGTTGTGTCCATTCTGTCCGCCATACTGGGGATGTGTGTCAGATGCAGTAGAAATGTGTTTTATAAAGCTAAGGCTTGGGTGTTGTCTCTGCACTGCTACAGCTCTGTTTTGCTAGCACCATCTAGTGGCAGTGGGTGTTATAGCATAATCATGGGTGTAAAGTGTCCTTAGTGGCCTCATGGTGTTTTGAACAGAATTATGTAGCATTCATCTACATTCTTGTATGGTTTTTGGAAATGTATGTAGCAGTTTGTTCTTTCTTTCTTGGACCTGCTAGCCAGTATATAGGAAACACTTTTTCAAAGCATTTGGAGAAACAAAAATTCATACCATATAACACATGTGTGTACCTGTCATTGCAGGACCGCAAGCTGACCAAGGCGGAGCAGCAACGCTTCAAAGAGGAGGCAGAGATGCTGAAGGGGCTCCAGCACCCCAACATTGTCCGCTTCTATGATTCCTGGGAGTCGGTGCTCCGTGGCAAGAAGTGCATCGTACTGGTCACTGAACTAATGACCTCAGGAACACTCAAAACGTTAGCTTTTTCATATCTATTATTTTTCTATTATTATATCAGTCATGGCTGACTATTAAGGTGTCATTTGATTTTTTGTTATGATCTCTTGATTGGCATATAACCCTGTAATTACAAAAATAATACTAACCTAATCAGAATCTATTTGTTGGAAATATTAAATCAAATAAATAAATGTATCAATTAAGTGCACTGGGCCTACATATTTAAAAATCTGTATTTCTGTTATTTCTTGGCCATGTTATGGCACTGAAATGTCACCCGCAGGCAGGTCTATACTGCAAAACATTTTTTATAACAAGACACTTAAAATAGCAAATCAAAATAACAACCCTAATAAACAGTATAAATCATCATTTACATGTATATGAAAGGTAAAGTAGTGATATCATCTGTAGCAGTGTTAATAATGGCTGTTAATTGACCTCCATAGATAGCAAATATCACCACATGGCTCCACTGTTCAGTAAATATTGGCGGTGCTGCACAATCTTCTCCCCCAAAAAAAACAACAAAAACATGGCTCAACCATCAGCAAGGAGTATTGGTGGGAATTAATTCATTAATTTTAGTAAGTTATAATGTATAAATGTAGAAGGAGATTAACAGAAATCACAATTACACAAAAACACACAGTTTCCACTTATATTTTATGGGATGGAAATGTGATTTAATCAATCTAAATTCATCATGTGCAATATTATATTCAGAGTGATTTGATTCATGTCCTATGATAAAGTGTATTTTGTTTTTTTTTTGTCATTGTGATCATTTAGCTGCATTTAGCTATCACAGTATTGTTTTTTATGTTTAAGTTTGATTACAAAATCCTGCATTTGCTTTGTCTGCACAGTTACCTGAAGCGCTTTAAGGTGATGAAACCCAAGGTCCTGAGGAGCTGGTGTAGGCAAATCTTGAAGGGCCTTCACTTCCTTCACACCAGGACTCCTCCAATTGTCCACCGGGACCTCAAATGTGATAACATCTTTATAACAGGTCCCACAGGATCTGTCAAGATAGGTGATCTGGGCCTGGCCACTCTTATGAGGACCTCCTTTGCCAAGAGTGTCATAGGTAGGCTACATAAGTAGAAAACTACTTTTGAGAACAAAGAATATATACACATTTAATGTAAATACAAATATCTCTGCATTGAGCGCTGTTCCGATTTTTACAGAGGGTCACAGCTGCTTTGGAGTATAGATAATTATTGACCAAGTCACTCTAAAATTTATCGTGGCAGCACTTAATGTAAACAAAGAACACTCTCTGTGAGCCAACTTAAGCAAAGCACTGTGAGAACCATATAGTTCAATAAAGGTTAACTCGGGAAGCAAAAACAATTGACAGGAAGATTGTTATCAGTGTCAATTCTTCCATTAGCTTTAGTGCTCTGCGGACATTTTTACGTGAGAGTAATATAGATTGTAAACAGTGATAGTGATGAAGAAGCATTTAGCTGTTCTGCTTGTTATTGACTGGGAACCACCATCTGATCTAAACAGGAACCCCCGAGTTTATGGCTCCTGAGATGTATGAAGAGCATTATGATGAGTCTGTGGATGTCTACGCTTTTGGGATGTGCATGCTGGAGATGGCTACTTCAGAATACCCCTACTCTGAGTGCCAAAATGCTGCTCAGATCTATCGCAAAGTCACAAGCGTGAGTCTCTTTGACTGCATGACTCTCATAAAAGTTGGTTCATTTAAATGTGATCCCAACTGTCAGGATCCATGGTAAAAAAAAATGCCTCAATGATTTTATATAACATCCCAAAAATTAAATCCATCATTTCCCATTTCCTTTAATACAGGGTATAAAACCAGCCAGCTTTGATAAGGTAAATGAGCCAGAGATTAAAGAGATCATTGAAGGTTGCATTCGTCAGAACAAGAGCCAGAGGTAAGCAGGTTTTATTTTCATAACATGACATACTGCACTGTGTCATAATTGCTGATCAGGCCATCATGAGATATCCTGGTACTTGTTTTCCCTTGAAAGACTCTCCATTCGAGACCTCCTGAACCATGCATTCTTTGGGGAGGACACAGGGGTCCGAGTGGAGCTGGCAGAGGAAGACACAGGCATCCAGGACTGTCTGGCTCTTCGGATTTGGGTTGAAGAGCCCAAAAAGCTGAAGGGGAAACACAAAGATAACGAGGCTATCGAGTTCAGCTATGACCTGGAGAATGACAGTGCTGAGGAAGTGGCCCTAGAGATGGTGAGACACAGGGGCAACTCATGCTTGACTTGTGGAAAAGGGGTTCATAAATGTGAGATGGGATAGGGCAGACTGGGAGCTTTGATGCTTTAAAGCTTAAAGGAAGGTGAGGGAGATCCTTCAGCGCATTTATCAGCCATTTCAAGGTACTTTCCTATGACCTAGTTTCCCTCAGCCAACCTCTAGCCATTAATTAATTCTCTCTCTCTCTCTCTCTCTCTCCCTTATCACAGGTGAAATCAGGCTTCTTCCATGAGAGTGATGCCAAGGTAGTGGGGAAATCCATCCGGGACAGAGTAAATCAGATCAAAAAGTCACGTGAGCATCGACAGCAGCAGCTTCTCCAACAGCAGCAGGGTTTTGAAGAAAGAAGAGACTCCACTCTCACCTCCTACACCTTTCCCCATCCATCCTGCCTGCCCTCACAGGGGCCAGGAGCACCTGGACAGACAGGAGGAGGAGGAGGAGGAGGAGGAGGAGGGCAGGAGTCTGAGGAGCTGCCTGAAGTGGACCAGCATGTCAGGCAGCAACATATTCTCAGTGGGACAACCCTCAGTCTGCCAGGTAGGGTATTCACCCTCATCATTGATGCCAGCAGCACATGGGGAGTTAATAGTAATAATCATAACTGTATAATTGATAAAGTGGACGTTAGAATGAACAAATGTAAAGTAATGTAAACAAATGTGTGTAATTTACATTTTTATACTTGAATTCTTCTGAAATGTCTACTACTCAGAAGGTGAGAGCATTGGATCTGTCAGCTGTGAATCTTATGCAAGTGGACAGAGCCAGGCGTACTCTCAGCAAGGGGAATCATACAGCCACTCGCAGGCTACTCTCCCCCCCACTGCATCTGTATGTATATATGTTCTTTTCACCTTTCATAAATTATACCAAATTAATAATGAAATACTTATTATTGTTTGAAACCACTATAATGATCGCATTTTCTATGAACTCTTTTTGCACTTCAGAGCACTGGTGTATTGGCTCATCCTCAAATGCTTCCCATTGGTGAGAGTGGAAGTGTTCCAAATGTGCCTATTGGTCAGAGCATTAGCATGTCCAGCATGTCCGTAGGCCAAAGTGGAGGGGTACCTGTTGGTCAGACATTTCTTCAGCCTGCTAACATGGTTCCACAGGTATCACCAAGTGTACCTCAACAATATTTTCAGGTGAAATGGGTGATGATACTAACTTGAATTAAAATGAAAGCTGTGTTTACACTGGGCCTATAACATTTAACATTATAACATTATTATGGAAGTAAAGCTGTGCTCCCACTAGTCACATTTTTGGGTTCTTTCCCCTCAAATAACGATTTACTCAACCACAAATCATTCTTACAATGCTGTGATGTTGTCCAGCTGACTGTATGCTGTAGAGTTTCCCCCAGTAATTGTAGGAGGCAGTAAGATATAAGACTCAAATAACCTCTTCCTTTAAAAATATGGCATTGCAGTTTTAAAAGTACCTTTGCCTTTTTTTTTTACCTGAAGGCCAATGTTTTAGCTAATCAAAATGTTTCTAACTCAAGCTGAGGCAGACACTCAGGTGAGAGAAACTGCCTCCACTATAAAACACTGTGGGAAACCCTGCTGTATAAAATTAAATGTGATGATAATTGACCCTCCTTGCCAAAGCTTATTCTTACCTAATTGTTCTGCTACTTTCTTTTTCCTTTTCCTTCAACACCAATCATCATTCTGTCATATCACCAAACAGTCACAAACATTCCCATCAGATGCATTTCAAACTGCCACTCCCCATGGATCAATAGTCCCCTCACAGTCATACATACCTCCTGTTTCTCCACAAGCACCCATTAATGTTCTCACTACATCCATGTCAGTCAGTGATCCTGCTGGACTAGCAGGGACCATTGTGCCCCTCGCTCAGCAGACCCAACCCCCTGCCACTCCCATGCAGCTCACTGACATCATTCCCCAGGCAGCACCCCAGCAAACACAACCTCTCATGATCCCTCAGCAGACTATTGTTCAACAACAACAGATAGGGATGGATCCACAGACCTCCACCCTTCAGCAGCAGCCACAGCAGCAAATGGAGGCCCAGACCACTCTGCTTGAACAACAAGTTAGTGCCAGTCAGCCACCAATGGAACAGCATCAACAGAGCCTCTCAGCTACAGCTGTCCAGAAACATCAACATGAGCCTCAGCAGCAAATCTATGTACAGCAGCCTGTTCCATCTGTCCAGCAAACTCCTCAGCAGCAGGTGTTACCCACACAAACTGGTATGGAGCAGCGAGCTATGTCATTACCACAGGCAGGGGAACATCCTCAGATGTATAATAAGCAACCAACAGGGGATCCTCGTGACCAGACCATGATACAACCACAGCACCTACAGCAGCAGCATCAGCAACAGCAAACTTTATTACAACAGCAGCAGCAGCAACAACAAGCTTTACTGCTCGAGCAACATCAAACGTATATCCAGCAACAGCTTGATCAGCAGCAACAAAAAGTACTGCTTCAACAGCAGCAGCAACAGGCCCAACTACAACAGCAACAACTGGAACAGCAGCAAGCCCTTATACACAAGCAAATGTTGGATCAACAACAGCAGCAAGCTCTTATTCAGCAACAGCAGCAAGAGCAGCAACAGAAAGCTCTTGTGCAACAAAGGCAACCACAGCAAGCACTTTTACAACATCAACTGGAGCAGCAGCAGCAGCAACAACAACCACAACAACAACCCCCTTTACAGCAACAACAACAGAGCCAATTATATCCACAAATTGAACAACATCAAGCTGGAATACAAAAAGAACCACTGAATCAACAGCAACAAGTTTTATTGCAGCAGCAACCACAGCAAACTCTACAACAAAAGGACCATCAGTTGCAGCAGCAGCAAGCCTTATTCCAACAAGTGGAACAACAACAGCAACAAGCACTCTTACAGCAGCATTTGCAACAACAGGCTATTTTGCAGCAGCAGCAGCTACAACAGAAAGCTCAGCTACAGCAACAGCAACAGGAGCAGCAACAAGCCCAACTTCAGCAGCAGATTGAGCAGCAGCAGCAGCAAGCTCTGTTGCAACAACAGTTACAACAACAACGACAGCAACAAGTCCTGTTGCAACAACAACAAGCAGAGATATTACAGCAGCAGGCTCTGATACAACAGCAGATTCAAGAGCATCAGCAGCAGCAACAAGCAACCATTATTCAACTTCAGCAAGCTGAGAAACAAGAGGCTGCTGCTATTCAACAAAGTAACAGTGAGCAACAAATTCAGCAGAACCCAACTGATCTGCAGCATGTGTGTATCCCTCAACTAAACACCACCAAGTATACCCCTCTCCCAGGACAGCAAGTGATGGACCAACAACAGCAAGCAACATTGATCCGGCAGCAGCAAGCCTATGTCGCTCAGCCTCAGCACCACACATCTGTAATGGAGCCTCAAATCCCAGTTGGAGCTCCAGCCAGCACTGAAGTGATTCAGCACCAAACTCAAATAGTCTCCCAGGCCCAGGTCCCTATGGCCATTCAATCTGCACAGGTCCCTGTCCAGACGTCCGGTGTTATCCCAGCTCAAGTCCTTACCCCGCAAGGACAATGTGAAGCTCATCCCCAGAACCCAGGCCAGGTCCCAGTCCAATTTATAGCCCAGTCCACAGCCCAAGTAGCTCATGCTATGATTGAGGCCCAAGTCACCCCTCCAGTGGCAATGATCCAAGGACAGACTCAAGCCATTCAGACCCAGAAGATCCCTTTACAGACTAGTTATCCTGGCCCTGCTACTCCTACACAGAGCCAGGTGACTGCTCAGCCAATAATGCAGACTCAGCCCTTGCACCCGACAATTAGTCAGTCCCAACCACCACTTGGCCAGGGCTCAACTGTTGATATTCAGATGTTGGGTCAACAAAGCCAAGCTACTATCCAGCCTCCAGCTGCAATTGCATCAAATTCCAGTCAGATCCAACATGAAACTCCTGTTCATCAAAATGCTCAAATGCCAGGGCTCCTGCAGCCCCAGCTCCAGCAGCAAACTCAAAGCCAACCACTTAGTCAGGTGCAAGCTCAGGCTGCTGCTGGCCTTTTAACCTCTCAGTATGTCCCTCAGCCTACCCACCAAGCTATGCCATCTTTACAACAGGATGCAGCTCATATTACACAACAAAAGCAGCAGCAGCAACAACAACCAGTTCTGCAGTATCAGCAGATGATTATGTCTCCTGGCTCAGTTGGAAGTGTTGGAACTAAAACAGCCAGTCTCAGTTCCGTTATGGACCCTGCAAACTTTGTTGCCACTTCTCAAGCTGTGCAGCAGGCTGGACAAGCCAGTATTCCTGGCCAAACAGGACTACATCCAACTCCTCAGGCTCAGCAGCAGCCCCTAGGAACCACTGCTGACCCTACAGTAATTCATAACATCCCCCAACCTGCTATTCCTCAGTCTGTTGAGCAATACCAACAACAGATACAGAAGCTTTCTCAAGCGCAGCAATCACTAGCTCCACCACCGTCACAGCAACAATTGCCTCTACTGGCCCAGATTCCAGCGCAACCCACGCCAACTTCCATCCAGCAACCAGTTCCTCTAAAGCAGCCCTTGATACCTCTTAATGAGAGTCAGCTGCCCCCACAGTATCAACCTGTGTCACATCTGGTAACTCATCCTCCTACACAGATAGCCCCAAGTAATGTGGCTGAGCATCAGTCCCAGACCAGGATCCTGCCCCTCTGTAGTCATGTGGTGGCAGGTGCACCACCTTCCCCGCAGCACCACACTAAGCAGTTGCTGCCAGCACACACACACACACAAACCAGCATTCAGGCCCAATCACACTCCCAGAAACAGACACATGTTCAGACACAGGCTCATTCTCACACACAGACACACACTGAGACACAAATTGCTGAACAGCCTATTTTGCCCCTTGCTGTCTTTCCTGCACAACAAATACCTCTCAGCCCCTCTCACACCTCATGCCCCCCAACTTCACTACCATCCTTTCCATTCCACCATCCTGCTGCCACCCCTGCGCCAGAGCTGCCTACATCTCCACCAGCGGCCCAGGTAACCTTACCAGGGCAGGCCGACTTTATACCCGCCTCCCCTTCGCCTGTCACCACTCTAGAGTCGCTTGATTCTAATGCCCCCAAACTGCCCCAAGCCTCACTACAAGACTGCGACCTTTCCCTGCTGGGCATTGCTCAGGTACAGGAAGAATGAATGTTGGCTGTATTAATTAAGAAATAATTTCACTTTGAGGATATATTGGCAGGATGAATGAAAATACTGCTATCTAATTATGTGAAAAATCCTTTTTGATTTAAACTAACACATTTTTATTCTTTAAGAGATTAATATATCTACCTACCTGTACATTTGTTATGTAGTGTAATATTACCAGTAATTACATTATAGTGTCACTTGCATCTGATGTTGCTGATGGGTTTTTTTGTGTGTTTTTTCTGTGTACCTGTGGACGTCTTCATGTCTGTGTCCATGTTACTCTACAGGATTGTCCATACCTGTCAAGTACAGAACATCATTCTTCATCAGGGTATGTCTGATATCATTACTGTCCGAACCTAGCTCCATTTACCAGTAACTATACAGTCCGGGGGTGTGCACTAATTAGGCCTGGCCCTAGAAAACAGGGGCAAGATTTTCTTTGGGGACTGAGAACTATGACATTAAAACATAAACTATATACATAGTTTGCTGTGTAATAGCTACAAAATTAGGGCTTCATTTTCAGTGAAATACATTACAGAGCTCTTTTAAAAAATGATCATCTTAGAATAAAGTGGATTGATTATATTAGGCTCTTAGAATGTTTTTCTGTGACTTCAGTTCAGATTTGAGTGGGTATGTTTGCTCAAAAGATTTGTACTTTGTCTCATAGTGGAACTTCATATTGCCTTTTAATATTTGCCACAGTCTCAGAACATATGACACGTACTGGTTTTGAGCTGCCTGTGAGAATGGGCATGCTAGAGTCTGCCCATTCTTGATTAAAAGCTCTGTTTTCGCTGTCAACCTTTTTCTTTTTAGAGCACGCCATGTGAAATTACTTTTCTCTGACTCGCTTCTCCAACTATAGTCTTTCTTCTCATCTCTCCCCTGTGTGTGTGCATACACTGTGTATGTATCTTGAACCACAATGCTTATCAGAATGCACAGATTTCATTGGCTGAATAGCATCATGCAAGATTAATTACAGAACATGCATTTGGTCTGTGCCTCTAAACCAGTACCCTAAAGAGCTGCACCAGTTAAAATGTAAATGTTCTGTCAAAATGTTATTAATAATAACAAGCCAAAAAGTTTGTGAAAGAATGTGGCTTAATGACATTTTCTTACAGTAAAGACCTTTGCTATTATGCAGTTGCATTATGTATTTAGTCAATCAATCAATCAATTTTTATTTGTATTTTAAAAAAAAAGATTGATTGATTGATTGACTAAATACATACATTTATGTATTTAGTCAATCAATCATACATTTACTAAATACATACATTTACATTTAGTGTCTTGTTCTGGGACCTGTCATTCACAGGACAATGTGTAACCACTCTGCTCCCCTACCACCCACAGGTCTATGCCAGCGAATGGAGAAGAAACTTGTCAGCTCTTGGCCAATGGGAAATTAGAGAAATTAAAGACTCAGAGGAGAGCTTCTTGTCAGAGACCTGAAAAACTTTCACATCAGTTTCAACTGAGCATGCTCCAGGTGAAAAAGCAGCAACAAATGACAGAACATATTAATACATTTATGTATATTAATAGATTCAGAATAGGACAAGTATACCATGATATTGATCCTGTCCTCCCTAGGTGTCCGGAAGTGGGGACAACATGGTGGAATGCCAGTTGGAGACCCATACCAACAAGATGGTGACATTTAAATTTGACATTGAAGGAGATGCACCTGAAGACATAGCAGATTACATGGTAGACATGCATTAGCATAGTCTGCATAATTAAAAAAATACAAATCATTCCATGTCTTAATAATTGCTTTATTGATTTTGTTGCCTTTTGTTTGTAGGTGGAGGAGGACTTTGTCCTTGATATGGAAAAAGAGATGTTTGTTGAGGAGCTTAGAGCCATAGTTAAAAAAGCCCAGGAAATTCTTCAAACACATTCACAGGTGTGTTGATTTCATCATTTTCTGTCTATTACAGACTTTCCACTCTTATTTTCATATTTTGCTTGAACTTGAGTTCTTTATTTCCCAATTAGACTGGATCCACTGACCAGTTGCATGTGAGCACTCCCACTAGCTCTACAAGTGAGTCTATGGATATATTTTGTTATTCAGAAAAAAGGTGGCACTGCAAAAAGAGAAAATGCAAAACTTGTAATAACTCCTAAATGTCTTTATGATTTCTCAGTGGACTCAGTGCCCCATTCTTCCCCAGTGGGACGCTGGCGCTTCTTCATCAATCAGACCATCCGACACAGAGACTCTCTTTCTAGCCAGGGAGCAGCCACACCACCACCTATCACAGAGACAAGGATACCCCAGTCCCCACAAACAGAGAAAGGTGATGTCAATTACATTGCTGTGGCTTCTTAACATGACTGATATGGCACCATAACAGAAACTAACAGTGTGTTCCTTTCGGTGGCTATAGAAAGTGAAGGATCCCAGTGTCTGGAGTCCTTGACTGGAATGGCCTCTCCCCCCTGCCCCACCCTGTCTGCTACCTCCCCTCCGGTCTCCACTGTCTCAGGCACTTCCTCGATAGCCCCTTCAACCACTGCTATTCCTTCCCCTCACACCACTGCCTCTGAAAACATCTCTGGGCCAGCTTCCACTCTTGAACCCTCTGTCCCTGTTTCAGGTGGTCTTGAACTGCCAGTCCTCACCCCAGCTTCTGTTCAAATGCCCTGTGTTCCCTCATCTATAGCATTACCTGTTGTTACCAACCTCCCCCCTTTGCCCACTGCTCCTTCTCTTGTGTCTCCCACACCCAACACCATTCTGCCTGATGTCATCACTTCTCCTGGAACCAGTGGTAGCTCCACTGTAGGTCAAAGTATTGGGGATACAGTGACTGCTCCAAGGCTATGTGCGTCTGCAGTAGACCAGTCTGTATCCTCTTTTCATCTCCCTCCTTCTGCTGCTGCAGTGACCTCCTCTGCCGTAAGCCAACTTAGCATGGAGCAGCAGCAGACGCTCAACCAGGTGGCCAAACAAGCCCCACAACAATTACAACCACAAACACAAGTACAGTCTGCAGTGCAGCAGCAGGTTCAACTAACCCAACAGCAACTACAGGCAATGCAGCTTGAACAACAGGCACAGCAGATTCAGCAGGTAACATCACAACAACAGCAGGCGTACCAGGAACAAATTCAGCTGCAGCAGGAGCGAGCACTCCAACAGTCTCTGCAGCAGCTACAACAACAACAACTAATGCAGAAACAAATACCACTCCAACCAGAGTTGTTGCAACAGTCTGTACCTCTGCAGCAGTTTTTGCCACCAGCGCCCCTACAGCAGACCCAACAACCCCTCGTTCAACAACAAACACAACAGTACACCCCACAACTGTTGCAGCAGCCTCAGTTACACCAGCTACAACAGCAGGTTATAGTACCCCAAACTGATATTGTGCCCCCACAGCAGGCCCTCACAGATCAGCAGCAGCAACAGTTAAACCTACAGCAAACAATACACTTACAGCAACAGCAAATGGTGCAACAGCAACTACAGCAGCAGCAGCAGCTGTTTATGGGTACTATGGCTTTAAAGCCAGATCAAAGCCAAATGCTGCCCCTGTCAATTAGTCAACAGTTTCTTCAACAACAGCAACAGGCACAACTAAATGTTAGTCCTGTACCGCAACAGCAGATTCCACCACAAACCCAAATCCCTGCTGAGCTGTCACAACAACATATACAGCCACAGAAACAGCTGCAAAACCCTGAGCAGCAACAGGAGGTGGTTAAAGCCACGGACACACCTCAGAAACAGCAGCAGTTTTCATTACAGAAACAGTCCTCTTTACAGCAGTCAGAGTCAGAGATGTCCACCGGAGAAACAAGTTTCACAGAGGATACAGGTAGCTATTCTGCCCCTTTTCATCCTTCCTCTGACTCTTCTCTGCCACCTCTTCATCTGAGCACTGCTGAAACCTCCTTGCCTCCCCTCTCCCTCACATTGACACCATCCCCTGTTCAGCCTTCCTCTGTGGCAGAGTCAGACAGTGAAGGCCCCCCCAAAATTGATTTTGTAGACAACCGCATAAAAACACTGGATGAAAAGCTGAGGAACTTGTTGTATCAGGAGTACAGCAGCGGGGCAGCGCTGGCTGGGGGAGCTGCGTCTGCCCCAACATCAGCATCAGCTGCCTCCACATCAGCAGGAGGAGATGAGTCGTCTGAGCCACAGTCACTCCACCCCTTGTCTTTTCCCCCACCTGTCTCCTCCTCAGATACTTCCCCTCACTCCTCATCCTCCACTACCTCCTCCACCACCTCTCGTTCCTCCTCCACATCCCCTGACCCTGAGAGGGATGGAGGAGGAGAGGAAGCATCTAACTTTGCTGAGCTGGGCCCGGTGGAGCAGCAGCCTGGCCCATCTCTGCCCTCCACCTCCTCCACTCCACCTGCCTCTCTCTTGCATCCCAATCAGGATGACACTGCTGGGCCTCAGCGCCCACCTGTACCAGGAGAACCAACCATTCTTGTGAGTGGCTACCACAAATTGGAATTTTAGTAATTTTAGTAAAATCTCTATTAATTTTGTCTTTCTCTGTACTGAATTCACATGATTTTACGAGTAATTTTCCAGTGGATTTCCATAATTGTGTAAATGTGACTCCACTCTGTTCTTTTTTCAGCTGTCTGTGATATTTGTTGTGTTTAAATGTTTGAGTGTCTCTTTGGTTTGAACATCTCAACTCAATATAGCCACTCTTAATTGTCCAAACCGTTCTAGGCTGTACCCCCACAGTCTGACACCAGTACCACTGGAGAAGCATCATGGCCCCACAATCAGCGCCCGATCCCCCTCCGGCATGGACAGCAGCAGCACAATGCAGGAGGTGGATATTTTGGCCTAAACCTGACATGTCCTAGTATCAGAAATCCTGTTAGCAAGAAATCCTGGACTCGCAAATTCAAAAACTGGGCGTGCAAACTGCGCCACTCCGCCAGCTTGTTCAAGAAGCCCAGAGTCCAGCAAGGTAGCGTCCTTTTAGGGAGCGAGTAAGAGAGAAAGCGAGAGCGAGAGAGAGAGAGAATGGGATGTTGGGCATGGACTTTAATCTAATATCTAGTCCTAGTTTTAACATAGTAAAATAACTTTCTTAACTATCAGGAATTAATAAATGTTAATGATAATGGATGTTAATGTTTACAGCTAAATAATCCTGTTTTTGTATATTGTTATGTGACTGCAGTATAGCCTCCATGTAATGTTAGTGTTGACATCCTTACATACATTATTGTTTTTTATTTTAATTTCTTTCTGAATTCCTTTTACTAAATTTCATTTTCTTGGCAATCTTTCTTTTTGCATGGGTTACTCACCCAGTGGCGAGAATAGAGGAGGGTGGGAGATTGGCACAGTGTAGGAAGAGGTTGGCATCAGAAAACTGATGCCCATCCCAGTGCAGATGAGCTCTGGAGTAAAGCCCAGCTGTGCCCAGGACATATCCCGTCATATGACACACCTTTTCCCCGCCCCCAAGTCCGCAGGCACTGCCAGCAGCAACCATCTCACCTCACCTCCACCTGCTGGCTCAGAGTAGACAGCACGAAGCAAAGCAACTCACATCATAACACAGATAAGATAGATGCTAAGTTGCTAAGCTGGTGTTATGTAATGAGTTGTCATTCAGAGTATACACTTTCTGTGTCAGCTCATACAGTATAGCACTGCTCCATGAGACTCTACTATTATGCTTTAGATGCTACACTACTGCATTTATGTAGATTACTTTTCTATTTGCATCACACTGTTTAAGTATTCCCGCCATCTTGCATGTGTTTGTGTTTGTATGTGTAGCACTAGTTTAGATCCTTCACTACAGTGCACATGCATGAGCATGTATGTAATATTTTACACGCGTGTCTAATAGCATTATCTGTAAGAAGCACCTTTATCACGGTGCATATTTTCATGTTGGGCTTAAATGATGTACTGAATATACATGTACACACTTTGCTAATTTAGTGTTCCCAAATATCAAACACACTGTACAATATCATTGTGGATTCTGACCACAGATTTAAAATGTGATATTGGGCTTGGGTGTTTGGTATATGAGTGGGACAATAGTGAGTCAGTGAGAATGAGAGAGTGGATGTGTGGGTGGGTTGGGGTACACTGTTGTAAACATTCAACTGCCATCTCACAATATGTTTTATTTATTTAATGTCTTACACTAATTTTGCTTTTAATTAAACCAGCATTTACCACCCCTCCCAACACACTCATAATATGTTTCTGTTAAGCATGTATTTTACTGCCAAACAACTTACATTTATTCTTCAGTTTATTATTTATAATTTAGGAAAATGTCTGCCACAGAACTCAACACTATGTTTACACATTGACCTGCATGCAAGCCATGTAAGTCACAAAGTTGATCTTGTGGAACGTTGGTGGGTGATATTTAACTCTGTGAATTTGTGTTTGTGCCCCATGTCTGTCCGTGTGCATCTATATGTCTCTGTCATGTTTACTTTTCTGTGTTTGTTACTTTTGTGTGTGTCTTACTCGTCATATATGTGGTCTTTATATATGTGTTTCTGTGTGCTTGTCTCTGGGTCCTTGTTTCCCCTTTCTGTTTTTCATCCCTATCTCTTTATCAGATGGGCGTTCCAGCGTTCAAGCACTTAGAGAGGAGAAGGAGGTGCCCCCCGTAAATCCACCTCAGTCACGCAAAGGACGATTTCAAGTAGGTGGAGCTATAGTAGCAATTTTATTTTGCCACTCATTAGTCTGAATCTTCATTGCAGTCTAGACAGGCTACAGGCAGTTTATGGCTCCCACTTCCTCTGCCATCAGGTCACTCCAGTGCCCCAGTCCTCGCCCCCAAAGGATGCGGCATCAGGCCATGGCAGCGCTCACCGGAAAGTTGGCCGCTTCTCTGTAACCCAGGCTGAGACCAAGAAAGAGGATAGGCAGATAGGCAGCTCCCCAGTGTCTCCTGATTTGGTTAGGGAGAGGAGAAGATCTCGGGTGAAGGAGGGAGACAAAGAAGAAAGCAAGAGGACCCCAGCAATGGCCCACCTGCCTCGAGGTCATGGGCACAGCCACTCACCCCTGGGTAGCAGTGATGATGATGATGAGAGTGAGCTGGAGGATGAAGACCTGAGAAAAGAACTGCATAAACTCAGAGAAAAGTAAGTCAGTGAGGGGAAAAATTAAAAACTTTTTTTTACTGGAAGAGTTTTAGGTAATGACTTATTTTCTTTTTTGCATTTACTCACAATTCTCACCACTTTCTCATCTCTATATTGAATATTCTCCTCAACAGGCACATCAAAGAGGTGGTAACCCTTCAGGCCAAGCAGAACAGAGAGTTACAGGAGCTATACAGACAGCTTCGTTCCCTCAAAGACCAAAGGCAGAGTCTGCCTGTTTCCCTGTCACGAACCCCTCCTCTTCCCACAGCACCCCCTGTTCTCTCTCCACGCAGGCCGAGGCCAGCAAAAATTAAGCTCCGGCCCCGGCCTCACTCTCACATGGATAACAACGGAGTTACACACTCTGGTAAGGCTTTTCTTAAACAATTATTTTTCTCCAAATTTGTCTTGTTTTCTGGTGTTTGCTCTCTGTGTAACTATTTCTTGTATGTCTCATCTAGGGATTCAGCAGTCCAGTAGTTTCTCAGGTGGTGAACAGAGTAGACTCCCCGTGCACTGCAACCCAGAGCACCGCACCTCACTGCCTGCTAAAAGAGGTACAGTTTGTCATATCAGTAATAAGTCAAGACAACACATTATTTTCAGTGTACAGTATGATGCATGCTCTAATTTTTCCACAGATCACAGTCCTCTAAGAAAAAGCACATTCACAGATGAACTGCACAAACTTGTTGATAATTGGACAAAGGAGACGGTGGGCCCTGCCCCACCCAAGCCTTCACTCAATCAAATTAAGCAGATTCAGCAGGTGCAGGAGTTGGGAGGCTGGAGCCAGTCGACTGAGGTAGGGCTTCACACCATAATATGCATCCTTTTTAATACCACACAATGAACAATTACATGAACGCTGTGAATACCTTTTGGTTCTCCTGTAACAAGACACATTACCTGTTCTTACTCATTAAAGTTGATCAAGAGAAGCAGACGGTGCTCAGTTAATTTTGATGAGTAATAAGTGTCTCAGGCTAAAATGGCTCGAATATAATGAATGTTTTGGTTACTCACACCTGTTTCAAGATCAAACAGTACCAAAGGATTGTTTTTGTTGTCTTCCCTCAGTAGTCATCACTATATTCCAAACAGGTGGCTCCACCAGGTTGGTTTCCCGTGGCACCACTGAATCCCCAGGCACCCCCTACCAGCTTGCCTCTGGCATCCCCTTCCCATTACACAGGTGGAGGGAGCCTGTCCACCCTACACTCTCCGGGACCACCACCGCAAACACACATGGCTCAAGTGCCACAGATGCAGCAAAGTTTACACCTCCATCAGTCTCTCCCTCTCCAGCAGATGACCTATCCACAGTCACCACTCCGCCAGCCAATGCCACAGCCCCGGATGCAAACTCCCGTACAGTCCCAGTCAGTACCACAGACACAACCCATTGCCCAGCTGCCCCACTCACCACCTCAAAGCCAACCGCTGCTGCCTTCCCAAATGCCCACATCCCCAGTGTCCACTGCCGCGTCTCTGTTGCCTGGCAGTGGTACCATTGCACCTGCAGATAGCATTGCTGCTACTGGGGGGACATTTTGCTCCTGCTCCTCATCCTCTTCCACCTGTTCCTCTTCCTCCTGCTCTACTGCTGCTCTACCTTCCAGTGCCAAAATTCACCCAACTCCCCCCACCTCTACTCTTCCTCTGGGACAGAAATGAAACCAAGGCAAAGTGTGAGGTCAATATGAAGGTGCAGAGTTGGATATACCAGTTGGAGCGAGATGTAAAGCAGATCCATTTGGAGTGTTAGTTATGTGTGTGCAAGAGAAAGTTGTGACTGCTATGAGTATATGGATTCCAGTGCACTACTGGATGAGATGGGGAGTGAATGTGAGATATGATAGATTCTAGTATGTACAGACAGAGGGTAATATGGAGCACAGCACCTAAGGTTTATGAAGAATGGTATGTTTGGGTGTTAAGATGTATAAATTCTTTAATGTGTGTGTGCGTGTGCGCATTTATGAGTGTGGGTGAGTGTTTGTGGGTTATCCTAGTACATATCCCTTATGTCTTTTGACAAAAATTAACGTTCATGTTTTTGTTTTCTAACCAACTCAGTTGGACCTGAACTCTCCCTAAGCAGAGACAAGAAGGACAAAATATTTGACAATATGTTGACATTTTTTGTTTTGATTTGTCAATGCTTACAGTGAAAGGACTATCAATTTTAAAAGTGCAATTAGTAATGGTCATCTAAATTGATCAGCATGTATTGTATTGATTTGTCTGTAAGTCATAAAATATTTTTGTAGGAGCACATTGACAAGAACCACACACATAGATTAAATTTTCATGATCTTTTAAACCGTCAGCCTATAGCACAAGGCGTTTTAATGGGCAATGAAAACACAATTAAAACAACAGCATGTTACACAGTAGAGCACGGTTATTTTATCTGGCTAACATCAAAACCACAATGCAACTCAACTGTTGCAGTGTAGTGCACCAGTAAAGCATGTGCTTAGTTTGTATTATTTTATGTTCAGCAGTTGTATGTTAGAAAGTGACATGATATAAATTCAGATAAATTGATTACATGATGGTGAATTGAAACATGCCATCTATGTTCAGTGGATACCTGGGTACAGTCAGCCCAAGACTGCATGACCTTATGACTAACTTGACTTGCCAGAGTGCAAACTGCTTGCACTTGCTGTATATTTATGAATCTCACTTTACTATTTGCAGCCTATTGAGATAATTCATCAGTCATGAGTAAATTGGCTTTCAGTATGACATGCTTTCACAGTAGACATTTTTGCTTTCAGTTTGAGCACCGCATATCATAGTATATCATGGTGTCATGCTGAGGAGGAAGATGAAAAATGAAAAAAAAAAACTGCCAAGTTATTATAGACTGGGGAGACCATATGGGTGATTTCCCATATTGCCTTTTAAAATTACTGCATTTTCGAGTGTGTGAGTGTATATTTTTTCTGTGTGACAAAGCTTTGTGATAGTCCCACAGTATATTGCATTATAAATTGCATCCCTGTTTCTTTCATTCAAAGCGGCCTCTCAAATGTCACTGTACTCAGCTGAAAATGTTTACTCTGCCTGTCATGGGCTTGTTTCATCAAGAAACAAAACAAGTGAGAGCTTAGACCATATACTGGTCATAGGTTTGATGTCCCACACTGTTGTGCTATTTGTCTTTTTTTTTTTTTTTTTTAGCTGTTGTACAAATTCTTGTTTCAATTGTGAATGATTTAGTCTTTGACCACAGGCTGTCAATGTGAATACATCTGTCATAAGATGAACTGTGGGCCATACACGTGGTTTTTGCACACTGCAAAAGGTTTACTTAAGACAAAACTGCTCCATTCCTCTATTGCTAAATTCACTTCACTTGATGAAGAGAGATGCAGTACTATATCAGAAGATATATTACATTTTATTGGGTTAACAGTGCATTTAGCCATGCACACACTTGACCATCAATGATCCATTTGAAAACATTTTTGACGTAATAAGTAGCCTGCAGTCAAAGCAGTGTTTCTGTTATATTAATGATAGAGAGGTTGTGTGCCACAGAAAACATCAGATTGTACAGATTGTTAAAGACTGCTATATGTGAGTCAAAGACTTTTAAAAACATGAAGTGTTACGGAGCAATAGTTTGTGCTAAAGGTTACGGTTGTTCACAAACTACAATTGCATAATCTAGGGTATAACAATGGTTTTCTGTATTTGTTGCTTTTCAAGACAACCCACATTTTCACAGAGATGTAGTTCATTATTAGTGAAGGTGAGATACTGTGCTGTCATGTCTGATACTAACATGTTGACCGAAAGCTGCAGCTTGATTATCATGTTTCATGATATGGAGCTGGCTTTGTCCTTGAAGTGTTACCAAAATGTTATCTAAAAGATAAAGATTATTTTTGTATTTTGAGATGGGGTTGTACAAATTGTAAAATTGTGTTCTCATCATTATAAATCAGAGGTTATTTGAAACTATAAAACACTGGTTTTCATCCCTGTTTACATGGGACTCCCCTGCCTTTATATACCTCTCTGAGTCCTGACAGGCCAGGGTCTTTATAGATTATATTCAGACAGCTTTTGGTCATTTTTGACATCTTATTTCAGTTTTTAACCATGATAATCTGAAAACTACATAACAGAATGACACAAGCCTCCCTGTTGGGCTACAGGTCAGATTTTCAATAAGCTTATAATTGATGCAACTAAAACCTGGGGAGTCCCAACATGGCATGACTGAGAACCAATGATAAAAGGACATTTGGACAGAGAAAGCTAGTAATATAAAGTATGTTGCTGGTGATTTAGCCTCTGTAAATTGTAACTAATTCAACTGTTGATTTTATTTATGTTTTGTAACTAATCAAAATAAATGATGTTAAACATCATATGATATTGTGAGGTTTTTTTTACCTGCCATAACAGACTTTTACATGAGATCACATGAGGCATTTGGTTGTTACATTTCTGTACAACTTCTATGTAATGTGACACATTTTCTTTCCTTCCACAAAACACATAATCTCTACTTCACAGAGTGAAAATCTATTTGCAGATATTTGACAGGGATCCATCACAATGAACATCATGTCTACTTTTGTTTTTTGTTGAAGTTATTTTATCATTGTCTAGCAATGTAGTTAAAAGCAGGACTCATTTTAATTCTGCACTGCATCAGTACAAAACTATATGAAATCATGATAAAACTGTAATAATTTGATTATCAAAAGAAATGGGTGAGAATTTCAGTTTTATCCATCACTAATACCAAACAATGTATCTTAAGATGATAATTATATATTGAAATGAAATGAATGGAAACAACTTATAATTATTTTAAAATGATGGTAAGGCCAATGCAGTAAAAAGGACTTAAATATACAAAAAAACAGGAAGACCAAAACTGACTGAAATGTAACGTCAGATATTCAGTGAAATTAATAAATGTGCAGTCTGAATCATTATATTACATCTCACATTATTTATTTTTTCCCCTTCCCTTTCGTATATCTTTTCTCTCAGAGGGATTAACTACATTTATTTTATTTCCTCTGGGATGTGGTGTAATTTATTTTACTTTTAGTAGTCAAATGTAGCCTCATCAGTCCAATTCAACATACAAGTTGTTGAACAGGAAAAAATAAAATTAATTATAATAATACAAGTAATTATATTATCATAAATTAAGTAATTATATTAATATATTTATTTACACATTCCAAGAGTCTTGATTACGTGGTATGTTTCAATATAATGGCATGTTTATTAATGAATGCATTTGTCATTAATTCGTGTATCTATATATTTAAAAAAACATAATATTTGACAGGCTACTTTAAAGGATTTATCCTGTTTCTGCAACTTTGTTGTCGCATAAACTTTCTGCAACGTTTTCACTTGAATGCAACTCCATATTTGACTCTCCACAACTTTATTGTTCACTGAGCGGCGGACAGCGACGAACAACAGTCTGACGCTGCTGCCTTTGAAATGGCGTTGGTGCATTTAAGTACGCCGTCATTTGTAGTTATTGTGCTCGTTTAGGTCGCTTCGGGTACTCATTTTCAGATCCAGTGGTGAATTCTGAGCCTTGCCTTTACATTTTGGGCGATGCAGAGTTGTTAAACAAAAATGTGGTGAAGCAAATTGTTAATAATTTACGTTGCATAATAAGGCCGCAGCTGCCCCCGAGCTTGCGTAGGGATTACAGCGGCTTTTGAATGCTCGGCCCAGCTGCAGCTACATTTCGGTGAGTTGCTCAATATCACTTTAGGGAGGTTTCTCGTTCAAACAACGCATTTTTTGTTTTGTCTGAAATTCGTCAGCTATGTCACATGTTCTTTTTTACTGCAGCCAGTGTGTTTTTGTATATTTAAAATTAACATATTGACAAATGTTTAGGTTAGCTACATCGGTGGCTAACGTTAGCTCGCTGGCTAAAAACGTTAGCGCTTTGATAGCAAAACAACATCCAGCGTGTTTACAAATTACGAGCTAACCTTACGACCTACTGTTATTAACTGGTTAACAGAAGCAAAATCCAATTTTTAACCCGGGATGGACATTACTCTACGACAGTTATTAACTCTCTAACTTAGTTTTGGAATTATAATGATAAACGCTACTGAAACGAAGCATTAGTTGTCCGTTACTTTGAGCTAACATCTCAGGTTGCTGTGGTAACTGTTGAAACGTCCCTTCAAGGCAGTTAAGTTTTTAGCTTTTAGTGTGTGAAGTGTTTCTGTGTTTGCATTATTGTTGTGTCTCATTGTCAACTATTAACACGTTTTGCCGTTCTCATTTATCTCAACAGGTTTCCTGGTGAATCCCGGTGGGCATGTGTGTATCTGTGACAGGGATCTCTCAAAGAAGCGACAGGCTTACAGTTCATACAGTACAGTCATATTGCCCTCAGTACATCATCAGTAGAGCCGTCAGTTTTTTAAATTGCCCGTCCCATCTGAATTATATGTTGACATCTTCACACCAGTAACTGTTGATAGCCTGTTCACACACCCGCACACATACACACAGTCTCTCTCTCAGTATGGCATCGGTGCCAGTGTACTGCTTGTGTCGCCTGCCATATGATGTGACACGCTTCATGATCGAGTGTGACATTTGTCAAGACTGGTTCCATGGAAGGTAGGTTATTTTTCACAATAAACACTCTTGCTTATATTGTTGTTAACATGCCATATACTTACTATTCTGTCTGATTCTGTATGACGTTGATGTGGTTATAGTGTATCTGAGTTTTCCTCTGTGTGGCTATTGTTTGTGTTGGACTCATCATGGTTGATTCAGCTGTCTGTTAAGTGAATTCTTCATTTGATATAATAATATGTTTTGTGTAGCTGTGTTGGAGTTGAGGAGGACAAAGCAGCTGAAATTGACCTGTATCACTGCCCCAACTGCCAGGTCACCCATGGGCCATCTGTCAGTAAGTTGCCATTTCTTAAGTATACCTCAATGAAACTGTAGTGTTTTTATTGGTTTACATGCACACACTTGTGCAATGTTTGATCTTTGTATTCTGACATCCCTTTATTCTCAGTGCGCAAACGCCGAGGCGGCAATAAGCAGACAGATGGAGGTGCTAGTGCAGGAAGAGATCCAAGTCAGCCTGTCAAGACCGGAAGCCCACAGTTTGTTAGGGAACTACGGAGTCGCACCTTTCCAAAGTAAGCTTTTCTCTGCTGTCCTGTAGAGAGATAATGGTTTATTATTCAAAAATTTCGATATAAAACTGGAAAACATTAAAGGAAAATTCTGTTATATTTCCTATAAATGTGACAACACACAAAGACACAAAGTAGTGTCCATTGGGACAAACTGTGCGAGCATCCCTCAACTTTCTTTATCAACATGTGTGTGTGTGTGTGTGTGTGTGTGTGTGTGTGTGTGTGTGTGTGTGTGCGCGCGCGCGCGCCTGTCCAGGCAGGTGAAAAGCCCTCCCTGCGAGTTAATGTCCAATCACTGTTGTGCCTCCACCCACTCACCCCCTCTCACACTGTTGTAAATGTAGCTGGGTTCAAAGTGCAACTCACACACAGAAGTGGAAAAAAGAAAACAAAGAGGCATGGCCAGCACTAGCGGAGGAGTTGAGAGACAAAAGTTTGAAGAAGCATTAGCTTCATTCAAATCTCCGGTGTGGGTTAATTTCCGTTTCGTCATTGAATACAACAACGAGGGAGTGAAAACTGTTGACAGGAATTTTACTGTCTGCAAATGCAGACATCCCAACTCTCCCGCATATTAATAGTGGCTCCCTGACGCCCGCAAATGAGTGACAATCTCTCGGAATCTGCAGCGAGCAAGAGTGCGCTGTAGAGAGTGACTGCACGTGTGCTTGTGTGCCTATCAATGCAGCGCGTGTGAGAGCACACCGTCCTTATAGCTCTGTGTTGCTTCTTATTAGACGACCCCCCCCACCGGACCGACACCCAGTGTTTTAATTTTTTATACATATTTTATACTACTATATGTGTATGTGTAACAGCATAGAGATTTATGTTCAGGGAAACTTGCAAACTTAGAATGTGTTCCCGCTGGAGAAGTAGTTGCATTGTAAGTGTACATAAAATAAATACAAGGACAAAATATGCATTGTGCAGTTTTAATTGACTACTGCTTATAAAGTGACACTCCAGGTAATATAACTCTGCATGTTAACCCAAACACTAGTATTCGAGTCTCATTATTCAACACAATTCTGACTTTTTATCTCAACTACAATTTTAATTTCAGATTATAGTTTGTGAAGGAAAATGTATTGTATGTAGGTAAAACATATTGCAATCCCTTTCATAAATTCTTTTTTCTATTGTATGGATTGGTGACTGCTTTGTTGAGTGGGCCTCCGTCTTTTATTTCAGTTGATTTTTGAGAGGTGAAACAACGTCTCCTTGATGGCAGGGTTGCTCAAAATTTCAAATTCATATGCTGTATTTGCACAGTTAGAATCACTCTCATCCTTAGACATGTCTAAATTTTCCAAGTTCTCCTAAGTCAGCGTCACATATGTATACTAAAGGGCGAGTACAGATGAAAATGTAACATGCTTAGGTTAGCCAGTATTAATTATTCATTTAAAAATGATTTAATTTAATTGGAAAGCTGGGGGAGACTCGCACAGTTTGCCCTGATTAATGCTGTTTTGCATGAATCCTTATTTTCCTGAATTTCTGCCACAGAGATGGCGAGTGCAAAATCAGCACAAACCCAGAGTTTCAATGGAATCATAAATGGGAAATATGCCAAGTTAAAGTATACCTGAATTTTCCTTGAAATTATGTACTGGTATTACATGTATGTAATATATTGTCTCAATAACTAAGTATAGTATACATGAGGTATGAACATGTACATATACTTTTTTATGGATTGTTATTGCAATTGATTCCATCATTTAATGTTATTGTGCTTACTTCATGTATGGTGTCTACTGATCAAGGATTTTTAAATTTTTGCTTTCGATCTTCAGGCAACTGCATTATTTGGCTGGTTGGAGAGCATATGCTTTGATGTAACAAATTTGTAAAGAATTCAATTTTTAATATTTGCTCAGGTAATCAAAATCAAAACTTTGCATCTCTCTGTTTGTGTTTCTATGACAGTGCGGATGAAGTCTTGCTAAAACCATCTGGGGCCCACCTGACAGTGGAGTTTCTTGAGGAGCATTCATTCAGTGTTCCTGTCATGGTGCTGAGGCGGGATGGTCTAGGCATGACCCTTCCCCCATCATCATTCTGCGTCAGTGATGTAGAGCACTATATCGGTAAATTTCATGCACCTGTTGGGATATATTTAGATGCATAGATCTTCACTGTTCTTTAAGAGTTTTGGGTTAATGTGTATTTATGAAATGCAGATTTATTCTCTCTGTTGTGTTCGTCATGACTAATGAATGTACATGTTTCTCAAACAAGTGCATTTTGTTCTACCCGTAGGTGCAGACAAAGAGATTGATGTGATTGACGTGTCTCGTCAATGTGATCTGAAGATGCGGTTGGGAGACTTTGTTGAATACTATAACAGTCCCAACAGAGACAGAGTACTGAATGTCATCAGCTTGGAGTTCTCTGAGACCAGGTACATAAAGATATTTACCTCATTGATATAGCAGTTCATAATTACCAGGGCCAGCTTACAAAAGTCAAATTCAAATTGATCTTCATTTAAATCTTCCAATATTGATTTATAAAATCTGGGATTGATCTTTTAATTTATGGCTCTTCCCTTGCCTTCAGTGCCTTTAGTGGAGCAGTTCCCACCATGTTCAACAAGATCTGTCTCCTGGATCTCATTGCAGGAGATCTTGTGGGCAGAGCTCGCTATGCTTGAGATCTTGTTGTACAAGATCTCGTTGAACTTGGCAGAAGCGGCTCCACTGAAGGCATCACCAAGCCTGTTGCACAAGTGCTTTGTGAGACAATCACAGCAAAGTGTAGGTTTTGGATATGTTTACATTACAGTAGGTGTGTTTATAGCCACCACATTTACACTTACTGCCTCGTTATTCAATTTAAAAACTAAAGCTATTTAGCTAAAACTAAAGTTATTATACACTACATTAATGAAAGCACTTATCTGATCACTCAATACTCACTCACTTTAGAGTTACACTATATTGTTAAATAAACAATACATTAATGTGAACATTAATATTTTAATAATGCAGCAGGTAGATGGTCCTTTCCATTTTACAGCATTAGTTCTCTGAGAATCTCTTTCATATAAAAGCAAAATTGATATTGTAACTGAAATCTCCCAACCCAGCCGTAATCATTACAACAGTCTTGTTACTTGAGTTTCATGTTTATTCTCTATCAAATTCAGTTGATCTAATGAATTAGTGTTAGTAAATACAAACATCATATGGGGAAGTTGTGTTATTACAGATGTTTTGAAGTGTTGGATTTGTTTTAGGCTTTCAAACTTGGTGGAGACTCCAAAGATTGTGAGGAAACTGTCATGGGTGGAAAACCTCTGGCCTGAAGAATCTGTGTTTGAACGGCCCAATGTGCAGAAGTACTGCCTAATGGGAGTTAAGGATAGCTACACAGACTTCCATATTGACTTTGGAGGCACATCAGTGTGGTACCATGTTCTGAGGGTGAGTGGAACAAGTTACAGATACACTGACAGCAAAACACTCACATTTCTGTTTCTTGCAGCGATTGTTAGATCACACCATACATAAGTATTTTTGTGTAAATGCTAATTCAGAATTTGACTCACTTTTTATCTTAAAAAAAAATAAACTGCTATCATTTAAAGAGCTTCTCTCTTTTATGTCTCATGTCAGGGCGAAAAAATCTTCTACCTAGTTTCCCCCACCCCAGCCAACCTGGCACTTTTTGAGCGTTGGAGTTCCTCATCCAACCAGAATGAGATGTTCTTTGGAGACCAGGTTGATATGTGTTACAGGTGCTCTGTCAAACAAGGAAACACCTTGTTCATACCAACCGGTAAGCTATAATATAAGTAGTTGTTCAAGTTGAATGAGCAATTGTTGCACTCGCAGTTGTGATCTAGCTATGTTTGCATTTTTGTCATGTGTTTGTCTTGCAGGTTGGATTCATGCAGTGTTGACTCCTGTGGACTGCCTGGCCTTTGGGGGGAACTTTTTGCATAGTCTTAACATTGACATGCAGCTTCGGTTAGTTGACAAATTAAATGCATGCACTCCCTATACCCCTTTTACAATGAAGTATTCTCTGATGTTTTTAATGTTTGAATATATGTAGGTACATGACATCTCCACTAGTCTAAAAAAGCAAGACAATGAGGGAGGGAAATGAAACAAAAACATAACTTTACTTTCTAAATGTGGTAACATACTAAAAGCAGAAAAACAACCAGTTAAAAGAAAAATACTGGGTAAATCCTTATTATAGTACAGACAGACACTTTTCCCATTGGTGTTTTCACCCGCAGTCTCCCACACATTATACTGGCTCTGTATTTTGTTTAGTCTCCCTGACTTGTCAGACATGATGGAAACTCAAACATAAATGCTCTCATGGAACTTAAAGTCAAAACTACTATTGAAATACTCTTTTCCATATTTGATTATCATTTCATGTCTGACTTTTCGTTTTTCTGTGTTGACCTTTTTAGGGCGTATGAAATAGAGAAGAGATTAAGCACTGCAGACTTGTTCAGATTTCCCAACTTTGAGACCGTGTGCTGGTATGTTGGAAAGCACCTTCTTGATACCTTCAGAGGTAAGGAATATATCAATTTCATAACGTCTTTATGTGAACTAGTTCAGTGGTCTGTGTTAACTATGTATTTGTACTAGGGATGGGCATGATTAATCAATGATCCATAATTGATCGTTAAAAATGTTGTTGACCACATGAAATTTTTATCGATCAAACGCTGGTTTCAAATAGAAGTTGTGTTGCGTAGTGTGAGTCTTGAAGCAATGCAATGAATTTCACTATGTGGCAGCAATGAGACATCTTACCAACGGGGGGCGATATTTGACAGAGAAAACGGCTCAGCTACCTACCAGTTGGCGTAGATATCAAACGTAAACATGAAGAGGTCAAGGCGAAGTTTGGCGTGGGACCTTTTCAAACTAAAAATGACACAGTTCATTGTAAACCCTGCACCTTGGCCAAGCTACCCAGGATAGCGCGACAATGCCTCTGCATCCCGGCTACTTCAGTCCTGTCAGAGCGTTTCAGCTGCTGGACTGACTGTCACCAGGCTTTATGAGGCTCTAGTTAAATAAGCATAACTGTGAAGTAACTGTCACTCACTCTCCCTCTTTCTCTCTCGGTTCGTCTGGGTGCATTTTGGAGTCCTTTAACGTTATATTTTGGCAAAAACTGATTGATCGTTAATTTTCCCGATGATCAATCAAGAAAATGTATTCAAATACCCATCCCTAATTTGTACCTTATGTAATTCTGTCTCACAGGTTTGAGAGAAAACCGCAGGCACCCTGCCACTTACCTGGTTCATGGAGCAAAGGCCCTGAACAACGCCTTCCGCAGCTGGACCCGTAAAGAGGTAACCAGAATATGAATGCTTTAGTGTTGTCATGATACCAAAATGAATACCCACAATACTAGACCAGCCGGTTCCGGGTAGTATCACCATACCACAGCCTTTTTTATTACTATTATTATTTTTATGAACGTGTAATATATTTACACAAGTTAGAATTACTAAATATTGGTTGATGCATGATAAACATACATTTAATGCATTACATTGTAACTACTGGTCAAGTAAAAAATAATTGCAGTGTACATAAAAAAAATACTTGTGGACCAGAATAATCAGCACAGTCCAACTAAAGACAACATAAACTTGAATTAATTACACCGAACCATTGCTTTAAATGCAACAAAGTCCACTAAAATCATGTTTAATCATGTTTCTTATATACAGTCTATGGTTTAAACAGACGTGTAAAGTATTAGCGTCTCTACATCTCTTCTCTGCCGTCCAGTGTGACTCGTCAACTCACAGCCTGTCAGCCGGGACACTCTGTGCTGCAAAGTACTTCTTCTGCTGCACAGAGTGCTGTTCGCCTATTTATCAAAGTTTATGAATATTGAACATGTTATAAGTCCAAATGTCCCCTCTCCCCAGATCGCCAGATCGCTGCATGCGATAACGCGTTCACTTTGACAAAAGCGCTTTTGAGTTTGGCCGCGGGAGAATTGGTTTTTATTCGAACAACCAGTTCCATTACTGAAGCTCTGCTATCATGACGCTCAGGTCTGCTACTTCTGCCATGACTGTCTGTGTTTTGTGAGTGACTGCAGCTGCAGAGAAGAGATGTGGCGAGCGCCACAGCGCGGGAGCGCGGGACAGCTGTGCTCACAAGCCAGATTTGTTTTTACAGAAACTATGGGTCCCACTGGCACCGTCTTCAACTGTAGTACCGTTGTTTAGAAATTATGGTATAGTAGGCACCGTGACGTTTTGGCACCGTGGGTACCGGTAGACCGTGCAACACTAGAATGCTTTATCCTTTTGCAATTTCACCTGTCGTATCGTCACCTTTTGTTTCATTACTTTGTCCATTTTCCTACATTACTAATTGTGACATTGCTATACTGGAATTTGTTTCTGTACAAAACAATAAAAGTTCAAATCAACACAGGGTGGAATCATATTTTTAAGATTATTACTGAAAAAAATAATAGAAATGGTGATTCATAAGACATTTTCACCTTGAAAGTAAACATACATTATTACCATAAACAAGACACAAAAATGCATTATACACTGTAATGGTATAACAGAATATAGTATATAATTTTGCAAAATTATAATATTGTTATCTCATCACACTCAGGCTTTAGCAGATCATGAAATTGAGATTCCAGAAACCATCAATACCCCAATGCTGGTGAAGGACCTGGCCAAGGAGATTCGTCTGGTTGAGGTAAATAAAGGGTCACTCAAAGTTTGCATGTTTCTACTGTTGAATGGAGGGTTTGTTGCATCACTAGAAAATTTGTTTCATTTTTAAATGTGCTTTTGTCATTGTTTACTGGCTAAAGGGTACATTCCCTCTCTCTTCATAGGACATCTTTCAGCAAAACATCGGCCGCACTGGACCTCAGTTCCCTGGTTCACCGCTCTCTAAAGCTCCCCTGACCACCTCTCAAAATTCAGGACGTCCCCCTGGAAAAAAGAAAGGTCCCAAACCCAAGGAGGTGTTGGGGGGTCTTGGGCCACCAGGAACCAAGAAGAAGAGTCAGAAGGGTTTACTCAAGGCAGAAGCAGGAGAACTTGACCTCCTCGAGATCCACACCAAACATACACTCAAGAAATTTCAACCTGGCAAGTCCAAAAACAAGAACAAGGTAAAGAGATACTGGTGACAATAAGAATGCTTATCCAGCAGTTTTTGTGTCTAGATTTTTCAACTTCACCATTTTTTGAAATTCTTATCTCCTTTGTTCTCCCAGTTGGAGCTGCCATTGGAAGAGTTTGAAGGGAAGTTAAATAAAAGCAAACTAAAACTTGTGCTGACCAACGGAAAAATCCAAGGGTACATTTTGACTTCCTGTTACTTTTTATGATGTAATGGTCCTGCCGAATGCTGGTGTTTTTACCTGCTGTTTCTCTGTCTTCAGTAAGAAGGAAGGCAACAATAATGGTGCAGGAAGTGCTGGAAAGTTCAAACATCTAGCCATGGAGGGATCTAGTCTCTCTGACTTGGAGTCTGAGGATGAATTGCAAATTGATGAGACCCCTCCTCCGCGACGCAAGCTTGCAGGATCTAGCAAGAAAAAGAAACTAAGCGGTGAGATTTTGACCTCAAACAAGAGTATTACGAATGTAGCAGGCACTTTGTGGACTTGTGTCTGTTTAATTCATTTACCTAGTTAGCTAAGTCAGTAAAGCTGATTGAATGCTTGTTGACTAAATGTAGCAAGTAATATGCTGTGGTTAATAGTAGGTTTCTAAGCCACTTTGCATTGTGTGAAAATTTGCCTTCAGGTCTTCCTAGGAAGCTGCCTAGAGCTAAACCCTGCTCTGACCCCAATCGCATCAGGGAACCAGGAGAGGTTGACTTTGACATTGAGGTGAGATTATTATGGATATACTAATCAAGTTATCTCAAGCCAATACTGAATGCCATGTTTAAGCAGTATTAGTTAAGTCTTGATATGACTTATAAGGAATTTACTTCACACATGCCTTTGCAGGAGCTGACATGATTTCACTATCTTAACTACATGTTGACTTTGCGTTGAGCGTTATTATGTTTGCCACACAAAACAAAACAGGTTCTACTTCAAAGTTTCGTATCAAACTGGTCACAGCTCATCACAAACATTGTTTCTGACATCGTTGTTTGCTTACATTCAGTTTCTTTTCCCCTGTTCAACAGATAACCGTGGCTGCTTTGTCAAACTAATTTCTATAAACCTTATTTCCTCGCAGTTATATCAAGCCAGACTTATCATATCATAATGCACTGGCTTGTTGCACTGATGAGATCTCCAGTTTAAATGTTGTATTTTGGAACAGCAAACGTATCTAACATAGTTCTTCATATTATTTTGTGATAACTGCTTACTCATTGCAACAGGTACACAGTATAATATGATTCTCATTGTAGTCCTGACATTTATAAAGAAATAATAAACAGATTGTGACTTCTGATCAAAGACTGCCTAATTAACTTTCAGTGTTGAAGCAGTGAAATGTAACACAAAATGTTTTTCCCATCAATTTGTTACATGCCATGGATTATACACTTTGTTACAGCACATAGTAACAGTATCACGTTTGTGCATGTGACTTCAGGAGGATTACACCACAGATGAAGAAGCTCTGGCTGCTCATGGAGTGAAGGGTGGTGCGGGGGGCATTCTGGACTTATTGAAGGCCAGCAAGCAAGTGGCAGGCTTGGATTCTGCAGCACTCAGGTTAGATTTTTTTATTTTAAATCCATGTTCAAATGTATGTATTTGTTTCTAACCAAAGTGGAAAGAATACATCACTGTTGCTGTGAGAATCCAGTACCATTTGAAACTTGCACAGTCTAAATATTTGCAATGGCTCAGGCTCTACGCAATGATTAAGAGGTTATTTTTAAAATGATGAGTGATTGCTCAACTCTGTCCTGTTCTCAGTGAGGAAGCCCCAGCCTCTCCCAGTACTCGTGATGCCATCCAGGGTATGCTCTCCATGGCTAACCCCCCTTCCTCGTCCTCATCTTCCTCCTCCTCATCTCCCTTATCTATCTCTGGAGGCCTGACCGAGGGATTACGGGCTGTCAAGGAGAAGGGTGGTAGGGCTGTATGGGTGACTGGAGGGGTCAAAAAGACTGGAAATCCTGAGAAGAAACCTGTAGTCCAGCGGCCTGGAAAACGGCCAATTAAGCGGCCAGCTCGTCACCTTAGCGATGAGGACAGTCCAGATGAACAAGAAACTCTGGGAACCTGTTTTAAAGATTCAGACTATGGTGAGCAATACATTTAATGATTTCCACTGGATGTTGTACAAATCAGTGCTAGTCAGACTACATTTTTTAGTTTTATTGTTCACCCCAGTGTTTGATGATGGCTATCATATTTTTGTTTAAGTTTACCCGTCCTTGGAGTCTGATGAGGAGGACCATGCTAACAAGGCTAAGATGAAACGGAAGAAAAACTGGGATGACACACCTTGGAGCCCGAAAGGTAATTGTCTTGATCATGACAGCAAGACATATCAAATTAGCTTTTCAGTTTTCTGATGGCTGATCTCTTCATAATTTATTTTCATTTATAGCTAGGGTAATGCCCACCCTTCCAAAACAGGAGAGACCAGCCAGAGAAGGAGCTAGAGTTGCATCTGTGGAAACTGGCCTTGCAGCAGCTGCTGCCAAACTGGCACAACAAGTGAGTTGGGACACAAAGCACAGATTTAATTATTTGGTCTTGGATTATATACCCGGTGAATACTGTGGAGAAGTAGCTTATTTTACTCTCAATAAGTGACTATTGTTTGTTTATTGTTTTGGTCGTGATTAAGGAGCAGCAGAAACCTGCGAAAAGAAAGTACACCAAAAAGCAGCGTCCTCCTGCTCCTGTAGCCACTCCTCCCCCTGTTCAGACTGAGCCAGCCCCACCTTCCCCACCACCTGCTCCAGAGTCAGCAGCAGACTTCAGCCCAGACAGGAGGATGGATTACTACTCTGCCAGTCTGCTGGACCATGAATACACAGCGGGACCAGGACCTTTTGGCCCCGGGGGCCCTAGAGGCAGCGGAGCCATGGCCCCCGGTGTATTCCTCACTTCACGCCGGCCTTCCTTGTCTCCGCAAAACAGCAGCTCTCACTCTGGTGCATCTCCTGCAGGGCAAGTCAGCCAAGGCACAACAGGAGTTGGTCAAGGTAAGCATAAACTTAAAACCGTGACAGCATATAATTTAATGTCGGTGTGGCAGCACATTTTCTAATATGTTTTCCCCTGTCACTTTGATTTAGGTAAACGTCCAAAGAAAGGACTTGCAACAGCAAAACAGAGACTTGGAAAAATTCTGAAAATTCACCGCAACGGCAAACTTCTCTTGTGAAAGATGTTGGAAGGTGGCTGAAGATTTAAATTGGAATGAAGAAAATTACTTTTTGTGAAAGTAGGTCTAAAGGATGTAGATATAGTAATCTATATTTTATACTCTAGATAAAGTTGTTTACTTTTTTCACTTATTATTGAATCTCACTATATCTTGCCCTACACCAAGCTAATTTGCAGCCTGTTTTGGCACTCCACTCCACCCATATCAGCCTACAGGTATTTGCAGAAGCACATCTGTGACTTGAACAAATCACTGTAATGTGCTAACACTTAAAACTCTTAATGATATACTACTATATGACATTGGCAATGGCATATGGTGGTAAGCATTAAGAAATGAGAGGTGAACATTAATTTATCTAGCTAGATTGACTAGCATAGAAAAAATCATCAAAGTCTAATGGCTCTTTTTTGTTTAGGTTATTTTTGGAGGATGTATTTATGAAAAGACATTGTTCTGTCCATTGTGAATTTTAAAAGGGAAAGAACAACACATTTTTTACCAGGTAAAATGTGATCCCAAACACAGGCACACAGACGCACAGTCATGCAGTAGTAGTGTTGTATTTAGTTGTTTTTTTTTAACCTAATTTTTACCTCATAAAACATTCTTGTGTGGTTTGATGATTACTAAAGATAAATCTTTTCACAGTAAACAGTTTTGCAAAAATCCAGATTATGCTCAGTGTCAGCACCCACTATGCCATGCTGTATTCATTCTTTTTGAGGAATTTGTTACTGGTGTTTGTATATCTCCTCCAATATACTGTAGCTCTACACATGAAAAGTTCTAAACTGATGCCACGAGTAACATGTGCGCTTATATTTATTCTGATTATATTTATTTAACAAGGCAACATTTTGTCATCTTTTAGCCTGTTTTTAACTGAGTATATTCTCACCACCACGTTTTTTGGAAGTTCATACTTCTTGGTCCCTACTTTAAATTTCAACCACTCAAGATCAAAAGGGTTAAAAAAAAGTGTATTGTGTTATATATTTTTTTTTAAATATAATTTTGGTTTTCATTGTAAATATTTGTAATATTTGTAATTTATATAGCTACATTGGAAGAACGGAAAAACATTGTGAGATGAAGAGACTAGTTTCCTGCAGGTTGCAATAATTTGTGCCCTATATAATTTTTGGCAGCATTCTGGGCCAGATGTAGACACAAGCTTTCTTTCCACAGAATGTACTCGTGACAAAATGTTGGCAGAAGTGTAGATTTTACTGTGTGAAAACATTGTGAAGTTGCAGGATATAAATTGATATGTAAATATATGTTGTAATTTAAGTTCTTTTTATAGTTCAAAAACTTTGAAATCTTTCATAACATAACTTGTACATGATACATTGCTGTATTTGGAAATTATCCAAAATAGTTCTTTTTTTATATTTGTACGCAGTAATTGTTATGCTTTGTTTTTCATGTTGTCTTGTCAGTGTAATATTGGAAGTCTACTGAGGAAAAAATGCCCTCGTTTAATTTCCTCCATTTAGTTATATATTAATTATTGTTGATATTCACTCTTGTGTTGGTGTGTACTGTGTGTTTTAAAACATGATATGTTTAAATACGACCTGGAACAGATAAAATATACTTTGGGCAAATATCTATTTTCATTGAATTTATTTGAGGACCACCGAATCACCAAAAGGAATTCTGTTTTTCTTTTTTGTGGGCCAAATGAAAGGTTTTGTGTTCACTATGCTTCAGTCTACTGGAGAGCTCATTAAAATATCCATGGTCGGTCTTTCTTTGCTGAAAAGTCAATGAGATACAACAAGGAAATTGTGTTTGTAATAAACACATTTACATTTAATGATTTCTTCCATTGAAAATTTTACACGTAGTCGATACAATTTAGATGTTACTAAGCCACATTAGATGTTACTTTTAAATAAGTGGTTACTACAGTGTTTTTTTTTTTTTTTTTTACGAATTATTGTATTGTTTTCACATCTAAACATTATTTCCATACAGCATATAGGGGTTTAAATGCATTTTGTTATTAAAATGTCCACTCTTTATTTCTGATTTGTCAGTGAGTTTGAATAAAGTTTCATATTAAACTGAATTAAAAATATATTTTTCATAAAGCTTGGAAAATTCTGCCGTGTGCTTTCGTGTGCACATTTTATCACAAGGTTAAGTATGGAAATACCAGTAATTGGGCGGTGTGCCCTCTTCTAGCATTGTTATGTTATTTGTAACAATTACAAGGGAGTGCCCCGGGTAAACGCAGCAGCAGGTGTTCTCGCGAGATCTGAGCTGCCCTACCACTCGCTAGTGCAAGATGGAGAAGTAATGTAACACGCATCCGAGGTAAGCAAAAAGACTTATTCCAGAGTATCGACGTGGGTTTTGACTAACTGCTGCACACATTTGTCTTCCTTAACAACCGCCGTTGGCGATTCACACGAGTTGCCAGGCTCCGAGACCACACAACTAGTGTCTTTTTAAGGGTAAAGTATGGGCTCTTCTGCAGTGTAAACCGCCATTTTTAATGTAGCTGATGGAGCATTGTGCGGGGAGCTCACTGCTAGCTAGTTAGCTCGCGCGAAACCCGCAAACATACATATACACACACGGTGTGTATGTGTGTGTGTGTTTGTGCGTGCGTGCGTGCGCGCGCACCTCTGCCTAGCTACAACTCAAACCAGTATCTTGGGACAGTGGTCACTCATTTGCCCCACAAATAGCCGATGAGAGTGGACGTTAAAATGTGAATCAAACTGCATTAGCCGTTAAAGTAACTGCTGTAGCCGTTAAAGTAACTGCCGTTGTTTCGGTTTAACCGGTGACCGTGTTAACTGGTGACTTCCACGTAGGTGTCCTCTTAAAAGCCTTCAGTGGTAGTTTTAATCATTTTAAATACATGCTCATCTGTGTTTAATATCCAAATTACGCTAACAATTTACCTAAGTTAAATTGTGCTCATAAGACTCATTCGCCTCTCGTAGCGTATCTTGTTATGTGAGAAAGACACCAGTTAACACGGTCACCAGTTCAACCGAAACACTGTTAGCCTTCACCGGTAACGTTAGTGGATGTAGCTGACGTCACCTAACAAGCTTTTAACTTTTTTAACATTTGCGCTGCCGAGCCACCTATTCACGGCCTTTACTGTGCTTTTTGATGATAACGCCAGTAAGTTAGCTATTGTTAATGCTGCGATATTTTTACATGGTAATTGCAGATCTGTCAAATAAGCTTAAAGCCCACTAACTAATCCATATTACATTCACAGATCTGTGAAAACAAGTAGTGACGCTTCTCAGTTAAAAACAGCCCCAACTATTTTAATGTAAAGTTGGCAAAGTGAATCTGTGGTACCTGTTAGCATCCCCTTTTTGGCAGTGTAGTGTGTTCGGGCATGCGTTTGTCTGTGGTACTTGTCATCCTCTCAATCAAAGGGCATCGTGATGGCATGACAATAATATGAGTGGACTTGTGGATAAGAATGCTGTATACTGCCTAGATGTATTAATTTATGCTGAAAATATATGAACATGTACTCCAAAATTGGACCACTTTTAATATTTGTCTTTTGGCACTGCAGTTAGTTGTATTTAATTATATACATGTTGTGATTTTAGTTATAAAGCTTGACAATTGAATGATGGTGTTAAGGATGCATGTTGCATTAAATGAAGCACATCTGACATTTTTGAGGTATTCATAAAACATGCAGACATTTACAATCAATCTGATTGACTGAACAATGGCATGTGTGGGCATAGCCAGAAGCAAGTCTGACATGAGGATAGTAGCTGCTTGGCTAGATTGGACTGTTGATTGGGGTTGATAAGATTACATTTCCAGGCTATACCTCTATTAAGAATGGACAACCGCACCTCAAAGATGCACACCTCCATGTGTCCAAACTAGATATCAAACAAGTCAAGTCAATTGTTTAAAAGGGTAATTCATTAATAAGTGTTATCAGAGAGCTAACACGGAGACAAGGTAAGGTAACTTTAATTTGTAGCCGAAGGTAGATTCGGTTCACAGTTTTAAGTGATTTTTGGCTTAAGTACACATACTTGCAGTGTGACAAAAAAAAGAAATAATGCAGACCCAAAAGCCAGAGAGATAGTGGTGAGATTTGAAAGTGTACAATGTTGTTTCAGGTTTGGGTGCGCAGGTGGTCGAGTGGTTGGAGCGCGAGTGGTCCTTTGCTGCATGTCACACCCCGCTCTCTCTACCATGTTTCCTGTCAGTCAACTGATAAATAAAGGCGTCTATGCCAACAAAATCTAAAAAAAGAAAAAGTTGTTTCAGGTTTAAATTTAAATATCAGGTAAAGGGAAACCTTAAACAGTATGTGACTGACCACAAGAATCAAAATGGTGCAATTTTTAATAGACGTCTGCTTTTCCAGTGCTCATCCCACTGATGAGCACAGTATATCACAGTATTTCCTAATATAGTTGGGTGTACCTGCACTTTTTACCAGCTATGTGTTGTATTTTAAGTGTCAACCTCTCAGTTATTAAGTGCCTTACAAAGTATCATGCTGCTTTTCTTATTTGGTCACATCTGATTGGGTATTGTTTTTTTTTAATGTTTTCAGATAGTTTGAGGAAACTGCAAAGCAAGCCACAGATAATGGTGGACCTATTGAACCAAAGCAGTTTCTGGTAGGTACTACAACCGTTTCCTACATTCACTAAAAATGTTCTGGTGAAACACATGAATACAGTAATATGCTATCATTATTTGCTTCCAAGCCCATATTATTCAAAAAATAAGTTAAAATAAGTTCACCTGTACTTAAAGTTGATGTTAGTAGCTACACATAATAAAGGATAACTAAATTATTTTGTTCACTAATCTAAACTGGCTGAAGTACTCCACGTTAAAATGAAACATTGAACTGCTTCCCTAAGTGGGCATTTCACCCTAAACAATGTACACTTATTTTCCTCTCTCCTGTAGACTTATCTATCCATCCAGATGATTTTGACATGATGTACAGTAATTTGCATTTATCAACAATAGTTCATCTCAGTAGAGTAGACCTCAGCGGCATAGATTGTGCTTCTCGTGGCACTGTAAATTACATCGGAAAGGGCACCAACTCTAGGGGCCTGACCAGTACGATATGTTTCAAGGCTGTATGTGATATCTGTTAGAAACAAAATGTGATCTCATAGTGAAATTCTTTTTTTTACACTTTTACATGTTTTTGGCAGTTGTCCCTAAAATAATAGTAATAATAAAGATTTATGACCAAATTAAATATATAGAATGAAGAATTATATTTTATATAGTTGAACAATAAACATGAGAGGAAATCAAATCATTACAACTAAAATATTTATGGGTCAAAATGCCTATGAAACATTTAAGTGCTGCAATTGAGATTTGCACATCTGCCAGTATACTTGCTTTACAATGGTAAGTAACTAATGCTAACATTAGTTTTTACAAGACAAAAATCACACAACTTCTTTATTATAAATTTTGAGTTTAGAGGCAATATGAGTGATTTGGTCTAACAGTTAAAACTGCTTCTTAAAATTAAAAAAACCCAAAACAACTGGATTGCTCAGTATTGAACATTAGGTTTGTGTTTTTTTGTGGATTTACTTGACTGGCTGTAGGAGAATGAGCGAATCACTTGATTACTGTGTTTTGGGATTGGCATTATTGGTTAGTAACACAATGTGTGGCTAACCAAAAATTACAAAACAATCTACTGAACTATCTGATGAATTATCAACAGTAAATTTCATCATTGCTATTACTATTGAGCTTTAATAACTGGGTATTATTAATAGATGGTTTTGTCATAACAATATGTACTCCAGTTTTGGTAAATGTGTTCTTGTAATATGGGCTTCAGTTTCAATGTCTGTATTAAATACTGTAGCTGGGATCACAATTTAAGTGTTAATGCGTTGTGTTTTTTTGGTTCAGTGTTTATAGCCAGCTGCCTGTTTATTACTTGTGATGTATATTTTAAAATGCATTCCCCCATGTTGATGCTGATAGTCTGTGAAAATAAAATGAAGGCTTGTGTAATATTCATCATTCTTGTAGTGCTTCTGGACGTTTGCTGCGGCTGTTGTCACATGAAGACTTGTGTTGTGTTAAATGTTAAGGACCGCATAAAATGTTAAAGTGATGCGATCCACGGAGGAAAATTTCCCTCTATGAATCTGCACTGCATCGATAAACAGTGGCCACTCACTCCAGCCTTAACGTTATTCACTTTTTGCACACTACCCAGAGTCATGATGACTGTGCCAGCAGCTAGTGCCTCAGTGCTATGGAAGCACGCGCGGATACACTGAAAAATAACACAACGGACGGATGAACACGTTTATGTACCGACCTGGTAGCCGGTAGTCAATTTGCCTGAACGACAACTACAAACACAAGTCGCAGTGTCACGTTAGACCCGTCCGACAATGATTCAGCGAGTTATTATGCGTTTCTGCCTGCTACCCAACTAACGGCAGCTAGCCTGCTAGCTAACGCGTGCTACGACCGTGTAGCCGAGGACCCGGGTAAGAATCAGAGCCTCGGTAAAGTAACGCTACCTGCTTCCAGGTATTTGACACACATCCGCGTTGTTGTCGACAGTCGCCGAGTGGTGTTTGCAGTTTCGTTTTGCTTGAAGCGGGGACGGGGCAGTAGTAGGGCTTCTTTTGCGGCCTGCGCAGCCCCGACCTAAATTAGTCAGGAGTCAGGTCAGGACAGCATGGTGGACCTGTGAGATGTGGATTGACAGCTGTGACACAAATGGCTAAGACTGTTTGATTTCTTAAATTAGCCATATTTAAGATGGTTGCCGTTGACTGCACACGCGACTTGCTTCTGACTTGGCTGACTTGTATGAGGTCTGGTGGTATTTTAATGCTTTGAAGTGTTTCAACGGAGGATCGCTTGCTAACGTTACCGGTAGCTCACTGTTAGCTTGTCAGAGGCTAACATCAACTCCGCAGCAAACGTAACCGATCGATTTTTCGGTCAGTTGAGCTTCCCGGTGTTTCTTGTTTTCTCAGATATGTTCCTAGCCAGCCATCAAGCAAACCGGTCTCGTTTGTGACCAGTAACGGTAGTCTAACATGTTTACAGTCACTTGTTAACATTAGGTAAATAACGTTATGCTGTTAGCATGGGTGACGTTAGCATGCTAGCTAGGTAGCTATAACTTTAACCTGTCAGCGTCAAGTACTTATGCTGATGATGATAAAACATAGTGAGGTTGCGATTTATTTTTATTGAGATTTCACTTAATTTTCAACAACAAGATACGTTGAACATATTTTTTAGGCCATGAAACAGAGCACAACCGTGTTTAATTAGTTAACTCGTTGTCGTATCTGTCTAGCTAGCCATTAGCTAATGTTCTGCCTCGGTCTGCTTTGTGATGAGCAGACGTCGCTGAATAACCTAAACAAATGTCGTTGTTGTGTCCTGCTCGTTATCTACAGCAGAATTTTCAGGAAAAATACTAATATCCGCTGCCCTTACTTAATATTTGAGTGTTTTGTCAAGATTCAAGATTGGTAACTGATGGTCTATTTGTGTATGTGGATTTATAGTACACCATGTACACATCTCCATATATATTATCAGGATGCAGTGTTATAAATTGAATTAATATTCTGCTTTCTCTTGATGTTAGTAAACCATCCTTTCCAGAGATTAATGCATGTAATAACTTATTGTACAGTTTTTAGAAATTCAGACTCATGTCTATCAGTACTGGAAGAGGAACCCCTCCTCTGTTACTATGACTTCAATTTCGTTCCCTAATCAAGGTTTTTTCGAATTTGAGTGTCTAAGGACAGAGGATGTTGTATTGGTGTACCGTTTGAAAAGCCCCTTAAGGCAAATTTTGGATAATGATCCACACAAATAAAATGTACTTGACTTGAGTTTATAATATAGCATTTGAGACACTGTTGCTAGTTTGACCTTTTTTTCCCCCCCTAATTTTGCAGGTAACGTGACTGGAACATGCTGTTAAGTGGGTTTTGCCAAATCATTTTCTGTAAGTACATTTTCAAGCTATGTGCGAGTTAATTGTGTAACTGAATGTCTCATTTAGATTAGAGTTAAAATGTAATAGTTGTCTTATTTATAAATGATAAGTCTTGCAAATTCCGTATTATAATGCACTGAAATTCTACATCAGGTGTCGTTTTCCGATTATGTATGTACATTTCTCAATAGGAGCAACAAATAGAGATTATCGACAATGAAGGTCGACAGAAGCAAGTTAAAGAAAACCCCTACGGAAGCTGTGAGTATGCTTAATATTTGTTTTGTGATAATTTCTTGCCTCAGTAGTGCTAAATTTCCATACAACTGGGATACCTGGGCTGAGCTTTACCATAACGGGGGGCAAAGCCCAAGCACAACGGGAATGTTTGGTAAAAATCTTGTTGCTTACTTTGATGTGTCGGAGGCTCACGGTTTGCACTAATGGCTATATATATATATATATATATATATATATATATATATGCCTGTTATATAGAGATGCACTGATTGCAATTTTCTTGGTCAATTCCATTTGGGGGTTTTTTCTTTTTTTTTAATCTGACCTGCAGATTCCCATTTTCTTTTTTCCTAAGAACTGCTATTGATAGCATTCAAACATTTTGTAATTTTTCTTTAATGGAAAATTCATAACAGAACACTGTTCATATGAAACATGAACACAGTCAGTACGTTTACATGCAGCAAACAATTTTAATTTCTGATCGTATCAGATAAAGACATGCATAAGACCGGATCACTTATATGCGTATACATGCCGTTCAGAGAATCGGATAAATGGCCGGAGCATGGCTGACTCCGTTGCGCTATGTGGCGCTGTAGCCCTATCAACAAAGAGCCACTTCCAGTTGACCTCTACTTAACAGCGACAGCTAACTATCTGACGGCATTCAAACAAAGACGGTGTACGAGGAGATGGACGATGCTACAGTAGCGTACATTTCGTGCATTATTTTCCTTCTAATAATGCATATAAAAAGAGCGGATCTTTCACTTCCGGTTGAAAGCCCCAGTGGAAATTCTCGAGCATGCGCAGAATTCAAAATCTGATGTAGATACGATGGCTGAGTATTCATGGCATTAAAATGCCGACTATGAACAAATTATCTGGGTGTTCTTATCCGAATTTGAGATGTCCGTTATGGTCCGATGTAGATCAGACTAAAGTGTTTACAAGCATTTTAAAATTCCAAACTATGTCTGAAACGATCAGAAATTCGAATGTTTAAGTTCATAGAAGTCAACTCAAAGTAAAATATCGATAAAATAAAGATGTAGAGAAAGAGGTTAAATTAAATATCATATAAACAAAGACAGCCCAAGTATTAATTGCAGAGCCACACTTCAGGTGATTTTCAGTAAAACATTAATGTCTACTTTTCCTTTTTAAAAGATAAAATCACCTGGTTTCATGTAAACTGCATGTAAACAGCTGAACATGTCCTGGCATGTAAACTGGTCATGGACAATGTGTGAAATGTTGCAGAGAAATAAAATGGGTAACAAGTAAAAAAACACTGCAGCAGACGTGCTGTAATGTTAACAATCAACAGCGAGTCTCTACTGCAGTTCATATCATTTAATTTTAGTGTGTGTGAGACTGTGACTGTTAGTGCTGTTGTGTTTTTGATGTGAACTTCGTGTGGCTATGTGTGAGACACATGAAAATTTGACTGGCACAAAAAATCACATATGAGACTGATTTGGCTGATCACCGGTCATGGGTAATAAGCTGACAGACAGTCATTTTTGATTGGTTGGTGATCAATCAGTGCATCTTTACATTTACCATTTCTCCTTTGCAAAATGTGCTGACCAAGAAATCAATGAAAAACGGAAATAGGAAGTCTGTTTCTAACCTTGATGACATCCATGTTGACATCCATGTTGTTTCACAACAAAAGTTTTAGTAGTGGTATGTTTTTAACGAGCTGCAGAGCATTTTGAGCTTGCATAGCAGTAACATCTCTGAGATTGTGTTCAAGGATGAAACGGTTGGACTTCTATTTATGAAAAGAGTAAGAAAAAGATCAATTAATTTCCAAACCACAGAAGCTGTTACTTATTAAAGGACTTAAACTGAAAGATCTTTCTGTTTGGTCACCTGTATCACAGCAAATGTTGAGCCACTCAATAAACATGCCATTGCTAGTGTTGTGACACATCTTTGTTCGGGGGGAGACTGTCATGGTTTGGTCTTTGTCCCAAGCAGGACGAAAATAAATATTACGGCATGGCCAATTCTATTAAATTCTATTCTATTCTATTAAATTCTAACGACTTGGCATGTCATATTGTCAAAGCATGTTATACTCAGCTGGTAGAAAAGATGCATAGGTGGTCCATGAGCTCTGCTTGACTGTCTTTAATCCTGTTGCTCTTCTTCTGAACCCACAGCCTGCGGACTGCAGGATACTAATAGAGAAGCTCAAGGCATGCAGTGATGAGCAACTACTGGTTGAACTGCACCACATCAAGACCTGGAATATTGGCAAGGTAAGCCCTTAAGAAAAGACAGGGCGAGGCTCTGGACTGTTTTTTAGGAGGGTCCCTGTTGGTCAAGGTTTGTGTGGAATATAATGGAAATAAACGGTGTATTACCGGAATTTGACAGGTTCTCAGGGCGTCTCAACTACATGTATACTAAGCTGTCAGATTTTTAAAACAGCTTTCATTGACCCCTGCCTGTAGAGAAATATAAATAAAGGTCAGTGACTGCGCTGCGTGAACAGTTATGTTCACATTTACAATAAATAATTACAACGAACGTTAGAGAGACAAGAATTTATTTGTCACACAAAGCATGTTAGTCATTATTCTGCTCAATGTCTGCCCACTTCCGTTCAGTCCCCTACTGCTCAGTATAGCAGAATTCACAATTTAGTTCTCATTGAATGTCTTTCTCTCTCTGTTGTCACACAACAGAATGAGTATGAAATGGTGCTGAAGTAGTGGCTCACATATTCTACATATTAACCAGCTGTCATTCTCAAGCTGCTGCAGCTGGCACTGATAAAATTACTATTTTAATAAAGTAATGTCATCTGACCAAATAAGCATGAATACAGATGAATAATAATAGCTATGTTGTTTAATTTGTGATCTTTCCATTTATCGTCATCTCCCAATGTCAATTAATAGACAGAAGTTACATGAAGTTCTTAATTTTACTGCCACACAGCCCTCCCCCTGACTGAGCAGCCTCATGTCAGCCTTTACCAAATGCTCAGTTTTCCCTGTCTGCACTAAAAAGCCAAACCAGAAAAAAATTGAGAGAAAAATGTTTGCTTTGTTGTTTTTTATTTAACCAGCTCAATGTTGATGAACTCTAAGATTGCTTGCCCATTGGGATGCCCTGAGCTATCAATATTTATATTGTGGGAAATCAGTTATATATTTGGTTTATATACTTATGTACTTGCTTTCATCCATCCCAAAATCCCTCCCTTATTCTGAAGGCATTACCCCTATTTTTTAAGAAAACAAAAGGGTTTGGAATAATATACCTTTTTACTAGATCACTGAAAATTGTTTTTGTCTGTCTTTAACAGTGTGAGCTGTACCACTGGGTGGATCTGCTAGACCGCTTTGATGGCATTCTGTGTGATGCAGGCCAGACAGTGGAGAATATGTCATGGCTCCTGGTGTGTGACCGTCCTGACAATGGACAGCTCAAAGCCCTGCTTCTGGCAGTGCTCAACTTCACAGCTCTGCTCATTGAGTATAGCTTCTCCAGGCACCTGTACAGCTCCATAGAGGTAGGCTTGAACCGAGTATCGTCTCGATCATTACCAAGTCTCTGTTTTCTGGATCATGGATTAAAATAAAGTAAAGTAATCACACACTAACTTTAACCTCCTTTTGTCTTCCATTCCCACCCTCTTTGCAGCACTTAACCACCTTGTTAGCGTCATGTGACATGCAGGTGGTCCTGTCTGTGCTGAACCTGCTCTATGTGTTCAGTAAGCGCTCCAACTACATCACAAGACTGGGATCTGACAAAAGGACTCCTCTACTGGCCCGTTTGCAACACCTGGCTGAGGTATAATGAATGCTATTGTTTTTATTGCCATGATTCCAGCTGTCCCTCAAGAGAAAGAGCTGTATTGTTTAGTCTTTTTGTTCCTTTCTGTAGAGCTGGGGAGGAAAGGAGAATGGCTTTGGTCTGGCTGAGTGCTGCAGGGATCTGCTTATGACAGTAAGAATTTGTCTTGGATTATGTTCAATAACTGTAAACTGTCTACAGCTATGGTACAGTTAGTTTTATGTTTAAAAATTAAACTGTCAAATGAAACTAAGCACTATTTAAACGTTTTCCCCTTACTCTGCTGCCCCCTATTGGTACATGAGCAGAAGTACCCTCCCAGTGCCACCACCCTGCACTTCGAGTTTTACGCTGAACCAGGCCCTGAGGTCAAAGTAGAGAGGAAGGTAAAGACCACAAAATTTATTTGTGCATTTGTTATATAATAAAAATATTTTTGCTATATGGTATTAAGGGCTCAAATATTTCTAATACTTGACTCTTATTTCCTCTGCAGACAAGCAGTAATACACTACACTATATTCACATCGAGCAGCTTGACAAGGTACGGTCACATTATTGGAGTTGTCATTAGCAAGGGAGTAAATAATACCTGGAATTGTTTAACTTACACAGGATGCTCTGTGTCTCTCAGATTTCAGAAAGCCCATCTGAGATCATGGAGTCGCTGACAGTGATGTACAACATCCCTAAGGACAAGCAGACCCTGCTCTTCACACACATTCGACTGGCCCATGGTTTCTCTAATCACAAGAAGAGGCTGCAGGCAGTGCAGGCCCGACTTCACGCTATCTCTATATTGGGTGAGTAGAAGCTGTCTTCTTAAAATAAAGGGACGAAGGGTTTTGCTGCAAGTTTTAATTGCTGACTTTTTTCTTTCTTTTTAGTGTATTCAAATGCACTCCAAGAGTCAGCCAACAGTATTCTGTATAATGGCTTGATAGAGGAGCTGGTGGATGTATTACAGATTACAGACAAACAGCTTGTGGTAAGAAAGTAGTATGCTCTTTCTGTTTAATCATTATGTCTTTACACAGACTGTCTGTGTTGAATGTGTAAAATTATATATATATACATATATATATATATTTGCTTGCGTTGTCCTTTTTTCATTTTCTGTTCCCTTTGCTCTTCAGGATATCAAGGCAGCATCTCTGCGCACTTTAACTTCGATTGTCCATCTGGAGAGGACACCCAAGCTTTCCAACATCATCGACTGCACGGGCACTGCCTCATACCATGGCTTCCTGCCTGTGTTGGTGCGCAACTGTATACAAGCAATGATTGGTGAGTATACAGTAGTGTGTGACACAAGAACTATTGAAATGGAAGCTTGTTTTTTGACTTATGATTTCTATTTCCTAGATCCTCTAATGGAACCCTACCCACACCAGTTTGCAACTGCACTCTTCTCCTTCCTCTACCATTTGGCTAGCTATGATGCTGGAGGGGAAGCCCTTGTCTCCTGTGGGATGATGGAAGCCCTCCTGAAGGTATATTCTGATTACAATACATTATCAAACATAGTTTTCTTTTCAAAACATCTAAGTCTTCCCTCATTATTGTTTTTTACTTTGTAGGTGATAAAATTTCTGGGTGATGAGCAGGACCAGATCACCTTTGTGACACGAGCAGTGCGTGTTGTGGACCTCATCACCAACCTTGATATGGCTGCCTTTCAGTCCCACAGCGGCCTTTCCATTTTCATCTGCAGGCTAGAGGTTGGTTATGCACTTCCTGGATTTTTCTATTTCTGGCAACCAACTACAGTCACTGAAACCTCTAGACTCACTAACTCTTCTCCACATTACCTTTTTTCATGTAGCATGAGGTGGACCTGTCTAGGAAAGAGTGCCCTTTTGTCATCAAGCCAAAGATTCAGAGGCCTAGCGCAGCCGTGGAATCTGAGGACATGGATACAGACATGGAGAGTAAGTCACTTCTCAGACCTGTGGAATGTTCTCACCATCACAAATGAATAGCTATAAGTCAACATTATAGTTTAACTTCTAAGGTATTGTCCGTTACTGAGTTGATTTGCAAACATTGTGCACTAATCGTAACAGTGTCAGAAGTTGCCATGGAAAGCAGCCCTGGACCATCAACATCCTCTGGCTCCAGACCAGAGGTGGACCACCGAGTGCAGAGCAGCACTGCTAACACGCCTCGTGCAGGTACACACACACAAACACACCACTTTTGTCACTACCTTACTCATATTGTATGATCATATCATCAATATTACACTTTGTCTGTCTAGGTATGCAGTGTATCCCCCAGAGGGCAGCTCTGTTAAAGTCGATGCTGAATTTCTTGAAGAAAGCCATCCAGGATCCTGCCTTTTCTGATGGTATCCGCCATGGTGAGTCATTGGCATCCTCTTACTTAATCTATAGATGAACTTGAGATCAAAGATCTATCTTATCTTTTTCATACATTTTCATGTTGACTTAATGGTATTTTTGAATCTAGACCCTATTTTTCCATCTTTTTTTTGTGTCTAAGTGTGTAATGGGGACAACAGTTTTTGAAATTGGTCCAGTATTGAGTGAAAGGGCAACAATTTAATCCATTGGGGCAATAAGTGTCTGACAACATTATTGAAAGAATCATACAGAGAAATGAATGTTTTTCTTTACATTCCACTTGATCTGGTCATTTGTTATTGTGTCTAACCAAAGTTTCACTGACAGAAATCTCTTCTTCAACTCATGCAAAAGTTGTTGTCGAAATTGTCTGAATATAGCCAAGTTTCCCTTTTAAGATCTATACATTTCATAATGCAAGTGTTGACTGTCTCTGTGTATGTGTCCTGTTTTTCTTACAAGTAATGGACGGGTCCTTGCCTACCTCACTCAAGCACATCATCAGTAATGCAGAATATTATGGCCCTTCACTGTTCCTCTTAGGTGAGTTCATGAATTTCAGAAAAGCACTCTCCTGCCTGAGAAGTGATCTCTACTTAAGAAATGCTAAGTTTATATTTTAGTCAACTGTGTATCAACTGGAAAGGGGAATTGAATGTGTTTACATTTCACTGTCTGCTTTATCAATGTTATGTGAAATTTGTGACCATTGTTCTGGATTATGATTTCCTTTTTTTTCTCGCCCCCTGCTCTCGTCTCTCTCTTTTGGGCTTTTAGCCACAGAGGTTGTGACGGTGTTTGTGTTCCAGGAGCCATCCCTGCTTTCCTCCCTACAGGATAATGGTCTCACTGATGTCATGCTGCATGCCCTTCTCATCAAAGACGTGAGTTTCCAACAATCCACTTTTTGTGCTGTAGTTTTTTGTTGGTTGTTTTTTTTGTGTGTGTTTTACGTGTGTGTCTCTAACAGTATGCAGTGTTGTCTTATTTTCTCTCATGGTCTCCGAATATGTACAAATTTCATATATTAAATTGTTAATTATTTCAACTGTCCAGACAGTAGAGTTTTTCGATTACCTTTGTGCTGAGCTCTTCATTTGCTTTGGATGTGTTGTCATTTTTTTACCTCTTTGTCTTTTCCAGGTTCCTGCTACTCGTGAGGTATTGGGATCTCTACCCAATGTGTTCAGTGCCCTGTGCCTGAATGCAAGAGGTCTGCACTCCTTTGTTCAGTGCCAGCCCTTTGAGCGCCTCTTCAAAGTGCTTTTGTCCCCTGACTACCTGCCTGCCATGCGACGGCGACGCAGCTCTGATCCATTGGGTGAGTTGGATTGTATGTGCTGTGTCATTTAGCTCCTCCTATGTAGACCCTACCTTTAGTAGATGACATGTTCTATGTATGGCTTCAGGTGACACTGCATCCAACTTGGGCAGTGCTGTAGACGAGCTCATGAGGCACCAACCAACTTTGAAGACTGATGCTACTACTGCCATTATTAAGGTATGTATCTTTTTTTATTTCCAAGATCTCTTTTACGTTTTACGAATAATTTGTGTAATCAATAATTTGACAGGATATTAAAAGCTATATTTGTGTTGCAGTTACTGGAGGAGATCTGCAACCTAGGTCGAGCCCCTGAGTACATCTGCCAGAAACCTTCTATCCAGAAAGCTGATGGTACTGTGGCTGTGCCACCAGCACGCTCCAGCCATGCTGCCGAGGAAGCATCAAGTGAGGATGAAGAGGAAGAGGAGGCCCTTCACACATTCAGCCAGCAGCAGGGGGAACCAGAGAGCAACAGACAGTCAGTGCCACTTGAACTGTATGACGCTGAGTTCATAACACAATAGAATAGAGCAACAACTCTTTACAGACTTTGATTTTTTTTCAAGTCGTTTGATTAACTTTAAAAGTTTTTAGGTTGTAGCAGTCCTTTTGATTATGTGTGATTTCTTGCAGGGTGGTGGGCACTGAAGAGCGGATACCTATTCCGCTAATGGATTATATTCTGAATGTGGTAATTATTGAGTCTTTGCTGTTTCAGAATTGAGTATATTATGAAATCTTCCACGTTATAAAGCAATGTATGATTCATATCTATGTTCACTCATTGACTTGTGATGCACATGTTTTCCAGATGAAGTTTGTGGAATCCATCCTAAGCAACAATACCACAGACGACCACTGTCAGGAGTTTGTCAACCAGAAGGGATTGCTACCTCTGGTTTCTATACTGGGGCTGCCCAACTTGCCCATTGACTTTCCAACTTCTGCTGCCTGCCAAGCTGTGGCTGGTGTATGCAAGTCTATATTGGTAAGCACAGAGAAACATCACTTTTCATTTTTTTGTGTATATGTATTTATTTATCAGTAACAGTATTCATTAATTCATATGAATATGATGAGTTGCCAGATTTGGCCAAAAGACTGCAGTCCCTGGGCGACTTACTATTCCACTTGCTGAATCTAGATGTAAGCTTATTTTCTACTCAATTCTCCCCCTTAGACTCTCTCACATGAGCCTAAGGTACTCCAGGAGGGCTTGTGCCAACTGGACAGTATACTGACGTCTCTGGAGCCACTGCATCGACCAATTGAGGTGCCTGGAGGATCTGTCCTTCTCAGAGAGCTGGCTAATGCGGGTCATGTAACCGACGCCACCTTGTCAGCCCGTGCCACACCACTACTACATGCACTTACTGCAGCGCACGCCTACATCCTCATGTTTGTCCATACTTGCAGAGTAGGACAGGTAAATACGGCTGTTATTTTTTGACTCATATTTGTATTTGATCCTATTTGTTCTTGGTGATGGTTACAAAAACGTTTTAATATAGAGATAAAATCTTTTGATTATATTCAGTTGATACTTGACATGAAATAATTTCAGTTCATCAAAGATTTAAGTGTGTAAGTAAAGGGAGTGAATACCTGTGCAGCCAATTATTTTGTTTTGTTATGTTCTTTATTTAGATATATTGTATTGATATTGAGGTTTTTTAAATGTGTTTTTTATTTTAGTTTTGTGCTCAAACGTGCTTATTACAGCCACCGTATGCCAGTAATTGTAAACAATAAATAATGCAGAGAGGTGAATAATTTTTATAGGACCTAAATACTACAGAATTGCCTTCACAACTTGTTTTGACTCAAGGATTTAATCTATTATTCATATCCCTTGGTGCTAATGTGTAGATGGTTGAGCTCAAATTGCAAATGAGTTAACCAGTTGAGGGCTGATGATTATCAAGAATTGCACTTGCTGTTGTAGCTGTAGATGAAATTATTCTAACTCCCTTGTATCTTTGAATGATACACCGGCCTTGACTGTGTCTGTTCTTTTTCTATGCAGAGTGAGATCAGGGCTATCTCAGTCAACCAATGGGGCTCTCAGCTGGGTTTGAGTGTTCTCAACAAGCTCAGTCAGCTATACTGCTCCCTGGTTTGGGAGAGCACCGTTCTCCTGTCCCTCTGCACACCGAACAGGTGAATCTCTTTTCCTGTACCCCATTTGTTTTAACTGTGGTCAGCTGTAACCTTGTAACACTTTGCCTTTTGCCCGACAGTCTGCCTCCAGGCTGTGAGTTTGGCCAGGCTGACATGCAGAAACTGGTGCCCAAAGAGGAGAAGCCTTCTGGCAGCACTACAACACCGGCAGCCTCTGGCTCCAGGAGAACTGGTAATATAATTATTAATCTCTTTTCCCAGAAAACAGAACTGACATGTCTGTGGAGCACCCTCCAACAACTTAGACTATCTGTACCTTTTATCTAGCAGAGTCTGAGGCAGTGTCTGTGGATTCATCTGCTGGTGGATTGTTGGAAGGCATGGGTCTAGATGGGGACACCTTGGCTCCCATGGAGACGGACGAACCCACTGCAACAGACCCTAAGACCAAGTCCAAACTTACCCCAGCTATGGCCACCCGCATAAAACAGATTAAACCGCTATTATCGGGTAAGATCATTTCCATGACACAGATTAAGTTTTTCTATCTGATAATATTGTAACAATACATTTTTTGAAATTGAAATGTCTTTCCTAGTCAGTTTGTGACCTCTCATTTCCTTGTCTATCTCTAGCTTCATCTCGACTAGGCAGGGCTCTGGCTGAGCTCTTTGGCCTGCTGGTGAAGCTGTGTGTGGGCTCCCCTGTACGCCAACGCCGCTCCCACCATGCCACAAGCACAGGCACTACTCCTACGCCTGCTGCCAGGGCCACTGCCTCTGCCCTCACCAAGCTCCTCACCAAGGGCCTGAGTTGGCAGCCCCCACCTTACACACCCACCCCTCGATTTAGGTAAGAGCAGTTTCAAATGTTGTTTTTATGCCTCCGCACTGGCGACAGCCATGGCCATTGGCATTATGTTTTCAGGTCATACGTACATATATTCGTCCCCATCAGTTCATCCTTTAGTGAACTGATGAGAATTTGGTGGTCAAAGGACAAGGTCACTGTGACTCCACAAACCATATTTTTGGCCATAACTCAAGAATGCATACAATTATGACAAAGCTAATTGTGGCAAGACACAAATGTGAAATGAATTGCTGACATTTAACATAGAAAATGTCAAAGGTCAACTTCACTTTGAGAACATAATGTTCTGCAGAAAGTCTTAAAGAAGTCTCTTGTGCTCATGATTGGCCTGTAGAGTATGTGCAGTATTCATTTATCCAGCCAGCGCAGGAAAGTCAGACCTCACACCATTTTAAAAACTCTGGTATACTGTGAGGTACAGACATTTATCTGGTGGTTATAGTCTTAATCAGCATTTTGTGAACTCATTTGTCAAAGGCTTGGATGTAACGGACATTCATTTATATGTAAATGTTCCACTCTGCAGGTTTAAGGTCATAAAATGTTTTATTTTAATTATGGTGCGTCTTAAATTTTGAGGTCATGCCTAGTTGCATGACAATATCTTCCCACAGGATTCATTTGTTTAAATATGGTTTGGTCTTCGATTGTGACTCAGTCCAGCTTTCTTTTTCTTGTAATGTTTTGATTGGTTCAGGCCACCTGCTCTCACAAAGGTAACAAAGGTAAAGAAGTACACAAAACAGTAGAGATGATGCAAAGCTACAGGCAGTTCAGACGGGGGAATTTGGATAATAATGTTAGTGCAGATCTGCAAAGGCCAACTTGAAGGAGAGGAGCAGACTTTTAATTTGGTCATCACTTAGCTCATGTTTACAGATTTAATGGACTGTTAAAATGGATGCAAAGTAGATGGGCTGTAACGTGAATGTGTCATGATGTGGAGAATTAACTATAGCCTACTCTGTGACTGCAAGAACGACAACAACAATTTTTGTTGTCAAAATTAACAGCTCCAAGCAAATTGTAATTAAAATGAATATTTTACATTATATTTTAACAGTTTTATTTAATGTAAAGTATAACATTATGTTTCATTATTGTGATTACTTTATATGATTTTACAGCTGATTGATTTCAAAAGCTCAGCCCTAATGTACATTCATTTTGCTGTTGAAAGAGTATTACATTTTCTCTGTCGACAATGGAAATCTCCTAAAAAGAATTAAATTTGATTTCAAAAAGTGTGCAGCAAGCCTGTGGGTCTTCTACGGAGCCCGTAAAGGGACATGGGGAAAATAAAAATAATTAAATGTTTCTGGTGAGCACAAGATACTTTCTCATGCTAACAAGATACTTTTTCGTGAGCTCGAGAAAGTATCCTGTACTCACATGAAAGTATCTTGTGCTCACCAGAAAGTATTGCATGCACGCATGATGTCTGAAAGAAGAGACATTATGCATGGGTTCACAATCTGACCATTTTTGTGTTTCATTATTAAGGCAAAAGAACTCAATTTATATCCATTGACATTATAATGAATAGGCTATAGGCTTAATATTAGTTTGCATCCAGCGTGCTGCGTGGACTTCATTACATCTGCTGCACCGCTGCTACCACAATTATGAAAGTTTGTGACTGTGACCCTCATAAAAGTAATATTTTACAAATCTGTATTATATAAACTAACGAAATTCAGTTAAACTAAGTCTATTCCTGTGAGCGTGAATGATCACTCGAAGTGATCAAACATTCTTACTTTTACTGGAGTAAAGAGTTGAATCAGTACGTCTGCTGAGTCTTTTTTACACAAGTATCAGTAGTACTGCATACTACACAGGCATGACTCAGAAGAACAAGCTTGCATTTTTTAATCGTAGTGCGTTGTGTTAATTGATCGGCTGTGTTGTGTTTTACCGGCGCACAGCACGCGAACACACACCTGTGCATGTTTTATGAGAGTAAACTGTCTGCCTATGTTTTAGTGAATATATTTCACCAATGTTCTGTGTTTTTTTTTAATTTGTAAATACCAATATTTGGGGGGACATTGGTGCTTCAGCAGGTAGGGAACAATTGGCCCTAGTGTGAGTGCGCCCTGAAAGACATTTAAAACTAATTTTGAAGTCTTGTAGTCTGTTTCGGTGCAAGGGATACACCACCTTGGATCACGTAGTTAATTTCATTCATGAACAGTTACAAACATCTTGCCAGCTCTGTGGATATACGTATGTGAATGTACACAAAATGCAAGGAGAATTAGGACATTAGGCTATATGTATTGGTTACTTTATGTGACTAAAGTTAACATTTATCTTATCTATCATCTTTTAGTTTGTTGATGACACTTTCAGGTATATTTAGTGTTTGGAGGAAAGAGAATAAATCCACTTCTGCTGCCATTCTTTAAGCAGCGTTGAGGCTTAAGCACAGGAAGCACAACTACCCTTAATTATGCTACCTTTGGCTGCTCGTGAGCACGAGAAAAGTATCTCGTGCTCACCAGAAACATTTCTGGTGTTTCATGGATTGTATTTTTTCTCTCACATCTTGCAGGCTGACGTTCTTCATCTGCTCTGTGGGCTTCACATCTCCTATGCTCTTTGATGAGAGGAAGTATCCCTACCACCTCATGCTGCAAAAGTTCTTCTGCTCCGGTGGACACGATGCCTTATTCGAGTAAGTGCCATTCTATGCAGTGACACATAAAGATAAGGCAGGGCTCCAGACTAACTTTTTACTAGTGCCACAGTGACACGCCTACGAGTGGAGATGACATGACTTGAGAAATTGACTAATCACTCCCGAGCTCTCCCCTCACACACACCCTGGCAGACTCCCTCCTTGTTTTTCCAACATGAAATTTAAAAAAAAAAAAAAAATAGGTGCAAAAACACTCGCACTCAAAAAATGGTCGCAAAATGCGAAGACCTGTAAGGAACAGTGTTTTATCATTTTCTTGTTAATATACGTCATCTAATTTCTCTACTTAACAGCAGTTTCATTGGTTGTATATCTTTTGTGCAGGACATTCAACTGGGCCTTGTCAATGGGTGGTAAGGTGCCTGTATCTGAGGGTCTAGAGCATACTGATCTACCAGATGGGACAGGAGAGTTCCTGGATGCCTGGTTAATGCTGGTCGAGAAGATGGTGAACCCAAGCACTGTGCTGGACTCCCCTCACTCCCTGCCAGCTAAAATGCCTGGGGTCACACCCACCATGCCCCAGTTCAGTGCCCTGCGGTTCCTCATAGTCACCCAAAAGGTCAGAATGCACTAACTATTGATATCAAATGAGTTTGTATTGTTGCCTTCAGATAGAATTTATAAGTTTGTGTAACCAACATGTTGATTACACATTATGCATGGCATTTAAATGATAATCAAGAGAATACACTTGCTAGGGACACAGTTGTTCAGTTCACTTGGGCTCTCCTTGTGATCATAGTTAACATGACCCTATTGGCAATCATATTTTATCTCTCAAACTCAGGATGAGGATTTGGTATGAATGTATGTTGGTATCCTATTATTGAAACACTGTCTCTTCTTCCTCAAGGCTGCATTCAGCTGCATCCGCAGCCTGTGGAATAGAAAGCCGCTGAAGGTATATGGAGGTAGGATGGCTGAATCCATGCTGGCAATCCTCTGCCACATCCTGCGAGGGGAGCCTGTTATCCAGGAGCGCTTGGCTAAAGAGAGAGAGGGGACAGTGCGCCCCGATGATGAAGCGGCTTCCACTGGCCCTTTGGCACCTACTGGGGCCCCTGGAGCATCCACAACAGCTGGAGAGGCACCAACAGCCACTGGAACAACCACTGCAGGGCCAGCAGCAGGATCAGCTGATGATTCAACCAATTCTACTCCCCGCCGTGAACCCCAGGTTAACCAGGCTCAGCTTACACAGGTATGCGAGAAAGCTGTCTGACACCATGGTGGTGGTGTCTTTTTTTATTTTCATCACTGTGTGGATACTGTACTCTGTGTACACACTTTGTCATATTGCTGGGCCTTGCATCTTTGGAAATAATTGCCCAGAGACAACTATGGACAAATTGTGTATGTGTTAATATTTTTTTCTTCATTTGTTTCGCGTTCTTCTGCTTATCGGCTTTAATTTGTTCCTGCAGCTGTGTCAGTATTTTCAGCTTGCTGTTCTACTACTGCAGGGGTGGTTTTTGACAGTATAGGTTAACAGCATAATTCTATATCTAGGTGGCCATCTAAGCAAAAAACAGAAACAGAGCTGCTGTGTTTACCAAACGTCATCCCACATATTTTGCATGAACTGAATCCTGGGCCACCGTTTGTTTTATAACAGGGAAGATCAAGAGGAAGGCATGAACAGGTCCGCCAGCAACAACTCCAGCAGGTATAAGAGCCATCAGGGAGACGGAGAGGTTATTAAGAATAGAAAGAAGTTGGAGAAGGAAGACAGATTTACCATGAAAAGGGAGAGAACATTTTTGAGCATATTTATGATTCAAACCTTTTGAGGAAGAATATCAGGAAAGTGTTGTGGAAAAGAAAAATGTTTGTTTGGTTGTATCAGAGAAGCTGTGTGCACAGTCCATTCAGCTGTTGTCTTTGACTTTCCCTTACCTGCCGTGACAATGACATGACATTTTCAGCCCTTATTGTTGTTTTTAATTTGCTCTTCATTTGTTGTACAATCATATAATATAATATAATATAATATAATATAATGTCTACTCTTGTAACTAATGCTATTTCCTCTTTTGTGTGCTGTTCTAGCTCATGGATATGGGTTTCTCAAGAGAGCATGCCATGGAGGCACTACTGAATACCAGCACCATGGAGCAGGCCACAGAGTACCTGCTTACACACCCTCCACCACTTCTTGGTGGAGCAGTAAGGGTAAACAGAAACACACATGAACTTTAATTCTTTGTAACTTCTTTAGAAGTCAAACCCAGGCAGCTGACATTGTTACTCTTGCTCCTTCTAGGACCTGACTATGTCTGAAGAGGACCAGATGATGAGGGCCATTGCTATGTCACTTGGGCAAGAGGTCAGCATGGAGCAGCGCTCTGACTCTCCTGAGGTGCTTCATCCTCACTATTCAAATTACACGGAGAAACAGTTAAATAGTCAAAACCACCTGTTGCTAAATGAAACATAATGAATGAGTAACTGGCCATTTAGCTGAACAGCTGTTAAGATTATCTCTGTGTCTCTCAGGAAGCAGCACGTCGACGTGAGGAGGACGACAGAAGAGCCAGGGAGCGGGCAGAGGAGGAGGAGGCCCGCTGCTTGGAGCGCTTCATGGAGGCTGAGCCACTTGACCCCCAGGAGTTGCATACCTTCACAGACTCCATGCTTCCTGGCTGCTTCCATCTTCTAGATGAGCTGCCTGACACAGTCTACCGCCTCTGTGACCTGTTGATGACTGCCATCAAGAGGAGTGGCCCAGAGTACAGAGACCTTATCCTGGGCCAGGTCGTCCACCAGGTCAGTGCATAAGTACACGTTAACAACATATGTGTTTAGACTTAAGATCCTGTTATTTATGGGGGCCATGGAGGATGTTCATGTTTATTCCTATGTATGGCTGAGATCAGAGTTTACAGCATTGGCCTTATTACCTTGTCAGGCCAATGCTGTAATTTCTGTCATGTTTATTTCAAAGCCTTAATATCAAAGTGAGAGTTGGCAGATGGCCTTTAAACTGATTTGCATACAGTTGAATGTTTCTTTCGAATATGATCATATGATGTTTCATTATTGAATTTCATCTTGAATGCAGATGCAGCTTTTTAAGCTATGAGTTTTGTAAGTTATTACAAGTAAGAGTGAAAAGATGGTTTCAAATCTTACAACATGCTTGTAACAGCCTGATTGTGTGCATGTTGTGTGTAGGTGTGGGAGGCAGCTGACGTGCTGATCAAGGCGGCTGTGCCCCTGACTACCAGTGACACAAAGACAGTGTCTGAGTGGACCAGACAGATGGCCACACTGCCCCAGGCCTCCAAGCTGGCAACTCGAATTTTGCTTCTCACGTTGCTCTTTGAGGTAACAACACACACATTGAAAGTTCTAGCCTTAGATTTTTCACTCGCAGAGGGTGAAGTCTTTTTTTTGTCAGGGGTTATCTACAGATCTCAAATAATCATTTGTTCATTTCTGCCTTGGAAGGAGCTGAAGCTTGTCTGTGCCAGAGTGGTCGAGAACAGTGGGATTCTTGATTTGCTGATTAAGCTGCTTGAAGTTGTGCAGCCCTGTCTGCAGGCAGCAAAAGAACAGAAAGACATCCAGACACCAAAGTGAGTGACTGCACAGCCCTATATGGTACTCTTCTACAGAGAAGACAGATTAGAACAACTGCAAATGTTAATCAGTTTTTTCATCATGAGAGCCTTAATGTTATGTTTGTATTATGAATATACTCTGTGTGAATGTATGTTATACTAAACAACTTTCTCTTTCTGCAGATGGATCACACCAGTACTGTTGATCATTGACTTCTATGAGAAGATGGCAGTCTCTTCAAAGCGCAGAGCCCAAATGAACAAGGTAAATCCAAATAGTTATAGTAAAAGTATACTTATGGTTGTTGAATAAAAAGTGTGTATTAATTTGTAAGGTATTGGCAATGTTTTGTGCCCCTCATTTGTTACCACTGATGCACAATTGGTAAATTTTCTCTCTGTCTGCTTTAAGTATCTCCAACCCAATGGGAATAACTGGCGTTGGTTTGATGACCGCTCAGGCCGTTGGTGTAGTTACAGTGCATCAAACAACAGTACCATTGATACAGCATGGAGGGCCGGGGAGAGCAGTGTCCGCTTCACAGCTGGACGCCGAAGATACACTGTTCAGTTTAACACCATGGTGCAGGTATAGGCAAACATCTTTTGGACCTTTTTTTGGTTGTTTTCAGTTCAAAGAGGTTATTTGTCTCATTTAAAACCATTGTAATTTGGCAGGTAAATGAAGAGACTGGTAACAGGAGGCCAGTGATGTTGACGGTCCAGAGAGTGCCTCGGATGCCCAAGACTGCAAAGACTGGCAGCATTACAGACTCAGAGAGAGAAGAGGGAGACAGGAGCAAAGCAGAGGAAACGCAGACTGACCTTGACTCTGGGGCAGCAGTGGAGATGAGTGCACCTAAGGATGATTCCAGCCAGCTGAAGGAGACAACTTCTGCCCCCTCATCTTCCCTGGAGTCCGACCACTCTCAGGGCTCCGATATTGTTGTACAAGGCCTGACTGAGGACATGACCACTGTTCTCATCCGTGCCTGTGTCAGTATGATTAGTGTGCCTGTGGACCCAGACACCCTCCACGCCACACTACGTCTCTGTTTGCGCCTAACACGCAATCACCATTATGCTATGATGTTTGCTGAGCTGAAGAGCACACGGATGATTCTTGGCCTGACGCAGAGCTCTGGCTTCAATGGCTTCACCCCGCTTGTTACTCTGTTGTTCAGACACATCATAGAAGATCCAGCCACACTCCGGCACACCATGGAGAAGGCAAGAGTCTGTTCTCATATTGATGAAAGAGAAGATAAAACTATGTGACAATACTGTCAAGTTTCATCACAAATTTGTTTTATAAATAGGATATTCTCTGACTGGTGTTTCTGTGTACTGTGGATACAATAAACAAATTCCTTAACAATCTGTTACCACAGGTGGTGAGGTCAGCTGTGACTAGCGGAGCAGGTAGTACTACCTCAGGAGTGGTGTCTGGCAGCCTTGGCTCCAGGGAAATCAACTATATCCTGCGTGTCCTGGGCCCTGCTGCCTGCCGTAACCCTGAGTGCTTTGCTGAAACTGCCAGCAATTGTGTCCGCATTGCCCTGCCTGCACCCCGTGGAGCTGGCACAGGTGAGTGTTTAAGCTTTTTTAAGTAAGTGCAGTAACTTTTGCATTTTGATTGAATATTTAACCCAAACCTCACGCTCAATTGTTTCTCCATAGCCTCTGATGATGAGTTTGAAAACCTTCGAATTAAGGGACCCAATGCTGTGCAGCTGGTGAAGACGACCCCTCTGAAACTGTCCCCCTTACCCTCTATCCCTGACACTATCAAGGAGGTCATCTATGACATGCTTAATGCTCTGGCTGCCTACCATGCTCCTGAAGAACGTAAGACATATTAATAAGACCCTGAAATTATCTCTTTGAAGATTGTATTAGTCATGATTAATGTAAATATTGAACATTTTAGTGAAGTTTTTTTGTGTCTGTGTGTGATGCAGCTGAGCGTCCAGAAGAACGTGTGGCAACTGTTCCTGGTGGTCAAGACCTATGCCAGATACTTCAGGATGTTGGTGACGATGTTTACCAACAGTACCGACTCACCCGGCAGGGCAGCGACTTTGACTCCCAGTCTGCATTCCATATCAATGTGAGTATCGTTGATAAGTAGTCTTGTTTAGCTTGTATACTGAAATGGTATGATATGTCTCATCTCCTCGACTAATAATAGAGGTGTGTCTCTTCCTCTCAGACTCAAGTGTTTGCTGCTGATGGAGGTGTTGCCGAGTCTTCCCAGTCTGGCACACCGCAAGGAGAAGGTAAGAATGTTAATCAGACAGATCAGGTACTGTTATCTGTCATCAGTGTTGTTGTAGTAGTGTATGTCATGGTAAGTCTGTATGTATAGAGTCTATAATATTTATCCCAAATAAAAGAATTTAGTCTACCAATAGTTGAATTAAATGGATAAAGATGAAAATATCCACTTAAAGCATGCTGCAGAACACACATTGTGTTTGGTTTGATTGTAATTTATGACCTTATTCATTTGAGGGGGTTATTTCAGTGCCATATAAAGCACAAAAATCTTAAATTGTGTAGCTTTGACTATTTGAATGGTATGATTTCATTTTTTTTCAGTGTATATTTGTGTGTGTGTGTGTGTGTGTATGTAAAATGTGTGTTGATCTGAACTACCTCAGCCTCTACACCAGAAGACATGCGGGAGGAAAAGAAAGAGCAGGAGGGAGAGAAAAGTACCACGTCAGAGGAAGGTAAAGCAGCTAAAGTAAAGGGAAGCAAGCCTCTAATGCCTACCTCCACCATCCTGAGACTGCTGGCTGAGCTGGTGCGCTCTTACGTGGGCATCGCCACACTAATCGCCTCTTACTGCTACACTGCTGGACAGTCTGAGCTCATTAAGGAGGTGAGTAGTTCAACAAAATCTTATCAGCTTATCACACCTTTATATTACCATACCTTACTGTAATTGTTCCACTTTACCACCCTGTATCATAACAGGATTGCAGTGTCCTGGCCTTTGTGCTCGACCACTTGCTGCCCCACACCCAGAACTCAGAGGACAAGGACACCCCAGCCTTGGCACGTCTCTTCCTGGCCAGCCTGGCAGCTGCCGGCACAGGCACTGATGCCCAGGTGGCCCTAGTCAATGAGGTGAAGGCTGCCCTTAGTCGAGCACTAGCGATGGCAGAAGGTGCAGAAAAACATGCCAGGTAAGCCGCATTAGAGAAAAGTATGGCAACCTGATATTGATACTACAGCCCCTGATTAACACTGTCATTTATATATGTGTACAAACTCTCATTTGCTCTCTTTCCTGCCATATCTATTTCACAGGCTTCAGGCAGTGATGTGCATCATCAGCACCATCATGGAATCATGTCCCTCCACATCTAGTTTCTATAGCACTGCAGCAGCCAAGACACAGCACAATGGCATGAATAATATCATAAGGCTCTTTCTCAAGAAAGGACTGGTCAATGACTTGGCGCGTGTGCCTCACAGCTTGGATTTGTCCAGGTATATGATTACACTATCATTTAATTTGGCAATTTAGATGGTAGTAGACCAAGGTCTGTATTACAGTGTTATTTTTGCATTAGTAAAATGGTAAAATGACTCCATATTCCTTCTGTGTATCATTGGTTTAGTCCCAACATGGCCAACACAGTGAATGCTGCCCTGAAGCCTCTGGAGACTCTATCTCGAATTGTTAACCAGCCCAGCAGTCTGTTCGGGGGCAAAGGAGGTTCCAGCAAGACCAAAGCTGAGCATGACACTGTGGGCACTGCCAGGGACAGCAACAGCAACACTCAGGAACAAGGTATCAACACTATTTCAACACTGTAGATTGAATGATTCCAAATATGTCTGTTGCTGATGTGTAGTATCTATTCCAGGAGAATCGGGTGAGGCAGAGCCAGTAGAGGGCAACCACAGGGTGCAGGGAACAGACAGCGACCTGATGGATGGCGAGACGGAAGGAGACACAGTGGTCATTGCTGGTCAGCCAGAGGTTCTCAGCACTCAGGCTATGCAGGTGATTGATGGCGTATTACACATATTACTCAAATAGTATTTCTCAATGTCTCACCTCACCTCTAACTAATATCTATAATTTATGGTCATAACATAAAAATGGTTAGATATTTTCTCCACTTTATGACTAAAATTGCATCTATATATATTTTCTTGTGCTTGAAGGTTGAGAATGAGTTGGTGGATCTGATTGATGAGCTGCTGGAGAGAGACGCTGGTGCTGTCAACAGCACAATTATAGGTATGTCAGTGTCTAGATCCTGGATTAATTTGGCAGAGGACAGTGAGGGTAGATGGTATACAGTGAAGAGAGCCCAGTGCAAATGTCTTATTTGTTGTCATTTTAACAATCAGTGGGGCGCAGCGGTGAGGATGAATCACAAGAGGATGTGTTGATGGATGAGGCTCCCTCCAATATTAGCCAGGCATCCACTCTTCAGGCCAACCGGGAAGGTAAGACAGCTAAACCTCAGAGCTTTGTGTGTTTATCAGGGTAAAGAAGTTGTTGCCACTGACCTGACTGACTGCTTCTGAATTTTTTAGATCTTTTAAAAGGGACATTGTGTTTCTCTCTTCCATCAGATTCCATGAATATCCTGGAACCGGAGGATGAGGAACACACGCAAGAGGAAGATTCTAGTGGTAGCAATGATGATGAAGATAGCCAGGATGAAGAAGAGGAGGAGGAAGAAGAGGAGGAGGAAGATCAGGTATGGGTTAATGCAATGAAGTTCAGTAAACAAGTCTGTGTTGAGTGTCTGAGTGTTGTTTGTCTTTAAAACTCGTGGCTGCTACTTTTTCTCAAGGATGATGAAGAAGGAGATGAGGATGATGACGATGAAGGTTCAGAGATGGAGTTGGATGAAGACTTCCCTGACATCAATGCTGCACCTCACATCCGCTTCGAAAGGTTTGACAGGGATGATGACCTCATCATAGAGTTTGACAACATGTTCTCCAACAACGGTAAGCATGCTGTTTTTAAGGATCATTTGTTACAAACATTAACAAAGGTCAAATGTATTTGTTGGGTCATTTCGTGAGCCCACTATTAGAAATTTGAGGAAAAAAATCAGGATGTTTGTTCCTTGCAAAAACAACACAGTTATCCTGATTTGTGAAAGACTGTTTCAAGCTGCATGTGACAATCAGACCTTTCTCCAAAGTGGCTCTGCTCGCATCACTCATTAAAGCTTTGGACAGTTCAAATTAGTAGAATTACAAGCAAAAACAGATGACGTAGAAAATACATTTTCATTAGTGTTGTTTTGTCATGAACATACAGGACTTGGGGTTGTGCCAGAGCTGTCCCCTAATGTCTGCCTACTGTTTTCTGTTGTTCTTCCATCAGCTGACATCCCTCCCTCCCCAGGCAACATTCCCAGTTCCCACCCACTGATGGTGCGCCATGCTGACCACGGTTCCCTCACCCTAGGTGTGGCAGGCACTAGCAGCCGGCTGGCGCAGGGCATGGGTCGCAGTCAGCGAACACTGCGCCAGCTCACTGCCAACAGTGGACACACCATCCATGTCCACTACCCTGGAAACCGTCAGCCCAACCCTCCACTCATCCTGCAGAGGTGAAAGCATGTCTCTTGGTGTATTTAACAAAGCATCTGTGTCACAAGATGGGTTTGGATGTGAGGAACAATACTGATTAAAATGTCTGCTTCTCCTCTGCTCACCACTTCAGATTGTTGGGTCCCAGTGCAGCAGCAGACATTTTACAACTGTCCAGCTCTCTGCCTTTGCAATCCCGTGGTCGAGCTCGCCTTTTGGTCGGAAATGAGGATGTGCACATCATTGCCCGTTCTGATGACGAGTTGTTGGATGACTTTTTTCATGAGCAGAGCAGCACAGGGGGACAAGCAGGTGAGAATTACCATGTATCGTTGTTAATGTAATGTTTTTTGGTTTAGTATTGGCTTGAATTCTTAACATGTTTTTTTTTTTCTGTCTCTCTAGGCACTCTCTCTAGTATTCCCACTGCCTTAACTAGATGGACAGATGAGTGTAAAGTGCTGGATGCTGAGAGTATGCACGACTGTGTAGCAGGTACGTTTTTCGAAGTCTTTGTTGGGTGTGGTGCATGTCTTCAATGGATGAACAATTTTCATGAGTATCTCAATATCAGTAATGTGATTATGGGGCTTTAAGAAAATATTAATACTTTTGAGAATTTGATCACAATTAATTTGGGTATGATGGCCAAGTCATTAGAACTAGGTATTGGGATGCTAGCATTTGTTCAGGTGGACTTAAATAACTTATAGAACTCTGGCAAGGTGATACCACTCAGTGTTGACACCTCAGCGCCACCTGGCCAAAGTCCTCCAACAGACACACACACTACAGGACCACTGATGAATTCTGATGTCTTATGTCTGCTTTCAGTGGTGAAGGTGCCTATCCTGCAGCATTTGGAGAGTCTGCGAGATGAGGAGCTGGAAGAGCGTAGGGAGAAGCGAAGGAGGCAGTTGGCTGAGGAGGAGGAGTCTAAACAGAATGAGAGGAGGGCCTCTGGAGCAGAACAGGCCAGGGAACAGACCCTGCAGGTATGTTAATAAGACACGTTTGTTACGACAAAGGTACATTCAACATTTGGCAGTTTTATCCACAATTATCTGATTGTCAACTATTGTCGTCAATAGGGTTCTGGATTGGGGACAGTAAACGGTGCAGAAAACACTGCAGGTACTGACAATTTGTAAAGATTACGTTTTTGATACTGTAAATGTTTCACATTTCTTGATGGGAATGGACACATCCCAGTGATGGGCACCTGGACGCAAGCAGTCAGCAGAGCGTGCTGTGGGATGAGGTAGTAGTTTGTATAGTTTTAGGATCACACCAGATCTGGGAGATAACTATACAGTCTACTGTCTTTCTTATGGCAACGCCAAAGCAGCTTGGCATCTTCATCGGCTGCAAACTGCTGTACATCTTGAACCCTGAATTCCACTTATTGACATCACATCTGTGGTTTATAATGTTGCTTCATATGTTTCTTGTATTCAGTGTACTTTCTGCTGCTGTCTGTGCTGTGGTGAGGTAGTAAGTTGTGTTGTTGTTGGGGATCAGGATTGTGCACCCCATTCAGGAGATAACTATACAACTTACTGCCTTCCTCAGCAGAGGCCTTTGCCGTCGATAAAGAAAATGTAGAAAACTAATCAGCACATTGATATTCCAGTTCTGTTTATGTGTGCTAGCTTTGTACTATCTTGTTTAAAACAGACATTCATCTTTCAAAAAATAGTGCTTGGAAAGGTTTGGAAACAAGAGTTTTAGCTGCAGTTGTGTATATGGAAAATGCTTTCTATAATTAATAATAGCTATTGTAAGGGTATCTTAAACAAGTTAGCAATGGTAGATGTTGGCAAGCATGGAAGAAAATAGCTTGTTGCGTAACACCAATTGTGTAGTAGTATTGTCAGAATAAGTATATACTGTTTCTCAACCTTGTAATCTGTGTTGAGTCACTGTAAAATTAAGATGAGCAATATTTTTTTCCAGTCAAGATTGTATGGAGAGAAAAAAAACTATGTCCTAGTCTTCACATACGTTTTCTGTCTGGATGTTGCAGAGGGTGAGCAGGCTCAGGGTGGCACCGTGTCATGTTTGGACCCACCAAGGGTCTCAGAGGGCTTTCTCACTGCTCCACCATCTGGAGAGGTCACTCCCACCACCCCTGCCCCTCATGAACAAGCCCTAGTCTCCCTGGAGACTGCGATCAGTCAGCAGGTCCACCAGCCAATTGCTGACTTGCTACTGGCCGAGTCGCATGCCAGCTCACTGGCTGCTCTGGCAGGGACAGGCCTTCCACCCTTGTCGACAACTGACAGGCCAAACAGTGAAGCGGAGGCATCTCAGATGGAAATGTCCCCGGCGCCCACAATCGGTGAGAGAGTCGGAGGAGGAGCGTTGGATGAAGGCAGGGAAGGTAGACTAACTTTGAAAAATGTCTTTATAGAGACTGGCCAACAGTAAGGACGCACGTATGTGATTAAAATGTTGAATTTGCTTTGTCACAATTTTCTGAACCATGATAAATACAAATCAGTTCCTTTAAGAAACGTTGCTACAGTTCATTGATCTAATGATTTCTAATTCTAATCCTTAACCTCACTGTTTTTTCTCAGCCTCCCTAAGTCCAGACATCGTGGAGACCTCGGAGCCTGCAGTAGTGGGTGTGTCACAGCTTGAGGGGTCACCCATGGATACCAGCAGCCCTGCCTCTGCCACTCAAGAAGAAGCTGCTCAAAACCCTGTCCAGATTGCCACCCTGTCTCAGGAGCTGTCTGGCAGTGGGGAGAGTGGACTGACTGACAGGCAGGCAGATGCAGAGACTGGGTTAGTACCTTCATCTTTGACTAGATCTATGTTCAAAGGCAGTATTGTGAACCCTGTATGTCTCTAGCCAGATAACACAAATGTTTGTTTTTAAAAGTTACAGGTTGTTGAAAATGTCTCGCCACTTTTAATCACAGTGCATTAAGCTTTAGTTTCAGTCCAATACAAATCAGATACTATTAAAATTAAAGGCCAGCATTTCCAGCCAGCCTTTTTTTGCAGCATTTCAGTTAATAGTCTGTGTTCCTGCTTTCTTTGACATGCAGTGTTTTTGTAAGCCCTCTCATTTGGCACTTTCAGGGGAGATAGTACATCTGGTCTTTCATAGAAGTGGTTTGACAAAACAAAAACATTGCATGTTTCAGTTAAATCCCCACATAAGAGTCTAAGTACATTCCTCTTGTGTCAGTATATCACCCCACTTCTTTGCTTACTGACCTTTTTGTTATGGTTATAGCTCCAACTCTGTCTCATCCCCCGGAGAAACGATGCCCAGAAGTGACAGCGCAGACAGCCAGTCTCAGGCCATCCAGGAAGAGCCCCTTCCATCCACCAGCAATGACGATGAGGACCCACTCGCAGGTAAAATTAATTACTGCCCATTTCTATGGTTTTAATTTTTGTTTTGTTTTTTAAGATATGGCGTAATTAAATTTTGTGGGGTTTTGTCCTTCCAGGCATCAGTCTGCCAGAGGGTGTGGATCCCTCTTTCCTGGCAGCGCTTCCTGAGGACATCCGTCGAGAGGTGCTGCAAAATCAGTTGGGAATCAGACCACCCTCCCGTTCTCCTGCTGCCACCACCTTGCCTACCTCTACTGCACCTGTACTGGGAGGACCAGGGGTTACAGAGGTCAGCCCCGAGTTCCTGGCAGCCTTGCCACCTGCCATCCAGGAGGAGGTGAGGGATTGAAATTACTAAAGATGATTGCTAGATGGAATGCTAACTCTAAGGAAAAAAGGAAGTGTATGATTTCCAAGTTAGGAAGTCAATAAAATCTGTTTGTTTAACTGAACATGTCATTGGTCATCTTAGGTTCTTGCCCAGCAACGGGCAGAACAGCAACGCAGGGAGCTAGCCCAACAGCCCCCACAAGGAGACACCCCTCTGGATCCAGTCACCTTCATTCAGACACTGCCCTCAGAGCTCCGCCGTAGTGTCCTGGAGGACATGGAAGACAGTGTATTGGCTGTGATGCCCCCAGACATTGCTGCTGAAGCAGCAGCATTGCGTAGAGAGCAAGAGGCACGCCAGAGGCAACTGATGCATGAGAGGCTGTTTGGTCATAGCTCATCTTCAGCCCTATCAGCCATCTTGCGCTCACCAGCCTTCACCAGTCGATTAGGGAGCAATCGTGGCGTCCAGTATACCCGCCTGGCTGTGCAGAGAGGAGGCACATTTCAGATGGGAGGAGGAACAAATCACAGGTGAGAGGAGACAACTGCCTGACAAACACTTTTGAGTATCCAAATCTTTTTTGTGTGTGAAGTGAATATACTGAAGTGGAATTTAGAGATGTTTAATTTTTGTGTCATTGAAAATGTCATCATCAAATCATATTACCCTTTTGACAAATTACAGATTAAATATATGTAAATGTTTTCCTTCCGCAGACCATCCAGTTCCAGTGTAGATTCCTTGTTGCGTCTGCGCGGTCGTTTGCTGCTGGACCACGAGGCCTTGTCCTGCTTGCTGGTGTTGCTGTTTGTGGATGAACCGAAGCTTAACACCAGCCGTCTGCACCGTGTGCTCAGGAACCTTTGCTACCACTCTCAGACTCGTGGGTGGGTCATTCGCAGCCTATTATCCATCCTCCAACGCAGCAGCGAGAGTGAAGTGTGTGTGGAGACCTCACGTCTAGAAGACTCTCGTGGCAAGAGGAGCATCCAGGGAGGCTGTGGAGGAAAAGTTTCTGCAACTTCCTCTCTGTCCTCTTCATCTTCCTCCTCTTCCTCTTCCTCATCTTCCTCCCTAGAGCTACTGAACAGGGTGGAGTCTCGCAGCTCCAGCCAGCTTTCCTGGCTCTCTGTTTCTATGGATGCAGCATTGGGCTGCCGGACAAACATTTTCCAGATCCAACGAGCATCAGGTAGGAAGCATGCTGACCGGCATTCAGCTGGGGGTTCTGCAGGGTCTGGAACACTGGTAGGAGGAGTGTCAGGGGCTACTGCAGGTGTTACATGTGCTGGAGGTGGAGGTTCCACTGTCCATATCCACCCACAAGCTGCTCCAGTGGTCTGTCGACATGTGTTGGACACACTCATCCAGCTAGCCAAGGTAAGAATCCACCTGTCTTCTAGTACATCTGCTCTGTCATTTACGTTCTATGCTATGTTGTAAAGAAACTTTCAATGAAGTTATGATAATGAAAGTCCTTTTTGTTTCTAACAGGTATTCCCCAGCCACTTCACCCAGCAGCGCTGTAAGGATCTTTCAGCATCATCTTCAGACCTGGACTCTCGTCTTTGTTTAGGCTCCTCTGGGGGAGGTGGTGGAGGTGGGGGCTCCAGGTCAGGGTCACAGTCTCAAAGCAACCCCAGCTCCAATGCCTCCAACACCCAGAACTCCTTAGGCTCCTCTGTCGTTACTCCACAGTCTCTGGGAATCTCCACCGATTTTTGGGACCTGCTGGTCAAGCTGGACAACATGAATGTTAGCCGCAAGGGAAAGGCTTCTATGAAGACGGTGCCTCTGGGGGGCAGTGCAGAGGCTGAGGGGGCCCAATTCAGCCTGGAGACCTCCCCTCTAGGCCAGCTGATGAACATGCTGTCCCACCCTGTAATCAGACGGAGCTCCTTGCTCACTGAAAAGCTGCTGCGCCTGCTCTCCCTCATATCCATTGCCCTGCCTGACAACAAGGCCACCGAGGTGCCTGCGGGACACCCTACTCCACAGGCAGCCAACCCTAGCACAGCAACCAGCTCAGGAGCCACAGCCCCAGTCACAACACAGGGAATGGCATCAGGGGGCTCCATCCAGCCCACTGTCGTAGGCCCGGGAGCCTCTGTGGTAGCTGGAGCCCAGGGTACATCCTCAGGGACAAGTCTTGCAGTCTCCCAGACATCCTCTACAGCAATCTGTATACCCACGTCCACTGGAACAATCTCCACAGGTATTGTTGATTTACTCCAAGTAAAATGCCATCAGTAAATTTAACCCATTATGATTAAAGGCACCTTCTAAAAAAACTAACAGAAATGAAAACAAACAGAAATATGCATTTCACCTTCACTACATGAAATCTGTATTTCATTTGTCACATGTTTTGAAAACAATGACATCATCTAAAACATAGACATTGCATCTTGCTCTGAAAGAAGAAGCCTGAAACCCTTGCACCTGGTATATGTATACATGCAAATGTTTCATCTGGGCTTGATGTGTTAAGCTTTAAAGTGAAAATAATGATGCAGTTTACAATGAATTTGGGTGTTTTGCCAAAACAGGGAAACAGAGGGTCACTACAAGCAGTACAGAGAGTGACAAGATGGCTTCAACTGGACTCACAGAGAAACAGCTTCAGCTGTCTGTGGAGGTATGTGAAAAATATTGTTTGAAAGCGTGTCAGTCATGCTGTCTTTGTGATTTGTACAAATCTTTTACTGTTCATGGAGAAGTGTAGCTTTGCATCAAACTTTGCTTGTCTTTTTGCTTCAAGAAATGTGTCCCCTACTTACACTGAGGATCAATTGACACAAACCCACTGACAAAACCAAGGAAAGAAGTTTATGATAAAAGTTAAAATTTTAAAATTTCAGTCAAGTGGCATATTTGTTTTGTGGCTCTGGGCTTGCACATATTCTGTTTTTTATTAGAAACAAACTTTGTAAGTACTTGTTGTATAAAATGTAACTTTGGGTGAAAATGTGATGATAAAAATACCATTTGTAGCTCAAACACTAAACAATGGTTTAAGTTTGTATGTATCAGCTCTGGTTGATCGGCAACATAAGTTTTCAACCCCAGTTCCATTACTGGAAGGATTTTCTTAGCTGTGTTACCTCAAGAGGACCTAGTTTACTTTAAACTGTACTGAACGGTTGCAGAAGTAAAACAAAAACATTTTCATGTGTGGTGACATAAATTCCAGGTAAACTCTTCTTGAAACCAGTTTACCTTTTTGATCTGTGGATTTTTCAGTGAAAATCTGTATTTGATTAAATGCTCTTTTATCGTAGTAACGAAAGATGTTTGGCGCATCTGCTTCATACAATTTTTAAAAAAAACTGTCACACCACCATATGTTTTTACTGTGTTCTGATCTACTTTTTTACCTTGATACACTGACCAGTCCATCAGGCTATGTCATGTGCGCATGCTCTCACATCAAAGTTAATGTCACTATCGAATGACTGAGTTGGATGGGTGGCTTGAGTATTAAGAGATATTTGGATTGTCCATCACACATCTTTATCTGGCTGGGTACCTATCATGAGTCTTGTCAGTATTGGTTAAGCAAGCAAGCTTTATTCATATAGCACATATACGTAGTACTGTACAGGAAATACAGTGATCATTCATAAAACAAGGAGAAATAGGTTTAAAAGATTAAGAGAAAGCCATACACAACATGTTTTAAAGATATGCACTCACTTCTGAGACTTTACAGTTGTTCTTATGAGCCTTTATAAAAGAATATTAATTACTGCTTTCAACTGTTTTTTTCTGCTTATTCCACCCATAACTCCTTTTCTTGTCTTTTATTAGGTGTTGACGTCTCATTCATGTTCAGAAGAGGGTCTGGAGGATGCAGCAAATATTTTACTGCAGCTCTCTAGAGGAGACGGTGCAACCAGAGACACCGTGCTCAGACTGCTGCTCAGTGGAGCAAGACACCTCGGATACACTCTTTGCAAACAGATCGGTGAGTGCTGTGCGACTTCACATATGCCAATTCTTGTGCTCTTACTCAAGCAACTACAGTTCTCTCCTTACGCACGTTTCCAAACCTTTTCTCTCTCTCAGGTACATTACTGGCTGAACTAAGAGAGTACAACTTGGAGCAGCAGAGACGGGCACAAGCAGATTCACATTCCCCTGATGCACCTCCTGAAGATTCCTCCATCTCAGCCAGACTGAAGGGCAAGATGACTAGCAGGTTAGCCAGTGAAGCTCTGGGCTACCCAGTAATATTAGGTTGTTAAAACACATGCAATCGAAACTGTGGCAGAGTGTTTTTTGTCTAAATATAAACTCTAGTTCCGTTTTCCTAAGCAACATTTCAGTATATTATGATAGTACCTTATTTGCATGAAGGTACATTTTTTACTACTACAATGTCCTTTACCTTGTTTGCATTTGTTGGATGGGGCACAGGTTCGATGGGTCGGAGAGTGTAGTCATTGTGGCTGCACAGAAGCGCACCCTCGGGGGACGTGAACTACAACTTCCCTGTATGAGCTCGCTAACCTCCAAGACGTCAACGCAGAAGTTTTTCCTGCGAGTGCTGCAGGTCATTATCCAGCTTCGTGAGGACACGCGACGGGCCAACAAAAAAGCCAAACAGACAGGGCGATTAGGTAAGAAAATGTACACAATATTGTAGCATCCATATAAAATCCTGATGATCTAGCAAGTGATAAAACCACTCCCCTCCATCTCTTAACGGACAGGCTCATCAAGTCTGGGCTCAGCCAGCAGCATCCAGGCCGCTGTGCGTCAGCTAGAGGCTGAAGCTGACGCCATCATCCAGATGGTGAGAGAGGGTCAGAGGGCACGCCGGCTCACACAGGCCCCCCCACCCACCGCCTCTTCTGCCTCTGCCGCCGTCACAGCCACTGCCGGATCCTCAGTGGTGGCCCCTCATGCCCCCACTGGTGCTGCTCCCCCTGCTGGCACGGCTGCTGCTGCCACGGTTAGCATGGGCCGCACTGACAGCAGGCATACACACTGTAGGAGTCATCTGTGGGGAAACCTATTGATTACATATTACGACCATCACAGTATATTTGTTTCCAAGTTACTGTGGTGGTCTTCTAGATAATGGCCATTAGCTACTGACATGCTTCATGTCTTAATTAGCTTTGCGTATACTGATTCTGTGCATTTAGTGCATTAAGCTAACCCATTACTAGAAATGCACATCTGTCTTATTTTGAGAAATAAAAACAAAACCTTTGATATAGGATTGCATTGGTATAGCAACAATATAATGAAGTATGCAGGCAGCTTACAGCCTGCTACCTGAAGTGTTGGTTTATGCATAGTGACAGTGTCCTCACTGTGGCCATGATTAACATTGACAGCTCCAACAGAAAGACAGATGTGTTAGGGACCCACTGCATTCTCTATTATTGTCTTTGCATCGACGTGTTCTACTGTTCAAATGTGAAGTGTGAATGTACTGCCTGCTCCAAACTGTTTGACTTGTTCCACTGATGTCATCTGTTTGCTGGCTGACATGGCTTCATGCTTTTGCCCCCCCCTCCCGTACTCAGTCCCAGTTCCTCTCCTCTCTTAATGGATCATGGGAATGTCATGATGCATGGCAATATTAGTCAAGTATTAGAAAAAAAACTGTCACAAATGTCACATTAATCATTATTTCTTCTATCCTTTTTCCCTTATCTGTTCCCTGTTGTTCGTCCTCTGCCTCTCTGGTCCTACCTGGCTTGTTTTCTGCAGTCTGAAGTGCAGTCAATGTCAGAAGCCCAGGCAGCGCAGAGAGATGACTCGCCAATGGATGTGGACCAGCCATCTCCTCTAGAGCAGGATCCTGCACCACTGGGTATGAGTCACTCACACTTATGAGGCACTTAAACCTCCTTTTTTAAAATTTAAAGATGACATATCCTCCTTTTCAACAAGTTAAAGTAGCCGTATGTAAGAAATGTATAACAAGTAATCATAAAATGGCCCTGATATGTCACCAGACATTAAGGAATCATGTTAATTTAAAACACTGATATCACTGACAGCAGTAGTCCAGCCTGAATATTTGCATTTGAAAACCTAAGTGGCAGCCCACAAGTAATGTTTATGTTGCCATTTTGTGTTTTGGCCTGATGCGCCACCCACCACCTATCTACCAATCACGTCAGATACAAAGTCAGTAGCGTTTGAGCATCCAGGTTGCCAGTTGCCACTGAGCTGCAACTAGGAACAGATAATGTCTGATGTTACAAAACCAAAAAAGCCTCGGCATGACTCTCAAATACATCGTGACAATTACAGAGTCAGACAACTCTACACCGCTGTCTGTCACACAGGAGAGGAGCAGCTAACTCACTGTGTGTGTATGAAGATGACGCTCTCCTCTGCTCTTAGACAGTCTGTTCAATGCGAGAATACTACTACTTTATTCCGCCTACTTGTTATTTATAAAAGTTCAAAACACTGAATGGAGGACAGAGTTGCTCCATCAGAGCAGCTACAAGACGAGGAGTGACAGCTCTCGCCAGTGTTGAATGCGGGCTGCAGTACCATTTCTAAACGCTTAGTGTCAGTTACATACTTGAACTTTAACAAAGTCTGCTAGGTTATTGATGGGCTGTTCGTGTGTCTAAGCAAATGAGCTGCTGCTCCCCACGTCCCACTCTGGAACTGGTTGTAAACTAGTTGTGGTACAATGCAAGATTATATGACTGTAATAGGAAAGACAGAGGGCAGTTGACACAATTCATATTCATACTGGAACTGCCATTAAGCTGCAGTAGTGTCACTAATGCTAATGTTACAGTCAGTAGGTGATTTGTTAATTTTTAACAGGGGAGATGGCCCCATGGGAGGATTAGGGTTAACCATAAACCTAGGACTGCAGGATTATCATATCAACCTAGCCTTATTCTTGAAATAATAATTACTATTATAATTTCAAGTTAATAGAACTGCTATGAGGCCAAATACACATTTTTTTGTAGGCTTATTCTTTAATTGCATGTGGACATTAAGCATTTAAATAATGCTTGTCTTTCAAACTAAACTTCAATAAACTGATGAAACTAATACATTTTACCTCAAACTATGTACCTATAGCAGCCGAGCATGGCGTGGTCGATCCTTGTTAATTTGCATTACTTGTTTCACTCTCATGTTATACCGAACAGGTGCAGTAAAAACTGTCTGTAGTCATGTATCTCCTAAAATATTTAGTTACGGAGTCAGCTTGGTCTGTGATGATCATCATAGGAATATAATGGGAATACTACAGGCAGCAGTGAGTCTCTATGATCCTTTCACTCTTCTGTGACTACACGTTGCTACTTGTAACTTTGATCATGAAGGTAACACTAATCCATAGAGCAGCTGTTCTCAAACTTAGTTTGGATACTGGATCCCCTACATAATTTTAGAGGGAAGATTTTTGTGATTGTTATTTCTGGTTTTATATAAATGCATCTTGTGTATGGTTCAAGTCTCTATACATCTCCATCGATTTGATGTCATCAGTCAAACATTTTGCCCTATATCATAAACAGGGTTTGAGCTGGCATCTAAAACAGGGAGCAGAAGAAGTAACTCAAGCGATCTAAATGTAACGCATATAGAAAGACTAATGTGAACATGGAGCTTGTTCTTTTACAGTTTAATTTACTTTGGAATTTTGTCTCCTAGACGAAGAAGGAAATGGCCAGTCAGAGAGTGAGGAGAGACTTCCAGACCTCCCTCTGCTCAGCGAGCAGCTGTTGTTGGATGAATTGTGGGACATGCTCGGGGAGTGCCTGAAAGAGCTGGAGGAATCCCATGACCAGCATGCTGTACTGGGTAGGTTAAATCCATCTTAACAAAGGCATTTCTTGATGCTATTTGTTAATACAATATTTTTGTCTTTTCAAGGAGCATGGTTCCCGTAATGATGATCTCTTATTTTCACCAGTTCTCCAGCCTGCTGTGGAAGCGTTCTTCCTGGTCCATGCCACAGAGCGAGAGAGCAAACCTCCTGTGAGGGACACCCGGGAGAGCCAACTGTCTCACATCAAAGATGAGCCTCCACCACTGTCCCCAGCACCCCTTACACCTGCTACACCTTCATCCCTAGACCCATTCTTCTCCAGGGAACCATCCTCAATGCACATCTCTTCAAACTTGCCACCAGACACCCAGAAGTTCCTCCGCTTTGCTGGTGAGTGTGAAGGATAAAAAGTCAGGAGAATGATAAAGCTTTGTCCCAGTGTGTCGTTTAGTACCTAACAGGTCTCATCCTCTTCCCTTGTAGAAACTCACCGCACAGTGCTTAACCAGATCCTGCGCCAGTCCACCACTCACTTGGCTGATGGGCCTTTTGCAGTGCTGGTTGACTACATACGCATCCTGGACTTTGATGTTAAGAGGAAGTAAGTGAGATTCTTACATTTTGTCCAGTGTAGTTATTGGCTTTTCGAATCACTGACCGGCTGGTGTTCTTGGCCATCTTTGCAGGTATTTCCGCCAGGAACTAGAGCGTCTGGATGAAGGCCTGAGGAAGGAGGACATGGCTGTGCATGTGAGGAGAGATCACGTGTTTGAGGACTCCTACAGAGAGCTGCATCGCAAGAGCCCAGAGGACATGAAGAACAGGCTGTAAGGCTTCATTGCCTCTCCATCCAACTGCGTGCCCTCTCAATTCAGAACCACTCAGCCTGAGTCATACTCTGCTCCCTTTCCATTACAGGTACATCGTGTTTGAAGGAGAAGAGGGCCAGGATGCTGGTGGCCTGCTGAGGGAATGGTACATGATCATCTCCCGAGAGATGTTCAACCCAATGTATGCGCTGTTCCGCACATCGCCCGGCGATCGTGTGACTTACACCATCAACCCCTCATCCCACTGCAACCCCAACCACCTCAGCTACTTCAAGTTTGTGGGTCGTGTGGTGGCTAAGGCAGTCTATGATAACCGGTTATTGGAGTGCTACTTCACCCGCAGCTTCTACAAGCACATCCTGGGCAAGAGTGTCAGGTAATGAAGCCACTATCTGCTATAACTAAGTAGCCTACATATCTACGAAGTGTTCCAACTATACATTATTCATACAATGCTCATTGATTGCTAAATTGTACAGAAAAATAAATATTTCTATGTCTAGATTTTTTAATAATTAATATGCATTTCTGTGGTATTCCCAGGTACACAGACATGGAGAGTGAGGACTACCCATTCTTCCAGGGCTTGGTGTACTTGTTGGAGAATGACGTGTCCACACTGGGCTACGAGCTGACATTCAGCACAGAGGTTCGTGTCTGCTCTCTAAATGTTTCAATTAGCTTCAAGTTGAAAATTTGACTTTCATGCAGTGTCCTCTCCTTAACCCTTTCGGGCCTAAATTGCTCAAATACCACATGCTCTTTGTTATCATGAAATGAGTGATGGCCTTAAAATACCACTAAAGGAAGCCAACTGTGACACAGTAAAACATCAGGCTGAAATATAACAAGATGAGCAGCACTGAAAGTGTCTGTGTGTTTGTGTGTGTTCAGGTCCAGGAGTTTGGGGTGTGTGAAGTGAGAGACCTCAAGCCAAATGGAGCCAATATCCTGGTCACAGAGGAAAACAAAAAAGAGTATGTGCATCTGGTTTGCCAGATGAAGATGACAGGTAAGATTGTTGTTATTCCACCAAACATTTGATTTCCTTAAATTGGGGGGCTGCAGCAAAAAAATCAATGTAGATGGACCAATGTACATTTTGTTTTAAATGTTCATGCTGTATGAATTAAAAGCTGCTTCTAAATGATACAGTGCTTTGAGAAAGGACTAGGTAGCAGCCCTCAGAAATACTGGAACTGATCAGTATGCGGCAGAGAGCCAGATGTGTATCTGGAAGATGGTTGATTTATGTCAAGTAACATCCTCTAGCTGCTGCTCAAATACATTATTCAGTAAAGCTTTGAATTTTCTGCTGCTTGATATATAAAAAAAAAAAATCAAATTAAAACGTCACAGCTACAGAAAGGTCCCAGAGTGAATACTCATAACTTGTTTTCTAGGTGCAATCCGCAAGCAGCTGGCAGCTTTCCTTGAGGGATTCTACGAGATCATCCCCAAGAGGCTGATCTCCATCTTCACTGAGCAGGAGCTGGAGCTGCTCATCTCTGGCCTGCCCACTATTGACATCGACGACCTAAAGGCCAACACTGAATATCACAAATACCAGTCCAGCTCCATCCAGGTATAGATCAGGAAACACATGTACAAGATTATAATTAAAATGTCTACCCACTTCTACACGTTAGGTTATATTAAGAGCTGACAACACCAAACCCAGAAGAGACTGTGTCAAATTAGCAACTTTTGAGACCGACTTCCATTGTCAGATTTAATTTTAGTACAAATTGTCTTCCATTTAACTGCAGCCACATTTATGTCACATTTATTTGTGAAACAATTTCATGTGATCTATCAAGTTGCGACTTCTGCAGCACAGACAGTAATATTTACACTACATTTCACAGAAAAAGAAGTGCCTCTTTCACACTTGATGAAGTGAAGCAAGTCAAAACCAAAATTCTATTTGGTTGCTATTTGAAATTATTTCCCATATCTTGCAGCTTCCAGCCGTTTAACTAACAAAGAACACCAAAACAAACTCATTTATAACTTAACTGTTCTTGTGACATATTCTTTTGTTTTCTTTTTAACTATAGATCCAGTGGTTCTGGAGGGCCTTGCGCTCCTTTGACCAGGCAGACCGGGCCAAGTTCCTACAGTTTGTCACTGGCACGTCCAAGGTTCCCCTTCAGGGTTTCGCTGCTCTGGAGGGCATGAACGGCATCCAGAAGTTCCAGATCCACCGTGATGATCGCTCCACTGACCGCCTGCCATCTGCTCATACCTGGTAAATATACAGCACGAATACAAGACTTGAATAATTATGTCTTGAAAGGGTCAAAATTGTGAAGATGAAACTTAAATTGTAATGCTCTCTTCTTCTCTATCCTCAGCTTTAACCAGCTGGACCTCCCAGCCTATGAGAGCTATGAGAAGCTGAGACATATGCTGCTGTTGGCCATTCAGGAATGTTCAGAGGGATTCGGACTGGCTTAAACTGGGACTCCTAACACAAACATGCATACAAACACTTGATTTAGATTTGCCTACTCCTGACACATGCATACAGATAACCTTTGAACACACACACACACATATACACACACACACTATCATAGACATTACTGGATTACTTGTTGAATGGCCTAGACTTACTGGTTTCTATTCCATATAAAACAGATAAAACCAGCAAGTGAAATGGACTGATTAATATTGCGTACCACACAGAGAGCCTCATGTTGACACGATTGTGTCTCCCTTCCCAATTTAATGGCAAATGCAAGAGCAGGTTCAGAGGATAAAACATGGACTAATATAAGAGACGTTTTCTTCATTTAGTTTGATTTCTCTGTACAAAAGGTTTGGGAGTTTATTATGTTTAATCTTTTTTGTTCTCTGGCTGTGTAAAAAGAAAAAAGAGAATGTTGTTTGAACAGGATGGTTATAAAACCTTTGGGGAAAAAATGTTGGTGGTTTCTTGTTGCAAATTTGTGACCTCACAAGCCTTGATGATGGGGAACATTTTTATGGGGGGTATATGAACAACTTGAGAAGTTTTGGAGATATTCACAAAAATGCACTTTTCAAAAATTTTGTGGCATTTTTAAGGAAGGATGGTAGAAAAAAAAGAAGAGAAAACTTGAAGGAGATAAAAAAATTAAAAAAAGACATTAACCATAAATTCTAGAGTATTTTTGGCTATTAAATCGCTGACCCAGCCTTGAGCCTTTGAATCAGAGTGGAATAACTACATGAATAAATACATAAAATTGCGTCCATTGTCTCTTTTAACAGTGTTTCAATCATGCAGTGATCTCATTTCATCAAGATCAAATGTGTCAGTTATGTGTGTAATCACACCAAAAACAGCTTAATCAGACAAGTCTCAATAGAAAACATTTCCTCAATAGCAACATTTAGATGTAACAATTGAAACCCCAAATTATTCTGTTGCAAGTGATTCAATCCCGTGGTTGTCATTAAACCCACCAGTGAATCAAACTGTCCCAGATGACAGTGTGTAATGAATGACTGACACCATCCTAAAGCACTTTTTTCATGTACTGACAGAAACATTTGGATTAGACCAGTGGGAAGCATTATAGGAGCTTGTTGCGGCAGCGCTGTCATTTCTCATGCTGACACTGACCCAGTGTCCCCTCCAGTCTCAGATGATTGTCTGTACCCATGATTATGTCTCACAGTGTCCCTCACTGGCCACTGTTTGCTGATGAACTGAAGATGACACAGCAGTGGCAAAGGCCAAATATTCATTAAAAACATGGAAATTCATAATTGTGATTAGATGCAGGTTTTATATGGAAAAGGGTGGATCACCTAGATTATGAGGAACTCCTGGCATCCATGTAGTCCTCACAGTAGACCGTATTGATAGGTACAGTCTCAAAAAAAAGGAAATATCCCTACACTGACAATGTTATGACTCAAGATGCTCCACCTGAAGAAGACAACCAGTGTGTGGGAATTTCTAGTAATCAGCATCTGCAACCTGTTCATGTGCTTCTTAGCGATGCAACTGAGTCCTAAATTTAGTGGCAAACACTCCACATCACTTCTTGTGTTCATCAAGAAGGCCTTTGGCAAAGTTGATTTACGGTTAACTACTTTCTGTGCTATCATGTAGCTACAACAATCACTTAATATTTAGTCGTGCCTCTCTGGGTTCTCCTCCCTGTTTGGCTCTCTGCTCATCCACTAAAGGCCTCAGTATGTCAGCAGTTTACACCTGTCACCTCCTGTTGGACTCACACCTTCCTTGTCTGTCCATCTTCTCATGCCAGCTCTTGCATGCTGAATTTGTTACACTTGACGACGTGCTACAGAAGTGGGAACTGAATTCCCCACAAACTACTACAGCCAGCCTGTGCCCCCCACTGAAAATGTCGGCTTACACACCAGTTGCTGGATTAGAAGCGTCCATTTCTGATTTAGGGTGTGCTGAGGCGTGATAAATGAAATTACAGTGCTGTCATGCCGAGATTTCAGACGCTACACTAAACCCCCCCCCCCAACTCTCACACACACACATGAAGAACAGATGCAATTTTCTATTGACCACGCTTGATTTGCATATTCTGTAAGCATCTGTTGGTGTGAGGAGGCTTTGATTTGCAATTAAAGGAGAAAAATAATTCATCCATGCAGGGACTTTTCCTGAAAGAAAAAGACTACGTACATTTCCTCACAAATGGACACACATTTTTGTGATAAACTCAGGGGATTTTAGATTTCCTGTTGAAGAAATGATGTAGGCACTTTGAATTTCTTTCCTGCAACTGTTGTAAATGGAGATATCAGTGGTGCTGCCAAATGAGCTGTTTGGATGCACTGCGCCAGCTCCTCCACTGGGTGGGGATCATTACAGTGATTGAAGAAGATGTTTCCTGTCAGACTTTCCCCATGGTGGTGCATTTTGGTTTCCAGCTAACTCACCCTTTCACATTTTCCATTTCAAGAACTGAAACCATTTGTTGTGTTTGTGGCCACTAGTGACCCTTTCATAGTGTGCATTCATGTAATTTAACACTAGATTACCAAGAAAACTACCTCCAGTTTGACTAGTTATGAAGAAAACGTGTTCCCAACGAAATACTTTTGAAACTTTGGACATGAAACACATCAAGAACCCCCACCTCACTCCAATAACATGTCCCAGTAAAATGGGACAATCACTGATGGTTGTTTTCAAATGGGGTGATGTGACTAATTATGCCTGTAAATTCCTCACAGGCCTAATTAGCCTACAATTTTCAATCTTTTTTTAATGAATGGTTAGGTTACACGAGTGATTCAATGAATTAATCACTGAACTGATAAATGGATTTAACCATTTAAAAAACAAACAAAAATACAATTGTTTTATCTGTATTATGACAGGATGGCATAATGACTCATGATTTTATGACACCTGGTAGCCTAGAAACATACCAGTTTCAAATCTGAACAATGTCCCATTTCAGCTTAATTTTTGTCTTATTTTACCTAATGTATTCAGGTCAAATGGGACAGTCACTCAAAACCATTTGCAATAAGGAGTAAATGTACTGTGAAAATGTTTAAAATACACCATTGTACAGCCATTTTTGGTGTTACACTCTCATTGTTTTAGTTCTCTTATTACCAAAAAGAGAAAATCAACATACCAGATTTATTATATGTATGACCAGTGATTTTTTTTTCATCTTTGCTCCGCCCATCCTAGTTATCACAGACCAATCAAAATGATTATTTCATGTAAAGGGTGGCAACAATGCAATAACAATAATAAAAGGTGATTGGCTGCTAATATTAATAATATAAATAAGAGCCAGAGATGAAAAACCTTATTTGTCCCATTTTACCTGAAGTCCCATATTCTTCTGACTTCACCCTATAACAACATGAGGCGTTAAAGGACAGTGAACTCCATAAAAGGGCCACACAAGATTCACTTTGTGTGTTGACTAACCTTCGACTAAACTTTTTGTGATCGTAAACAAAGTGCACAGACAATAGTGATAGAGGAGCTGAGGTGAGGAGGAAATGAAGGCCGCTGGAATGGAGTTCATTAATATCGACTGCTTTGTGTATGAGCCAGAAAGCTCTCAGCCTAATACATTTTACTGCAGCTGTCTTCAGTGTCTCTGGAATAAATCACAATATTACAGCACTCACAGAGTAAAATGATAAAAGGCTGCTTTTGAGCAGAGCCCAAACGGGCAAAGGGACAAAATCAGTTCATTAGAGTAATTGGTTTAATGTTTCTAATTAGCTAGAGAGATATTTATACTGAAGAAAATTGATGACAGTGTTCCCTTTCTTTGCACAATTCCTCATCCACTTGTGCTTCTTCCCAGAGTTGAGTTTGTTGATCCTCCAAAGCACTGGAAGAGAAAGGACAAGGACAGAAACCAATGAGCAGTATTTCTATTTACAGCTTGTCATTGTTTTAACCTATTAATTCAGTATTCATGATAGATGTTCCAAATAATAGCACCCCAGTAGAAACTTGCTAATCAGGCTCAAACTTGTGGTTCTGTGCTTTTTCACACCTCGCTTTACACTGAGGTTTCTGTGCAGTGGATTCAGTGAAGCCTGTGTTACAAATGTATAGACAAAGGGGAAGTTTGACATATCAAGGTGGACAGGAGCAGCCCTCAGTTTTCACAGCAGCGAGACGGGTTAGAGAGGGTGTTACATGCTGTTGTGAATCTGTCGGGTTTTGTCATCACCTTCTGATTAGGCTTCTGTTTCTGCCTCGTGCCAGTGAGGACGAGGAGGACAGATGCTAATTTTTGAGCACCACATTCATATTATCATTCATGTGCTGATGTATTTGTGTACATTTTGTCCTTGAGGGAGAAGTGGAGAGTCATCCGCGGGGAAAAAAGTTGGGCGCAGGTGGGTGCATGTTGGCTGGCCTTTGATCACACACACGAGAGCTGAGACCACAGAGTCCAGACCCAAACCTGAAGTGACAGTCTGTCTACTGTAAAGGTCAGAGTCTTTATTACCTCTGAGCTTCCAAGTATCTGTGGTCGCTATCTATTTACCACACTACATCTGCAGCAACCCCCCTCCCCTTCAGGTTTCTCAGTGGCACAGCGGTGGGCACCTTGTGGCATTTTAGAGGAGACAATCCAATGCATGAAATTCAGCCCTGTCATATTATAAATCATGTAAGGTCTTTAACTGCTGAGGGAAGTAATACTGTTGAAGCATTCAGAGAGGTTATATATCAGGAGGGAGTGGCTGATGGTAGCATCGGGGGAGAAACGGCTTATTTATCAGTAAGTATATTTTAAAAAAGCAAATGTGCAAAAGATCTATCATATGACACTGCATTAAAAAATGCAAATCATGGAATGATGTAATTCAGACATGGTGCTTTGTAATAACAAACAATGGACAGTAAAGGGTCATTTCTATTTTTGGAGGAAAAGCAGTAAACTAGTCACAGTCATTTCCTTGCTTTAACAACATGGTGCACTGTTTGCATAGAAACAAATCTATGTAAAACCTTTATTTGAATATCAATGATTGAAATTTGAGTGTACATGAACTGCAAATTCCCATTTCCTCTGTGATTGACCTGAACGGTGTGACAGCAACTTGTCTTTGTTGGTGCTCTAACCTTTGGTATACCACTACACATTTGTACGAGGCTGACTCATGGCTATTTGCATGCAGTTAACACACTTAATGAGATGTGTCCCGGTGAGTGAAGTGCTGGTCATGTCTGGCAGCCGAGCCACTCTAAGCATGGCAGGAAACTAAATCAGAGTCATTTCCCTTCAATTAGTGAGTGATTAACGCCAGGTCAGAGACGGCTGGCTGACCTTCTGGCCGAATGACTTTAACCGGATCAATGAATCTCCAAATGGCGTCCACATCAACAGGCTGTGAACCATGCAGTCAGTGGACAGGCGCTCTAGGAGTAAAAAGCTGTCGAATCTACCTCTGACTGTCCACTTCTCACTCCTGTTCTATCTTTGGCTCTGTTGCCTGTCATCTCTCTCTCTCTCTCTCTGTCTCTCTCTGTAAAACTGTCAATGCTCTTTTTTCATTGTTTTCCCCTGACTGTTGGCCCACTGCTATCTTTTTATCTTCCCCTTTCCCTCTCTGTGGCTGCAAGCATCTCTTCAACACTCGTGACACATTCTCACTTTTTGTTGTGTTTAATCATTCAATAAATATTGAAAAATGTTAATTGTAAATTATCTGAGCCAATAGGCTTTTCCCCACAGGAGACATATTGACTTGTCACATCCTGAAAGGCACAGGGTTACCAATAACAAGTGTTCCAGTAAAAAAGAAAAAGCCTCCTGTGACTAAAGGCTTATTGTGAGCTTGCTGTGTCAGCTGAAAGCAAAAGAGTTTCAACTTACAATAGGCCTTTTTTGACATGTCACAGTATAAAATCACAGATGTGAATAATGAAATGAATGATGGCTTAATTCCATTTAGCCTGTTCAGCATGCTGGCTCACTGTCACACTGCCTACTAGGGCACTTGAATAAAGCATTGTTAATGTTATTAACAGCACTGCTGTAGCTACAGTAACAAGTCAAAACTTCTGCTGTGGAAAAGGTCTATGATTTTTTTTAAAAACAAAAAAAAACAAACCCAGAGACAAACAGGAAATCCTCACATTTCTCAAGCAGGAGTCAGGACCTGTAGAGGCAGATATGTGTGCATTATAAATTAAATATGAAAACAACAAGAAACGCGAAAGGTCAATAATTGTTCCAGTTTGGGGATGTTGTAACAAGCCTGGTAAGGAGTTGTTTTTACCATATTGGTATCCCCAAAAGAGATCAGATGCCAACACTTACGAGAAAAGTTGTTTATTCCAGGAAACCGAATCTTGACTGGAACAGAAAAGTTGTTTATTCCAGGAAACCGAATCTTGACTGGAACACATTGTGTGTTAACAAATGACACCCACACGCGGTGTGGAGCTGTTTTGCTGTTTTACTATTCTGCTGTTGATGTCTCATTGATGTCTGCAGTGTTCTGCTGTGTCATCAATGAAGATCCCAGTTGGCTGTTCGATGACTTCTGTTCTCAGTCTCTTACTTTAAAGATTACTGAAGTTAAGTAATCCAGTATTTAGTCTATTTTTTCTCCATAAATGACCAAATAAACAAACCACTAACAGTGACTTTTCAGCACTAGTCCAGACCAGCGCCCATTTTAAAGCAGCTATGGTTAACCGGGCTATTTTGCTGCCAGAAGAATATTGATTTTTGGAGCAACCATACAGAGCCTTTGTAGAAACACTGTCTGGACATTTTCTTTGATTTGAGCCCTTTTATGTCAAGTTTACTTTATAGTTTATAGTATAACACTTGGCAGCTTCAACTAAGGTTTATATGCTTTTTTTAATAATGCAGAAACAGAGAACAACAGACATTAAAAAAGATTAATATTACAAGAATCATAATACAAGATTGTATAATGAAATTAAGTTTGTTGTCCCTTTATGCTCAGCACAAAAACAGCGATTATATAAATTGATTAATAAATAATAAGTCATGAAACAAATGTCTTATATTGTGCAGAGGATGAATTGAGGAGTCTCACAGCCTGAGGAAAGAAGCTGCTCTGTAGTCTGGTGGTACGACAGCAGATATTTCTGTATCTCCTGCCAGACAGCAGCAGGATCAACAGGCTGTGGCTGGGGTGGGTATTTGTATCCTTTGCATCCTTTGTGCTCTGTGCAGGCACCTCCCCTCACAGATATCACTGATGCTCGTTAGATGGGTACCAATGATGTTCTGGGAGGTTTTAGTCATCTGCTGAAAAGCCTTTGTGTCTAGGGCAATGCACATTTCATGAGGATTTGTGTTTCCAGTCAGGATGCTGTCTATTGCTTCTCTGTAAAAGTTAACAAGAACTTGAGATGGGAGTTTGCTTTCATACATTTTCTTAAGAAATACAATTGTTTCTGAGCTCTCTTTACAGGGTGGAGGTGTATGATGTTCATGACAGGTTCTCTCTGATGCTAATTCCCAGGAGCCTAAAACTGTTCACCTACTCCACCTCAGCTCCACTGATGTTGACAGGGATGTGTGTCTTTGCCTCCTTTTTTCTAAAATCAACAATCACCTGCTTGGTTTTCGTGATATTGAGCAGAAGGTTGTTCTCTGTGCACCATTCTGCAAGATTGTTGATTTCCTCCCGATAATAAGACTCATCGTTGTTTGAAATCCGGACAATGGTGGTGGTGTCGCCCACTTTAACAGAGTTCTCTCCATGTAGGGGGTTGAGGTCATGGCTGTACAGAGTGAATAGGAGGGAGGGATTAAGCACACAACTATAGTGGCCTCCAGTGTTGAGCACTGGAGTGGAGGAGGTGTGACCACCAATCTGAACTGTCTGAGATCTTTGCAATGTCTAATTGCAAATCAAAAACATAAAAGAAGAACAAATAACAAATATAATTTTGTCTAATTTTGTCTTAAAGTTGTTGTACAACCTCCTGACACTGAATAATAAAGCTGGACTTAGAACAAGTCAAAAATTGTCTAATGGTCAAAAATAAATAATCTTCTGAGGTTGAATCCTGGAGCTTTTATTATCATAGTAGTCCAATGTTTTGATAAAGTGTTTGGTGTTATGGAGTAAAGTCTACACTCTCTTGATCTGTTAGTAATGCGAGTTCAAATTATGAACAACAATTTGATTAATAATGATAATTGATTATCTGATGTACCGTGTAGTAAACTGATAGCATGTGTGTCTTTCTATTTTCCTTTTGCCTTTCTTCTTAAACTGGTTTATTTATTCAGCTCTGCATTTGTGTACTTTTTTGTGCTTTGTGTGTTTTGTCTGGTTGTGTATCTATTCTTGCTTTGGCATTGTGTATGTTTTCGGGGGACAGTTGGATGCTTGTGTCTGTTCCTCTGTTCATGTTGTGTTTTCTGTTCTTGTCTGTTTTGTTGGTTTAATAAGATTAAAACAGCCAAAAGAAAAAAAGAAGAAGAGAGTTCACGCTTCACTCTGGTTCTCTTCTCCGTGTCTTAGTAGTCACCATTCTCCTCCAGAAGAAAGCTGTGCAATCAATGAGATATCTTTGAGTTCCTGCGTATGAGCAGGATTTGTTGCAGAATAACAAGTCAAGTGGAGCAACAGGTGTTGTTGCATTGTAACAGTTTGTGTTAGCCAATCATTGTTGGTCAGGTGATCAATACTGATCACAGACTTCTCAGCTTCCTTTTCTCTACAAAGATTTAACTTAATTCTCTAAACTGTCACAGTACACATAGTGCAGACACTCTTTTAAATCATAAACATATCTTAAGATAAAACATTTCATTACAGTCTTTACATCACTCTTAACTGTAAATCCTCCGTTGCAGCCAGATTCCACCAATGCTGCAGATGTTGCATCAGTCTCTGTTGTCTCTTTTCATCTTTCCTCTATGTACCTATACAGCCTGATTTTACAAGATTTTTATTTTATTTTCCCGCAGATCCAATAGACCTTTGAGGGCATGACAACATTCATTTTCTAGCTTTTTGTGACACCTGTCTGTATATATCTGTGTGACCACAGCCCCATCCTCTGTGACACATTATCCTCTATTCTCCCTTTGTGTGTGTTGTGTTCTCCATCTCTCTTTTCCTCTTGTTCTCAGCCTCCACACCCACACTGCAGCCATTTACTATATTGCCTCTCTCCCCTCGCTTTTAAGCTGATGGAACTGTCTCTCTGCCTTTTGCTGACTGCATCTGTTTTTCCTGCAAGTCCGGACCTTAAGTTGTTCATTCATAGCCCCCCACTCCCCCTGCTCCCGTCTTCCTCCACATATATCATTCCATCTCTCCTGCCACTTTGCCAGCTGACTCACTTACAGTCGAGTCGAGCTGACCGGGAAATGAGCAGAGAGCTTTTGCAAGGGCAAGTAAGAAGTCTCTCACAGATGAATGGCTTTAAGTGAGAGTTTGGCCAGTAGTACGAGGGGGTGACAGCTGAGGTAGGTATCTCCTCACAGATGAGTTTATACTACAGAGGTCAGGGATTGAGGTGGATTTTCTCTCCTGCTAGGGTCCTTTCAATCACAAGGAAAGACGCTATCTCTATTGATCGGCCTGAGTGAGGCTTCCTACAAGCTGGATGCTAATTTTCCTCCATCCTCCACTTGCCTCTATATAGCTTTGGCTTTTGTTTTAATAGCTTGACTGTGAAAATAAAATGAACCAGACAGAGAATTAATAATAGTTTTCTCATGTGAAAGATCTCCTTTGTGTTGCATATTTGATTGTTGGTCATGATGTAAATAAAGTCTCAATTCTTATCCTGTTAGACCTAAGTGCAGATTTTGATATAACTGACCACGATATCCTAATCAATCGTCTTGAAAAATGGCTCAGTCTCTCTGACTGTGTGTTAAACTGGTTCAAAACATACATCAAAAGGAGAAACTTCTACATAAGTCTTGGAAATCATGTGTCTGAGGAACATGAAAACTGCTATGGGGTTCCACAGGGAAGCTGCCTCAGTCCTTTATTAATCTCACTCTACATGCTGGTACTTGGTGACATTAGAGAGGATAACGTATGTTTCCATAGTTATGCAGATGATACACAACTGTACATCTCCACTGAACCAAATAATGATGCAGCCATAAACTCCATTATTGCCTGTCTTCTGGCAATAAATAAATGGATGAGGAATCATTTCTTAAAGTTAAATGAGGACAAAACTGAGATCCTTCTTGTTGGCCGCAAAACTAAAAGAAACACAGTACAATAATCTGGGGAAATTAACTCCATGGATTAAATCTGAGGTCACAAGTATTTGTATTATCTGAGAATCAGATTAAAGTTTCATGTCTTACATTAACAAGGTGACTAAACACAAAGTATGACCATTCATAAATCAAAAAGATGCAGAAAAACTGATACATGCCTGTCTCTCAAGCTGACTCAATTCATGTAATGCACTTTTTACTGGCCTCCCAAAAAAAGAAAAAACACAGATAGACTTCAACTTTATTTATATAGCACCTTAAACACAACATGGTTGATCACAAGTGCTTTAGTTTATTAAAAAGATAAGATATAATACATTAGTTCAGTTTTAGGTGCTCCTTTAACTTTCAGAATTGACTTTAAAGTCCTCCTGACATACAGTATACAAAGCCCTTAATGGGCTAGGACCGGCTAGGACCCAGCTACATGGCTAACTTTCTTGTTATATATATGCCTTCAAGAAAGCTGCGATCATCTGCTGCTAGTTTATTGGAGGTTTCCAGTAACAGCAGAAAGAAAATCAGGGATGCAGCCTTTGTCAATTACGCCCCAAAACTATGGAAAAAATTACCGATAAATATCAGCCAGCTTGCTAAATGTTTTTAAAAGTAAGCTAAAAACTTATCTCTTCACTTTAACCTTTAACTAGCTTTTCTATCAGCTACTTTTACTAGGTACTATTCTTACTATTTTAAAATTACTGCTATTTCTATTTTTCAAATCATTTTACATTAATGTTTTTATTTCTTTCCTCTTTCTTTCTTTTTAGATTAATTAAGCATGGCCATGTCCATGAGATGCTATGCTCTTATATCTCACCCAGTTTTTGTCTCCATTCATGGCGTCCATCCAGCCACAGTTATGACCCTGAACTCTCAGCCTTTCTTCAGCCGTCCAGCCTCTCCTGAGGATAATGGCAGAGGTTCTCACCTATTTAAACTGGCATCATCAATCATTATTCCCATGGTGTACGCTCCCACAGCAGCTTTTGTCTGCATGCCTGGCAGGTCCTCAAGCACGCAATGGCAGATGGGCACGCTGGCACCCTCAGGTTGGAGAGGCACAAAGACAAACTGCAGAAGCTCACTGGGAAAAGGGGTTTTCTGACTGGACCTGATGGTGCTGCCCCAATTACCTGAGCTGGACTGAGTATGTTAGTTTTAGGAACAAATGTGGGATGAGTGTTGATGTGTTTCGGACCCTAGCCTTTCTTTGCTTTTCTTTCTCCTACTTTTTTTCAGGAGCAGATCAAATTTCTATCTGTACATTAATGATTACTATGCTTGTGAAATTTTGGAGGAGTTACCACCAATCTGTCTGCAACAGATCGAGTGCTATGTGTCTATGTATCTATATGGCACACACATTTTGTCAAAAGTGCTTTACAATAAAGTGAATTAGATACTTAAAATGAAAGCAAATAATATTCAAACTAGGTGCTATCTAGTGACTCTGTGAGGCTGTGCATTGGTGCTTTATGCTAAGCACTAATGTCAACATTGCCACATGCTCATGACAATGTGAACATGCAGAAGCAGGTATTTTACCATGTTAATTATTTTAGTTTACTGTGTTATTGTGCTAACATTTGCTAAAGTACAGTTGAGGTAGATTTTGACCAGATGAATGATATTTGCAAGAGCCCAAATAAACTTTCCAAAGTGCTTTAATGAAGCTAAAAACCATTACACCGCATCCTGACATACAGCGACATGAGCGAGAACAAGTGATTACAATGCATGAGTTTTCAATCAGCCTTTCCTGACAGGCGGCAAGTGACATTGCCCTGTCCAGTGATGACGCCCACCCCTCAAAAAATCGCTCGCTCTGTCTCTATCTGGATGAAATTTCGCAGCCATCTCCCACCCCTAAACACTAGCTAGCCCCTCAATAATTTGATTGGTTTGGAATATACTATATCAGTTTCACGCAAGATTTCGTCGCCGGTTCACTCGCTTGCTGTGTAAAACAAATAATCTTTATTCTAGCTCATGGCTATGTAGCGACTTATGGAGGAAAAACTGACAGTGTACTGTTGGAGAAATTACTGCATGTATTGATGATCATTAATTTATTATAGAAGCATATTTAACTGATCACTTTTGCTTTTAAAGGAACGTGAAGCACTCAACCTTATCTATAACCTTTTATATGCTCTAAGCAGATTGTTCTGTTTTAAGCAAAAAGATTTCTTGCACCTTGTTTGTATGTTAGGAAAGAAGAAACAGAAAAGGTTATCTTATGTTCATGATACATGGTGACCTTGATTCAAAGTGGTCATTGGAAAACAAGAACTAAATGCAAGAACTGGACGCCATGCAAAATGTGCCATAACATGACACCATATATGGAATTGTTATTGATAATCTAAACAAATGTCTGCAGAGTGATGTGTGACAAGGTGCTTGTGTTGATAGTTGTGTTGAGCAGAGGCTGAATTCATAAAATGTTTGTGTGAGCTGTTCATTGTGCCCTTCACTTGCTGCAGAGCTCAGGGAGCCTGAATGCATACGCTTTAGTGATTTATTAAAGGCAGAAGAATACTGTGTCTCTGGTGTTTAATTACCTTTATCACCTGATGAGTCAGCTGACTTTACAGCTGCAAAAACAGACTCATGTGAGGCTATATTTAGATATACAGTGGTGCTTTGTTCTAAATGCTAAAGTCAACATGTTACAGTGACAATGTAAATATACGATATGACTTTATTGTCAGATTACATAACAATCATACATGACAAATTTGATCCTCTGGTTTCAGATCTGATGCATAAAAGCAGTCGTCAGCCTGTTGCATTTAATATTGAAGGACTCTAAATTGCCTGTCAAAAGGCAGAAGTCCATATAAAACACATGCAAGGAGTCAGAATAGATGCTGTTAGCAAGTCTGAGCATGTTCTTGCTGTGAGCTACTTGAAAGGAGTGTGCCGCAGGTTGGCTAATAATCTCTGCAAAATTCAGATTTGAACATGCTGATGTAAAGATGGTAAAATGTTTACCGTGCTGCTTGTTTTAGTTCAATGTGTTGGCATACTTTTGACCAGTTGATTGTTCTATATGAAAAGCTAACCAAAATTATTAGCATTCATCTTGAGGGGAACAAATCAAATTTGATGTCAATATGTCCAATAGTAGGCAAGACATTTCATTCAAGACTACAAATTTCAACCTCATGGTGGCGCTAGACGATAAGTCAAAAGATCACCAGCCATTAAGATTCATCCTCTGGTAACCATGAATGTCTGTATGAAATTTCATCACAATCCATCTAGCAGTTGTTGAGAGTTGATGTAGACCAAATAACCAACAGATTGACATTGACGTTCACAGAGTCATGTTGCTAGTGTGGCTAATGAAAATACCAAAAGAAAACTTGATTTTAAAAAAAACGTTTTTTTTACTCAAATACATTTAATAGAAACAATTTTTTAAATGAGTAAAAAATAGCCATCTTGAGACATTATTTGAAAATCAAAACAGAGATGGGTAAACCATTCCACAGTCTGCAGAAAACAATGGAAAGAACACGTAATTGTTAAGAACATCTCAGGGGGATTTGGCGGTGTAATAGGAACAGAGGAGGTTTAAAATCTCAAGTGGTGCCAATTCCTACAGCACTTTAAAAACTAAAAATATTCAGTTTTGTATTGCTGGACTTTAGGCGTAATCTAACTTCACAGTGATCAGGTTTGCCAAGAGATTAAAAAAACATGTAAAGTGAAAGATCTCTACATATCATTATGTGTGCTGGATCACAGTCACCTGATGACATTTAACACATTTGTTATCTTGTCACAACAGCAAAAGCAGTCAGACAACCCCTAACCCCCCCCCCCCCCCAACCCTTATTACCCTGGTATCAGTGCATCTTTGCCACATCTCAGACACATTTTTATTCACCATGCATTACGTAATGTTCATCCCAGTCATGTCTTGGATTATAATGAACTGAAGCTCGGTCAATGGTTTACTGGCAGAATAAATTAAAAGAGCTTATGAAAGTTGAGCCCGGTGGAGCGTAGGGATTACTAACACAAAACCGTATATGGCCATTATTTCACCTCTGTGGTGTATTAGCTCTTAGATTGGTGCAAGAGGAGAGGGGAGAAGTAGTGGTGAAGGGCCATAGGCTATATGCTCTATGCTAATGTTCAGCGTGCATTATTATGCTCGGCACTGCATGAATGAATGTAAAAGCAGTAATAACAACGGCTGGACCTATAGTCCAGACTTTAAACAGGGAGGGGCAAGAGACAGAGAGGACAGAGGGATGGGTAGAGAACAGGGAGGAGGAGGCGGAGGAGGGGGAGGAGGGTACAATAAAGGAATGGTCAGAATCCACAGAGAGTGAGGTGAAGAGAGAACGAGGGAGGGAGGGAAGAGCAGAAGAGGGAGGGAGGCAGACTGAGAAGATGGGTGATGTCACCTCTAACAGGCAGCCAATGAGAGTCAGGGAGGTAGAGAGAGAGAGCGGCCAAAGGAGGGTGTGTTTTTCTATCACTGCAGCATCAGCAGAGAAGAGAGGGGCACAATCAATTTCATAGAGAAGAGGAGGAAAAAGGCACAAGTAGATAAGGAAGAGAGACGTGGGGGAAAAAAGGACGCAAGGAGTTGACAGAGGAACGGAGCATCCCTTCGGAGGTAAGAGGAGCTTTTTGTGATGAGACGGACAGAGTGTCATTAAACAGAAAAAGAGCAGGTGAGAGGATTAATTAGGCTGCTAGGTGGAGGTGGCTTGTTATGGAATCGCACCTTTGCCTCATCTTTCACTGGCAGTAAAAGATGACAGCCTGGTTCATGTGAATCGCTTTAATGGCTTTTTATTCATGAACCTTTCTATGGAAATTTATTCTAATCTCATCATGCATGTTAGTATTTAGGAAAACTATAAAATTACAGCTATTTCATCACTTTCATCACAAAAAAGAATGAGACAATTGACAAAACACTCCTTTATTTGAGCAGTTGTCGGGCTGTGGTTGATTATACTCCACCATAGTGCTGCATTACTTTAAGTTGTGTAAAGACATTCGGAGTATTGAAGGCAAAAGTGTCTTGGATAACCTGTTGGTGCACATGGCTTTTAGAGAAAATGCTTATTTTCTATTGTTTTCACGTATTTATCTTGCTGAATGAACACTGAGAGCATTGCATGCAACAGGGTCTCCTCTGACATTAATATTGAATATACAGCAGTATTGTGTGCCACTGTACAGCCTCACTGAGCAGTTTATTGGTCACGATTTCACTAAAATATTGCCTTGAACTTGCTCTTTGAGATTTTACAATGTTTTTGTCTAAAGTTGGTATTTGTGGTATTTTTGAAAACTAAATGCAATATGTCTTTTTATTGCAATTGTACCGAACTACACTTTAAATATTTTGCATCTCTATACATTTAAAGCAAAATTGTATTGACAATGAAAAATACATAATGCAAATGTTCTTTAAATCTGCTGCTTTACTAACATGATTGCATCGTTCCTTTTTTTTGCAAGCAGAGGGTAATTTCTCAGGCAAATTCTGTGCTTTGCTTCACATATTCCTCTTCCATCCTACTTTAATATGAATATTCGTTTTCTCCTCACATTCCCCTCCCCCAGCTAATAGCTGAGTAGCTTAATGTTAAGTACAGCCCATGATTGCAATGTACTGCTACAGTTTTTTTTATTGATGTGGAGGATGAAGCTCAGCTTTATGGTGAACAACACAGCGGAGCAGACTACAACAATTTTCTAGGCTACCAATCTTATCGCCTGCAGCTGCAGTAGGTCTGTTTTGCTGGGGCAATGACAGAGCTGAATAACCTTAAACTACAGATCTTTGGGGGTAAGGGAGAGAAAGAGAAGCAGGTGGCTGAAAAGAAAGCAAAGAAAGAAAGATATTGAGATTCAGATATCAACAGGAGATAGAGTGTGAAAGGGATATTTACACAGAAGGAGATATCAGAGGAAATGAAAATAAGGGTGGGGCAGTGCTCGCAGCAGACTGTGGAGGTGTGCCTGTGGAAAGGAGGCACTCACCTGGCTGCATGCCATCCAGATGTCTGCTGTCACCCTCTGCGGCCTGTTAGACATCTGTTCTACCCAATGGCAGAAAATAGACAATATTCCACCAGTTGTGTTAATGATGTAGACAACTGAATTGCCAGAAGCAGCTGCTAAAGGCAGTGAGTGTTTCTGTGGGATGTTCATGTATGCCTTGTCCTTTCACATCATGTGCTCATATCTTGCACAAACATAAAGAAATTCACAATGGTATCTACGTGTGTGGGTATGTCTATATCTTCATCTGTTCATACTGTGCAAGTGCATGTGTGTGCTAGTAGTGTAGTGAACCTGCTCTTTCTTCCTCCATGCCTCAGTAGCCCGCAGCTTGTCCCAGATGAACCCATTCGAGGGACTGGAGGGGAGGGAAGGCTCTGCGCTTGACAATGACTTGTTACCATCTGTACAACATCCATAAACATACTGCACTGCACACATACACACAATAGATTAAGATACAGCTGCTGCTGAAGAGGGTGTGAATGCATGAATGAATGTTTGTGTGCGTGCTCTGTGGCAACAATGCTCCAGAGACACACTGCTGGTCATATTATCATACTACTTAATGCAGTAAGGTTTGTACGGCAGTGGCAGTCGGATCTCTAGACGGCGCTGGCAGCTGCTAGTGTAGCAGGGATGTTGTTGAAGTAGCTGGCTAGACTCCGAGTGTATGATTACCCTCGCTACAGTATGGTGCAGAATGTAATCTCCCCTCTGACGCTGGCTGGTTAATTGAGCTGTTCCATCAAAGAGATGGATGGAAAGAGGGATTTATGTGAAGAGAGAGAAGGACAGAAAGACAGGTATCTGCAATGAAAAGAGAGTGGAAAGACAGGGGAGGAGATAAAGGAGAAGTGTAAGAAGATGGACTCTCTTTTCAAAGGCAAAGCACTTCGCGTCCTTTATTGCATGTTCACTGCTATAGATACTGAAGGGAATAGAGAGAGAGGGAAGGAGGGATCAACTAGGATATAGAAAAGGGCAAGGTCATAAGGGAGGATGGGCCTTAGAAAAAAAGAAGGAACCATAAAATGAAAGGCAGAAAGATTAAAGGGAAGATTATTCACAGATAATTACTCTGATTATGATTGAAGAAGATTATGAGTAAAAGTGAGAGGAAATGTATCACCAGATGTGTTTACTGCGTTAATTTTTATGGGATGATAATGTTAGGCAGATATTGGCCTGTTTCCAAATGCCTTTTAGTTCTACAGATGAAGTGGAGAGCTGGTGTTGTGTAGGAGGAGAGGACGGATCTGCTCTCAATCTGCCAGTTAGGAGCAACACTAGGAGAAGAGCAGCACTGCAGTAGCCTTTTGCTCCTCAGCCACCTTTTATAGCCTCAGGGCACCTTTGCCACAGTCTTCCTGCTCAACAAACATGGATATGTGAGCATAAACACATTTGTAAATCCACAGCTTCTGCAACACACATCAACACTCTGCAAATACACTGCAGAGCTCCTGTTGCAGTGCACCAAATTAAAGATTCTCTAATGTTGCCTAGCTGGCCTGATTACTTAAGCGTCTGCTACTGATCAAAGACTGCAACCGCCACTTTCTGGGGATCCAGCCATTAAAGAGAAGATGAGGTAAAACAAGGGTTAAGCGTGAGCGCTATCACTTTGACTGAATTGTCAACAATGATTGTTTCCTCCTTTGAGAATAATAGTTGTAAAGTTACAAACTCACAAGCGCAGATTCAAAGGCTTATGAGTGAACTCCCTTGAGTTTATCTTCCACTGTGTGCACGTCTTTTCGATGCCGTGCATGTGTGTGCGTGCAAATACATGTGCACCTCCAGGATGCTGTCAAAATGGAGAGCCAGTCCCCCCCAACCCCCCCTCCCCAGCTGCAGCTTGGAGGCTGTTTGATTTAGACTGTGCAGATGGGAGTCAGCCCACTGAGTGTCAAGTGGGGGATCGTGTAGACACGCTGTCAGGGTTTGGTGGAGAATACATTGTGGTGATTTAGGGAGCTAAGGGTCAGATGGATTGACAGGCTAGCCACGGGTAAATGATTATAGAGAATTGAGGAGGAGGGAAGGAGGGTAGCAAAAGGGGTAGAATGATATTTGCAGAGGTGAGTTGAGGCAGGCAGGGAGGAAAACTTAAAGATGGAAAGGATTGATTTAAAAGCCAGCCAAGGTGGTATGGAGATGGAGGGATAAAAGCTGTTGGAAGATGAGACAAAGCGGAAGAGGATTGTCACGGCAATTTCTCCGCACAATGTTGTTCCATTCATCACTGAAGAGTCCTGTTCTCTCTTTTTAGACTTAGCAGCAAACCTGCCAACCTAAGTGATCCATTCTTCCTTTGCTGCCCCTGGTTCATGTATCTATTTCTTTCCCCTACTCTTCCCGCTGTGCAGTACTTTGGTTTCACTTGTTATATCAGTATTCATACAGTGGTAGACAGAGAAGCACGCACCGGGATCTTAATCAAAATAATGACTGAGGCTTCTATTGGCCTTCCCAGAAAGAGGCTCTCAGACAAAGACTCATAAATCCAACCCAATTATACAATTGAAGCTGTGATGGCGACTAGGGCACAAACAGAGGCGTCATGTATGGAAATGAATTTAATTTGGCAGAGTGAATTACCTTATTACAGCTTTCAGGAGTGATGGTATGAAAGAGGAGAAATTGTCAAATTCCCTTGGGTAACACATATGATATTGGCAGTTAAGATTACAAAAGTGGAACCCCATAGTGGATATTACTTGAAACCAGCAGAGAAATCAATTACTGCCTAACCAATAATAAAAAGGACCTCGATATTGTAGAAAAATATCTTTAAATGAGGGAAATCTTTAAAAAGACATATTCTGTCTTACTTAAACAAATCTATCTCATTCAGTATTGTTGTACAAAAGTTTTCTAATTCTGTAAATGAAATTTCTTTAGTGCCCATATTTTAAAACATGGAAAGCAGCAGCAAAGACTAAATGCAAATAAGGTGAGATATGAAACTCCATGCCTGACCTTGATGCTCACATGTTTTTTTTTTCTGTCTCTCTGACAAAATTATGTCTTTGTCTCTGCAACAGAGAATTCCCCTTAGCGTCATGAATGCTGGATCCATGTCAGTTTTGTGAAAGAAGCTCTATTGTCCACATCAGTGTCTATAATTATGCTAAATTGACCCTCTGTTCAGTGTTTTCCACAATTGCATGTATCTGTCTCTATGAAGTATTCTGATTATCAATGAAGCTTCTATGTGCATTTGTGTGTGTGTGTATGAGTCACTTTTCTAACAATGGCCAGTGAGATGCCCTCATGAAAGAATTAACTACATTATTCAGTTATTACCTTTTATTTCTAATGACAAGAGTCTGTCTGTACGTTTAATGGCTTCTGGGTAAAAAGTCTTTCAAAATTAGGTTATGTCTACCTTTTCTGCTTCATAGAAAGTTATTGCTTTTAATTTGCCTCTTATTTTAGTGATGATGATATGCCATGACTATTTTAAAGCAGAAAAGCCTGACCAGGGACAGGGGTTGCAAATCAGCCTTGGCTAGAAATCCTATATGCAACATGTCATGTTATTGTAACCTTTGTTTTTTGTATGTAGTTCATTGTCATTTTAGCAAATCTAAATAAGACATAAATAATAAAATGTGTAGCTATCTTGCATAAGATATAGTGCTAGCTGATAAATGTGAAGTTATAATCTAATACTAACAGTAAAGTTAGATTATGTGAGGAGATAAAGAGCTACTCCTGAACTAGCTTAATTAACTAGAAAGTTCTGAACTTTCAGCTCTTCAGTCTTACAGCAAGCAACTCTTCCCAATGAAAAAATATATTTGGTGGATTGTTTTATCCCAAAATCAAACTACTGAGCTGCCACTTTTAGTTGTGGAAAAAACAACCAACGATGGCAGAATTACATAATTAGTCAATGGTAAAATGATGTCACCTTATCTCTGTCTTTATGATGCTTTCAAATGTTTTTTGACAATCCATAAATACATTTGTTTCAATCTACTCTAAACTAATATTGTTATTTGTGAAGCACTACATCTCTGACACCAATGGCAATAATGTGATACTTTGTTTCATTGTCCCTTTCTGGCTTTGATTGCACAGGCTGTTTATTAAGGGGACATGACAGCATTGGTTTACTAATTTATTGATTTGTTGCTGAGAGGCCGGCTGCATTTTTAATGAAACTGGGAGGCATCGCGCTGCTTTGGGCTATCTCAGCACTGATGCTTTGCTTTAAGTTGCATCATACTGTTCTGTCAAGACTTCTGACAGGGCTATTCCAATAGGCCTAGTGTTGAAATTTCTTCTTCATCTGTGTTTTTCTGTGTTTCCCTCTGAAGATATCTCCTTGGTATGACTTTCACCCTTCAGCTCAGTTTTTGAAAACTGAACTTCTGTATTTTGACTTTTTTTGTGCACTCTCATAGTCAATAGAGTTGCAGTGCTTGGCCATAACTGTTGCACTGGAAGTATTAGATAGTGATGCCTGTATGTCTTGTGTGTGTTGTGTCATTAAAAAAGATTGCAAGACATAGAAGTACACATAGGCTAGTTAGAAAATGAGAAATAAGATGAGTGTTAGGCTCTTTAGAGTAAGTATGCTGAATTGAATGTGACTGCTTTACACTGACTGTGAGGCAGGCATGATTGTCCAACATGTGTAAACACAGTGTGGTTGGGCACACATTTATTTGGAGTGTTTACATTCAAGTTTATTGATTTTGTTTCAGTTGGCTCTTCCCTGCTCCATACCTACACTTCACTTGAATGAACCATAACTGAAATAGATGGGTAATGAAACACAAGCATCCATACAGCATCCATACGGACCCTGCATCCTAAAGTACGGCAGGTGTTAGTAAGCCTGTTTGTTTTTGTCTACTCTTGATATCTCAGTTGTGTTGTGACTGTAGTTCTTTGCAGGTGCTTTATCTGCTGTGTAAGCCATGATATATTCATTAGGGTTGGATTACACAGAGTGGGAGGGGATCAGGTTTTGAGTGGGCTGTAATCCCCATACACTGGCCTAATTTAATCGCACCTACTGTGCCATCCTATTACACACTACGCCCACAACATCTGAGCAGGCGCCGGTTGGAGGAGAGCAGATGAGGGGCACACAAGGTTAAAACACGGTAATGTCAGACAAGAGGCCTGGAGACAAAGAGGGGGGGTCGTAAGAAAAGAAGTACAGAGAAGGAACATTGATTATGAGCAGCAGGAGAGAGATTCAAGTACAGATAGAGAGACAGAAAATGTCAAGGAGTAAAGAAATGTCAGAGACAACAGTGGAGACAGATGCTCTTTAAGTTTGTTTTCATGAGTAACAACAGTCATGTTCACTTTCTTCCTTCCTTTCTGAATGGCCAGAGCCTCTTTTGAAATGTAAATGATTATACATTATAATGTGTATAATTACACAGATGTGTAGAATCCATGAATTGATGCTGAAACATTTAAATAGCCAACCGTGATGAAATACCACATGCTCAAACATTATTATGGCCCCACAGATTTCTCATTAACATAATCCCAATCACCATTATTGGCACTGAAATTGGTGTTATTTTATCTGTGATGTCACATTTAGTTCCACGCTCTCCATACTTGTTAATCATAATTGGATTGGAAAAATAACCACGCCCTTCATCTCATTACATCTTAGTACATCCGAGTTGCAAATTATTTGAATGTCAGGGAGACCTTACACAGTGAAGTAAAGTTTCATACAACCTATAATGTTGTTTTCCTCACCATTTGTGACCTACATCCTTTTCTTCATCCATCCTTATCTTCTCATAGCCTGAGTAAATTAGGCCATGCAAGCCTGCACACCTGAGGTGGGTGCTGTCTGTGAATCTCTTCTTGTTAGCCTCTTGTGAATATGTTTTTAAATAAAGTCGGTGTTGGAGTTGTTGAAGTGAATTGATCAGGGGTAATTGGGCATGGCGCTACAGAGAGCCTCACACAGGGCCCAAGCTGCAATAATGAGAGTCTATATTTAGCTCGAAAACTGTCTGTTTACATCAGCCATCATGCTCTGTGGCACAGCAGGAAGAATTGAGCAATTGTGTTTTTGTGGTCATACTAGGGCACTCTTTGGTGTAACGATTTTTTATAAATCATTTGATAAAATAACAGCCAAAGAGAAGACTGACTGATGTAGCAGGAAGTCATAAGGAGACATGGGGTGAGGCCTCTTGTTAATATGATGAAAAGACAAAAGGTGCAATCCCTGAGACAAAAAACAGAAGCAACAAGATGCAAAAATAGATTCATTCAGGGGTGCAGATGTCACATTAAGATGAAAAGCGATAAGAGCAGAAAACAAACCACATGGAGATAAAGAGAAAAGCTAGAGAGAAAAGACAGGGGGTCTGGACATTGTTAACATGCTTAACGAGGCAATTATACACATAGGTAAAGATCTCATCCTCTGAGCCTCATAAGGTTGGGTGGGGCTGGGAACACATGAGAGAAAGTGTGGAATGCTGGGAGAGAAAGAAAGGACGTTTATTAACAGTAACCTTTTAATAATTGTTGATTGTACCATTAAAGTGTGATCCTGCTTGGGGCGACAGGCTGGAAGTGTGAGAGGGTGGAGGTTAAGATGGGAGGGTAATGTGGGAAGATGGAGAGAGAAAGATACAGGGATCTGAGAGAGGTGGGAGGGTAAAGGACAACAGAGATCCTGCAGCGATTAAAATGTCAGTGTGTGCAGAGGCAAATGCACACTTGCCAAGCCCAGAAACCCACACACAGACATACACATGCATATACACGTAGCTCATGTCTACTCAGGCTGTGACATTAATTAAACATAACACAAAAGAGGAACACAATCCCAAACAGAAATAGTAGAACTGCCTTGAGAACGGACTGACAGGATAAAACCTGCATGTCCTAACTGCTGCGATGATTGTCAGTGGATGCCAATATATCATCCATTATTTATACTTGCTTGCCTTTTTCTTTTAATTTTCTCTCCTCTCCTCCCCTCCATGCATTCTTACTTTCCTCATCCTTTTCCCTCACTCCTCATTCCAGCAGCCCAGACACTTTGTGTTTTATTCATGACAGCGTAGTGAACGCTGTTTTGACCAGCCTGTAGTTCAGAGGGGGACAACAAGCCAACAGTAAATGCTAGATGACAGGGCTGTTACTATAGCTGTACGTCCGTCATACACACTGTTCCCTGTGTTTTTGTCCCCTTCAGCCTGCCTGTGGGGCCCGTCTGCCTCCACAAGTGTCAAAAAACCTGGTTCCTCCCTTCAGTTCAAATAAAGGAAAACAGTCTCTGAGGAGAAATGTTGTCATGCAAAAAGTTGTCATGCAAAAAGTGTTTGTTTGGCTTGTGCTAGTTGGCAGAAGTTGCTGACATGCTGTGTCAATGTCCTATATAGGAACCAGCATCATCAGCATATTTAAAGTCACACTATCATGGGGTAAAGATTATTTAGATTTCTTCCACTATAGCATGGGTTACTAGAATATCACCAAAGGTATATTATCTCGATCTGAATGTGTCTGTGTGCAATATGTTGCTCATCTATTTGACTATTAGTATCAAGCAGCTGGCCACAGGCATCTTTGTTTTGTGGGTGTGTACAGTATATATGTGGATTGTCAGACCTTATTGGCCTAACTCCCTATGAAAAGCTCATCAACTGGTTCTTTAGCCGCAGGGAAAGGTCACCACAGCTTCCTCTGTATCCCAATGGCCCCTCTATGTGTTTCTATCTGTCTCTCTCTCCCCCCATCTCTCTCTCCCTCTCTCTGGAATTGGGGCCGAGCTGTTTCTGTCATTTCTCATAACTGAAGCAACATGGGAGGGAAAGAGAGATGAGAGACTGCGGTGGAGCTGTGGCCACAGCTGGGCCTTCAGTGTACGGGAGGCAATACCCCAGGAGGAAGAGGAGGGTTTGGGGGAGAAAGATGATGCAGGAGGAGGGTATTGAGGAAGAAGGGGAGAAGTGAAACTCTGCATAACAATATAAATAGGAAGAGATGAAACAGCATCCTCACTTATATTCACTCTGTCTGCCTCCTGGAAAAGATAATATTAAGGCAGATATACTTGTCACTCCCTTTCACTGTCTGCTTGGGAAATGACACACGAGCAGACTGATGCAAACAAAGGCGAGACGGAACAGGTTGTCTGTTTACTCTCTTTCATATTGCGCCTTGCAAAAAATTGTTGTTCGTTCCGGAAAATGTCACGTCCTTGATCTCTTTGCACCACTATACACTGGTGCGTAGAGGGGCCAGAGCTATGTAGAGATGTGGGGAGGGGGATTTGCAGAGACAGGGGTCTGCAGCAGGGACGGGGCTGCGTGCCTCAGATAACAGTTCAGCCTTTGATGGAGTCTGGCCCTCTGTTGGAGAGCACAAGCTGCTCTGCCTCAAATAGATCTCCACCGTGGACTCCATTGGTAATGATTGGATTTAGTTACAGAGAAGAAATGGTTTACTGATGATAATGATAACAGATGCGATGGGAGTTAGTCAGTCACTTAGGGTCGAGGGATTGTATTGATGCTGTGCCAGACTGCAAATTTCCCCTCAGACAGGACAGTCTCTTCCAGGCTTGATAAGAGTTGAAGGTAGAGGTTGATAGAATACTACCTGTAATTAGTTTGTGTATGATCGAGGCTGGGTAGATGTAATGAAGATGAAGTGCAGGACAGATGGATGACAGTGTTCCATAAGCTTCTTTCTATAGGGAAGTAGAGGAAGACAGGGCGGGTGGGGTGGAGTAAATGAGTTCAGGGGGAGAAAAAGAGAAGTTTTATACTGATATAAGGAGTGAGAGGCAATCAGTAGGGAGCAGAGTATAGAGAACAAAAGTAAAAGAGAGTGAGAGAGTGGAGTGCAAATAAGAGAGACACTTTCGGCAAAGACGCCAGTCAGGAAGGAGAAATTCTTTCAAGTACGGGTAGCATGTAGACATAACAGGGGAGCTGGAGAAAGCCAGAGATGGGGAAAGAGCAAGAGATGGAGACACAGGAGACATGAGATGAAGGTGGAAAGTATAAAGTGCAGATAGATGACAGAGAGCGAGAGGAGCGAAAGAGAGAGAGAGAGAGATAGAGAGAGAGAGAGAGAGAGAGGAGGGGTGTGTGTGGGGTGGGGAGGGGACTTGTTGGAGGGGGGAGGGGAGAGAAATATTTACAGTGCACGGCTGAGCTGGAGTCAGGAGGTTGTCATGGTGATAGCAGGGTGTGGAGGGAGGCAGGGGTATTGACACCTAGATGGAGACGCACACACACACACACCTAAACACACACACACGCACACACACGCACACACACACACACGCACACACACACAATCAAGTCGGTATAGCTATCTTAGTGAGGACATAATCATTCCAACTTAATGCCTGACCCTAACCTTTACCTTAAACTGAGCCTAAGCCCTGTTCTAACCTTCACCCTAAAGTCTGAATCCTCAAACAGCCTTTTGAAGGTGTGTCAGAAAATGAGGACGAAATGTCCTCACTTTCATAAAACTCAAATTGGTTCCTATAATGATAGCCATACACACACACATGCACACACGCACACACACACACACACACACACACACACACACACACACACACACACACACACACAGACACACACAATAATCTGGCCATGCATCAAACCCGGTAGCCATATCACCATGCAAATTGTTTCCCATGTCCCTCTGCTGTCTTTTACCCCAACTCATCCCTATTTGAATGGTAGGCAAATACCCTTAAACTGACAATTACCCTAACCAACCTTCAGTCTGTCGTGGCATGAACATGTAAGTGTGTGTGTGTGTGTGTGTGTGTGTGTGCAGGTCTGAGCTGCTGTGTTTGTGTGTGTGTTCACATATCTGAGCTTTGCTGTTTTGCCTGTGTGCTGACGACACAGAGAGATGAGAGAGACAGAAACAAGCTGATGTAGAGACAAACAGCAGCTCCAATGGGGCATAGATTTCTGAGCCAGTGCACACACTTATATTTCTTTGTAGAGTTAAAAACAAAACAAAGTATGTACGGAATACACTGCAGTTATAAGCACATTTCCTACCCGTTAACTACCGTTACTTCTGAAATGTAAAACAGAGAATTTCTAGAATGTAATTGTCAGTGGGCCAGATGCAAGAACATCGTTCGTTTTTTCTTAAATTCAATGTACTTTTTTCGTGAGGTGGACCTTTACGAGTGTGCCACGTCAGATTCACCAAACACTCGTATCACCAGGAAACAGTCATAAATGACATGATGAATCCCACCTGTTCTAAATGAACGTGTGTCCTGATAGGGGAGTCATCAGCCTGGGAGCTAAACTATAACTTCGATCACCAATATTTCAATTAAATTAATAAAATTAATTAACAAATAGTCAGTTTGTGTTGTGGAAAAGTAACAGTGGACAAGTCGCTTATAGTTTCAGCCGCTAATATGTATCGGCTATTCCTATTGTAAGCTTGCATTATATCATAGTTTCAATTATCAATTCCAATGACTGATATATCTACCTAAATCGATAAATAGCCTACTACTTTATACTAAAGTAACGTAATACTTTTTCAATCAGAGTAATGTCACCATGATTATGGATTCAGAAGTGCAATTTAATAAATGGGACATAATCCATTACTCAGGGTGTGAACTACAGGGGAGCCAGGGGGAGCTTGACTCTCCTCAATAAGACATGGGCGCCCCTGATTTGTACATTTCTTTGCGGAGGGTTCTCTAAAATACTGACAATAATATTCACTCAGCCTGCCAATCGACATTATTCATTTCTCTGTTAAGTGGTACTCAGCTAAAATGTAGTTCTCCCAAGACATGATATCGTTGCCACACTGCCATTAGATGACAGCAACAATCATGTCTTACTGCTTTGGAGAACGACAGGTTGGTTGTGCGTGACAGGTACAACAGGTGTGCCCCACTCGTACATTTTGTTCGTACCTAAGAGAAAATCCAAAATACGAGAAAATTGGTGAATGCGTCAAATCCTCGTAAATCACTTGTGCGCATGATTTAAGAAAGATTCTGTGCATACGAGTGTTTCTTGCATCTGGCCCAATGTTTATATGAACTCATTTACCACTGTGAGTGATTAGTAGAGAGTCTGTTCATAAAGAGAAGTGATTAATGAAGATGAAAATGTAGATTTGTGTAATGCAAATGAATTCCCCTTAACTCCATCACTGGAATTTTGCTGACGTTAGAAGTTCAGAAAGCTTGATTATGGCAAACACAGTAGAGAGAAAACACTGACACCTAGACAACAGAGCGGCTGTGACTCAGGAGGTAGAGCGATCGTCCTCCAATTGTTTCCATCCTCCATCCTGTTTTTTCTGCTCTTTTCATCTTGTCCATACACCCACCATCGCCCCTCTCTTTCCACTCCTTTTGCACTCCATAGGCATTTAGTAACTGTTTAGGAGCATTACATCTCCTGCCTCATCCCCAGAAGACCTTGTATTTGATTAGATGAGGAGCACTTAAGGGGAAGTGCTGCTTTTGCAACTTCTAACAAAGTTAATGGGATTGCCAAGAAGCTGTTGTCGGAGCTGGTTAATCATTTTAAAGATGCCAATCACCAGATTCTGTGAGCTGTTGTGCAAAAACCGCAAATCAGTCAACTGGTTATTCATGTGCTGTTTTAAGACCTGTTTTGATTAGTTTTTCTAGTTGAAAATGTATTGCTTTGATTAATGAAACAATGATAGCATCACTGGTGTGTGTTTGTGCTGTACATGCATTGGTGCAAGCCTGTCTGTTTGTTTTCAGTCATGAGCTATTTGTAATTTCATGTGTGACTCTGTCATGTCTCCACAAGGCTAAAAAGGAAATCCAGCCACTTTCCCACAGTTGTTGAGCCTCTGGGGCTCTTCCATGCAAATGTGTTAGCAAAGCACTGAGTGTGACCTTGCCTTGCCAGCAGCTCATTTCCCTGAAGTGGTGAAAAGACAGGATTACATCCAACCTAAAGAGACCTTGACAAATGTTACTAAGTCTAAATCTTAGCAATATGCTGTTTGCAAGGAAGCTTTGAGGCAATTATTACCTTTTTTAATAACTATGAGAAAAAAAGGCATCTGTGTTTAACAACCTGGAAAATAGACACAGACTAGGAAAAACAGACATGTCACAGTTTCACAATAGGCAAATTTTAGATCTGATGTCTCTTCAGTAAGTGCTTTTCTCTCTGGAATAGTATCTAACCTGTTGTGATGGAGGTCGTAGGTCACGTATACACACTCCGCCCCTCTTTTCAGGGTGTGGCATGTCTGCTCTCCCTGAGGAGGTGGCCACGTGTCCTTGCGTGTCACACGAGCCGCTGGCAGCTGTGTCCTCCAGCGCTATATGGGCCACTTATCACCTGACCCGAGGGACCACTCCCTCCTTCTCCTCTCTGTCTGCTGAATGCTGGACTGCACAACCCTTCATCAGACATTACTACCTGCAACAACTGACACAGAACTACCCCCATCTGCACACTTGATGCAACCCAGACACAAACACAATGTAGATATACATTCAAACCTGAGGCTCATGAGGTATTTTTAGCTTTCTCTTTAAGGCTTTTTTGCTTTACACTGGTTTCTGCTATTTATGCCTGGCTGCCCGTATGGAGAAAAAAACACCATAAAGTCATGATTTGTGCTGTTATATATATGCAAGGGTATAGATATTCAAGCATCTGCTACAGTGGATGATTTCCCTACGGTGCTGTTGCATAGTGTTTATGTTGTTGTAGCTGATTTGTCATCTCTAAGAGTGTTAAACTACTGCATCTGGTTTCAGGGCTAAAACTGATGGATACTATACCGATGTCAGCTTCTTCCTACTGGCCAGTCTGGCTCCATTTTGATTCCCGAGGGCTGTGCTAGTACACACACACACACACACACGCAGACACAGGAAAATTTCCTTTTGACCCAACTGATCTCCCTCTATTTTATCCCTCTGAGGAATGACTGGCTGCATGAAAAACACGTTTACTGAAAAACTTCCACTAAGCTTCACTTCCGAAACATTGTTTGTCATCAGAAAGGTAGAAAAAACAGAAAGTGTAATTGAAGGTCAAAATTCTTGACAAAATAATAAATAAAAAAAACACAAGCAAGGCTGTTGGCTCCAGAGTAGGACGAGAAAATGGGAGAGGCTGAGTGAGAGAGATAAAGAGAGAGAGAAAGCAGGGAGGGTAAGACAAAGCAGACAGGAGACAGAAAAGGAAGCAGGGAGGGGAAAGAGAGAAGGTCACTCCTAATAGCTCTTCCACGTAATTTCATGATGTAATGATTGCCCATCTTTACTCGGCCAAATGACATTAACTCTGTACTGTATGGACACTACGCTTTACTGCTGCACAAAATTATCTTCATAACCTGCATGTATTCATTATTAAATGTTTCTGCTGTACCCAGAGTGCATAACAATGTGCCTGCAAGGATGGGTAGAGTACATAGGGGTATTTGTATGCATCACATGTTATACTTTCTGCATGACACCAATGGTGTGTCCGTAATTAGCGTGCTTTGTGCGGTATGACTGATGCTGCTGCTAATGAAGCAAATGGTGCCCACAGGCAGGAGTACAGCAGTGCAAGGAGACTTTTGCTTTGCGTGTGCGAACATACAATGTATACATGCAGATATGTTTTTCATTTACCACTTGTTATTGTCTGTGTTTTATTTTTTGCTTGAACAGTGTGCTTTGTTACCATATTTACTGCAATGCAATTTACTGAAATTCAAATTAAATATAACAGCACTGCCCACATGTTGGATCTATTTAATCTTCCAAAATAAAAGTCTACAATTTGACCAATATAAATGCACAAAATGGCCATTCTGCTCCATTTTTTTTCCCATTTATGCCATACATCTTCATTTCATGTGACCAAATGACTGAAGCCATAAACAAATTACCTTATCAGTTATGGGCTTAAGTGAGCGGCTAACATGCTAGAAGCAGAGAGAGCTGGAGACAGCACTCCATCTGCAAGACTAGCTCCATTAGCTGACAAGAGAGATTAGCTGACCTGCTGACACACAGGCTGATCTTTACTGATACAGAGAGTAACACACATGGACTCACATGCACACCAACACACACACACACACACACACACACACACACACACACACACACACACACACACACACACACACACACACACACACAGGGAATCTGATACACTATTACATTAGGGTAACACCCCTGTTTTAATGATTACAGAGCTTTTACTGGTCAGTGATCCCATGACCATATCTTTCTCTTTTCACTTCACAATTTGCTTTCTTTGTCACTCACCTTTTTTAAAAATCACATTTCACGCCTTTCTATTTATTCTTTCCACCCTTGTTCTCTCTTTGTTTGGACTTTCATTGAATTTCTTAGACTTTTATTGCAGACTTTGTTGTCAAGCCCGCCTTTGATCTCCCATCGGTGTTGCCCTTCTTTCTCATTCATTTTTCCTTCCTTCCTCCGTCCTTTCCTCCCTCCATCCACCTCTCCTCTCTTTCTCCATCCCTCACGGATGTCTTAATGAGTCCACTCCCTTCTTCTTGAATTATTCACCACTTCTTTTATTCTACCATTGCCATTGTGTCTTAAGGGGAAAAACATCAATAAATAAATCACGCCAGAGGTAGCTCCTTTTGTAGTCTTGGCAATGGGAGGGATGACTGCACACATTTATTGGTGTACAAAGGAGAGAGAAAGCAAGAGTAGAGAATTGTGAAGGGCTTTGGGAATCATGTGCTTCTGTTTTTTTTTATCATCACTTCAAGTTGGATAAGTTTGAATGTGATTTTAACACTTTCTGCCAAGTCTGGGTGTTTCTTGTATGCCATATGTGTCCACACACAATCTGATATTACTGAGCTGGTGTTGTTCCTATGACATCATAATTAATGTCTAAATTTGTCCCGGTGTATCTGCTCGGTAAGACATAGACGCCCGCAGCACACTGTATGTGTATGGCAAGCCTCTGAACTTCACAAGCATCTACTCAGGACCTATTTCAATGAAACAGTGCCATTAGTGAAAAGAAACATTGATTTAAGAGATATAAAAAGCTTTAAAACAGATGGGAGGAGTAGTACCGTATGCTCGCGAAGACATCAACCACAAATTAGCTGAATGAAAATGGCAACTACAAAATTATTACAGCATGTTTAATAACACAAAAACCACATTAATAAAAAATTGATGAAAATGTAATTCTACTTGCTGCTCACTGTTTCTGCCGTCATATTGTTGTGACATTAGGTCTGTTTCTGTCTGAGAACTCGGCTAGATGGATCTTGCCTGAGTTTCTGACTTCGAATTCCGATTTGAATGACGGTTTCCTTGTACTTTTCCTTGTTGGAAGTTGTTTTTTCTGAGTTCTGAGTACAATAGATTACAACATTTTTCCCCAAGTCATAAAGCTATGTCATCATAACAGCGTGATTGGTCAGTTGCATTGATGGTCCTGGAACACCATTTATGATGTTGTTGGTGTCACGTCAACGTGGCAATAATGAATTGGGCATGTTGCAAATATTGATTTAAGTAGGCTATGTGTACATACAGATGTGAAGACATCCAGTATGTGTAATTCTTTCACATGAATGTGTGTGTGTGTGTGTGTGTGTGTGTGTGTGTGTATGTGTTTGAGGGACAGCCTGTCAGTGTGCACCAGCAAATGAGTGTACGTGCGTGGGCATATGTAAGTGATACCGCAAACCCGTTAGTGTCCATGTGTGTGAATAACTGAATTTGTATGTACAAGGGGGGATGCTGTGTGGAGACCCTGTTGTCATGGCAACCAGGATAGAGCAAGAGTGTGTGGTTGCCCTTACGGCTCCTCTGACAACCTTTATTTTCTCCAGCTTTGTGTCACTCCAATATTAACCCCTAACCCTTCATAGAGAAAGAGTGCAGGCGGTAGAAAAGGAGGGAAATATGGCGTGTATTCTATCGCTGCAGTATCTAACGTCTGAGCTTATGCTAATAGTGGTATTGATAAATGTGCTGTCTGTGTACCCTGATTCCAGATAAGCTGAAGCACTGCAGTTTTTTCTGCTGGTGAATTTCCATTTGGTGTTGACCATGGATCATCGGTCTTGAAGCACAAGTTATTTGTGTAAACAAAGAGTAGTGGCATGAGGGAGGTTTCCCACTGTGCCATAAAGCCCATTATCCATTAAAGTTGCAAATACTGAATTAATTAGTCATGTTGCCTATTGTAGCCAGAGTGCTACCACAGTAGTTAAGAAAAAAGTGTTCAATTTAGAGAGAGGAGGAGGAGAGGCAAGGAGGTGGGACTAAAATATATTGTGAAAAGTGATCAGATGGAAATGGAAAAAAGCTTTTAGTGCCAGCTACCAAGGGGGTTGAGAGAGTAGAAAGAGGAGACTGATAAAAAGGTGACAGGAAAATGGGCCCTCATTGGTTTTGGACAGTTCCTATTATTAAGGCTCAGCTCGTAGGTAGAAACACTTTGAGAACATGTGAAAAATGGATCATAAGAAATGCTTTCTTCGCCGTCTGCATTACGTTAAGTGAATTGTAGCACAAAGCAGAAACAGGTATTATATCACATGATTTGTGGTATTTTTCTGATGTAGCGACAAAGTGGGTCTGAGACTTGTCTCACTGCAACAGGCTCATGCATTAAGTATGACCCTACCAGAGAGAGGAAGAGGGAGGGAGTGAAGGAGAGACATAGCAAAGACACCAGGTATAGATGGACAGCATCAGTCTAGGACCAAACCAAATGTATGGAGTGGGGTGCAAATAAATTATGAATTTGGGTGAATTTAGGGCAAATTGTGCCGGCAGGAAGGAGATTTCTATGAATAATTCACTCTGTAGGGGGCCTGATCATCTACCCCCCATCAAGCATTACCTTGTTCCTCAGACCCCCCCCCGCCCTACACACTTTTATTATCCATTGACCCTTATAATGTCTCACTACCCTGTTCCTGTAATTCCCAACCCTATCACTCGATTTGTCTTAGCGAGTACTCTCTTTGTTTATGTCTAAATCACGCCATCTTTTTCCTATCCCTCCGTCTATCTCTTCTCAGTCTGATGTTTCTCCAGACAGACAAACCCTGGGGGGAGAGTGGGGGGTAAAGGGGGGCATGTATTCATTTATTTTTCTCCCTCCTTCCGTCCCGCATCCTCTCCCCCTACACATCTTCGCAGCTGGAGGTAATTAATATTTAAAAGCAAGGCATGACAGGACACAAGACCTGCACACATGTTTGAACACTAACACCCTGTAGACTCCGGAAGAGCTGCACACATTTGATCAAAGAACGGAGAAGATCTCAGAATTGATATTTACATGACTCACTCTGTTGAGAGAAAATAAACCAGAATAGACTCGTCAACACAGCAGCTTCTCACATGGATACGTGAGAATATGAAACAAACAGTGAAAGTGTCTCATGTGAAACCTGTGATTGGCACGATGGATCAGAAAATGTGTGAAATATGACTTGACTCTTGTTGTGGCTTGATCTCATGAGTATCAGAAAGGACCGGAATGTCCTTGGCAACGCCCAACATATCTACTTAATGCTAATTACTACAATTTGCAAAGAAAGGAAGGGTGCAATTTTCTTTCTAATGGATGACAAGTGGCTAGACACAACAATGGTACTCCAACTATGAAATGCTGCTTATGACAGCAACATTAATGGCACAATGCAAAGTGTTTGGCTTATTGGACTTTCTGTAAGCAAAATGCCTCAAAGCAGGAATTTATGAATAATTGAATGAGTTGCAAAATTGATTTGGTCGATTTGGCTAGTTTGATACATGGCCTGTTGGAGGCTAATTTTCTGAAGGCAGGCATTCTTGTGCGAAAAATGGACTGCCACGCCCTCAAATCTCAACACAGCGATGCTCACTCTATAATCTTCCTGTGATTGAACGACTTCTGATGGCACCCGTTGACATGCCAGCGGTGCTAATAGATTGTAAAAGCACTCAGAAACACGGTGGCAGGTCATCTAAGCCCAGTTGCAAGCAGCCATCTCAGGCCTGACCTTTGACCCTGTCCAATGAAGCAGGTAACAGGGTTGGGATTGGATCGCTGACAGCTGCAGCAGACACCCTGAGGAAGTGAAATCGGGCATCTGCTTTGATGTCAGTGCCTCTCACCCCTGTGATAATGGAGAGACCACAGGGCTCCATGCTGTGCACACTGCTTAGAAGTGTGTATGTGTGTGCATTTGTGTGTTAGTGTGTCTCATGCAGGCCACATCAGTTTGTGTCATCAACATGTTTGGGATGTGTGGTTTAGCCTCATTTACATGGCAAACTTCCATGCCACCTCTGTCTCTGTTTGTCTGTCTTAGCCTCTCTCTCACTCACACACCCCTCCCAACCTATTATAGTGTTCCCCTTTACTGCTCCTATTCAACATGACTGAAATATTCTTTGGCAAGGTCTGCCTCCTGACTGGAACCCACTGGACCATGCCCTTTTATCTGTCTGATCTCTTCTGTCAGACCACTGAAGGTGTGTGTCTGTCCACGTTCCTCTCTGTCTGTCTATCCATGCATTACAGCCTTCTTTGTGTCTGTTGCTCCCCACAAATGTGTGTGCCGGCTTGTGCACACATAGCACACTCCCTTAGTGAATTGTGATTGGCGACATGACAAGCTATGGCGTGCCACGTCGTTAATCAGCGTCCTGCTTCATTCCACTTGGAGGGGGTACTGAAAGGCAAGCTCCCACCTTAGATCATATTAACACCAGTGCTAATACCCTGATTAGCCCTGCTTCATTGAGAGGCCAGTTTAAGTTCGGATCACAGTAATTGGTGCCCTGTCTCCAGAGAACAACAACTAATATGGCCTTGAGGAAGCAGAGCCACAAGAAAGTGAACAAACGATTGCACACTCTGATTGGAGGAGCTTGCACATGTATGTGTGCAAGAGGATGGATAGGATTAGTGTCACAGCTGTCACCCTTTGTCATCCCTCCTCCCCTTCCTCCCCTTCCCCTCCTTCCACATCTCTCCTCTCCTCCCACCACCTCTCCCTCCTTCCTCCACTCTGCCTCTCTGCTTCCTTACCTACACCATTCCCTCCTCCTCTGCTCTGCTTCTCAAACCCACTTTTGTACTTTTTATCTTCCCGTTAAATCCTCCACCCACTTCACCCCTCCTTTTTCACCCCCTATGTGCTTGTTGTGCTGTTCTCTTGACAAGGCAAGCAAGTGAGTGTAATGGCTCATTTAATCCTAATGCTGTTAGTTTAAACTCCTTTATTAAGGGCTTAGCTCTTGTTTGGTCTTTAATTTCATCTAATTTGGCTGTGTTGATGTAGACAAATACCATATTTCTGTGTCTCTTTTAAAGACATTCTTCAATACATTCTTAACTGAATGACATGGAAATACCCTCAGTAATTAACTGTCTGGCCATTACCCAAGAGGAAAAAAGAAAATGAATGATAATCACCCCCCTCCATCCTCTTCTTGCCCTCCTGTCCACTCCATCATCTCCATTTTCTCTCTTCTCTGACCTTCCCCTACTCTCCAAGGTTACTCATCACCCCACTGTGGCATTGCCAACAACCAGCAGTGTGCAGAGCCAAAACTCTTCCAATCAGGCTGCTAAATAAGCATCCTCTTTCTATTATCGCCATTTTCTTTTGTCTCACATGTATGTCTTAATCATGGTGTGTTATAACAGTTCTTTGTGTGCAATAGTATGCAGTGTAAACAATCAGCAGGCTGCACCACGTGGTGTCGTGGGGGAGAACAGCCCGCATGTTGTGGCGAGGACCAGCTCCAAGGGTACAGATGGAGAACGGATAGACTCCTAGGGGTGGCTTGCCTCACTCACCATGACTGATAGCATCTTTATCACACGCTTATCACAGCACTATCACCCAAACTATACAGCCCATGCAATGCAGCCTCAACAAGTCAACCTAATTGTCCACTATTTGTATGTATGTCTCGCATATTATCTGATTTGACTCTTCATCAATCTGCATTTGTCTGTCCTCAGCCCATCTGGGTGCTGGGAGGCTCTGCTCAGCTTCATCTGCCCTGCTGACTGGCCCCTCCATATGGGCCATTGGTCATCTAATTAACCAAATTAAATAGGTTTTGAGGAACAGGTTCAGTGATAGGCATTGTTGGTGGTTTTTGTTAGGATGCGTGCCCTTAACTTCTGATTGGTGTGTTAACTCCATGTCATGGTCTGTCTATAGGTCTGACCACATGGTGCAGGGTAATTTTTCTCCCATTCTGACACATGGCCTCGCTCTGCCCCTCCCTCTCTCTGCCCCCCCCCCCCCCCTTTCATCTTTCAGAGAGGAGACCAGCAGGAGGGCGTGGACCTGACTTAAGAAGAGAGCGAAAGGAGAGAGAGAGAGAAAAAAAAGAGAAAAGACAGCCGAGGCCTCTCGGAGGACAAACATAGCCTCGCACTCTCTCAGTGTGTGAGGTTGCCCTCTGTGTGCATTTTACTGTACGAGTGTGTGAGCAGGTGGGACTTTGATGGGACAGTGAGCAATGCCTCACACGCAGCGACAGCAGGTTGGCAGTAGGGGGCAGTGCTCCTCCCGCCTTCTCATCCTCCTCCTCCTTTCCCTTGCTGCCCAGCTCAGCCATGCAGCCATACACATACCCTCCAACTGTGAGTATAGATTCATATCGTACCATTCATAACAATGGAAGCTTAATTTTTCCACGAGGTTCAAAGATCTATTTGTTGTGTTAATTACATTGTTGATTCATCAAAGCACGCTAATAATGATCTTTCATCATGATTAATTAGTGCAAATGAGCAGAATGAACATGTTTCTCTTTCAGTAACCTCAATATTCAGGGTAGGATTGTACTATTATGCTCAAAAGGCTGCACTATCTGAGGTTCCTTCACTTAGCACTCATCTGTGCCTGTGCTGCTTCTAATTACTGTGTAATTGATCTCCTCATACTGAATTGATTAGTCCTACTATTGATCTGGTTTCCTTGGAGCAAACCAGAATCAGATTGGTGAATAATTTCATCAACAACAGAGTAATACCAAAAACCCACCTAGGTTTTTTCGTCACTTGCTCTCATTTCTTCCTCCTCCTCAAAGCAATATGTGGGCCTGCAGGGAAATTGATCTTCATCTCCTCTGCTGCTGCAAGCCTATCCACAGACCTCCAATTGAACCACAGAGAATATTGTTTCCACTTTGGCGTTAGTTGTTCACTCTTTATCCAAGACGGCTTGCAATTATTCAGTCTTTCACCACCCACATGGAATTCAAAAGTGTGTGTGCAAACACTCACACACATCCTGTGAATGTTGATGAAATGCAGTAAATATGCCGATCCAATTCCCAAAGGCACTGGATGACATGGAGGTGAGAGGGCCAAGCAGGATGAAGAGAGGATGATGAGGAGGAGGAAGGAGGAGCAGGTCAAAGATGTAAAAGGTCAAAGTGTCCTCTGCCTTTCAATTAGAGGCAGTGATCGGGATCAATAAAGGAGATGCGTTAGAATCTGTGTCAAGGAGGCTGGGGTTAAAAGCTACGCCCCATTACAGGCGACATTACAGTGCTTCATCGTCCATGTATCATAATTGTTGTTCCGTTTTCAGGAAATCTATCTATCTATCTATCTATCTATCTATCTATCTATCTATCTATCTATCTATCTATCTATCTATCTATCTATCTATCTATCTATCTAATGGTGCTTTCAGTGTGTCTATCTGTACTTTTAACAATCTCTTTCTCCTTCTTGTTTACTGCTATCACTGTGGACTAACAGACCGCCAAAGTGATTGTAAGTGCTTTTAATTCTAATACAGGTGCCGGCAGGGCTCATTGTAAACATTGTCATTATGCCAGAGAGGTTATTTTCCATCCTGTGGATTTGCAGTGTTATGCCTGCGTCTGTGTCTGTGTTTACTGCATGCATCTTTTTCAGTGTGTGTGTTATAGTCTGTGCCGCCAGGAGACATGCTTGAGTGTTTCCGTGTGAGGATGTGTGTGTTTCTCTGTACTTTTTTTTCCTGTATGTAATAGTGTGTTTAGCCTCAGTGACTCCCAATAGGTGAGATCCCTGTAGGGGCAGGGAGGAGGAAGTGTGAGGAGCCCGTGTCTGTAAGGAGGCAGCAGGGCTGTCAGATCAAAGACACAGGGAAATAAAGAGGAGTTAAAGCACTAAGCACTGACTCCTCTCCTCCTTCTCCTCCTCCTCCTCCTCCCCCTCCTCCTCTGCCAATAATGGAGTAGCGCCCGCAGCTCAAACTTAAATTTGATCAGCTGAGGAAATGGGCTTATTTCTTATATCAGTGGGAATTCTTTCATTACATTCCCACACTCTCCCTATCTTTCTCTCTATGAATCTTTGTGAACCTACCCCTTGTTTGTTTTTTATTCCGCTGTCTCTGTCTCCCTTTGCTCTGTTTTTCTGTTCTCTCTGCATGTGCTCTCTCTTTACAGCACTTCCATCTGTCTCCCTTGTCCGCTCAGCCCTCATCTCTATCGCCTTCTTCTCATCTACCACAGCCCCCTCCCCATCCTCCCCTCCATCCTCTGTGTCTTCCTTTACCCATTTACCTACATACGGTATATTTATCTCAGGCTTGGGCTCTGTCTCTTTCCCTTAAAGCCAAATTAAAGACTCTAACAACAAGTATCAAGCTGTGACCCCTATTCCACTATAAGCAGCCTATGCATATAGTTCCTGTAGCTATGTGGGGGAAAAAAGGTTTAACTTCTTGTCTATAAGTTGTAAGGAGCAGAACATAAAAGCACGACATGAAGCGTGCAGAAGAATCAAACATGCTGGTTCAGTACAGTATTCATGCCTCATCCCAGTCTGCTATCGAGGCATTGCTTTACGGCTGTTATGGAGACAGAGAAAGCGAAACCTCTTCTGATGGTCATTACTTTCTTCCTCTAAAATCCCTGCTTTATTTCCCCAAGGCTCACAGACCCTATCCCTCCCTCTCCCTGTCTCTCAGGCCATGTATCTCTTTTACATGTTCCTCTTACATTATGCTGTATCCATTTCCTCTCATCCCAACCCATTTTCTTTGCCTGTTCTCTTGCTCTCACTCTTTTCCACAGCCTACATTTCATTTCTTTCTCTGGGGAGTCTTTTCGAGTGACTGAGAAATGCTTATTGGCAGTATTTAAACTGTGAAAATTAGTGGTATCTCTGGTTATTCTGTGCTGTCTGGCAAACCATTAACAGCCATAGGGATGTGAGTGTTAAGTCAGGGTAATATGTGTCATAGCAGGAGTTATTAAAGCAGCGTGCAGAAGGAAAGCAGGTCATGTAAACGCAGCAGACTAAAGACTGCAGTACTATTCTGAGAAAGTGCATGTCTTTGTACCTATCTAAACCATATAGGTATGCACATGCGTGACTTGTCACAGCACTAACTTTTTTTGGTCCTTGCAGTCAAGATGCCTCCAATGATCACCACACAGCCAGGGTCTGTCATCGTCTTTAGTGTTGAAGACCTTGGCATGAATTGCGAAGCCTCTGGCAACCCTGCACCGGTGTAAGTCAGCACATACACACACACACACACACACACACACACACAAACCACAGCTTGTCTATGTCTGATGATCCTATATTAGTCACGAAGGAACCTCGTCACAATCTTTTTAGACAACTGAGCACAGTGACCTTCCCTCTCCTTGTTCAGCTGACATCTACATATTAGTATTACATGAGAGCACAGATTCTCCCAGTCAGACTTTACATATCAACAAGGGATAAATGTCATTAAGCCTAGAGCAATCTTTTCAGAATGTCTGCTCTGAAGTGGAAAACTGCTACGATTGCCAAGTAAAAGATGAATATCGCAATTACACAGCACAAGCTTATGAGTCCCTCTGGGGCACCTTGTGTCAATTTTGCAGCAATTCATTTGTGTCCTCAAATTCAGTGACATGTAAGGACATCATCTCATTTGTGTTGTGACTGCTTTCAAAGGCATAGAAATGCTTTTTGTGACTTTGATATTTGAATGAACAATCTGCCATTAGTGTTTCTGATTATGTTATTCTTTACTCAAGTTTCCATTGGACAAAGGATGGAAAGGCGTTTGACCCAGGCAGTGACCCAGAGCTGAAGGTTTCTAAAGACTCGGGCTCATTTGTATTCTACACACGCAGTAATACTATGGACAACCTGAGGCAGTACCAAGGCAAATACGTATGCTACGCATCCAACGTGCTGGGAACAGCAGTCTCTAATGAGGCCAGATTCACCATGGATGGTAAGAAGACACTCATGACTGATCACTACTAAAACAACCACTGATGAATTACTGAAATACAAAGTGACCAAATTTTGAAGACTGTTAATAACTAGATTTTTTTATGATTTAGTCTGGCTCAGTGAGTATGACTTTAACCCTATGAGAGAAATCACACCCCTTCAAATAGTATCAAACAAATCAAACATCCTCTGATATGTTTTCAAACACCTTTATTGCATCACATTAGAGGCGTTCCATGCCTTTTATAGATGTCAGTTTCAGTATTAGCGCTCCTGTAAATGCCCTCAAGGTCCTGATTTGAAAGCGAGCTCAGTTGTTGTTTTTTATCAGCAATAACAGAACGATTTACAAAGCTGTGAGCGGAGCCAGTGTATAAACCTTTTCCTTGCCCTGCTTTATAGAGAGCTCATTTGCTTGCAGATGGAGACTCACAGTGAGAGCTCAGGGTACCACCACCCAGAACATAATTACATACAATAACATGATAATCAGCATATACTCATGAACACACATGCTCGCAAAAGCACACACACTCACACAGGCCCCTGGGCAAGTGTGAAAAGCTTATCCATCCACCTGTGTGACTGGATCTCTCCTGGGCGACCTCCTTCCTTCACAGTTTCCCTGACAACGGTTTCCCCAGAAACGCTCTTGAGTTGATGTCATGTGAAGCACTCTTCAGTAGCTCCTGTGGGGTTATCAACAATGGGCGGGATGGAGGGGGGGGGCATGTATGAATCATAAATCATGTAATTCTACTTCTACAAGAAGAAAAAAGACAATTTGGCGCCTTCTTCAGTTCCTCAAATGATGAATTTATAAATCATGCTCCTTATCTGCCTTGTTGTTGTACAGGTGGTTGTGTACATTTACATTACGTTCATCGCATGTGTTACTACTCAGACTTATGAGTGTGTATTTGTTCTCGCTTGCCTCCCTTTAGAGCCCCCAACTCAGCAGAAAGAAGAAAAGATTAAGGTGAACTCTGAAGAGGGAAGCAGTATTGTTCTGAAGTGTAACCCCCCACAGAGCTCTCTGGAGCCTATCATTCACTGGATGGACTGGAGTGAGTACATTATCCTTCCATCTCTTCCTCCATAACAACCTTTTCTGCCTCTTCAAGCAAATCTCTCATTTAGACTATCTTTCCATCATTTTGTGTCCAGGATATTCTTTCATATATTTATCTATCTCTAGATTTTTCTTTAAAAGTCTTCATCACCTTTTCTAGGCTAAGCAGAGTCTATTCTTACCCCTAATCTTCAGCTGTTCTTTATCATCTTTTTTTATTTCTCTCATCCTATTGTGTCTCCTCTATTTTCTCTCACTATTTAATTCTGTTGTTAAGCTCCTCTGTCTCTTTTGTTCTGTTTCTCATCTCCTCTCTCCCTTTCTCTACAGGGCTACATCATATCAAGCTAAGTGAGCGGGTGGTGGTGGGGAAAGATGGAAACCTATACTTTGCTCATTTGACAACAGAGGACAGCAGAGATGACTATATCTGCAACGTTCAGTACCTTTTAACCCGCACCATTCTGGCAAAGGAACCCACCATTCTGACTGTCAACCCCTGTGAGTTATACTCTCTGACTCTAACTCTGATTGACTTAGACTGTACTGATATTACTGATACTGACATGCATCTTAAGCCTTTATTCAAAATTTAAAGTGTGAGTCTTAAGAATGAGCAGGTTGCAGGAGTTCCTCATTAAACCATCAGTAGCCATTAATAACATTATTTTTGTAATATACATAATAACTGCTCCTCATAGGAAACACATTGAATTATATGTGAAAGAGCACACAAGAGGGCCAAAGTTCACTTTACGTGTTCTTAAATAATATCAAAGGGTAGGTTCAATAACCTTACAAACATCTTTTCTCGCTTACCTCCAGTGGTATCAACACATGCAAATAGTTTTGGGTTTTGATATGACTGCCACTGGGATTTCTGCCTCTACCTCAGTTAAAAGAAGGCAAGTGGGATTTCAACTGTAGTGCTCATAGCATTGGCAAATTCAATTTTTTAAAATCAGCAACATATCTTTCCAAAAACAACTGCCACCATATTTTTTATAGAGACTTCCATTGAAAAGACTACATGTTTGGTCGTTTGGGTGAACTGAGCCTTTAAAAACAAGTTTACACTGTATACTGGTTAGTTGGTTTAAGATGCACACCATATAAGTGTGACATTCTCTGTTTGATTTTGGCAGGTTACCTTTTCCACATATCATTATCTCCTCACAGTGTTTTTTCTCTCTCTTTATACTCTCATATGATCAAATAAAATCCAAAACAAAACACCTAAACTCAATACACATTTTTGTTATGCAAGTATATTTATTTTGACATATAGCCTGTACAGATGGATGGTAACCGCATCATGAATAATCAAACCTAAACTACAGACGCAGATGATGTTGAGGATGATGATGTGATATTAATTTCCCCCAGCTCAGCAGTATAAAACGTACAGATACAATATGGCTTTTAATAGCACACAAAATACCAAGTGATAAAAAAAGCAATGCAAATATCAGTCTCTTTAATTGTTCTCTTTATTTGAGAGAAATCAGTTGAAATTGACACACACAGTATGGGATATAGTATTTGTTGAGAACCACTGAGGCCCCACCGTTAAACCAAAGTCAACTCACCCTATGTAGTGGTATGTTGTGCTGACCAAAGCAATGACCATATCCAGTAGACACTTCCAGAGCCAGCAGGGGTCCCATCACCTCCTCGGCCCAGTGGTAATGAGATGCAGCTCACACTGAGATGTGGCTGCCAGCATCTGTGTCCCAACTAGAGGTCAGAGAGATAAACACATGTTAACATTCAACCTCAGTGTGTGTGCAGAAAATCTGTACGACAATTTGTTGTTAGGAAGGTAAAAACTTTTCCACATGATGTGTGTGTTGGTGTGTGTGTCTGTGTGTGTGTGTCTGTGTGTGTGTGTGTGTGTGTGTGTGTGTGTGTGTGTGTGTGTGTGTGTCAGAGTCTCTAAAGTGGCTGCTGTGTCAGCAGCATAGCAATCTGAAAATGACCCATGCATATGTATGCATCTTTCATTCCTTCCCTGTGTTTCTACCTCTCTTTCTTCAGCCAACTCACTTCGGAACAGGAGGCCCCTCATGATGAGACCCGCTGGAATCCACAGCTCTTATGTTGCCCTTAGGGGCCAGACTTTGGAGCTTGAGTGCATTGTCCAAGGCCTGTGAGTGTTTGCGCATGTGTGTGCCTGCCTCCATCAATCAGAAAACTTGAGCCACTCCTTTTAATCAATCTTACCTGCCTCCCATCCATCTTTCCCCCCTCCCACTACCTACCTACACTCTTCATGTAATCTCCTTTGCTATTTCCTGCTAACTCTGCTTCTTGCCACCTTTTCCTCTTCATGTGCATCTCCTCTTCATGTGCATCTCCTCTTTTTACCCTGCATGTCTCTTTTTCTCTTTGCATGCACCGTTCATTTCACATGCACTTTCTCACACTTTCGATCATAATTCCTATTTTTCTGTTTCTCCCTTCCTCTGTTGCATTTGCCCATCCACCTTCTTCCCTCTTCTGCTAAACACCTTCCTCCCTTGTCTTCTCCTCTTCAGTCCAACCCCCAAAGTGTTGTGGCTCAGGAAAGACGGGGAGCTGCCTGAATCTCGGGCCACCAAAGATATGTTTGACCGCCGCCTGCGCTTGAGTAATATCTCTGAGAGTGACGGTGGCGAATATCAGTGTATAGCTGAAAACTCTCAAGGGAAGACCACACACACTTACACTGTGACTGTAGAAGGTACGTCACAAACATTCATGTATGCAAACAAAATTTCAAAGACACATTTTGTAGCAACCCATCTAGTCAGATGTACAGATGCAGGAGTTTTTCAACCAAATCTTAATTAATGAAAAAACAACAAGAGTATATTATATGTTATATATATATTTTATGTTGTAGTTTATAGATGTTGTTCTTGTGGATGTGTTTATACTATGCTAGTTATAGATTAAAGCTTTCATTTATGGACTAATTTATGCACTTATGAAAGGTTTTGTATTTTCTATACACACAGTGGAAGTGTTACAATTCATACTATGTATATGTATATGCTATGCTACATTTCATGTGGTATAAAGAAGAATTCAGCCAAAGTGATGATTTTACAGTTCAATGGTAGTTTTCCTTCAAGATGGTGCACTAGCAAGAGCCAGATTAAGAAAAAACAGCTCAAAAACAGTCAAAAGTGATATCCTGACATTAAGTCTGTAGTATGGATTAAACTCCAAAAACACTGTGCCCTGCATTTCTTACAATGCAGCTCATTAGCAAAATTCATTAGATCCTCTGTGCTAGGTGTGCTCCATCAAGCTCCATGTCCTTTATTTGCATGCTTTGTGTTAAAAAAATTCTCTTTAAGCCCAAGCCAAGATACCTTGGTAATATCAATTGAATAACTTTTTCAAAGTTGACAAAGTGCCTCCAGACAAACAGAAGACATTCTGCAACTGTCACAAGCTGAGTAGTGTACCATGCGACAAGTAAATAGACTTTGAATTGTAAAATTGATGGAGTGCCTCTTGGTACCATGGTGATTGACTGTTTCATTTTTGAGATTTTGACTTGTAGAGTGTAACCCATCATCCCATCAGTTTTACTCAACACTGTCTTGTGTAAATGTTCAGTACAGTGTAACTTAAGAATGTAATGTTTTGCTTGCACTGTATGTGATCAATACATTCCTTCCCTTGTAGCGGCTCCCTACTGGACCAAAGAGCCATTCAGTCAGTTGTATGCCCCAGGTGAGGATGTCAGACTAGACTGCCAGGCAGACGGCATCCCCACTCCTACTATCAGCTGGACCATCAACGGGATGTCCCTCTCAGGTCTGTACACCTGCACATACATACCTAAACACCTTACCTTACTGTTTACTGTGCTGACTGTGTGTGTGTGCTTTTTTAATAGAAACCGATGAGGACCCCAGACGTACTGTGACGTCAATTGGATCCCTGATCCTAAATGATGTCAATTTTGAAGACACTGCAATCTATCAGTGCCACGCCTCCAACAAGCATGGAACCATCCTCACCAACACCAACGTATATGTCATTGGTGAGCCATACATATTACTTACTTAATAAAGTTCAGTCAGTCAACACATCTGGATAAGATTATTATTTAAAGTAGAATATGTACTGCATTAGTATCTCGGCACTGACTGCATCGTTCCCCACAAGGAAACACTGATCTCTCGTATTTGATATGTTCCAGCAAGTGATTAGAGAAGGAAGCTTCTACAGAGATGTAAATACAGTTATTATCACAGTTTTACAAAAAAGAAAAGTATAAGAATTTAAGCTCAAGTTGTTGTCCAGTGTCTACTTAATGGAGACATAAATATAAATTGAAATAATAGATAAATTGAGCTTTTTTAAACAAAGATTTTGTAGTAGATAACTTGAGACACCGTGTACATATTATAGATGCAGCATCTAAAATACTGTCCTCATGTGCAGTGCTGTCTGTTGATGCATTTGATTAACAAATATGGGTTTTTGGAGAAACGTCCATAGTTATGATCAAAGTTCTGTATCACTACCCAGCAGTGAGGGTACTTACATCTAATGGCTGTTCCATGTAATTTTCTGTTGAATGAAGAGTTAGATAGGGATGTCCATAGCCAGTATTACTCTTCACCTTACCCCTGGAACTATTAGTGCAGAAGATCAGAAACACTCAAGAGGTGGAACACATTGTTGTAAACAAGACATATCACAAACTGGCTTTTTATGCTGATGATTTATTATTATTATTTTTTTTACAATGTGCCACAGTCCTTACCAGCAGTGTTAAATATTCATGAGTTTAGCACTATTTCAGGTTACAACATCAGTTTGAACAGATCCTATGCCCTCTGAATTTCTCAATGGGTGATGTTGACTTTGATGAGAGATCACCGATAAATGTATCAGTTGTACAAAATTGTAACAAAAAACTACAACGGACAAAAAAAAAAGAAAGAAGAATTGCAACAATGTTAATAATAATTATTACTTATTACTTTGGCTTCAGGACTATTGATAAGGAGCCGTGTATTACTTAAAATATATATATTTTAACATCATCCATCTACCACCCCCAGTATGTTTTTGGAAGAAACTGCAAACACAAATTTATCTGGTGTGATAAACAACCCAATAATGAGTCATTTGCCAGTCCCAATTAGCAGCCAGGCTTTGAAATGTGTTATCTTTTATTTATGCTTAAGCCTTTGCTGAAATGTTTTGTGAAGGAGGTAGTTGTACTATGGCTTGAGTTGTAGAAACAAATAGTACTGCCATATACCATTAAGAATATTTTTTCTGATCTTTCCAAAAAAAATGTTTTTAAATAATTTTGGACCAATTATTGCACTTTTAGTTAATGCATTGAAACAAGTTGGTAGAATAGGTCAATAGGACATGAATGGCATTAGGACACAACCATCTTCAGAAACAGTAATTTACTTAGTGGTGGCATTTAATGTGAGATTGCTCAAGCGTATACCTGTTTTGGACAAAGCTTGCCTCCATCCTCTCTGCCATACTGGATAGTTCTGTAACCTCTCTTCCACAAATCATGTTATTGAATTCAACTTTAATTCTATCTGTACATAAGAAGAGAGTTTTGTTTGCAAGATTTATGACTGCAGAACAAATTGAAATCTTCCCACAAACTTTATTTCAATAGAAATTGTTAATTTGAGAAGTATTATCATTGGAAGCCTCTTGGACCTGGGGCCAAGGAGCTAACATAGAATCTAGTCTAGCACTGATGATGGCCAGAGCTCAAAGTACTCCTTTAATTTTTGGGTTTGTAAACAGATTTTGAGGGCAAAGGAGGGGAGGAAGGTTTCTTCAACATGCTATTTTACCGTCCGGCTGACTGGACTGTGGATTTCAAGATCCTGTATACTCTGCAACAGTAGACATATGCTTTGTACAGTACATTTAAATATGTGTGTACACAGAGTTTATACATTAAGGTTAGCACCTATACCTAAGTTTTTTGTTTTGTTTTTGTTTTGTTTTTCTCTTTGCAGCTTGCAGGTGTTGCTTCATTTATGTGTGTTTACATGTATGTTTAATTTCTCTTTGTGTTTTGTTTCAGAGCTGCCTCCCCAGATCCTCACTGAGGATGAGCTCACATACAAATTTACAGAAGGCCAGAAGGCTTTACTGGAGTGTGAGAGCTTTGGCTCTCCTAAACCTAAAGTCACATGGTGAGGCACTCGAGCAACCTACTCTATTCCACTATATTCTGTGGCAATGGGTTATATTGTATTGTTACTTTCTCACAGATTTTCATTTTAATAAATTTCACAGAGGTGATATTATCGCTCTTTATAGCTCTTTATACAAAATGCATAAATTAACAGCCAAATGTTGTTACATCTGGGCTGTTATTTTGAATATTGCTAGTGGGGCAGGTATCCAATCAGGCTTTGTTCTATTAAAAAAAACAGTCTGGTTGGGGAATTAGAAAAAAAGTGACAAATAAACTGGTAAATACATCAGCCATTGCAGGAGCTGAAATTTTTTTTACATGCTCGAAAGGTCTCTAATGTGTATTTTTTTGGATGCATGTGTGTCTTTTCCAGGGAGAGCGAAAGCACCATCGAGATTCTGGCAGATCCCAGAGTTAACCTGCTCACCAACGGGGGGCTTGAGATTGCTAATGTCACCTACAGTGATCAGGACACCTATACCTGCTCTGTGCAGCATACCAACTTGTCAATCAGTGCGATCCTGGAAGTGATCAGTGAGTGAGACACATACACACTGTGTTGCACACGCTGTTGTTATTTGCACCTCATGTTTCAGTATTGTACTGTTTGTCTCCTTGTTTTCTCCTCCAGACAGGACAGTGATCCTGTCACCACCACAGGCTCTGAAGGTGCAGACTGGAAATAGAGCAAACTTCACTTGTCTGGCCAGAGTTGACCCCAGTCTTGGCCTCCCACTCCTTCAGTGGAGAAAAAATGGTCAGAAGCTGTTTGAGTCCCACAGTGATGAAAAGTAAGGCCATATTTAAACACAAGATAACAATAAAGAAGATAATCTTAGAAATTACTGACAGGAATGATTATTTTATCAATTCCTTTTTCTTCACTGTTCACTGTATCCTGTATATAAATTACATTTATTACATTTCTTTTTACCATGTTTTTAGAATATTTATGTGTTTTATCCCTGTTACATGAACAGATAATATAGTAATAATAATGAATAATAATAATTTCATAACTAAAAGGAAGATCAATGAGGATAACACTGAAGTCTGTATTTCTTCAGATACACATTTGAAGGCCCAGCCTTGATTATAGCTAATGTGGAAACAGAAGATCAAGGCATCTACACCTGTCAGGTGATCACGAACCTGGACATGGCTGAAGCCAGCGGCACCCTCACTTTAATTGGTAAGATCACTGAACACATACTGTATGGTCAAACAACGGCAAGTGTCTGAGACTGAGTATACAGCAACAAATTAACAACCTTGTTTAAACTGTGTGCCTTTGTATGCATATGATAAGAGGTGTTTGTATTAATCATATCATTGTTGCCCACTTCAGATCGTCCAGACCCCCCTACCCTCCTCCAGATCACTGAACCTAAACATCGTGCTGTCACCCTCAGCTGGAGTCCTGGAGATGAACACAACAGCCCTGTGCTAGGTTGAGTATAGACAAGCATACATACACACATAATGGCAAAAATTCCTTTTTTTAATTTCTTTGATTTTTGTGTTGGAAGTGGAAATTGTGTTATTTCTCCAGATGTGATTTTGACTTTTTCAGTAGTGCCACCAAGTGTAGATATGGCACAGACACACACACAAATGCAAACATAAACCTTTTTTTCTTGTATACCTGTAACAGTCATCATTTTACCTGTAACACTGTCATCATTGCTTGGATCGGATTATTATTCGATCTGCAGCACCAGACTTGTGAAACTTGGATTATCTCTGTATGATGTTATCTGTTTTTATTTATCTATCTATTGCTCTATTAATACTACTTCAAGTCCTCCTGTCTCTGTCCATCACCCCTTGACACTCCTTTTTGTCTCTGCAGAGTATGTGATTGAGTTTGAGGACCAAGGTTCCAAGGAGAGGGGTTTGGAAGAACTGATGAAAGTACCCGGAGACAAGGAGCGTGTTATCCTCCCTCTGCAGCCCTACATGTCCTACCGTTTCTGGGTCATTGCCATTAATGCCGTGGGTAAAAGCGATCCCAGCAAGCCATCTGAAATCTACAACACAAAGGCTGAAGGTTAGCCTCATGGCTTGTCCTGTTTCTTTCTGTGTTTGTAACTACAAGTTTCCATTGTGACAGTAAACACTGAACTTTTTTCCAATCATAGCTCCTGACAATAACCCTGAAGATGTGAGGAGCGAATCCACAGACCCAGACAACCTACTCATCACTTGGAAGGTACACCTGTTAACTGAATGAATGCATAACATCAAACAGTTAAAAAAAAAGATTGTGTGCATATTGGCTACTCTTCCTTTCACTACAGGAAATGGACAAGCGTGAATTCAATGGACCTGACTTCAAGTACCGGGTGCTGTGGAGGCGAGTACTGGGGCATGGACCTAGCTGGCATACACACTACACAACAGCACCACCATTTATCGTCAGTGGCATTGGCAACTTTTCTGCCTTTGAGATCAAAGTGCAGGCTGTTAATGAGGAAGGGGATGGACCTGAACCAGACCCCACCATCGGCTACTCAGGAGAGGATGGTAAAATTCTACATTTTAAAACACTTTCCAAGCAGTTTTTCAGCAATGAGCTTTTCTTCACTGTCCTGTATGTCATTATCTCTCAGTACCATTGGAGGCTCCTATAGGTGTGGGTGTTGCAATACTGAACAGCACTGCCATCAGGGTGACTTGGGCAGCAATAGAGAGAGAGACAGTCAGAGGAAACCTGCTGGGATACAAGGTACTGGTCCTGTATTCCCTCTGTTGTTTGAGCTAACATATTCAGCCCTTGTCCTGATGAATACATATTTTGTGTTCACGACAGAGGTAGCCAGATTTTAAGTGGGCAAAGGCTTTAGAGTTCTCTTAAGTTTCTAGGTTGTTAAAATGAACTTACACTGCTTACCTTTCCTGTCCGTTAGGTCTATGATGTATCCTCCACTCAACATCCAAGACTTTTATTTTTTCTCTTTTTCAAACAGCTTTTGGAAAACACAGTGTACTGACTGAAGTTATAACACTGCTATCAGAAAGTGTCGCTTCAGATGTGACTACTCTCTCAAACCGACATGATATTAACTGAATTAGGATGTTTGAAATGTTTGAAAAATATTTCAGTCTTCAAATTCTTTTTCTGGCTCCAGATCCACTTGACAAGGACCAGCTCTAGGGGCCACCACCGAGGCCGAAGGGCCAGGGAGCCAGAGCCCTCTGTGGTGGTGGAGACTGGGGCCAACGAGGAAAGGAAGGTGATCGGTGATCTTAGACCATTCTCCCACTATGACCTGGCTGTCCGTGTATTTAACAGCAAGGGAGAAGGACCCCTCTCTGAGGCACTGTCCTTCAAGACTGATGAGGGAGGTAAGAAATGGAGGGGAAAAACAGGGGTAGATGGGGAGAGGTGGAAGAGAGAAGGACAACAAGCTCGAAATGGAGGGAGGTAATAGACAAAGTGGGAGTGGAGGTAATGAGTGTAATGACAGATGGGGAGAGACAAAGATGGAGCAAGCTGGGCGGTAGTGGATTAAAACAGAGACAATGACACTTATATCCAGAGCATGAGTTGATGGTGAGGGATGAAATTGATGCAGTGATTGATATTATTGAACAGTCAAGGTGTTGGGAAAAATAAATGACAGTGGATGATCAAAACAGTATGATAATGCCTGTGAAGCTAAGTGCATTTTAATCAGGCTTATTTGCATTGCTGCTAGTTCCTGGTCCTCCCTCATCTCTGACACTGGACAGCCCATCAGAGACAGAAATGACCCTCCACTGGACACCACCTAGTCAGCCCAATGGAATCCTCAAAGGATATCTACTGCAGTACCAACAGGGTGAGCAGCAGTTTCATGCTCATCCATCAAGCCTACCAACATCCAGCACATAAATTATTCTGTTTAATAGGTGCTTCTATGGTGCATCATCAGTAAAAACATCAGTAGTGTATATAACACCACACATTTCAACACAAAAAAATCAATAACACAGGAGAAATGTCAAAAGCGTGGCCTGCTAATGATGCTCATCAGTCATTCACATGTCACCCTTAATAATACGTTAAAGATCAAGCACTGATTGAATGTTTTTGTTTCTGTGCTGCGGTCAGTTGTGGAGAGTGATGATAGCCCCATGCAGGTGGAGACAATAGAAGACTCCACAGTCACCCACCACACCTTAAGGAACCTGGACCGACACAGCCACTACCGTTTCTATCTGAGGGGTCGCACTGGTGCTGGCGATGGAGAGCCCATCGTGAGGGAGGGTGCCACCACACTGGATGGAGGTACAAAGCCGATTCATCATGTTTTCCATTCATAGGACACGTACAGGACCAGATTGTGAATTTGATTCCTTTGTCTTATTGTCTTTCAGTGCCTCCTGTCAACATCAGCCTGTCTGTAGGAGAAACCTCAGTTAACCTTAGCTGGGTGGCAAAGAAGAGACACAGGAATGTTAGATTTCAGATCCACTCCATCAACAAAAATGGTATAATATCTACACTAATATGTGCTGTGCATATCTAAAATCTCTTTAAAAAGGATTGATCCCTCATAAGAATAATTGTATTCTCCTGACGCCTAAACAGAGAGGATTCATGTGAGGTTCATGTTATGTCTTTGCAGAAGGCAGTAAATCGAAGAAAACAGAAATGGTGAACTCCTCTCAGTCTTTTTACCAGCTTCAGGGCCTGACACCTGGCTCTCAATATCATCTACTCTTCACCTACAACAACACTGATTTCTGGGACAACGTCATCAAGACAGAAGGAACAGGTAATATGGGTGCTCTGGCTTCATTTGTCTTTATTTCTTTCATCTTCTCTGCTGCTCCTCTGGGCTTCCCACTTCTAAATATAAAGCCTGATCCTGTAGAGAATGTATTGCAGTTCCCTGCACCGCCTGTGAAGTGCTTTCAAAGACTTACATAAAAGGAGCGCTTGGTTAGTCATATGAAATGATCCATTACTTGTGTTAGTTTGGTGTATTGTGCAACATTGTTCAGTTCCCCACTGAACCCTACCCTGTCAGAATACATAATGCACTTCCTCTTTTGTTCTAATGTTATGATTTGTAATGTGGATCCAAAGACTTGAATTAAGATGAATGAAAATTATTTTTTGCCAGGGAAGTGGATTAAGAGGTGGTGATGAATGAGGGAGAGTAATAAGGTCTGGCAAAGGGGAACAGGTGGTGGTGGGTTAGAGAGCAGGCAAGCAAGCAGGTAGTCGAATTGTGAGAAATAGCAGTTACCCTTTTAGGCGAGAAAGTAGCCCTTTAGATCCACAATGTGATGCAAATTTGTTCAAATAACACCTGTTTAAAGTTTTGTTCCTGCAAATTCAGACCCACTCAAGTTAGCCGTAGCGAGTAACGCACTCCCGGTCATTTTCACAAAATAAAACACCCGTTGCCTTTTATTATTAAGAAAACCATAATGATAGAATTGGTGCTTTTATTTTGAAAACAGGCTGTAGCTAACTGGAAACCACCAAGGTGGTGATCTGTGACATTGGGTTTGGGTTTTTTTTCATACCGTCTATAGTTTTTTATCAGAAGTTACATTGCATCTTGGGTAATTAAAGTGTGAGTAGTCAGTTCTTGATGCATACTCTGCATTTCTGGCGAATCTAGCATATCATCTGGGAACTTCTGGCATACTCTAAATCGCATACTACACAGTTGAAACACACTACAGTACATACTTCAAATTACGTCAGAGTTAGTACGAGTAGTAGGAAAGTATGCGGTTTCGAACAGACCCACAGACACAGACAGGCAGGTAATGGAGACTAGATTCTTCTCCCCCTTTTATTTAATATCTCCTCCTTCTTTATCCTTTCCACTCCTCTTGTACTTTAATCACCATTGCAAAAATCTTCCTCTCTCTCCTTCCCATCATCCTCTCCTTTTTTCCTCCTGAAGGAGTGACAGAGGTGCAGCCAAGCTTTGCAACACAGGGTTGGTTCATTGGCGTTGTGAGCGCCATCGTGCTGCTGCTGCTGATACTGCTCATCCTCTGCTTCATCAAGAGGAGTAAAGGGGGGAAGTATTCAGGCAAGTGTGATCCACCATGATGGCTATTAAGCATTCATCAGTAGAGATGCCGAATGATAAGAATCTGCTTGGTTAGCTCATCTCCACAATGTTGCTTATGGGAATAATGCAATTTTAGACAAGTGGTTTCATGCCCTTTTTAAGAACACAATCTTCAAAGGCATTTTGGGTAACACTGGATAGTCTGGAGCCATAAAAGTGTCCGATAATGAAAATGACACTGCAGAGCAAAGAGAAGCCAAGCAATTACTGGAATGCAGCACAGTAAACAAGATTACTGGAAAGGAGACAGTAAAATAAAATTGCTCCATGTTTAAAATGCTCCCACAAACAGCTCCCTTAACTCTTTCTGATCCCTTTAGAGGTCGAACTCCAAATAACTGGCCAGTTTTTACTTCTCCCTTGCAGCCTTCATATCAAACATGTAGTGAAACAGACCTCTAAGCCTGCCCTTACTTCCTTACTGTGATAGTACTGTGAAATAATAATCACAAACCACAACATTAACTGCAACCTGTAGGCCACTTTCTAACTGGTCAGACAAAAGCACCAGGCTTTCATCCCTTTCCACAGGGAGGGAGAAACAAGGGAAAATAAGGGTAAACCTCTTCACTTCCTTTTAAAGTAGACTTAATCATCTGTGCTAAAAGCGAAGACTAATTGAATAATAAATCCAATCATACCCACTGGCATCGTACTTCTGAACAATTAATTATTTAAATTATTTGGAATTTTAATAGTTAGATTCATAGTGGTACTTAATTCCCTTAAACTCAGATGAGAAATTAAATAAAAAATACAAACTAGAGCACAGAAATAAACACATTATGTCTACAGATGGTCCAAATGCTTTTGCTCTACATATTGAAACATTTTTATAGGATAATGTTGTCACTTGCTTATCTCGCTGTCTGACAGAATATCAGTACCAGTGTCTCAAACAGTGGCTTAGAGAGGAACATGGTTGAGATCTTAGAGATAATGAAATCCAATAATCTCTCTCCTTCTCAGTGAAAGATAAAGAAGAGGGCCCGATGGACTCAGAAGCACGACCTATGAAGGATGAGACGTTTGGAGAGTACAGGTTTGTCATTTGAATGCACACAGTGTCTTTGTGACATTATGTTCCTATAGATTATTGAACCTCTTACTCCTAACACAGCCCTGATTCCCTCAGCACTGTTTTCTTTCCTTAACCCTTTGTGTTCCTTCCATTGTCTCCTTTTCTCCCTAATGCCTGCTCCTGCTATGCAGATCTCTAGAAAGGTATGCTTTGATGTGATTCCCGAAACCCAATTATTAATTATCCTGTGCCAATGCCTGATGTACCATTTCATATTTGGCATAATCATAGTGAAATGCAGTTGTATTCTCGGTTTGCACGCAGGCACATTTAAGGCTGCAGATTTAATTTTTTTTTTAACGTTTAGTGATATATTTCACCTCTTCTGTACACTTTCATTTTCTGTCATTGTAGTGACCTTGAAGTGAAGCTTTCAGAGAGCCAGGCATCCCTGGGTGAGGAGAGCAAGCTGTGTAGCAAGGACAACCTGGATTTCAACAGCAGCAGTGCCAGGACCAATGACCCCAACATGTATGCATCTCTGGTCAGCCAGTTCAGCCAGCCCAGCGAGGACCCAGAAACACTCCAGACCCTGCCAGATAACTCCCTGCTCAACTCCACCACCATCTCCCCAACCACCAACGGCCTGCCCAACGCAGTCACCATTCTCGATTAACCCCTATACATCCACCGGTGATCAACAGACCAAAACATGTCAACACATATGTGCCCATATGCTCCTGTTCCCCGTTGACTTGCTCATCTTTAGTTTTGACTAATACACAATCAATTTATTGACAATTCAGATGCTCCTGGCAGTCATCTGATCGACTGGACTATTTTGACCAAAGGAGTGTCCAAAGTAGTGGACAATGTGATACATGTGTGACTGACGCGACATACAGCAACTCTGACTTGGAGATGTCCTTAAACCCCCCTCATTCTCCTTTATCTGTGTAATTTACAACATATCTAAATGACTAACATTCATTTCTCTCCCTTTCTCCTCTTTCTTCTCTCTGCAAACAAACAAAAAAAATTAAGGCAGAATGTTGTATAGGTAGAAAGATCAAAGGGATTGTCCCATAGAGAAGCTGAGTAGTGCTTTGAAAGAGTTGGATGATGGTAAAGCCTTAGACAGCACATGCGGCTGTAAAAGGTCTTAGATATTTATCATATTTTATATTATTTCACACATGATATGTTTAACACCATGTGATGTCTCAGATTATAATAGCCAGTGACATTTTTTATGACTGATTATTACTGATCTTTTGTTACTTGACATTTTTATTTATATCATTATTTTTCATATTTATTTTCTACACTATTCATATAAATACTCAGTAATTCATGACCTCTCTTTATTGACATAATTCATAGATTGAGATGTCTTCATTGAATCTAAGTGAAGCCAAGTTTCTAACTATAAATAACATTGGATGCATTAAGGGGAACTTGCTGTGAAAATGCTGAGTAGCATCTGGTGTATATAGCTGCATCTACATCTATCTATTTAGCCATAATACAGTATTATAGATATGTACATGCTCCTTATAAGTTCCTGTGCCTGCTGGTCTGCATAGAGCACCAGATTGATGTCATTACTCTCTCGCCTTCCCACCAGAAGTGTAATGCCATTATTGGAAATGATATTGTACATTTTTGTGTTGAGACATATGTGTAGCTTTCTGTATCTGTCCTCGTCTCTTTCTACACTGTATTAAAAACATTGTTGTCCCAAATTAACAATCTTTTCATACCTGTCCATCTCATACTACTCTAATTTATAATAGTTTGAAGAGCAGTATTTATGTATATTTACAGATTAAAGAGGGGAGTCTCGTGGGCAAACACTCTCAAGTTTTATTTTCAGGCCCTCATCAAAGCAAGCTGACAAGAGAAATGATTGCTAGAGGATGTATGATGAAGGCAAACAGTTGGTATTTACATCAAACACATAGAATGTATTATTTTTAGGGCTGGGCAAACATTGTATTTAGATGCTACTGATTAAAACAAAGTCTGAGTTACAATGCAATGGAGAGATAAGAGTGGTTATGAGAAAACCTGGACAGTTTTTTTCCCCCACTGAATGTAAATACAACCCTTAAAGATTGTTTTGATGAACCCAACCATGTTTGATATGAAAATGTGAAAAATGTGCAGGTTTAAAACAACTTAACTTAATTTTAAAATGTTGCAAGTTGTCATTTTTCTTCTTTGTACTATTGCTATGAACTTTCTGTTTTTGACTAATTATTACAGTGCTATTTGGCTGTTTCAGCAAAAAGAAAAAAGAAAAAAATAGTTCATAGTTGAGGAAAAGAAATTAAAAAGGAAAAAAATCCTCATTGTTCTGTAGATGTTTGCAAATTTTCAAAATCGAAACTTGTACATTAGTGTCATTTAGTGATAGTTGCATTACAATGAAAGCTTAGATTGCGTTCATACCCGTAGCCATCCAAAAATGCATTGCAGTGAAGCGAATATCTGTGGAGTTTTTTTGTCTGATGCAGTCATGAGAGGCAGGATGCAGCAAGCCAGTTTGTGCATACCACAGGGAGTACCTATATGCAATGTTGCTATCTCAGTTCTCCCTATTCAAATAAAAGCTTGCCACTAGCCATGCATCACCTCACAATCTCAGAGGTAAAGTATATGGGATGTCCAAAAAGGCTAGTGGCATTCAAGGAGGTGTGTGTGAGCTCCTTGTCGGTTATACAGACACACTCAGGACAAACAAAACTTTAAAAAAAAATCTATTTTCATACGGGAGCGATGGATGACACAAAATATGCCAATATTCTATCTTGACTATCTGCTGCTAAACATTTGTGTTTGTCACTGTTTGGGCAAATGTTAGCTTTGAATGAGGAATGAGTGTACACACAGATACTCACTCGACTGCCGCTCACTCTTTGCTTTTCATGTGTCATGGGGAAAGCTGGGGATGCTGGCCTACTGCTTTCTCACTGTTGCATTTTCCCTTTTTTATAGTTAAAAGATAAAAAAAACTCTTAAAAATCTAAATGGTTTGGTTAGAGGCGCTTCTTCAGAATCAGAAGTTGACAGGTTTTGAATAATAATGCCTGAGTGGGAGGGGAGAGGTGAGAGAAAATAGTGGAGGATGGAGGGGTAGGGAGTGTATGTCACTGCCGGAGTGGAGATGTATCTCTTTGTGGTGTTTGGAGTGCACTATTAGCACAACACCACTGATGGTATCTACTTGTACCATGGCTGAAAAACAGGAATTGGGTGGGCTTTTGCCACAAATGGGGCCAATATAACTGTAACTGCATTATGAATCTACCACTGTAACTGGATATATGATTGAAAAATAAAGTATGTGGAACAATCTGTACCAAAAAAGCGGTCCCTTTTTTGTCATCAATCAACAGCTAATAAATCAATGCATATGTCTCACTTAACAATAAGCAGAAAGTATTGATGAATCAGAATTCAATTCACATTGAGAGTGAGTATAAGAATGAATTGTTTTAATTTGCTGGCTTATTGTCACAAGAGCACAGGCAGCTTGACTTAATCAGCGGGAACTGGTGTTGAATTGATGAAAGTAGACCTCAGTGGGTTTGTTGGTGTACAGTCTCTTGTTCAGATACTCCTGACTGGGAAAGACAAAAACACAAATAACAGTCACCAAAAATGTTAATCTGAATTCTACATTATAGCACAGAATCACCTGTACCCATAACATATGTGCTGACTACTATATGAATAGTGAGTGTGTGTGTGCACTGCTCACTGTTCCTGCTGCTTTCTGGCCAGCTCCATGTTGTACTGGTCCATTTGAATCCGCTTCTCTCTCCTAAGTTTTGCTGCACTCCTCTCCTCCTCCTCTGCTTTTGTGGATGCTTTCAGGAGCTGAAGATCCCACGCTGCCTCCTGAGACTTCTCAGCATCACACTGTCTCTGAAGATGCCAAGAAGTTCAAGGTGTAAATGCACAAATTGAGAGATGGTGTTATGTCAGCCTGTGGGGTACAGTGTTTAAAAATTCACTAGAAGTGTTTCTCTAAAACAGTGATTCTCAACCTGGGGGTCAGAACCAGGCTACACAGAAGTTTATTTTCTTGTCTTTGCTCTCTTTACTTTCCTTTGAAGCACTGGAAAATTTGATCAGGCCTCTTAAAAGCATTTGCAGACGTATCGTAAAGTAAAAACCTGAATAAATTAGTGGAGAAACATAATGAATTAAGATCTACAGAGGATCAGAGGGTGACTGAATGCTTTGAGTCAAGTTGAATCTCCTCCACCTTCAAAACACTAAATGAGTGAATATATTTTGAAAGAGTGCTGTCCGTTCCTTTAGTAGAGTAACAAATAATGCCAATGTGCACCAATGCTGTTCTGAAGGCTTACTAAGGCATTTTATGTTGTTTATTTCCTCATCTTTCACTCATCTGTAACTTTGTTATTTATAACGGATTACACACCAATAAGGTTTGGGCCTCACCGTTGTATAGGAATATTAAATAAACTGTAGAGCTTAGAGCACTGCTCCTGGTAATCTGTGTGTATGGGAGTAATGGTGACCCAGTACCTGTCTCTCAAGGCGCTGTGCTTCCCTCTCACTGTGGATGGCGCTCAGCTGTTCAGGGTTCATCCCCTTCCACCTGTCTATGAGAACCTGGGGTGGCCTCCCTCCCCCCATCTGTCTCTCTGCTGCCTCTGCACACTCTGTCATCATGTCGGATGTCATTGTGTGCCACATCTCTGTGAGACTCTCCTTTTCCTCTCTTCTTTTCTGCTCCTGCCGTTTCTCTGCCCGCTCTGCAGCCTGTAGGGAATAAGCCATGGTGAGGCCTAACCACTGATTCAGGGATGCAGATTGATGATTCCTGTGATAATTAGAATAGCAGGAGCTTTGGGAAACCCAAGCTCTACTATGTAGTTTCTTCTAGTCAGGAATATGGTAAATGTCCTCCTGAGAGATCCACTCAGTCACTTGTATTTGCTTGTGCATCATGCATGTGAGTGGTTATTAGAGAAACCACATAATTGTCATGAAAAATACTATGACCTGAAGGATTTATAATGATGCCTCCCAATGGAGGATTCAGCCAAGTGCATTCAGGCAAATGAGGGGAGATCTAAATGGGGGCTTTTAAAGACAGAGTGGGCCCACGCATACATGAAAGGAGTTTAACCATCCATGTTGCTTGGTAGCAACTAATATGATGGCCGCTTTCCACCAGCAAGTGTGTGTATGCATCACTTAACATTTTCAATTAGCAATTTTAATTTCAAAATCCCACCTGAGAACACCATGTCACTGCAAAAAAGAAAAACCCCATTGGTTTTTACTTTGTGCATCCTCATCAGCGGGTGTTTGTGCATCTGTGTGTCCATCTGTGTCTTCACATGCATGTACTGTACCAGAGCTTGGTTGTAGTTGTCGAGGGTGATGCGGGTAGCTTTTTTGCACTCCTCCTCTAGTGCACGTTGCTGAACTCCCTTTAGGTCCTGATGCACCAGCTCTTTGCTCACAAGCATTTCTGTGACATACACATACATGACTTGGAAATCACCTTCTGTGTGTTTTTCACACCTGCATTACCCATTACCCATTGTACAAAGCTCTTCAATGACACACTCACACATACATAACGCCTCTCTGGGATGAGCATCCATCAATGCCACCTGGCAGTAAAGGCTGTGCGTGGGAGTGTGTGATTGTTTGTGCAAGAAAGCATGAAGCATGTGTGTGATGTACAATGCTGTACACCATCCTAGCTCATCAGTGATCATGGTGTGTGTATTGTTTGTTCTGTGTACTTGGGTTTGTGTATTCTCACCTTTGTGCTTGTCTTCCATGTTCTTTCTCTCATTGTCTTCCTTCTGTACTCGCAGATCTCTTTCAGTTTTTTTAATTTGTTCTCTCCTCTTTTGCTCCTCTCCAATACCATCTCCCTGCACATGAAACAGTAACGTGATTATTTATTCAACCATTTGCTGGATTTTGATGATGCACGTAAGCATCTGCCTGCCATGCACAGCCAACCTGGAAGATTTGCATACTAGCAGGTCCCAGCTCACTCTCTGGAGTGGTGATGCTGAATGCCCCCTTCAGGCCACATGTAAGATCAGCATCTAGTGAGTCCACACGTTGATGAGTGGCCCAATATTGGGTTAGGTCAGCATGCAAAGCAGCTCGCTTCTCTCTTTCATCAATGTCTTGCTGCAGCAATACTTCATCATGAATCCTTCTCATCTTATCTGGAATATTTGGGAAATAGATACACTTGTGAGTAGTGCCAACATTAGGGGTGACGATGACTCTGAAAGCCCAAAGCTGAGATTTGATTTATACATTAGGCCTATGTAGGCCTATATATTTTTAATTCATATATTGTTTACCAAAAGCGTTGTCTCGTTGTCTCTCCACGCTTTGCCGATGTTTTTTCTCCTGGACCTGTTGGTTGAGAGCATCGAGATCGAGCCCCATCACGCGCAGCCGGGTGTTGAAGATTCGAGCCTTACGTGCTGTCTCCACAGCCCTTCGCCTCTCCACAGCCTTTTCGATGGACTGGTCAACATCTAAATCCACTTTGTACATTTTTCACAGTGTCTAATGAGCCTGGATGAAGGTGACACAGCATTACAACAGTGTTAAATAATAATAATAGTAATGATGATGATAATAATAATAATAATAATAATGATAATAATGATGATGTGTTTGATTTGTATTGCACTTTTCATTTGCAATGAATCTCAAAGTGCTACAGCATTAAAGACATCAAACATATAAAAACATATATAGCCTAACATACATAAATATATAAAAAGGGTTTTAAGCCAGTTTTAAAGAGCCTAGGGTCGGTGCTGTCCCATCATGACTGACAGAATCACACATAACACACAGGCTTGTACATGAACTAGATGCATCAAATTCAGGTGTATTCTTTTAAAGACATACAGGTAGACGGAAAAGCAGCACTTCCGTCTGATAGATGTGGGAAAATTACTTACGTCGATTCTATCCATGTAACACCTCAAGCTGCTTCTCAGCAATCCTGTTGTGTTTAGATGCCCTTGGTAACCATGGTGACCTCTTAATTTGTCACTGCTGGTGTTGTGCTATATTAATAAATAACAATAGTGCCTAGTATTGTACAACCCATTGGGTCACTCTGAAGTTTGCATACAATAACAGTTTTTATTATTTAAAAATATTTTGAGGACACAAGTAAACTCCGGGGGAAATTCATTTGATCTCGCGAGAAACCGCGATGTTATGTGTCTCGCGCGCTCTGGGTCTTCCTGTCGGATTGTAAAATGGCGCATTGTTGTCACAACAGCTTCGCGTCTTTTTGATTAAGATTCACGAGGCTATTTGAATTAATAATCTCAATATGCGTCTCATAATGTGACGAACGATTTCTCAAGTAACAGACAGAGAGGTTCATTCATTCGCGTGCATGCTTCTTCTTTGAGAAAGCTTGTTGTCGGTAAACATCGGTTGTTAGCAATAGCCACATGCTAACATTTTACTAGCCGATATTCTCTGTGCAATTTTGATTCTTTTTTCAGAAAAGCGTCACAGATATAACGACAATGGGTTACTTAAAACTGATAGAGATTGAAAACTTCAAGTCGTATAAAGGAAGGCAGATCATTGGACCTTTTCACAAGTTCACGGCAATTATCGGACCCAATGGATCTGGTATGTTGTGATATAAACTAGCGGCAGATGCAAACTGTGGTAAACATACGGTGCTAATGTCCTGTTGATGTCAGATACGACTCAGTATATGCATGCATGGGATTTATGTCTGCACATATCCTGATTTATTGGACAGTAGTTGTGCTTTCTGTCGTTAAAGTTAACATTTAAACGCTGCTTGCATGTTGATTTGCGGCCATCAACTTGAAACGTTATTAACTTGTATTTTCTGTGTGCACAGTTAGTTGTGTACATTTCCAAGCAATATAGACTTTATGTCCCCGTAAACGCTTAATACAGCAATATTGATAATACATTTGCACAGTTACAAAGTGCTTTACAATAAAACCAGGACACATTATAAAATACAGATTAAAATTAACTAAAATGCCACAAAACAGACACAGCTTGAAACCCTGATCTCAACAGACAGGTTTCATAAATAGAGCATTTCATTATAGACAATGTTTATTCTGTGCTCTCAACTTAGGGTTGTACATATTGCTGAATATCTTTCTGAAGATTGTTGTTTTGTGTTATGTATTGAGAGACAAACTCCTTCATGATTCTGATTCTTAACATCTAAATGTTGTTGTTTTAGGAAAGTCCAATCTTATGGATGCCATCAGTTTTGTGTTGGCGGAGAAGACTAGTAACCTACGTGTGAAGACATTGAAGGATCTGATCCATGGAGCGCCTGTAGGGAAGCCAGCTGCTAACAGGGCTTTTGTCAGTATGGTGTACCAGGAGGATAACGGAGAGGAGCGCAACTTCACAAGGATCATCATTGGTATGAACCACCATTGACAGTCATGTTGGAATGTGTGATTCTTATGCTAGAATTCAGAAGGCTTGTTCATGTATTTGGTGTGCTTTCCAGTTCCAAGTTGAAGGAATTGAGCTGAAAGGAATGCCAACATTTTTTTTTTAAAAGTGTAAACTTACACTAGAGCTTCTTTAAGCTTCTGTGAGTGCGGCTGCAGAAACACACAGCATGAAATGTTTTGAAATAAGATTTGATAGCCTAAAAAATTCCACTAGTAGTATTTAAATCTGAACGGGCTTTATTTACTTTCCTTTGACAAGTTTAATTTAACTCTGTTACTCCCATCTTGTGTATGCTTTTGATGAGCTAATGCTTCAGATGTTTTCTCTTCAATGTTCATGTGCATCAGGTTCCTCCTCTGAGTACCGCATCAACAGCAAGGTGGTGGGCCTGCCTGAATACAGCGAAGAGCTGGAAAAACTTGGCATTCTCATCAAGGCCCGGAACTTCCTGGTTTTCCAGGTAATTTTTTTTCCATTGGCATTCTATTGATTGGCATTCTTTCATTATGCTTCGGTTCTTGTCTGTAGGTTTGCTATCAGACATATGTACTTCACAGTGATGATCTCATTACAATTAAGGTATTTTATTCATATTTTGCAAAAGTAATAACTGCGTTATTTTTAATAAAGACGTTGAATCAATGATGAGTAAAATTCTTTCCTATGGCGAAACGTATAGCTGTGGTAGCATTGTTTTCTTCAGGTCCAGCACTCTTTTTGGTGCAAAGTGTAGCCATACGTGTGCGTTCACTGGCTAACACAGCATTGAATGTGACCCAGCCAATTCGATTAGAGGTACAATGTTATGATGTAAAATTAATATTGGAAAACGTGATGTTTGAAGTTTTTATTAGAGCCTGAATGATATATTGGTCAGCTGATATTCTTGGCTGATATTGCCCTATCACAAATATATCGGCAAATATGTTGTGCCATGTGATATGTTTTTTAAAGTTATATAGGCACAATTGTATGTATATTTGATCCTTTTCTTAATTCAAGTTTAAGATTGTATATTTTGTTAATATTATATGTTTTGTTGTTTTTGTTCTGGTCAAGTTTGTCTAGCTTGGTGAGTTTTTGTCTAGTTTGGTCAGTCTTTGTCTATTTCTGTGTGTTTTCTTTAAAAATTCATAGCTTATTATAATTATTAAATTCCCAGTGGTGTTTACTGTTTCAGTGCACTGATGTCATTTCATACCATATTAAATGTATAATGTTATGTTATATAATGTTTTATGCAAGGTTTATTTTTAAAATGCAATATATAGATATCCATTACACACACATCATTGTGTGTTCACATATATATTCAGCACATGTAACATTATCGGCCAATACATTGATATTGGAGGTTTTTTGCTCTCTAATATTGTTATTGGCACCTAAAATCCAGTATCGCTTTTATTGTTAATCCCAGTTATGCTTATTCACCTTCTAGGGAGCTGTGGAGTCCATTGCCATGAAGAACCCCAAAGAACGTACAGCTCTGTTTGAGGAGATCTCACGTTCTGGAGAACTGGCCCAGGAGTATGACCGTAGAAAGAAGGAGATGGTGAAAGCAGAAGAGGACACACAATTCAATTACCACCGCAAGAAAAACATTGCTGCTGAGCGCAAAGAAGCCAAGCAAGAGAAAGAGGAGGTATGTCCTATTTGTTGATGGCAAATAAAGTCATGGAGTTGCATTTACTATCATCTGGTCAGTTGGATTAGTTGTTAAGAAATACCTTTGATCAGTTTTGCCATTTCAATTATGTCTCCTGTCATCATTCTGCTAGGCTGAGCGATACCAGCGTCTGAAGGATGAAGTGGCCAGAGCCAGTGTACAGTTGCAGCTCTTCAAGCTATACCACAATGAGACTGAGATTGAGAAGCTGAATAAAGAGCTGGGCCAGCGGAACAAGGAGATTGACAAGGACCGTAAAAAGATGGACCATGTGGAGGAGGAGCTGAAGGACAAGAAGAAGGAGCTGGGCAGGCTGATGAGGGAGCAGCAGACCATTGAAAAAGAGATCAAGTGAGTGGCAATGATATAACACAGTGTCAAAGTGTGTTTGATGCACTTTTCAGATTAACTAGATCTTGTGCCTTTTTAATACCTAGAGCATTGTTAACGATTTCATTATACCCACAGAGAGAAGGATTCTGAGTTGAACCAAAAGAGGCCGCAGTACATCAAGGCAAAAGAGAACACCTCACACAAGATCAAGAAGCTTGAGGCAGCACGTAAATCATTGCAGAATGCCCAAAAGATGTACAAGAAACGCAAGGGTGACATGGATGAGTTAGATAAAGAGATGAAAGCAGTGGAGTTGGCTAAGCAAGAATTTGAAGAGCGCATGGAGGAGGAGGCACAGAGCCAGGGCCAGGACCTCACCCTGGAGGAAAATCAGGTATGATACCATAGAATATGTTGTACACATTTGAAGGCTCGTTGATTCATTTCACATAAATTCTTATTTGCAGGACCTTATTTAGAAAACTGAAATACTGATACTTCCATGTTCTCATTAACAAAAATGCTGTAATGCAATTATACCTTGAAATGTATTTGATTGTAAACTTGGAAAGTTAATCAATGCAAATCTCAGGTTTTGTTGCATGTGAATTGCTTTTGATAATTAAATCAGATGGGTGTTAAAGTATACATGACTTGGCATAACATTAGTTTTTTCCCGCATATGCACTTCAGGTCAAGCAGTACCATCGTCTCAAGGAAGAGGCCAGTAAACGTGCAGCCACGTTGGCACAGGAACTGGAGAAGTTCAACCGTGACCAGAAGGCCGACCAGGATCGCCTGGACTTGGAGGAGAGGAAGAAAGTGGAGACAGAGGTAAATAACACACTGAAGATACATTTACCAGTGCCACAATGAACTGATTTGAATACATACAACCATAAATAATGTTGTTTCCCTTCAGGCCAAAATCAAACAGAAGATTCGTGAAATTGAGGAGAACCAGAAGCGTATTGAGAAATTGGAGGATTACATCACCACCAGCAGGTATGCTTTGTTCCATAGACATAACTAACTAGCTGATTTTGTAGTTTTTCTCCTTTACGCTCTTTCACGCTTTCTTGTCCTGTTACCTTTCAGGCAGTCTCTAGATGAGCAGAAACGCATGGAGGAGGAGCTGACCGAAGAGGTGGAGATGGCCAAGAGGAGAATTGATGAGATCAACATGGAGCTTAACCAGGTATGTTATGTGCACACGAGGAAACGAATAAAAGAAAGACTTGAATTATGTAATCTTAACCAACTGTTTTCAGCGTGCTGTAGTTGTTAGGGGACCTTGAGGTCATGTTTGCATGCGTCATCCTTAAGCAAGACTTCTTGATATTTATGTATCTAACCGGTGCCCTGACTTCCCTGGAAGTGAGACATGGAACAAATAATTTCTCTGTATAAATCAATACGCCTTTTCTCAAAGCAGACATTTTCACTCCTAGCGAGAAAAGCACAAGTGTGACTAATAGCGCTAAAGATGGGCTCCATCTTATTTAGGTTTTCCAATAAGGCATGCTAGTGCCAGCTTGCACATAACTGGGGTTCTGGCACCAGCGCACCTTTTTGATAATGTTATTAGTTTCACCAGTGTTTGACAAGTGAAAATGTCAGCTGTGAAAAAGTCTATTATGAATCCCATTATTGTTGGCTTTTTCTGTAGGTAATGGAGCAGCTGGGCGACGCCAGGATCGATAGGCAGGAGAACAGTCGCCAGCAACGCAAGGCTGAGATCATGGAGAGCATTAAAAGACTCTACCCTGGCTCTGTGGTAAGGCAACTGTGACAGCATTCAGTACGATATCATCACATTTTTCATACTTTCTATTGTACAGAATACTTCTTATATTAGTTTAGTAAAAATATGCTTCTCTTTCTTTCCACAGTATGGTCGTCTAATTGACCTGTGCCAGCCCACTCAGAAGAAGTATCAGATCGCTGTGACCAAAGTGTTGGGCAAGAACATGGACGCCATCATTGTTGACTCTGAGAAGACTGGCAGAGACTGTATTCAATACATCAAGGAGCAGAGAGGAGAGCCTGAGACGTTTCTTCCTCTTGACTACCTAGAGGTAAATACGAGAAATTACAAATATTAACTTTACCCAAAGATCTCTATAGTAGTTGAAGTGTCCATGATCAAATCTGCAATCAAAAACAGAATCATCAAATTTCAATAAAATTGAGGATGAAGACAGGGGTCCACAAAACAGCGTCTAATCCCAATAGAACTGGTCAGAAACACACTTGTCAAATTAAAAAAACAACAGCCTAGGATTAATTTAAGTTACAGCAACTTTTGTCACTTCAAAACTAAATATATAATATATAATATATAATAATATATTAAAAAAAATGTCAGTGTTACTAATTAAGAATACGTGTAGTGTAGATTCACAGTTTACAAGCTATGTTTTTACAGCCAACGATTGATTATTTATATCTTGGTCAATGTCAGGCACTAATTTCCCTGCTGAAAGTGACACTCACTAAGACTAGTTATAATGGGAATTTTGAATTATATTATTTAAAAAAAAATGTCCTATATGCTTTTCTCCTGTCTTATCAAAGGTCAAACCAACAGATGAGAAACTGAGAGAACTGCGGGGAGCCAAGCTGGTGATTGATGTGATTCGCTATGAGCCCCCTCACATCAAGAAAGCCCTCCAGTATGCATGTGGCAACGCTCTGGTCTGTGAGAATGTAGAAGATGCACGAAGAATTGCTTTTGGAGGGCCATACAGGCACAAGGTAATTAACTATGGCTATTTAAAGTAACTAGCTGAGTGTTTACATATATTGTCAAAATCTTTTGATTTGGTTTTAATCTTGTCTATTCTTCCTCCTAATCTTTCCTTGTCTGTCTGTGTCTAGACTGTAGCCCTGGACGGTACTCTGTTCCAGAAGTCTGGAGTCATCTCTGGAGGAGCCAGTGACCTGAAGGCCAAGGCCAGGCGTTGGGACGAGAAAGCTGTGGACAAGCTCAAGGAGAAGAAAGAAAAACTCACTGAAGAGCTCAAGGTAACTTAGACCTATAAGGAGGTTGTGGTTTTGGTCCTGTTTGTTTTGTTTGTCTGTTAGTTAACAGGATACCAAAAAAATCATTTTCCTGAGTCATCGTTAAGTAAAATGTGCTGAAAATGTTTGTTTCAAAACCTTAATGGTTGATTCTTCTTTTTTCTTGTAGGAGCAAATGAAAGCCAAAAGGAAGGAGGCAGAGCTGCGTCAGGTGCAGTCTCAGGCACACGGTCTACAGATGAGACTGAAGTACTCCCAGAGTGACCTGGAACAGACAAAAACTCGCCACCTCTCCCTCAACATGCAGGTACAGTCTGATTACAGCTGTTGTCCCTTTTCTGCCTTTTACTGCTCTAGTGACTTTTGCTTTAAAACTTGTTTTGTTTGTGTCATGCAGGAGAAGTCTAAGTTGGAGAGTGAACTGGCAAACTTTGGTCCTCGCATCAATGACATCAAGAGAATCATCCAGTCCCGTGAGAGGGAAATCACTGACCTTCGGGACCGCATGAACCTGGTGAGACTGACACAAGTCAAGTCTGATACCTAGAAATCTGTTAATGCATACCCCATGTGTCAATGCAGTAATGTGTTTTGCTTATGCTTTTTTCAGGTGGAGGATGAAGTGTTTGTGGAGTTTTGTAAGGAGATTGGAGTGAGGAACATCAGAGAGTTTGAGGAGGAGAAGGTGAAGAGGCAGAATGAAATTGCAAAGAAGCGGTAAGTTTGGAAATAATTTCAGTTTTCAGTTCTAATCTGGGCCAGTTCTTGTCACATTTGTTGGTTAACTTGTTTCAGGTTGTCTGTGTGGTGTAACCTGACATCTGTCATTTTATCTCAGTCTTGAGTTTGAGACCCAGAAGACCCGTCTGGGTATCCAGGTAGACTATGAGAAGAACCAGTTGAAGGAGGACCAAGAGAAGGTCATGATGTGGGAGCAGACCGTCAAGAAGGACGAGGCTGAAATAGAGCGACTCAAGAAGGTAAAGACATAAAGTGAAGGATTAAAAACTTCCATCTGTTCTGTCCTCAATTTATACCTCAATTTGTGTATTTCTGTTATCTTTCATGTCTTATCTTTCTGTAGGAGGAGCACAGGCATATGAAGATCATTGACGAGACAATGGCCCAACTTCAGGACCTGAAGAACCAGCACCTCACAAAGAAATCTGAAGTCAATGATAAGAACCATGAGATGGAGGAGATCCGCAAAAAACTGGGTGGCGCTAACAAGTCAGTGGCTGCAAAAACACGTCAAATTTACTATTTATTATGTCATATGAGATTAGTTAATACATTTTTAAGTTGTTTTCTGCTACAGATTTTGTGTTTGTGTATTCCAGAGAGTTGACTCAGCTCCAGAAGGAGGTGACAGCCATTGAGACCAAACTGGAGCAGAAGCGCAGTGACCGTCACAACCTGCTGCAAGCCTGCAAAATGCAGGATATCAGACTGCCTCTGCGCTCTGGAACAATGGATGATATCAGCCAGGGAGAGGTACACACTAACACAATCAAATGCAGTTCATTTTATACTATTGTGATTAAAACAGAAAATCACATCCTCCTTTTGTTTTGCTGTTCCAGGGGAGTTCACAGTCAGAGGAGTCCAGCAGCCAGAGGACATCCAGCAGTGTTCTGGCTAAAGAGGCTCTCATAGAGATCGACTACAGCAACCTGTCTGAAGACCTTAAGGTAGCTGGTCCACATAACCACCCAGGCCTAACATTTAAACAGTCCGACTTGATCTCTTCTCATTTTATTTAAATGTGCTCAATTTTGTGTCCCTTATTTTATATTTTAAATGATGGCAATTTACTAGTAGCCTTTTTTTCTACACACTACACACACAAGTACTTCACAGCACACAAAAGAAGGAAAAAAAGAGCTATTTGCAGCAAAGATCTGTAGAGTGTAGTTTAGGATACACTTTAGAAGCACACTTAGTTATTTTAACCTTGTTTGACTTCCTACAGGATGCGCTGTCAGAGGAGGAGATCAAGGCAGAGACAAACACACTGCAGCAGCGTCTGAATGAGCAGCAAAGCATCCTTCAGAGGATCAGTGCGCCTAACATGAAGGCCATGGAGAAGCTTGAGAGTGTCAGGGACAAGTTCCAAGAGACCAGTGATGGTGAGATGGGTTGATAAAAGCTGGGGTAAAATGAGGAAAAGGAGATGATGGGTGAAGTGATGCAGGTTTAAAGGACCTTTCTAGAGCTGTTAATAATATCATCATTCTCTGTTTGTGTTGTCTCGCTTCAGAATTTGAGGCTGCTCGTAAGAGAGCGAAGAAAGCCAAGCAAGCCTTTGAGCAAATCAAGAAGGAAAGGTTTGATCGTTTCAATACCTGCTTTGAGTCTGTGGCCACCAACATTGATGAGATCTACAAGGCACTCTCACGTAACAGCAGTGCCCAGGTGCGTCTCCAAAATTGTGTGTTTTTTTTTTACAATGTTTTTTATATTCCAGTATATATTCAAAGTAAAACCTATGTGTGTGTCTGTTTCTTCTGTAGGCTTTCCTGGGACCAGAAAACCCAGAGGAGCCCTACCTGGATGGCATCAACTATAACTGTGTGGCTCCAGGGAAGAGATTCAGACCCATGGATAACCTGTCTGGAGGAGAGAAGACTGTCGCTGCCCTGGCTTTGCTCTTTGCTATTCACAGGTGAAACAAAAAAGGAGTACAGAGGGAGTCTTAATGTTTAATTTGAGGAAAAAGAGACTTTCCACAATATTATTTAATTGTTGTTGTTGTTATTATTGAATTGTTAACAATGCCTCTCCTGTTTGTCTATAGCTACAAACCAGCTCCCTTCTTCGTCCTGGATGAGATTGACGCTGCTCTGGACAACACTAACATTGGCAAGGTCTGTTCTAAAATGAAATTAGATTAAGTGACGTGAGCTGTTTATCAATGCTGCTTGTGATTTAAGCACAGGGATTTTTTAAAATTATTATTGTTTAGTACAAATAAAACTGCATGACTTAACTTTCTGTTCCCTCAAGGTGGCCAATTACATCAAAGACCAGTCTGTGCAGAACTTCCAGGCCATCGTCATTTCTCTGAAGGAGGAATTCTACACAAAGGCAGACTCACTCATCGGTGTTTATCCAGAGGTATGTTTTGTAAAATACTAAGTATACAATCCATGAAGCCGTTTGCCAAACATACACTAAACTGATGTTCCTTCTCTTCTACTCACAGCAAGGAGACTGCGTCATCAGCAAAGTGCTCACATTTGATCTCTCTCAGTATCCTGATGCCAATCCCAATCCCAATGAATAGGAGGAGCACTCCCAACACTGGCATTTTGGCAAGTCGGTCGTTCCATTTGCTACTCTTAATTATGTAGTCACAGATTATGTATCCATTAGGTCTCACACGTTATTTCTTATGTTTTTTTAAGTTTGTGTATTTTTTTGGATTTGCTACCGTAGTCAATTAGTGCATTAGTGGGTTTTTTTTAGTTGTGCGGGATTGTTCTTTATAAATAGTGACAACCAGGATGTATGTACATTATTACAAGCTAGCCCTTTCTCAATTAGGCCATGCTACACTGACACTTATAATGAATAAAGATTCATTTTAATCAAGTGAAAATGAAACCTTTTTAACAGACTGTAGAATTTGTATCACGCTTCTTTCATGTGATAAAATGTGCAGATGAATTTCAGAGCTTTTATACTGTTTCTGGCCCTCTTTCCAATGGTGTGCTGTAAAGCCCTTGCCTGTCCTTTTGTTGTGTGTAAAAGATGTATTTGCATTTTCATAGTTGCTATGTTTTTTTTTTTTTTTTAAAGCTTAATCATTGAAACTGTTGTTACAGTACGGTGGATACATTCCCGTGTGTGATGGTTAAATAAAACCCCAAGTTAGCTGCAACTGGAGGTGCTATTATGGAATCATGAAGTTTTGTCGAAACTGTCACCAGAAAATGATTTGAAAGGAAATGTGCTGAGTTAATAAGGTTGTATGAGTAACGGCAGTCTCTTGATATTACCTCAGTTATATCCTGAGTCAGCTTTAGGCAAATGGAAAACTCAACATTTTCTGTCAGGTCTGTTTTATTGATTGCTTGGCTTCAATAAATAAAATTTGAATAATTTAAGCTTTTGACAGCTTTGTGCTTCAATTTTAAGGAATTGTTTTACCTTTTTATTTGAACCGGTTTGAACCCACAATGCAGCATGCAACTTGCTGTGGTAGTTTCCATTCCGTAAGGGGGAGTCAGTGCTTTTCTAGGCAAGACTATTTATAGAGGCTCTCAGTTTTCACACAGTAATTTCTACAGGGGGGGGGGCAGCGTCTTCTGCAAGCACATATCTTTTCGTCAAGGCTCTGTTTGCACTAACTGTCTCATGTCTATCATTAGTGTTCATTATTATTTACTGGGGAAAAACTTTTTTGTAGGGATTATTATTATTTCCTTCACAGACCCACAGTTTGTGTTTATCACATTATTTGGTTTGTTTGCAAAAAGAAAACTAACACAGAAATGATTGTTTTGGATCATTTATTTCTTGCCAATGGTGAAAACACCAATGTAACATCAACCATAATGGCACAGATCCAGAAATGAAGGAGAATCAAGGTGAGAAGTTGAGCTGTAAAGTTCACTCAAACTATCTCTGTGAGACGTATGTAAAACACAGGCTGATCAGCGGATAATAAAAAAGTCCTCTGAATGGGCCTGCAAATGTTTGCATTTAGGCAAAACTTGAAAGTGCAATTTTGCAAAAATGATGCCCATGCAGAATAAAATGTGTGTTCAAATCCCAATTTGCTTTAAAGCTAAATCCACCATACTCCAGGTATGCTTAAGATACATTCTCTGCACAGGTCAATTATAGTTATTAAATAGTATAACATATTACATATTTATGTAATTAAAAAACAAAACCTACAACCATATAGTGACTTGAAAAAAACTGCAGTATGGTGTAACACAACAAAATCTTTTGATATTAAATGAATCTCTGTCCAAAATAAAAAAATCTGCTGATAACCAACTGCATACAAGAACAGTGGTGAGCAGGAGAAAACCTGGTAAATTTCAGTCGTGAAAGATCACAAGTCCTAACGGATCAGAGAGGGATGCTTTACCAACAAAGACAAAATGCACTAGAGCCCTTACTGAAATTCCGTTGGTTTTCTGGGCACAGAAACTCAGTCATCGGTCCTCCAAAGTGGAGTCCTTTTTCCATTGTCCTCACTCAACTGTAGCACAACAAATGAGCTCTCTGCTCCCTGAGTCACTTTAGTCACACTCTTACCTCCCTCTGTGACGCTTCAGTCAGACACTCAGCTCACTCACATGGTTGTCTCATATGGAATGGATAACCTCAACAAACGCTACAAAAAAGAAGTGCGTCAATCTGTTCGCTCTGAGATAAGTTAGTATTTTTATTAGTTTCAATAAATCTGAAGATGTTTTTGTCATCAGATATATTGTTCCTCATTGATTTGGTTTCAACCACATTTGACAATGTACCAAACCTGAGCCAACCTACTTTTCAGACCTTAAGCCAGACTAGTAGATAAAGATTGTCACAGGGGCAACAAGCTCGATAAAGTGAGGTGGAGCCACCTAGAAGTGTTAAAAATCACATGATAACCACGTCCATTCAAATGTCAGCCTCTAAACTTTGGAGTCTGCCTCAGTTGTCTCTTGTCTTGTCTGAGCGGTGATGGAGGGAATCATGGGAATCGGACGTCTCTTTCTCCTCACGGCCACCTCTGGCTGGACTGTTTCCTGTGCGGCCATGGCAGGGGCAAGAGGAGGGACAGGGATGGCCCGTCTCTTTCTGTTGGAGGTGACGCAGCCGGAGCGTTCCTTGAGGATACCGTGAGCCATGCCCTCCATCTCATTTACGGTTGTGTGCATGGCATCAGCCATCTCCCTCTTAGTCACAGATACAAATCCCGGGTCTCTGGCTAGACGGGCCAGACCACCACCTACTAAAGCCTGGAAAAGAAAACGATGTGCTGTAATGTTTTCATACGTTATTATAAGTGGTAATTCATCAACCTTAAATCCACAGCTCCTGCTTTATTAAGTCATACTGTTATGTAGCAATTTCACGCATGACATTTTGAACACTGCAAATGATGATGTGATATTTTATTGAGCCTTGCAGAGGAAGGCACGCAGACTCAGCTACAAAACAACACTGGAGCACAGTTCAAATCTTTGTCAAACACATTTGAGAAACTTGAAACGCCCTGAAATTAAAATACAATATTATTTTATGAATTTTGACAGCAGAGAGACTACAGATGACCTAAAAAAAAGTATCATGTAGCTGCCAAATGGAAAGGGAAAGCCTAATGGAACTACTTGTTATATGATAGCTTTACATTCATAAAGCTCACTTGGATGTTACAGTTCAAATAAAATATCTTATGTCCTACAAATTCAGTCAGTAATTCAATATGTTGGCTGGGTTATCCAGCTGACAGGCAGATTGTAATGATGTCATATTTTTGTCGAAATGAATATGCTGAATTCCTGAACACATTAAAACTGAATGCACATTTTAAGGGAACAAAAATGTCATTCAGTTCAGACTATGTTTAAATTATGTCCAGGAACTTATTCCAATCTGGTAAAGTTAGTTAGGTTTATTAGCATCTACATTATTTAACCATCTCTAGCTGACCTTCCTTCTAATAGATAGTCAGTCAGAGGTCCTTCCTCACTTACCTCTTGGACAAGCTGGTCAGCTGCAGTGTGGGAGCTCTGACTCTGACTATCACCATAGTTGGGGTCATAAGGAAACTGTGAAGAAAAGATGTGAATCCATACATTGTATAAATGAGCTATTCATCGTGATGTGTGCTGGATGAGTCAGACTTCATAAAATATTACCTGTGTTTTGTCAGTTCTTACTCTGAAGTTCCAAGAATGTCGGTTGTCTAAAAAAGGTTGAAGAAAGAAAAACAAAATCTATTTTAAAATGTTATGAACAATATGTAACTTTGTAACACCTTGGGGTTTGTCTAATTGTAATGAGCATTTTCACCATTTTCTAACATTTTATGGGCCAAATTATGAATCAATCAAGAAAAGTAATTGGCAAATTAATTGTTGATAAAAATAATTGTTAGTTGCAGCCCCAGGTCTACAGGGCTCTTACTCATTTGCCAAATATGATTTGCTTATCTAATTTAAAGTGCCTGAAAAAACACTTAACACTGTAACCTGTTACAGAAATACGGTAGGAGGCAATGGGTAAATAAAATGTGTCATGAAAGTAGATACATTTTTCTTAATGTACCAAATTATTTTGGTGATACCCACGTGTGTTTTGAGGCCTGAAAAGACTTAATACAAACCCTGTTTCTGCATACCTGTCTCTGCATCCTCATTGGGATTGTAAAGGTCTTCACCACTGCCTTCTCTTTCAAATGAAAATCTAAAAAACAACAAAAATCACCCATCAGACATGTCCACCAAAAATGTATGTCATCTAGTCTCCTTGGTAGATGGGAGCATGGTTGGTACTCACTCTGCAAAGGCATTGTTGTTAGTGTTACTCCTTGGTGCAGATGTGGGGAAAAACTCGGTAGTGGGCACCAAGCCTGAGGAGTTGGGTGGGGAATCAGGCTGGCTCTCTGAGAACTTGAGGGGCCGCTGGTTGGTCATATGTGGGGACTGACCATCGGTGGGCTCAGCGGAGAATGAATCCACCCGGTTCCCGAACAGACCATGTGTACGCTGGAAATACAGAGTGAAGCAAGCACACATGCAGACATAATCTCATGTTAATTTAGAATCAAAAAATCAAAACTGACATTCACCGAAACTACCGCTACAAGATTTCCACCTTGTTGACCATTATAATCCAAAATATGTGCATCAGTATATCCATTCTGTCAGGTTGCTTCTCACCTGGAAAATAGCCTCTTCTCCAGCTTCCTCCATAGCTCTGTCCATCTCCTCCTCATTCTGCAGGTCTCCTGAAATGGCCCTGTGCATCTCTGGAGCTGCCTCTTCCTCTATATTCCTCAAACCCGCCTAGAAAAAATGTGGAGAATGGTGAAAATGCAGAGCAGAGACACACAGCAGCATGTTCATATGGAGAGGAAAGATTAAGCTACACAAAGAAGATATGCAAGAGAAGAGATACAGGCAGGGTTTTACTAAGAGAAAAATAAGACTTTTCTAACAGCAGAGTGCATGAAAAAACTATTTAATATTACATTTTTTTAATTGATTTATTTGTGTCATAGGAGCCTAAAGAGAAACAAAATGCATTTTTGCATAGTGGTAAAGCATCAACTTTTAACTTTCTAGTGAAAACTTTTCAGACATAATACAGTGATTTTTGTCTGGCATTTAAACATTTCAAAAATATTGTGATTTTGATCCTACCCTGCCCCAAATGGGCTGCTCACCTGGATCTCTGGGCCTGATGCGTTCTTCTTAGTAGGCCTGTAGCCATAATACTCCTCCTGGCGCTTCAAGAATTTACGGAAATGGTCCTGGAGCAGGAAGGTGGCGTAGAATTTCCCCACAGTCACCTCATCATCTATAAACCAGTCAAAGCAGACCTGCTGTCAGTGTGACAAGTACTGGATTATTTTGTAAATATCAAGTAATTCTATTTTTGTTAATAGACTTGCCTCCTATTGGGGGGATGACCTGATCTAACAGTTTCATGCTGGTGCGTTTCCAGATTTGCTTTATAATGGCTCTCAGCTCCTCGTTGGCCTGCTCAAAGTCACCTGTTAAGAACAATCCAGAATCATGGGAATCATGGGATATCTACATAAAACCGAAGCAAACACATTATTGGATATTAACTGTAATCCATAATGATGAGCTGTACCTTCTGTTTTGATCTTGAGTGCAGTTCTGACCAAAGCAAACAGGGTGGCATTGAAGGTGACGGTGCCATCGCTGTTGAGAGGCATGTTCATGCCAACCAAGCGCTGCATACAGGAAGTTGAAAGAATGTGGGCACCAGTGAGGAATAGAACAACGCACATATTTTCCCTCTCGTTTAGTTTTATCAACTCACTTAATTCAGTGTATCTATTAGTGTCATCATTATCATTTATTAATATTAATTTTTAGGTGAGGGAGGGGAGGCTTGAGAGAGAGATGAAGTGAACATGGGAGGGCCTTGATGTGTAGGAGATACTATGTAATACTACTATATACTCTACTGTATAATCTTTCAAACTGATAACATGGAAGAAAAACAAACACATTTGAAAATTCTCAGTTAAATTGTCTATTATATCATATTATATATATTCACTTTAAAAAGTAAAAATATTTTTTATTTCACCAAAAAAATCACTTTTAATTGGTGAATCTCACATTCTATAAATCTGCATTTAATTTTCACACGTTTTACTATACTTTACTATTCTTTTTACAACTATTCTAAAATGTAGTATTTAATTATAGTTTTCTTCTTGTGTATTGTCCCTCTACATGTTATTTTGCACAATGTCCATCAACAGTGCTATTGATAATGTTATTATTTAACCGCTAACTCCCTGTGTAATATGCATGCCACACATGATGCTTGATCCTCTTTATAACTGCATGTACCTTGCATGCAGCACGATGAGGACAAAACTTGCCAAAGCCCAGTGGAGGCTGGATGCGTCGCAGCAGTGTCACCACATCCAGATGTTTAATTCTCCCCCTGTTACATGAGAAAAACATTTTATACTGGTCTTGATTTGGCACCCACATAAGGTTGAGCGAATCCTGGGAGTTAACTGAGCTTAAATATATTGAGATTTAATTTGTAGATCTTGATGTGTTCAGCCTTACGTGGCTTCTGGGTCATATTCAGCCCAGATCTTCTTAAACTCGTCCAGATGGTGTGGACCAAGGAGAGACCAATCACGGGTCAGGTAGTCGAAGTTGTCCATAATGACGGCTACGAACAGGTTAAGGATCTGCAGTAGAGAGGAAAAAAAGATGCTTATTCATGCAAAAATGTTTCTTTTTTATTATTATTATTATTCTTTGATTATTCTCCCTCATATGATGATCATTAAAATATAACAACACTTTTTGCCCACTGCTCACCAGGAAGGCACAGAGACAGTAGAAGCTGAGGAAGTAGAAGACAGCAAAGTTGGACCCGCAGGTGTACTCCTCTCCTGGCAGGAAGTCGGACTTGGGGTCACATTTCTTCCCATACATAGAAGCCATCATGACCTCCTGCCAAGCCTCTCCAGTAGCACATCTGAGCACATAAACCACAGTGAGATCTTGACTCAGTTTTTGACCTTGGATCCAATGACCTTTGAACCTCATCCTGGCTCTGACACTCACCGGAATAACATGAGAACAGCCTGAGGGAATGTCTGGAAGTTGTTATTGCGGTTGATTTGTGTGCCGTCCACTAAGGCTACCTTCCCGAAGATCTGAAGGGTTGTTACAGTCCCAGTCAAAAATCAGTGTAGGAATTGTTTATAGTCTAAAAGCCATATTTAGGCAGAAAAGCTACAGTCTACAGAGAAACCTCCAGATAAATATATATTGAAGACTGTACCTGCATCCCAATGACAGCGTAGATAAAGAAGAGCATCACGATGAGCAGAGCTACATGAGGGAGAGCCTGGAGACACAAACACAAACAGTCAAATTAATGAAAAGTGACCACTTGGCAGCAGAGTGGAGAAAGATAATGATGATGACAAACCTGGAAAGACTTGATGAAGGTCCACAGCAGGTTACGGATGCCCTCCGAACGGTTCAGCAGCTTGACAAGACGCATGACACGGAAGAGTCGGAAGAACGTGATGGAAACTGAGGCATTTTCAGAGGCCTGCAGGCAAAAAGACAAAAAGAAATGAAAACAAAACTAACAACAAAAAACCAACAGAAAAACATTGCTCATTTGAAATACTTGGAGAGCTCTGGCTTACCGCAATTGCTTGCATGGGATTTGTCTCCTGCACAAAGTAGAAGATACAATATAGTGTTGTTACATTACATATAGTTATATTTGATAGAGGGTATATTATCACAATAGGAGACATTATGGACACGGCATTGATCAAATGTCAAACATTATTATGGTATGATTTACAATCTCAAAATAGGGTTAATATTAGATTCAGTTCTTCCACCTTTGATGAGTTACAAAGCTTCCAAAATTCAGGTCTTAGTCGCTGAAAACTAGAACAATAGCAATTTGTAACTCATGCAAAATAATTAATATACACACACTTTATTGTAAAAATATTAACAGTTTTCAGTCAATCCAGCCATCATTAATACTTGCTGTGGCCCTCTTTGTATAAACTATTGCAGCCATAATGGAACACAATATAGCAAATACCTTGCTATATCTTATCTTACATTTGCTCTGTAAGATGAGAGCCAGTAGAAACACAGATGTTTCACCAGCAGTAACCCAGTTTGAGCCACACATGGTTCAGTACAGTTTAGTTGAGAACATAGTGAAGTGCTCACACAGCAGGCTCATGCAGCAGTGCAGTGCAGTGGAGATCAGATATTTACAGCGCAGCCATGGAGACAGTACAGTCCTCCACTGGAGGCCAGGGCAGTCTGTGAAGGATAGACAGATGAGGAGTGAGATGGATGGAGAACAAAGGGATTGAGATGGAAATTATGCAAAAGAAGAGGCAGAAGAGGAAGAGTGGGCGAAAGAGAGGATTTGAAATTGTCACAAGCTAGTGTTGGATGAAAAAGATGACAACAATGCAGTGCAACAATGGAGAGAAACAACAAAGAGGATAATAACTGTAACTGGCCAGAAAAAATGAAAACATTGAGTTGGTGCAGCATTACCATATAAAATAACTCCTCAATCCATACTGTGCTCTTTTTAAAGTGCCCAAACAACACACAAACACTGAGTCACTGAAAATACTGCAATGGATCATTGTGGGAATAATGGAATAATGGAAAGTTTTGTTGTTTGGTGATGAAGATGGCAATGCTTCAGAGGATGCGCCAGGCACTGTGGAGGGTGAGAGAGGGGTTGACGTGGGAATGTCCAACGACCGTACTGACCATGTCCTGAGAGCTAGTTCTGCTGGCACCAATCAGTTGTTGGGCCTTGATAATATGCTTTTGGGTCAGAGCATTGAATAAATACATTCAGTCTCATTAAGACAGCACAAGGGACTTTAATGTACAACACCTGCAATGAGAATTTGATATCTATGAAATTGATTATTAGAACATTAAAAAATATAAGTCTCATGATTTGTACTCACATCGACTTCACTCAGGATGACATCAACAACGCTACCAATGACAATGATGAAGTCAAACACGTTCCAGGGGTCTCCAAAGTAGCCCTGTGCAGATCAATAAAGCACTGATGAGACAGTAGGACACTAGACTGGGAAGGTCTTTGTTTGAAAGACAAATGTTGGAGGCTTTACCCTCGCTTTGAAGGCCATGAGCTTGAGAATCATCTCCACAGTGAAAAGCACAGTGAAGATCAAGTTCAGCATGTCTGACAGTTTGGTCACATGGTCTGACTGGTTACAGTGCTGTTCAAAAGGGAAAGCAAACATTAATCTTGACACGCTACTAACTGGTAAGAAATATTAACATTAGAGCAATATACTAGCCTGAAAAGTATTTCTCTATAAAAGTCATTCATGAACAATTCACATCAAAAGTTGAAAAACATCTTAAGGCGTTATTGATTAATTTAACACTCAAAAACTCAGCCTATCCATTTGATCAGAACTGTGTGTGTGTGTGGTTTCATCAGATTTGATTAGCAGTAACCACAAAAACACCAAATTTGGATTAAAGCGTTACTAAATCCTGATTAGTCCACAGCAGTGTACGATTTTATATTTTCTAATTGAGCCCTGCCCACTTCAAACCAAGGAGAAGAGCACAGAGCAAATCTTTTTTTTTTAAAGATTTTGTTGGCATAGACTCCTTTATTTATCAGCAGATAGAGAGAGGGGGGTGTGACATGCAGCAAAGGACCTCTGATCGGGATTCGAACCAGGGTCAGCTGCATATATGGCATGCGCTCCAACCACTCGAGCAAATCTTAATATGAAGTAATCAAAATTGTTCGACCTTTTCATGTGGGACTCCATCACTCATAGTAAGCAGATGATTGAGAAAATTCATTTTACTTCTGTTTTTTCATATATATATATAACTTAAGTCTTATTTTGTTCATAGCCTTGTCCACCATCATCATCCAACTTTCCAACCATCCAACTCATGATTAACTTGGTCGGTACCGTTTCATTTCACTGATAAACCAAAAGAGATGATGGGAAAACCCACAAATGAATCAAAGTTTTAATAAACTGGCACTAGTCCCTAATAATTCTTAATAATTCAAGCAGTCCAGCAAACCTTTTTTTTTTTTTTTAAATGTCCCTGTATAAGAAGATTTTGCAAATTAATTCAAAAAGAAATATGTAGGGCACATTGAATTAATGCTCCAGACTACTCCAAAATTAATTAGTCTGGGATTTTGCTGGAAAGTTGCATAGTCCCATATTCTAAATACTGTTTCAAAGTTCCCATTTTCTCATTAATTAAATGCAGTATCATACACTGAACACTTTTTTTTTAAATAGAAATACCTACATCTAAAAATACTGAAGTTTGTTTGTCAGGAGCTTCAATGCAATACGAGTGTTTTTAGGTTGACCTTAATCTACATACCTGCATCCCCAGACACAAGGTGTTGAGCATAATTAGGAAGAACATGAGGTACTCAAAGTAGCAGGAGGTGACTATATACCACACCCTGTACTGGTAGGGATTTTTGGGGATGTAGCACCTCAGAGGACGAGCCTTCAGGGCGTACTGCACACACTGACGCTGAAGGGAGGCAGGGCAGACAGAATGTGGGTTAAAAAAAAAGAAAATAATTACTCATTCTACACACACATTTTTGGGTTTCAGTGCACCTGGTTCTTGTCCAGCTCACAGTCCTTATACTCCTGCTCGCCCTGCTCCTGGAAAGTGACAATGACGAAGCCCACAAAGATATTCATCATGAAGAAGGCAATGAGGATGATGTAGACGATGAAGAAGATGGAAACGTCCACACGATTGTTGAAGACAGGGCCCATGTCTTCTTTGTCTGAATCTATGGCTCTGTATAACAGTCTGGGAGAAGAGGGGATATTGTGTGGACACAGATATCAGAGATACAATAGGGCTAATCTGTATAGATGGAATTTATGATTCAGCAGATTAAAAAGGATATATTGCCTCTTTCGCCATCTCTCACTCCAGGCAATGGAATTCAAACCCAATATCCACATAATACAATATTATGTCCAACTCATTCAAACTGATGGAATTGAAAAAAAATCCTATCAAAAACGCGTCTGTCAAATAAAACTGTAATCTGTGCTTACTTTGGCCAGCCCTCAAATGTGGAAACAGTGAATAGAGCCAGCATGCCGTAGAGCACGTTGTCAAAGTTAAAGTCACTATTGATCCATTCTCTCTTAGCCACCACTGTGTCTTCTAGGGAATTCTCCATGTACTTCACGAAGGATCCCCTGAGAGGAGATACAATAAATTGTTACTCTAAAATAGCACTTGCATTATTGTTTTAATACAGTAGAGGAAATATATGATGTGTGAAAGATGTTTGCCTTACTGGCATTCCTCCCCAGTCATTTTGACTGGGTCTGTGCAGCTGTAGAATTTACCCTAAAAGGGAAAGAAACAGTGGCACATTTTATACACAGTGAAGCATTGATATGTGGAAGATTGTGAATGCCAATGAAAACAAATCAAGAAAGAAATAAAGTGAAATATAATGCAATTCATTATTTGTTTTTATTTTAATGTATGCATGTATTGTGTCATGATTAAATTACAAAAACACATTAAATGCTAATTATTTAGCATTTAATTATTATTTCTTTTGCAGTGTTGTCAGTAACATAGACCTGCCAACAACAGGACTTTTTCATTTTTGAGATGGAGACATACTGTTCATGCCAAAAAAACCCAAAAAAACAATCAACTGTCATGGACATTTGTTCTCCATCGCAAAAGAGAAAACCCTCCCCTCCTCCTCATGAAAACTAATGCCATAGTAAATGCATAAATACATAGGAAATACAAATAACAATGCACATTGTATTTCAATTTTTTGATTTAATTGATTTGTTTTCATTTGGGCATTTAAAAACATCTATATCTATACTTAGAGTAGATTAATTTTCAAATGTTACCTTTACACACTACACACTACATGTTGATTCAACAACGTCTTTTAAGAACCTACCTTGAAAAGTTGTACTCCTATACAGGCAAAAATGAAATTCAGCAGCATCGTGACTAGGACGATGTTGCCGATGGTTTTGATGGCTACAAACACACACTGGACTACATGCTGTAAATAAAAACAAACAATGAGTGGGTTAAAAAATAGTTACAACCATTATATACTGATTAAAGGTGCAGATTTGTGTGTTGTACCTTTAATCCTTTAGCTCTGTTGATAGCCCTGAGAGGCCTCAGCACCCTAAGCACCCTGAGAATCTTCACCACAGAGATGGCACTCGATCTGCATGCAGCACATGACAAACACCAATCTTGATATGCACATCAAGAGTAATTAATGGGGGAAATTTGACCAGGATATTGTATATCTAATGTGGCAAACCCAAAATGTATACTCACTCCATTCCCATAGAAAGCAGGGAGACAGTAACCACAATCAGATCCAGGATATTGAAGGAGTTGCGACAGAAGGAGCCCTCGTGCATGAATGCACCATATACTGTCATCTGTCAGGTAGATATAATATAGTTATACCCAGAATACTGAACCAAGCATCAATTTTATTTCACAAGACAAAGAATGAGTTGCATTGAATGTTATGAGCTTTAATCATTTATTTATGGAGGTAACTGAATTTAGTATTCAGCTGGACTACTACCATCATGAGTTAGGAAGGTCTGCATATTCAGTTTCTTAATATGGTATCTCTGGAAATCTGCATCATTCTTTAAGATGCTTCACCTCCATGTAAAGCTGTTTTTGTATAATACAGGAATTTCTCAGTCATCTATAAAGGTTTTAATGCTTTTAATGTTTCTGGGGCTTTTTCTTCTGGAAACAATACGGACATATTTAAACACACAGAATATCAGCCTCAATTTCATGCTACTTACCTTCAGTACAATCTCAATTGTGAACACAGTTGTGAAGACAATATCAGCATATGCCAAGATCTGGAGTAAAAGTTACAGAAAATAAGGTTATTATTCTTATTCTTTCAACAGTTAATATTGAGTCCATAGTCATAGACCCAGTTGTCACCTGGTTTCTATAGGACTTGGGATCAATGGGGTCTTCAGCTGCCAGGGAGATGGAGGAGAGGAGGATAAACAGGAGGATTAAGTTGGTGAAGGACGAGGCATTGATGATCTTGTAGCACAGTTTACGGAACCTGGATACCAGCAAACAGACAAATGTAATCACATACACAGACTTATAGTACATATGTATGTACACAAATAGACAATAACATACAATGCTGAAATATAACCACTCATTCTCAGGTTGGTATGTTTGGTTCCTACTTGTTCTGAGGGCCAAAGACAAAAAAGGAGCTGGCTTCAGGCAACGGAACAGCTTCCTCCTTCAGCTGCAGGTCGGCCATTGGTCGGGGGCGAGGGCTGATGGGAATTTCAGGCTCTTCCTCTTCATCGTCACCTAACGTGGAAGAAAGCAAAGGTTGGCAGATTCAAAATTACATACAGCCATGACAATCCTCCAATATATTGCTGTTATATGTAGTAGGCTTTATATGGTAGTCACCAGAGTAGTGTGAAAATGGCCTAACTTTAGACCTGCTATGAAACTAGCTCAGGGGATCAGGAGTCTAATAATAATGAGGGGTCACTATACTTGTACTGTAACATTACCAAGACAGCGGCACTGGTAAACAGCCAGTGTAATGAATACAAATTCCTGCAATCAGTAACCTACTTATGCTACAACCACATCAGTGAGAAATGTGGAATAGTTCAGAAGTCAGAGATGCAATAAATTTAGATGTTGAATTATTTTTTGTTACCTGGGAAGTCGGCAGGTGGGAATGGATCTTTCACTTCGTTGACATTGGACTCAAACTCATCAACTTTGAGCTAAAAAAAGACAATGTATACATATCATAGCAATCTATGACTTGTATACCAGCGCCAAGAGTAAACTTGTGATATGATGCCAGAAACAACACTAACCTTGGCTGTGGTGGGCATGCCCTCTATCTTGGCCCTCTGCTCTGCCAATTTTTTTGCTATCCGCTCCCTCTCTTCATCAGTCTTGTCTGGCATTTTGGACCTGGAGGGCAAGCAAAGAAACGAAAGGAATAGAATTCACCTCTACTGGTAGTAGAGTAGACAGAGCAGTTCATTTCAGTATTCTTTTATTCACCTTAGTAGCTTCCTTCTCAACTTCTCCTCTGCCTTCTCTTTCTGAGCTGAAGTCAGACTCTCAGCCTCTGCCAGGTTGTCGACAGCAATGGCCAAGAAGACATTGAGAAGGATATCTGGTTGCACTGAGCTCAGGGAAACAAAAACCTTGGCATTATTGCTAGCATTATTTCTATGTATACAGGTTTTTAATCATATATGAATGGTAAGTTTATGTGAAGGATACAGTTTCCACAGACAAAGAGGACAATGAAGTAGATGGCAACCAGGATGCCAGGGATGACAGGCCCTCCATAGGCCATAATGCCGTTGTACATGATGGAAGTCCATTCCTCTCCTGTTAAGATCTGATAGACAGTGAGATGTTAAAAAATGACAATAATATACTGATGTCATTTATGAATGGAGGAGGTAGACGATGTAAACAGCTAAGACTGTGGATCATAAAAATCAAAGAAATTTAAACAAAAGGGAGTCTAGTCTCACCTGGAATACACTGATGAGGGCTTGAGGGAAGTTGTCAAAGTTACTGCGCCTGGGTCTGGATCCAGAAAAAATGAATTTCCCCCCAAACACCTGCATGCCCAGCAGTGAAAAGATGACGATAAAGAGGAAGAGAAGAAGGAGTAGGGAGGCAATGGAGCGGACAGAATTCAGGAGAGAGGCCACAAGATTACTCAGAGAGGTCCAATACCTGCAAGCAGTTGAGAGAGAAGAGAGGTGTTAAGTACACTACGACTGTTAAATTTAATACAATGATCTTTTGAGGGGACAAGACTCACTTTGTGACTTTAAGGATCCTCAGCAGGCGAATACACCTGAGTACAGAGAAACCCAGAGGAGTCACGGCACCCGTGGACAACAAGATCATCTCCAGGATACCACACAGCACCACAAAGAAGTCAAAACGGTTGAACAGCGACATGAAATATGCTCTGGGACCAAAAGCATACATCTTCACAAACATCTCTATGACAAATAGCACCAGCAGTACACGGCTGGCCACATCTGATGAGGAAATAGAAGAGAAAGATGAATGAATGAATGAAACTGGGAGGAAACAATTCATGGAATAAAATCTTCACAATCATCTTCACAATGATGTGCATGTCAATCACCAACCTTGTAAGGAAGTGAGCGATTCAGACTGGTGGTGGTGCTCTGTTGCTATGGTTAGGGTGTTGAGGAAGACGAGGATCATCACCAGCCAGTAAAAAGCCTTAGTTTTCACATACACCAGGCACTTCATTCTGAAGAACCGGTTCCAGCGACGGGCCAGGCGACTAAATAAAAACATAATGTTAGCTCACTTTGCCAAGCCAAGCATGTCAACATAAACACATTTACAAAATAGCAGACTTACTAGTAGTACACAATTTGACTCTTGCCTTCCATGTCATACAGGCTGTCTGTGTCTGAATCTCCACTGGTCAAAGGCAGGAGTCCTGACAAGAGAAGAATAGTTGCAATTCAATAACCTCTACACATAAGATTGGTGCTGAGGTGGTTTATAGTACTGACCTTTGCCCTCTCTGTCAGCATCAAGGACTTCGGCATGAGTGATCCACTCCATGTAGCCATGAAGGTCCTCATCCAGCTGCTGGCGCTCTCGCAACTTCTGAAACTCTCCACGTGACCTGGCCTTCTCTCTCTCTTTGGTAAACTCTCTGAGTGGAATGACAAAGAAAAGTTAAACAGCACGTGTGATTATTTTTCAGTTTGCTCACAAGAAGGAGCAGAGAAATAGGTAGCTATAAAGTTTTCTTACCCACTGAGCACGCCCAGGACCAGATTGAGCATAAAGAAGGAACCCAGAAGAATGAGGGGAACAAAATAAAGCCAGGGCCATTCATTTCCTATGGCATCATTAACCTAAAAGACAACACATGGTCAGCCACAAGCAATGAATCCTGTTAGATATATTGTATCTACCTAAAACACTGTCAAATGTTGAGGTGTTGGCCCTAAGTACCACAGTCCTGAAACTGAGAAACAACTTAGCCATCACTAACCCAGTAGAGCACTTTGGTCCACCCCTCCATGGTAATACACTGGTAGACAGTAAGCATGGCAAAGCCAATGTTATCGAAGTGGGTGATGCCATTGTTGGGACCTTCCCAGCCTGGCCGACACTCTGAGCCATTGATGATGCAGCGGCGTCCGTTACCAGCCTGAGCACAGGGTGCAGGTAGTTCACCTTCTGCTGTAGAATAGATATCTGTGGGCCGACAAGAAGCGATGAATGATATTTTCCAAATTAAGCTCATAATTAAATTTCCAAAATGTTAACTGAATTCAGTCAATTTATGGGAAGAAAGTACAACATATATAATCACAACAGTGTCAGATTGCCCCTTTATACATACTTGTGCCAGAATAATAGCAGGTCTTATGCATTTTGCACTTGAAGAGTTCAAGTCCCATGATGGCATAAATAGTGACCAATAAAAAGACCAGCAGCGCGATGTGCAGCAGAGGCAGCATGGCTTTGAGGATGGAGTTCATCACTACCTGCAGGCCTGAATGTGACAGTAAAATCAAAACGTCTCAGCAGTCCATTCAAATGAATCAAAAAGTATAACAAGAAACAGTGGCATTCTGCATTATGTGTGGATTAAAGAAAGGGTTCTTACTGGGAACTCCAGAGACAAGGCGGAGGGGTCGCAGCACTCTGAAGGCTCTCAGCGCCTTCATGTCAAACCCACCACCTTTGTCCACCGGTATATCTGCTATGTTGTTGATGGTATCCATGGCAAATGTAAAGAGACTATAGGAAAAGATCATACAGCCATGAGTGCAAAACTGTTGCTTAAATGAGTTGAAATGTGTAACTTCACTCAATAATCTCATACACCTCATCTGTTGTAGTACTTCAGCAATGCAAACTGTATTTTCAGCTGTTTAAGTGTCAGTTATTTTGATGTGGTCAAAAGAAAGCTATGGCCTTTGGTGGCAGAGAAATCCACCTGCAGCCCATGGCTCATCTTACCCCATGAAGACGATGACAAAGTCTAATATGTTCCAACAGTTCCGTAAATAGGCGCCTTCATGGAACACCAACCCATACGCCACTATCTTCAGAAAGCACTCTAATGTGAAGATAATCATGAAGATATACTCCAGACTCTCCTGCAGAAAGACAAACACAATTAAGGAAATTACATTTTAGTAAGCTTATAACCTTCAGATATATATAATAGTTGGAGTACAAGACAACATTGTCATTTAGCACCTGCTAGGAGGAAGAGCATTAGGTGTTCAACAACACAGTTACTGGCATTAGATTTGATAGCCTGTTAGCTCATTTAAATGCAAATTAAACATGACCCCAGGAGGTTTAAACAGATGGGTGGCCCATGAGTCACATAGTGATGAATGCAAGAATTAAGGAGCATTGTCAGACACAGCAAACTGTTTAAATTAAAAAAATGAAACACTTTATTCAGAAGTGTTAAACAGATACATGTTGGGATGGTGGAATGAAAATATCTGTTTGCACATAGTCTGTGGTTTTATCATCTGTGTTGATTTCTTCAGAGACAAAGGAGGTCGACGCACAGCAGACAGACACAGAACCAAGCATGGTTTTCCTCAGGCCTTATATTGTTTGGGTCTACGTGTGTGTTAGTTGTGACAGCCACTGACAACAAAATGAGGGAATGTACGTGTTTATTCCAAAACATGTTACAGGTGTACTACTTTACTACAAAACACTATATCTCACATAATTGCTTAAAAACAACTTGGAACTGTGATTATTAGATAGATTTGCATTAATGACTCTGATTCAAAGAAGCTGTAATCTGAGAAGGGCATAGTACAGCCTAGCTCTACGGGAATCCAGCACCAGTTACCATCATAATTGGTGAATTAATTTGAAGTATCCCATAAATGCTATGAGATCGTTTTAAACAAATTAGGTCAATAATGTTTGGCTGAACCACCCAGCAGCAGTTCTCAAGTCCTGAATCAGCATACATTAACATTAATATATTAGAAATCTTGTGATTCCATTTAAACCAAGCAGGGAGACAACAATACTGTAGCTGCATTTCTATACAGCAGTATGTCAGTGTTACAAACCATCATATTTTATGACAGTGGTTACACAAGACAATATTTGTGGACGCTCTTGTAATCCCTGTGCCTGCGTCATTGGGGTCTGGGTTGACCTACTTGTAACAGCAATAGGGGGGTGGACTTGACCAGCTCTTCTTACATTGCTCACCTCTGCTGAATGGCCCACTCAGAAGTAAGAAGGATTTGTGAGGGGGCTGGCGAAGTATTTATTTATTTATTTGGCTGTGAGCTGCCAAAGCAGGGATATTATAGAAAATAGGGTCTGTTTTAGGTCCAGATACCTACTTTGTGAATTTGGACAAGGGTCTAGGTCAGATGGTTGTATACCGAAAAGACTGATATAAGCTCTAGTGTTGCTTATGGGTGCTACATGTTAACATTGCACTGGACGTTGGTGCAATGTCAACATTCTGAGCCTTGTCAATACCGGTGTCAATTCAACATAATTCAACATTGGCAAGATGTGTACACTGAGCAAAAGAAAACTTGTATCTTTTGCTCACAACACCACACATAGACTCTTTTAAGACGAAATTCCCTGGGTGGCATGATCCACAGCCTCACAGCACTGTAAACACACACCTACAGCTTGAGGTAGATGAACACATACATAAGTAGCACCGGGATAAAACACCTGCCACCCAACTAGTTCATGCTTTTCTGACATCTAGAGTGAGAAACTGACATCTAGAGTGAGAAACTGTGAGGAAACTTAAGCCATTTCAGTTTTGGCAGAATGTGTGACAAATGTTTCTATATCATTGCCTTGCAGAAAATGCAATGAAATCCCACAATAACTCACCAACTCAGATATAATGAGCTCTGCTCTAAAGTGCTGTATATTTTATCCTAAGCATAAATACTGTGTAAAAACAAATGTTGGCATTATGAGACATTACTGCATCTAATGTCTCTGTATTATGTAAATTGTATCCATGTAGGTAAAAAATCCACCCACATAGTATACAGTGTTTCATGCTTTTGTACCAATTTCTTTTTCAACAGCCAGTTTCTGGTTACAGGAGGATAAACTACTAAGCACAGATGGGACTCCAAGAAAAGAACTGAGTTGTGTCGGGAGGCATTTGAATGGTGTATGGCACTCTGACCAGTGACCAGCTGCAACACTAAGCTCTGAAGTCCTTGATTAAGTGGTCTCAAAACAAATACATTCATATTTTGAACATAGCCACACACTGTCATAGACTGGTCATGATAGAAAACTAGAAACTGCAGAAGCCAGAGAGCATGAGTGAAATACTGTCTTTTCCATATACAGCATATTACATTACAAATTACAAATATGAGTACTATGCTCTTCCACCAGGACATGCCTCCTCATAGAGTCCTGAGTCATATATCAAAGGAAGGGTATTTTCGCTCATACTCACCAAGCTTGAATTGGTGTTATTGGTATCTTCTTCGGGCATGGGTAGGAACACAGCCAGAGCTATGCAGTTTGCAAAGATGGTTAATAAGATGATGATCTCAAAGGTTCTGGATGGGGAAGCTCAGGATCATAACAACAAAACATGAGCAGGAATCATATAATATAATGAAGCATCAACAAAGGGATACAATTAACCTGGAATAATTCATGATGACAATTGAGTTCACGGTGTACATGCAAAGTAAATATTAGCAACAGAGGAGCCACTTTTAGTAAATAAATGCTCCATCTCTTCTTCTGTTTCAGTTGCTCTGTACTTATGTCGTTTTATCTGTACAAGCACTTCATAACTATGTTAAGAAAGGTGCTATACAAATAAAGATCATTATGACTTTTTTTGTAATGCAATGTAACACAACAAGTAAAGCAGCCCAGCCAACAATAATCAGTGCCTCTAGATGCTGCCTGAAACATCATCCCTATAATAGCCCATTGGGTAGTCAACACAGCCGTCACAGCAAAGTGTAATCTTGTCTGCTGTTGTGCTTCATTCTCGTCAGTAGGGGGCCCTCTGAGAGAATTCCCCTGCCAGGTCAGCATCATGTCTCCCTGTGATTGCACGGGACAGCTGCAGAGCCCAAGAATATGACCGAATCATTTAACCATGAACCACAATTTTTCTATGACATGGTTATTTTTTCGAACACCTGTGAGGTGATAGCTTCTTTTAATACGAATTTAATAAGAAGGAGTTAGGGAGTTTTGGTGTATTTCTGTAATTTTGCACAATATAAAGCACATATGCCCTGTGCTACAGAATGACATACCAATGTGATTATACTGCTGCTCTAAAAACTCCCCATGACTTTCTCAAGCATATGGGGGTGAATTTTAATACAGTTATAATTAATGAAATAAGATTGTATGTCCTGTTTTAAATGCTTTAAAGACAAGGCTATAACTAGATAATTATGATCAAGCCATTCTATTTTGGATACTAAAATATGTATAATCCAAGAATGGACTTCAAGCCAAAAGCAGCCCTCCCCTCCTATAGAGGCCATATCATCACTCAGCAGCCTGCCTTTTATTCGTGCTTAAAGCCTCGGATAGTGTTAGCATTTCAGGTTGACTCTTTCCATATTAAACACAGAGAGCGTCAGCTACTTAGAACCAAAGAGATGACGTCAGTAATCGTTTAAGTCTGCCAAATGTAAATGGTTGAAAGGGCTACAAACTTGACTTTGACACAAGGCTACCAGATACATAACAAACATCACACACTTTAGGGATGGGCTTGACACAGATTAGTGGGAAACTTGTCTTGGGTGTACAAATAATTTCTGTATACACTCACTGTCAATGATATTAAGTGGAGCCTTTTATATTGTAATAACCTTGTAATAGATATATATAGAATATAAAGAATGCTTGTAATTACTCACACATTGTATTTCTTTAATGAGACTGAATAAGCTCTGTCCACATAATATTATTAACACAATTGTTTGTGGGTTGTGTAAGTATAATATAGGTGTGTGTGTGTGTGTGTATAAAAGATAAAGGATACTTCCACTCCACAATGTTGATGCAGGCCTTACGGAAGGGATTTTTGAGGGAGAAGCAGAAGAGGGTTCTTGCAGGTCGTGGGTTTCCCCCCGTGGCCTGTAACTTCTTCAGCTTCTCCCTTTGCTTCCTCTTCAGCTCCTCTTCATTCATGATGACCGGCTTGGCCGCGTCTGCGTTGGCCGCCATCCTGATTCCTCCACCTGAGACAAGCTCCTGATCCTGGAGAAAGATGTCCTCTCACTGTATAATCCCAAACAGAAGCACAGTATAACTCCTGGTTGCGAAGGTCTCTGGGTCCCAGACCTGTGGATCCTGTACGCTCCTCCGCTGCCCTTTCCCCCTCTCCCTTTGACTCTGTCTCCCTCAGAGAGTCACCGGCCTCCCCTCCTGGCTGAGGACCTCTGACAGAAAAAGCACCCAAGGCAGGGAGGAACAGTTGGCCCTGCTATAATTTAAATTTAGACTGTGAGCCACTGACAGGCCATGCTTGGGGATGGTTGGGGGGTAGGAGGTGGATGAAGGGAGTAGACGGGATCAAGAGGGGGTTGGGGCAGGGCAGCAGTGGCAGCCGAGAGCACAACGAAGAGGAGGGACACAGTTTGGGAAAATATCAACACCTGCGTCCTCAATCTAGCCTCTCTTTCAAAACAAAGTCAGCAGCTCTACTGCTGCATAATGGTGTCACTCCCTGAACTGTGAATAAAAAATGAGAACAGGAGAGAAAAGTTGCGGATGTTTCTGCCTCCAGTGTGACATTTTGCAGATGGAGCGCAGTGTTTAGACTCTAAAAAGGTTTGATGAAAGCAACACACTGAAAGCAAGAAATGATTAAGAGAGCACTCACACCATCCGAAACTTTCATACAGTGGGTTTACATGTGGAGGTTTCTCCATGTAAATCCTTCATGCATGGAATTTAAGTCTGGATGATATGGTTGAAATCAATGTGATTAAATCAAACTAATAGTCAGTGAAATTAACTGTGTTACGCTTAACAATGACATGATTAAAATTCATTCAAAATTATTCAGTTGGATCCTAGAATTTCGTAACAAAATAGACAAATATATATTATATATATTCATATAACTCATTATTTTAATGAAAGCTAATAAATAAATGAATAAATATTGAATATCACCCAGCCCTGAAGAGTTTAGATATGATAGAATAAAGAAACCTCACAACATTTCAAACTTCAACACAACATTTAATATGTCAGAGTTGAAATTGTTGAAAGGTTTCTGAAAAGTCCTTACATTTGGTATAGTGTTACATTTTCATTCAATGCATTAGATAAAGCTGCACAGTGCAAGGCAAAAGCAACATGTTGTGTTCTCCTTCTGCCCCCTAGTGCCAATACACTAGACACTTTTACTTCAGCAACCGAAAGAGACTTCCCATTCAGAGGAACAAAAACATTTAACTCAACCAGAGTGTGTTTTATTGTACATCAAGCTGAATGTATAGACATGAGCAATGCAATACTTCAGTTAGGCCAGAGATAAAATAAATTACAAAACAATAATACCAGTGGTATTAAATCATAAAACACTTCAGTGATAAAACAAACCATTACACACACAAATAATACATCAGCAGTTCACATTGTGCACGGGGTAATGCAAGTCAGTGTGCCTTTCTTTCCCAGCAGGGAGCTTCAGTAGTAGGATGCGAGGGGGGATTCACTGACACATAATGATACACGCTAGGGCCCTTCAAAGCCAAGAGGCATCCTGATTCTGCCACATTTAAAGCGCATTTTGAGCGGCTTTACAGATTTAGGACATTCTCCAGTGGCAGAAATTTGATTCAACTGAGGATGGCTTTAAAGCTCTCCTAAATGCCCTCTTCTCCCTTTCTCTCTTTGCATGGGAAAGGATGTTCCATCAGAAACACCACTGCAGAATATAAATGTGGCTTTCAGCCCGAGTCAGTCAAACGTTTACCGCATCAGGTTCATGGGTAAATTCAAGATTACAGATTGAATTTATACAAACACAGCTGCCACACAGTGGATAATATTCATGCCAAAAATGATAAAAAGATCCTTCCATCTGTTATACATAAGAGCCAAATGCTGCACTGGAGTTTGGTGTAACACATTCACCCACACAATGAGAGAAACAGGAAAAGGCACATATTGGGGCTATCTTAAAAAGGTAGCAATGTCAATGCTTTAAAATTACAAAGCCAAACATGTACACTCCTTTATATGCCCAGGTTACAAGACACATCAATAAAGTAGAAATAAATTGTAATAATTATTATCATTATAATAAATAAATGATTCGTGCTAAATAAGAAAATGTGCAATGCTTGGCAATAAAACATTGGGTACTCTTGCTGCCAAATTACCTAAACTGTCCATTCACAAACATAAAGCTTATATGTTCTGTGGTAACTTCATAAATGATACAAGGAAAACTATGCTATGAGAAAAAACTGCTTAGTACTTGGCAAAAAATTGGCAAATAGCTAACAACAAAAATTATCACGAGGAAACTTAAAAACAATTCAATCATGGTTAAAAAGGCAAAAGGAAAAACAAAACAGGTTCTTACTTTATCAAGGCATTCCAAATCTGAAATAATTTAAATTATATTTAGCCATTAAGAGTGTGCAGGCCTGTAGTTTTTTATATAACTGCAACAACTTAGTCAATAATGTTTTATATTAATAAATCAAAACATCACTTTGTTAGATCAGCATGTCTTAATGAAGAAATACTAACGCTGAAAGTCCAGTGCACAGCAATGAGTGAGGGGTTAATAATAGTGCAGCTGGTGATGAAGGCAGCTGAGTTCAGGGAAGCCGTCTCCTCTAACCCTGGTTCAAGATCAGCTTTGAGGTTTAACTAAGCATCTTGTGGCGGTCAAAAACAGTCTTGCGCTGTTCCTGGACCTGCTTTTTCCAGCGCTGCTGTGCCCCCTCAACCCGCTCCAACACGGTGTTTCCTCTGCCCTGGCTGTTGTCCACCTGCGGACGCATCTCCTGAACAAACATTTACAAACAAAGAATGAATTAAATCAAGAACTTTACATTCAGCTGAAATAAAAAAAAATCAGTGAATGTACTGTATGTGTTATACCTCAGAGTCCTCCTCATTGTGCAATGGCTGGGTGTAGGGGTCATGCTTGCGGATAAGAGGATCAACCAGCAGCAGGAACAGCATGTAGAGCAGCAGTGCGCCCACAACAGACAGGTAAATGATGATGGTTACCTGAAACAGACAGGATGGAAGACATTGAGTAACACTTACATAATTTGCAGTTACAATGCTGGCATCAACCTCCAACAACAGCTTGTCTTCAACAGAACTATACAATACAATTAAAAAGCTCTAAAATGTTCATTAAAAGTCAGTTTTCCCATTTCTTCATAAGTGACGTGTCAGTAGTTCTCCTGTCTGTTCATATAATTAAATGAATGATGTTGTGTTACATATATTCACACTAACCCTGTTATTCTCCTTTAAAAGTAATAGTTTGGATTTCTTGAAGTGGGGCTACTCTAAGTAAACTGAAATTGATATTTTTTTGTTAAGTGGATCTTTTTTCGGTGGTGGCTAAAATACATTTTACTGCTGGCCCTTTCCACAGTATTGCTTAGCTTCTGTGATGGTATTTCTGTCTGCTTCTCTAGCTGCGGGGTACCGAGCCAGAGCTACTGTGAGTAATACACTAACGATGGATACCTACCCCATACAGCTAAACTTAAAAAAATCCAACCTACCCCTTTATGGGAGAATGATCTATTTTGCCAATAGGCAGAGTAAAACACAGAGAAATCCAGTGGTACCTTGATGGTATTACTGCTTCGTTCCTCGTACTTGCACTCACACAACAGGCAGTAAGCTTCCACATCATGACCAGGTACCGGCATGGGCTCCACTACATGGAGGCAATTACTGTAAAACACAAAAAAAACTGTGTTGTAAGTCATCCATGTGTATGATATATCAGTATATAAAATCAGAAATAACATTATCAATGCATTCTGTTATGCAAAAACAAGTGTGCTGTAAAGTGCTCTTACCAATCCTTCTGCGAGACATTCCTGTTGTAAATGTGTCCACTGATGTTTCTGTATGGTGGGCAGATGCACTTGCAACGGACATCCTCAAAGTTCTGTAATATTAATAAAACTGGGTCAAAATGGCCCCAAACTTCTCAAACTGATTATTCAGTGTTATTTCTAGTAGGTATTTAGTTCAATTGCATTAGCCCTTTTCTTCTTTTAATAAACAAAAGGGAACTTCAAAAACATGTGGCATATAAGTAAAAAGCAACAAGACAAGAGCAGCACACACACACACACACACACACACACACACACACACACACACACACACACACACACACACACACACACACACATACACAATTGTGGACAATGAGGTTCTTTACACAAACAAAGCTACGCTGTTTAATTTGACTCTTCAAAATGACTTTCAAAAATGAACTAAAATATCTCTACTATTACAGAGAACAGGAACAAAAGTAAGCTTCATTTCTATGGTTACAAGGTGCTTCACAGGTGCAAATAAAATACAATTAAATGCTCAGGGAATGGTGAAATACTAAGAAATACTATTCTTAAGAGTAAGAATATATTAAATGCCAGCGTATACAAGTGGGGCTTTTTAAAATGTGGCACAGACTCAGTTGATCTGATACTATGATGTAGTTTGTGCCACAGCAGATTTAAAACATTAAAAGCGTGAACCCCTTCATCTTGAGCCTGGACTTTTAAGTTTTGAACATCTGGTTGCCAGACCACTAGTTCTAAGTGCATTAAAATATCAGAGAAATAATATATGAGAGCCTAACCATGGAGGGTAATGTGAACGTAATCAACAAAAATCATGAACTTAATTCTAAAAAAGCAGTGGTGTACAGTACATTTACTCAAGTATTGCACTTAAATACAGTTTTGAGGTACTTGTACTTAAAATGTATTTCTCATTTCTAAGTATATTTTATGCTACTTAATACTTCCACTCCACTACATTTCAGAGGGAAATACTGCACTTGCTACATTTATTTGACAGCTTTAGGTACTTATTAAATACAACACATTGTTAAAGATGAATCCAATGATTTCAACCTTTTTGGCTTTGTACATCTTACAAAAAGCAGTGTGTAGTTGAGCTCACATTTCAGATGTCTATGAGTTGTTAGCAGCTCCACCAAATAGTGATACTTCACTCTAAACATCTCACATGGTTTCATTTCAATACATTTCAAAACTTTATATGAATCAGTTCAAACCATACAGTCTATGGTTCAAACTAGCCATCTCCAGTAGCTATAACAGTAACATGCTGCTCTAACACCAACATTTGTGTATTAATAATCTAATGACGTAATAAAATATCGGCCAGAGGGACCAAACCACTACCTTTACTTGTAACGCAGTATTTTTGCATTGCTGTATTGGTACTTTTACTGAAGTAAAGAAACTGAATATTTCTTCCACCACTGTAAAAAAAAAAAAGAAGTAAGAATCCAAAATAATCAGAAGTTAAGACTGATCATATATCAGATTTAGTTAAAGAGAGGCCATCCAGTCATCTCAACTAAGCATCTGATGGCACAGAGCACAGACCCTAGACTTTTGAAACAGGCTTAAAACCCTTTTTAATCAGCCAGGATTTTTCATGCTAATGGGAGTTATTTTTATTTACGGTTTATGTTTTTAATGCCACATTGAGATTCACTGCAAATGAAAAATGCAGAAGAAATTACACGCATTTTTATCAGTAGTATTTACCCATAGACTGTATTTACCCTTAGTCTGTGATGCAAAGCAGCGCTGCAGATATTTACATTTTTAAAACTTTCGGGAGTTAAATGAGACACACAACTCCTATGATGATGATGATGATGATGGTCATCAGTTTATAAACGTCGCTACTCAGAGTTGATGAGTGTGTCCATCAGGTGTGGTACTGGTTTTTACCTTTGCCTGCACAACAACAGCAACATCCAGCAGAAACACGGTCAACACTGCGGTGACCAAAAAGGCCCAGCATCCTCTCCTGTCAGACGACATTTTCCCACAGGCAAGACGGTTTGCAGTACGGGTGCAGAGTCACCAGCACGGCTCTGTCAAAACGTCAAAACAAAGCACTCAGGTTAGCAGATGTAAGTAATCAGCCAGCTAACAACGAAATCACTGCAACTGGCATCTGCAATACAGACAACTTACGTTGTAACAGTTGCTTAAATATTTGTTTTTGCTATGCATTCAGGATGCAGCTGAGGACCAGCTCGATGTATTTAGAAAAAAAAAACAGCTCTTAAATTTACTTTGGGCTTCCTCTTTCCGGGTTTACGTCACGCATTGACGCTCGCACGCAAGCGCATTGAAAGCATAGACTGTATATAACAAAGAGGAGGAAACAAGCAGCTATACTGACATCTACTGGACAATTTACACGACTACAGATGAGTGGCGCATTTACTCAAGTAGCCTGCTGTAATTTGAAGTCCACTTCTGAGGTACTCATGCGTCTATGAATGAGGATTCACATTTTATACACACTTCAGTTAAATATTGTACTTCTTACTCTTCTAGATTTATTTGACAGGTATATTAATCATAATGGCACGAAAAAAACCAAACAAACAAACAAAAACATATAGCCTATCACTTTTTAAAAGTTGCAAAGTGTTTAAATTGGGTCTCTTCTGTTTAAAACCTACATGCTCCCACTGTCTCAGATTATGAAAAAAAACCCCCAAAAATACAAATCAACAAAAACCAAAAAACATTATCACAACAAGTTTAGAAAATATGATGTATTGTTATAGATATAAACACCTTACTATATGAAGCAGTTTCAATTAGCTCCTCCACAATCAAATAGTATATCATATATCATATATAATAATATAACTGCTGTATGATGAGTACTGAGTAGTTGTGAGTAGCATTTTGCGTATTATGAGGTTTTACTCCCATTGTGCAGAATGATGTATGGGCAAAATTAAAAAAGAAAAAACGTTTTCAGGTTCATCTGCAAAAGGGGGAAAATTCCTCTGTGCTCAGTTTAAGGCATGTATGTATGTATGCATGTAGGCTATGTAGGATTGTAAGATTGCAATATGCAACTTACATGAGTGGCATGTGGAAACTAAAAGTGGTTTAAAAACGATTTGTGAAATAAACTAAATAAACAGATTGCACACTGCAGGGCTCCAATTTTTGCTTCAGCTGTGCAAGCTGTTTATTTTGTTTATTTCTAGATTTGCTTACTTGTAGCATAGCACCTGCCCTCTCTGGTTTGGGTGTGTTGCATACTGTTATTAGAGTGGATTTTGTGGCCACTTTGTAATATTTCAATATGCAGAAATTCCGAGATGTAATTTTAACTTTATTTATGTAGTTGAACATTTTTTGTGGAAGTATATCCTGTTAATGATACCAATTTAACATTTTGAATGCATGTCTTTTACATGCAATGGAGTATTTTTTAATTGTGTTATTGTATCTATCTATCTATCTATCTATCTATCTATCTATCTATCTATCTATCTATCTATCTATCTATCTATCTATCTATCTAGTTGCAATAACCTGTATAATAATTACTCAATAATATTTAATGTTAACTAACATAACATTGACATTCTGCATTTTCTAAAAGAGAGGAGTGAGGAGTAATGTGACTCATCAGAATATTTTCCCATATCTTTCCATCAACACTGTTCTCATGTCAAATCCTGTCTCTCTGGTGGAATCTGAAACATAAGCCTCAGCTTCTTGACCCAATCAATACCTATATTTCCTGGTAATCCTGCTCTCACACCTCTCTGTATAGTAAGATACTCATACCTTTAATAAGCCATAGAAATCAATGGCTCACAAATTCAGCCTGAACCACTTGAGTTTGTGGTCATGGAGATCAATTGAGACCACAGTTACTTCTCTAATGAGCTATGATATCAGTGTGAACAGCACAACTCCACCCTCTGTCTCATCTCAATCATTCATATGACCCTTGAATCATCAATTTAAAACAGCTGCAAAACTTTTTTATTTTACACATAATGTGACGATATGAGGTATTGGGATTTAAAGTTGAATTGAAGAATGTGAACAGATTCAGCTTGTCAGTTGTATTTTGCTACAGCTGTGATAGGAGAGAAATCTCAAATTGGCCCTTTATCAGGATATATCCACAATTTATTTCAGAAAACAGGGTCTGAAGAAGTGTATGTTTAAAGAAAATATTATTGGCATGATTACAAATCTTGTTTTATCAGTCGTTAAAGAAAAAATGGACCAATGAGATATAGACTAAGCCAAAATGTTATATGTTAAATGTAGAGCTTTTGTGTGGTGTATAATTATGGGCAATGAAAATAAAATAGTTTAGTTTAGTTTAGTTGTATTTACATTTGAAAACCAGATGTTGGTATTATAGTAACGCACACAAGATTTGACATTTATGTGCTTCACTTAATAACTGCTTATTCAGTGTTATGTCTCAACTATTTATTTTGTTCTACTTCATTGGACCCTATCATCCTTTAATAACAAAAAAATTAATTGTGCAAAACATTTGGCATTTATAAATAAAAAGCAATATATTGAGGTGACAGTTGACAAGAGAAGCACACACATTATTTTAGGTTATTGAGAATCTTTACACAAATAAAATGCCAAAAAGCTGATTTAGAGATCATTTATAAGATTAATTACATCAGACAATATCCGGAGGAAAGGGTCTATGTGTGCCTGACATTTATGTTAATTAATAAGATACACAGAAAATGACCCTGCACTTGTATCATTAGATAAAAACAATTAATTTTACATGTATTATTTACATAAACAGACACTGAAACAAGCATGACTTTGAGAGTAGGGATTTTCGTGTTCACGGATTATTTAGAAAATACCAGGACGAGAATAATGTTTTCTATAGGTTGTTTTTTTATGTTGTCAGTTTGTAGGTTTTACTTTATACTGATAATGGTAGGTGTAAAACAGATTTTTATTTTCTGAGGTATGTGTACATTACAGTATGATACACTGTGATCATTTCTTAGTTTACTATCTTTCCTTTGAATGTGAGCAATGAATTCTGTGTGTGTCATTTATGGAACTGTACTTTGATTGTATGCTGTGAAAATAACTAGTTTATTCATTCATTCATGAAATAATGCATGCAGTTATTTGCATTTGTGTAACTATCACCATATCTTTTAATAGCCGTGATACATGTTGTATCATAAATCATAAAGTCTCCTCAGTTGGTCACTTCTGCCTGCATTTCATTCTCTCAGTCCTGTCATTGTAAGCCACTTAGTTCTCTGTCTACTCTGATGCATGGCTGCCCTTTACACTTTTAGGCCAATTATAGCATAAATGACACTGACCAGAGCTCAGTGCCAGGTCTCATTATCGGTTCAGAGCTCTCATGACGAAGAAGAAAAAGGTGATTCAGCCTAATTTTGGGTATCAAAAATGATTCATGTAAGGAAGGAAAGAAATCTTGTTACCTTATATAAAATGCTTTGTTATCCCTAAACAAAACTGTAATTGATTCAGACAGATACATGTGTTTGACAAAGTCTGTGGGTAGTGGAATGTGTTCACACCTTGACTATAAAATAACAAATTTAAAACAAAATAACAAAATTATCCATAATGGAAACACTTCAGGGAATTCCACCTTACAAACAAGCTCAGAGGATGAGGAAGTTTTCTTACTTGACAAGTACATGAAGTTATTGACTGAGTCAAAAGCATTCATTTTCATGGGACTGAAAACACCAGACATTATGGCCACTAGGAGATGCTATAAGGCCCAAGGCAAGGCAAACTGAAACAAGGCGGCAGACTTTAGAAAAAGCAGACTCTGGAGTGGTCAGGGCTGGGAGTGATACTGACAAGATATAGGAGGACATGCAATGTAAAACAGGATTAAATAGATTGTGAAATTCACAGTTGAAACAAAAAAAGCACAACAGCCTTGATGTTGTATTTTTAGCCAAATAACATTAATAGCAATTACTTTACAGAATACAGAATACAGACCTAACTGCTTTAGTATCAGTGATTTTAGATATATAATTAAACTACACGTTTATGTGGTTCAGAACATCCAAATAAAGTCATATATGAACTATTGTAAGAAGATACCTGTTTCTGTCCTTATTCCCCCACACAATACACCCCTCAACCTTTCGGCATGGTTCTTTTTGACCTTTATCACATCATCTGCAGTGTCTTTTTGTTCTCCACTCCACTGTATCATGCTTTTGTAGACAACACTGTTTGAATAACAAGACTATCTCTTGAAAGTGATAACTCCTCTCCTCTCCTCTCCTCTCCTCTCCTCTCCTCTCCTCTCCTCTCCTCTCCTCTCCTCTCCTCTCGGCTGAGGTGATGCATTGTGGGCAGAAGAACTATTCTAATAGACAAACATGGTAATTACAGTAGTGGGAGGCAGCAGACAGTGGTGGTCTAGGGACAGCACAAAACTATAAATCACAACTCCTGGTTCCGTCCTCCTGAGCGTAGCCGATCACGCTCAACCAAAAAGCAATTCTGCCAACATGTGTTTGCACATTTGTCTTCATCAGCCACTGGCTTGTTTTGGCCCCCTGCGACTGAATTTTCCTTTCCCGTGGTAATCAAACATGGACTACATCTCGAGTGTTAGAGTCAAAGTCTGCTATATTAGGCTCAACAATTAGCCACACTTGAGATGCAGCAAGAGCAATGATTCTACATAAGCAAAATTCAACTGAAATGGTGAAGAGGGTATATTGTGTTTACTTTGAGCATTATTTTGATGAATATGACTTGTTGAAGTGAAGACAACAAACAAGATTGAAGCTACAAGATGCAGGAAAAAGATAATTTATGTAACCGTCAAATCAAATCTCAGCAAAAAACATCACCTGGTGTCATTTCAAATTACTTTTTTTCTTGAAGTTAGCGTGCCTAATTCAACAAGGTTGCAATAGTAAAGGTGTTAGAAAAGTAGGTAGTTATGTTGACTCAGAGTACAGTGCGTGCCCTCTCCTGTTTTATCTGTATGGACAGCTGCCTGTCAGCCAGCTGAGCCCATGCAGTGGAGAGGTGTGTGCTGAGGAGCTGGTGTCAGCAAGGTGAGAGCAGAGCCCAGCTACGCTGAGCTGAGCTGAAATGGATGCAGAGGAGAGAGCGTCTCCTGCCTCTGAGGGACATAGATTTTCAGTGAGGAAACAGAGACTGCTGGAGCAGGAGACTCAGCCAGACAGAACATGAAAGCCAAGAGTGGCCATGACACATGATGGACACAAACGCAGGAAGAGAAGCTGCCTCCTCCTCCTCCCCTTCCCCCCTGCTTGCTTTTCTTCTCCTTCAACAGCACTGCAGAGAAACAAGACCCCTGGAGAAGAAGGGAAAAGGGAAAAAGAGTGATGATGCTTGAATTGCAGTGGCTCCCAGTTGAACTCTAGCCCCCTGTAATGCATGGTCTTTGATGTTGCCCGAGATGTTAAGAGAGATACAAGGAAGCTTCAAAGAGAGCTTCATAGGCCAATCATAGAATTGTGGCATGTTGGTTGGAAAAAAGAAACCCAGCAAGCTGCCAGAAATCCACATGCATCTTTCAAGAGAGACCGGGGGTCAGGCAAGAAGACAGCTGAAAACAATAGCGAGAAATGAAAGTTGACATGAATTGAAAGGTAGGTAAACAGCTGCAGGGGAGGAAGGAAGTTTGTTGTCAGTATAAAAGGATGCGATGTAGGCTTTTGTCTTGGAATAGCTGCCAGTTGGTTTAACAAGACTTGGCAGCCCAGTCAATAGGCTGTCAGCCATTAATGTCCACATTTCAGTGACACCAACACCATGTTTAAGACTTTTTCTTAAGGATAAAAATCCTAAACACCTGGCTGATCAGTGAGCAAAACAAAACAGATACATGTTTGTCACATGCATCTCATCAAAACCGGCCTGTATAGAAATCACACTGTATGTCACACTTCTGTGCCAGCTGCCTCAAAGAAGAAGGGAAAACAAGCTAAGTGGTCAAAGGTCACACGGAGTCAAGGGTTTGTCTGACAAATTGACAGATCAGAAAATGTTGCTAGTGAGATTCTTTGGCGAGGGACCAAACCTTTCATTGTTCCTGTCTGCAGTTAGAATGGAAGTCTATATGTGGTAGAGGAGCTTCCTTTAATGGGGTGGTGTTGAGTTGTTGTGATGCCATCAATGCCACCCCCCTTAGTCTATTCCCTTGTTGTGGCAGTTTCTGATCCACCTGCCCCAGCTGCAGGCCACATCTGCAGGCAGGATGGATATTGTCCGTAGGGGCCTCCTCCTCCAAATGCCATTGTGACTCACCTTCCTCTGTTTCGGAATTCACTGCAATCTGAACTGGCAGCTCAGTAGTGCACCACAATTTACTGCCTCTGGCACTTTCACAAAAAACCCAAACATTATACTAAATAAATAGATAACACAGAGTAATAATACAGAGTATACATGCCTGTGCATACAGCACAACAGTGTTAGAGGTAACCATCATTTTCAGCCATGGAAACATTGATGCCTTTTCTCTCTTATTCCCCATTTCCATCCCTCTCTCTGAGACCACAAGCAGCTTGCAGTGAATCAGATGTAAACAGGACGATCTGAGACCAAACTTGTCATCTCACAGCTTCAGAAATCAATAGAGCCCGACATTCTCCCTCTAATCTTGGCACACGTGTGGAGCAAGCCCAGGCCTGAAAAGGAGGCAGGGAGGCAGAAAGAGGAAAGAGAGGAAGAGAGGTGAAGATGAATGAAGGGGGAGGTCTGGCCAGGACAAAATGAGAGACGGAGCTGATCAATTCAGGTTGCAGAATGAAATGTTGAAGTTAAGGCGTCGATTTACCCAAATTATAATAAAATAATAAATAAAGAAATAAAGATTTTCACCTATCTCTAGTGGCACATAACCATGCAGCTTGTCCAGGATTGTGGACAAATTGTGTTCTAAGGACAATGTCCTAAGGAACGATGAAATCTGAGTGAGATCTGTGGCTAATTCAGAGTCACAGGGAGACAGGGAGAGTTTTGTGAAGACGTTGCTGTAAATTTTTTTCAGTGTAATTTTTCACTGCTGTAACTGCCAAAAAAAGAAATCCCATTCTCTTTCATTGTACTGAGGTGGAGGCAGAAATCTTGGGCAAATAACCAAATCTGTTTGGCTAGATGCCACTTGGGTGCAAATAATGATGATCTGATCCCTTAAGTGAGAAGTAATGTGTAGCCTATCAACCACTACAAGGCACAGTGACGCACCTGCAAGACATGTAGTGAAGATACAACATTCAACATTGTTGTATCTGTCTTTGAAATGTTGCACAGATCTTGTTTTGCTTTATTGTCCATTGCTATATGGTGTCTCTCATTTGCAAACTTGATATTAGTAATTCTAATATCATTAAAATAATTTATCATCTCATCCCATCATCTCTCCCACTGCTTTAGAACACAGCTACTCTACCCTGTTTAATACCATGTATCATATCTCACTCTATCTTCGGCCTTTATTGACTTTATCAATAGGCTCTCCTTTAAAGGAGGAGTGGGGAGGCTGTTTAACAGACCTGAGGAAAGCAAGAAACAGAGCAAGAGGGAGGCGGAGAGAAACTGAGAAAGAAAAGGGAAAAGACAGAGAACCAGGAGGAGGTGGGGTTAGAGGGAGACGCTCCACTGCCTGGCTGACAAACAGAGGGTCCCTCCAGAGCCAGGCAGATGAGAAGGAGAGGAGGAGAAAGGGAGAGGGGTGAGAGAAAAGGAGGGGAGTTTGATGTGGGCAGTCAACCCCACCACCCTCCAACAGCCTCCCCTCTCCTCCTCCACCCCCCCAGCAGAAAATCTATGCCTGCAATCTTAGTATTCCTCCCATCTCTTGTGAAGGCTCTGCGGAGGGGAGAGCAGACAAGTGGACTGCTAGTGAGGCCCTGGCCAGCCGTGTGTGATGCTAGCTGGGAGTTTTTTTTCCATCTTCCTTTTTAGGATGGGGTGTTTGCTCAGGGCTGACAGGACAGTCAGAACACCCAGCCACTTGAAAACCTCCACCAGGGACCTGAGCTGGACACATCCTCCCTGTATACTTCCTTTTCTTCCCCCCTCCCTCTTTAAAAAAAACCCCTGATCAGTGGGTCTACTGTGCTGACTGCCTATTCTCACACTGCACCTGAGAGTGCTGATGACCAGGGAGGGCACTATGAAGGAGCAACTAGTGCAATGAAGATGTCTTCTGGGAGGCTGCAATATTCATTATTTATGAATTACTAAATATGTTCAAAACATGCTGATGGAAATACTACATGACTTCTGGGTAGACTTCACATGACAATGGACCACACTTGTGGTTTTTGTGTGTTTCAGTCCATCAACTACAAATTTGCAAAATTCATTAATGTTGTCCATTTTTAGACTGACTTCCTATCTTACAGGAAGCCATTGGTTTCCATTTATTTCAGTACAGTGTGAAAAGTTAACCAGCAAAACCTTAACGGGTCTTCTATAATGAGAAAAAAAGAAATATTTCTCACCTTTTTTGACAAAGCTACCTACCCTGGTGAAAACAAGATAGCCAGGAAAGTAAGGTGGAAAAATATCTTTCTGTTGAAGAAGAGTTGTGTAACATGTTTTAACTTTGACGTAATTCTTGAAAGTCACACTGGTCTTCATCTGTAAAGTTTGAAAAAGTTACTTCACATAGTACTGCAGCTGACCCCATTTAGAAATCTCCTTTTGGCCATATTTTACATCAAAACATGGTTATTAAAAGTGTCCTTTCTTTGCAAATGAATCTCTACACAGCAATACCAATAAAACAGAAAGTTGACAAATTGTCCACAATGATTGATTCCCAATCTCAAGCAAATCTCAAACATTTACACATTGATATTTCCACATAATATTGATATTTATGCGGCTGCTTGGAGAGCAGTCCAAAAAATCTTATAATATTAGCCAGCAATATTGTAAACTGCATGCAATTTTCAGGATTTTAGGTTTAAAAGATATGTTCAATGTTTTTTTAAAGTCTATATTACAACAACACTCACAAGCCCATATGTACACTGAAATACTGCCTGTGTCATCCCTTCCTAATGCAAGGGATGGGGGACAAAATCTCCAGTTCTCACACAGTAGCCCACAGGCTGCAGCAGTCACGATTGCTCAAATCAAATGTAATCAGCAGTTTTAGTACAAATGAGATTATATTAGCTAAAAGCTGTTGCATTGTACATGTGGGTATGGGAGTTTTGTTTAAAGACAGACTTGAAACTTACATAAAATATATTATTTAAACCTACAAAACAACTTGTACAGTCCTTAAGAGATGCAAGGTTGACAGTTCAAAGTCTGAGGATATGCTTCAAGATGTAGGGGTCAAAAATGAATGACAAAAACTCTCCTGCTTTGTGTCTACTGTGTACATACCCTTCAGCAAGGCACACAATTCAACGGCAAACAGAACAAATGTGTGTGTCTGTGTGCCAGTGGTGATAGCTGTATAGCTGAACTGGTAATATAGAGCAGAGTGTGTCTGCACAGTTGACCTTTGCTGGATAAATAAAGTTGAATAATGGTGCTGCTCTGCTACACAGTTGCCCTGTGATTATTTTATCTTTACCTGTATTTACTCACAGTTAAACATTGCCCTCTGACAAAAAATATGGTATTATTGATCACTATGTGTACCTATAATCTTCATTACCAGTTCTGCACCAAGACATCACGGATAAACCACAGACACACAAAGCTTTGTTGTCTTTAACATCCTCTTCCAAAGTAGCCCGTTTCTCTGTCACCTTGAGCCTGGTTCGTCATGCTTGTGTGATCGCTCTAAAGGTCACAGCTTGTAGCTACTGTCATTAGCTGTCACTCTTCCACACTCCCTCCCGCTCCCTGCCTCTCTCCTCCTTCAAGTCGCTCTCTGTCACGCATTTCTTTCTTCGGCTCTGGAACACAGATCAAAGTGCCATCCTTAGTTGGACTTTGAAGGTTAAGAGCAGAGAGAGGAGATCCCAATGCAGAATGAGCTCGCTATGTGTCCGTGTGCATGTGTGTTATCTGATGTGCAGACAGAGCCAGTGGAGACAAGCTGATCAAGGTAGCTCTGCTGGGAGCACAGTATCTTTAAGTGTTACAGCGTATCAGACAGTATGCCTGTTGCAATTACAGTTGTGCTTGAGATGGAGTCTGTGGCTATGTGAGGATCTGTTCCACTGCCTGAGGGGAGAGGAGGAGAAGAAATTTGTTTTTCAGTATTTCAACAGCCAGTAATCAAGGTTGAATATTCAAAATTGCAGAACGTAGATTAATTGTATTTTTCATCAGGGACAGAAGCGCGATGCTGTTTTCTGAATACAACACTTAGCTTAATGAACCAAATGGTCCAGCGTGTGCTGGAAATCCAACTGACAATGAGACAGGAACAATACTGACGTGTCTTACATTCCACCACACCCAGTGCGATCACATGTGGTTAATTGAAACATGTTTGAGTGAGAGAATGGAGACAAAGAGTAGAATAAGTAAAGAGACAGCAAACACAGGTGTGGCATTTTTATCTGTTGGGGAGGTGAGGGGTAATCACAGCAAACTTTAATCAGTTCAGATCAATTATTCATGGTCAGGGGCCTAGCGAGCTGATTTCTAAAATGCCCCTTCTCTCTCTCTCTCTCTCTCTCTCTCTGACAGCCTTGTATGAATTATTCAGACTGCATTTACACAAAGAACTCCATCTCTGATACCTGATCAGTCAGTTAGAAACATTATGCAACAGGGAATGTCAATTAGAAAATGGGAAATGCTTCTCGTGATATGTGCGCAATAAAAAGGAAAACAAAGCCACTCAAGGAGAGGCAAGATAACATACATCAAAAGTCTCCAACAACCTCAAACTTCATGTTCTTATTATTCATTGAAAGAGGAGTTCTCAGCTTTAATGGGCTCAACCCAAAGTCAAGATTGTCCCTGCACCATGCATCCACTCATCCATCAGTTTATGTATTCGCTGAGTGAACTCCACCTACAATGTGAGCTGCATCAGACTGGGGACTCAACAGAGCTCCATGTTTGAACTGTAATAATTTCCTTTGCAACTCCCTCCTGCTAACCCCTCCAAAACACTTCTTCCAGCCCTCACTGCTGTCATGGAAATTTCTGTGATAAAAATTGATTCACAAAGAGCACCTGTCTTTTAGAGTTTTATTTTTTCAACAGATGGCACTTAAGATTGCACAACTTTCATTTACACCACTATCACATGTCTGAGTCTCAACCCAAAGGTAGAAGTAGAGCTGTACAAAGCAACTGCCACTAAACGTTAAACTATACAATCAGTCAATCTTACTTATGCATTCTTTACCAGTGGTTTGTAACAGGTCAAGAGTTTCCATTGCACGCATTTAAGACAAAGTATGTAAGAAGTTGATTTTTTCCACCACACTGCTCTTTCAGAGTGATGCTGCCCACCTCATTTTCATCCACACCAAATCACCACTGTCTCCTACTTACACTGACTGCCCCTGGCTGTTTGTAGAGAAATTAAAAACCTGGTGCTGTTGTAAAAACTCACATTCCCTATAGCTCAAGGCCAAAGCTATATGCATCAGCTGCTGCCAGCCATTTAGCTCTTCTTTTCCTGGTCATCTTTCCACATGGCCACCGCTCCTCGTCCTGCTGGGTCCCTGAAGGTGGAATGACCTTCCCTCTCTAGTCTGAAAAGCAGAGTCACACCCCATTGTCCACCATTTACTGAAAGCTCATCTTTTCAAACATCTCCATATCCCCATGGAATCAATTTGCCTCTGATTTCCCCCTGAAAAATTGCTTCTGTCTCTTTTCTTATTTTATTTTTCTTCTGTAACAATTCTCCTGCACAGGTTCTTGGCATGTCAAGTTTGACAGTATTATCAGGGCACATTGGTCCTGATTCTTGCTTTTTATATTTGTAATGATGAATTTAAGAAGTAGTTTAGCGCTGAATGATATTATCATCCAAATGCTTCAACTGTAAGTGAGCATAACCAAGCCTATGGTGTACACTACAGTTACCATACATGCTTCTTAATTATAGGACTTTTGAGGACATGCGTGCCCAGAGGTCACTCTGAGAACTCACAAGGACCATGACAGGGGAGGTAGAGGGATGAGTGTACGGTAGAGAAGGGGTGGTCAGGCAGAGAAAGGCAGATAAATAGACAGTGGAGAAACGAGAAAGTGTAATTCTTGCTTGGCACAATTTATCATGCTGGCCCTGACAGCCACCAACCATAAGTCACCAAATAATCACTCTCAATGATTCAGAGGGATCTCTCGTGTCCTCCCTTCCCTCTGCCTGCCCTTGTAACGCATTCCCATGACATGAGGTCAAACCACATGCCAAGTGACGCTCTAAACTCTTCATAAATGCAGTTTGACCAGGTTTGACTTGACTGACGGTATCACCGCGGTGCATGACAAGAGGTTAGAGGGAGGTGTGGAGGAAAAAGCAAGACGTGTTCTTCATTCCTCCCAGTGTTTCTTAGCAATCCTGCATCTCACCGACTGGACTAATAGGCTATCACAATTGACATCTCCATGGGAACATCCCACTGCATCACTAATACACAATTCACTGCTGTTTCCTTACATTCCAATAATATCCTCCTGTACTGTGGAGACACTCTGTGGAGTCGTGCCTGTCTTTGTGTGTCTGTATCTAGAATTTCCACACATGCAGATTTCTAACGACCATAAATCAATGCCCATGTAGTCAGTGGATATGAATTCTGCGGTTAGTTAAGGAGAAAAAGTCATGTCAGATATGGTGGTGACATGAGAAATACAAGCGCTAGATTGCAGGACGTGTGGCCAAAAGTACACATGTAAGAACTGAAGGATTATTGAACAGGTGATGTGAAAGACTTGATCATGATTGAAAGAAATTATAAATGTATCATTCCTACAACAACATGCGTCTTGGTTGGAATAGCCGACAGTCCATTCATCCTCGTCATGTTGCTGTCAGAGCCCCGCTGCAGACGAGTGATGACCACCCTTGTCAGACCAAGCACCGTCTGTCTCCCTCTGAATGATAGAAATGTAGAGTGTGTCTGTAAGGAAGGACAGATCAATTTCTTTCACTCCGTCCTCTACGTCTCCGTGCTTTCCCTGTCATACCTCGAAAATCACTGTAATCTCTCCTCCTCCTGAAATGGAAGATTTGGATGTTACTTTTTTCCATCATTCCATCACTATCTGAATCTTAATCCACACTTTTCATACATCGGTAGGGTTTCGCTCTGACATCTGTCCCTTATGTGTAGCTGTGTGTCATTTCTTGACCTTTTCTGTGTGTGTGTGTCCATCATCTCTTTTGTCTGTGACTACTGGCTTGGGTGATCATGTGCACAGTGCGTGTTTATTTCACAGCGTGTACCAGGGGGGGATTGTTACCAACTTGGGGATGCTCTGAAAATGTCATTGTTTGGTTGTGCTCTGCTTTTAGACACAGTTTATACAGTGCTGATGATTTTTCTTCCCCACGTGGCCTTGTGCTTTGTCTGCTTGGAATCAGGAACGGTAAATAAGTGGTAATGGGAGTGAATGGGAGGGGAAGTCAGCCAATGTCTTTCTGTCATCACTTTGGAAGGTTGCGACCCTAAAGCACGGTGGCACAGTGCTGCTAAATTATTCAGGCTGTGTCTCAGGCCCCGATCTCTGGAGAAGACGGGCCTGTGATTGCTGGGAGCGGACTGACTGACATTTGCACATGAAAATCGCCTCTGTTTCCCCCAAACACCCGTTCTGCTCAAAGAAAACAATTGAGGGACCCTGGCTCTGTGTGAGGGGGTTGTGGGTAGTGGTGGCTACCGCTGAGGAGTTGGTAGGTGGTGTAATTAGAAGAACACTGCTGCCACAAACTTCTTCAACACACAACAGTGGAAGCAGTGCTTTTTAGATGTGCTGAGCAATCTGACTGACTCAACATGTTTGCACATACTTGTAAGTTCTGGAGAGAGAAACTTCTCCTGTGTGGTGAAATTTGAAACCAGGATAAATGAATATCCTAAAAGTGTCAATATAATGAGCATAAATGCAGCTTGAAAATTGGAGTGGCACAGCAGGGCCTAGGGGACTGGCTGACTCATAAATCATCTTTCTGAGTAGGGTCAAGGGCCATTTGACTGAGGCATGGGCTGAAATGTAATTTTAGTTATGGGAATATTTTCTTACCAATAATGCAAGCATATAGGGTGCATATGCCAGCATACATATTGATTAAATGCCAACATTTTGTGTACATAGAAATCCCAGATAGCAGGAATTAATGCAAAAAAGAATCAGTGTGTTCCAAAGGGCCGTTGCATGCTATCTCAGTAAATGGTTGAACATATCTATAATGATACATTACACTGTACAAGGTTTGTATGTGTTGCAGGGCCGACAAAGTGCATCATAACTGTCCTGTAATTGCAAATTGAGGTTTGTTTTATATGATTTATTATAATCTTTATGAAATTGCCACCAAAACAGTAAACACAATACAAATTGTTAACTGTTATTTGTCCAATTAAAACCGAAGCGCTTTTGATTAATCAGACGCCTTCCAGAGTGCCGTTAAAGTGAGTGAGCAAGAGAGTGTGAGGGAGGAGAATAAGAACATCCCTCTGTATGCTGGACCATGTCTCTGAGCTGAAGGCGAACGAATCCGGGGTGAGGGGTGGGAGGAGAAAGTGGGGGTGGGGAGGTGCAGGGGATAACTGGCCCTGCTGGAGGAGGAGGAGAACACAGCTGAAGAGAGGGAGGGCGAGAGAAAGGGAGAAGGAGAGGGTGGAGCATCGGACAGATGACAAATTGTGATTAATAAATGTGGTTCAGGACGGCAGTGTGGAGGGTTGTTATTAATAGAGAGAATTAGAGTGGCTGTGCAACTCAATCTGCGCACTGTCACTCTGCATCAGGCCCCATAATCAGAGCCTAATGAAACAGCACAGCACCAGGATGTAGTCACATCCACACCCGCACGTGCTGCTTACAAATCTACACTTACTGTACAGTAAGCACACATGCTCAGGTAAGTCATGGAGAAAATATTGCATTTTATATTAGAATGCAGGAGCAATGTGCCGCATGGGCTAGTGGGCCTGAATAAACAATATATTGATCTTTGAATTATCGTGCTAAAAATGTGACATATTTTCTGTGTGGCAAGACCTCCATTTCTTTTGTTTTATACACCATGATATATCTCACAGGAGCCTTATTATCAAGGGCCAAAATGAATACAAGTATCAGATGTACATGTTACGCCTCATATGTAGACATTACTTTAAATGCAATGTGGTTGTCTTTCCTCAATTGTACATTTCTTGTAGATTTGCTGGTTTTAGACCTCTTTATATCCCTAATGACCTCTTAATTGATTTACAAGAGAGTAATCTGCATGGCAATGAAAGGGAGTTTGATCGCTGAATTCCTGTCAGTGTTAACTGTGGAAAACGTGAGCAGTGGTCCCCCTGGGAGTGGCGGCCCTCCGGCAGCTATATGTGCCTCATGGGGATGATATGTCATCATCCCTCAGAGCTGATGCTCAGTATGTGTTGGTCACACTACCTGCGCTTGTGTGGATTGTGTGACGGTGCCACTCTCTCAAAGCAAAACACAATATGTCACATACCTGTGTATGACATATGAAACGTATATCACTGACTGAGATAGTTGTGCAAATTATTACTCTGCTCACAAGAAACATTGGGTTTGTTTTGTGCCATGCATTTCATAAATTAGAAGAATTAAAAGTGTGGAGTTATTTAAATGTTGCTGTGGATGGCTGAACTGAAGAATTAGTATGTCTTTAGGAAAGCATGCAGACAAACCAGCCATAGCAGAAGAGAAATATAACATGAGTTATGTGGCCATAAATAAGTTCCTGCTCCTCTCTTGTTTACACAGAACAAAAGAGAGAAAAGCTAGAACTCAAATTATGCAGTTGTGTGCACAAAAGACAGAGATTTATGTTTGGTATCATAATATATGAAAGTAATTAATAAACAAACTAATAACTCAAACAGCCTAACACTAATTGTCCTATATGGCTCTTTTTTGCTATTGGTGACAGTGGAGACTGTGTGTTTCACTGTGCAGTAAGAGCAACTGACATGATAACGCAGTTGCACTGAATTAAAAACACACATTTCATCAACATAATGCATAATGTTCAAATATTAGGCAGGTGTGAATACTAAAGGGAACAAATCAAAAAGAGAATAGGGAGAGAGGGAGACAGACAGCTGAAAGACATGCGCATATTTCAATATTAATCACCTCAGTAATATTTTAACAGGCTTTAAAAATCCAATCCTGAGCATATTGCTTCTGACTGTTGGCAATGATTATCTGCCCCATGCTGCTTAAGACCTTTGAGCACTGTTCTAGTGGGCCAGACTGACTGACCCGCAAACTGGGACTGACACAGCATCCAACTTGTCCCTGCGCTGCTCAGCTCTACCAACATCTCCCAGTGGAAATATCACAGGCCATTGCTCCCCAAACCTCCCACGCCCTCCACCTCAATTTCCCACTAAATCCAACCCATCCTCGGAAAACCACCTTAAAAGTCTGTGATTATCCCCCTCTCTGTGTCTGGTGGGATCCGGTCAGATGATCGCTATATTGCCGGACAGTGGTCATCATATTTCAGGAGAGGGAGGTCAAAGAGGTGGTGCTTGATGAAAATGGGGTTATCAATACTGTATGTAGACCTATTCCCCTTGCTCTCACCCCCCCTTCAGCCATTAAACTTTAAACTCACTGATCCACGATTGTGCCTGTCAGACAGGTGACACAAGACTTCAAGGAAATTATGTTATGAGCTTAAAATCTGCCCAAGATGTTCCTGAAGATGAAAGATGATCACCAGTGAATGTGAGATGATGCTAACTAAAACAACTTATTTTAGCCCACATGGTACCACATTATTTCTGTACTGTCATTGCTACCTTGAGAAAATGTTGATCCAAGAATACAAAATATGGCCTTCCATCACTAATGGTGGAGAAACCCTTTGTATACCTGCATATGTCTATATGTGTGCATGTAAGCCATAGTGCAGGCATTATATGTGTTTGTGTGCAAGGTTTTAGGTAAAGGAAAAAGAGCAGCACAATGTGTGGGGCAGGGTGTCTCACTAATGAGGCTTTAGAGCTGTGGGATGCGAGTCACACACACAGACAATGGTCTGGGGAACATTTAGTGTCTCCTCTCCATTCCTCACACATCATGCCGAGGCAGCTTTTACTTAGTCACCCTCCTCTGTCCTCCCTTCCCAGCACACGGAAGATGAAAACATCTGCCTACGTTTTGCTACACTTTATCAAACATTTGGCTTGTAAAGAGTTTGCCTCTAACAACAGGTGAATGTCAGGCTAACAAGACACAGATAGGAAGCAGAGATGCAGTGCAGCCCCAACATTTTAATCAGTTTACATTGATGTAAATGTACATTTTGTCTATGGATCACAAACTATATTCATAATTTAAAAAAGGAGAAAATCAGTGGAGGTTGGCAATACATTTTAATATTAATAAATTTGGCTGTGTGGACTACAGTTTTTATTAGACGAAGAAGAGCAGAGAGAGAGAGAGAGAGAGAGAGAACAGAGAGTGAGAGAGAGAGAGAGAGAGAGAGAGAGAGAGAGAGAGCTCTAACAGGTGTCGACGAGGACTGCCCGTGGACCCAACACTGCGATAGGCATAGCCTACAGTAGACGGACACTCTGGATGGGAGCGTCAGATTGCCGCGCTTCCCTCATTTGGAATTGCTCCAAAAAAGTATTCTAACAAGTATTTTCTGGGCTTAATTTCCTTTGACGTTCGTGGCATTTAAACTCATTTTTCTACCAAGACAGAAAAGAGGGGATAAAGCGCTGAATGAGAAACTCTCCTCACTTTCCTGGCATCTCCTTCGCACCCGTCGGCTCTCCAACTCTCCATTTGGCACTCCAGCGGTCCAAAGTCTTCAGTCGTTTTTGTGGGACGCGGAGTGGACTGATGCACAGAGAATTTTAGCCTATCTTCCCAAAAATAGTTTTGGATTATAAAGAACAGATGGTGAGTTTTTAAAATGCAGCGCAGTGTTGATAACTTATTTTTATGTGATTTACATATATCACCTATAATAAAAAATATACTGAAATAATAATTCTGCATATTTCTAGCTCAAAATATTGCCATCATATATATATATATATATATATATATATATATATATATACACACACACACACACACACACACACATATATATATATATACATATATATATATGTATATATATTTACATTATCTTTATTGGTTTATTTAAAACAATATTTAAATAGATGCAATTGTATTATGTTCAGTCATTTATAACAGTGGCAAATAAGAGCAAATCAATTATTGAGTGTCTTTGCTCTGTTTGTTATCTTTTTCAGATTCACATATAGCCAGAGGAGGAATCTATCAAAAGCACACCCAGGTTGGCAAAAGTGTTATTGGTTTCCAGAGAACGGCAGTCTTTTGGCCAATGGAAACAAAATGAATGTGACAGGAAACAATCTCTGATTACTTTTGTCACTTACAGTCATGGCACAAAGTGAGACATCCATATGAAGTGAAATCCTGTTCTTTATAGGGGGGGGCTTGAAAAAAAGATTTTTCTTTAAAGGAACTGTAAATTATACTTCATCCAAGAAAACAAACAATACCCCCAGGCCCTCCTCAATACGCTGAATTTGGCACCAGCACTCAGCACCCATACTTTTAATAAGCTCCACTTTCTCAACAACCCTCTCACTGCCAGTCATGGTTTCTCTTTGATGCTGACAATTGCACGGAACAAGAGGACAACAGAATAAGTTTTTTTTTTAAAGAGACAGATTTCATCAGATAAATTATGTTTCTTTGTGGTGTGTCGCCACAAATCTGAGATGCAGATTTTTGCATTAATGTCCCTAAACACTGTGGTGTAAAGTTTTCATCTTTTTGATGCTTTAAACTTTTAAAAATCTTGTTCTTGGCCAACTGGACATCTTAAACATTTCTCTTGGATCCTCTCATCTGGTTGTTTCCCTCTGGCTGTCTGCCATTTTGCCTTTCTCTCATACTAGGCCTAGTGATACATCCCCCCCCCCCCCCCCCCCAACTCCTCTCAACATCCTTCTTCACCGTTTCATATCATACTGCTTTTCTGAGAGGTTCATCCTGGCCGGCACTATTCCAGCCAAGGGGGAAGAGGACTTCCTGACGCTGGCCGCTTCACGGCTCAGCCGCAGGAAACGTGTCATTGGAGCTGCTGTAGGTGTGGCCATGGTTCTAATATTGTTGGTGGCCATTCCCCTATTGGTTCACACAACCAAAGGAGGGACCACTGGTGGAAGTGCAGGGAGCCATTATGAAATGATTGGAAGCTGCAGGATGGTATGTGACCCCTACGCCACCTCTCAGCCAGGCCAGGAGCTGACAGCTGTTTCTCCACCACCCCAGGATTTCTCTGGGAAGAAGGTAAAGTCTGGTCTCCGTGGTCCTCCAGGGACACCTGGCACCCCAGGAGCACGTGGACCCCCTGGAGACCCAGGCAAGCCAGGGCCGCAAGGGCCCCCAGGTCCTGGTCCTGGTGGCTATTCTCCATCACTCTACACTCCCAAAATAGCCTTTTATGCAGGGCTACGCAAGCAGCATGAGGGGAATGAAATACTGAAGTTTGATGATGTGGTGACCAATGTAGGTAACTACTATGAGCCCAGCACTGGCAAATTCACCTGTCCCCTGCCTGGCATCTACTTCTTCACCTACCATGTTTTAATGAGAGGTGGTGATGGGACCAGCATGTGGGCTGACCTGAAGAAGAATGGCCAGGTTAGTAAATTTGTGTGTGAGTATGTCCATGCACTTAAGTGTGTGTACAACACAGGGTGTGTATTTACCTGTATGTATGTATATACCTATGTTGGAATGTATGCACACACACGACCATGCACAGATTTTTTTTACTGTTGACCTGTGTTACCATTGACTCACATTCACCTCTGTAACATTGAGCACTTCAGATTCAGCGCACATTCCACTTAGCAGGTGGCAACATGACAGCCAAAGAATGAAATAGCAATCTTTCTCCTCATTAGGGGGAATTCATGCTATACAGTCTAAAATCACAGCCACAGATATTTGCATTCTCACATGTACTGTGGCTAAATGACAAGTGGCAGAATGCACATGCCGCCAAAAGGAACAGTCTAATTAGTAAGTATCATACACAGAACTTGATTATCACCTAAACAGAAGTGCAAAAGAGCACAGGAGAAATGTCTGTCAGTACGTGGACCAGTCAGTTTACACCTCAGCTAAATAAATAATAAATGTAAAATTGACAGTCCACTCATCCACTCCCTCATTCCCCAGACACTAATTAAAGACAGAGGCGCTGATGGGGGGAGGAGGAGAGAAGAGGTGGGATAAATCACAGAAATTTAATCAGAGGGCTCCAAATTCAGGAAACATTCTTCAAGTTGCATTTTACATTCATTCATTCATCAAGGACTTTAAATGCAAATCTTCTCTACTAAAACCCTCACTCTATAGTCATGTAGTGCAGGCTGCCAAGGACTGTTCAAACAGTCCAGTGCACGCTGGCTATACTGGGTTAATGCATACTGCATGGGTCATCGGCACAGTTTAAACTAAATAAAGCTGAATTAGGATAGTTCATTTAGACTTGATTTGGCAGGGTGTAGCATTAAATGTTTAAAATCATTCATCATTAACCACCATTTGATTGTGTATGCATGTGTTCAAAGCTGCCTGCCTAATGTCCTGTATTGTCATTCAAGTCATCTTGGCCCGCTAAATAATTTATACATCTTAGATTAGATCCCCTGGATGCCCGCTATACTTTCCTCTTCTAACCCCTCCCCAGCTTGTTCATTGATTCTTCATTAATTATCTTTTCGCTCAACTCAATTACTTAAGCTCACCCAGGTCCACCTGACACCCATCAGTTGGCCCTCTTAAACAGTTCTGTTAAATAGAGCACTCACCTAACAGTTATATACCTAAACAGATCTGCTGGTAGATGAAAATGGAGTGTAAATGAAATTCTGCAGAATGCCTGATCATGTTTGGAGTTATTGAAGCCCTGAGGCAGTACTCTGCCTGAGGCAGTGGCTAGGGTTTACTAAATGGGCACTATGTTTGACAGGTTGCATTTCTGATTTTTGAATCAAACAGCCTGTTTTACCATTGCCGTAGGTGCTGAGGCTTTATTGGATATTTTGTTTGCCCACTGGGTTTTTTAACACCCCCTCCCACAAAAAAAAGATTGCCATATAGCCACAAATTTGTGACCTTTACAGTCCATTTTTGTTGGATCATTTACATCTTATCAGATAAAGTCATTTTTAAGCTCATGTTTGTTTGGCAGCCAGTCAAACAGATGTAGGATTCAGGACAGTTTCAGTGAGAATGAATGAAACACAAGAGACTCGACATGACAGGGACATGCTGAGACATCCACTTGGAGACAGTCGAAGGGAGAACAAAACAAGACAAGTGAGTTGATGGGTAGATTGGGGGTGGAGCAGAGGAAGATAGATGACTAAATGGAGGTGTGGAGACAGTGGGCTGGTAGACGAGGCATCAGGGAGGCTGGTAGTGAAGGCCGGGATGAGATCAGGCAGGATGACCAATGGACACCCACTCCACATGTCTTGGCTTGACAAGTGATCAAGGCCATTCAGAAGAAGAGAGAAAACCAGTCTACAAACTGTGTTTATGTACCAGTTCAATTGCAGGTGCATTGTAGAGACAGTTAAAAAACAAAACATGTATTCATTCTGAAACAACTTCTTCTGGTAACGCTTAATATACAATTCTGCCTGTATGTTTGCCACCATGATTTGTGTCATGTGACATGAGTGTGGTATAATTCAATACCAGGATATCACAGGGAGGATGTGCTGACTGTGGCAGGGCTTCCATGGGATTCCTGTAGATCCAATACCTATTACCTTTACTAAATCCCCACTCTGTAAAGCCTACCTGCTCACACCTCAATCTAACTTTCACAAATCATTGCAGCATGACAGGACTTCAGAGTTAGGGGATTTGTGATTGAAAAGGGTCACACTTCACTTGCTTCCATGTTTGTAACATGACAGTAATTGACTTACAGTGCAATCTAGTCTGTAGTGTGAATGTTTTCTCAATACTATTACACCCTATTCTTACTCATCTGACCCACACTTATGCACAGTTACAAAACACAAATCATGCAATGCCAAATTTCATAACCCAGTTAGGTTTATGGGTTATGAAATTTGGTAATGGGTTATGATATTTAATGATTTAATTCTGATTTAGTCTTATTCAACTTAAATAGTGATGAATGCACTTCTCATTGGTGCCACTGATATTATAGATGTGTTTAATCACTCTATTCCTAATTCACTGTCAGGGATATATGGGATGTATGCTACTTAATATTCAAGCTTGGTAGCAAATGTTATTAGACAGTCTATGCTAATGTTGCATGCTTTATGATGAAAAGGATGGTAATACGTCATGTGTACCTTCTCAACAAAACTTCTCATTAACTGGTATGTGAGTTGCTCATCTAGTCATTTATATTCCTATAATGCATCACTGTATATCTATATTAAATATTCTTAATATAATATCCAATGTAGACAAATAGATACTGGCTTGGTTCCCATTTAATCTCTCCCTTGTTTTTTCACCTGTCATAGACTCTTTTAATAGCTCAGTTAAAGGTCAACTTATTTCACACAGTAGAGTTAAAATGTCATCACTCGCTATAATGACCGCTACCTGTATTAACTTTCCCAGTACAGAGACACAGATATGCTACAGGTGAAATATAATTAGCTTCAAAGCGAGGTGCAAGAGTTAGATACATAGGAAATTTCTCTCTGAAGACATGTCAAAAGTCATCTTTTTATTCTATAAGAGATCTCAATAACATATCATAATGAAACAGAGCCTACTAATTAAGATAAGTCAGTTCCACAGATGCTGTGCACAGGTATGACCATTATTGCGCTGCTGTCCATAGACTGTAAAACTGAATGGCAGCAGGTAATAGCAATATATACGGTATAGTTCAATGCAGTAGCTTGTCCCCATGTAACATGTAATCCCTGGGCTCCCAGAGGAGAGGGAAAACCTATTCAATAAATATTCTATTTCCACAACATCTCCCCCCTCCTCAACCCTCCTACTATATGCTGGGGTCCCTTAGGTAAGTTTAACAGCTACTTTTCTATTGTCTCCGCTCTAAGAGGTCAGTATATCACAGTGAATGAATCCTGTCAGTTTTATTACCAGTGGAGCACAGCACCACAGATAAAAACAAGACTTCATATACCCCCACATCTCCCTGGTCTCACAAAATAGCCTTGCTTGATCAGTCTGTTACTCTAGGCCCTCTCCCTCCCCTTTCCTCAACCCTCTGGCCCTTGTTTTTGTTTTTTTCCCTCCCCTCTCACTTTGTTTTGCCTATCCTTGTCTGTCTTCTGCACTGCGGCTCCACTTGTATAGAAAATGACACTGCAGCTGCTCCCCACATCACCACCACCCCTCCCAACTCCTTCCTCCTTGCCTGTGGTCCCCTCTGCTCCCAGGCGTGTTTACTGGAGGCCTTATAACGAAAGGGCCAGGCGGAGACAGAGACAGCCACAGGCAAGCCCTGGGGGCCCCTGCCTTACGGCTCACAACCCTTCTAGCTCCAGGATCAGCACAGTATGCTGCCTGGTTCACACGGATCAGTCTGTGTCCTCCAGCCGTATCCATCTCCTCTGTTGGCTTCTTGTCCTAATCCCACTGCTTCTCTCTCATGCCTCTCTGTCTGGTATCTGCATTAATAGATGGCTTGCATTATTCCTTAACACACAGGATCATCAGCTAAAGAACCAGTTCATTTATCATATATTGGCAAAATTATCTCTACACTGAGTGATTAGAGTGAAAATTATGGTGTTATAAAGAATTCAACCACACCTTAATGCATTAAGTCATGAGGATCTGAGAGGGCCTGAGGGGGAAAAGGGGGAAAAATCTCCCTACATCTCTCTCCGTTACACTGTTGACTAAAATAATGAGCAGGATGACATATGCCTGGTGTCGATAGGAAGTCACAACAACAGCATCACTGTCAGAAGCAGCCAAAGATGCAAATGTGATATTGGCTGTCACTACACATGTCAAGCAGAACAACAATATAACCTTTACAGATGACTGAATGAATGGATTGGTGTCATTATTTGAGAGATGGTCTTAGAGAGGGTGAATTATGTTCAGTGTTAAATTATACTAATTGGACAGGATGGGTAACAAAAGGGTCCTGAAAACTTAAAAAAAATGTTGGTCTGATTCTCTAGCACAGGAATAAGATATTTCCTAAATGCTGAATATGCATATTGAAAATTCTATAAATGTTCTTACATACAGTATGTATTCATAGTCACATTGCAATTAAACACTTACTACCCATGGACTATTGATAAAGAAATTAAATGTAAGACAAATGTATTTGTTATGTTGTCTATTATGAATTTTGATATTGCTCTGAAGAACTTAACCAAAAAAGACTAAAGGACAGGTTCACAATTTTTCAAGTCTGTCTTAAAACAATTGTCAGGTGCCCAAATCAACATTGAAACAGGTTTAGTGCCATAATAATTCCTGCTGTTCATACTACACATTGATATTGCACTTACAATGTAAGATGGACTAAAATGTCCTATAGAATATATAAAGGATGTTAGATCACATTAGAATATTTTTATCTCTCCATTTGCAACATATTTTCACGGAGAGAGCAATTACTGTGCAGACAGGGCTGTTTCTTACCATATTGGTGCTCTACTGATATCCCTCTGAGCTCTGATCTTTTCAAAACCAACAATTTACTGATGTTCACTCATACATAGCACATTTCTTTTAAAACTTGCTGTGGCAAATTAATAGTAATGTAATTTGTTGCAATGACCTTATATTCATGTAAACCATTTATGAGTCTTATACTGATTTTATTCAAGTTTAGTATACAGTGAAACATACAGTAACTTGGTTATTCAGGTTATGGTTATGTCACAGCAGCGCAGACAGACTAGAAGAACTATTTGAATGAAATAAGAAATTCAGAAATTTGAAGGATGACATTAAATTAGACATGATTCTAATAATGATCAGGTTTCTGGTTCTTTTTTTCCACTTTTCCACATCCCAGACAATCTCTGACAGGCTAATGGACTAAAGAACAGGTATTACTGTATCCAGACTGTATTTACTACATAGTAAGGCTTACACTGTACACTTATCCTACATTGAAATTGGACAACGTAGGAGCTCTGCTGTTATAACCATTTTAGCCATACGTGGTCTACATTAGTTAAGCCTAAAACCACCTATGGACTATAGATTGTGAAATCTAATGAAACAGGACTAGTGGTGTAACAATAGCTGTGGTTGGTTTTACTGTGTGGTTGTTGAACTGTGAAGCCTCAGGAGATCGACTTCTCTGCTCCCTTAATCAATCTGGTTTAGAGTGGACAGGGACATGCTTACCCACTGGTCCCCAACATGCTGTATGCTGGTTGCAGCATTTCATTTAAGGAGCTCTACAGATAGTGTCCAGGTGAGGGAACACAACTCCAGGGTTGATAGATGGTGAACAATGTGTTCAGATGAGAGCAAAAAACAGATTGGTGCAGGGGGAAAAAACATATTTTTTAGTCACAGTAATTCAGGCTCTATTGCTCCGCAATTGACTGTTTTCAAATTGATGCATGCTCATTGGGGAGAAAGGGCCACAGTGATGGAGATGACATGATGGTAGTTGAGTTGCAGATCATATTCTGTGGCTGTCAGGGAGATGTGGGTGGCTTGTCTGGTTGCTGACATAGATTGAGTGCTCCCACTGTAGATGGACACTGAGCCGCTGAGACACAAGGCCACTGATGGCTGACATATATCTGATGATTGGAGCTGCTACACCAAAATTATTGATACATACTACTTAGGAGATTTTTAAGAATGACACCTAATGTATAATTATATTTATAGACTAGAATCTGAAACGGCTATACAGCAAAAAGAAAAAATAAACGGTATTGTTCAATCATACTAAGGCCCTGAATTAATCTTTTGTAAGGCCTACACATACACACACCTACATTCTATTAAATAATACAACAATATACACTTTGTGTGTAATAATAAACTAATGAGAATGAAAGTGCACTGATAAATTAAATTTTTCTACAATTGTAGCTCAATCTAGGCATGTGTACTTAAACGTCTACAACGAGTAAACCCAATTAAACGTGTTAACAAACAAGTAAAGATCCACTGCTACTGGGTCAATAAGAGAACACTCACACACAGCATGCAAATGTGAAACTGTCTGGCTTAGGCATAGCCACTCAATATCATGCATATTGAGCTGGCCTAGGATCATAAGCAACAGGTCAATAGCTGGTGTGGATAGTGATGCTGTTGCTTGGCTTTCCCCATAGACAACCTGTTGTCCCCAGTGAGTCCACTTATCTCCACAACCCAATCCGATCTCCATCCTTGGTCCTATGCCCTGAGCCCCAGCCACAGCGGATCAATAAAAGCCAGAGTGGCTGTGCTCTCAGTACACTTCTGGGGTCACAGGTCAATGTGTGATCCATCTGTTTATCCACCATGACTGTGGATCTCATAAGGAGGTGGTGTCATACTCATGAGTGTTTCATTTTAAGGCTATTAATAATTGATCATGACCAAACCTGAAATACAAATGTGAGAGAGGAAGAGAATGAGATAGTTTGAGTTTTAAAGAGTTGACAGGTGCGTGGAGCTGTTGAGAAAGTGGCAGTGACATTTGAAAGTGTTTGTTCAGTTTCCTCCACATTCTAATTGTCACTGCGTTTGTCCTCTGTGGGTGACAGGTAAGAGCCAGCGCCATCGCTCAGGATGCTGATCAGAATTACGACTACGCCTCCAATAGTGTGATCTTGCATTTGGACGTGGGCGATGAGGTGTGTGTGCAGCTGGATGGCGGGAAGGTCCACGGAGGGAACACAAACAAGTACAGCACCTTTTCTGGCTTCCTCATCTACCCAGACTGAATCTAATCCTGATTCACTGAGAAAAAACACCATCACACACATACAGAAACAAGTAAGACAAGTTAATACACATACATGCACATGCAGAATGCCTGCATGTGCACCGAAGAAATATACACACATGCATGCAAGCAAGCACACACACACACACACACACACACACACACACACACACACACACACACACACACACACACACACACAGACATTGTGACATTACTAACAGACTTTAAGTTAAATCAGAAATAAGTGGAATTATTTGTGTGATACTGAGCCAGACATCATGAACAATTGCATTTATTGGTGCCCTTTGTGTGCAAACATGAATTTCAGTATATGTACAGTATAGGTGCATATAACGATTGCTCGTTGTGGCTCTGAGATATCTAAAATATTTTAATGTGTTCCATGAACTGATTAACTGACATTGTGTGAACTAGAATATAACAAACACCATCAGTCTGATTGTTTTTTAATGCAATAATGGTGTTGAGGGTGCCATTAATCAAGATGACAACAGAAGCAAGAGACACCTACTCCACTCCAGCCTTTACCTAGACAGTATTTAGTTTTATTTCTGCTCTCCGTTCCAGTGACTTCTGAATGGCCTTCCTATATTTTGGAACTTGTCTTTGTATAATATTTCTTTTTATGCTTCAAAGTGAATTACCCCAGCTGGAGTGAATTAAATCCCTATTGTGATTCACTCATTGGGACACCATTACTGATTAAAATAAGGCCATCTGAATAAACACAGATGTTTGACCCTCTTTTCCTGTTCCCACCATACTACAGGATATCATGGCAAGATAACACACACAACATATTACTACAAGGCAACACATGTTATGGATGGCACTTATGTGTGATGAAGTTTTAATTGAGAAGTGCATTATTCACAGTACTGTGTGCGTATGTGTGTGTATGGGTGGATGGGTATGTCAGCATATATGAGCAGATATATAGATACTGTGAGATACTGAGACAGTGAAGAAGTGACAGCTGCAATGTTTTACATACATTAAATGTTGTACTATACATTACAGACATACTACTGTAATTACACTGCCATACCTACTTAGTACTTTATTTTTGAGAGGCCCTGTCAAAGAATCATGATATGTATAAACAGTTATGGCCTTCCTGTATTTTGGAACTTGTCTTTGTATAACAGTTCTTCTTATGCTTCAAAGTGAATTACCCCAGCTAGAGTGAATTAAATCCCTGTTGTTATTCACTCATTGGGACACCATTACTGATTAAAATAAGGCCATCTGAATAAACACAGATGTTTGACCCTCTTTTCCTGTTCCCACCATGCTACAGGATATCATGGCGAGATAACACACACACAACATATTACTACAAGGCAACACATTGCAACACATGTTATGGATGGCACTTATGTGTGATGAAGTTTTAATTGAGAAGTGCATTATTCACAGTACTGTGTGCGTGTGTGTGTGTGTGTGTGTGTGTGTGTGTGTATGGGTGGATGGGTATGTCAGCATATATGAGCAGATATATAGATACTGTGAGATACTGAGGCAGTGAAGAAGTGACAGTTGCAGTGTTTTACTTACATTAAATGTTGTACTATACATTACAGACATACTACTGTAATTACACTGCCATACCTACTTAGTACTTTATTTTTGAGAGGCCCTGTCAAAGAATCATGATATGTATAAACAGTTATCTTGGGTTGGGCTATCTGGTATGTTGAATACGTTGAGTAGACAATTGCTATTAAAATATCTATACCTACCGTGTCTGCGTTATCACTTGTTGTTTTGGTGGGATGAAGGTCATGGCTGAATAAAGGCGTATATTTGACAGTCATAAACACATGCAGACCCTTGTTCAGTTTTATTTGGAGTGACCACATGGACTGACTGTGGAGAATTGGATATATGACATGCCTGTGTGGATTTACAGTGGAGATCGAAACAGGCAGGCGGACAGTGGCTGAACACAGCCAATGTCTGCTACAACATGGATTTCCAATATGTCTTAAGACACTGCCTAAGACACAAACATTAATACCGCTATATTGATCTCAGCTTATAATACACCCAGGATCCACAAAAATCCAGCCAATGTATACTTTTTAAATGCAACAATATCATGATCAATTCTACAAACAAACCAAATTGGCTCAGTGTTCAGTGAATTGAATGGACATTGCTTATCAGGGTTTTGGACCGGGATCATTTGTTGCACAGCACACCAATAAAAAGAACTCCAGCTAGGGAATAGGTGACATTTCATTTAATAAAATCAATTAATTGATATTTCCAGGAAGATTTCATCAAAGTCATGCTAAATACATACAGTATGTTTACATTGCTATGGTAAATAATCTAAAAAGCCCAATTTAATTACACTGTATTGTTGATTAATCAAACTAGAGGTGCAACTAATTATTTATTAGTATTTTGTAATCTGCCTATTGCTTTCTTGATAGATTAACTAATCATTTGGTCTAAAATGACAAAGTATCCTAAGGTGACAAGACAAATGCTTTGCTTTGTCAGAACAACAGTCCAAGATATTCCATTTAATATAAGCAAAGCAGCAAATCCTCACATTTGAGTAACTGAGACCAGGGAATTTTTGGCATTTTTACTTTTACTACAAATTTACTGAAGAGGATTAATCAGTTATTGTAATTGTTCCATAAATTTTGGACTGACTAATCACTTCAGCTCTAAACCAAAACAATGATTCTATTTCTTTGTCCTTGTAATCAGAACCATCCAATAAACTTTTATCCCCCCAACTTTAAGAATAAAGATAATTAGAATTCTGGATGGATGTGTTTTTGCTACTTTTAAATAGATAGCTCTTTGATTAAAGGAAATATTTGTGTGATACATTTTCAGTTGTAAGATTTATGATTGACCATCAGCTGTACTTTATATTAAAAATGGCATGAAATGACTGAGATTAAAACTGGGTGTAAATAAATATTATAAGTGTGCAGACAAAATAAAAAATTATACCTAAATATGCTTAGAAATAACATGATATATAAGACTACAGACTGATGAATATGAATATTCCCACACTTTGTATTGTTTTCTACACACTTAATTCCAGGTTTACTCAAGGGGCCGTAATATTCAATATTGCCACTTAATCAGTTACTAAACCAGGATAGAGGGTCATCATCTCCATGTTAAAGAGAATAAATCTTAAATACCTCCTAGATTATTGGCAAAAAGGAAAGTGTGTAATTAGACTAGAGAGCTGATGGCAGTCTGGACTTAAAGGCTTTGGTGTATCCGTTTCTTCCGAGTGGAGAGAGGCATGTAGCCATACCATGCCTTGGCCCAGCCCCCGGCTCTCTCTCCTGGCAGATTCCAGTTGAAAGTTAATTGGACGGGGAGAGGTCTGAGACTGGCTGCGCTGAGGCCCATTAGTGATTCCCCTGTCGAATGCAGAGCCACGAGGATCACAGACTCACAAATAGGAGGATTAAAATAATCAATAGCCTTGACTTCCATCGACCACACACATTCACACACACACAGAGTAATTAGTGGACAACCTATTCAGAGGTGGACTATGACACCCTCCTGAACCTTACCTCACACACACACACACATAAGCTCCACACTCCAATAGCTGTGGTGCCTAATGAGGGGAAATAGTTGTGGCTGCTTGTGAGGAAAATGAAGAAAAGGTCGGGAAGCCACCAGAAAACCTTCTCCTTCTCATATCCTGGTGCTTTGTCACCAAATCTGTTCTCTATAAATGTACAGCATCGCCATAAAAACTGTAAAACATATGTAAATAATATTTTTTGCTGAAATGTATAATGCCCCAAAACATTTGCAACGGGAAAAAAATGTAATGGTCACAGACTACTGATAATAATCTATGGGCTTTAAAACCAAAACCTGTACTCATAATTATCTTTGAGTTCCTTCATTTGTACCAAGAATGCAAAACGAGCTAATCGAGATATTCTCATGTATTTTACACTTAATATTGTGACAATGCCTTCCATGTAACACAGCAGATTCCTGAAACAACACTGCCCTCTTGTGTCAGTGGAAAAATTGTACAAACATCACTTATCATAGCAAAGGCTATTAAGATGAGGTAGTCACAAATCTTTTTCCCTTATTCTATTGAATCAAACAAATGTATCTCACAACAACCAAAATGTTTTCAGGAAAGACATTTTTATTTAAATGCAGCAACAAAAGTAGGGTGAATTAAAACATGGGAACCCATTTGAAATGTTCCTTTCTACCTCATGATAGTATGGCTTTGAATATATTGGTTTACCGTGATATCAGAGGAATATATATATGTATATATATATTAATGTCCCATCCAATACTGACATACTAGTAGCAATAGTTACAATATATCATTATCCAAATTTAAGAAGTATTAGGTGCTGCATTTTGGAATGTTATTGCAAACAATGCAAGCACAAAGACTCCTGAATGCATACAAGTTGGTCATATGTGTGAGCAGACCTGGAAACAATAACCAGGGTCATACACTGTCTTTTTTGGGGAATGTAAAGGCACTTTTTAAATTAAATGAGGAAAACAAATCCATGGAAAAGGCTGGAGGGGGACTGTCGAAGGCTAACTGCAAAAAGAGGGTACATGTGACGGGGTAAAAAAAAAAGTGGGAGGTTCTTTGTCTTCACCCGTTCATGACCATCCTGACCAGTTCTGTAAGGAGAGATGAGAGAAAGACACATGTCAGACACAGAACAGATTATGGCAGAGACCTACTCCAACTACAGCAGGTGGAGCTGAGGCCCCTCTCCTCATCCAGCTAGATGGGAGATGCTGCATTTGGAGGCAGATCCCCCAGAGGAAAGAAGGGCTGAAGAGGGTACTGAGAGAAAGAGGTGAGGTAATCATCTCTATCTCCTAATCAGTTAAAGCATTTTGGCCATGTCTATGATCCAAGAAGAGCTGGTTAGAGAAGCCATCCTCGCTGTATGCTTTCCTCTAGTTGAGAAGCAGAGAAAAGGGGGAGAAGATCAGGGAGCTACAGTCCAGTCAGAGAGCGGCCAGCTACAACTTCAGCTTCCGTCAGTACAGAAGAGAAAACAATCAGCACAAGAGCAACTCATTGCAATTCTCTGGTTAGTAGAAAAAGGGACTGGTCCACTCTCCCAAAGCTGGTGGCAATATTCTAAAACATGTCTACAAGGTAATAAACTGGTTATCAATTATCTATGAGCAAAGCAGCACCTCTAACACCAACTGAGAAACACCCTTTTATATTGTACCAATGACATGCAAATGAGATTAGAAGAGCTGCCTTGTGATCTCCACACCCTTTAGCTGAAATGACTCAACAGTGGCCACCAGTCTTTCCCTGAATGAGACCAGTCACTTCCCTGTGTGTCCACCATATCCCCTTATAAACTTGAGGGGAATCCCAGACACATGCAGAGGGGCATGCTGCAGCCAAGGGCCAAGACAGAGGGCTGCAGGAGGGATAGAACAGCAGGAGGCTACACATGGGTCAGAACCTCAGGACTAAAGATGAGAGGGACCACCAGGCTTTCCCACAGACAGCTACGGGTCCATTCTACTTCGCAACAGCTCATTGTTGCCATTTGCCAATATGAGGAGCACAACTACTGCTTAGTGTTAGGAAGGCCTAATGAGAGGGGATTATTTAACAGTTAAAGTGCAGGAAAGCCTGAAGGTGCCATCTCATAGTATACCCAATGCCCGTACCGGCCTCAGCCTGACATGATGTGGCGGACAAATGCTGTGAAAGAAGAACAGTGAACACGGTGTCAGCAGTTCACATTATACACGGCCTCTTAAAGCAGTCAATTAATGACTTAGAGGCGGAGGACACTAACATGAATAGACACCCACCTCTTCCTTAGGACTAAAACAAGCATTACTGTAGTCACTTTCAGTTGAGTTTTACCTTTAGATAACTAGGATTTACATAAAACTGAACACTTGCAACATTAACAGAAACTAATTATTGTTTCCTCTCAAGTAACACAATATTTCACATCAACATTGGGTGTCAAGCATGACAAGTGTTTCATTATCTTTCTGCCAAAACTGGGTAGAATTGTTACATAGAATAATATTCAGATTCATGCCAACAGCATACCCATACACCATCAGCTCAATTATGGGAAGCCTACCATCTTGGTACTGGTAAATTCTTACACGCTCACCTTCATAATTGATGCAGCCGTTTGCATCTTCGTGTCCCGCCAAGAGCGTCTCCACTTCCTCCTCTGTCATTTTCTCACCTGAAAATGTAATGTATGAAACATTTATTTATGTAATGGGAGCAAATTTAACATGCTTTTTTAAAATGAGAAATGTAAATAATCCCAATAAATTTACACATAATTATTCAATGTAAAATTAATTTACAAACAATTAATCTACTTTTGATGTCATGTACTTTGTTATTACAGTCAATTAAATTCATTTTGCTCTGATTATATTCTGGGGATTACACTTTCCTAGCTTTCCTGGAAATAAAAAGTGCCAGATATCTATGGGAGCATGATATAATTATAACTTGCCTAGCGTGGTGAGGACGTGACGTAGCTCTGCTCCCATTACTGTGCCGTTGCCCTCCTTGTCAAAGACACGCAGTCCCTCAACAAAATCCTCCATGGAGCCCTGATCTTTATTCTTAGCAATGGCCTGGAACATGGGCAGGAACTGCTCAAAGTCTAGCATCTTGGTATTCATCTCTGCAAAAACAAGAGCAAAACAGAATTAATAAGGCAAATCCGATTCTCTCAGCACATAACAGCTGAGATATTACAGTTCTGAGATAAGAAAAACCTCCCAATATCCTCATGATTTACATTAAAGATATTCAACTCCCAGTAAAATGTTTTTTCTCCCTCACCCTCAGCCTTGGGGTTGCCCAGGACCTTAAGCACCTCAGCATTAACAGGGTTCTGTCCTAGGGCCCGCATGACATCCCCACACTGACTGAAGCTGATCTTCCCATCTCCTGTCCTGTCGAACAGCAGGAATGCCTCCTTAAACTCTGCAGGATAAACACACACACACACCACACATTAGAGTAGGGATATGAATCATTGAAGAAATTTAGAGATGAGTAGGCATGTATGGAGGGATGATATAAAGACAGCAAGGCAAGTGAAAAAAAGACAGAAGCATCCAGACAGATTGTGAAGAAAAAGAGAACAAGTGGACTAGAGAAAGCACAGATTATGAAAAGGTACTGAATTTATAAATGATCTGCTTTTCTACTAGTAGGCCTAATTTTAACATGAGCAGGCAGAGCACACAACTACACTGACAAGCCTACCTCAGTTTCATATGTCAATCTACGAAAGATAATTCCTGCCAGTCTACCTGGTATATCAATGCAATGATTGACACTGTACACTTCTCTATCGGTAACTTCACACTAATGTTGTGCAGACAAGCTTTGTTCAAACACACAGAACTAACATTTTAATAGCTTATATCTGCAATTACTTTAAATAAAATCTCATTATTTACATCCGCTTGGTAGAGTATGGTGCAACCACTAAAACAGCTTTTTCTGTACTCTGCTGCTGAATGACATTGCAAACACCCTCCAACTTCCCCAATTCAGCAAGTACATTCGTGTTAGTCATCTGGTCGCCCATGACATTTTCACTACACAACATCAAGAGCTACGTGAAACTGTTGAACCAACTTGACACTAGATGCACTGTTGTTTTTGCTGTTTATGACTAATGGATAAAAGCTCTAAAACATTAGATATGTCTGAATTATATTATAAATGCGTGAAAGAACAAAAAAACTAATCTCTCAACAAGCAATACATTAAAATTGACTTTAATATTTTACTTTTTTTAAAGCACTGCATGGACAGGCACCAGCTTTTCCATTGCTGGCCCTACACCGTTAAGAGTTTGCCGCTCATTATTACAGCATCAACTAAATTGATATTTTATAAAACCCATATTAAGACCTGGTCACACTATTTAGTTTATTGATGTATTTTCTCTATCAATGCTGTTGTATTTTTAGGATTTAAATCCCAGTTCTATTTATTTTATTCTACACTATAATTTTCCCCTTGATCATGATAACTAGCTATGCCTGCATTTTTATTTGATTGTACTTCTGTCTCTGTTTTCGGTTTTTAAATAAATTGAATTGACTTGTTTAAACATAAAAGAGGACAAGATAAGTTTATCCTGAATTCCAATCTAATCCAAGCCAACGTTTTAAAAATTCAGCAACTATTACAGTAAAATCCTGTACTTTAAACTTGATTAAGTATTCTAAACACAGTCGTTGTTCTTATTTTATATGACCTGTGGTTGCAAAAACACAGATATAATTACTCAACTAGTTTATAAGAATTACAGCATAAAGTTGTGCACAATTAAAGAAATTCAGTCAATCACCTCCAAAAATAACAGCAAAAGATGTATGCATCATTAGCTCATACAGTTTTAGTTATTACTTTACTGGATAGACCTCTACTGCTGTTTTACAGTGCTGTTGAAAAGTCAATAAGGTTGTGAGGTTCTTTTGCTGTCTGTAACATTTAAAAAGGTGTTCAGCGCTAATGTTGTTGTTGTTAAAATGGGATTACTTAGGCTTTATCAACTGTCAGCAGTGATGCAATCTTGTCACGGATCACAGGGTTAATTAAGTTAGCTTTAATCAAAATCAATAGGCATTCTAGTTTATTTTAAGAGTCAAATAAAAAGCTAAGCTAAGATCTAGCCATCAGGAATACATGGATTTGGATTACACAATATCCGGGCGGCAGACTGTTCCTAATGTTATGGAACAAGCCATTCCCCCAAAAAAGCTCAGCCACTGTTGTGGAGTTTTTCCTGTTCTGAGGAATGCGCCTCTTCCCTTCTGGCATGAGAACACTTTTCCCTAGCACCATATTTGGTATTAGAGGAGTGGAGGCAAGTAGGAGGAGAGTGAGAGTAGCCATAGCCTATTATGTCAACGATGATTAAACAAACCAGCCCTAGGACAAAACCCATCCACCACTGGATCCAGCACCAAAAAAGGGCAAAGTAGTGGAGATGGGCCGCTTGGAAGATAACAGGCAAAGTTTATGGCAATCTCACATAACCAGGAATGACTGTTGTTCAACAGAACAAGACTTACATGTACAGATATGAACTTTAGCTATGTTTGACTTTATATGTACTGCTAATGCATGATTGACCACATACAAAAACACTGCAACACACAGTCAAAGCCAGTAAGTATTATAACGTTATGTGCAAAATATGACTGATTTTGACAAACCAAACAACAGTGCAAAGCGCCTCATTCACATCTATAACAGATTTGGTTTATCCAAAAACCAACATGCAGATCACACCCTAAACACTCCGAGATAACGATCATTCTAGTGCTCAGACGACCTTCTTTACACTGACTTACCATGAATCTGTTCCAGGTTAAATTCAATCTGGAAAGGACAAGCAGTTGCAAGTGGAAAGTGATGAAACAGTATGGAAATAAAGAAGAAAAACCTAAAACCAGTACTACTATGAGAGGAGGCGGGCATAGAGCAGGGTGATAGTGCAGACACAGGGCAAAGTGTCATCTGAACCAAGCAAGAATGAAAGCATGCAAAGCAAAATTGGGGTCTGAAAAATATCACAACATAAAACTCAAAACTCACCGAGGATTTGATCTTCTGAGAAGTCAGACTGTTCAAAGAAAAATTAGGCTAAATGAAGGTGTTTCGTTTTGCTACGTTACGCAGTGCAAAACTAGCTCCAGTTAACTTCAAAGGCTTTCAGATACATTTTTCAATTAGTTAAATTTAACTTTACTATAACCACATATCCCCTACGTGTAGCACATTACACAATAATGCATTTACAAGCGAATACTCTGGTGACGTAAATTTTCTTATTGTGAGATTATAAACTTTAGCTACCGTGCAGGCTAACGTTAGCTAGCTTCTCAAAAGTTGCACTTCCGCTAGCGACCGGGGAGCCAAATCCACATATACAAACGAAACACAACATCTCTGCTGATAGTTTTTTTTTGAAAGCATAACATTATTAGCTAACTACAAAAGAACTGCGTCTAATGTTAGTTATGTCGAGCGGAACGAAAAAACCCACCATGGCTGTGTCGGCTGAGGTGTGTCCGAGGCGTCGGCAAACCGAAGAATGTGTGACGGTGTGCAGTGGCAGGGCGAGAAAACCCTGACGGCTGTGCGTCATGACGTCACCAGAGGAGGGCTGTGAGTAGCCACACACTCCATATATAGAAACAAAGATGCGGGTATGCTCTGTGCTTTGCAAAACATGACTTATATGCCTTAAACAGGGTTACGAAGGTTACTTTGGAAATGTAATAGGTTACAGATTAATTGTACATTGTAGCCTAATGTAAAAGTAATGTAACTATTTCAAATGTAACTTATAACATTTGATTACTTTTTGATTATAGAATGTTTTCAACTGTTAAGGTCCCCATTAAGCCCACGTGTGCTCCAAAGAAACTATGTCATGACTTATTTACAAAATATAAAAAAATATTGTTTTCAAAGAATTAAAATCAGCAATTTATGTATTCAGTAACATGTTAAATATCAAAAAATGAGGCAAAAGTCCACCTGAGCAAAATCGTAAAGGTCTGCTTCAGATGTAACCACTTTTGTAATCAATGTTTTCATAAGTAACTGTGTTTTAATTGCATATTGTAACAGATTGCATTTATTTTGTAGTTAAATGATGCAACGCCGTTGCATGTAACTAGTTACTCCCCAACACTGGCCTTAAAGTTCCAAAACATTGCTATTTCTGAATCAGTTGATATGTACATGAAATAAATAAGGCGAGAAGGCCTAAATGTTGCTCATGTTGATGAAACTACACAGATAAGATCACACTTTTCTCAAGACTATGTCTGTTTATAGGGCAATACGCACGCCCATGTACATTGAAGGAGTTATTGGTGACTGTGTTTATTACTCCTGTCCTGCTTAGTACAACTCCAGAGATGTGTAAGAGATGGGGAATAAAATCCATAGTCCTTGTCTTGTGTGGAAAATCCTTTTTAAAGTTCCACTGAAGCTAATTATGAGGTCAGACAAAAGAAGTAGTATCTTTAGTATGTTCTATTTAGGACTAAATTTACTCTTTGTGTTACTAGCCCTGCAGCATGGTATGAGAAATACAGAGGGAATATCATACTAAAATGGCTTTGGACATACATACATACATTAAATCTGCAGATTAAGACACATTTTTTAAGATGTTTTGTTTGTTCCTTTGTGATGTGTATTTGACTTTGGAGATTTTGACCTCAAATGAGTAAATCAATGCATAATTGCACTGAATGACCATGCAGGAATGATTACTTTAAGGCCATTGAGATCATGGACTGATGCCAAATTTCTTAAAGTGCCGTTTTTGCCCAGCAGGAGCACTATCCTCCTGTTAAGTGTCTGGCCCAGATATGCTCACAGGCTAAATGGAACAGTCTCAACCCATAAAACCATGCAGTGCACACAAAAATAACGCTCAAAGCATATGAAGATGGTAGCGAAGCTGAAGCATCAACAGAGCTAAAGCACATTGGTTCAAAGTCTAATGTGGGCATCAGTAGTTTGAGATCACATATTATGTGTGATTGATCTGTTCCTGTGTCTCGGGTTAATGGTCCAGTAATGATATGCTTAACTGAACTGGACCGATATATTAAGCCAGACTTGGTTCGAGTTAGGCTGAGTTTCAATTAAACCCTTTAAAAGAACACAGTAACGTTACATATTTAATACAGTGTGTGCTCACTCGAGTCCCAAAAACTCATCAGAGCTGTCGCTCTACGCAAATAGACTAGCCTACTGCAAGTCACACTTTTGCACATCGCTCTTCAACATCATTGGTCTGTAAATACTGAAACATCATCGCAACTAGTGTCTGAAATACTTCTGGTCAACACACAATCATTTTCCGCACAACATCATTAACGGGTCATCAATAGTCTATCTATTTTCATTAGCTCCCGACACAGCTGGAGTGCGCAGCGCGTGCTTAAGCACTGCTGTTATAGGATGTTATACTTCATAAATGTGGACGCTCACATCGTTATCTTTACAGTTATATTTATTGTTCTTAGGACGGCCCTTTACATACCTATAATCATATCCAGATCCTACCTTTCTCTGTATTTTACTGGTGAATAGGACACACCAGTGTATAAGACGCACCCCACTTTTCAATGAAAAAATATTGCGTTAAAATCGCGTTTTATACACCGGATTTACGGTAATTTCCTGCCATTCAGGGGGTCGAAGAAATGGGACTCATTTTCGATTGCTGTAATAGTGAATGTAAAATATACCGATATTTCAATAGTAATATTGGTTGATATTTTAATGTTGTAAATAATCAAGTGAATAATTTCAATGTGAACAAGCTATGAAATAATGACACAACTTATAAATTGCTTAAAGATCTTTACTTAATATTTTACATGCTGTAATTTATATATATAGAAGTACATAGCCATTCGCTGCTCTGTAGTGATTTAGCAGCTAACCTTTGCCAAAATATCTATGATATGCCAGTGATGGCCATTTAACACTGTCTGTCCCTCTGATATGTTAATCTGTAATATATCTCACAAACTGTCATCAGTACGAAAACATCAAGAGGTCTACTCTCTTTGCACTTGATTTGTAGTTTTGTAAAATGAAATAGAAAAAAAATTAAATACTTAAATTTGTTTTTTTTATATATATAGTTTTAGGTTATCTTACTTCTTGTAACAACTGTAAGTGTGTGTGTTATAAGGGCGGACTATTAATTTGATGGATTCTCCTGCCTTATGAAAGACATAGCACATATACTCTGATATACTCGGAACAGCCTCTTTCTCCCTAAGGAGGCCACCGACTGACTGACAGCCTCACTCTCAGTTCTCATTTTTTCTTAGTTTAGATTCACTTTCATTGATGCTGACAGCTTTGCCTGTCTAGTTAGCTTCAGAATAAAATAAGATACAAATTATGAGCAACTGATTTGTTAATTGACATCTGACAACATATCACTGTTTTTTCATAGGTTTAGTTTGTTGGGTAACATTATTGAACACTATATTAGGTGCATGAAATCAAATTGATCGATAAAATGCACTGTACATATGAATGCCTCACATTAGCTTTGGCATAAAACGTATTCCGCAGTTTCTCCACTCACCTCCAAAGTACTGGGGTCAAATGGTGAATCAGAAGGACGCAGCATTCTAGGCTTCTGCTCTGGAGCTGGTTTTGGAGCTGCGGGAGCTGCAGGGAGGCAGGGGAAAGGGGGACCCAGTCTGGGTTGGGACACTGGTGAAGGAGACTTCTTAATGGAGGGTTCTCTTTTAGGAGCCATAGTCTCAGATCTCTGCATCAGCTGCTGTTTTCTGCATCAGCTGCTGGTTTGGCTGCTGAAAGGAGATACCAAGCTATGAGGTAAAGTGTGTCAGTTGTGTACATCCTGTGGAAGGGTGGGGCAAGGAGAAAATCAGGTTGATGATGCTGATGATGCTAAGGGACTGGATGATGGCTGAACAGAGGTGGATGTATGGAAGAGCATGTGTGGAATTCGTGAAGAAAAGTGTAGGAGGAGTGGAGATGAAATCCTTAGCGTAGAATAAAGGCTCAGTGGTATGACACCAAGCACATGCTTTTATTGGGTCAGAAATGTGTGTGTGTGTGTGAGTGTATGTGGGATTGAGGGAGGAACGAGACAGGTTTCTGTGTCAAGCTTAATATAATACAGGCCCTACCCTAACATCACTCTTTTATTTTTGTGTAAAGGTGTTATACGAGTTATGGTATATAGTATAATAATATGAACAGATACTGATTCTCATTAATAAACCACCATGTAGCTAATAATAGGTTGTTCTACTTTAGTTGATGTATCTGCCCTCCAGAGATTCTACTCTTCCTGTTTCCAGTAGAGTAGCTGACTAACCCCCCAAAAAGAGAGATATTAGACTAGTAGTAGACTAGTAGAAGATATGGGACATTTGAGCTAAACTCAAACTCCAAAATATGTTTTGCTCTGTAAAGGCTGAAGATTGAATGAAAGAATTACACAGAATTTACACATTTTCACCTGCACAAGTGGCCCATCGTCTTAACAATGCATACATACGTGAATTCTGTGTGCAGTGATGTTTACTTATAGATGTTTGCCACATAACATTGGTTATTATTACTGTTGAATATTTTGACCAAAATATAAGCAAATGTGCAGAGCTTATAATGACATAAAAATTGTTTGAAAATTAGTTTTTTGCCTTATCTGTACTTCACTACATTTCAGAGGGAATTATTATATTTTTACTCAATCTATTTGTCATCTGTAGTTACTTTGTGTAATTACGCAAATTGAAACCTATGACAACCCTATAGGGGTACACACATACCCCAGAGGTATACTTTTTGGCATATCTCAGAGGTGCTTTATTCTATCATTCCAGTTTTTGAAGAATTTGTTAATCAGTGTGTTAATCAGTGATTTGTTAATGACTTTATATTATTGTTTTCTGTTTCTGTTTGATTAGTGCTTTTTAAAAAATGCCAATGTATTAGGGTGACCCCAGTCAACAGCACCATAGACTATAGGACTATTTATTGAGTTCATGTTCACCATTTTGATGGAGACAAAAAACAGATGCAGCAGACATATTTCGTGCTTTGTCTACAACCCTACATTTTTTACACAATATGCAAATTAACTGTACATTTTCCGAAAATATAATTAACCTGATTTTTTTTTAGATGACATTACTTACATATCAAATAATGTTTTGAAAAGAAACATGTTTTGAAATAAATGTATCTATGTTGGCTGTTTCTTACAGTAGTTTATTCTTGGCGTTAGTAGTCCTCATATGTTAGATATGTTGGTAGGATGGAGGTTAAATATTAAATAGTGTCCAAGTATATATAAGCCCTACCTTAATCAACTACAACACTGAAATGCTGTTTACAAAGAAATATAATTGTATATATAAATATATAATAAATATATAGAATCAATAAACATAGTTAGTTAACGCACAAACAAGGCTCATTCAGAGTATATACTTTAATACTTTTTATTACAATGTTTAATACATTTTACAAACAACTTTCATAGGGTTACTGTAAAATTGTAGTTTAACATAGTACCACTAGGTGTCATTAGTGTACAACAGGAATAGCCTATATATGACCCCATGAAGCCACTGGCTGCAACTCAGTAAAAAAGATCCGTGCCTGTTAATTGAATCTATCTCAAGTAGCAAGTTTTGATACAACACATAGACCCTGCAAATCAACAACAAATTTCTGATAGACAAAATAGGCCTATAGGCTAATAAATAAACAAAAAAACCCATCTATCTATCTATCTATGTATGGGGATTTAAAGGTGGCATTTTAAAATGGACAGATTAACAACTTCTGGCGTCACTCCACCAGCTCCTCAGTAATCAATGGTGTCCACTCGTCAGCGGATTTTGGGCACAATCCATCGCGCGCTCAATGGGCCTTGAAATCACTGTTTATGTGTCTCGAGCCTCAAAACAATAGCGACATAAGACCCTTGCTGCGAGACCAACGGCACTTCTGGTCCTTCAATAGCGGATCGAACATGCAAAATGAGGGAAAAAAGACCTCACAACAAAGTTTCATCGATGAAGTCCGTTAGGCCTATTAAAGTAACAGGAAAATTATTATATCAAATATAGAGTAGGTTTATTTTGTATTGTTATGTTGTTTTTTGAAATGTTAATATATCCTGTCAGCGGCTTATTCACTATAGCCAGCTGATTTCTGATGAGTCTGCCGAGCAGACAGATCAGTGTCAAACATTTTAAGAAGATTAGTAGTGCCTCACGTTTTCCTCATCATTTGCAACAATAATCCACCACAAGAGGCTAATAATACCAACAGGAATATCCTTTATGTCTGCTTTCAAATAGATTACCTTCAGTAGACTATCTGCTGTAATTACTAAATTGAAATATTATCCTATTATGATATTCTGGTGTCTGCAATTGTCTGAAATTGATTTGAAAAAATAATTACCATAATAATTTCCCTTTCTTTCATTTTGTTTGCAGTGTTGTGAAAGCAGATTCAATTACTCCAACTTAAAGGAAATGTTTCAACAGATCCTCTGAGGTTCCCCAACTGACTAATGAAATTATGGCAAGTCTCCCACCTCATGCCATTCAAAGTCCCCCCTGCTACAGCAAATCTCCAAACCACCTGATTTATTTTTAATGATATTACACCCCTCACTCGGCTGTGTCATGGTAATAATCGCTGCTCCAGCTGCCTCTAGATCACATTAGCCAGGCTTAATATTGACAGTGCCGGGCCCACTAAACAATGAGGCTATAGGGATTGGGAGCTTAGAGGCTGCCTAGCCAATGGGCATACTGCAGGAGGTAGCGGAGATGCAGGCCAGGATGCTCCAGTTCCCTATGCCCTGGAGGACTGGCACCATCATTAGGCAGCTTCTTCTATAGTCCAGTGGAGCTTTAAACCCAGATTCAGACCCCACCCAGGCCCCAGACATCAAAAACCATACTGACGAGGGACCATGAAACTAGTAGCAACTTGATTCCCTGCTATTCTTTTACCGGATGGAAAGACCTGCCAGGACAACAGCTCAGCAGCTGCACCTTGTGTCGAGTCCTGCTGTGACAAAGTCTTTGGATAAGGCTCAGGAAAAACTGCTCTGCAGGACTCACCTTCTGACAGCAGGAAATCAGCTTTTAGAAGTTCATCTTTAAAACACATACAAATGAACAAACATTTTTGACTCATGTAGAAATGAAAAAAATATATATATTAAAGTGCACCATGTAAATTTAGAAATACTTCGTAATTTAGGTTATACTGTATATGCTAAAATATACTACAAGAAAAACCTATTGCAATCTGATTTCATTAGAAAAGTGCTTTTATCCGTTAGACTAATTTATGTTGCAGGCTTGTCTCGTTGCTGTATTTGCATAATGGTCACACTGGGAATCAGACTAGGCCACTTGTGGGACACTTGCACCTGATCACAGAGACACTATGGCTCTTTGCCAATCACACCTCCACAGTTGATACTTCCAATTAAAATATCACCTGTATTTGTCCTTGGTTGGCCAGGTTGTTGAATGTCAGTAAGATGTCCCCGTACACTGAGGTTTTATCTTCTGTCCCAAATTGTTGTTTGGATCGGAGGGGATTTTGTATGGGGGCCCACAGATTACCGTCGTTGATTAGTGGTTGGGTGTAATCCTTTCAGCCCCTCTCTCTCCAAAACACCCCTGGGATATGCCCATATCCCTGAGGACCGGCAGCATGGCAGATGGATCCTCCTCCCCCTCTTCTGCCCCCTCTAACAGCACACCCAAAAACACTGTTGATGTCCTGGGACGGAGGTTGTAAAGTATCCTGAATATGAAACCACAGGCACCTTTGTTTAATGGCTCTCTCTCCACTTAGTGAGAATTGCCCCCAGGCCTGATTCCCATTCTGTAGCTACATTTTTGCCCGATTGGAATGTTTTCCAAATCCATTAGCCCAAAGGAAGAGGAATAAGCTGCAAACAATCTGCTCATATTGCCTGAATGAAATGCTGCAAGATCTTATCAAAACTCGCTTTGTGATTTGGGAGACTCTACATTGTTGACACCATAGTTTTATGGATATGGAATCCCATTTTCCAGAAAGTTTTTATGTGCTGGTGTGAGGTCTACATGTTATTATATTACCTCCACAAGCAGATCAAGATAACAGTCCACTTGTCTGCAGGGTGTCAGTTCACATGCATGCCTTTTTTGAGTCTACATGTGTGTGAGACGTACAATGTATGCATGGGCTGTGGGTGAAAACTTCTGCATGTATCATATAGTTTTATTAACATATAGAGAAAACATGCTACACTGTCCTGCAGTGTATGAAGAAAATATTTGTGGCTTTATGTTAAACTTTGAAATGATTTTGACTAACATGCATTGTCCTCTTTAACGATGTTGTTTAAAAAGAATCTTGAGGATATATTAAAAAATAAACCAATCCATTTTTAGCAAGAGACTTAAGTAAGCTTAAAAGTCCAGGATTCACCATTTTGTGTGTGTGTGTGTTAGACCATTAACAATCCTCTGTATGCAGCAGAGTCAGTAGGCCTGTCAGTTTCTCCCTCAGGAAAGTCTGCTATGTAACCCTATTCAGCCTCAGTGAGCAGCAAATGGAGAGAACCGAGCTCTGGGACTTCTAAACACTAACACACACAAATGATTGTAAAGCTTAGAGATAAAATTCAGACAGTTTAAAAACAGTCAGAAAATGTGCACAGGAAAGAGTTGCTCAAGAAACTCTGAAAGCTACAGATAAAACTAAAATTAAAAAAAAGAAAGAATGTTTGACATTACCCAACTTTTAATTTTAGCTGGATAACAATAGGCCTACAATTTCATCACCCTGCAGCCTACTCTGTGCCACATCACCCCCACCCCTTAGCACGCCAGCACCTCTCACAAATCCACGCTCCCTCCATCTTTTATGATTACTACAAGGGGCTCAGCTTTCAGGAGCGGTGCAGAGAGCATGTGTGTAGAGCTTTAATTCCTATTGTATTCGTGCAGTCTTGGTGTGTGTGAGTGTGTCTGTGTTTTAGCAAAAGAGGGAGAGGGAGATAGAGATGAAGAAAAAGACAGGAACAAGGACCCATCTGTCAGCACAGCGCACGAATCCCTCCCATTCCACTTTGTGTCCCAGGGGACATGAGCGAGAGACAACTCACTTGTGGCAGTGTTTTTTCTAAGGAAGGGTGTTATCTCCATCAATAGCAACAACAGAACTTAAATAGATAAAACAAATATTTAAAAAAAAATGTTTTGAACAGCTCCAGCAGAGTGTCTTTTTAGCCATTATGGTACACATTCAACTTCTAAACACTAAAAGCCAAATGTTTTTCTAAACTTCAAACATCTTGGGTACAAATTAAGTCAGTAAAGAACTAAATTTCTTAGATTGTTTCCCCAAATACCCAGGTTAACATAATGCAAACTCATCAAAAGTTGGTGCAGATCAGATGTGCTCAGCATGACCTCTTCCAGAAGGTTGGCTATCTATGTTACTGCTTAAATGGGAGCAGGACCCAATTCCCTTTCCGTTAGTCACTCAGTCATTGGGGAAACCGATTGGGGATTCGAGGAGACTGCAAGGCTTCAATTCCCTATGCAGGCTGCAGGTGTGGTGGAGGCCAAGCTCACTCATGGGACTGAAGGGCACTGCATGTGCGTGTGTGTATGGGGGGGTATGAGTGCATGTACCTGGGGAGTTTTGGGCACATCACATTAGTCTACAGTTATTGCTGTACACATGCAATGTCTGTTCACATGGGGCAACACACACACACATACACACACACACACACACACACAAAGCATAGGGCTCCGCTTCCTCTCTGTCCACATGCCATTGTGGCCGGTGCACTGACCAAGAGTGATTAGGGCCGTTAACGAGGTGGATAAACGCTGTTTCAGCACGAGACATCATCTTGGCCAAGCGAGTGACGCGTGAGCACCCAAGCAACAGATGCCCCACCCCCAACGCTTCCTATATCCAGCCATCTGTTCGGGTCTGTTGTTCAATAAATCGTTGGATAAGTGCCCGTTTTTACGCGATGTTGCCGATTCGTCACGTGACCATGTCTTATTTTTCCAGACTTGGAAGTAGCCCATATCGCACACTTGTAGACACGATGAGCCCACAGTGCAGTTGGCAAAGTTCAGTCTCTCTCGTCTCGAGCACAGCTGTGCGCAATCGCCTGCTCAATGGGATCAATGCGGGGGCACGTGCGAGTCGCCAGACCCTGGCTGTCAATGGCCAGTGATGACAATAGTCCCCCACTGCGCTGCGGCTCGCCACGCACGAGGACTGGCGCGCGTTTATTATGCCGAGGCATTTGTGATCATAATCGGGGAAAACGCTCAATACTGATCTGCAATCAGTTTAAATACAATAAAGGCCATATAATCATTTCTCAGGGGCTCTATTGAGTTGAAAAGTCAAGTCTTGTGTTGTTAATAACGCGGCGAACCTTTATCATACAAAAACAGTAACAACAACAAACAACAAAAAACAAACTAACCAAAAAAACAGCAAAAACAACCACAAAACAACTAATAAAAAGAGAAAGAACTGAACACAGTAAATCCCTAGCCTACATCACTCCTACGGTATTAACTATGAGCTATATTTGTAGGTTTATATCCTTGGTAGGATTTTAACCTACCTGTCTATTCATAATTATACCAATTGATTCAATAATAAGACAGTCCTTCGGGACAGAATATGACGCTAAAAATGGAAGAAAACAATTCAACGACTGGACGAATAACGCATAGGCTACACCTGCTCTCAGCACACCAAGCTGTCAAAATCACTTACATAGTCACACATGGAAGAGCGTCTCTTTACTCGGCGAAGAGCAGGCCTACACTGTGTTTAATTAAGTGGAAAATGTCTAATCCAACCGACTAATGAAGAGTTAGATAATCGATTAATATAGTTAACACGACAATAAAATAGAACACTGGAATTTTTGGTTTTTCCAACACGTCCACGCGTGAAGATGAATAGGAGACACAACACAATGCAGCTTTTAAGATAAACAAATAAGGGGACATGCAGGATTTAATTTGTGTCTGATCTGGCCGCAACGCAAAGTTTGGGAGAGGCGGCCCATCAGATTTTTAGTTGGTCAAAAATCCTGGCCCTCCTCTCTGCTGTCAGCAATTGCAAATTGTGACCATAACCAAAACTATCTTGCTAAAGATTTGTAAAAGAGTAAAGTAATAAAGCCAGCAGGGCTTGGCACAAGAGGGAAACGATTGTGAAGAATAAACTGTGCAAGTGTCTGGCCTAAATGTTTTGGCAGATTATTTGCGTAAAATCTACAGCTCCAAGCAAGTGGGTGTTTTGTGCAGTGTAGAGAGGAGAATCTGTGGGTGCTGAAAACCAAGTCTCATTAAAATGGATATATTGTTTATGTTTGTACGATGTAATAGTAGATATAGGCTACTCCTTATACCTATACCAAGTGTTCTTACCATCATTTGTGATGGCCATATTTAGGAATTTTCCAATTTACGCGGCTGCGCGCACTGTGGTTTTTAATGTTCCAAGATATTTCTGCACTGACTCGTCCGACTGTCACCCAGAACCTCCCGATTAACAAGTAAAGCATTCACCACGCGTGCACCCGCGCCCGCGCTCTCTCTTTGCCTCACACATTTGTTGGGTGAAACTTCTGGACACGAGACAGCCACGCGCGTTTGAATGGGTTGGTCGTGGGTGGGGCGCAGGAGGGAGGGGCCTCACCCGGCTAAAGGCAAAAATATCAACCCCAACTTGCCATTTGTAGATGAAAGTTCCATACGCACGCATGGCTATCTGAAGAGCGGAGGAGTTTTGGACACTTGCAGAAACGCAGCGACTCTGGATTAATAACTCAGTTGCTTATCTTTTTGAATTAGCCAGATTTTTTATTTTTCGCAGAGCAAGCAGTGAATCCAAACAGGTGAGTTAACCTTTTTAGTTAACATTTTTAATGATATTCCAAAAAAGAGATCAAAAATACAACTTTGGGTATTAGTGAAACAAATTTGGCCTAATAACATACACTTTTAGATGCACTTGTGTTGTCTTCCAGGTATCAGACAAAAAACAACAAACGCTGATTAATAAAGTTCTTGGTCGTTTTTTATAAGCTGAAATAAAAGTCACGTATTTATTCCTGTAGCCTTATTATGCTCAGAAACAATCGCGTGCCTTAAATTCTGAATTCATAAATTATAGTAATCTGTCCCACTTTTACGCATTAATGCACTGTAATTATGTAGGACACTTTCTCCCCAAAACAATAGCAAATTATCTGCCCAAGGTTCACATATTTCATTTATGAGGTATTGCATTAATTTTGTTATAATGTTTAGGCTGTACTTTGTGCCTTTATTCTGCAAGATGTAAAATATTTAATAAAAGAAATACAGAGAAATTCACTCTTTTGGAACGTTATAAACAGTATGTGTCCACATGTTTGTTGATTTCTATGTTGCCTATTTAATCTTTGAGCATTATATGCTGAGTAAATCCCGTCGCGTCCCAGATTGACAGCGTCTCTATAGCGACCACAGCATGACAGCAGGGGATCATTCAGCCATCTCATTGAAAAAACAGTATTCTGTTGCTTTATATCAGAATATCATAATATAATACCTTTCAAGTAATAATAGGGCTGCTTCTTCTAAATAGCTTTGGCATGTATCAAGACTGTACCAGGTCTTCAAAATGAGAGAGCTGTCCACTCTCTAGTGCTGAAATGAGAGCACTCATTCTGTATTTCATAGCATATGAATTACCAGTCACCAGATTTCAAGGACTTGTTCCAGTTCCTGTTCCTAATCAATCACAAAATAAAAAATATAATATAAATATTAGGGGGCAGCTTTATGTAACTACATTTACAGATATTAAGCACTGGTGGTTATGTTTGTTGTTTGACAAATGTTTTGTGCTGTTACTCATCAGATCAAAATGATGACCAAACCATTTGGAAAGAATGGAGATGTCAGTGAGCTGGTGAGCTCCCTCGGCTGGCTGGAGGAGGATGGTAGCTCCCAGGATGGAGAAGAAAGCCCGGAGATGATGGGACACCATGGCCTGAATGCAGGGATTCACTCCTGCACAGAATTGGGTAGTGAGGATATAGAGGAGGAAGAGGAAGAGGATGATGAGGAGGAGATTGGACTAAATGGAGAAAATGCTCCCAAAAGGAGAGGCCCTAAGAAGAAGAAGATGACCAAAGCTAGACAGGAGAGGTTTCGTGCCCGGCGGATGAAGGCCAATGCCAGAGAACGCTCACGCATGCACGGCCTGAACGATGCCTTGGAAAGTCTGCGCAGAGTGATGCCCTGCTACTCCAAGACACAAAAGCTGTCAAAGATTGAGACTCTCCGGCTGGCCCGCAACTACATCTGGGCTCTGTCAGAAGTGCTTGAGAGTGGCCAGTCCACAGAAACCCATGGCTTTGTAGAGATGCTGTGTAAAGGTCTGTCTCAGCCCACCAGTAACCTAGTGGCTGGCTGCCTGCAGTTGGGACCCTCTTCTATGATACTCAACAAGCTGGAGGACAAGTGTGGAGGCCCAGTATTGGGTGGTGTGGGGGCTCAGGGTGGCCATCCCCTCAGCTACCCATCCCCAGGCCTTCCTAGCCCCCCTTATGGCTCCTTGGAGGCATCCCATCTCCTCCATATGAAGGGATTCAAGGGGTCAGCCTATGACAACCCCTCCCCTAACGAGTGCAGCAGCGGCACCCCACCATACGATGGTCCCCTCACTCCCCCCCTCAGTATCAGTGGCAACTTTGCCCTGAAGCAGGAGCCTTCTCCCCATGACTCAGAGAGGAACTACACAACCCACCCAGGCCACCATGCCCATTACCTCTCGTCCCACCATTATGCCACCTCCACGCCTGGTGGCCTAACAGGGGGGCCTCAGGGCCACCCACTCTTTCAGGCATCACGCTATGAGCTGCCCCTAGATGTGGCCTTTGACCCCTTCACTCCCTCTCACCTGGTCTCCTCTCAGATGGGCAGCATCTGAAAGCGGGACAAGAACGGCTCCTGAATAAACTGCTGTAAAACCACAGTCATGGTACTGACTGTATGGACACAATGGTTTGCATTTATGTTGTCTAGTACTTTGAGTGATGACTGCTCAGAGAGACTCTCATCTCCTCAACTCGATCTACCTGATACAAGCACACACCCATCATTTTTTATATTTTATTTATTTGTTTTTGTTGTGATTATATGTTCTTTGGATTATAATTTTGTCTGAATAAATTGTCCACTCAGTTGTTACAGAGTGGAGGTAAAGAATAGTTTACCAAATCGAATATCCATGCTTGAGCATCACATGGATGTTTAAAGTGTAAGGTTTGAACAAAAGCATGAGAACATGATTTGCAAGTCTGCATATCAACAAAAAATTATCAAAAAGTCATCCAATCCAACTGAGGCCTACTGCCAGTGTCCGTCTTGCCATAAGAAAAGCAATGCATATATTTATATCTGTATTTAATATTTATTTTGATAACGTCTTGTCCTTTTTTAAAAATATTTTCTCAGCACACTTTTTTGTTTCACTGTCTCCTTGGTTTGTTGTCAGTCATGGCAGCTGTACTGTATTTAAATTATTTATTTGAGGTCTTTCAGGTACTTGTTCATTTGGTGTCACAATTTTTGTCATACTGTACTGTTGTAAATATTTTGCTGTTTCGCACTTAATTGATTAAATATTCTTATATTATATACTATTTCCATAGTAACAATGCTTGCCATGAGTTTTCTTCTTTTATTCTGTCATCCCGTCAATACATTTCAAATCAAGGGAGATATTTACAGTATACCCACAATATACCAGTTAATTTGGACACTAGTTGAATTATAACAATATATTGAGGTTCCCATTAAAATAGACTTGCATCTGCATTTTCATATCATCAAGTATTTAGTAGACGCGACTTATGGTACCATGGGTCATATACATAATTTTGATTGTTTTCTGTAATTATGCTACAAATTCTATGGAATTTCTAATTCTAATTAATTTCTAACTATTATTAACCAGTGAATCAATGCAGTCAGTTTAAAGTGTTTAACCGAATTCACAGTAAGGCTAAGTGCAGATTTCCAACAAGTTATATAGGAACTTTATATATATACTTATATATATAAGGACCTAATGGCATGAAGGCATGTGGTTAAATGATAGAAACTCATTATTTGATAGTGTCTTCAATGCCATCATAAAAACTCAAAAATAAGAAACTTAAAAAAGAAATCACAGACAGAAAATGTATGCTTCAAACCTTATGGCTCTGTGTTTTATTTCACAATAGTGAACATAGACACACTGATCTTAGAAGCAACGATACAACGATGATGTACAAGATTAACATGCTAGAATAAAGGCATACTTTGTGGCTGGGTAAAAGAGATCTGTTGCAGGATGTGTGTGTGTGTGTGTGTGTGTGTGTGTGTGTGTGTGTGTGTGTGTGTGTGTGTGTGTGTGTGTGTGTGTGTGTGTGTGTGTGTGATGTCATTCAGAGGCTTGCTCCGGGGTTTCTATCAGGTCAGGCGGGAGGCTGTTGTGGGCCTGGGAAAACAGCTCTGGGGAACAGGTGAATGTGTCACAGAGGCTTTTCTGAGTCTCTAGCATTCGCTTTTTCTCCCACATGTCCCATTTTCCCACCCAGCTCATGCCAAAACACTGTAAGGCAAGAACTCATTTTCAAAGAATACATCCACAGAACCTAAAAGACATAAAAGCTCCAGACTTCTGTTCAAAGACAAAGCATATGAATATGGATGTTAAATATGAATGGATATGTCTTCAATGTTACCATTATACATACTATAAAGCCTTTTTTTATTTGAAATTTCTACAAAATATACTATTATTCCAAATGGTCTCAGTATATACTTACCATCTTCCTAACACATTTATATCATTCAACTAAATCTAAAAGTCTCAGTTTTGACTTTATTGAACGTGTTGAAGGACATGATGATGGCTCTTGAAATTAACAATGAGCAGGGTGGCAGAGTGCAAAGATTGAGTGGTGAGAGCAAGAGCTGGTGTGTATGAGTGTGTTTATCATTGTGGTTCTTTAGGCAATCGTAAAGATTGCCTAAAAAGGGAAGGTGCCTCGGAGGCTGTTGTCCAAGAGAACTCCCCTCCTCTTCAGTTACCTCTCCAAAGGTTTGTCTTTTCCAGTCCTGGCAACAGTGGAGAAAGGCTGGAGGAGAAAAAGGGAATGATTGTTTTACTGGGCGCCACTGGTCCATTGTGAACACAGCCTGTTCTTTCTCTTGACCTGTGACCTGTATTGTTGTGGGGTTTCTCATTTAGGGAGGGCAGACAGCTGGGGGAACTGCGGGGGGCTGATGGACAGCTGGGCCAATTTGGGGAGAGAGAAAGAAGAGAGTGAGAGCATGCGAGAGGGATGAGAGAGGGAGAGGGGAATCAGTGTGTCGAGAGGTAAAAGGGAGAGAGAGAGGGCAGAAAAGGTGACTGAGGTCCTTGCTTCTCATTCAAAAGTTTGTCCTTTCTGCTCCTGTGTGTCAGTCTTGGCATAGGAGTGACACATAGCTTTACACACAGGCAGACATTTGGCCTGTGAGAAAGTATTGGCAGAGTTAGCTGGCGAACACCCTCTTTGTGTCTTTGCTGTTTTGTTACAGCAAAAATAGTGGGGGGCAGGGTACGTGGATTATCCTCCTGAGTCCAAATACATGAGTGGGTGGATATAGAAATAATCCACGTAAATTAACTTTGGATACAAGATTACAAAACACAGAGATGCAGGACAGTCTTGGGGAGATTGGGGCATAATGGTGGAAATGTAGTTTGATGGTTACATGAATTTTAAAATACATTTTATGTTTAGGTTTTTGTATTCAATTTATATTTAATGATGCAAACAAGAAATAAAAATGGTAATGATAAATGATTCTGTAAAATACCTTAATGTGTACTACAAAAAAGTACTTTACAGGTGGCAAACACAGATGAAGTGTATACAGTGGTTCTAATCTCTGATAAGGGCATGGGGGTATCTTAACGAGAAGGCAACACATGCTCTGTAATACCATCTTGGCCAAGGCAGCAGGCAGCAGACCACGACCTGTGGCTCAGTCCCCTGGGAGAGTGACATCATGTCAGATATCAGCTCACAGAGAATCTATGTAGCTGCACTCCAACTCTTGAGAACCAAACTTTTGTGCTCGTTGTGGTTTTTATTTTTATACATTATACATACAAACACCATAAGCCCTAATAACAACATAAAATACTAACTTTTAATCAAATTAATTTTAACATATAGATGACATCACCAACAAAAACAGTAAAATATATGAATACATATAAATGTTACCTAACATAATTTTTGAAGTGCAGTATGAGGCTTGATTTTTCTTTCCCTCTTGCTCTTTTGCTTATATTTTAGTTTCAGTGTGCACTGCACTTAATCCACTGTCCAAACAAGAGTGGCTCCCACTAAAATGAAAAGGTCCTGATCCATAGGAGCTAGATTGAGGGATAAAGCATTGTGATTAAGATTGTATTAATGGGGCCATAGGAGGCTGGAAGGCTTTAATCAGTGTGTGTGCTGGTAATCCCTCTGCCTTTAAGCTGGGGCGAGCACAGAGACCCGCCTCAGTGCGCATGTACACACACACACACACACACACACGCCTCTGTGGGGAGCATAGGGATCTGAGAGCCCAGGTTGAGAGGTGGAGCACCCTGAAACGGAGAAGTCCTAGACTGAGAGAAGCAGCTGGTAGAAGGAAGAACAAGGAGATGGATGGAGAAAGAGATTTGGCCAGAAGCAGAGAATGAAAGGTGGCAAGGCTGGCGTTATAAGAGGTTGGAGGGATTGGAGGAGGGGGAATTAAAATGATGAGGTTTGGGTTGGTCATGGACGGAGCAATTAAATACAAAACTAACTTTTCCAGACCCTCGTTCTAACCATTCCTTAACTGCAATGAACTCTTATAAATGTCCAAGTATGTTTCTCTAAAAGGGGAAAACACTTTTTTCCATTATAATACAAGAAATATTTGTAATAAGGTCAGAAAAATAAAGCAAAAAAATTAAAAAATTAAAAAACTTGTTCAACCATGGTCAGAGAAAAAGAAAATAAGTACATGGGAGGGGAGAAAAGAGGGCAGCTCTCAGACTCATTACCTATGGCAGTGTGTCAGAGGTGACATTGTGTGCAAGAGGATGAGGGGTGGGCCTTCTCCTCCCAAAGTTCTCAGAGTATTAGGGTGTAGGAGTTAAAGAGCTTCTAATGGGATCTGGATGCTGTCGTGTTTACCCTGGCCCCCCTCTGCACGCCCACTGCATTGTGGAAGTTGCTGGGCTTTAGAACACCACAATAGGCTGAGTGTAGGGACAGATGGAGGTCCCTTTTCGAAGAGGGCACAAAAACAGCCAAGGTAGGAGGGCCGTGGTGTCTGAGAGAGCAAGCAGCAAGCATGCCATGCTGCCAGAGATGTGATAGAACATTAGAGGTGGAGGAAGGGCCTGAAAAGGGATTTTTAGTTTCTCCCTAATTATAATGCAAGGAAGAGTGTAAGTCTGGGTGTCTTTTTGCTCTGGTAATCTGTCAGTAAATTTGGCATGATGTAGACACATTCACACAGCTCTGCTTCTGGATCTCTGTACACATGCCAGCCTTTATAATTATTTACTGCATCTTGCTTTGTATTTTATCATCAAGTACTTTTCAGAGTGGACCAAGCTGGCAAAGCATTGTGAAAGATGTTAAAATCCCTCTAAGCAGTGCTCAGACGTGATAATATGCCATTACTTTCACCTTTATTTATATTTATTGAGGGTTAGACTAGGTCAGATGAGGGGGTAAATGCTGGTGTCCTTCATTTAGGGCAGTGCAGTGTAGGGAGCATCAGGGGAGAGGGTTCTGTGATAGATGCTAATGTGCATATAGACCAGAAGCATTGGAGGAGGGTAGAGGGAGGTACCAGGCACAGGAGCAACAGATGGGGCCTGATGGAGAGCTCAGGTTGTAAACTTTCTGTTGGTAACATCTGTCCGTTTGTCCATCTGCTACACTCGCTGTTTACAGTTTGTTTAGCAGAGACTCATTAGGAAACTGCAGCAGAGTTCATTGGTGCAAAACCTTTTGTCACAGCATATTAATGAGATCAGAGAATAGCCAAATCTATGTAGATTACTATTAGCTTAATGACTCAGTTCAAATACATTTGGATGGGTTTTTACTTAAAAAATAAAACTGGGATGTGGGAAATTATATGACCCCAACCTCAGTTATGAGCCAATCAAATCAACAGTTTTGGGCCGTTCCCACAGTAAGCCCATCTATCACATCTGTGCCGCTTAGGGACAGAAGTCACACCATGGCATCCTCTTTGTTCATTTCTGGAGCACACATGAATAAGTGGATTGACACGGGATGCGGTTATAAGCCATGATTAGAGTTACATTAGCAATTACTATAAACATGCTCCTTATGATCTGTGTACTTATGCAAATACCACATCACTTACCTAACCAACATCTCATCAGTTTAACTGTTTGGAATTTTTATCTGGTACATTAATTAGATGTTCCCCTCCACACCAGACAATGAGCCATATCTAAAATCAATACATTTGGTCTTCACAGTAATATATCATTGACTGAGCGCATATTTTGCCACAGTACAGATTTAAAAGTGTCTGAAAAATGTAAGCAGAACAGTTTCATTAGAAATGTTACATCACCTATGGGTGTTTTACTTTTTTTTTGGGCTAAAAATATTCTCTTCAATTTGCTCTGCAGCAAGCGGATAAAAGAGAATTAAGCAGCTGATCTGGGCTCAGTGGCCACAGTGTTACATTAGACATTAATCCAGAACAGTGGAAGGTTGGAGAAGAGATAGCATCTTTAATCCTGCACTCCATCCAGCCAACCCTCCCATCTGACACAGTAAGAGGCTCATTCCACAAACTGAACCCAACATCCTCTGTTTCTGCCACATAAAAATAATGGAAAATCTCAAGACTTTATGCCAACGTTGGCAAATAATTTTGATGTTAAACCTTTGTTAATGAAATGCTAAATGAGAGCATTGAAGCACTACAGTGTGACAGAGCTTTCAAAGAGTGTTTACTGCATGAGCACCTTTTCCACAATTTTCAGTGTCAACTAAATTTCCAGCCTGGTTTCACCAAATGAAATCTAAGTTATCCTCACAGGGTCAGGCAAGTGTCCTGGTGAGCCCTCTCAGTGCACACTGTCCCCCTATATGTAACAGATGTTACTGGGGCAACAGTTGGTATTGAAAGGGAGGGGCTTCAGGCCATCTGTCCAGGGTCAAGGTTTGAAAAGGGGTGGTAGAGATGGTGGCACGTTCAGGAAAATGGTAAGTATTTGGTTGAAAAGAGGGAATATAGCCCACATTGTAAATCTACTACAATGTGCGCTTTCATTTCAGATTGCCTTTGTGAAAGTTTTGAGTGTGAGATTAGGAGCTGCATAAAGTTTGGCTGTGAGTGGTGAAACTGCAGCTTTAGTGTAAAAGCACCATCTTGTGGTTAAAAGCAATACTACAATCAATGTGCAATATTCCTCAAAACTTTATTGATATTTTACACTTACATTACATAAGACTATACAATTAAGGCAGGCTCTTGCTATGCCCCACAAGTGTAGCAATAAAAATCACAATATGTACACAATAATTTAGATTTCCTTCCATAATTTGAGAAGAATCATACAGAGTCCAACTGGGATTTAAGGCTCTCATGCGTATGGTCTATGTTATCTCGCAAATAGGCCATCTTCTTATGGCAAACCTTTCTCTAGGAAAAAAAGCAGAATGTGAACATCTATTACATAAATACTTCAGCAAAACTTTACTTTGCAATTAATCTACACAATTTGTGGGAAGACTCACAACGTAGACCCTCAGCCTCTCTTTTTCCATGTGATATAATTCAGCCACAGTTAGCTCTGTGAAGTCTTTCTTCAAGGTTACGAATCCACAGTTAGGTGAGCGTTTTGTGTGTTCAGACCTGGGCAGAGAAAATGTTAAAGACAAAATTAGTTGAAGATAACATCTGAATGCAGCCCACAAAGAGGAATGGGTTGTTATCCTTAAATAAATCCAGTTCAACTAGGACACAAAAATATGCTGATCAAGATTAAGAAGTCAATTTCAATATTTGCATCCAACTACTTATAAAAAAAATAAATCAACTTTGTTTGGCAGCCACCAATTTCATTCTCTGTGGTGATGTTTAGTATGTTGAAATGTGTCACTAGCTCTGAGTAATACTGCTGAAAATAATTTTAGTTCTTAAGGTGCTGTACCCCCTCACACTGCTGGCATTGTGTTTTTCAGTGAAAAGCAAATGAAAGAGCCTAAAGACATTGACATGCTCTTCTTACCAGGGGTCATCATCTGGCTCCCAGCCCTCAAGCTCAATCAGACAGAAGAAACAGCAGGCAACATCAGGTTCATTCTCACTAGGGCAGTGGACAAACCCAGCCTTTGCCATCTACAAACACAAATATAGTTGCCATATAATGTCAAAAAAGTACAGTAGTTTTCTTACAGACTACTGTAAAATAAATACCAAGCACTTAAATTAAGGAATTTTATGATAGATAACTAACTGACAAAGATGACAAGTGCAATGCAAGAACAAAAGGCCAGAGCTGCAGGGGGGTTAATGCCACAGAGTGAAATCAGAGGATGATCTCTTTTTGACTCTTGTGGGGGTGGATTTGGGGGGGTTAAGAGCTGGTAATGTGGCATATAGTATTGCTCATCCAGTGAAGTTTCAGCAGCCCATCCATCATGACTAGACTAGGGTGGGCAGAGGGTCTGTGCACTTGACACCTGATGCAATGTAACTAAATCTGGCACCTGCTTAACCGTAAATCACATGCTGTCACAGCCTTGGATAAATGGTATAAAATCGCTGTGTAAACACAGTTGGTGTATAATAGCAGTAATTATGTTCAGTGCATATTTGTGTAATGTGTAGGTTAATGTGGCTGTATTGCTAAGACTGTCTGACACATCCGGACTGAAATTTGATCAACAATCCCAGGAATGTGCCTAGACTGAACTCCTGCAGGCACTATCTTACCTATAGTTGGTGTCTTCCTTGTGGACATATTCCCCTTGTAACTTAATACATATTGCACCACCACACTATCAAAATTAATTCCTGATGATAAACATTAGGTTATAATAAATATTCTAAAGCCTTCAGATGCCACAGACTTACCTTTTCAGGCGTGCAGTTACATTCTTCTCGAAATGGCCAGTCTGCAAAAGTTTGCTCTCGTAAATCTTGACGGTACATTTTGTCATATGAGTAAAACCTAGTTGCTAATGCATCTATGCTGGCCATATCTTCAGCAAAACCTTACAAAAACATACATTCATTCACAATGTGAGTATTGATGTAGACATGGGCTAATGGCCCCAAACTGTCTTGCACACTACCACAGGTGTTTTCAGTTTTTGGCTGATTAAACTCAGGTTCAGGGTGGGTGAAGCAATGAGGTATCAACATTAAATCACCAGAGTTAATCTAAAAGAGGTCTAATCAAATTAAATACAACCAAATTTGAGCCATTATATACTTTTTTATATTATCATCATTCCTGTTACGTTGCACTTTTAAAGTTCTTATTTGACATTTTTGTCAACTGCAAGTTTGTCATTTTCAGTGGTGCATTAAGATATTAAGCTAGTATGTTTTTCATGTAACAAAACACTTAGAAGCTTCATTGTTGTCCTACTACAGTGCAGAATTGTGTGCCTTGCGCCTGTTGTGTGCATTTGTATGTTTCTTTTTCCAGGCTTCAGGACATTCATTACTCAAATCTATAACATACTCATGTACTAAATCCACATTTTTCTCAACCTAATGTGGGTTAATTTAACCCAGATATTACTCCAATTCAGAGGTCCAGTATACAGTTTTAATACACATTAAATGTACAACACAACAGCCACTTCAAACTTGATGTTGAATTTCATTAGAATTTAATTTCCTTTGATTATTATTTATTGCACACTAGCCTTTTTAGCACAATCTGTCCCACCCTAAATTTAAGTGCACAAATTATGAACATGTCACAAGTAAAACCTTTAAATCTTGCCCTTGCATGCTCCAGTGGCACAAATCAGTGTGCAGGGATCATTAGTGTTGTAGTATTGTACTCTCTCTGCCAATCACTGTGATTGCTGTTCCCTGTTATTTTGTCCCTAATTTCTCACACTGGAATCTTCACAGCCTATATGTACAGGAGAAAAAACTGTGGTGACCAATTACTTCTTTCAATATTCATATAGACATGTTGCTTGTTCTTTAAGATACTGTAATGAAAATAGATCTATCACCTGTCTTCATGATCCCCTGAAGCATTAAAGTTACATAAACTTATTAAAATATGTTGTATTTTTATTATAAAATATTAAATAAAATACAAAATTTTAAACTCATATGACCTGTTGTGTGGAGTCCTCATTGACAAAGTGAGGGGACTTGACTCCCCCTGTTGGCAAATGAGAGAAATTATGGATGTTGTATTGTTGTAGTGATGAATTCTTCACTAAATCCTCTTGAATTATTGTCTCATTATGCAAAGCACTATCCAAAATAAGGGTGAGTTTAATTTTATGATACCCTCTTACTTTATTGTACTCTGATCTTTCCTTAATGTCTAGACTACATCACATGTTATTTATTCAGTCACAGATGTGTATATGTATATTAATAGATAGCCATAAATGTAGTCAGACATTCTTATTGAAACAGGCTTGTATTACAGTTTCCAACTGAGAGTTTTCGAGGCATGTAAATATAGACACTTAGGCCAGAAAACCACTTGTCCAATTTAATGGTTTATGGTTTAAACTTTATTAGCCTGTTTATTAATGTGAGAGACAGGGATAGTCCCAGTCCACAGTGTGTCCCTGTAACTCTACCCCTCAGGCCCCTGGGTGCTGAAATGTGCTTACAACTGTAAACTGCTGTCCTTTTCCCCTTCTAACCTTATCTTCCAGCAGAGTGCCTGTGGGAGAGCTGAGGCACAGTCTGCCTACTTATGAGGCTGAGATTGTGTCATTTTTATACCGTATGTGTGTCACTCTCTAATAGGTGGCTGCCCTTAGAGAGATGATGCTTTGTATCGTCTTATGGAGCAGTAGGCCTGGAGTGAATTGGACATTAAATGTACATATTATGACATAATACATTAGCTCAAAGTGGCCTGTGTGATGTGTGGTTGCTTTCTGCAGGCACTGCAGAATAGCATCTACCCCTGAATTCCTGCATGTGTGTGTTACTGTTGTCACTCAGCTTTCTCCCATACATTCACATTTTTCACTGTTTTTCCTACCTTTTGCTGTTCCTCTCAACATTGCTGTGCTATAGGTGTACAGTTTACTAGTTAACCCTCCTTCATTCTCAAGTTTCATGTCTATAATTCAATTGTGAAAATGTTTGTGTAGTTAACAGCTTCAGCAATAAAGCACCCATTAGAGTTCTTTACAGAGGTTGAAGAATTTGCTTTATACTTTCCCTCTCCTAATGACAGTCCTTTATGAGAGACCATTTTGCAACTGTTTTGAATATCAGAGAATTCCTGCCATGTGCTGTACCACTAATCATCTTTTCAGAAGTTGAAATTTATCTTCCCTCTGTGTTCTGAACGTCACTTTTACTCCTCATGCCTTCATTGACATTTGACTCTTCTTCCCTTCTTAGCTTCCCTGCTACAGTCTTTAACTCTCTGCTCTTTCTGTCTTCTGACACACTTATTAAGCTGTGCCACGATTAGCAGCTGGAATCTCCTGCTCACTTTGTTTTCACACAGGGCTGAGAGAGAGAGAGAGAATGAGGGAGGGAGGAGAAGAGATGTAGAGCAGTGCAGGGGAGGTGATAGCAGTGGTGTGTTTGTGGTCTCTATTTCCACATACACTTTACATTGCCATTGTGGGCGTAAGGATGTTATTTGCATGCTTTGCTCTTAAAATCTTTTCAAATGAATGAGAACCACTGAGGATCTTTCCTGGTAATTTTTTTTCCACCTAAAGAGCCCCTGACCAGTTTCATGCTGGGAAAAAATTCACAGAGGAAATAGTTGTTTCTCAGACTGCCTGTTCAGGACTTGAGATCTGACTCACTGTGTAAGAGCAGCAGGAGGATTGAGAGGAGCGATCAATGTGGAGCGCAGGTAAGAAAGGAGCCTATTACCATCTACTGTATCACTGTGCCTTCTTCTATTTAAAATGATTCATTACTGTCTCTGTGGAGAGCATGAAACATATCCAGTTGTTCCCATGTAAAATGCAGGCAATAATTGAGTTTTTCTGTTTTGATTCAGCACTTTAAAAAAAATGAATGATCAGATAAATGTGCGTGTGTGGTTGTAAGGAATTGATTTTCATGTACATGTACATGTGCCTGTTGAGCTGACAAGTGTCTTGACAGCCCCACCTGTCCACCACTGCCCTCACACCCAGACTGAACACCACACATTTAGGCGAAACTGATCTTATCTTGCCTGTGTGTGTGTGTGTGTGTGTGTGTGTGTGTGTGTGTGTGTGTGTGTGTGTGTCTATGTTTAGGGTGAAGGTATAAGGTTAGGTGTAGGCGACTAAGTCTTCAGGTAATTAAGTCAATGTAGAGTAATCTGAAATGATGGAAACATGTCCTATGAATCCCCTATCCTCTATAGGAAAGGAAGAAAATTGTTCATGAGTATATGAACCATTTTTGTTGGTTGTCAGAGCAAAGTACTGTAAACATGAGATTTAGTAATAGATTATAATCTATGGAGGTGATAATCACTTCAAATTGCTGTGTTCTAAAATACACGTTGCATTGCGCAATAATGACTAGAAATGTGTCAGACATAAGTATTTAGTCTAGTTAGGGCAACATAAAATAAATGATTGTAAAGAAGTGTAAACAACTATGAGCTACAAACGATAATGGTATAAATGTGTGATCTGAATGTGGTTGGAAAGAAAGACGCCCTGTCTCCAATCTTGGTGTATAAATGTCAGGGATGTGTGAGAGTGTGACAGTCAACATCAACATTCTCCTTCTCTGTAGGCAGGCGTGAATTCGCAGGACAGGCACACCCACCTGTGCACACACATGCTTACAGCCTTTTTTCTGTTGTATCTGTGATGTTTTATTGTCAAGGCATTTTGATGAAAAAACATATTGCTGAAGTATAATAATAAAGATAGAAAAGTAAACAATGAAGACAAAAAAAGTGGTCACATACATGTCATGAAATAAAACATTTACTATGCTTAAATAAAGAGAGAAAGATTTTTTTGTCTTTACACTTTATTGAAATAAAGAGGAAAGACAATGTTTCCTATATGAGAACATATTCGTCTCTGATGAAGAATTTCATGGAGAATTTGAAAAAGCTCTCGAAAGAGAATGAGATGGTTGAGTGATTTTGGCATACATTTTCTCTGTCTCATGTTTTTTGTGTCAGCCTATTTAAATTGGTGATTATTAAGTGAGACTTTTTTTTTTTTTTTTTAATTTTGATTAAAATCGAGCAAGTTGAAAACATTTCTGAAATAACTGATACATTTTTTTAAGTGGCCCTGAGTCTTTCCTCAATGAGGATGACAAAGACAGAATGCACAGGAAACATACTGTACAGCTAGTCATGATTCCTGCACACATCCACATCTGATCAATAGTCTAAATTTAGTGATGATTATCCCTCACTGTTGCAAACTGATATGCTTAACTGTCAGACTTGCAGGCTCAGGCCAGTTCAAGGGGAATGCAGAGGTCTTTCGTGCATACTGAGCTGACTTATTTGTTACGTGCTATGCAAGCTCTTAACAAAGCTGTAAGATAGAATTTGTGCAATTTTGTACAGAGAGAGATGAACATTATTATGTTTGATTCATTAAACATTAATTATGATTACAGAGTCTAATAAGTTGTGATTTATTGTCTGAGAGTGGTTGTAGATGTCTTGCCACATTATAAGGGGACGTGCAAGCACACTGATGCCTGAAGCTTGCCTGGCCCCCTCACCTTTGACCTTCATAGGCAGTCTCTAAATTCACCACCACAGTGCCAGGAGACAACCAAAGCATGATATATGACCTAGGTGCGGACTCTGTATCAACAACAATCCCTTTCATTACACCATGCAAGTAGAATATATGGAGGGAAAAAAAACGTTTCTGGAAAGTCACAAGCCGCCTGCAGGGTCAGGCTCATGAAATATGACTAGAAATGATTATCAACAGAAGTTGAATTTTGACACATCGTTTGAGCTGTTGTAAGGAGATGAGTTACAGTCTGTCTTGCAGATTTCAGTGAGTGTAGATTTACTGTGTATAGTGTGCTTCCGCTCCAGGAAAGAATGAGGAAGACATATTGTAGCATTGTACAAACGCAAGAGTTTGAAGTTCTTTACCTCAGGTTTGAAATATCTCTTGCAGGCTTTTGCTGCACATCAGCTGGCCCATGTGTCTGTATAAGTCTTCCATACTCAACAGTCATTCCTTTCCCATTTGGCCTGCTGCACCCAGGCTTTGTGCACTTTGCCTAATTCATCATTCTTGTGATAAAAACAGTTCCAGTAATGATACTGCACTTAGCAGCTTTGTCAAGTCTGTTGTATATAGAAGATAGTTTTCTGCTTGAGCGAGGTATTTGTCTGACAGGTCATCAATGTCATACCAGCTATGTTTCATGTCGGTTTGGTTCCCTTATTTACCCATGTGTGTGTTGATATGTTTCTGAGAATATATTAGGCCTCTCAGTTTACATGGGATCATTTTCTCAAACTGCTATAGAGTACCACAGTTGCTAAAGCTGAAATACTTCGACAGATTGCAAGTGTTTGTTTACAAAGAATGAATCCTGTGTTGACATGTTTACACCAGTAGAGGGCAGCATAGGTTAACTACTAATCACTATCCAGCCTATCCAATTTTGAGTCCTCTTTATCCATTTTTACATGGCGTGGTTGTGTGTGTGTGTGTGTGTGTGTGTGTGTGTGTGTGTGTGTGTGTGTGTGTGTGTGTGTCGTTCTATTGATCACATTGTTGGGACAGCAATCTGTTCAAACAGACACATTTCGGGACCTCACCACCAATCTGAGGACAAAAACTGGACCTCAGGTTAACCATTTATCTTTAGTGTTAGGGTTAGAGTTAGACTTGTGGGAAGTAAGTAATGGTTGAAGGTTGCATATATGGTTCTAATGGTGAAGGTTGGGATAATCCATAGACTTGGTGTAAGTCAATACAGTGTCTTCACAAATCACCAAAACAGGTGTGTGCGTGGGTGTAAAGGTGGCTAACAGCTCATATAATGTTCATGCTGCAGAAGTTATGTGGTGATGGGGTTTTTTCAAAAGTCATAATGGCACAGAATCATCTTCTATTGAAAATAGAAATAGTGTTCAACTACTGCACTCCAGTTAATTTATTCCTATAAATTTCTGGCATTTGTTGGTGCTGTAGTCTTTTAGTCAGAGCACAGCAGGTGAGCTGGACATGCAAAAATGGTGACATCATAAATAAATAAATAAATAAATAATGAAAAATGAAATATTTCTTTAGGTTAAACTGAGTTTCAAGGGAATTACAATCTTTCCTATAATTAGTACCAAATTATAGTACCAAGTTTTCCTGTTAATTTCCTAGATATTAACTCGGAAATTGCAGACTAAAATAAAATGTTACCTATTTCTCACATTGTTTTTAAAGATAAACGATGAGGAGATATTTATTGTTATCATATCTCCATGGAGACCAATTCCTGATGGTTAACTACCTGTAGCAACAGTAGGGAGCAAATGAAGCAATATCAGTTCATCATTCAAATAAATATTACCCTAGTGGCCACTTGACATGTGTGCCATGAGGTCCGCCAGCACAGAGGTAAGAGAGGTCAGCACATCAGCTTCTGAGTGATTGATCTGTTGCCAATGGCAAATGGAGGGACCTGATAGCCCAATTTCCATCCCTCTTTTCTTGCTCTTCTTCCTGTTTCTCTTTATCACTTCTCTGCTCTCATACCTGTCCAATAATGCCATCTGTCCCCTCCCCAGTGGCCTTCACCTCCTCACTCCTCTCCTCTTCCCTACCCTGCCTTACCCCCACCCCACCCCCCTCGTCTTGCCTATGGATGATAGAGGATCTCCATGCTCCGATTTCACCCTCTCATCATGACATCCATTAAAGTGGCGCTGGGCCCTGGGCCCCCGTTGGCCTGACAGCACATTAGCACTCGGACCATTGAACGCCAACAAGGACCATCTCTGAATTATTGATACCAACACAACTAATGAGGAAACCTTATCTCATCTCTTTTGCTGACACACAAACACACACACAGATGCTCATGGATGGACTTGCATGCATAGCTGCATTGATGAACTATATTTGCTACTAGTGCCCGATTTTCAAAAACGAATATTCTCAGCGTCTATTGCAGAAATTATGGATAGCCTTTTCTAGCCTGTCTGACCTTTTGTGTTGTATGATATTTGCCCCACATCTGCCTCTAAGTAAGTTCATTATTCAGTGTGTATGATACTTATTTTTGTTGCAGTGACGTACCAGATCTTGGTGGCGATCTTAGAAGTAGGAGAATTTTTGTCCACCTTAGCTAAGAGCTATCCTATGTTAATAACAGCAGGTGTAGTCAGTGGACTTTAACCTGATTTTCAATCTGTTATAATGTGTGTGGGTGTTTGTGGCCCCTAAGTCTGTCAGTGTGGGCAGTGGAGCTGCTATGCAGAGAAGTATTGGAGGTGTCAGCCAGCCTTCTTAGTATTCACTCCAACACCCTGTGACTCACAGCCTCAGCCTAAGAGCGTGAGAAGAAGGGGTGTGTGGTGGGGTATGGTCGGGGGGGGGGGGGGGGGTAAAAATAGAAAAGATAAAGGAAAAAGAGAGCGCAGGACAAGAGGAGGCACTATGAACGTCAGGCAGCATTTTCTGTAGCCGCAGGCTCACGTGTTTGTATCTGTGTGTTTGCAAGCATGCCCGCCCAAGGGGATTAATTTTTTGACAGCTTTGTTAAGCCTTCTTTTAAGCGCTGAGCTTCTCAATAACATCGTGGCTGTGTGGTTTTCAAAAGGTCTCTCTCTTGCTATCCTGTGATTCCTCCTCTCAGGGGAAACAGAAGAGAGAGAAAGAGAGACACAGTAATGCTCGGACATGACAAGAGACATTGTTTGAGTGGCTTCTTGGTGTGGTGAAATTGGACCATATGAAGCTGACTGTGAAGCTCTTTTTCAATTAGCGACTGCATTGCTTTGGTCCACAGTTTAATTCTCTGCAGCCTTTCTCTTGTGTCCGACTCTGTCTGTCTTTGTCTTTGTAGTTCATCCTCCCGGTCGAGTCTTCTTGTCACTCCATGTCTCTTCATCCCTCTGTCAGTTTGTGTTTTGTTTAATCTCTGCCCCTCCTTCTACTGCTTCCTCCGCTCTGTCGCTTTCTATTTCATCTCTCCTTTTTGCTTGCCACCCCCTCCATTTCTGGCTCCACTCCCAGTCTAAATTCCATCCCTTTGACGAAAACACAGAGGTTGATAAAATGTGTAACCTTGCCTGGACAGGTTAAGAGTTTGAGTTTAAAAAAGGTGAGAGGGAAAGAGTCACACAGATAAAAGGTTAATCCTTTAACAAGTCCACACTCACATGGAGTCAAAGGACGTAGGGGGGAGGGGTAATAAACTACAAATGCAATAAACCGATCTGACAATCACACTGGGTGAGAAGAATATGGGAAATGAGAGGAAGAAACAGTGGTTGGGGGAGACGGCATTTTCAGTCAAGCTCTGTCTCTCCTTCATGACTTCCACTCTGCATGATGACAAGTGTCTGCTGCTGTTCTCATTGGTCGAAGCTGCCACCAATCAGAGCAGAGGCATGTAAGGTGCCTTTAGGTTATACCCAACCCCAAAAACAAGAAGCAGAGAGAGGGAGAGAAAGACAGAGCGGGAAAGGCAGTGTTTGCTATACAGAGAGAGACCTAAGCAGGCATCGACTTTACAGTGCAGTGAAGACCTTCCCTCTGAAGTGATACAACTGAGAAGAAAATGCTTGTCAGCTGTTTATTGGAGACCACTGCAATTCCTCCTGGCTGCTGTGGACAAGAAGATCTAGGCTCTGTAACCTCCCCCTGTGATTTCCTCCTGTGTGCTGTGGAGAGGAAGATCTAGACTCTGTAGCCTCCCCCCCGTGATTGGCTGTCACACTTTAGGCTCCCCCTCCTCTCTCTGACTCCCCCCTCTCTCTCTCTTTCTCTCTCTCTCTCTCTCTCTGTCTCTCTCTCTCTCTCTCTCTATCCTTTTTGCAACTAACCCCCTCCATACTGTCCTCAGGCTTACCTGAGCCACAACTGCAGTAACACTGGACCCCCTCCTCCACACACACGCACATACACACATACACACACACACACACACACACATACACACATACACATACACACACACACACAAACACACACACGCAGAATAACACATACACACACGCTCTCTCTCTCTTACACACACTCATCTCTTCACCTGGAGAGGGCAGGCGCACTGGACGGCATGTGCAGCAGCAGCAGCAGTCTCTCCTCACATCTAGTGCTGCCTCTTTGAGTTGCCTCTTTCTGGAGAGTGGAGAGGAACTCTGAAAAGAGATTTTGGAGCCATTGTCCCTTGGCGAAAGAAGGGGAGACGGGGGCAGTGAGGGAGAAATTGTCATCCCAGGGACACCAAAGGCAACACACAGCATGATTTTGGGTGAGTTGTCACTTTTTGGTGCATGGGATTTTGCAGAGGTCAGTAATGTTGTTGGATCACTAATCCCTACTTAAAGTTGGCCACCAGCAGCTCTTTATTAATAGCGTGCTTGGTTTCCATTCCACACAGACATCTGTCAATACTGACCGCTGTGATGACCCTTTAAATCATGGTTAGTGCTTGTAATTACGATAATACTGTGCCATTAATATGGCAGGTGTGAGTGATGACAGGGAAGGTCAAAGTGTTTGGAGCAGGACTGTATCATTATGAGCTGTTTGGTCACATGACCAGATTCCACCATTCTCATGTCCTGTCAGAAGAGGTGAAGTGAGAAAGATGCAAAATGCATCAAGTGTTACTTGACTATACCTGACCTTTTGTTATAACTCTGCTCACCAGTGATGAGGAAACAGATCATCACACAAGTGGCATTTTAAGAAAAACATTCAGTCCTTGGCTTACAGCACAGTGAAGCTTTTAGTTATTATACAGGGTTGCTCTGTTCTGAGTCAGCCAGTGCTTTCTTCTTTAGTATTCTGGTCTCATAGTGGCTATGTCTGAGAGAGAGGGATTCTGTGTGGTCTCTGAGCTCTACATACTTAGCTTTTACATTGATACAGAGGATGGGAGCTTGCCACTGTAAGTCCAGTGATATGACCAATCCTGGATGTGCTACGGTGTGGATAAGATAGGAAGAACATCCTATGTGTTTTAATATGCAATGCAGTGTGTGTCAGTTTGTGAAAGTCTTCTAGAGTCTTCTAATTTCTGCATGACAGTGTCTGTTGAAGTGTGTGTGTTAAATCGGCGTGCATTTTCTCTTAAGCGTGTGTGTTGCTATGTGCCCTGCTGGAGAGGCGACTTTGTTTTAACGCATGCCTGGGCTGATTCAGGCACAGCTTTGCTCCTCTCCCGGCAGGCATGTTTTTCAAGCAGACATCTCTAATGATTATAGGGAGTCATACAGTCTGAGGTGTGTGAGTCTGAAGTGTATGTGTTGAAGAGTGTGTGTTCTTGTGAGAAAGTCAGTAAAGTTCATGTCTGTGAGAATGAGGATGTGTGAGTGTAAATTTCTTACACACAAGTTTGCTTTTTGTTTGTTTCACAGGGAGATTTGTTCCATTTCTGTTCTAATATGTTTACAGTGTCTTTTTTTCATGGGTTACATTTTCGGTTTCTGCAGCTGGTCAGAAGTGAATATTTACCTTAGTTGAGCCTCATTTAACAGTTAGGCAAGCACCGTCTTGAACAGGCTGCAGCTGGTAGCAACTCCTGTAAATGATATTTCGACAGGATACGTTAACAGCAGCCTTAACCTTCAAACGCAGCTGTCTTACTCTAACAAATAGTTGGTAAACTTGCAGGTTTGAGCTTAGGGTTGTTATTACAGTGCATTTGCTTTAACTGCTTTAACTGGCACTGTTGTGATGGGACTAATAAAACATGGAATGTGACTTATGTTGTGCAGGAACATGGAATTGGAACACTGAATACTGTCAGTATCAGTTCATTGTATGTGCAATATTTAGGGCAGAATGAATGGTGTTTAAACTGGAATAATGTATTACTGCTCAGACATATCAAATACATGTGTTTCCATCTGAAGGTCTGTAAAAAAAATCCCCTTTAACACGTCCCAAATATGCTGACCTAGACTCTTCCTTATTAAGATATCACTCAGATATGTATCTTCCATTATTTCTGACTGAACACTGAGATTTTTCGGTGCCTAACATTCTGCTCCATTTGCATGATGATGTGGCTGCTGAGCGATTTGACATTTCTGGCTTTCCTCCTCAGAAAAGGGTAATGTCATTGTAATGACCTTTACAATTTTGATGCTGGCTGATCTGGACCTCCAATCAGCAAATTTCCTGATTCAGCTCACTGATACAAATCTGTATGGTTCTGATAACATATCTCTGACAAATGGCAATTTATTTCATAAAACCCCCCCCAAAAAAAACGTTTGTGTGAAATGTCTGTATAAACCGTAAGCATGGCCAGCAGCATCTGTATGGCTATTAGTCTATTCCTATCCTTAGTTTTGTATGACCTTGAGCAAATAACCTTTCCCAGTGCTGCTCTGTCTGTGATGTTGTATTCAAAAGTCCATGATAACTAGCTTTGAATAGGCGGTGCGGGGCCCTGGCAGAGGTCTTTGGATGCTGTGATAGCGCTGACAGTCCTGATGCTGATAATGGCAATGGATGTGTGGTTGTGTTGTACAGTGTTCTCTATACACAGCTGTGGACAGCCAGCTTAGCTCTCTGCCTAACATGGGCTCTGCACCAAGTTAGAGGGTATGGAATTGCTGTTGCTGTCGTTGCTGTTGTGTATTTGCGTATTAAAGCGTGTGCGTATTATCTGGACAGAGAACAGAGTGAAGCAGCACGAGAACAATGGCGAGCTAATAGAAAACATGATCACTGGGCTCCTGTTGACATAGATCCTCTTGATTGACTGTGGCGTCATTGTGATTGCTGCTATGTTGTCTAAAAAACCTCCTATGCTCCCTGATGCCTAGAGGGTGCTCCTGGTATGGAATTGGCTTTTAGATAAGAAATGTCTGTAAAGTCCTCTAGCTGTCACCCAAAATGCTGCATGATGACTGTAAAAAGCATTCCTGGGACATTCAACTTTCTCAGCTCAAAGTTTTTCGGGGAGCGTCAGTCACAATCAGTTCATGTTTGGATGTTGTTTTATGTCTCATCTGTCTTGTCTGTTTGAGTCAGCGCTGACCTCCTGAGCTCAGGGCCATGCAGTCTATCTGTCTCTTTGTCTTTGTGTTTGCGTGCCCACTCCGGCCTCATCTGTCTTCATAAAATCTGTCTCTGTTGACCTGTCTGCATAGCTATTGCCCATTCTATTCACCCTAGCACTCCCCTCACCCCTCTTTCCTCTAACAGCGTGCACACACTCACCTGGCTTCAGAGGTCAGCTCAAAGAGACACTGGAGAATATGTCTTTGAGCAGATCAGCACTTCTTTCCCATTTTCTCCATGACTGCTCTGCTCTGTTTGTTTATGTCAAAGTGACACAGTAATTATAACTCCTTAATGAGCCAAATATTTGGTATGCATGGTACAGTTTGTCCCCTTAGGCTTCTTTGAATATCCAAGTTATAACCGGGATGCTTTAGCGCAGCTGACACCCGAGAATTCTGCAGTGAGACATGCAGATCAAACCATGCTCGACTACTTCTTTTTTCTTTGGCAATACTCAATAAAAACTTTCATAAGTGGTCATGACCTGTGAGTGCTAAATCTTACAAAAACCAGCTGCAGTATCACTGCTAAAATGTTGTGCACTCTTCACTGTTTCCTAGGAAGTGGGCTACTGGCTTCGAATTTCAGCATTTTGTTTTGGCAAATATCTAATTTCCTTTTAGTGGGAATTTTATTTTTCTGTGAGTGGGTGGAAGGCTGTGACATAGATCTGTGTGATAAGATCCATTTCACCTTTCATTCCTGTAATGGTAATTAGAATAGGCCACATGTCTCAGGAGTGGTGCTCATCTGATGGGGGACTGTGTGTGTGTGTGTGTGTGTGTGTGTTTGAGATGATGTGGGTATATGCCTGTGTATTTAGTAATAGAAGAAATGTTGCATCTCTTCTCTCTTATCAAAGTTTAGCTCCTTAGTCAAAAAGCCACTATAACAGGTCTCTTCCCTTCTCCTCCTTCCCTTGCTCTTCTCTGTTGCTCGATTTGTTTATGCTAGAGTGACTGTGTGTCAGCAGGTTGTCAATATTGTCTGTAAGAGACTCTAATGAATAGGCCTGTTATTGGACTGGTGGGAAGGCAACCCATTGTGTCTGTGAGTGTATCTGTGAGTGTGATTGGCCCATCAATGTGTGTAGCACTGCAGAGCAGAGGGAGGTGGAGGTGTTTCTCCCTCTAACTCCCACTCCTTCATTTGCCTCACTGCAGTGCCCTCTGTCAAAGACCATTCATTAAAAGTTCAGCAAAGAAGAGCACAAGAGCACACATTTTTGGAATTCAGTGTGATGAGGTCTTTTGTTACTCAAAAACACACAGAGAATGTAAACATAATGCAGTTTTTCAGCTCATGCATATGCTTGAATGAAATGTACAGTTTACCCGATACACACCAGTGCTGGCACCTGCCGCCCCCATCAGCCCGGTGCTGTTGCTCTGTGAAGCACAAAAATGCACCTGTGCATGATTATGGTGTCACATTAGTGCATTCACCAAGGCAGCCTGGCTGACTACTTACTGGGAATCCTGGGGCTACAAGACACCTGGGAGTTGAAGCCTGGAAAATGTTCTGTATGCTTCAACAGTCACTCTGATCACAAAGTGGAAAGAAGCGCAGATGATTCTTAACACAGCAGCTCTCTAGTGTTTGCAAAGTGGCAGTGTCACCTTTATCATGCAGAGGGTTTATTGTTATATACTTTCCTGATATCTCTGCGGTACTCTAACTTTACACTTTTTTTCTCTAATTCTGATATTGATATTTCTATTTTGGTTTATGTTTTGATTAATCTTCATATATTGTGATATAGATTTTCTGTGAATTTGGATATATGGAAATAGAAATTAATTGAACTATATTATTATATATAATTACATAGCACAGGTGTGTGTACAGGTGTTGGATTCCCTTGTGTCAACCATTTACCCTGATGAAATTCTAAAGACCAGAAGCTTGGCTTCATTATTAAATGCTTGCATAGCCTCTAACTGTGCACTGCTTTTTTTCTTCTTCTTGCCACTTAAGCCACTTAAGAGAGTTGCAGTAACAGACAGTGCTGTGACCTAACTGTGTTTTAAGGGTGATTTTATCCTCACTGCTTGTTGCTATTGACTATTTCTGTCTGCACACACTTGTGTTGGTACTTATTCTGTAAAAGAAATGTGGGGATTTAAATATAAACCAGAGACCAACAGTGTATACTGACATAATCAGGTTTAGTATTGTAAACCTCATACATGTATAGGCACACTACAAAGATATATCAACTAGCTTCACAGCAGATATGCTTCAAATCTTTTAAAAGTTTCATATTGCATTTGCATGTGTTTTTCTTAAATGTGCTCTGCTTCTATCTGCTTCTACATGGTTTGAAGCAGCAGATTGTTATCCTCTGTACACATAAGATATGAAAAGAGTGAGAGGTTCATGTTCAATCAGTTTGATCCAGCCCTTGTGTTTCTAATTACCAATCAAGCTCATCAAAGGAAAAAGGTCAAACTGTTTTATTGATCAACTAATGTGATAATTCAGTAACAGTGAACAAGAAGGTGCATGAATAACAATTTCCCAAACAGCAGCCAAGCATAAAACGGTTGAGCAAAGCTAACGTTTGGCGGCAATAGATGTTGCATTAATCATGCCTGCTCTATTTCTGTGTGCTCAGAAGAGATGAGGGGAAGAAGAGGAGGGGGAGAAAGACAGAAAAGGCAGACAGATAAAATGGAGTGAAAAGTGTCCTCATGAAAGAGAATTAGCTCCATCCAGCACTGGAGGGAAGGGGAAATAGTGCTATTGAGATAGGGTTTCACACAAAGACCAAAAGAGAAATCAATTCTCCTTGAGATGCAGCAAGGTCAATTCATGGGGGCCATGGCTAGAGAGGAGAAAGCTAAAGGGGAGGAGGAGGAGGATGAGGAGGAGGAGGTGGAGGAGGAAGAGGAGGAGGTGGATGAGGATGAGGAGGAGGAAGAGGAGGAGGAGGAGGAGGAGGAAGTTGATGAAGCAACGAAAGAATGGGAGAGTGGGACTGAACAAATAGTGGCGGAGCAGAGAGGCTTAGGGGAGCACTGACAGGATAAATGCAGAAAGGAAATGAGCAAACAGCAAGATGAGAAAGACGGGAGATGGGTTTAGATGACAGTTTTTCAGTTAAAGCTGGCCTACGGGGGGAAATGGATGCTTCCTTCCAACAACATACATAGAGCCTCAGTCTCTCTGTATCATCTGACTCATGCAATAAGGGAATGTGAGCTCTATATCTGACACACTATTGGGAATGTCATCCTACAGCCCTGCTTGAACTTCCCTCTTAGCTACAAGGACATCTCCTCACTCTGTGACCTCATTCATCCAAACAGCTCTCATTTTACTTCCATAGCGATAGCCAGGCACACAGACTGAATGAATAGTTTCCAAGAAGACTTGACCAATAGCTTTTAATCCTTAATGTTACATGAACAGCTCAAAATAGCTTAAATCTCCACCCCTAACGCCTTCCCTCTGCCAACTAATCTGTTCCAGTGTGTTTTAATGGTGTGTATAATGGCTGATGGGATACAGAAAGGACTTGTGATATAAAGGCAGACAGTAGTGGGTTGAGCTCAGGTCTGCCCTCTGTAGTGCCTTGCCCATTGACTGTTACTGTAGCTTAAGCTAGCAGAAGGTATCTTTGGAAAAGGTTTAGTTCAAGGTTGCAAGAGAGCCGGGGAAGCCTCACTAGCAGGTAGTTATAGGATTCGCGTGGCACAGGGCTTAATGCTGGTGTCTGGTATGCACACCTGTCTCCACACAAGTTATTCCCTGTACAAGCAGCCCTTCCCCTCAGAGAGAGAGAGAAAGAAAGAGGAGGAGGAGGAGACAGGACTTTGCCAGGACCTGCATCGCAGCTCCCTGCCCCTGCCTAGGGGAAGCAGTAGCGCAGGGGGGGAGGGGGAGGGGGGTGAGAAGGAGGATCAGAAGGGTAAGGTGCCAGAGGTGTGGATTAGAAGGCTGTAAGGGACACAGGGGTAATGTGGTATCTGAGGTCATACATTTAGATTACATTACTATGTTTATTTACCTTGTTGCTAGTGTTTATATACACACATACATTAACTAGGAAGTGGAGACACATTATCCATCTTTATATACAGTCAGTGGTCACATGCTGTATTTTAGGCTGAAGGAAGTATGTGAATGTAAACTGGACTGTCAGTTTCTTGTAATGTCGTAACAGTCGCTTTTATGTGATACATGGATGGATGAACTCCTGCTTATATTTCTAGCAAGCTCTCAGCGAACACTGACAGTGGCTGTTAATGTGGTTCAAAAGAGCACTGATGAAATGTAACAAATGGGAGGCAGAAAGGAAAGATGGAAACAAGCATTTCCATAAAATTAGCATAGTCAGGATCGGTGCAATTGGCCCGATGAGACAAGAACAACAGCATACACATAAGCGACCTCACATCGCATTCTTCACATCTGAATAATGTTGCTTAATGTTTGGGCTTGTAATGGGTTTGCTTATTAATTTTGCTTCAGGGGTTTGCCGTGTTAGAGCACTCACGTAGCCGGTCCATATACATTGTAACAACAGTATTTCTGCCTTTATCCTAATTTTCTCATTTGGACCTGTGATGGCTTGTGTAAATGTGAGAGATTGTATTTACAGTAGCACAGAAGATGTTTTTTGTCTCTGTGCTGGGCCAATAATCACCAGCCAGCCACTGCCACAAATCTTCATTAGAGGATTAGCCAGCAGGGAGACAGCTTGTGTTCTTTTGCTTTTATTGGAGGCCCTGCGCCCAGCGCTTTCAGCCTCAGTGTCTCCTCTACTTAAACCTGTGAACATGGCCGCAGCTTACCTCAGAATCACGCAAACACATACATAACACATGTACACATACATACAGTCTTTCTTTGTGCCTTTTTGTTTGTCTCAGTCTTTGACCTCCTCTTTCTGACTCATTCCATGTCTGTCTTTCTCCTGCATATGCTCAAACCCACATGTACATTATGTTCACACATCTTGTCAGTTTGTTCCCGTGAGGTGCATCAGCTGCCCGGTGGGCACTCATACTCAAGACAGAACAAATTAAGGTCACAGCAGGGAGAGCCAAGCCAGCAAAGGACAACATGATCTGCCAAATGTGTGTGTGTGTCTGTGTGCGTGCGTGCATATATTTTTTTGTCTCCTACGACCTCTAAACAGTGGCATGACTCCAGAGAGAGCTGTTGTCAAATGGCTCCTGTCCCACACAAAGGAAAGCTGACCCTCATTGCACCATTTTGCAGGATAAAAGGTGCCATCCCCCCTTTTGAATTCAGGCTAGGAAACAGAGTGATGAATGCTCTTTTGAAGGCTCTTTGATATCACCTGATGAAGACTGTGGGATTAGATTCCCTCTTGTGCTTGCCAGGAGTGTTGTGACTCATCTTCGGCTGTTGTTGGCCCATCAATGCTGCTCTGATACCTGAGGATTCCTTTTCAGACACTTCAGTGGTGGCGAGCATGCACAGCAGCCATGGGTACTTGGTTGGAGCACAGTGGTGTCTGTTTTCCTTTTTACTTGCACCCAAAACATAGATAGAAGAAACATATGGCACAAATTGCTATACAATTTTTGGACTTCAGGGTAATTGTTGCTTTTCTTGTGAAATTTTGGATACTTATATTTACCTAATATCTAATATTTGTCTCTTTCAGTCATAGACAGTTATTTCAAAAGAGAGGTTGAGAAGCTTTACCAGATAAATATCTGTTGGGACTGCTTTAAAAATTCATAGACATCTGAAAACATGCTTTTTTTGGAAAGAGTCACAAGCCAAAAAGGTTAGGAAACAATGGTTTATTATTGTATTTTATAAGCATCTCATGTCTTTAATGCAAAATGAAGTAGCATAACATTGAATCACTCTAGTAAAGAACAGGTTTCTTCAAAATTATACTGAACTGCAGAATGAAATAAGTAAATCTTACCTTCCACCACAGCATGGATGGATGCATGGATGGATGGATGGATGGATGGATGGATGGATGGATGGATGGATGGATGGATGCTGGCTGGTCCTGGTGGGGTCCAGAAGTTCCAGAGAGCTCAACTCTGCTAGCCTGAGTCTCAGACCTTCCCTCAAGGGCAGTATCGTATTCTGCCTGACAGTGCGCGCCTGTGTAATCCATAGCTGCAGGGAGGGTGACCTTCACAGCAGGCAGCCTCACAGCAGGCTGCGACACAGGCACTCAGGGAAGAGGACAGGCCAGGCAAAAAAGGTGCTGATGGCAGGACACAGCAGATCTTAGATTACCCTTTAATATTACAGTCTCTACATGTGGTTGCTCTCTTTCTCGTTCAGCAACATATGATTAATATTAAAGTGTTCTTTTCCAAAAGGTTATATTTTAATTTAAAACAAAACAAAACACACACGGACAAATTACTTGTATTCTATTCTTTGAGAAGTCTTCCATATCTATCATTTTGTACGTATACATAAATATTGAGTGAAAGCTATGTTAAAAAGAAGCTTGTCACCATCCAATCAATGTTAAAGCAACTTCCTGCAGTTTGATCTGTGTCTTGGAGAAAAATGCTATATATCATTTAACATCTGCTGTGCATCCAGCGTACCCTGCTGCCTGAATAAAGGTAAATCCAGTGCCAGAAAAATAGTTATTGACAGTAATGTAAGGAGATGACGCAGTCAAATAAGTCCTTGCTCATGAATGATGCATGTCCCCCTCGGCCCTGATGGAGGAAGAGACTGAACCTGGATGACAGCTGGGTTGCTGTGTGTGCATGGTGCAGAACAAGGTGAGACTCTTTATGGTACAGCCCAGCTCGCTGTCTAACTCTCCCTCTCCATCTCTTTTAATCTCCATCCCCTTTTCTCACTCACTCACTCACTTACTTACAAATATACCAAAAATCAAGAGTTCTCAGTGGAGCTGTTACTCTCTACAAGTCTCCCCCGAGCCTGTACAGACACACAGTGACCTTAAAAATGGTTGCTCTAACACTCAGTCTCCTTACGCCTTTCTTACATTCTCTTCCACCCTTGTTCTGTTTTTCTTTGACTCCCTCTCTCTTTATTTTAGCATTGCCCTCTAACGGAGCCCCTCTATTTTTGTCAGAAACAATCACTGTATTTTCCATCTCACTGCCCTGCGCTGCCGCAGTCTGATGCTCTGATAGCAGGACAGAGAGAGCGCGATGAGAGCGAGGGGGTGGGTCTGGGACTTGTGCAACACACAGGGAAGAAACAGGAAAGGCTACATAATGGTTTGTTGTCGTCACCACCGTAGCGTTACATCTGCCTGTCCTTTTAGCAGCAGTGGAGAGGCAGCTAGCTCACAAACACACACACACACTGTCTGCATCACCAAGACATTCCAGCAAAGTGTCAGTGGCATCACAGACACATGCACAGCGACATGTAAAAGCATGCAAACTGCATAATGCATATGGCATCATTGCTTTTGAATGGAGACATTTAGAGTTGCTGCCCCAGTGCCTTTGGTTATTTTGCTACACATGCCACACATACCCAGACTAAGAACATATTTATCCAAGACATGAGTTAATCTTTAATTCAGATGCCATAGCTGTATAATGCTGTGGTCGAAGTTCCTCCACCAACTACAGTTTCAGCCAGTAGTAGTATTTAGTAGCACCTGGGAGTTAAATGGAAATGAAGACTGAAGTACTGGGCTTGTATGTCACTGTTTGTTTTGTTGCAGATACAAACAGGTCTACTAGCTGATCCTCTTTGTTCCCTACTTTGGACACATCCATACACACACACATATACATACAGTATGTCAACGTTGGCCTTAGGGACCACATCAATATTGATTGAATTTGAAACTCTGACGTACCCCATTTGCTCGGTCTGAGACAGGGTATTACTTGGAGGATAATTGCAGGTGATAAACTACCTCTTCAGAAACAGCTACATTGATTTGGACACAAGGTTTGTGTAAAGGAAAGCAACATTGATAGATCTCAACACTTTACGAACGGACTCAGCACAAACATTTGAATAAAACATTGTGCATGGGAACAACATTGTCAGGGAAAGCCATTAAGTGACAGATTAGTAGCAAGTGGATAATGCAGTCAGTCAGTGTGTAAAGCTGTGTAGCCCTGCACCACTCAAACAAACACATCAATCTGACTAACAGTGTGTGTCAACATGCACCATGATTACCAAGCTAATCCCAGAGCAACACACAGGAGACCATTACAGTCAGACAAGCAGACTCAACTATCATCTGAACTCAAATGTGGAATTCATTGCCACACAAACTAATATTCTCCATTTTACAGGCCATTGGTGAGATGATGTTTTTGACAATCAGCACAATGTAAATGGGTACCAAAGCTCCTGTTGTGCTTTGCTATCACACATACACACGCACAATGCATCTCAGCAGTTGCTATTCTGGCAACAATTTTATAGCACTTCAGTGGTAATGTCATGTAAATGTGTTGTGAGTGTTAGAGATTTCATGGTGTGTTAGTGGAGCAGGGAGTGCCTGGAGGGTAAAGAGAAGGACTATGGTGTGTTTGTGTGTTTGTGTGTGTGTGTGTGTGTGTGTGTGTGTGTGTGTGTGTGTGTGTGTGTACACACGTGAATATGTGTGTCTGCATGTGTGCACGCTATGTAGTGTTTAGGTGTTTTGCACTTTTGGCAGAGCTGAGACACCATCAGTTAGAATTATTTTTTTTATCAGGATAGATGATGGTTATATTGGATACAAATATGAATGTGGTGGGGGGGGGGGGGGGGGGCAAGAGAGATGTGTCATGGTGGGGTTTATCCTGAGGATGTTTGCATGAAGACACCAATTAAGCTATGTACTTATATAACTTGGATCAAAATTGATGCAGGAGAACGAGAGATATTGTCTTTTTTCCCACATTCTTCCTCCTTGTCAAAACCTATTCCCTACATTACCCAAAATACAACTTGACTGCAGTCCTGTAGACACTAGTCTACAGTTGCATGGCCAAAAGTTTTGAGACTGACACAAATTTTTTTTTCACAGTTTGCTGCTTCGTTTTTTTTTTTTTTTAGCTCTTTTTGTCAGATGTTTCTATAAATGTTTGGCCATGACTGTACAGCTAAAAATAGAACCAATAATGTAATTTTATGTATTGTTAGTTTTTATTATGGTATATTGTGCATGTTTTTATTGTGTATTGATATTATGTTTTAAATAATGGGTTATAGCTTTGTTTTTTGTTTTAATCCCATGCTCAGAACTGTGTGCCACTGCTGACCGCCTCCCAGGGACTAAAGATGCAAATTAGTTTATAGGTATTTCTGGTGCAATATATTTATTGTGCATTGTCCCTGCTCAAATAAAGAATAAAAGAATGCTAGTTGCACCTAATGTAGCCTCAAGCTGCTAGCCTCAAGCAGAGATGGGTAATGAGCTGCAGAGGTTTGGTAATCTCACTTCTTTTCTCACCTCTGACTCAACATCCCCACATTTTGTTTTTAATCTTTAAAGTATTTATAGTTATAGATACGCCACTTGTGGCACAGGAAAAGACTAAAAGTATTTTTTCACATACACAGTAGTAATTAATTTACCTGGTTAAGACCACTTTTAATGTGTCCATGGAATAATGTGGCTACCTGGCATTCATACATTACCGGCACTGCAAACATGTCATGTGTTTTAGTGCAAGCTTGATGTACTTAATGGACAATATGGCTGTGCATTCTTGCACTCTTGTGAGACACACATAACCACATGCACTGCCTTAATATTTCTTTGTTTTTTATGCACAGGTTTAAACATATAGTGATGGAATTTGATGGGAAAAGATTTTTAAACAATTAGTTTTTTAGCCATGCTAGGCTTTAGGGAGCTTAAAGGTTGAATATGTAGAATATTTATTAAAAGCTTTTTTTTTTTTTTTTAAATAATACAGCCACGGGGCGTTTTGATGGGTACAGAATGAAAGTATTGCTTTTCCATAAAAAAAAATATTTAGTCTGAATTAATATTTTTAAAATTTTTTGACGGTTCGACAATGACGTTCTGACACGTTCTGTGTACACTGTACCAGCCAATTAGCGGCCGGAATTGCGGGTTGCCAGGGTTGTCTGTTGTGCCGGCGAAGCTACAGTAGGCAGGCACTGGGTGAAATGGAGTTGTAAACAAGTAGAGCCGTGTTGGACTTACTAAAACCAGCGTTTTTTGCTCTCAAGTACAACTTTTCATCACAAAACTTTGAAGGTAAGACAGAATATCTGTTAGTCGCTGTAAAGAAGTGGTTGTTTGCCTTTGTATTCTTTGGCTGCTGGTTCACTGAGTTTTAAGCGCAATAATAGTGGTACTGTTGAACTCGCCAAGGTCTTAGCTTTCATATGAGATGCTATTTGTTTGTGTACCATGAAGTATCAAAACGGTAGCAATGGAAATGTGGAGAGTGGGTTGACTTTCTGACGCTATTCGGATTTTGATATTTGATCATTAACCTCTTAACGCACGCTGTTCCGTTCACGGGACGGGACGGATGTTAGGAGGTAGCCACGCGTTCTTCTGAATGTTTTAAACACCAACCCTTAAACATATATACTTATGCCGTACATTGTTGGAAAGCTTAGATTGTTCTGATTCATTCAAGATCACTCACGACTTATATGGTTGCTCACAGCCGTAATAGTATTAGCGATTAGCTTGGCTAGCCACTCAGCTAAGTGAGAAAAGCTATAATGCTACATACCTTCAAAGTCTTCCCTTTATCCACAACGATCATCTTATGACTCAGCACTTTCTGTACAGCTCGCCAAGTATCCATTCTTGTGAAATATGAAATCCGTTTTCCATAAAACCGGAATACTTTCCTCAATATGTCCATGTATTTAGTCCAACACATAACGTAATAACACAAATAACAAACCGTTTACGGTCCGTTTACGTCATTTCCTGACCTGCGCGTCCATCTCAGAGTACACGTGACTAGATGTTTACGACCGTGAGCCTCTTCTACTTCTGACGACACCACACACAAGCCAATCGGTGCTTAGGATTAGGCAGTACAAGCAGAGACATTGCTGCTACTCCCACTGGCGTTACAATGTAATGTACCTCGGTGGTTTCAAGTCAGTTACAACGAGGGTATGTTCGCTTCCTGTTTTCAAAATAAAAGCACCAACTCTATCGTTATGGTTTTCTTAATAATAAAAGGCAACGGGTGTTTTATTTTGTGAAAATGACCGGAAGTGCATTACTCGCTACGGCTAACTTGAGTGGCTCCGAATTCGCAGGAACAAAACTTTAAACAGATGTTATTTGGACAAATTAGCGTCGTATTGTGGATCTAAATGGCTACTTTCTCGCCTAAAAAGGTTAGACATGTGGATAAAGTGGTATATTTACAGAGTTAGAGCTAAAATAAAATCCGGCACCGGACCTGGCAACCCGACTGCTGGACTGAAAATTACTTTTTGGTTGTTGCGACTACGATCTCGAGACATTAGATGGCGTTGTTCTGCTCATTCTACATATTTTACCTTTAAGGGTGCCTGTCTGTCGATCTGTACTGTAGGTCCACTACTTTGGTCCAGACTGTGTCTGATAAAATAAGGGTTTTTAATATATGTAATTGCTCAGTCTAGACCGAAATATCTTAAAAACTATAGATTTTCATGGAGTTTTATACAGACATTTGGTGTCAGGTGTCAATAGACTGTCAATAGAATGGAGTCTATTGACACCTGATACCATTGGTTGCAACCATGATGTTGACATTTTTGTTTTTTGGTGAAATGTCTGGACAACCATTAAGTGGACAGCCATCCATTTTAGTACAGGCAACAATGGTGCACAGAGGGTGGATCCTAATGACATTGATGACTTTTCATCTAGCACCATCAGCAGGTTAAAGTTTTCCCATATCCAGTAAAGTACATGTGTTATGAATTTATCATTCTTCATTCACTAAAAAAACCAAATCACAAATCAGTAATGAGAAATATGGCAGAAAACGTGTGCGAGAACTGGGACAGTTTGAGCACCGTTTTTGTTTACATAACCTCATTCTGATTCAAATGAAGCGCAGATAGCAATTTGTAGTTAATGGATTAAGCTGCTTTGTGTGACAGTAAGACCTGACAGCATTCACCTAGCACATTAATTATGTAATTAGAAAATCTATCCAGTCTATTTAAAACAGACTTTGTGATATAATGTGCCTTGTTGTTTCTAATACGAAAGCCTCATTACTCTGACATATTTTTATTCCACTGCAAAATACAAATTAGTCCTGATAAAAAAAAAAAATCAAATTCATACAGCAGTGGTACCTGAAGAGTCCATGCAGCATATATCACATTCTGACCGTTGTAGGACAAACAGCAGCAAATTTAATCTAATGAGTCATGATTAAGTGTGGCATGTTGACACTATTGAGAGTTCCCTTTTGCAATGTTGTGCAGATTTAGGATATGAGTACTTCTGTGCTTGACATAATTCATTGTCACCTGGTCTCCTTAGGATTGAAAATATGCTGGCGCTGCACATCCCAGTCACACACACACCATACACACACTCACCCACCATGGTACCATTGGGCTGTCCTCCAATATTAATACATAAGGCTGACGATGCTGTGGGATTGCATGCATGTCATACTGTCACAGCAGAGCAAGGGAGAAGAGAGAAGGGAGTCGAGTGAGAGAGGAAGCGGGGCTAATTTTGGATGCATGGCATGTGGAGTTAGGATAACCATCTTTTCTGCAGCTCTTCACCACCACCCTGTTTGTTCAATTACCATTTACTGCAGAGAAAGAGAGGGAGACACATAAAGAAAGGAAGAGGGAGAGAGACAGAGAGAGGCAACAGAGAAAGAGAAGAGCAGAGAGTAAGCAAGGGCGACGGAGGAAGAGGAGAGAAGGGGGAGGAGGAGGAGGGGAGGTGCTCAGCGATGCAGGGGATGAAGAAGTAGATGTGAAAGAGTTGGAGAGAATAGAGTGAGTATGAAATCATAAGGGGGGAGGGGGGCGGGGTGGGGGGTGGGGGCGACAGCATAAGCCAAAACATTCTGTTCACAGAGGTAAGGAGAGAGAGCAGAGGACAGGGGTGAGATGTGGGGTGAGATGTGGTGCAGAGCAAGACAAGAGAAAGAAGAGAAAAAACACTGTCACAAAAACATGTCAGATGCCGTGTCAACATGCTGTGCTTCAAAATATCAGCAGCACATTCAACACAATCTCATGTGTGCTTCGCCTAAACTTGCACATTAATAAACATAAAATCTCTACAGCATAATTTTCTTGTATAACAGCTCTGTACATGCAGGGATTCTGTTATGAAACACTGCCACTGTTCTTCCTTTGATAAGTGTCATGGGCTGTGAGTGTAGCTTTAAAAAAAAACTTATTCAAACAGACTATTCCCAGCTGATGGAGTCCCAACTGTGCGAAATTGAGATGTACAGAGATGTAGCTTGATCCACCAGCTCCTCTCATCAATTCTTCCCCTCTTTCCTGCATCAACCTCTTTTAAAATCTTAATCCCTCCCTCCTTATCTTTCTTCAACTTCCCCCCCTCCTCCACAGTCTCTCACTCTATCTTTTCCTCTCTCTTGCTGGCTGGCAGTGGCTCCAGTATACAGAGCAATTACAGAGATGATATCCACTGTCAGTCATCGGCTCACAGATGAAGCTGGGCCTCTTTAACATGCTAATGGAACGCCAGATTCAATCAGGCCTTTGTACAGTAGAGGGGAGGGCAGTGCTGCTCATTAAAAAATAAATCATAATAACAATGAGGGCCCGACCACAAAGGCAAGCAGCACCTTAGCTACAGCGTTGAACTCTCTCTTTCTCTTTGCTCTCTCTGAAAACACTCCTGATCCACTGTCCCTCTTTTCTACCTTTCCTCCTTTTTCCCTATGATCTTCAGATGCATCAAGCCACTGACGAGCAGTTATGGTGGCGTGGGAGTTGATGTTAGTGAGGAGGAGGAGGAGGTGGAGGTGGAGGTGGAAATCAGGCAGGGTGCGTGAGGGTGCTGGCTTCCCAAATTCTCTGACAAACAAAAAGAGATTAAGTCAAGTCAGCACTCTGTCCTCTCCATGTGTGTCACTCTTCAATGCATGTACATACACACGCACATGCACACACATGCATACAGTCTACAGTATATGACTATTTTGTTTTCTTTCACTTCACCAATTGGAGCACAAGGTCATCTCCAGGTCTTACATAAGGTCAAAACCACAAGTGAGCACTCCTGCATAACAATTTTAGGATTTAATAGCATGAACTGTTATTTGTTCAACCACCAAGACGCACAAGAACACTATATTTACTGTGTGCCGGTGAGCAATTTATCAGAGGGCTTAGAGGTTGCCAGTTGCTCAAGGTTAAGTTTGATGTCTTGTTTAAAAGAGCACTTTAACAATTTAGCATTGCACTTTCATAAGAGACCAATTAAAATAATAGTTGGACATTTTGGGAACTAAACTAATTTGCTTTCTAAGGGCCTGATTTACTAAAGGTCTGCATGTGTAAAAACGTGTGCAAACTTGACATCACCCGCAAAAAATGTGCAAGCTGATCTACTAACGCAGCGCACTGAGGTTTGCGACTGTGTAAGATAGTACGCGCTGTCCATTTAGCACGTTTGCTATAATGAATATGTAATATGGGGCGTTTCAATCCCAGTGTGCAAAATACAGGGAGGAGAAAATGCAAATATGTTATTTAGCACACGCATTGTGATTTACCAAACCTGAAGGTAATTTTACTGACGGAAACTGCGTCTATAAATAATACCTTTTAAAGAGCAGGTATTAACCAGCTGTGCACTGCGCTCAGATGACTTCTGTTACTGTGGAGAGGAGGAGACGGAGGCACAATGACAGAATACGCACAGGACGGACTTTAATTTTGCAGTGGAATATTTTTGGTTTTACTTCATTTTGGTACGCAATTTAGTTCCCACTATCTAGGATCTTAGTAAATCAGGCCCAAAGAGTTGTACAAGATATGACTGATACCACCTTTCATTTATGTATGGCTACCACCAGCAGTCAGTTAGCTTAGCTTATCTTAACAACTTCTTGGCCAGTGGCAGTGGAGCTTGAGGTTACAAACTAGAGGAGTCTCCAGAAAGTCTGTTTGATTTTTGTACAGATTAAACAAATGAGCTATGTTAAATGAGCTATAGAGGTGCTGGTTGGTGGATATTGTTACACTTGACAAAGCCAGGTTAGCTGTTGAGAGCCTTTGTCCTAAGCTAAGTGGCCAGTGTTGGAATATTTATTTTTATCACACATACATGAATGTAGTATTTTCTTGTCTCAGCCAAAAACAAAGCAAGTCCCAAAATGTTGAACTTAAATAAAATTTGTCAAAGCTGTAGCACAGGCACCCTGACTTATACTTCCTAGCTCATAAACTTCCCAACTCAGTCTTTTTTTTCTTTTTTGCTAGACCTTCCTGATCTCGTAAATCCCACAGCTTTTAAACCCCACACTTCAAGTCTGTAATATAGAATTTCTGTTAAGTTTGCAGTATATTCTCCAAACCCAAGATAACCATAGCTCCCTCCAAAGCTACAGAAGACATTGTACAACTGTTTTCTCAGACTGAGAAATACCAGCACCTGCAGTTGTGACCCAGTGTTGCACACCACTGTGTCCCTGTTACTGTGAGTGAACACTTCTGTGATGATTTCTACAGTGTGTACTCATAACACCCATAAGCCTCAAGGTCAAATGAGTACAGTTTCGGCCATAGGACAGAATATTTGCTCCAGCAGGGTTTTTGCTTCATGCGGGTGAACCTCTGATGTAATTCAGCTGTCACATTTAACAAGCATATTGCACCACGTTCAGTGTCTGATAACCTCATTACTCTCATTACCATGCTGCTTTGGATAGATTTTCAAAAGCCCAGAGCCCCTTTCATCCATGGTACGCTTTGTTTAAGATCTCTCCATGGAGGTGTGATTCATGAATGCTCTGTTCCTCTTTATTCATCATGCATCAACACTGGAGAATGCAAGTTTGTGTGTGTGCAAGTGTGTGTGTGTTTATGTCCGTGCGTCTATAGACCAGAGATTTATTACAGCCAAGATCAACCAGAGTACTGAATAATGCATGACCTGCTATCATGGAAAAATATGCTGACTATACCTCAGCTGAAGGTGTGGGAGGTGGTATGAAAAAGCATAAAGCTTGCACTCAACTTAGATTCTACGTATGAAGTAACAGAAAGAAAACATTACTCTCTACTTTGACAAATGAGCTCAGGTCTGGTTCAAGGAGGTTCCCGCTTTCCTATAATGCACTATGTCAGGGGAATTAGCATCCGTAGGGACACTTTTTTGTGTGTTCCACTTCAAGCCTCAATTACAACATGCTGGCACAAAACTTCAGCCCAGCGTTTTAAATTTCAATTTTCATTTCTTGTTTTAACCTTTAAAATGTTTTCATTGATTTGACTTGATTCCCTGAGCATGTACACCTCCCCAGCTGCCTCCAGTTCTTTACACAAGAGAGGTGATGGATGCTGATTTAAACAAAAGTGTCATTTGTGGTCACAGCAATGACAAGTGACATTACAGAGGAGACCCCCCAGCACTTAAAGAGATTGGGGCTGTGGTTGTGGCCCAGGGATGTACAGAGAGCAGCATGTTAGAGGACATGTTCGTTTGTTAGACTACTCCATATTCATAAACAATACACTGCAGGCTGTAACCACACAAGTCTCCTCCCCCACTCTATTAGGCTGATAGCATATTGCCCTCTACCCTCCTTGGGGAATGGAAGTCAATGAAATGGACTGGCAAACATTAGGACAAGGGTACATTATGGTTGGTGTTCTTCAAAGAACACAGGTATATGTTTTTAAATCCTCACATCCTCCTTCCACCAATCCATCATGTCTCCTCCTTTTCTCTTCCCTCAGGCCTCAGGGTCTAATCTAAGAGAGAATCTGGTGCCTTTGTTACTCTCCTTCGAAGTATTCGGGTTGATCCACCTGTTTGTGGCTGAGTGATAGAATTCCATACCTGAGGGCACAGGTTTCTGGGAGGTGCATGGGAATAAAGTCACTGTCTATTGTTCCACCTGGGTGTGTGACCACGGCCTTGAACAATGGAAGGGGTGGAGATGGGAGAGAAATGTGGGTTTGGTTGGGGGTGGGATGGTGCACAGTGGCAGGTAAGAAGCAGAGTAGATTTGAACAGGCTGCAGGGAGGAAAAAACAGACAACAGAGGACAGGTGGAGAGATGTGGGGGAGAGCAGGACGGGTACATGTTCTGGTGTGCTGCCTTCTCAGACAAGGAATGTCACCTTGTTCTTATTTTTTTCATCTCTCTCTTTTTCTGGTTTTCCGCCTCCATCTATTTCTTTAACTGTCTGTTCCTATTGCAGTGCACTGATGTATAGACAGTGTATTTTCTCCCCTTTCTACTAGTGCCATAAGTCTAATCTTGCTCCGCTGCAGTGGATCAAAGCAATACTCTGGTTCATCCTCAGCATTCCAACAGTCCATCCATCATTGACTTAGACATTGCCTACAGCCAGCGACATTCAGACACATATTCAACGGACAGCCGTGTGATCATTTTACAAACCTGACTGGCCATCAGCCAAGGGAGGAGTATTTATTACAAAAAGAAAATACATGGAAAGATAAAACCTGAGAAAGAAAGAGAGCAGACAGTAGGGAATTTAAGAGGACAAGAGAGAGGAATATGGAATCCGCTGTGAAGCTGTTTGTCTTTTTAGCTGTTAGATGAAAGAGTCAGTTTATTCCCAATTAAGGTGTGCTCACTGGCCCCAGTTGCTGGGCTTTAAACAAATTGCCCAAAACATGTATCTACATGTAATGTGGGAAATTTCTTTCTTGGTTCATCATTGTTTGTGTGAAGTTTCTCCCCTCAGAAGTGTGGACATATACAGACATATTAAAATTAAATACTTGTCGCCTGTGGACATAAGATTTAGCATTGAAAAGATTGTAGCTTGCTCCTCTGTGGGGCCGGTCACAGTAGAAAAAGTGTCAAAATGTCCATAGAAACTTCTTAAACAACTGCAACAGCTTAATACATTTTCCATGCTCTATACATGCTGGTAGTAAATGATAAACTATACACTTTTTAACCTTTTTGAATCATGAAGTGGTGAATTCAAACCCAAAAGATAGATGTTGGTGGAGGTTTCATTTAAGAATCTGGATTTGTATTAAAATAAAGGTTACATAAAAATACGTTAGCTTATGTAACTGTGTGGGTTAGTGTTAGTGCTAAGGGTTGAAGTTAGAAAATGTAAGCCAGCACCCTGACAAGGGTAACCATGCAGGAGTGTGTGTGTGTTTGTGCATATTTGCGTGTTTATTTTGTGCTCTCATTATGACCCTCTCTCTGTGTGAACACTGTGACAGAGCTGTATGCCCTGTCTCCACAGTCAGCCAGCATTGAACAGCGCTGTGCTGTTTTCTCTGTGTTCCCATCATCCTCGGCTGTCCCCTCCCATTAGCCCTGACAGCTATTTGTCTGTCATTACTGACCTCAAAACAGCACAAACACTCTCCATCACCACACACACACACACACACACACACACACACACACACACACACATACAAAGATATACACACACACTGCACTTGCTGAGCCTTGCAAAGCAAAATCATTTTGTGCTGGAGCTATAGTTCAAACATAATTATATGCCATGCTTTCATCAAGTTAGGTGCTACAGAGATAAATATCACACTGGAATGCATTCAGACTGAGGCCAATGCAGACATATTTTCATTAAGTCTATTAATCCTGTCCTGAATGGGTTGGTGCAAGTTGCAACATGAAGCCCAACATAGGGCTACTCTCCTGAAACATTATCATTATCAGTGCTGTCATTGATTTAAGGTGGAACCAGAGACAATCAGGATATCAGTCACATGGGGGCAATAGAGCTGTATCATTTTACTGACCTGGCTTTATTGCCCTTGGATGCATACTTAATACAGATCCTGTGTAAAAAGAAGGGGAAGATTACTAAGTCAAATAATTTGTCTTTGCGAAGCTGATAGCAGCACTACAACATATCTACAGTATGAATCAGGAAGGTCGCAACCTTTACTAGAGAGATCAGCCCAGTAGATCTGTGTGCATGTATGTGCATGTCAGTGTGTGAGCGTGTCTCTATGTTTGTGCATACACAATCCCTCAATCCACAAGTAACAAAAGCCAACAGCCTCCAAAAGTTCAGTTGCTGCAAAACAGGAGCCAGCAGGAGATTTATCTGAAGGATTAAGGGGTGTGCATCTGCTTCTGTGTCTCACGTGCACTATCCCTAGTGCCAGCTTGGAGACTGTATTGTGGACTTCTGGCCTGACAGGTGAGGTAGTCAAGGGTATCAGAGGTAGACTGTCTTCACTCTAATTTTATCCCATTATTTTTACATCATACCTCCTCCCTTTGCTCCAATCTTTCTTCTGTCTGTATCTCTTGGAATCCCCAGTCAGCTCTTCTGTGTCTACCAAAGAGGCAGACTGGCAATTAAATCCTCCCAGCCTTGATTCAGCTACTTAGCAGAGATCAAGGTAGGATCTTTGGGGGGCTTTTTGGGGCCTGCCACTGTCATATTATCTCACTAGTGTGTCATTACCAGCCCATCCACTGTCATTACGCACAATATTCCCCTTTAGAGGAGACTGAAATTTTATCTTGCCTTAAATTTGCTATACAGTATGTGATAATGCTTTGGAAATGAAACTGCTTGAAATGGAACTGTCTGTAATTAAGTTATGGGATTCAATTACATAGGGCATCAGATTGTGTTTCTGGTGTGTGTGTGTGTGTGTGTGTGTGTGTGTTGTGGACTGTGCTTGGAGTGGAAAAAATAAGTTCCACTATTCCCCTTATTCACATGTTGGCGTGTGTGGTATCTTCAAATCAGTATTATTATTATTATTATTATTATTATTATTATCATCATTATTATTATTCATTTCTAAAGTGAATAAAAGATACTAGGAGATATTGCCGATGTTCACAACATACATTTATTTCATCAAGGGGACAACTATTTCAACTATTAGAGTAAAAAATAATTTAGTTCCTTAGTTCCTTGTATTCCCTGGATAATTTCTCCTTTCTCTGTTTTTAGTCTATCACACAAATGAAGCACCTCTGAATCACCATGCTCTACTGTATGTCCAGTTGTCCCTTTGGCTATTTACACTAGCTTTGGTGTGTGGTGCAATAAAGTCATCAGGGCTGCGATGAATGAAATCAGTGAGGCCAACACATTAAATGGTAAATTAATTCAGCATCACTTGCCACATATTGTGCTTTGGAATAATGAAACAAATGTCAAATACTCATTGTCAAATACAAAGGGTGGGGGGGGGGGGAGTAACCTAAACAGAAATATGAAATCTTAAAAGGTTGAAAATTCTGTACACACTGAATATAATGTCGGTTGTGACATTGTCTGTCTCTGTTTGTGTTACTCTCCTTCCCTTTTGGAGGCAGGCCAACATTATTGTAAAGTTAATGTAACATTACTTAGACTAGCTGCTGACAATAAAAAACAGGCAAGCTAGAATGGGAACACGTCACGTAGTGTCAACTGGGTAATGCAGTTTATTTAAAGCCATTATGGAGAACCTGATATGAAGAGGGCAAAAAAGAGTACTGGCAGCTGCTACTGCAGAAGAAAGTCACAGTACACCAAATTTTAAAAATGCAGAATTGAAGCACTACATACTTTGAGCATTGATTGTGAAAGGATGGAAGCAGAATGATAAGCTAATTTTGTCACCTAGATATGTAAGCTCTAATAATTCATTTGAAGCTGTTTTAACTTTGCTTGACCTTCATTTGCTGCAGCATTTTTATTCCAACTATAGAGCAAAATACCACACATGCTGCAGTCCGTAATTTATGTGTACCTAACAGCACAATGAAATTAGTAAAATTGCTGTTCTCAAAATTGGTAGGTTGGGTAAAATGCGACCTTCAATTAGAGGGGAAAGTTTAACACCCTCCCTGTTGCAGAAAAATGTACACAGACACAAACATGTTGCCTGTGCAGTTAGGGCACTGACACTAACAAAAAAAAAAGAAGAAAACAGCAACAAAGCCAACATTCACCTGCAGGCTATTTAGATAAACCATCACATTTCACCACTGGCATTGCACTGTAATTTTTTTTTTGCAGTTTTGTGAATGTGTGTATGTGTTCATGAGTATGTGTGCAGTGCATATATTTAAATTAAAGACGGAGACATCTTCTCACTAATACTTAGCACTTAAGTCTTGAGCAGTGACAACTGTTCCATTTCACAACAAATTAGCCCTTATAACTATTTTACACTATATGACATACACACAAGTGCAAACATTGTCAGAAAGACACACACACACACACACACACACAACACAAACACATACCTTACATGCAACAGGAAGGCAAAAGCCACAAAAGCCAACTAGAATTTGTGGCAATGAATCAAGTTTCAGCTTTCCCAGATTTCCCTGCATAATCCTCCCATTAAAGCATAGCATACCACCAGTTCCAGGCAGCAAATCAAACAGATCATTATCTCTATCCACCTACCTTGTGTGCATGTATTAACCTTCACAGGAAGCTAAAAATTAGCATACCATGATTAGAAAAGATGGTGGAGATAAGGTTTGATAGGAACACGCGGTTTTTATATTTAGTAATAATTTTCAGGTACTAAAATAAGAACTTGAAGTGGCTGCTTTGAAGTTTACAGAGGGGCTCAGCAGCACACTCTTGTGGTCACTTACAGTCAAACCAGCTCAGGTTTTAGGTGGTTTTGCATTCTTGGCATGAAGGTGGAAAGCCTCACCGTGTTGCACTCTGTTTCTGATGAAGCGTATCACTACCTGTGAGTCACCTGCTGCAAGTCCATACTTCATTCTTAGCAGAGACTGAGACAGCTTACTGGGGGCAGGCTGCTGCTGCACAGCTGTCTGTGACGGGAGCGTCCAGAAAGGTAAGCAGCTCAGGATACAGCCGCCAGACAAACACTCAGGGCTAATGGCTTGTGCAGCACTCTGTTCTGAAGGATCTTCAGGTGATAGCTGAGGCATCAGGCTGATCCTGTGCTTTAAATGAATGTGAGAAAGTGTGAGTATGAGGGTATGTGGAGGCCAACTTAAAAAAGACTCATCTGCTTTATGATGGACACAGGTCTGAATCCAGACAGACATGTGAGTCAGAGGAATGTAGCCTTTTGATAGGCCTGACTGAATAATCCTCTATATGTGTAAAAGTGGGTCCACTGAAGTGTAATTCTATCACACTGTGATAGACTATGCACACAGTGTGTGTGTGTGTGTGTGTGTGTGTGTGTGTGTGTGTGTGTGTGTGTGTGTGTGTGTGTGTGTGTGTGTGTGTCTGCTAACCTTAGTGTGTCTGTGTGCTATTTTCTTAGCAGGGATTTTAGCCAGGCTTGTGATCCTGTTGATTGTGCCTGTGGTCAGGTGAAAGGGAGGCTCAGAGACTGGAAGGGAATAGTGAATGGAGCAGGGTCAAATTTTCATTTTCTCTCCTTCTTGTGTCCTGTGTCTGCACTCTGTCATGCTGCTTCCACTGCTGAAATAAATTGGCTATTCCTGTAGGCCTGTGCACAGCTGTGTACAGCACAGAATACACACTGAGCTGATCATGAGGGAGGCAAGGAACGAATGAGAGTAAGAGATGGTAAGAGAAATGGAAACAGACAGACAGCTGGCCAGCCATCCGTCACACATTACAACCCATATGAAACAGAAGACCAGCAGGGACATAACAACGAAATCCAACAGCACTGCCTGACTACAAATACTGTAATCATAAAAAGCCAGTCATTTTAGGTCACAAATATTCTCCTATTCAGTAGAAATAGTCTGGCAACCCCAGTTTGTATCTCTGCCATGGGTTAGACATTGTGCAGACAGCTACCATCGTCTGAACTGTCAGAGTGGGTATGAAGAGCTACTAATGGTGTTTTTACAGTGTAGTCTGATGTGTGTGTATGTGTGTGACAGAGAGAGAGTGAGGGAAAAAGTGATTTGATGAGGGAGACTATGTTAGGGGTTATGTTGAGGAAGCTCCCCCTGCAGCCTCTCTCTCTCTTTAAATCATCTCACTGACTCAGAGCTCTCTCAATAATGTATACATAAGCCGAGGGCAGGGTTTCTCAGGATTTAGAGCCAGCAGTTAGTCTGAAATCTCAATGTGCTGCACACACTAGGTCGATAAAGTAAATTATGAACGCTGCACAATTAATCACTAAAGCTGCCGCTTGGCACAAAACTTAGAGGTGCCAAAAACTATTTCTTAGTGTCATTTCATTATATTAATCCCAGTCATGGGCTGTATTATCAAATGTATTGAATCTTTATCAGCCTTTCTGTTGGTGATATTCCAACATCAAACATATCAGCAGCACCAGCTTTAAATCGAGTGAAGTCCTGATGTCTCCCTCCCCTCTGGGCCATGTGGAGGACAGGTGCCTGCTTTGCGGCCTAGCAGAAAGGCAAGTTGGCAGCCTGACTGTTACCACCTCCTTCTCCTTGCCTCTGCTGCCAACAACTCTGGCACATCTGTGCCTGTCCAGTGTGCCTTGTGCCAACTACCCTGCTCCCATTGTTCTCTCTTGAATGCACCCAATGCCCATGGGAAAAAGGCTGAACGCAGTGTGACACAACCTACACAGCCTGTTAGATAATCTCAAGACATGAAAAGATTCTCTTAGCCTAGATTCAAGAAACAGCTTTTTGTCTTGCAGTATAGGCAAAGAAAACACCCGAAGGTGATTTCCATAAAATTCTTCCTTCATAAGATTTTGTTTGTAATGGCAGAGTTAGACATTTACAAAAGTGTCCACAGTCCTACATGAGCATAATAATGTTATTTATTATTGATGGGATATCGTACATGAACCTCAAATTTTTAACATTATAGTTTTTCTTCATTTGATGGATTATAAGGTTCTCATTGAGTTTAGAATAGTTTCTAATCTGTAGGTTTCACAATCATGATGCTGCATCATATCTTGACTATTGTATGAGATGGGAAACAGAGGCACAGGAAACGCAAAACATGTGAAAATCTTACACTCTTATGATCCTCCATCTGTTATTTGCACTTATACAGTGTGTGTGTGTGTGTGTGGAAGTTAGGGAATTAAAATGTGTCCCATGGAGAAATAGGATTGGGGAGCACTGATTTGTGTGTATGTGTATATATGTGTGCATGCGGTCTGTGAGCGGGGGCACGGATGGGTCCAATAGTAGATTTATCAGGGCCACGCAGGCAGGCAAATTATTCCAAACAGGAGAATCAGTCACTTGCCTTTGATCTCTCTTCTGCCTGCTCTCTAATTTTAACCCTCCCTCTTTTTCCCCCTACACTCTGTCTATACTGCACCAGTTTTCATGTTTAACTCCTGCTCCTCTGCCTCTATTCACAGATAGCCTGTTTTGTCCTTCTTCTGTCCCTCTTTCTTATTGTTATCTCTCAAAGTCCAAAATGCAAATTGGTCCTCACAAAGACAGAAACATGTAAGCTCATGCGCACACACATACTCACAGCAAGCCACTGGCCGCTGCCAGTGTCCCGCAGGTCATTAAAGACCTCTGATAATGGCCCTTGTGAGGTTGGTAGGGTTCCTGGATTAACAACATCCAAAATCACTGTCCGAATCCCCTCAGCTCTTCCAGACTGCCCTGTCTGTCCCTCTGTCTCACATAGACATATACAGATCAGCCTCCAAGAACCACAAGGGAGTACAGAGGGAGGGAATGGCAATGCACAGAGCAAAGACACCGTTTTGTGCTCACACACTGCTACGCAGTAATTTGCATTAGCTTTACTTGGGTCTGCTGTTAACTGTTGTTTTTATTAAAACTGTCAATAATCTTTTGTTAATCTTTTCTAGTAATCAGTTAGTCCATTGAATGTCATAAAATTACATAAAAGAGTGAATAGCAGCACATCCTCACATTTGAGAAGCTGGATCCAGTGAATGCTTGTTATCACTTATCAAACTTGTTGTTGATTATGCATTCAGCGCTTGGGTGTGCACAGTAGCAATGTAGTATGGGCAATGGCTGTGGTTTATTGTGAAATGTATTGTTCTGTTGTTACACAACAGTTCTTTTGAAACAAGAAAGAATTATAACTTGTTATTTTATCAGCTCTGGATCAAATGCAATTATCATTGTTCACAGTAGAGCGTGGTGGGACCACATACAAACATGCACTGCACACATACATACACATGCACAAAAACGTGCAGGTCACACAGGCACACTCCTGCACCATACAGCAATTTGTCTGATTTACACTATGAGTAGGTCCCCAAAGAGATGTTAAAATTAATTGGGTAATTATACACTGGGAGTAGAAAGCAGCCACACTCGATTTATGCACACACCAAACACAAACACACACATGCTTCCGGACACACACACATACACACAATGTCCCCTATGGGACAGACTGTCTTTGCTCCAAGGACAACTGCTCCTATCTGTCTGGTTCTCCATTCCATTCACTTCCTCAGATATTTCAGCTCCCCCTGCTGCAGCGACACATTCTGTTTCCCGGTCAGCCATTCTCTCTGTTTGTCTGCTCGCCAGAGGCTGGCTGACCCACTGCCAGTAACAGTCTCCATGTTCAAGTGCAGACTCACTGGGGAGCTGCAAATATTACTATGGTGCAACCTCAGCTAACACACACAAACACACACCCTAACAATTGCACAAAGAGCCACAGACACGAACCCACGCCATGTATCAGGATGCAGTATTGTGTCATGATAAATGCAGTCAAGAGGCAGTGTATTAGTCATGTTGTTAGCAGCACAGCCCTAGAGGAGGAGCTGCCTTCATCAGTCATGGAGGTAGAGGTGGAGGAGAGAGCTTCTACAGGACCTCCCATCCTCTCTCATCACAATAAATAGCATCAAGGAGGAGCTCAGCATAAAACAGTGACTGAGGAAAGTTTATATTTGTGGTATTGAGAAATTTGTGACTTTGCCTACTTAAAAGAATGTGTGAGACTTTATAGTTTAACAACAACAATACACAAAAATGCACCACTTTTTAGTATTTACACAGAGAAGTAATGCAAATGTTTTTGCATGATAAGGGAGAGTTAAATAATGCTGAGTCAGCCTGTGAGGATGAGACAAGTGTTATCCACCTGCTGGAAAACCAACAGGCACACCATAAACTTATCTTTTATGCTGTCAGAGAAGTTACATTTGTGAGTATGTTTGTGCATTCATACAAACAGCATGTTTACATGTTTGTGGTTTGTTCCATGGAAGAAACTTACATGCCTGACTGAGGCTGGAGTAATGATGCAGTCCTCTCCACCTCCAGACCCACAGATGCGCAGCAGAAGGCAGCTGGGCTTCAGCTGAGACAGCACTTTCACTCTGTCTGACAAAGTCAAGCTCTTGCTCTCTCTCTATCTCTCTTTCTCTCCCACTCTCCCTAAGCCAAACTTTGGAGGTTGCATCTGCTAATACCATATTCCTCCAATGCGGCAGCCATATTATTTTCTCTGATCACATTCAGATGACATAAAGCTTGATGAGAATGCAGAGGTGTCAAATAATGCACAAATTACCATGTGAAAGTGTAGAGGCAGGTAGAAACGAATTGCAGTAGGAAGCAGAGCGAGGGACAGCAAGTAACAGAGCAAGAGAGTAGCTTAGAGCAATCCCAAAAAGGAGAGCGGCAGAGCTTTAAGTCTTGGGGGAATTTGAAAGCCTCAGAAATCCAGTTGCGGATATTAAGAGGCTTAATCTAAGAGTTTGCTGAGGCTGAGTTTTGCTGTGTGGGCCCCATCACTATCATCCTTGACAGAGGTTAAAGAGGAGACGAGGGGGGATAAGGAGGAGAGGAAGAGAAGGCAGATGGGAGCAATGACGAAAATAAGGAGCTGTGGATCATTATGACAGCCTTGCATGCTTTTATGGGAGAATTACACACTAGTGCACAGGTGTGTGTGTTTTGTGTGTGTTTGTGTGTGTATATAGAGTATGTTCATAAGTGACTGCTTTTTTCGAGTCTGTTAAAATCCACTCAAACAGCATGTTGGATACAGTCAAAGCCAGGGAGCATGTGTCGGACCTAAGTAGAGGAATCAGAGTCTATGATTCATTCATTCCATAATTAGACACAACCAAGTGATCCAACTCCTTTTGCACGAGTCAAGATGACATAAAGCAACACACGCTGAGATGAAACTCATTATCATCAAGCTGCAGATGTTTCCCAGGAGAGGAGAGGAAAGTAGACTGGCAGGCAGGTGGATAAGAGGGATCCCCACTGCCTCTGTGGCATTCTTTTCTTTTCAGTGGCATTCCTGCTTCATTTGATGTGAATGTTTTAGTATAATGAAAGGCTTCGGTGATGTAAATTCTACAAAGCCCTCAAAACCCTCTGTATTACAGTGTTTGTGCACAGCAGTGTTGCTGCACTTTGGAGCTTCAGTCTTGTCAACTTGTCACGAAAAACTGAATGTCTGTCCACAACAATCATTTGATCATCCAGTTCAAGCTGTTTTTTCTCACAAATTAGTGATTGCATTTTCCACTGGGATGCCACATCGCTTTCTTGCTTCTGCAGAAAAATAATTGCTTTTGCAGTGCAATTATGACTCATTGCTCTTATTGGAATATAGTGGCACATTCCAGGAATCATCAATACAAAATCTGTAATAAACTACACATTTTGCGTTACACTTTATCAAAGTATATTAACAAAAGTATTTAATACCAGCACAGGGTACATACTGTAACCAAAACTATCACATTAATCTCAAAAGGCAATGGGATATGTGTGTGTGTATTTGTGTGTGTAAATATATATATATAAGAATATGTCTTATTTTTTGCTGTTTTTTTCTATGTAGGAGGCATAAACCGGGCAGGGGCGGCGGTGCCGACGTTCTTGCGGACCCCAACAATGATCCAGCCCCACCTGGACATGAAGCCTTTTCTGCAGTTTCCCATGGAGACCGCTCCTCCTCCACACAGCATGAGCCTCTTCCACAACTTCAACGCGGTGAGAGTTGATGCAGACACAGACACACACACTGCAGTCGTTCAACTCAAATAGTGCCGTAAGGAAAACACACGAGGAAACTGTCTCTCCACAAACTCTAGGAGTTTTAAGCGTGTATCTTAAAATTGTTTAATTGCTGCTACACATTAAGAACTATCAATTCTGTCCCATCCTTAAATCAAAGACCTAAGAATTAAAGAGCAAGTCCAAGGCCATCCTTATAGCTGCGTACTTCAAACACCACAGTTTGTTTGATGTGGTATTTATTTTAACTGAGAGGGATCTTCTTGTTTCCCCAGGCTCTGACTAACATCTTATCATTTAGATTAGACCGTAGAGACATTTAGCATTTCACCAACTCAGCATAATGTGCCGCCTGCTCCTCCAGATTCCATTAGGGAATGTCAACACATTTCTCATCAGCAATATGTAAAATCAGTGAACTTTGTGTGTGCTTTATGTAGGGCAATGCTATTCCTGGATGAGAGTTACTGCATTTGTCATTGGCTGCAAAGGGGCAACACAGCAGTCTCTTGTCACTAATTGGAAATATCTAGCATGTGCTCTGACCATGTACAATACTACCGGGATAGTAACAGGAGTCCAGACACTGTTAAACACATTTTAATGATAGTCATTTTAATAGCCCTCTATGGGCCATGACATAAGTGGGAGCTTTCTCACTGATGTTAAAACAGCAGTGTGCCCAGCAGACATGGATTAATAGAGATGCTGAAATTATGCAGGCTCTCTGTTTCCACTCCTGCATCTGTTAGCATAGCCCTGATATAATTCTTCATTCTGTCCTGCTGCCTCAGCAACACTCCCTCTGAATCCTTCTTTTCATTCTGTAACATTCAGCCCTCCATCCTCCACTTTGAACGTTAACTATTTCTGAAGGCCCACAGGGACACAGTGAATGTTAATAGCAGCTGCCGCTGATGACTGCAAGCCACACAACCACAGTGTTTTACATGCCTGTGGCCAGGAGATGGGGCCATAGGAGAGGCTTGGAGGACAGTCTGACCTTAAAGCTCCAATAAACATGGGAGTATATACTTAGAAGGTACTTGAAAGCCTGTACATCATTAGATTAAAAAAAATGGAGAAATGACTGACTGACACACTCACCCTGATACTCTAGTTGGTATTGTGCTCCCTGAAGTGTAGTGCATAGTCTTTTATCTGCGGATTGTATATGCCTATGATATATCTGCTTATGATATACATTTATGTATATATGTATTATAAGCATTTTCAAGATGTAAAGATGCAAAACAAAAATGTTGTAATGAGGGCACTTTCTTAATGTTTCATTACAAAGGACGCCATGAACCCTCAGCTTTCCCAGAATTTTTTTCATGATTTATTTAGAAATGTGTAGTTGAGTCCATTTACTGTATACACAAGCACCTTGAGTAAGAAAGTAAGTGTTTACAGCTTTGTTTACATCACTGACTATATTTTATGGCCTATTTGGGTTTTAGGTGGAAGAATATTTACACAATCAGAGAATCACATTCTGTGTGGGTCTTGTTTATTTCACATAACTGTGTATGAATGGAGTTTGAACTAGGAGAGTATCATTTCCAGTGTCTTTAGATGCTTCCTAGTATCGTTCTGTATCAACACACTATGATGAATATGGACATGCAGAATATTTCAATGAAGACAGCATTATAGCAGCAATAACAATGAGAAATGTCCATGCACTAAGCTGGGAGCTAGTTATTCTATCAGTCTATTTTAATAAGTGATCTGTGCTGAGTTTGTACAGTCTTAATGAGACTCTACTTCATATTGAGGGTTATTAGCCCCATGGTGGAGGAATGGCCTCTCATAAAGCCATATACAGCTTTAATGGTCCTCTAATGTGATTTGTCCTCTACCTGCCTGTCTCACCCAATGTGCCTCTAGACAGTGACAAGGCTGAATTATTTATCTGCAGCAGCTGGTCCTGATGCAAGTGCACACATGCACGCACACACACACACAAATCTCAGCCAAGCCGCCTGCCCTGATGTGGACTTGCTAAGGCTGAAAAGTCAGGGAGTTCCAATGAAGGTGTCTAATCATGCACAGCCGTGTGCAGACGTGTAGAGTCTCACCTGCTGTCCGTCTTCCTTTCATCTCTCTCGCTCTCCTTATAAACAGCTCACTCTCTAATAGTATGGGTCTTACTTCACAACCAGAATAATTGACTGACATTTCATCATACCTGTTTCCTCAATGGGTCTCGATTGAGGCTGTTCAATCAAAATCGTAACAATTTAGAGTATGCATTGTCCCGTTGCTCATGAGGTTATATTAGCTCTGCAAAAAAACAGAGAGGAACAGTATTCTGCTTTCTTGTGTGGTTAGAGGGGTTTTGTTGAGGCAAATCAGGGCCAGCTCTAGCCATTTTGGTGCTCTAGGTAAGGTTAGGATTTGGTGCTGCCCCCCTACGCTATGCTTCAGAGAGTGGTGAAGATAGGAGATCAAATATCCCCTTTCCAGCAGCTGGGGGCTTCTGTAGATATTTTCCTGACAGCATCTGCGCTGTTATAGGATTGATATCAACTATTACAAGCAAAAACATGTAGCTGCAGAGCAGGACAAACAACTGCTGCCTATTGTACCAGCTGTGTATATGTTCAAGCTTAGCCTAGTGTAAATTATTTGTAAATTGTGCTAACTCTATAAGTAACAACTAAATAGTTACACATGTCCCTAGGGTAGGTGCAAATCATAAAATGACACAGAATTATGATATTATTATAATGTTAAGACACCATTTTGCAAAACAGTAATCAAATAGATACCTAATTTATTGATATGATATTTCAATATCGATCACATTTAATACGATGTGCTAAGATGCCAATGGGCTTATGCACCTGTGCTTAAGCTAATGCATTTGGTAACACAGACGATGGAACTCTATCTTTGACTGTTGATTGACCTCTTGCCTTTGTTATGACTTTATGTCCAAACTAGTTAGGTTATGCCTAGCTTTATTGCTACTTAGTTAGCTACCTACTAGAAATGAAATGTCTATGTACTATGTACAGTCACATGCGGTCCAGGGCAGAGTGGAGGTAGTTCTCTGCGAGTGCTGTGATCATGATGCTCTTTCATGTCTGCTGTTCTCTGTTGCAACCAATGCCCCTCCTTGCCTGGGTCTGCTCGACTCAGCAACAGGGTGGTAATGGGTCTTCCAAAGATCTATTCTGTAGGTGACAGTAGCTTACTATTGATAGGTGTTGCTCTGACTTGCAGTAATGCTTTCTGTAAATAACCCCTGTGTCTCATGGTTTTCTTAACAATTGAGTTGATGTGTTGCACATGCCTTTCGACGAACCTGTTACATTTCAAGTAGTGACCTTGTAATGTGTTTTGATTCCCTAGTCTGTTGCAAACTTTTTGAAGGCTTGCCCTATGTACTGTGGTCCATTGTCTGTTACTATTTCATTAGAGCACCCAAATAGATATATTTGTATTTTTTGTGTGACTGCTTGGCCAGACACAACTGAATATTTGGAATATCTGTCCACAGTCAGCAAGCACTGATGTCAATTGATTTTGACGCTAGAGACTTCCATTGTGTATGTTGTTTGGGTGGAGAGGTTCTTTCGGGATTGCAAGATCTGCAAAGTCTTTTGATGTCATCATTCATCTTTGTCCAAAATAAACTTTCTCTTACAATGCGATGTGTTTTCTCACTGCCTTGATTCAGGATACCATCTGTCATGGAATCTGGAATGAGTACCTGTCTACCCTTGAGTTTGACCTCTTATTCCACTGCAAGTTCATCCCTAAAGGCCCAGAAAGCATCCAGGTCTTTTGGCAGGTCTATTATACTGTCTGGCCATCCTTGGTGAATCAGTTCCTTCAGTGCATTGAGCCTGAGGTCCTTGGCAGTTTCTTTATGGACGGTGTGCAACTCTGGATCCTCAGTTTCTTCATCTATTCCATTGATGTGCTCAATGTCAGCTTGGTTTTCAAGGTTTTGGTAACCAGCTGAGAGTATCTGCCACAACCATTTTGGTTTCCAAGCCAGTTGTGTCTTTATTAGAATGTGCTGGAGTTGTAGTGGTTCAGTATGCAGTGGTTTTGCACATGGTGATAAGCAGTTTGTCAGCTGTTATAGAGAGGAGTGACTTTTCAGGTAGGTGCGATAACGCTGCATGGCAAGCATTTCATGTTCTATGTTACTGTATCTCCATTGGCAGTCCGTTAGTGTTTTCAGGCCAAAAGCAATGAGTCTGTTGTTCTGCACCAAAGCTATGCCTGGGCCTCTCTGTTACACATCTTCTTCAACGGTTAAGTGTGTGTTTGGATCATAATATTTTAAGCAGGTGTCCTTAGTGATTGTTGACTTCACGTCCTCGAAGCATTTTGGTGGTCAGTGTCCCATATCCATAGCCCTTCATTTGTTAGCAACCCTCTTAAAGGTCATTATATCACTACACCCATCCCCCGTTTTACAGTACAAGTCCAGGCAAAGTGTATTTCTTTCTTTCTTTCTTTCTTTCTTTCTTTCTTTCTTTCTTTCTTTCTTTCTTTCTTTCTTTCTTTCTTTCTTTCTTTCTTTCTTTCTTTCTTTCTTTCTTTCTTTCTTTCTTTCTTTCTTTCTTTCACAACATGAGGATTTTAAAAATGTATTCATTAATTTATATATTGAATTTATTTTGTCCTCGAGGGCAACCAGTGCAGACCAGAAGATGGAGCTCTAAGTGACTGCCTATCTAGCATATGCCTTTCGCCAACCCTAAGTCAAAAGCTCAAGCAGCTGATGGTGACATTTGATAGATGATGTGAACATAGGGAAGAGGGGGAGAATCAAGCAGAAGGAGAGTTGGATACACAATCCTGGCTTCATCTGGACAGATCAAGTATGCATGAAGAAAGGGGAGAGAGAGGCAAGGCAAGGCAAGGCAAGGGAAGGCAAGGCAAGGCAGTTTTATTTATATAGCGCATTTCATAATCAATGGCAACTCAATGTGCTTTACATAAAACAGAAAAACACGCAATTTAAGAAACATTAAAACATACAATTAACCCTCAACCCCCACACTAATAATATAAACAAAGTACAGAAAAATAGAAAGAGAGAAATAAAATGCTAGAATAGAGCATTAAATAGCATAAAATAATCCTTTAAATTTGCTTTAAAATCATTAAAAGATAGAGGTGCAAATGAAAGATTCAAATGTAAATTGCTTTAAAAGAGCTCAATCATAAGCACAGGAGAAGAGAAGTGTTTTTAACCTGGATTTAAAAATGTTCACAGTTGGGGCTGATTTCAGTTCTGCTGGTAGTTTGTTCCAGAGAGGGAGAGAGAAGGAGAGAGAGCGAGAGAGAGAGAGAGAGCAAGAAGGGGAGGAGAAAACTGGAAAGCAGAGTGAGGGAAATGCACTACAGGGAAGCATGAGGCAGAGAGAGAAAGCAGCTTAGAGGAGAGAAGGAGGAGGCTGAACAAAAGGGACAGGCACTTGTTAGGTGATGTGTCAGTGAAAAAAAAGAGAGTAACTGAGAGATTTGAGAAAATTCTTACGGCAGACACTTCCTTCTTCTCTTGCAGCATCTCAAAGAGAAGCAGAGTGTGCCAAAAGGACAATCAAAGAAATATTAGCTAGCAATGCATCATAGTTTCTTAGTGAGTTAGTTTATGTTCAGCTTTGACAACCAACTAGGAGGCTGAATGAGTGAGGACAGTGTAATACACACTCTCAATTTTGCACATGCTGAGACCCAAACTCACACTTCTGCCGGCACACACATAGGAGGAACAATGCAGCTCCAAGCTTCTACAGACACAGAGGAGAAAAAGGTGAGTGCCTAACTGCTTGGAATGGTTGGAGGTTTTCGCCATTTTCTGTTTCTCACCCAACTGTGGCTTAATCTGGGCACAGCTCAAAACTACTGCAGAACTTGTGCTTCAAAGGCTGTTTTTATCTGCCTCAGTGCAGACTATACTGTGACTGCCAGAGTGGTCCCACTGAGATTCACAGAGCAGTGCATTCCTTGTTGCTGGAATTACAACACTTCCAAACATTTTGTTGCAGGGCATTGATCAAACACACTGGAGGAAGAATGAAACATAAAGAGAGGAGAAATTAAACTGTAAAAAAGAAGGAAAAAAAAGATGACAAAAGAGGTTGTTGGTGCATGACTTAATGCAGTCCTCGGAGGTATATTTTTACCTTTATTTAATCAGGGGGAAGTTTCACTGAGAGCAATGTTCTCTTTTTCAAGAATGCCCTTATCACATTCACGCATGGAAGTTGTCCAGTACAACACAGTCTGGTTTACTGGCCACTGCAGCAGTTGGGATAAGGGTCCTTGGTCAAGGGCACCTCAATGTCACTATCCTCACCTAGGTTTGACCTGTCTGGAGGATTGAACCGATGACTTTCCAGTCACAAGCTAGCTTCTCTGACTTTTAGACTACCATTGCCCATGTTTGACCAGTCAGGTTGCACTCTGGTCGATTTCTCCCAAAGGCTGTTCAGAGGCTGTTCTGTGGTAACAAAAGGCATCAGTGCGTTTGGGTCCTAAGGCCCTGTGAAGCTGTTGACATGACTGCTGAGTGATGCTGAAGTCAGTGGTCTGTGTGGTTTATTTACATCTGCCAGAGCACTCAGCACAGCCCCATACTCCAACTGACATCAAACTTTACAAAGCTCTCTCAGTTTGCCATTATTAAACGAGATGTATTTTTTTTATTGATAATTGATAACTGATTTGTATTACTAATGCAGGAAACACGGCCCATTTTAAATACAGTCCCTGAGTTTCTCAAAATTGGTCAGAGTGACTGAGTTAAGTTTCGGAAAATCCCTCCTCAGTTACATCACAATACTTTGCTCCTCTTTCATGAGGACATGTTTTGGAGAGCATTTGGGTAAGAGGCCATATGAGCAGCCCTCCAAAAAGGCTTGTTGGCAGCTGGACAATGTTTTTAACAGCTGAATCAACTGGATAGATCATAGCTGACCCACACCCTGAGCACTCGACTGAGTGCTTGGGGAGAAACCCATGATTCATGTGTACAGTAAATCCACTGGGTGTGTTCGGCTCTTGTTAAATTTTCTCCAGAGGGGCAACGATGGGTCACAGCCTGGACACCCACATATAATATTTAATTCACAACTGTTCAGTAATATTTGCTTGTAATGTTGGAGTTTTGGTAGCATTTGGAAGGAGTTGATAAAAATGTTATGAATTGATGTTTCATTGCAGTCCCTGTCTTATGTTTTTGGCTTCAGCTGCCTAATGCATAGTCACTGCTGAGCTATTGATGTAGTTGTTCAGACAGTTATCATCCACCAACGTCATTGCTCATTATCTACCCTCCCTCTCTATCCATCTGAATGCACAGCAGCAGCAGCAGCAGCAGCAGCAGAGTCCACTTTAGGCTGTTTCTGGGGAGAGAAATAGAGGGAGTCATGGAACATAGAGTATGGGAAAGAGAGCCAAATGAGATAAGAATGTGCGATGTGAGGATGTCCGGCCGGGGCCTCATTCTCTCACTCTGGTCTCTCTCACCCTCATTTCTCCCTCCCTCTCTTTATCTGACTGTCTCAATTAATCTTCCTCTCCCACTCTTTTGCCCTTCCAGATGGTGTGTTTTTGTACTGTCACCCAGCTAAATGTCTCTGGCCTCCTCCACATTTCTTTCTTTCTGTTTACGTTGTTTCTTTGGAGTTGCTGAGTAACAAGCCTCGCGCAGAAATTCAAATTGTTTGTGCTTGAGTTATGAGAATATTCTCTTTTCTGTCTGTCAGTCTTCAGGGCAAAGTCTTGAGCCATTTGTATATTAGATGAGACCATGGCTCTGGGTGTAAGATAGCTTAAGGGGAAGCCTGGTGATTAGCCAAATTAAACGCAGTGATGAGCCAAATTGGGTCATTTAGAGTCTGTCAACCTCTCCAAATGAACAGGCTTGCATCAGACTTGGAGGACTCTCTGGAACATTCCCTCACTGACTTATGAATTCAAAACACACACATATCCATTTTGTACTTCAGCCCAGGACTTTTGTTTCTCTTCATTCCTTTTGCATACCCATCCAGTGCCCTATCATCTTACATTTTGTCTACTTTAGCTGCAGACATGGTACCAGACAATTGTCTGTGGTAGAAATCCACACCAGCCACTGACTCCAGGCTAATGCTAAGGTCAATTAACAATGATCACTAGATAAATTCAGCTTCAAACATAGATAAATAATGGGAATGGACCCCTTTTAGATCCGTATAGGCAGCGTTGTTTGTGTCTGGGACAGAGTTTAAGTGGGGGGCTTAGCCATCGACACATTGGTGCTAAATCGAGTCAGTTAAATTTATACAGGGTGCTTAACACCACCGCACCACTTCGATGATGGACATCCCAGCTGAAACAATTAGCACAGGGACAGAAACTACAACCTGGTCAGGATCAAAAGCCTGAGCTTCCAGAGGATGAAACTGGTGTCTCAGTTGTAGCAACACATTGTCAACACTATTGACCATTTGCTGAGCATGATCACAGACATACAGTAAAAACTCAGTAGTATACAAGATAAATACTGTATACACTCTTGTCTTTGCACCTTGTCTACCCCTGCATGTGGTTAATTAGACTTTTAGATTAGAATTAGATTTAGATTCTCTCTACTTCACATTGGCCTCGACAATCAGAGGTAGAAGACGTAGCACATTCACTCCTCATGCTATTATGATGGACTGGTGTGTCAACCTAGCGCCAGGACATCGGCTGCATAGAACAGTAGAGTATGAATTATAGCTTACAGATCTCTATTTTCTCTCTTTTTCTCTGTGTCCTCCCCTGTCATTCTCTCTGGCAGATGGATCCGGTGCAGAAGGCCGTAATCAATCACACCTTTGGAGTTCCACTGGTCAAGACCAAGCGGCCAGTCATCTCCTGTAACGTCTGCCAGATCCGCTTCAACTCAGAGGTACAGGACATACACAGTATTTCTCTTCCCCCATCTCTTACGATGACTCCATTGCCCAAGTTGCATTAAGTATACTGTATTTTACTGTTTATACACCATTCACCTAATGCATATTTTCCTTAGGAATGTGTTTGGAAGGCGCTTTATTCTGTTTGCTCCCCTGAGAGCAGATATTGACACAGAGGATGTGATACATTTGTTGGGGGTTTGTTTTGGCAGTTGTGACCCCTCAGGAATTTAATTTGTTTCAAGACAGTGAGAGTAGAAGCAACAGTCAGTGCAGCACAAAGCCTGAAGTGCTGCTGCTAAAGCTGGGAGTGAGAAATATTGCCTTCTTTTTCAGGGATTTTTTGTTGCACATCAACACTGACAAACCTTGATTGATATCATGAATATGGGGGAAATGAATGTCATATTAACATGTCATGAACTAAGAATGTTTTAAGAACTAACTTAACTGCAGTATGTCCCGTCTTTTTCATGCTTTTGTATAATTCCATCAATTAATTTTAGCAACAGTTGGTCCATATAGTGTAGTTTATATCTAAACTCATAATGGGAGTTTAATGGCATGTTACACCCACAGGCAACAAGACTGATGACAAATTAATGAAAACAAAAATCATATGGAAGTATTTTATGTCTAGTGGTGCTTACTCTTCTTTGTAAAGTAATAGGATAGACACATGACAGCATCAGTGCCAAATGTCATGTGCAGTGTATAATTTGGCTGTGATTCTCCCTATTCAGTGGTGCAGACTTCGGGGCCAGGGCGTATATCCATCTACAATACACAACATTAAGGAGTGGACCGGTGCTATATATACTTCTCAGGTCTACAATCATGGTTTCCATGTGGTCAGGGAGATGCAAGGCTGTAATCTTGAGCCTGCTCTTTTCAGAGGTCTCTCTCACATATCTTCATACAAAACAGGAAACGGGCAGAGATATTTATATGATGAAATACTTTTAGGGCCATATCTAGCGATCAAATAGTAGCTCTTTAGGTAAAGATATGTCTAGTTAGATAAAGTTAGGATATACAGTAAAACTGTGAAGAATTTCAAGAATATAAATATTTAACTAAATGGTTCTTTATGGTGACAGCTAAAATGAGAAGACAAAGTTTCAAAGGAAGTGCTCAGTCACTGGCACTAGTGTGTATTTTTGCCATTATATGCCTGAAATTTAACCAAAACTGTATTGAATATAATCATGCAAGACACAGCTTTTGGACTAGAAAACATGTGCAAAGTGGTTGGAGGAATATTGTTTACAGCAACAATACCAGCATATTAGGCAGTAACCTACAGTACATGTAAACGTCTCAGAGAATTATTTTTGATAGCTGTCATCAGAACTTGTGATGTTTCGTCCTCACCGTGACTCAAGATACTGTGTGTGCATTTCATGAGCACTTGGTCTTCCCAGTGAAAATCATATATATTTGTGTGTATATGTGAGAAGTAACAATAGGTGACACCCACAGCAGCCATGACTTATGTCCTGGCTCCTGTCAAATAAAGCATAAACACACACACACATACACAAACACATATGAATCCTCAGTGTTCTAATATGCAGGACTACACTACCTCTCTGCTGTCATTGTCACTTTCAGTGTAAACAAGAAAAAGCACACACTGCAGTATATCAGTAATGTCCAACTTGCAGCAGCCTTTGTATGGTTTGTGCTGTCCTACTAAGCTTGGCTGGAGAAAAACTGTCCACTGTATTGCCATAGAATGACTCCCCACCCACACTGTTCTCATTTACATAACATCAAGTCAGGATGAATATTTCATGGATTTAAAAAATACTTTGAAGGATCCTGGGCTACATTCCTAGTCTAATTTTTCCTATTTGGGCTCTGTCTTCAGGAAAAAAAAGATAATTTTGCCCTTGATATTGACATTTCTTTTTCTGTATCTGTCATCTGTGAGTTGATGGGGTTGCATGGGTCAAAGAAAGCATTGGGGGCTTCCGATGAAATGTCTTGATCAATGTGTGTGTCTTCAAAGGATCCAGTCTTGCCTTCCTGCTCCCACGCCACGCTCCTCTCATTTCATGCATCAATTTGCCATCATTCATTCGTCCCATTTGATCTTTCTCTGTGTGCCTCTCTCTTTTATTGCCTGTCTCTCGCTCAGAAACGTTCTCCCTCCTATTCTATCTGTCTTCCTCTCTCATACTGCATTATTTACAGTGTGGAAATGCCCAAAATTGCCTGCCACTAGTTATTATAAGATGCATTCGTCAAGGGCAGGGATTAGTGTCTGGCGCTGACAGCCCTGATGCATCTTGGGAAAGAGGGAGAGAGGAGACTTGGAGGGGAAGGATGGGAGAGTAGGATAGGGTGGGAGGAGGGTGTGTGTCCTGCTGTCCCTGCATCATGTGTTGGTGTGAGGTGTTAAATGGTAGTTTATGCAGAATAACCTTGGTGGTGTACTGCATTAGTGACATCACAGGCTCTGTCGCGCTGCATTGACCAACGTCATAGCTGCTGCTGCAGCAGGACTTGGCTGATAAGTATCCCTTATTTTCTGCCTCTTCTTCTCCCCTTCACTGTTCTCTCTCTTTTGTTCACCCCCTTCCCTCCCCCACTCTGTTTGCTACAGTACTTGTTTATTGTCCCAGTCTATCTATTTTTTGTCTCACTTTTAACTTCCTCTTATTTCGTCCTCATTTTTACTTTGTCTCATCTGGAGATGCAGCTGTAACCATGCTGTAACATCACAGCTTTTCCTTCAGAATGTCAGCCATGCTGGAAAGCAGTTGTTCAGTTTGAACCCTCTGCATAATGAAACACAGGCATCCCAGGCTGATGTGGTGCAGGTTTTTCTTTCTCTGAGACTTTTGTCTCCTATATTTCATCAACAGTCCAGCTCTTTACATCACTTTCCTTGTCTTGTAGTTCCCTGGCTAGGGACCATTTCTCCAATCGTCCCTTCATTCTCTTTCCTCTCTCACTCTTGAGGACCTCACAATGACACTCAGCTGCTTGGCAGTTGATCCCCATGGCTTGGTGGGAGAGGTTAAGAAAACCTCTGGGGCCACTTCAACCATGCACAGCCACATACTTATCTATCTCCCTTCATGCCTTCATGCCCCCCCCCCCCCCCCCCCCACACACACACAGCTCTCTCCACCTTGATCTGCTGGCTTTGCTAGAGCAGCTCCGTAAGACCCCTCTGACAGTGTATAGTTACAGAGGTTCTGCTATATTCAGTCATTTGTCATCATGATTCACAAGAAACATGTGATCTTCTCTATCACTACAGCCACTGCCGCTGATTTACCGTGCCAGCTCACGTCCTGCATGCCATACAGTGAACATACACAACTGGGCTCAGCAACATTACTCATCACCCACTGCCTCCTTTGTCAAGCAAATCTATCCCTCTCCTGAGCCTATGGTCAGTGTGATGTCCTAAGTGTCTGTCAAATTCTCTAAGCCTTTCAGCGCTTATGGCAGCTGTCAGCTGTTCTTCAAGACCATGTCTCTGCCTGGCATCTACTGTAATCCAGCCACTTAATAATTATCTTCATCATTGGCCCCTTGATAAAAATATTATTTTCCCAATGCAGCACATGGCACATCTGCTCACTCTACATACTTGTTTAGATAGAGGGAGCTATTGACATGATGTGGCTATATCAGCCAAGTCTATTTGTGTTTTCAATTGAGGGGTGCTTAAACAATGATGGAGGGGAGACAAATACAGGAGGAACAGATGTCAAATAAAGTTGCATGAATGCCCCCTGCCCACCAGTGTGTGTGTGTGTGTGTGTGTGTGTGTGTGTGTGTGTGTGCGTGTGCGTGTGCGTTTGCGTGTGTCTGTATGTCTGTCTGTCTGTCTGTCTGTGTTTTCATCACACAGTCACCACACTGTGAAGCTAGACGACTGGTAACAGCTCAGTATAGCAACCCCACATCTCATCCACCATGTTGTTCCAGACTCACATACCATCGTGCAGACACACAAAGATACACAGACTAGGAAAGACTCCCCAGTGTCCTGGTAGTCTCCTGATGAATGACTAACCTCTTTTGTTTAGTCTCTGAACAAACACATTAACTAGTAGCTAGCCTTTCAATGGGAGATTGGGAACACTAGTAGTTCTGTAATAAATCTCTGCTGCATTTTTGAATGCAGGATGATCTTCAGTTCTTGGGAACCTCCTGACTCAAAATCCACATCCCTACTTTATCTATACAATGGGATATTATGGGCAGGGTCTTTGCTGTCTGGTAGCATATATATTAAGATTTTGACCACTCCACAAGCAAGCAATTTCGATGATCCAAGAGCAGCTGAAGGCAATGACAGTATTTGTGTTGTAAGAACCCACGAATGCCAGCCACCCTTCGATGATGTGTACTGTAATAATGTGTGTGTTGCAGGAAGGATGGCAGTGTCAGGGTGGGGTTTATGGGTGCTCCAGGCAGATAGTATGGCATGCCATTGACCCTGAGTTCAACTCCCCATGGCATGTCAGTCAGCATGGCTGTAGTAATGAAAGCTGGAGCCAAATACTGTTAGGGTGATAGTCAAAACTTTGAGCTGAGTAGTTATGTCCAGTGTATGTAAACAGATGATCCAGACACAACTGCTGGTCTAAGTATATTGTAAGATAATTTATAGTTAATTTGAAAACCTGACTTGGAAATAATGACATGTAAGATAACTGAGGGACATACTGTACGGGACAGCCAGGTCTAGTTCTCAGATATCTCTTTCACTGCATCACTGCATCATTGCCTCTATTTGTTCCCATGCTTGCCAAACTATCTACTGTGCCTGCCTGCTGCCTGTGGCTTCAGTCCCAAGTGTATATTGAATAGCATTCTATCATAATAACATCCATGCATGTGTGGTTGTCACAACGAGTCTAATTCACCCTGCAATGTTTTATTCACCTGCCATTGGTTTTCATTTACAGCATAAACATGATTATATTTTCTGCTTTCTCCTGTAGAGCCAGGCAGAGGCCCACTACAAAGGAAACCGCCATGCCAGGAGAGTCAAAGGCATCGAGACCTCTAAAAGTCGTCCTCAGGACGGGGACAAGCCTCATACTGTGCCCCCCACCACCTCCCCATCTCCGCCAGGAGCCCCTGGTACTGCCCCTGACAGTGAGCCCAGCAAACAGGGTGAGAGAGCAGAACATATTCTCAGTACCAGGAAGAAAAACAGAATAAGTGTTTTTTTTTGTTTTGTTGTAGCAATAATCACTGCCATGCAGGATGGTTAGGGGCTTATGCTTTTTCTGGAAAATTAAATGGAAAATATGCAAATAAAATAACAAATGCATCTATTCACAGCAGCTTTGCAGTGTGTTGCTCTTCTTGTGGTCATCTCAGCTCTCTGTGTGGTCTGATTTGGCTGCAGCACAGCTTATGGCTAACAATGCAATTCCAGAAACCTCTGAAACAACACAGTAGTGTTTATCATAAAGAGAGCATAAATGTTGAATACAGGGATGTTTGTTTCATAAAAGATTTGTGGCTGTACAAAACTTTTAAATGTCAGGACTATAATCTGCTTCATTTTGAGATGAGGAAAACATATTTTAATGACAATAACAGTGTGACACAGATGAAGCAGTGTGTTTCTATCTGTAACCCTGGACACATTAAATTAGATTAGGAAATTTGATTGAGCCTTAACTTCAAAGCAGTGGGTCCAAATCAGGCTGAATGCAGCCACAGTTAGTAAGTTTTGACTAGCACTTGATGAAAACAGCCAATGATCAGATGACTGAAATTAAGCAGGTTGATAGGAAAGTTAAACTAAAAACAAAAAGAGTCTGACCCCATTTTATATGATTGAGAAATGAGAAGTTAACCAAATATATAGTATGTATTCCTTGCAACCACTATTGACTGCTTCAGTTCATTACACTCTACAGTATCTGCTTCTCATAAAAGTGAAAATATTTACAACTGGAAATATTGCCTCCATGAAGAGAATACAGATTGTGAGAATAGTTCACTGTCTTGAAAGATACTCTTGCATCATCAGATTACATTATAGATTTGATTTGTTTTAATTTAGGGAAATATTGATAGAACAGAGAAGAGTAGACTAACCAACATGGAAATCAGACGCCAAGTGTCTGAGTGACAGGTTGATTAAAGTAGAGGCATCATTATTGTGACAGAGACAATCCACAGTATTAGTCCAGTCTAACCACAGCAATTTATTATTCAGCTGTGCAATATAAACCGGTTTGCTATACATTAATTTAGACTGTGAGCAGGTGAGTTGGCATACACATGGCCTAGTAACATGGCAGTTTCTTGGCATCTTTTCAAGGAAGCCCACTGTGGTGTGCATATGTCTATTTGTGTCTTTGCACTAAGCAAGTTATCGAAAAGTTAAGAAAATACAACATGTCGCCTGGGTTTAGGCTGTTAGTGATTAGTGCTAATACCGATAAAGAAAACATATGATATATTAATATATAAATATAGATGACACCATTAAGGAGGATGATGGACCAGATTCAAAGTCAACATCTGAAAGGACAGAGATGGTACAGCTGAGCTGACTTTAATGAAAGGTTGACAGTTTATTAGTTAATAAGGATGCAGGGCATGATCAAGATATTGCAAGTTCTTTCTTTAGCAGCATCTATATTCAAGTCTCTGTTGTCTTAGTATGACTTTCTCTCTTAATCTGTTGCTCATCTTCCTATTTCGAGCTGCAACTCAGAGGCTGTGTGCTGGGCACCTCTGCCCTTCTCTTTTCTCTACCCAGAATTTTCCATTCCCTCAGTGTCACCATTCTGTCCTTGGATCAAACACAAGGCAATGAATAGATCAGCCGTGTTTTGGTGACATTTACAAAGGTTTCTGTAGCTAAGTGTTTACCAGACATTTCCACCTTATGGACGGGAGGGCACAGAGCAAACATGATGAATGAAAAAATGAAACTCAGGTCCAATAGAGGCCAAAATATTGCTCAGCATTTCACTGTATTTAACTCTTTTGTATACGTAAGAATAACACCACTTGAAAATAGAAGGTTTTTTTTCTGTAGCTGAACCCTGAGTAGTAAGAGGTCAGTCTGTTTAACTCTCCCTCTCTCATGGGGGATCTGAGATCAGCTCCAGGCAATTCGCCATCAGTGAGACTTCAAGAGCATGGAGAGCCTGCCATGATTGAGATCCGAAAGTAGTAACATGTGAAAGAATGCCTTTTTCCATCCAAGCCTATTTCTCGTGACCCTGGAACCTTGTCTCTTCCTGGTTTTCCTGCCTGCTTGCTTATGTGTGTGTGTATGTGGTCTGTAATAGGCTACTTCTGGGGACAAATTTCAGACTTAGGACCAGTTTATTGGGAATGGATTGACTAATTTGGAACAATAGTCCCCAATTGAGAAAAAGATTTTTGGGTCAGTGGTTAAGGTTAGGATAAGGGTTATGCAATTAGTGCTGATATTTAGGTTTAGGATACGTATCCAGGAAATGAATGTAAGTCTATGTAATGTCCCCAGAAGTGGCCATGTTCTGTGTGTGTGTGTGTGAGTCTGTGTGTTCCCAGTGTGGTCCTGTCCCACTGCTTCATGGTAGGGGAACAGATCTTTGGGAGCAAGCAGCTGTGCAGTGTTTCAACTGGGAAAACAGTGTCTAAAGGATGTACACTGATATTTTGGCCGTGGAGCTTAGCATGGGGCAGTTTCTCTGAAAATGACGAAGACACACTGGTCTATACACATAATATATGCACACACTAATGCACACGTACACAAACAACATGGTCAGACCCATATGAGCACACAGATGGACAAGTAGAAGGTTTCCTACACTGTACTTCCCTTACAACACAAAGCAGCATTTGTTGATGTTTAGTGTTTTTTCCTGTGAAAGGTCTGTTTGTTGTTGTGGGGTTTTAGGCTTTTTCACAAGCTTCTGAGACATTCACACACAATGCAGTCGTAGTACAGTCTAGTATCAGTATGATGACCTTCTCTTTTATAATGCATCATTTCTCATTAGCATATCAAATGCAGTCAACAAAGATGGCCATAAACAGCACACATTAAGACCTTGCTATTGGCTAAAACAGCTAAAGGTCAGTTATAGTTTTCTGTTTTAATACTACTGGTTCCTTAACCTTACAGCTATCAGAGCAGGTCACAGGTTTTACAACCCTCAAAGAGTTTGTGGTTGCCCCAAAACAGGAGGCCCTTGGCTTTGGGGGATTTGGCATGGTGAGCTGAGGGTTTGGCTCGGCCTGCAGGCGATGGAGAGGCAGCTGTTTTCTCAGAGAGGAACACTGCTCCTCCCCCTCTTCATCCTTCACGTCTTCTTTATCCCTCTGCTGTCTGACACTCCCACTCTAATGAAGGGCCCTGTTAAAACCAACCTGATATTATAGCGCTCTTAAGTCCACACAAATACTCACAGGTGCACACACACCCAAGGTCAATTAAACAAATGACTTTCATGTGAGGGCTCGGGTTGCATGGCTATGAAGTGACTATAGTATTGAGTTACACAGGCTTAATATGCTTTTCATGCTCTTTGTTATTTGATGGTGGTCTTGGAGTTATATTTTTTGGGTAATTCACCATTTTGTTTTCTCTATTTGATGAAATTCATATCAGAAATAACCAACAACAGTTTCTGTAAAGTATAGTTTGCATGTATGTGAGTGTTTGTGTGTGTGTGTGTGTGACTCAGAGTTCGGATGCAAGCCAGACTGGGGAAAAAGGCACCCAACTGCATTATGAATGAGGTTTGGCTCTCACAAAGCTAGCATTGGGTTTCGTTTGTCATTAATCATTAAGAATGGAGCTTTGGTGACAGACAGAATCATCCTACCTAACCCATACCCATATCACACACACCAACACACACAAAAACACTGCCTACAACATGTCATACCCACACATAGACAATACCTCAATCCTATGCCTCATCCTATGCTGAAACTGCATTGTTGGCTTCTAACTTACAATAACACATGCCTCTGTAATCTATTTATCTTAAATTACACAGAGTTCATTTTACATTTAAAATGAACAGAACATGTGCACATCACTGCATATTTTTCCACCTACGCACAGGATTCATTACACCAATAAAGTTATTCTGCTTTTATTTTCAATAACAACAAAAAGCTTACTTATTGTTTGGCTCTCAACCCTGTGGGATCACTTGCATTCTGTGAACAATGAGGTACATTTTTTACACAGGCACTTCCACACTAGTTTGACAATCATATATTTTTTGTATTTCCATGAAGCCATCACAGACTAGCTAGAGTTTCACACATGAGGAATGAGGAGGAAATTTGACTCTTGCTGCAAATAACGGAAGTTCTTTTGGTGTGAATTTTAAATGAGTTTGTATTAAATCCAATGACTTTATCAACACATCCTCTCCCCACGGACTGCATATTATACATAGTTATAATTTCCTGAAGTGGATTAAGGCAACACAGACACACCAGACTACAGTGTGAAGCATCTGGACTGAGTTATCTCCCTCTGCTGACCTCTCCCAAGGAATAATACCTTCTTCTGTTCAGCTAGGAGGCCAGCTAGCAGGGAAGGAGGTCAGTTAACCGCCTTATCAATGTTTAATTAGACTTATAGCATATTCTTAGCTTTGACAGGCAGATTCTCAAGACAGGCAGAAAGTATAGCTACTCTGAGAGAATATCAAATCTGGAATGAATCTTTCATTTTGTTCATTTTAGTTTTAGGTAAATATGACAAAAAGAAACACTTTAAAATTCAGTGAGATTCATGCTTTTTGGTTGGTGAGACAGAATTCCTGGGCCTTGGAAGGCCCTGAGGGATTAGCCTCAAGTTGAACTTGTTCTAAGGGGGATGCGTGTGGGAGGCATTCACTGTGGTATGAGGTGAAACTGACTGGATGGTTTGGTATGGCAGATCTCCAGGCCATCATGGATTATTGCTATTTGGCCGACCACCTCTCTTCTTCCTGACTTGATTTTAACTCAAACCACATGTTATGGGTGCTGTGGATTCTGGATTGTCTTTCAGTTTTGCATTGAAGTCATGTGTACATGCCTGTGTGGGCAAACTACAACAACATTCGAGAGAACTGTTTTTGCTTCTCTAGCATTCTGCCCACCTGCACCTGCATGTACAAGCACTGCAATCAGCTTAACCAGCTTGGTCAATGCTTTTGCAAAGTAGGCACATAATGAGTCACAAACCTCTCCAAAGAGCACTTACACAGAGCACTTTGATCCAGTCCTGGTTTATGGACTCATCAATGCCATATAGACTCAGAGAGAGGAATATTTTTTGATCCTCTTTTTTAACAAAACATCTGTTTGTCAAAGGCTCTGTGCTGCCAGCAGCTGCAACTGGAAACTTCCAAAATGGAAAGAGAAAGAGTTTTGATCTTGGAAAGCAATGGAATGGAAAGCACTTATGGCATCTTCATCAGAGATGATGCAATGGAGTGGCCAGACCAGCTATGTAGTTACCTTTTACATAATGCACAAATTATAAGACTTACAGGATGGGATAAAAACATAAATGTATATATCACAGACCCTATTGACTCATGTCATGTGACAAAATGACATCCGTGGGAATCATTAAAAGGACATTTAGTAGTTAAAGTCAATATTTGTTATCTTCCCAGAAATACCCCATTATTATCCCTCTAATACTGTAATCTAGTGGGGCTTTTCCATGCTCAGCCTTTGGCGCTACATCCTGTGGAGTTTGGAGACGGGCCTGATGGGTCCCTGCTGATGGGATGGGGGCAGGGGGAGTGAATGCTCCACCCAAATTTAGGGGGTCTCTATTCAGCCAACACCCATTGCTTAGTGAATACCAAAGGCATGGCGTATGGAAGTTACTGACCAGAAACATGTGTCTGTAAATGTATGTATAAACATTTTCTCTGTTGAAAACCCCCTTTAGATTCGAACACATGATTCAAAAATAAGAGAACTAAGTGGGAGTGGAGAGAAAAGTGAGCACAGAATGAGAGGAGGACTCACTTAATGATATTTTCTTTAGACTTCATGTCATGCCCTGTGACAAGACAAGTTCCGATTTGCTTCAACCCAGCCAAAAAAAACAGGTGAACAGGTGTTTGGGGAAGAGTCAAAAAATGTACAAGTTGAGGTGTGTGTTTCCTATGTCTTACTGTGGAAACATTTCAATAGCATGAGACCACATCAGTGAAAGATTGGCTCAAACACTTCAAACAGCCTGGAAACATGTTAAACACGTTCCCATCCTTATACACACAGGGGACATACATTTGCTTCCTCTGATTCACTTTATACTTTAAATGAAAGGGAACTGTTTTTAATCACTTAAAGCCTATAGGAAATGAAAAGTGCTTTATGTTGGTTTGTCTGATCTACTACCCATACTGTGTTCTCCACACTTAACTGGGTGTGGTTAGTGATGTGGTTTCATTGCAGAGAGGCTTTTTCAGGCGACTTTACTTCACCACAAAGTCAATGAAATTAGTAGTAAAACACTTTATTTTACGAGTTATGCACTTTTTGGGCTACAATATGAGTTATTTAATTTTTGGCCACTGCTTTTAAAATTTAATTTATTTTTACTTTGTCTCTCTCTCTCTTTTTGCAGATGAAACACGGCCTCTGTCACAGTTAAACGGGCCCCTGCTGGCCCCAGGGCCGCTTCCCCCTCTGGCCACCCCGCCTACCCCACCCATGGACTCCCCTGTACCCTCAGTATGCCCCCTCCTGCCAACGCCCACTCCTCCCCTGATCCCCCCTTCCTCCTCCTCCCCAAGCTGCAGCAGTGGCAGCGCCATCTCAGAGCAGCCTGGATCTGTACCCCCAGTTTCAGGAGCCACTGGCCCTCAGGCCTCCAGCAGCCCGTCCAATCCAGAGACAGAGGAGGACAAGGCTAAGAAGTTGCTGTACTGCTCATTGTGCAAAGTGGCTGTCAATTCCTTGTCACAACTGGAGGCTCACAACAAAGGTGAGTTAATCTATGAGGTCTAATATGTTGATGTTGCTGTATGTTCCATAAATTGCTACCAGTCATACCACATGATGTCATTCCCCTTGAATTTGCTGTTGATTAAGTTTGAGTTGATCCTTAACCTGTTCAACAAAAACTGGACTCTGTTTAAACCACAAACCACACTGCTGTCATTTATACTGAAAACATTCATCCTGTGTGCCAGGAGGATTTAGTCAAAAAAACATTTAAGTACTTACTGCAAGATGTTGTGATAGCCTCTTATAATTTTATGATTACTCTAAAAGTGTGAAAAAATGCCATGCTTGTCAATTGAATAAATTGCTGGACAATGTAAAATCAAGAATCAGGTTGGGTTTACTGAGCAAAATCCAAAATCGGTCTGGTTAATACAAGAAATTCTAAGGTAAAGAAAACACCAATTGTTATTGCCAGTTGATTAAATACTAAATAAATACACCTATGAATATTATATTCCATTTCTGACAAGTCTGTTCCGCAAGATGCCACTCAATTCTACACACACTGCACCATTAAATTGATTATATTTTAATGACCTATTACAGATAATACCAGGTGTTTAGCACAGTATAGCTCTTTTTATGAACTGTGTTGAATCATATGCATTATTAACAAAAACTGACATTCTTTATTTTAATTTAAGGTATCTCAAAGTTATTCACACACAAGAAGAGTATACCAAATATTAAAAACAATTTTACACTAGTTAGAGCTCCTGTCCCAATTCATTAATTTGACTGAAAAAAAAAGTGCTACGTGTTTCAGGTTTAAGGCGACTCATCAGAGGGTAGTGACAGGAACACTGATCAGCAGATAACTGATCTGTTTGACATTGATAGGAATGACCTCTGTAACCAAGCACTGATCTCCTGGTTTCAGGAACTCTGTCAAGGTGCCTCACCTGTGTGTGCCTGTTCTTTCCCACTGACAACATACTCGCTCCCCTTCCCACTACTTCTTCACTCACAAAAGACATAACTATTTAAGACAGCTCTCCTTCACTCAAAGATTCATGATTTGTCTTGCCATTTGCAGCACACAGCATAAAAACATTCCCCATAGCCTGAAGCCTTCCCCTTGAAAAAGTTGCAGAGGAGGATGGTTAAGACTGCATGAGGGCTTTAAGTAGAAAAATAAAGTAAAAATAGAGTGTTATGTGTGTGAGCTCACTACAATTCCAGCCTCATCATTCTGTCAGACAGCTTTCACACATGACAACAATTTATCAGGGCTCCAAATGCTTTAATCCTTTATGCCCTAACTTAGCTGTCCCTGTGACCTTATTTCCCTTTTGAGGACAGTTTGTATCTTCTTTATTCTGGTAATTTGAGCTCACAAGGTTCATTGACTCCCTTACTTATACTGTTCATAAAGAAAACCTAGAACAGAGACGTTTATTGACAGACAGAGACATAACACACAGTGAGAGACTTCAAATCAGTTTAACTGTATTCCACTTTCCCTGAATAATGTGTGATACAGCCTGGTCAGCCAGACATGAAATTGGCTAACAAATATGTCTTCATTTTGGATAAAGTATTAATCAATAAAGTGCAATCACTGCCACTATTATGGTTAGATTCACTTCTGTCAGACTCTCAGAAATCATGCTATAATGTACTCTGATTAATAGGTTATAATTCTAAAACAAACCAACAGTTAATCAGTCTACAAACACATTTCCTGTTTACAGTACTATGTATATGCACGTCAGTACAAAATTAGAATAATAAATAGATCATAATAAATAGAATAATAATAACACACACACACACACACACACACACACACACACACACACACACACACACACACACACACACACACACACATACACACACACACACTAAATAATAAACATGGTCCATGACACGTGGTCACAGCCTGTTTGTTGGCTCCAAAGTTCAACCCCCGTATGACTAAGAGTTGAAACAGTTGAACTCTAGGGGAAATGATCTGGAAGTAATCACCCCGCACATTCTCAAAAACAAAACTGTGCATGTTAGCAGAGTTCAAACATGAAAGCATATGCCGTGCAGACACCAACACATGAGCAGTGTGTTTGGCACAGAATAAATAGCAGAAAAAAGGGAACCAGGGAAAGAATAATTTGTATGTAATGTTATTTCAACATTTATGTAACAGTTTCCTGTCAAAGCCATTGTCTATTTTTGTGTTTTCAAATGTGGCTTGTCTGCTTGTGTGTTGATTTACACTGAGTCAACCTTCCAGACAAAAAAAAATCACTGGGCCATCCATTGTCAGACTAAAATAGAAGAAAGGCAGAAACAGACACCCTAAGAGCACATTCCAGCCCCTTCTTCCCCAGTGAAGGTAACAGCCTCCATCCCCACAATTTCTCTCTCTTCTATAAAGGGATTTCAGAGTGACTTAAATTCAGAGCCAGTGACAGTGGGATGCTTTACTTTGATTGCAGAGTCACTACAATAAGTGGGTGGGGGCTGTGGGGTGTGGTTTGGTCTATGGGGGGCATAACTATAACTTTCCAGCCAGGAATAAAATGTGTTATTATTTAATGATAAACTATTCTGACACACCCTTTGGACCTCTTGAAAGGTAAAGTAATATGCAACAGCACCTCCCAGTATGTGGTCTTCTTTGCAAATTCATTCACACGAAGTTGGATTTGCCCACATTTAGAAAAACATTGAACATAAAAGTTTGAGAGTTAAGAATCTCTTTTAAATTATCTTTTTTTTCTTGCTGGATTCTCTGGAGTATCAGACCACTAACTCTGTTATTACTTGGTCTTACTCTGTGTCCAAGAAATTGATTGATTTGATCGTTTTTTCAGTCTATTAAAATATGAGACAAAACAACAAAAGAAAGAAAACTGGGAAGAAAACAATAGAAATAAAAACACTATGCATAGTCAATACTGATGTATGTCTACTGAAAACATAATATATCCTCCTTACCCATTATGCACAAATGATGACAATGTTTACTGAAAAGGTGTTGACTATAGCCAAAGCTTATGATGCCAACTCTTATCACCAACAAATCTTTACCTTATCCAGACTTATGCTACACCATCCAGATCATAACTATTTATACACATGGCTGCACATGTCTTTAATACATCTGCTATGTGTATGGATGTTTTATACAAAGGTTACTAGAAATTGTCCTGCATCATAAAACAAGTCACTATTTTGATGCCTCACCACCAGTGACTGTTATCCTGTGGACCATATCTTTGGTAATACAGCATGAACCTCATTCAGAATCAAATCTTAAAAATATATTGTACTCATTTATTTGTTCCAATTTTGACTTAACAGTGATCTTTTCTAGTTCATCACATTCGTACTTTGTGAAACAGTAAAAAGTACTGTGTTGTGCTCTCATAGCACAACAAATGTGTGACTTCAGAATCCATCGTGAGACCAGACAAAACCTGCTTCTCATAAAAACATGCCCTTAAATTTCCAAACATTGACATTTACAGTCAAAATTACTGACAGTGAGGGTTCAGTGGTCAGACACTGTCACATGTGTTGATATAATTTATCATAATGCATACCATGCATACCATATGGACTGAAATAAACATGATCAATTTCTTACTGTGATATAAACATAAAGGAGGGCTTTTAGTTCATTCTCGAGATCACCAGATGTACAGCTGTCTAACTGCAGCCCCCTAGTGGTAAGAGCACAGCACTACAACTTCATACAGTATTCAGCTCTGTTTATATTATGTATGTTGAGATTTTGTCGAGAGTAAAGCCACTGGTTCATGTTTCTTTCTTTCATGGCCAGAGATTTGTCACTGTCACTGTTTCTCCATCAGCGCTTTAAGCTGCAGAGAAATGCTGTCCAGACTCATTTCAGTTCAGACAGATGGAGGCAGCATGACTCATATGTTATAAATAGTGATTCATCTCCACTGTATTATTTCATTCTATTCTATTAGCCTCTAAATATGTAATTTCATCTTGATTATTGGTATTGCTGACCTGTGTTTGTGCTTCTGTGTGTGTCTGTTTTCCTGCAGGTACCAAACACAAAACTATCTTGGAGGCACGGAGCGGGCTGGGCCCTATTAAGGCATATCCTCGTCTGGGCCCTAAGCCCAGTGGAGAGCAGGGAGGGGGGCCGGTGGACCCTAACACTCAGGAACGAACCTTCCACTGTGAGATCTGCAATGTGCGGGTCAACTCTGAACTGCAACTCAAACAGGTGGGAGGAAGTTATGTATGGATGTTTGTATTATAAAAATATTACTACTTTACACAGAAAATAATTTGGAATTAAAAATCTTAAGATCACTCTTTTACGCTAACAAGAAATTTGTGAGCGCATGTGCCATTTCTTCCAACAGTAATTGTTTATTTATGGAACTAATCCTTCTTTTTTGTTTATTTGTTATTTCTTTTTTGTTTTTGTCCATGCTATTTTGTGTGTGTCTAGTGAGTGTCCATGGTTAGTGTTTAACTGTTTGCCTGAAAGTGTGAATCATTTGTGTTCCTTCCTTTCAGCACATATCAAGTCGAAGGCACCGGGACGGTATGGCAGGCAAGCCTAACCCCCTCCTCAGTCGACACAAGAAGCACAGGGGAGCTGATCTGACGGTAACCTTTCAAGTTTCAGTTGAACTTTGACTCCTCTTAAGACACAGTCAACAAACCTGAGATCCACAGATCAGATAGTGTTAATCTAGGACATGAGGCCTGTAAGACCTTAGAATGATCCCTACAAAAGCTTGCCAGTTGTTCTGTTTTTAGTTGTGTTCTCCTCATGAAAATATTAACTCAGTTGAACTCAAAATCGGCATCATGACAGTTCAAAAAAAGTCTGGAAAGGAAGTTCTATATCTGTTTTCACATCCATCTGTTGACCTTCTGGAACTAATCATTTTATCCCCCTCTCTCTCTTGTGTTGTGTCTCCCTGTTCACCCCTTTCTTTTTTTAGTCTTCTTTGACCTTCTCAAAGGATCTCACCAAAGCTTTGGGTGCAGGGCTGTTGCCCAACCCCTTGGCTGTTGCTGCAGCAATGGCCGCTGCAGCTTCCTCGAACCAGCTGGCTCTCCGTGCAGCAGCTCCTGCGCCCCATCCACACCATCACCATCATCTATTGCAAGGCCCGCCTCTCAGCCACGCCATCCTGAGACCTGCTCCTGGGCCCATCCGCACCACCCACGGGCCAATTCTCTTCTCCCCTTACTGACACATCCCCCTCTGACTTCGGCCAGTCAGGAGCAGCCACTCCAAAAGCACACTGTGAAGATACAAATATGATCAATAAACTGCGATTGATAGGGGAAAAAATTCAACCATTTATATACGTAACTGAAAGAAAAGCAAAGGAAAGGCGCAAACGGAGAGTAGTAGAAATATATGTCTCTCTTTTTTTCCCTTTACCTGAAACTCTCCCTCCATTTCAAAGACTTCTGAGTGACCTACAGATGGAATGAGCAGAGGAGAGATATTCATTATGCATTGAACTCCCTTGTACATCTCTTACCTCCCCTGGTCCCTCTCCCTTGCACTGTGGCCCTGTCATGGTCGCCTCAATAATTACAGAAGAAACACATGCCGACCTTTCTAGAAACATTAAACCACATGTAGTGTTACATAATTATTCTGGGCCAGGTTGGTTTTCTCCTGTCACCATGGCTCAATGTGTTCTACTCATCCTATGCACCTCAAAAACCAAGACAATAATGTAATGTCAGTAGGATAGCTGCTTCTATCGGTCTTGCTGTATGCACCACATGTAGCTGTGGTGGCCTCCATGGTACTGTACATGTCCTCCTCTGTGCTGGAGGCCAGCAATTCTTCAGTTTGTGACACTAGGTCCTCGCTAGATACAACATGACTTCTGGTGACAGGCAGGTGATAGCCACATCTGAACTTGTTGGATGGTTGGGGGAGTTGAGAGACCAGAAAAGTGACTGTGGGGGATTGCACTCCCCTGCCATTTCCTGAAAGGGTGAGGTGAGAGGAGGGCTGGCACGGGTCAGTAGATGTATTGACCCCAGGCAGCATGCAGACACACACAGGCCCGAACGAATCTGTGTTTTAAAATAGATTTTACCAACAAGTATTGCCACAGGACACATCTGCCAACCTCCATTACAGTCAGAGCAGGGCCTCACCAAACGGGAGAGAGTATGGGAGAAACAGCAGAAATCACACGTTGGTACATACTGTACTCCTGTATTTGATACAAGATCACTATCTGTAGCTTAAATTGCCTTTGATGGTAAGTGCTGTTATTTAAAGTAATGGGAAATATTTTACAGGAGAGAAGTTCAGAAGCATCTGAGTAGAGTTCACATCCAGCAATTAGAAAGAAGATTACCAACATCCTCACATCTTCCTGGTCTTCATTATACAGGCTGATTCACAGTGTAGGTGGGGAGGTATGACTTAGGTGAAGACCCTGTGTACTGATGTATTTATGTCGTTTCTGCATGCAGCCTTGCAAAAGGGTCCTGCGGGGTCAGGCTTCTGCATCACTGGGTTGACCTCGTCCATTCTCACCTCCCCCATCTCCAAAAGTTCACATTAGTCTATAGCAGAGGGCACATCAACACTGGCAACCATAATGCTGAAAGGGAACAAATTATAGAGAGGAAAAAGAAAGCCAAATACATTAGCAAAGGAATGATCTTGAGCTGGAATGACAACCGAGCCAGAGGTCCAGCACGGCTGCCGGGAAGCGTGAGCCGAGACTTCCAGCATCCAAGGCATCTATCTATTGAAACTTCCTGTCTTACAACTGAAAGCCATGAAACGCACCATGATTTATTTTCTTTTACAAAGACTGGTGAGCACTTTGTTTTGTTTGTTTTGGACTGTTGGTTCCTGTTTATATCATACATGAAAAAAGAGAAAAATAGAAAACACAATAAAAATATTTTTGTAGGTAGGAAATGTTAATATCTGCACCCATGGATGGAAAAGAAGGAAGCATTGGGATTATTTTAGGGTGCGTTATGTAAGTGTTGACCTATACAGACTGACATACAGTCTCAGCGGGGAGCCACAAAAGCTAGCTATAAGTAGCGGCAGACTTATCTTGCTCAACAGCTTGAAACTGTCACCCTTTTCTGAACGAGATGTACACTGTGCCCTTTCATTGAGAAGCAATGAGCTCTAATGTCTTACCTTTTGTCTGAATATTGCAATGCAATGAGCAATTTTTATCAGAGTGACTTGTAATCATTGTGACATGTTGTGACATGTTGTCTGGAGTCATGTGTAAACTGGGAGCACGCCAGCTGACAGACTTTTCTGTTCTTCCATGAGGACTAAAAGCCCTCAAAGGGATTGCAAGAGGGACAAAGAGCGACGGAGGTGTAGCTGGGCTTAGGGACCGACCCTTCATATTAAAGGGCCTTTTTACTATGGTAATCTCTGCTTGGGGAACAGGGTACAATGCCAGGTAACAAGGGATTAAAACTAGATTTGTTCAACAGGCTTATTTTTTAGTTATTTGTTTCTTTTTCTGTGCGTGAGAAATGTGTTTAAGTGAAAATCCTGAGGAACATTATCAATGCCATTACTTAAAGAAGAAGCTGGCTTGGTGTCAGCTTCCACCGTTGTGCTCTTTTCTTTTTGTTGCCGAACAAAATCTTCTTTGCTGAGTTTGTTTTGTGAGTGAGATACAATTCCAGGGTCTGTGCTCTCCTTCCTGTTGGTGTGTGTACCATATGTATTCTAGTGTGTGTTGGGACCTGCTCTCTCCCCACTTCCCACCAATCAGAAACAGAGGCAACCTGGATCTATAAAGTGGCCTAACATAATACTGGAGGCAAAAACCTGCACGTTTGATTTGGGAGGGTTATTGATCAATCATTGGATTCTGTCAGCGACTTGATCAATGACCCAATCTAATCAAAGTACTGCAATCTTGTCTCTGATAGGTCCGTCAAGTAGCAAAGCTACAGATATGTTCATATTGTCCTTGATATGTTCATACTGTGGTAATTCCCACTAATTCATCCTCATTATTCACATATGGGAAATAAATGTTAGATTCCTATTTTCTGGACAGATATTTCATGTTAGCTGTGTTTAGGCTACTAGCCTTAGCCTTATTCTGCCCTCCTAGGGCAGAGAGAGAGAGAGAGATGGAGAAGCTATGGTGTAATTTTGTCTTGCCAATAAAGTTATTTTTGAATTTCATTGTCAGAGGGACAAAGAGTTTGTATGGCGAATCGTAGCAATACCTGACTCATTCTGGCTACTCTTGTTTATTGCAATAAGAAAATTAAACAATAAATGTGTATGTGAGTAACATTATAAATGTAATTTAAAAAGAAACTTTATGGTAAATACTATTGGTATCAAGAGAAACCATGGTGGAAAAAAAAGTAAATGTCAATAAATCATTAAATGAAACAAATGTCTGCAGAGTTTCTGTAAATCATTAACTGTGCAATTCAACGCTTTCAATTACAAGCCGTAACACATCAAGAAAAAAAAATCCCATACAGTACAATACATGCAGATGTTATATCTCTCAGTGCAAATCAATACAAAGTTGTTCTGAGTAATCATCTTTATCCACGATGAAACATTTCTGTCCTGATGACAGTGGTCTCTTCCTGGATGATGATGCCCCCTTCCATAGGGCGCTATGGTTCACTAAATGGTTTGATGAGTAGGAAAATGATGAGAATTATATGCTATGACCTTCACAGTCACCAGATCTAAACCCAATTGAACACCTATCTACAGTATGTGAGATTTTGGACTGTCATTTTAGACAGTGTTCTCCACGACCATCATCAAAGCAATTTTTCAACATTCTTTCTATTGGAAGAATGTTGTTCCAGTCAATTTCAGATCATCTATACCAAAGTACACTGAAACTGTTCTGGCAGCCTGATGGCCTAGTAAGACTTTACTTTACTACTCCTTTACTTTGTCACCTGCCTGTAGTTAGTGACCCATAGATTTAGTCTTCAGGAATCAATCAAAAAGAGTTTAAAATACTGTAAATAGAAGACTTTATGCTGCGAGTCACAATATGCTCCTCTCAGTAAAAAACATGACAGCTGTCATAAATTAGGAAGTGCTCTATCATTAGCAGTCCTTGGAGAAGCTCAAGAATGTGTCCAAAGATGACATCATCACTACAATCTTGTCTCTGTTCCATTCAAATATAGGCGATACTTACTCATACATGTTCAAGATTTGGCAAAGATACCAAGTTTAACTCACTGCAGTGTCAGTTCAAAATACTGAAGAACTGAAGAAACCTAAAGGAAAGATTATACATGGGACACAAAAGAATGAAATGTGGTTCTACAACTCAAATTTTGATTCTATTTCTGTGACTTTTTTATTTTTGAGTTGAGAGACAAGCAGCCATTGCCATGTTTTAAAGGGTCCACTGCCAAAATAATTGGTTTACACTAATTTAAAGTTTACATTTAATGTAAAATATCATTCATTCCACACTTGTTGACGGTATAACTATTTGTTATAACAAACATGTTTGGTATTTATAGAAACCTTGAAATCTTGATCTTAAAATATGAAACACATTTCTATGAGTTGAACAATTGAACATTTGTTCAGTTTGAGTATTAGAACATGAGACACACTGAATCTCATTTGTGAGCAGCAGATGCAGCTGGCAGGCAGAGTAGCTGACTAGCCCTGCATTGTACTGTTTGATGAAGAGCACCATTGTATGGTGTTGCTGATTTACCGTAATAGGCAGCCCTCTTGTTGTTCCCCTGAGACTTTTTTCAAGCATTCCTAAACAGAGCAGGTTATCGTGGGATACACAATTTAGCCACTAGATGGTCCTGCTGCCATGATGGTGCAGCATGTCCACATGAAACAATGCAGTGTAATTACTGAAAAGAGCTATTCTTTCAGCAAAGTATCAGCAGTCAAAGTTATTCACACATCAAGCGTGGGCTTTGGATATGATGATGAAGACTGAGGACATTCAGTACTTATACATAGAGCATAAGCACCCATTGTTCTGAATATATAACGTGTATTCTGAAACTGTCCCTCCAGCTCTGTGATCATACATAAAAGTGCAACACATGGCCATATGGCAGAGAAAAAGCCACAAGTAGATTGGGAAGACAGTTGCTTGTATCCTATACTGTCTTTATTGCCAGGGTTTTCAAAGACATTGTGAAACAAATCTCCCAGAGGGAGAAGTTAGACAATACTTTCAATTCATCATTTAAACCATAAAAAATATTTGTTAGACAATCAATTAATTATCTCAGACCTTTTTAATTTCATTTTAACCCAATCCTGAACTGCACAAGAATTTCAATGAGCATGCACCATGTGCCTATGCACTTGGCAGTAAAGTCTCTTGAATTTTGAGTAATTAAATTCAACATTGAATAGTTGATACCTCTACAAAGACATTTTATTTTGCCAGATAATCATACCAGTAATTTATACTAACTGTATACTGTTTCTATACATCACAAGTCCTGAAAGCAGAGAACTAATGGCATTGTCCTAGTTTGTACTAGAGAGCCATGAGAGGCCGACCCAGCATCTCTTTTCTTGAGAGCTTCATGCATTGAGATATGGCATTGACCCAGAGAGATGTACTCAAATGGAATCTGAAGAGGTTCATGTGCCTGCTGTTTTCTCTAAATGGAAGCCCGCACCTGAGAAAAAAGGGCGGCACATTTCTTTGGATTCACCCTCGTTCCTCCTCACAGGCTCCTTTTCTCTCTACAGAGTTTTGAGTTGTGTATGTTGTATGCAAACAAAATATATGAGATTGATTTGTGTTACTGATGCAAAAGCAAGAATATGTTTTTCTTTTCAAGTAAAATAAGTTACACAGATGTTCCAGACAAACGATATTTTAAGCTACAAAGAAAAAGAGAAGAAAAAAAACAGATGTAACAATCCAGATAAATTTGGATAAAAGCAAAATGATCATATTTACGAAAAAATAAAAAATAAAAATGATGACCAAAACTATGAGAGTCTGGAGGCCTGGCCAAACAGAACAAAAAATATGGGGGAAGTTTGTGTGAACCACCAGAGCTCCACAGCCTCCCCCCAAAACAGTTTATATACCAAATTAACAAACAAAGCTGCAAAAACCGACCTCCATCCCTAAAAGAGATGAACACAAAAATAAAGGGCAAAAGAAATGTGGTAAGATGGCAAACACATGGTAAAATGGCTGCTTCACCTGAGAGAAGGCTCTTTCTTCACTACCCTCCTTTAAATTTGAGGCACCCACCAATCATCAGGAGCATCTGAGAGAGAGAAGAGAGGAGAGGGCGAAGAACATTAGAAGAGAGCGTAAAAATGGTCAAAAAGAATGTTTTCTAAAGAAGACTAATCCAGAAGCATTATTGTAGGTGTTACCTAATGGTTGAAGGATGCGATTACAATTCATTCAAGCTTTGTATGCTATAATGTAAATATTTATGAACCATTGGTGCTGACATAACACTAAACTAGACCATATGAGATTATTATTGCAATAACAGTCCTTTTAACACAAAAGTAGAGAAAACAGAATGCAGTGAAAATCCTCAATTAGGGTCAATTTGAAAGCCTGAAGTGTGACTGATGTCTTTCTACTGCCACATTTAGTCCAGTCTGATAAACTGGGCACACAAGTCCTCTGGCACCATTGTCTGCTTCAGCAGTTCCTGATATTGATATTGATAATCATATTTATTAAAAAAAATAACTCACCATAGGACTACTCTTGAGAATATGCACTATGTAATCTTCATGCTTTAGTGTCAGTGTTTTATATATATATATATTTTTAACTCTTTTCCCAAGGAAAAATAAACTTTAATCATACCATCCCCAAGAAGGCAAAGGCCACATTTTTGGGGAAAACTTAGCATGTGGCTATAGAATGCCTCAGTGGATGAGTAGGTTATAGGTAAAAGGATTTGCAGGTTATACAATATTGTAAACAAAAATAAAATAACTTTTAATATAAACACATGTAGCCATGGTCTGGCTTGTTAATAGACAATAGAAAAGAGAGAAGGGATAGGAAATGGGAGAGATTTCATATGTATGGATATCCTGAATATGGTTTGCCACATATTTCCATTTGGTCACAGTCCCCTCTCCTGAGCATGATGATGATGCAGATCAGTGAAAACTGTTTATCACAATCTTCTTCCAAGGGCCAACTTCATGGCAATTCCTAAGTTTTGTCAAGGCACTGTTTTTCTTTCCTAATCTTTAACAGATGAACAATAGCACACATTAATTGATAACATTTTGGCATCAGAGATGATCAGAATATGACATTATGGCATGTGAGTAATAAAAACATTTTGTGTTATTATTAAAAAACATTAGAGAACAGCTACCCTTCCAAATGTGCCATGGGTCAAAATGATGAGCAATGTGAGGTCTGGTCTCTCTCATGAACTTCTGCACCTTAGGATGTTTGTCAGTGATGTTGGTTTTGATGGCCACACAGTCAAGAAATATAAGGCTTCGCTTAAAGCCTTCCTTTTCCATTCACAGGCTGTTTCCAACCTTGCGCGTAGTTAGGATTTTTTGGAGGTGCATGTCAGGCTACGGGGGGGTCCGCGTCGACACAGAGGGTTACACGTAGCTACGTCGTCGGCCCAACGCAGAAGCCTTTATGCTCTGCATTTTAAAAATATATGATCTACATTTGTTGTCAATGTCCATATAAACACCAGCTTTTATGTGTTTCAAAACCATCTAATGTAGTTTACAGCTCAAAAAACATGTTCTAAGTGTGCAGTACCTTTTTAATTATCAATCCGTGGCACTATCCCAGGTGCTGAAATAGCACACCTCATTGAAATCCGCAATTCTCTCCATTCCACCCTCCTTCCATCATCAGAAGTTCCCCCTTGGATCTGTCTTACATCTCCATTCCTCTTATAGACTATATAAGAGCCCATTACAGACCCTGGCCCCCTCAGCTCCATGCCTGCTCAACAAGTAAGAGATCAGAGACATTTGCATTAGAATTACAAGCAAAATATAGAAATTGAAAAGCAAGAGAGGGACCTATTCATATTTACATAGACTATGTAATATAAAATGTCATAATGAAGTCTGAACATGATGGGCTGATGATTGACATTGGCTGCAAACAGAAAATACAAAACCTTGTCCCCAGGAAGAATTAATTATTTTGCAGGATTTACTCTACAATCTGAATTCAGAAGAAAGAGGGGTTGGTATGTAAATAGCAGAGGTAAGTTATAGCCTCCAGATTACATGAATAAAAGCAAAAACGTTTTAAAAACCTTTTACAAGTTAGTTGAAAAAATCATGACGCGCATTAATTTAATGACTATCTTCTGAGCAAATAGATGTCACTGATTGAAAGTGTTGACACATCATGTGCATCATTTCAGCTACAGAGTGAACAAGCTCAAGCATGTGATCACTATGCAAATTGTTAACAAAAAATAAACCTCACAGACGCATATTGAATTGGAAAAAGACATCACAATGATAACAGATCTCTCTCAGTCTTACAGCAAAGGTTAATCCAGGCGTGTGCTCTCGTGCCTGTCTTCACAAGTATGAGTTGGCAGGTTCAGGTGCATCAGTGAAGAGATAATTGCTACCGTCTCCACAAACAGTCTAGGAGGACACACAACAGAGCAAATGAGTCTATAATCTAATTTCTTTGACAAGTCACAAAATTGTGTTGAGACCAACTGTAGAGCTCTTTCTTTTCAGTTCAGCTTGTCTTTTATTTTCAACTTCAGGATATCATTATTAGTGTTTGTGCTGCTACTTAAGGTGTTCATGTTCTCTAAAATTATACACAGTTTAGGCAAATTGTCAGAAAAACAACTACTTCTTATTAACACTGCAAACTGGATTTTTTCCCCTTCAACACCATGACTCTTGATTCTACACAGGTTTGGATTAAGTAGTGTGTCCTGGAAAAGTGGCATAACTAAGTGTACGTAGGTTATGTACATGTTTTTACATGTACATAACATACATAATTTTTTTTGCAGCCGACTTTCCTTCCTTCAAGACCATGGGTGTGGATTCTACTTAAGTTTCATTCATGTTCTCTGTCTTTCAATTTCCTTACCACTCACACAAAACAAGCAACATCCTGCTGTGACAAACATTTATTGATGCTCTCTTAGCTGTAGCAGGCTAAGAGGGGGACTAATATCTTGTCCTCTTCAGGGAAATTAAGTCAATTCTCAACCATCCATGCAATAACCAAACTCCCACTCAGGGCCACACAAAATAGCCGCAGTTCCTCCAGTACTCTTGGGTTACAAGGGGATCGTGTCATACAAGATTAATTTAGGTGAATAGAAGTAAACCTTGAGCCTACCTACAGTATGCTCATCATTATGGGCTCTAAAGTGACAGTCTCCCAGTATGTTGCTCTCACAGGGCATCTTAGTAATGTCTCAGTAGTTTTAGGGCTGAGACGACAGCAGCGGGGTGGCTCAGTTGTGTTGGCATGGCAGCAGCTCGAGACAAAAGCCACGATTGTGAGAGAATGGTCTGCAAATTGCCCTTCTGAACTCAGGCAGCAGAAGCCATGGTAGGAGTGAATCTAAGTAACTGTGTTCAAGCAGTGAATGAAGACCCTTCAATAAAATGTGTGGTGGATAAAAAATTACACATTGTGCTTACATTGATTTTTATCCTTGAGCAAGTACATGACTTCAGCAATAGAATAAAATGTACTGTATTATCTTATGTATAGGCAAGGCAAGGCACTTTTATTTATATAGCGTATGTCATACACAATGGCAACTCAATGTGCTTTACATGTACATAAAACAGAAAAACAGAAACAATAAAACATACAATTAAACTTATATAATCAGTGTTTGATCAGTGTTTATTATTTATTGTCAAATATTAGGAAATACATATCTGTCCAAATATACAATAACAGAGGATAACAAATATGTAAATACTTCATTGAAGAATTAACTTTATTACAGTAACTCTGATACAAATAGAGTATATAGAGTTTGTAAGTTATCAATGCTGTGAAACATTATGATTGTTTCACCACATAGCATTAAAAAACAATACAAAATTAGACTCTCACATCAGTCTGTAAACGCTTTGGAGACTGAGGATGATCTCCCTTTTGTTGTTAAAACTGGCTGGAAACAAGTAGAGATTAAAAGAAGACAAAAACAACCTGCATTGCAGAACCAACCCAAAGTCTTTAGGACCTCCCTACATATTGGGGCAGTGACATGCAGTACACTACGGAGGAGGATGGGTGGAGAGCATCATTTCTGGTAAGGTGCCAATCTGATAAAACAAAATAGGAGAAGAGCTAGATTTTTAACTGAGTACCAAAAACACTGCAAAAATACAGCAACATTATTTATTACATGAGGAAACTGTCTCAAGAATTATGAATATACCAAATACAGACAAAATACATAAAAGAGGGACACCAGCTGATACTACACAAGAGGGACACCAGCTGATGCTACACATGTAACCCAGTGAGCCATGTATGACACCCTGTAAACAAAGCAACTAAAAGGAATTCAGCCAGCATTAATTGTATTATTTACATCATTGCTTTTCCTGCTGTGAAATGTCAAAATGTATGCTGTGAAAAAGGCCTATTAGTAGACCTAAATGTCAGAGCAAACAAATACCCCAGGCTAATATAGGCAGAGATCAAAAGACATAAAGAGAATAATGCTTAGTGCATATGTTAGTGGGTGCTATACTGATATTAACGACAAATGGATAACTGGTGTGTGACAGATCAGGCGATCATTAGGAGGACAACATTTTTTGCTTTCTTCAGAACAGATGATTTTGATGTCTCCTGTAGTTCAATATGATATTTTTTTTATTTTGAATTATAATTTATTCTTATCCATAATTAACAAATAACATTTGGAGAAAGTATTACTTTTTCACACAAACCCCCAGCATTCAAGCTCCTCTCCAGCTGATCTACTACTGTCCATACTGTACAGCTTCTTGTTGATGTGATTACCCAAAAGGCACAGATGTCCTCCCAAGAATGTTCTATTTAAATCTCCCACAATACATGCAATGTAAACCCTGGAGCAATTCAGGAAATTATGGTGATGAAAACAATGGCGGGGCGATGGAGAGGCGGGGGAAACTGACGCCGAAGCTTGAAGATCAAACACTGGATGTAAAGTGAAAGATTGGGTGCCACCTTTAATTAGATGATGAGTTACTGATGGACGGAAACAAATAATGTTGTCATTCAACAGTATCCTGTTGTGACAGCCACTCACTAATTATCCTTCTGACGCCTGTGTCTCCTTTTGCCCATGTCCAAAACTGCATCTCACTTTCACACACTGTTAATAATAAAATATTATACTAACTGTCATAACTGGAGAATTGGATCTTAAAGAATACTCAAATTAATATTGATAAAGGGAGCAGGAAGTGTGTAAATTGCTGAAGTGAACAAAATGTGAGAGGAGGAAGCCAAATGTATAATTTATTGATAAAAGCAGCATTATTTACAACATTACAACTTATGTCTCAACAATTTCCTCAATGTCAATTTTTATTTGTATTTACAGTTTCATAAATGCTGCCTCCAGCTGTAAAATAATACCTCCTAAGCAGTGTTTTGCCTTTCAGGTTGATATCCAAATGGAATCACAAAAGACACACAAGTCACTGTTGTGTTTAACAATTCACAGTTCTTCTCATTTTGTTCCACTAACAAATCCACACAGGTGTTCTCAGTTATTCTTGCTGATTAGACCCTTGCTGAGGCTGAAGTTGGGCATAGACCTTTTTAAGGAAAGTTTAATGATCATTTAAAGAACCTGAGCCAAATGATGCATGTGTTATAAAATAGGTAGTTGTGTCCCAGTTACACACTACGTAATAATTCTACATAGGTTTTATTGAACTAGTGTGCTTGTACTGGAAAAGTGGCATCATTAAAGGTAGAATATGTAGAATGAGCAGAACAACGCCATCTAATGTCTCGAGATCGTAGTCGCAACAACCAAAAAGTAATTCCAGCAGTCGGGTTGCCAGGTCCGGTGCCGGATTTTATTTTAGCTCTAACTCTGTAAATATACCACTTTATCCACATGTCTAACCTTTTTTAGGCGAGAAAGTAGCCCTTTAGATCAACAATGTGACGCTAATTTGTCCAAATAACATCTGCTTAAGGTTTTGTTCCTGCGAATTCGGAGCCACTCAAGTTAGCCGTAGCGAGTAACGCACTTCCGGTCATTTTCACAAAATAAAACACCCATTGCCTTTTATTATTAAGAAAACCATAACGATAGAGTTGGTGCTTTTATTTTGAAAACAGGAAGCGAACATACCCTCGCTGTAACTGACTTGAAACCACCGAGGTACATTACATTGTAACGCCAGTGGGAGTAGCAGCAATGTCTCTGCATGTACTGCCTAATCCTAAACACCGATTGGCTTGTGTGTGGTGTCGTCAGAAGCAGAAGAGGCTCACGGTCGTAAACATCTAGTCACGTGTACTCTGAGATGGACGCGCAGGTCAGGAAATGACGTAAACGGACCGTATATGGTTTGTTATTTGTTATTACATTACGTGTTGGACTAAATACATGGACATATTGAGGAAAATATTCCGGTTTTATGGAAACGGATTTCATATTTCACAAGAATGGATACTTGGCGAGCTGTACAGAAAGTCCTGTGTCATAAAATGATCGTTGTGGATAAAGGGAAGACTTTGAAGGTATGTAGGCATTATAGCTTTTCTCACTTAGCAGAGTGGCTAGCCAAGCTAATCGCTAATACTATTACGGCTGTGAGCAACCATATAAGTCGTGAGTGGTCTTGAATGAATCAGAACAATCTAAGCTTTCCAATAATGTACGGCATGAGTATATATGTTTCAGGGTTGGTGTTTAAAACATTCAGAAGAACGTGTGGCTGCCTCCTAACATCCGTCCCGTCCCGTGAACGGAACAGCGTGAGTTAAGAGGTTAATGATCAAATATCAAAATCCGAATAGCGTCAGAAAGTCAACCCACTCTCCACATTTCCATTGCTACCGTTTTGATACTTCATGGTACACAAACAAATAGCATCTCATATGAAAGCTAAGACCCTGCCGAGTTCAACAGTACCACTATTATTGCGCTAAAAACTCAGTGAACCAGCAGCATACAACGGTAAACAACCACTTATTTACAGCGACTAACAGATATTCTGTCTTACCTTCGAAGTTTTGTGATGAAAAGTTGTACTTGAGAGCAAAAAACGCTGGTTTTAGTAAGTCCAACACAGCCGTGTTTGTTTACAACTCCATTTCACCCAGTGCCAGCCTACAGTAGCTGCACTGGAACTACAGACAACCCTGGCAACCCGCAATTCCGGCCGCTAAATGGCTGGTACAATGTACATAGAACGTGTCAGAACGTCATTGTCGAACCCGTCAAAAAAATTTAAAAAAATTAACTCAGACTAAATATTTTTTTTTATGGAAAAGCAATACTTTCATTCTGTACCCCTCAAAACGCCCCGTGGCTGTATTATTTTTTTTTTTAAATATAGCTTTTAATAAATATTCTACATATTCAACCTTTAAGTATACTCCAAAAAAAAAAAAAAAATCAACGTGCATACAACAAAAAAAGATTTTTGAGTGTGCTCTTCGTGTACAGTATTGTCCCACAATGCAATGCACAAAGGGAATGGAGGAGCTACTCACAGCTGCAAAACATAAAACCCTATTATGGGTGGTGGTGAGACAGCTCAGGAAAGATGTATGAAAACAAAAACAATACAAATTCTTTGGAACATTTTCCTTTTCTTTAATCTAATTGGCCTGGTCACAGTTGTATTAGCTGATCTACTGCACAATTCACTGTTGGTTAAAAAGGAAAAAGTACATTAATCTATACCGGCTAATTTACTATGGCAATTATTGTACATGGTAAATATTTCAATTGTATTACAATTAAAAATGGAATTGTAAGAAAATTAAATACGGCTGGAGTTGAACGTTCCTCCTGAGTTCAGATTGCAGTCAGATTTTAACATGTCAAATGTGCTTGTGGTGTTGTTTGGCAAAAAGTGGGCAGGGCAGGAAATTAGTACATTAGTACAATTGTAAACATGATGTGAAGGAGCTTTTATTGTGTCCACACAGTAGGAACTGGGAATGATCATAGCTCTAGGAGTGCCATTTTGAGGACTTTTTTTCAGACCCTACTTAGGAGTAGGTATTCTCCCAGCACAAGATGGACTTTGAGTGACATAAGGATATAGTGATTGGCCGAACACATGAGCCAGTGCACCACTGTAAATAAACACATAGGTCAAATCACAGCATCCTCCATCTTGTTGCTGTTGTTGTATGTGTCCTTACTGGTGGTAAAAATTCAAACAGAAAAAAGCACTTGAAGGTTCTTGAGGGAGTTCCTCTGTGGGTAGTTTCTCTCTGGGGGTCCCCACAATTGATTTGAATACACCTATTGCATTGAAATAAAGACAGTACTTACTGATATCAGTTGTGAATGCAAAGGCCCATGAATCAGATGTTATTACCCAGTTAATATATCCACATACAGATCACTACCAGGTGTTAATGGAGTCTAAATGGTAATGACAATGGGCCTTTTTGCAGCAGACATTTTGACTTATAATAGCAGGAATAGCACAGGTGTTGCTAATATAATTCATTATGGATGCAATCCATTTGCAAGCTCTTGGCCCTTGGTGTTGTGGATACTGGCTCAAATGCATAGCTAACGGGACACGTAAATGGAACAGGGCCATCACTTTTTGTTTGTGATACATTTTTTGTAGCTGTCATTTCATGGCACTAATAATTTGACGTTTTTTGGGGGGGATTATATTAGGTTAATGAAGATTCTTAATAATATGAACATTTTGCCAGGAGTTCCAGTTGCTTTTGACCCTGTATTTCCGGATACTGCATTATCATAATCATTTTAATCAGGACGTTACACTGTCAGATAAAAATCCCATTATATAGTCATGCCAGATTTATAATGAATTATAATGCATGTAATTAGGAGATAGGGAAGTATAACCAGTTTATAATGTCTCCTCATGCTCACAAGCTTTAAGTGTTCTCCTGGTATCTTATCAGTTTTTATCATACTTCCCTGACATCCTCTGGTCCACACAGTCACAGCTGCTTCAGTAAGTGAGGTGGAATAAAGGTGTAGTCCATCCATCTGCCAGGTCGACAACCCTCTGTTAAGACAAACCTAAAACACAATCCATAAATTTACATGGACTGAGCAATTTGCCTTTATGTCTAGTGTGACAGACGTGGTGCCAGCTGTGTTTACCAGGACACTGTGTGATAGAAACGTAATCACTTTACCAGCCCCTGCCTGCCTGTTATGGATGGCACTTGTCATTTACAGAGAAGAGCCCAGGGCCATCAGGCATCTGTAAGTGCAAGTGTGTTTCTGTGTGTGTGTGTGTGTGTGTGTGTGTGTGTGCATGTGTGTGGATGGAGTGGAGTTTGTGTGGCTTTTATCTGTCTATAGCTTCATGAGAGACACAGTGAAATCTTCTCACATATAATAACTGAACAGAAAAAAAGTGCTGTACTGGGAGGATGTACAGTTGCACAGACAAGCATACAGAACATGCACAAAACAATCCTCAGTTACTCAGCTGTGTCAAATTCAAACCTACTGCAAAGTATTATTTTATGCACAACTTATCTCAGTGCTGTTATTATAAATATGAATACTTAAGCCGGAAGTCATCACTTACACTGTCATACAACAGAGTGTACAGGGAAAAATAATTTAATTACCTACTTTAATTTAATACCTCATGAAAAAAGACTGTTGACTAACATCACATCACAATTAAAACACTCCTACAAATAGAATAAGATACACTTAATTGTCCCAGCGGGAAATTTGCCTTGGACATCACAGTGTAGAAACAACTATTTAACAGCAAAACCCCACCCCAAAAAATCAATTGCAATCTAACCCAATCTACACCAGTATGATATATAACAGATCATTAGATGATTAATGTTGACAATTAGCAACATATGTGTGAGTTTGCAAAGCATAGAAGAGAAATTGAAAAAGACCAAATTTTCCCTGAATATCCATCTGTAAGCAACAATAACAAAGATTGTGACAGAGTATGTCGAGCTAAGACAAATAATCTAATGGCCACTGGTCCAAAAAAAATCCACCTGCATTATAGTCTCACAATACTAGACAACTAAAGATAAAATCATCTGGGGATTCCTAAATGCAAGTTAGTTGATTGAATGGCAGTGAGATCAGCCACTAATAATCATAAATCCCTTACATTTTGTCAAGGATACGTCTTACTGGAAATTATGCTCTGCCTCATCTGCTATATGTTTGTCCAACCTTTACTTCTCCCAGAACTTTTCCTGTTTGACCTGTGATACATCCATGCTTTGACCAGACTAGGATGTCTGGCTTCTGTAGGGGAATCTTTATGGGGGGATGACAAATGCAACCTAATATGTAGCTGTTTTGTATTATTTCTGCATTATTTGTGTGTTTATTTACAGCTATAGCTGCTCTATGTAGTTGATTGATAATGACCTTGACAGGTGCACAGTAAAATATGGTAAAAAGTGGCATTATAAAATGTGACCTTATAAAATAAGAAGTTTTATGAAAATAAAATATATTATATATTATTGGGAAAATGCAATTGTGAAATAAAAACAAACTTTTGAAAAGGGCCATTTTTAAATAAATAATGAGAATGATATGTTTTAATAATTGTATACAATCATTACTGTGATTATTTATTTCATAATTATTTTTTTATCTAATATTGAACACTTTGCTTAGTCCTCATCCTCAGAGTCTTCACATTCGAAGGATATGGAGCAACATTAGCATCATCTAGAGTTTTGTTTCTGGCCACCGCCCTCCACAACATCCTGCTGGAAATATCTGGCTGTTTAGCCTCCTAAATGTAAAATCTATGCTCCCCAGCTAGCCGCTAAATTGGTCCTTAATTCTGCCCATTTGGTGCTGGGCAACCAGACAGGAAGTATGGGTTCTCCTTTTGCTCTAGAAAATAGGGGTGATGAGAGCAGTAAGATTGCATCAAAACAGCAAAGTCGGCCATAAAGCTGACAAAAATTCACACACATTGTGCAACTCTTCTCCAGCACATCATAGTTACTTTTACTTGTTTCCTACAGTCTATCGATCTGTCATGTGACTTAAAGATCATCATAGATAGTAAAATACTACATGCAACACATTGTTATGTAAAAATATTAATTAGTGCAGATTAAGTCCTGATTAATAATTTATCATCACTCAAATATTACAGATGTATTATTGGGTAGTATCACTACAATCAAAGCCACAAATCCTTAAGTTATTCTGACCGCAGCAAGCAGACCTCTGTTTGTGTTTAGTAACTTTTCTCTGAGCTGGTGTTGTCAATAGCTGGTGTAGCTTTACCTTCAATACAAACACACCCCTCATAATGTGTCAGTAGGGATCAATAGCTGACCCCTCATACCATGAAAGCAATAACAGCTGTTTCTTGAAGGTAATGCGACCAGCAAATTAGGTGAGTGCTACATGAATAATGTGTTTCATTGACTTGGTGTCTTGTGAAAAGAGACAAAGTGAAGCACAACAATGCCAGCGGTCATTCAGAACCAAGTTTTTTATTGTCTCTGAAATTACCTTTATGCGGGACTCACCTTTGGTCATTGCAGCAATATAATATGACTTCAGTTTTGAAAGTCTGAAATCATGAGTATATAGTGGTCATCAGCCAGTGGTAGATCTTATACTCAAACATCATATTTTTTTATGTATCTAACAATAAACCGATCATATTAGCAAATTAAAACAAAGGACTAATCCAACCCCCTCAGGAAATGACTGAGGTAATTGCTATAGAAAGGAGCTTGGATCAATGTGGCTTATAGTACTTCCAGCACTGTCATGGGAAATTTTCCACATTGTCTCATGGGTATGTGTCTCATCAAAGCTGAATAAAACATGTGCAATTTGTGTGTTTATGTGTGTGTCTGTGCTCTCACTTGAGATATTCCTGCTGTCCATTAATGCACTTATGGACATACAGTATGCTCCCATGGATAAACACCCATGCAGAAATGGAAGACACACACACACACACACACATACACAGTGTAAAGTGACTGCTCATATCAAATGCTCAAATTCAATCAGAGGGTGAATAATATGACCATGACCTGTTTCATGGTTTCCAATTTCAGTTTCAGTCAGTATGTTGCACACTTTGATCTCATGATTTCATAATTTCCCTTGACATAATTTTATGAGCAGGCAGGACAGAATTAAATAAGCAGCAAAGAGAGGTCACACCACAGTGCAGCCAGGCAGTCTAATATCCAGGTGTGATGGAAGCTCAATACCACCAACTGCTGTAATGAAATAAAAACCTTGTGTTACATCTCTATGCAGCTCTATTAACAACCGCATCCAACATGGATGCAACACAAAATATTAATTAAAAGCCAGTTTTTCTCCTGCTCTCAAAAGAGTTATGAGTCCTCAAGAAGCACAGACTTATCAGTAATTATGACAAATTCTCAGTTATAATAACAAAGCTTCTGATTGGTTTGTTTGTTTTTTCATTGACCATACTGAAAACTGTAGGTATGTAAAGAGACTTGATGGTCAGGCTACAAGCATGCAGATTGAAATTAAATTCACTGTAAAAAATTGTAAAAAGTTGATCTTAAAACATTAGGAAACCAGTTAAAGTTAGTTTTGATGTAAGTTTATTGTTTATCTTCTTGTTAAGTTTACTTAAAATGTTCAGTTTACACAATTTAAAAATAGCAAGTAAATGCAACTTGATTTTTTTCCCTCAAATGTTAGCAACTTAAAGCGATGGTTCGGCGTAATTTCAACCTAGTGTCATATGTACCATGAGGTCTATCTAATCAGCTCCTCAGCCGAAATATTGCGAAATCACTGAAATACCGTGTGGTCTCGCGAGACACCCGCACACATCTGGAGTTCTGTGTGTGATCGCGCAATATTTCGATGATGCTTACAGCTTTAGCAGTAGCAGCAGAGTAAAAACCATCAGATAAGTGTTTATTTTAATAAACTCCTGGTGTACTTACAAACTTTTCAATGCATGGATTTATGAGTAAAGACCCTATTTGTACTACTGTAGAAGATACACTGGTGGTCCCATTAGCGCCTGTACTAAGACATTTGGCTGATGGCTCTAAATGAAAAAAAACGGCTGATTAGATAGACCTCATGGTGCATATGACACTAAGTAGAAATTATGCCTAACCATCGCTTTAAGTAAATTAAGATTGTGTGAGTCACCTAAGCACGTATTTTTACTGAATAGAATTTAGGAAACTTGGGAAAACTAAGAATGAACAATTCATCAGCAGGATTTTTTCTTTAATGACACAAAAAAGCTAAATTATTATACAATGAAAAATTTTAAGTTTTAAGTTAAATAAAGTCCAATAGCTTGAGAAAGTCTTTGAGCATCCATGGTGATGTTACTTTCCATTATGATATCAATGCAAAATGGCTTAACCCTTACACACTCTTCATGTTCAGGCATTTCAAAGTATCCCCTCATAACAATATATCATTTTGGTACCACAAATAATTCATGAATACCTCATCAGTCATTAATAAATTGGTGATTAATCTTTTATAAGCTCTCAGAGAGCAGAGAGAGTTTATTCTTTAGTTTGTATGCTTTATGTTGATGGAGAAAAAATTAAAAAAACAAAAACATAACGCTTTCAATAAATGATGATGATGAATGGTGAATGAACAGTATTTTTGAGTGGTAGTTTTTGAATGTTTTTGAATAAATGACAGCCGAATACTGCATGCATATCTGCTGTACAAAAACATTTTTAGAAAATTGAAATGTTTACTTCTGTTTTTTCCTTCTTTCAAATGTAAAAAATGGTCAAATTAGATCCTGAACAGTATGTAAGGGTTAAGGTCCATTTGGACCTGGTCACTGGCTTTCTTCAGGTATGACAATACCCCATGTCCTGACCTTAATTCTACATAAATACTGTGGAAGGACCTGAAGCAGGCAGTTCATGCCAAGAAGCCTAACAACATCTGTTCTGTAAGGAAAAATTGTGAAGTGTTCACAAACTTTCAAGCAGCACTGTATATCCTTGTGCTTTTATTATTGAGGTTGTTTTGCTCTGATGATGAACTAATGCTATAATTACTTTTCTAACCCTCTTTGAGAAAGTTGGTCCTTTCTTGGAAAACACCCCGATTAAATGGCTGTGCTGCATTTGGTTGTTGGTAAATCAAGAGAGCGTCAAGGGAGTTACAGACTGGTCAAAAGGATCACTGCATTATGTTATCTTAGACATTTGCTATGTCCTATGTGGGCTGAGGAATGAATACATACGATTTCCCAGACTTACCAACCTGGCAAATGGCTTTCGAGACAAAACTGGCTTTCCTGGAGTCATTGGAGCCATTGATGGCACAACCATTCCCATACCAGCACCCACTCTCTATGAAAACAGTTAAACAGGAAATGACATGCAAGTATTCAACTCCAGGCAATGTGTGCATCAGAGATGATGTTCCTGGATGTGTACACTGGCTGGCCAGCTGGGCAGGATGACAGGGTGTTTCGGAACTGCCCATTATATGGTCACCTCTAGGATGTAATGGGAAGTGACTACCACCTGCTTGGAGACCCTGCATACCCACTCAGCACATCTTTCATCACACCATATATAGATAATAGGCACTTATCTCAGAAGCAAAAGAAATTCAACACACCCCACAGCTCAACCAGAGTTGTGATTGAAAGGGCATTTGGGCTTCTAAAGGGGAAATGGATATGGCTGAAATACCTGCGAATGGACTTCAAAGAAGTCCCAGTGGTAATCAAGCTGCATGTGTTCTGCAATTTCCTCATGAAGGAGAAAGGGCACCACATGGAGGATGTGGATGGCAACAATGACAATGAATGTCAGGCAGTGGACCCTGAAAATACTACAGGCTAAAGAAAAACAAATGAACATTTGGTTTTGGGTGATTAGGTTTTCAGAAGTTTTGGTTTCATAAAATGGAAAGAAAATAAACCCTGAATTAAAAGAAATGCTTTTTTTCCTTTCAGCACAGACTACATCATGCCATACATCATGTCATTAAACAAAATACAACCTAGATCGTCAGCAGAATGTGGTAATAAGTTCCTATTTTGTCTTCATTAAACTGCTTTAAGATGTAATTCTTTTCACTCGCCACTTCCCTTGCTTGTTTTTGTAAGTCCATGAGTTCTGACATCTGCCTCCTCTGCTCAGTGCCATGCTCCTCAAAGCACTGGGGTGTTTCATATGTGGACCTGTGCTTTCTCTTTTTGCCACATTGTGTTGATGGCTTAGGTTGTTAAGTTAATGGTTAGGAAGTTGATGGTTGTAAAGTTGATGATCTTGGGCCAACTGGGTCCGACGAAGATCCTGAGTGAAAAGAAAAAGATATTAAACCTGGTGGTCTCAAAATGTTAGTGATCAAGGTAGTAAAAACATCTCTTTCATTCTCTTTCTTGCCATTTTCATGTTTTTCATGTAACACTATGACATTGCCTACTAAAAGTAGATAGCAACATTGGAGCTCCTTTGTATCCAACTTGGTTGGTAATATGACTGAGGGCATTGATGTATATAATAATAGGTTGATTCTTGATGTGTTGATGAAGAAGGAAACCACCGCTGACAAGTCTCACTTGTATATTTTAAAGGTTTTATTACAAAAGAGAACAGTGTCAAACGTCCCGCCAGGGTCGGGTTGTGGGGGAAGCAGCTTAAGCAGGGAAGCCCAGACTTCCCTCTCCCCAGCCACTTTGTCCAGCTCTTCCTGGGGGATCCCGAGGCGTTCCCAGGCCTGCCGAGAGACATAGTCTCTCAGCGTGTCCTGGGTCTTCCCTGGGGTCTTCTACCGGTGGGACTTGCCCTGAACACCTCACCAGGGAGGCATCCTAACTAGACGCCCAAGCCACCTTATCTGGCTCCTCTCAGCGCGGAGGAGCAGCAGGTCTACTCCTACCGGATGACCGAGCTTCTCACCCTATCTCTAAGGGAGAGCCCAGCCCCTTCCCTGTATTTGCATATTATGTCTCCCAGTTTCATTATCCTCCCAATACACCTGCCATTCTAATTGTCCATACATATGTTCCAATGAATGTCTTAGCTTCAGCTTTGTTTAATGGAAGTTGTAGTTTTACATCCTTAATTCTGAATGTTTGCTTGGCCAGAATATCCACCTGCTCATTTCCCTCCACACCAACACCACCTTCTCTATCCACTTCAAGGCATTGCTAATAACTTTTTGGTATATAATAACAAATGTTCTTATACCCCTTTCTTAAAATATGATTCACTCACTGGAGCCATATCTGATTATAAAGGCTGAGTCTGAGACATGTTTATCACAATAGTTCCGTACTATGCACCATACTGGATGTTGCTCTGACTTGTCCTTCAATTCTGATGAGGTGTGATTCCAGACATGTAAACACACCCATAGTCGAAGACAGATCTTATGACTGCCCAGTATGTATTTTGTAGAGATGCTCTATTTGCTCCCCACTCCTGTCCTAAGCTTTTACTTGCTCAAGAGGTTGTTGATGCAATATTGAAGGAAATGCAACTTCATGCTGTTTTGAGAAACAAATTATTTGTGTTTTTGCTACAGATAGTTTGAATCCCCATTTACTTGCCCATTATTCCACTTTAACAATTGTAGTTTGCATTTTCTTGACATAAGATACATTGCAGCCTCTTATCCATAGAGCCCTGTTAACCATAAACAAAGATTCTCCTACACTATATTCAACCTGAGAGAAAATGTCATCGATCATTATGCTGAATAACAATGACCCTTGCACACTACCTTGCAGAGTTCTGTTCACTGGAATATTCTGCAACTACTCTTACTTATATTTTCCTGTCACATAAAAAGTCCATAACCCAATTATGTGCTACCACCAATTCCCAGTGACTTCAGCTTAATAAGTAGCCCTTCTTTGCAGAGCATGGCTTTTCCACATCAAAGTAGACAGCTATCACTATACTTCTTTATTGGTCTGCGCTTTCCTGATGTCTGATATTAAGCACCATACAGAATCCAGAACCCACTTTGATATAGAGACAAAAGAGCTTTACTAATGTGACAGACATTCATGTGAATTTAGGAAATAAGTCTGCAGCATGAGTATTTGAGGGGTCTTTTCCTGGTTTTAGAACGGGCACTATTATTGCTTGTTTCCACACTGAAGGAAGTTGGCCAGTATTCCAAACTCTGTTAAACTGTCTTAACACTATGTAGTGTATTATCTGTCATGTGGGTTAGGGTAAGGCTCTGTTTTCTCTGATATTTCAGGATACTGTTTCCTGCATCATCTGAACTGTGAAATTCCCTGCTGTTCATCACTGGTATTTGTGATCTCCCCAGTCTTCTGATCATACCCTATACATCTGACACACGTACTTCTCCTTCAATACAGCTAAAATTGCCTCCAAAATGTGCATGTTTGTGTTCTTGTGGCCTTTTTGCACTGGACCAAACCATCCTGTGAATTAAGATTACTGAGTTGCCTAAATGCTTTATTTCTGGCTTTTATGTCTTTGTTACAGTTGATATTCCACCATTGTACGTTCTTGGTACATCTAGCTCCTGCACTGTTAGAGATTCTTTCCTCAGCAGACTAAATTATTTCATTAAACCCTTTATAATAAAATCCACCTGTGCTTTCAACTTTGTCTCCTGTGTACAAATTACATTAGGTTTGTCTCTCATATTATCACCTTCTTAAACTGTTGGCCATTTGCAATTAAGACTCTTGCATTTCACTGAAGTAAAATGAGGACACAATTGAGAGGATCCAGCCCATGTCTGAGAGGATTGCGTATCTTCATTAAAAAGTGAGTATCTTCATTTAAATGTTTCCTAGTGCAGCCCTTTTACATCAAGATATTTCTCAGCTGATTTCACAGTTATTTTGATCCTTTCATTTTGGCTTTTCATCTGTGCCGAGCAGTTGATTATCTCCGCCATGAAGTACAAAATCATTCTTACTCACTATCAGTTTCCCACTTCAACTTATTGCATCCTTGACATCTTCCTGTATCTTTGTTGGAGTAGTGTCATTTCGCCTTGACTCCTCTCGAAACTTTCTTGACTGTCTCTTCATAGCTGATTCCCTGGGCAACCTCGACTCTCTGCACCTCTGCCACTATCTTACCAACCTCACATCCACAGTAAGCTGAGCTATGTTCCCCTCAACAATTGCAACATTTTAGCTTTGCCCCCTCTGCACACTTGCCATACTAATGGTCTCTACCATATGTCACATGTCCAAATCTCTGATGCTTTAAACATCTGTGGTGGGGGAACATTTAGCCTCACATCATTACACATATATCCAATAAAGAGCTTTCTTTATCAAAAGTGATCAGAAGCCAGTTTGCACCTTCCTGCCATTTTTTTAATCATTCTGATTGCTTTCCCTCCATCCTTACATATAATCAGCAGTGATCCATTTCTTTCTTCCTTACTTTCTTGATTTTTCTTACTTGTGGATTTACTTAGCTCTCTCCTAACTTGCTTCCTGATCGCTCACTGCTCTTTGCCATCTCAGGTCTAGTAACAGTCCAGTGTTACACTCACGTTGCTTTTTTTTAATATGGGAGGGTTTTTATACATATCACTGCTGATCAAACAATATGTACATGGCTTCAAAGATGAGAAAACCATAGCAGACCCCTGTCTCAACAGACAATATTCAAACTGAATGTAATAACAAAGTTGTAAGTGGAAAGCAGTAGTAGCCAAAAGGTTTGGAAACTTGGTAGCAGAGTAATGACCAAATGGCAGAGGAAATTAATCTGGCATGCATGAATGACGATATCTCACCATAGCAGAAAAATGAGGCCTAACCCCAATGCAAATAAAAGATGCACTGATAAGACTGTTTAATAATAAATCTTCTAATTAAAAAGAAAAAACAAAACAAAACAATTCACAATGCCGCCAGTTTGACTGATATGTAATACTGCACTTCTGCAGGACAGAAAACACATTTCTAAGGTTCAGAAGACAACTCAAGCGTCTGATTGCAGCCATTTTATCAACTGCAGTGCAAATAAAAAGATGACGGAAGGACAAAGAGTAAGAGACACTGATTGCCCGTGATGAACAGGATGCTAATGCATCTTCTTATCTCTAGCATAGAGTATTCTTAGTGCATGATGAGTAGAAAATAAGCAATACTGTTACAGACCAAAACAGTATCCATTGCAACATTCATGTGAGAGAGAGAGAGAGAGAGAGAGAGAGAAGAGAGAAGAGAGAGAGAGAGAGAGAGAGAGAGAGATTCAATAGCCAAAACAGCATCAGGGTCACATTTTCTCCCACAGGCCTCAATGCCAACTCTGAGAGAAGATATAAAGAGGACAAAAACCTTTTGACGAGGGGAGAGCAGACAAACACTTTGGAGCTCTTCGGAAAACATTGAAAAATAAGATTTTGTTTTGGTTCAGCAAGACCATGGCTCACAGTTTCACATAGCAATATAATGCAAACAGACTTTCAAAGCATGTCAGTATCCTTGCCAGTATTAAAGAAACAGCCTTCAAATTAACATTTAGATGGAAGTGACATTTAGGACCTCATGAGTGAGAGATCAGGGAGGAGTGGGTGGAATAAAAAAACTGCATCCATCAAAGTCATTTTGCATGCCCTGAGGAAAATAATAAAGGGGTCTAAGTTAAATTCCTCTCATAAGATTAGAGCCCATTAACTCAATTATTGACAGGTATGTCTTGTGATTTTCCATGGATGAGCCTGGAATGATCTAGATCTACTTATTTTAGTCCTCATGTCGCCACAAGCAACAGCGAACAGCAGGGATGGCCACTAAGTGTGTGAACAACTCTTTTCCTGTGTTCACACATGCAGAATCCCCTTTGGACTTATTGGTCAGATATTCCAAGCTGTGCATCCTATACACAAATATAGCTAACGATACAATTTCCACACACATCTTTTGCAATCTCACCTTGTCTTCTCAGCTTTGAACACTTTCCTTTTCTGCTTCATTTCTTTCATAACATCACTCCCATATAAGGGCTGTGGCGTCACTGTCCCCTCTCAACTCCAGGGTGGAACTTACTTTATCTTCTCCCTCCCAGGCCATGAAAGCCTGCACAAATGGATGATTGGCAGCTCCATTAGAGAGACAGGAGAGGAATAACAGCATGACTGTACTCCAGGCCCAATCTGCTGTTCTCCTCCACTGGATGCAAAAATACACAATGGAGAGAATCTGTATTTTCATGTCGTTACATGGGCCTCTAAACAATATGAACTGCCAGATTGTCTTTTCTGGGTTACATGGTTAACTTTGTGTGGCCTTTGAACAACCTGATGATGTGCCCACAAAGTCACATACATATTTTTTTCTGTCTTAATGTGAGTCCCCCCCCCCTCCCCCGCTCTTTACTATATATATCTCAATCTATTTAGCCTATTAGTTCAATAGGTTGATATAGGAAAAGCAAGATCAGTTGGCAAAATTATTAAATGAAAGGTACATTTTTATTTAAATGTTATACAAATAAAGATGCTGATATTCAACTTGCTCTTTACACAAATGCAGATAAATAGTTTAAGAAAGACCTGAATAATAGAATGATGAAGCTAACCTTAATGACCTTTTTATAACATTAAATCATTGCAAAGAAAGGATTAAAATATTTTCAGGTGGCCAACTGACTGATCATCATGCTGATAAAGTAGCAGACCTCAACATGCCACAAAAATGGCATGTGTAAGGGTTACGCTCCTTTGTACGCATTTATATTAATTGAGCTCAGCATGAGGCTGAGCTGTGTCTTGTCCTCTCTCATACTAGTCCACCTATAGCCACCATGGCTCACCTGCTGTTACTGAGCCAAGCATGAACATCCTGCCGACCTGTCAGGCCGAGATATTGTCCATTCACCTTTAAAGCTGTCTGCAGCTCTGAGGGGAGCTCATAGATAGAGAGAGTTGGACAGTTTTTATCATGAGTCAGGTGCAGGGGTTGACTGACACCCAAATGCAATACAGCAGAGGGTCCATGTCTTATTATACAGTCCACAGGGCATGTGCCTACCTGTGATGTATAGCTGGACATCCATCTAGCCCTGCAGCACATCCAACCCAATATCCATTCACCTTTCTGTTGGATGAGAAGTTTCCCCTGACATGACATGCTGCGGATAAACAGCCCCTGGCAGTCTTTCCCTGTGCTCTCTTTTAGTCCAAAAACAGGGTCGCTTTGAATACCAAGGGCGATAAAAACACTCATCAATAATGTAAAAATGCAATTAATGACTTCCCTACTTCTGTTAGATCTCCCATCCCGAACCCCTGCACTGCTGCAATCCCCTCATCTCACCCTGATGCTACTACATACAGGAACAGGACTAATATGGAAATGGGAAGTCATTACTAAAACATAGCAGTTTTAACCTTTTGTAAAATGCACAATCTGTATTCTTGCCTGATCCTTTGTTGTTGGTGTCAAACCCTCTTCTATCAGGCCTCGGTCTCCAGAGGCCACAGCCATTGCTATCTGACGTAGTTCCTTTGGCTTGGTTTACAGCTATGATCTCAAACTTTGATTTCCTGAAATATTCATGCTTGTTTGCATTTTGAATGAGTGTAATTGCTTGTGTAATTGCAAGAAAAATGATAGGTTTGATGTGAGCACTAGATTGTTTTGAACTGCTGCTGATGGGGTTAAAATACTTTTTCTATCATATAAATAAATGTCTTTCAGGTTTTACATTAATAGTTAATGTTATTCCCCAGCCTATGATTGGTTTTTGTAGGAAACTACGTTTTAGCAACAGTGCCAGAGTAACTCATTCATGTGCTCTTTGCAGGTAAAATTGTCACACTCTGTGCTTGTACAAGATACAAGACAGACAATTCATCTCAGCACCTGTCAAAGCTGTTTAAGAGATTTAGCAGCCATGAAAACATTCTCAAGTGACTCTCAGAATCATGTGTTACTCATTGTGACAATACTGGTATGAAAATATTTCTGTTCAAACAACATTTTTTGATTTTAGTCATGACAACTCTACTTGTCTGCTTGTGCACTGGCTGAACTGAGAATGTCAACAATTACTTCTTCACTTGTGAACTGTTTAATTTTTTATGTGATGAAAATGCTACATATAATAAGTTTGTCACGGTGACAAAAATATAGTTTAATTTTCTATTATGGGAAATAAGATTTCATTGACCTGCGCACAGGTGAACAAATGTTTGGCTTTATTCCACATTTTGTGTATGAGTAAGTATTGGACAGTCAGTTACAAACACAGCTGCAGCCCATCTAGTCACATACATCACCATCTTCTATTGTGACATGCAGAGGCAGCTGCTATCTTCATAATGACTTCCTAAAAAGATTAGTATCTTGACAGTGACCATGTCAACTGGTCAATGGAGTGGAAAGGCACCTAGAGGAGCATGTGAGCACAACTGCAACGAGATGGATAAATTAGAGATATGAGACTGTAATTTGAGTTAGTTATTTGTCCACTTCATAGTCAAAGGTAAATGTGATGTTGGAGCCTACCCTTAAAGAAAAGGGCTTGAGTCCACAAACCTATTTCCTCGTGACGCTAGAGACAGACGTTATTTTGGAGGTGTGTTTGCGTCCGTGTTTTGTTGGGGGGCAGCATCATGACTATCAATGAGTAGGCTATGTAGCTTTCAGCACAACGTCAACGTGAGATAAGATTTGATACTCCACCTACGCTCCAGCTGCTGATTGGCGTTACGCAGGTATCCAGCTATTATTTATTACCCCAAAGCGTGGATTCCTCATTTTTCCTGACCGGATCTCACTGCATGATATATCTGCTCCAGCTCCTCTCCGCGCCAGAGCGCACACAGCTGACTTTCATTATCTGCTCGACAGAAAACAGGTAAATAATACACCTTTAAATCCTTGAAGGAAAATATTCATATCTTTATTTCATTTTCAACAGTTGTCTTCTTCATTCATAAAGAAGTTGATTTAAGGCTTACCGTGACTTTTTGGAGAGAACAAACAAGGGGACTGCGTGAAATTATTGTTGTCATGTTTTTTTATTTGCTGGATACAAAAAAACAAAAAAAAAACAACAACAATTTATTGATTACAATATAATATGTAGTTTGTAAAGAAAAAAAGTTTTTAAACCTTATATCGCTTTTACGCACCAATTGCACAGCTTGTTATGCGCAAAAGCTACCGATTATTTGATCATACTTTTTTAAAGCAGATATCCAGCAATTAATTTTCCTTTAAGATAACGGGCTTACGGGACGAGCATCATGTTATTATTCTCGCACAGGTGGTGCTGAGAAAATGAGGAGAGGTTTGCTGCTGATGAGTCTGTTCCTCATCATGAAACTTCAATACAGTCAGTCCAGATGCGAGGAGCCCGGATCGCGCAGAACTTCAGATGTAGGTTTCCTGGAACGTAATAACCAAGGTGATTTTAAGATTTTCAGACATGTTAAGAGACACTGATTACTTTTCCCCTTTCCCTCATAATTGCAGCAGACCCCAGGTTTGGATAACCTCAAGCGGAACATTCTGAAGAGGTATAACGATTTGGATTATGACAGCTTTGTGGGGCTGATGGGCAGACGGAATTCTGGTGAGTCTTCACGACTGACGATATAGCTCACTGATACAATTAATATGCGTTCATAACAATAATAATAAATTATATATATGTCTATATATATATATATATAAATATATATAATAATTATTGTAATAGTAAAAATAAATCATGAAAGCAAGGAGAAATGGTAATATACTCTGTGTTGTAAATGTTTGGCCCTTTTTCGGGTTTGGTAATTTTGGTCAGGATTGTTTCATAAACCTGTTTTTCCTTCTCTATTTTATTTCATTTTAATTCGATCAGATACAGACGCCATACCTTCACCACAAAAAAGTAAGACATTCACGATTTCAAAATGATCTGATTAAGTGCTGGCCTTCTATAAAAATGTTTTGAAATCATTGTAAAAGTTAATGGTTCTGATTATTCTCATTATAGGGGAGATGAATGATGTTTTTGTTGGTCTCATGGGAAGGAGAAACTCAGAGCCCAGTGAGTGTGCCAGTGCATGACTGTTTCAACTATTATCCACAGTGTCCTTTCTGGATTTCCTTTCTGGGCATTCAGATTTCAGGTTTTCTGTGGTGTTCATAATAAAGACAATATATCGTTAAGGAACTCTCTTCTCTCACAGATAATGGTCCCTGGAGGAGAGAGTACCCAGAGAGGAGAGGCATTTTTCTCAACAAGTGCAGGCTGAGGTGAGTACCTCCTCTCTTTCACTGAGCCGATGGAGCATCACAACGTCTCATTTGCGTGGAAATAAAATAAAGTCAAACTGGCTAATTAAAGATAAAATCATATTGGACAGAAGAGCTCTTAAATATTTCAGCTTCTTCTTCTGTCCTTCTGTATGCAAACTGACAAAGTGTAATTTCTAAAAAGTAAATTTAAGTTTACCTTTTTTTAATTACATACGAAACCATTGATTTTACACATTTAAAATACACAAGTGTAGGAAAAATACTGATTACATGTGTGGTGTATGTGTTTTGTTGCAGGTTTCTTCAGGGGCTGTAGACATTCATACTGACGTATCCAGCTACAATGGCAAATGATCACAGAGAACACAATCTATGAACTACATGTCTGATGGAAATGTTTGAATAGACACGAATCACACTGTAAACCTGCCAGCTGGCTAATGAAGGTCACCATAAACTACATAGGTTGTATTGGTTTTACCTGAAGAGAAACATAATTAGAAGTGACAGTTGAAGCATTCTATTTCTTTATCATGTTATTCTTTTTCTTTAAAGTTCAAAATAAACATAATTTTTTTAATACACAGTTTATTTATTTAAAATGTTGGTGCATTTTTCTGCAGTTGTTTATGAGGGATTGCTAGAGCTCAGCTCTAGTGCAGACAGTAATATTCAATTATACTTGCTACAATGTACAATGTTTACTGTTGGGTTATATAACATTACTTGGCAAGAGGGATTCATTTGAGTTTAATATAACACTGTGTTCATCTGAAGCTACAGTGATCTCGAACAGAAGCACAAGGGGTTTCAAGTATGCATCTTTACATCAGAGCTCATATCACTCAAAAGGTAAAAAGGAAACATTTTTCAAAAAAACAGTTTCTTACTAAAACAAACACTGTATTGCTGCTGGCAGTGGATGAAGAGTCTGCAATGAATACAGCACAGCAGAGGGTTTAAAAAGGAAATAAAAATATTAAGACAAAATGTAGAAAAAGAAACAAAGACTAAAACATTTATACAGTCATTTTTGTATGTTGTTTCAGAAAAGCCCAGAAAAAAATTAAATAATAAAATTGTGGCCAAGAAGAAAAAAGGCAAAATATTAAAATGCTGTGACAGACACTGCTGTTTGATGCTGCTCTACATTACAAGGAAAGGTTATTAATACAAGGTGATAAAACCTACATACAACTGTTCCTGTATTATTGGCTCAGATCAGATGCTTTTTTTATCACTCCAAGCTCACTTCTGTGACTGTGTGACATCATAAATTCATATACTGATGTCAAAATTCACTTAAGCTAAAACAAGTACTTATCTTGTCCAAATATAGCAAAGCCACTTAGTTCTGCCACTGAATCATATTCCAATGTTAACCACTCACTGCTTGCAATTAGTGTCATACTGACTGGAATCTACTATGATCGGATCAGGGAAGTCCTGTCAGAAGAAAACACTAATTACCCATAAAACACAGGGCATTTATCTGGCATATACTTCATACTACAGCTCCTATCACCCATTCACTGAGTGAAAGCGGCCCTAAGTGTTAATGTAATTAGACACGTCTCAATTAAAACATTCAAGCACAGCAGAATCACAGAATCAGAGTGTGGCTGCAGTCCTGCTATCTGTGAGGCTAGAGTTTAGATTATCTTTTTCCTCTTTCTCTGCTTTGGTTTGGTTTGTACTAACAGAGAAGGCTGCAGTTGTGTGACTCCTTCCGTCTGTCACACCTTGAACTTCTTTGAGTCCAACCATCATGGCTGTATGTGGGAGTGAGCCAGGGTTCAGAACATGGCGTACAGAGGGCTGGTAGCGTGGCTTGTAACCATGCGCCCTCAGGTGATAGGTGTAATACTCCAGTGTGTACATCAAGCCTGCTTCCACATAATGGAACGATACAGCCAGGTCAGAGCAGCACTGTGCACCCTGAGTAAGGAAGGGGGGGCACACACAAGCAAATGATATGTTAGAAAACAATCTTAAAATATATAATAACAATATTACAACACTTGACAGTTGGTAGCATTTTATCATTAATAATTCTTAGACATACAGTACCAGTCCAAACTTTGGATACACCCATTCCCTTGAATGAGAAAGAGTGTCCAAACTTTTGACTGGCACCACAGTATATACAAACAAAACCTTTTGCCATAAGAAAGGCAAGTTTAAAGTCTAGGAAAAAATCACTTTGAATAACTTATTAAATAAAGAGAAGCAAACTAATGCAATGGACATATGGTCTCCATTCTATGAAGGAAACACAAATTATTCTAGAGGCATGAGGACCTTAACAACTGCTGAAATTGTTAAGGTACCAATTCACTGGAAAATAACAGAATATAATCTGATTTGGTATTTTAAAAAATGCTACATGTCATATATCTCACATGTTTGCATTTTCCAATATGTACATTACAACTCACAAATATATAGTTTTATTTTTTTTAAAGCTAAGTAATTTCCTAAAACAGCTGGGCAGTAAATAGTAGATTTGTTGGGGATTATTTTCGGCAGCGGATTAATACACATTTGGCAAGCTATTGAGTATTTTTTGACAGTTCCTACATTGATCATGATGAAAGATGCTACTAAGGGCAACAATGCGGCATTAATGTGTTTTTGACTATACAGAAAATATGTGTTAGTAGTAACAAGGTATTATTGTTTTTGGTCTTTTTGCTTTTGTTTACAATGAGAAGAATATATAATATCAGCAGCCTTATTCATGAAGTCTTCATAAATTGTCATATGATGACATTTCTGAAAGCACACATTTCCATTTGTACAGTCTATAAAAACACAATTACTTTAATATTGAAAATAGATTTGTTTTCATGTTTCCCTTTCAAAGACAGTGGAAAGCTGGCTGACACTGTCTGACAGGATCAGTAATGGACCTGTCTCATTTTAATTGCAAAATACAACAAATTAGTTGCATCATCAGAAACAAATTGACCAATTTTCCTTTTGTTGACAGGACATTGTCTCTGCTGCAAATATCTACTTTAAAATGAACTCATCTCTATTTCAATTCATTAGTTCTATGCAAGGGTCAAGTGCTGAATTCCGAATGTGCCAGACAATCACAAATTTATGTATTTTGTTATTATCCCTCTGATGACTCATTTTTATCTACATTTTGTTGAATTCATCAAAAGAAAATACACAGTATATTGCACACTACTCACTTTCATTTCTGTTACAAAGTAGGTTCCTACTATACATTGCAAAATAAAGAATAATTCTCACACTTAAAGTGCAGTTGTACACTAATGATATTAAAGGATTTTCTACTAACCTGTCTTGCCCTTTTCCAATTAGGCTAATCCACTCACAGGGTGTCTTTCTTATCAAAGGACTGTTCATTAACCACCTTGTGCTTTTAGTAGTGGTGCCATTTATTGGTGCTTTGAGCACACGTAAGATGTTGATTTGTTTGATCTTAACTGTTTACCAACCCATAGAGCCATTTCACAGCATTGAATAATGTGACTAGCTCAGAAATAATACAAAGGGGACTTGCCTCAACAATTGGGTAGTAACAGTAGCTCCAGTACCAGAAGCTCTTGGAGAACTTGGCAGTTAGATGGTGCTCTGGCACAAATGGGTGGAAAGTTTCTCGTTGCAAAGTATCTCTGGAGTCCCCGGCTAAAACACCCATCTTCTCCAAACACTGCCCCAGTGCGAGATCTTCTACAGGGGTGGTGTGTGTGCAAACCTTTGTCCGAAAACCTTCCACAAATCTCTTGAGGGCTTCTTTGCTAAGCACATAGCCTGCTCCTCCACTCATGTAGCCTTGTTTGGTATAAGGCTTGAAGCGTTTGCCAAAGTAGATGGGTTCTTCGGGGGTGTGGTTAGACAGAATCCAGCGCAGGTTGTCCACCACCACATAGGTGTCATCGTCTGCTTTTAAGAACCAGTCTGCTTCATTTCTGTGATGCTCATAGACATAATGGAAGGCTCGAATGGTTTTCCAGTAGAGCTGGTCACGTCCCTCCTTAGTGCCCAGGCCCACAGTGGGGAAATCTGGGTCTTCCACAGAGCTCATGAATACCACCACATTGCAGTGCCTACTCCAGGTAGCCCTGACATGACGGGCCCTGCTCTGCAGGTTGTACGGCCCTGTCATCACCCAGCATAGAACGCGCACCTTCTGATACAATGCATCTGCCACCCGGCTGTCTTCATCTAGAAACATAGAAAAACAGTACTGTGAAAGCCATTTAAGGACATATTTCTATTTGGTAAATTGTTATCAAATGTTATGTGAACACGGGTATACACAGTGTTTTTGAACCCTTTACAATGTGCTCTATTCCTGCATAGAGTCCTTAAACTTGATCAAGGGAACCCAATTAAACAAACAAGACTAAAACATTAGACTTATTCTTTTCTTTATTGAAGAAAATTATCCACTTGTAAGAGGCAAGGTTAAGTGACCCTTTGCTTTCAATAACTGGTGTGACCCCCTTTCGCAGCAATAACTTCAACCAAATATTTAAGGTGACTGTTTATCAGCCCGGCACATCAGCTTGGAGGAATTTTAGCCCATTCCTCCTGACAGGACAGCCTCAACTCAGGGATGTTGGTGGGCCTCTTGGCATAAACATCCTGCTACAAGTCCTTCCACAGTATTGTTATAGGATTAAGGTCAGGACTTGATTCAGCCATTCCAAAACAATAACTTTCTTCTACTCTAATCATTCTTTTGTAGTGCTACTTGGATGTTATGAACACTTCTTGTTGAGCTTCAGTTCATAGATGGATACCTTAACATTTTCCTGTAGAATTTGCTGGTACACCTCAGAATTCATAGCTCCATCAATGATTGCAAGCTGACCTGGTGAAGAGGCAACAAAGCAGGCCCAAATCATGATACTGCCACCACCATGTTTCAGAGATGGGATGAGGTTCTTTTGTTCAAACGCAGTGTTTGCTCATCGCCAAACAAAACACTTTACTTTATTCAAGCCGAAAAGTTTGATTTTAGTCTCATCAATCCACAGAACATTTTCCTACCTTCTGACTTATCCACATGGTCAACAAATAAATTAACAAATGTAAGGTTTTTGTCTTATTTGTTCAATTGATGTCTCTTTATCTAGTTTTAGGACTTGCATAGGATGCAGAATAGAGCAAATTCTAAAGGGTTCACAAACTTATAAGCAGCACTGTGTATATAATAAATATTCATATTTTACATTGAGGGGAGATTTGTTATGATGTTCAGTGTATATGCGTAAAGAAGTTTAGGAAACAACTTGGTGCTGGCAAAATGTTTGCCATATTTTGTATCACAAGCTTTTAACTGTGTCACAGTGTGTTATATAGTTTAACATTTTGTAAACTGGAACAGAACATCAAGTTGGTAATGGATCAGGGTGAAAATTGCCTTTGGCCTTCTTGAACTGTGCAGTACACATTGAAGTGGACAGAACTTCACAATGAAGGCTTTGGGAAACCTACACACCAATCAATATTCCCTCTTTTAATGTGCCTCCAACTACAAACTGAAGTGGCTCAAATACCTCTGGGAATTTCTAAAAACTTGTTTGCAACAGCAAAAGTTCCAATAAGAACACTACAACAACAGATGGTGAAGAAAAGAAGAATAAATGCAACAACACTGTCATCCTGCTGGAGTATCTGAGAAACTCAGGTGAATCCTCAACAAACACAGTATCTTTGTGATTTTCAACTACAACAACACACAGAGAAAGAAGCCTGTCCATGCAAACAACCACACACCCAAACACATAAAAATTAGTATATGCAGCCCAAAGAAATCCACAGACATATACACCAGGATGACAAAATGACTGCTAAGCAAGCACATGTCCCAACACAAGGTGGGCCAGCTCCTCAGGTCAAAACTCAGCAGTCTACGTTCATCTGAAAGACAAGGGACAGCAATGTACACATACTGGACAGGGAAAACAAGAGGTGGTGTAATACCCATTCACACCCTGACCCATGTGACTAACACTCCAAAATAACTAAATGGACTAAAAACCTACATGTGACTCTCAAAGTGTAAATAGAGGTTAAATGTATGGGATCCACCAGTCACTCAGAACTTTGGTAACAAATCCAATGAGTTTACCCGCACCTGCATGGTGAGGGTGGAGCACGTTGATGAGAGCAGCTCCGTCCTTTCTCCAGCTGGTTGGTCTCTGCCCCGCCAATGTGGCTTTTTCCTGAGCCTCTGACAGCAATGGGTAGCTCCTTTCATACCACACCTGGCGCAGGAAGAAATAGATGCTGCAGGCCCCCACCAAGAAGCCCAGGGAGAAGGCCCATCTTGAGCTAGGGACCTTCATGGTGATATTAGAGTCTCTAGCACTGTGATGTCCCAGTTACAGCATGTCTATATGGAGACACAAGACACCACGATAGATTTAAAGTAGAGCAACATACAATTTTTTTTTTAATCGACTGATTCTCTTTGAATGGCACTTTTTCTTTAAAATTACGCCAAATTAAACTAATTATTCAATAATCTAAATGGTTGGCTATTCATTTTCTGTCGCTCAATTAATCTATTAATTGTCTAGTCATTGCATTTAATGTACAGTCAAATATTCATGTAATATATATAGAGATCATTAGCTGATTTTATGTAGCTGACCATTTAATTATGTTATAATCATGAAAAGGCCAGTAGTTAGTTTTAAAGATGAGAGCTGTTAGGACTTTTCAAGTAGGCCTACCTTCAATGTTATTTCACAAATATTGTTTAAAGTAAGGCCAAAAACCCCAGTGGCATGAGACAATTTTTATGTGTGCATAAATAAAAGACTGCGATGAGGTTTTAGTATACTCTGTTATCTTTACAACATACTGGACATGCTTTGTATGGCCCCTTTGAGCCTATTGGCTCAGAGTCACGTTTACAGGGACAATTTACTTAAAAAACAAATGTTGTATTTTTTATTGTAAATGATTTGACAGTGAAATCTAAAACAAACACAAACTGTCTCAGGAAACTGGCCATGAATCATCTAAACATGGAATGTATTGTAGTAGTAAATCCACAGATACTCAACGAGTGTAATTCTGTGGACGTTTTTTTTGTTTTTTTTTTACTTAAACCAAAATTTTTTTCTTGAACAAGACTTACTGTGAATCCGTGACCAACTAATCACTCTGTGGAAAAGCTCCAGGATTTGTCTGATGTCTCGCTTTTGTTAAGCGTTCAGAGAGACTCATTAAACTCAACACATTTGAATTAATTTAGGAAGATAACATAATGATGTGGACTTTTAGTTCCTGGGGCACATTGACACTCGACATGTTGCAAAAGTCAAAAATGTTTGCATTTGAGTCCATCTGTTGCCTCAGGTTAAAGTCCCCCAAACTGAGGTAGATGTTAATGATTAACATAGCGAGAGCTGTTTTAGGCAAAATTGTACTCTCCTGTCACTGCTCCTCTGATTGGGCGAAATTGCGTTTGGTGGGAACGCACCTTTACTCTGACGATTAATACAATACGGCGACAACCCAGTTCGCTGCATTTCATCCTACCAAAATCACATGACAGAGACTGCTGTGACAGTGAAATAAGGCCATGTGGAAACAAAGCTCCACATTTAAAAATGTGCTGAAATGCTGTCTTGGCTCACAGCCGCATCTGTGTATTACCAGTCCGCATGAATATGTTTAATTGTAGATCTGCACCCGTTTGTGTGTGTTATTTACCTTTGCTGAGGGGAGGGGGGGTCAGTCATTTGTGAGCACGATATGCTTGCAACTCCTTATGCAGCGAAATATTTCCCGTTTGGAAAAACGGCACGAGCCTACAGTCTATGGTCATATCGTCACATGTTGGTCACACTCATCCGATGTATTGTTGGTGCCTATTTTGCGCCGCTATAACAATAAGATGATTAGAAGGAGGAAAGCCGCTGTACAGATTTACATTCTCCAGCATCACGGGATAAAGTCTGATTATGCGGTCTGTGATTGGCTTGCTGTCGGTGACGTAGATGAGGCAGCCTGACGTCTTGTAATCATGGGTGTTTATATATTAATGGAAATTAACTAAGTTTGATTCATTATAGTTTTTAAACATCATTTTAATGTCTAATTATGAGACACCGAGAGACAAAGGGGAGAGAGAAAACTAGACAAAGGTGTCCCTCTATCCATCACGACCACTAGGTGTCACCCTAAAAGAGCCTACAAAATTGACACTGTCAAGCCTTCACGCACATCTTCAGAGGTATTCATACATATGGAGCGGACCATAAATTGTAGACGATATTTCTTACAGCCTAACAGGCACTAGACACTGCAATGTTGCACACATGCAGCAAAGGGATGGCACAGTATTTCACAGAAACAAGATTGATACTTCCATGAGAACAGAAGTGAGAGCAGAGAAACCGTGAAACAACACAATAATATACAGATATGCTTTAAATGGCATCATCTCAATACTACCAATAAGATCTGAACAGTCCACTGAAACCGTTAAGTGGTGGAGATGAACTACATAGATTCAAAAGTAGGAGGGAGGTGGTTAAATATTTAGGAAATAGAAGTCAGGATGGCCATTGTAGTACATATACCACAATAATTATAGTATAGAAGAATTGAATTACAGAATCCCAAAAGGCCCAAATAATAACAACAAAATGCAAGATATGCCAATTAGTTACAGAAAAATCACATTTATTAAATTATCACTTACTCATTTATCATTTAGTGAGAAGTTCCCACTGTTGTAAAGGTTTTGTGTCTTCATTTCAATATAGAGATTAGAATTGATCAAAATGCACAGAGGCTTTTTGAGGGCAGTGGCAGGGTTGTGGTATGCAATTTCTGCAGGATATTTTATTGTTAACACAAAGCTTTCTCATAGACTGCATTATTATGTAATTATTAGATTTTCAAAGCACTACCCTTCTTGAAAGCATTGTCTAACCTTAGAAATGAACAATACTTGCATTTATAGATTCTGGATTTTTCAGTGAAAGAGAAGGAGTAGATGCAATTGAAAGAATTTTAAACAAAGTGGTTTCAATTTTTTTTGTGAAACCTGTTCTGGCAATATTTATTTATCAAGAAGCACAAAGCCGGTACGTTGTCTTTCTCTAGTTTATTCAGTCGTCTGCAGACGGACTCCTTGCTGTCTCAAGCGTGAGATGGCACAGTGAGCCCGGAGCAGAGGAAACAGTCAGATTATATACAATACATTATCACGGAAAGGATGACTTTGTTCTATCATCAGAACAACGTAAGCACAATAGGCACGTCATAACATGTGTACAATCAGGACAATAGTTAATCAGTAAATTATAACATACATGATGTTCAGTCAAAGTTCAATGATGTTAACTAAATCAGCATAAGTGTGTCATGGTCAGCAGATTATGACACACACACATACACCATACACATACAACATAATTACTCATTTGATCAGACAAGATGAATAATAAGAATTCCCATTACATTCCCCCATTTGAGCGTATTACGCTCACAAATTAACATTAATCAAACAAACATTAATCATTGAAATTCAAAACTAATGATAAAAAAAAATCTGAAAAACATCTTCTTTTTTTAAGTAATCAAAGCAAGCAATATTGCTAGATTGAACAATACTAGATTTAAACAGTACTGTCAAAATCATGAAAGTCAGCATAGGGTGGAACCCAGTTCAGAGAGGAATCATCTTCAGATTGAATCATGCCCAACAAAGGTTTTAACTAATGAAGTGACTAAAGCTTTATTGCAAGGTATATATAAGACACACATTATTATTAAAAGCAGAGTATTTTATATGTTTTAAAATGCATCTCTTTAAACTCAGATTAAGGTCGGCAAAGAGAAACTTTGGCTGGTGACTGGGAAAACAGCCTCCTCTGCACATGCATAAGCATAATCTGCACAGTGAAGCAAAGTAAGGAAACATAAAAAAAAGGCAACAATAAACAGGTTTACCGAACCTCTTGAGCATCCAAATGCAGATGCCGCATGTTCAGTTTAAAACATTTCCCTCTTTCAACTTCATGGCCCTCTTCTTTAAATGTGGCTTGACTAATTCAGGCTAACATGCTGTTATCAGACTAACACAATCCTGTGTATAGTTATCCAGCTAATTTGGTCCTTTGAATGTAGTTTGAGGACTGATTTGTTTGTTCTGGATGTTATTTTGTATAAATATTGAATAAAAAAGGAAAAATAAGCAGAGAGTTGGTCATTATCAGCATTCCTATGATTGAGTGCTGATCATGTGAGTGCTGTTAGTTGAGGTAGGTGTGTTGGGAACCCTTCCTGCATGGACTGGGGCAATAAATTGGACATAAATCTCATTTTTATGACGTGTTCCTTCATTGTTACTGCTGCTATTTGGTTCTACCCTGCACACCATAATGTTTCCACTGTCCCCACACTTTCATCACTGAGCACATGGACTTCGTCCCAGTATGCTGACTCCTCGTCAGCATACCGACTCCTTGACAGCCTACCGGGACGAAGTCCACAAACTGATAAATTGGTGCTTGAACAACAACCTGGCACTAAACTCCAGTAAAAACAAAATAACTGATAGCAGACTTCAGCAAGAGTGTGGAAACGGCTCCCCTACACAACAAAGGAGCTGAGGTTGAGAGGGTCAACGATTCCTGGGTACACACATATCTCAGGATCTCTCATGGTCCACAAACACCACAGCTCTCGTGAAGAAGGCACAGCAGCACGCCTATTTTCTGAGGACACTAAGGAAAGTTAACCTCTCTCAGGACCTGCTGCTGTCCTTCTATATATGTTCTGTGGAAAGCATTCTCAGTTATGGCACCTTGGTGTGGTTTACAAGCTGCACCAAGGCTGAGAGGAAGACACTACAGAAAGTCATAAACACTGCACAGACTGTCACCAACACACACACCTCCCCTCCCTGGAAGACATCTACAGGTCCCACTGCTTACGACGTGCCACTAGTAAAAGACTCATCACATCCAGGAAACCACCTCCTCACTGCCCTCTGGTAGGCGATACAGGTTATTATATTTCATTTTAATTTATTCACAGGAAACTCACCTTAGAGCCTCTGATCAGACCAGATTAAAGGAGCTGGATTGGTCATATCTATCATTCCTCATTTCAGGGTAGATCCAGAGGAGTAGCTACCATATTGCACAAGTCAATTCCTTTTGTGTGTTCAAATGTAATTGCTGATCCAAACGGGAGGTATTTAATTGTGAGTGGTAAAATCTATGACACTCCAGTACTTCTTGTTAATATATATGGCCCAAACTGGGATAATGATTCATTTTTTAAAACTCTGTTTTCCTCTTTACCGGATATGTCCTCACACCTCCTTATTTTAGGAGGGGATTTCAATTGCTGGCTGGATGCTAAACTGGACCGCTCTTCCACTCGAGACTGTATTCCTTCTAGGTCCGCCAGGGTGATTCGGTCCTTTAAAGAATAATTTGCTGTTTCTGACCCCTGGTGTTTTTTAAATCCCTCTGGTAAGGAATATTCATTTTTCTCAAATGTCCATCATACTTTCACTCGTATAGATTATTTTCTTGTAGATAACAGAATCTGTTAAGTCTATTGCATATAATACAATAGTTATATCTGACCATGCTCCAGTCAATATGAATATACTTTTTTTTTTTTAGATAACTCTCTTTATTGATTTTTTCCTTGGCAATAGGCAGATACAATCAAAATGTTGGTCATCAAAATTAACACACCCTTCCTCCCCCACCCTCTAGCCCCTCCCTCCCCCACCCTTAAGCCCCTCCCAACAGAGAGTTTCTTTGTATGTAGACGACCATCTTCTGTACATTTCGGACTTATCTGTCTCCGTCCCTGCCGTACTTGCCACCTTGAAGTCATTCAGTTTTATATCAGGATATAAACTTAACCTCAGTAAAAGTGAACTGTTTCCTCTAAACTCAACTGCACGTACGTATCCTTTACACAATTTCCCATTTAAAATATCTCAACATAGTTTTACATATCTTGGACTTTGAGTAACAAGTAAATTTAAAAATCTCTTTGAAGCCAATTTTAGACCCTGTGTAGCACGTATGAAACAGGACTTTGAACGCTGGACACTGCTCCCACTAAATTTAGCTGCTAGGATTATTGCTGTAAAAATGAATTATTTTCCAAAGTTCCCCTATCTATTTCAGTGTATACCAATTTTCCTCCCCCAGGTGTTCTTTCGGAAAATTGATAGCCTTATTCTCGAGTTTATTTGGGATAAAAAAAAATCTAGACTACGGAAGGACTTTTTACAGAGACCAAAACCTCTTGGAGGAATGGCCTTACCAAAATTTAGGTTTTATTACTGGGCCACTAATATCAGAATTCTACAGTACTGGTTTAGGTCTGATTCTTTCCACCCACCTCCTGCCTGGTTGGCAATGGAGTCTTTTCCCTCCAAACCTGTGTCTCTAACAGCTCTTGTACACTCTCCCAGTAACTGTCCCATCTCTCCTTATGTCTAAAATATAATTGTTAAAACCTCCTTTGGAACCGGTTCAAACGTCACTTTGGCTTACAAACCTTTTCCATCTATGCTCCACTGGCTGCAAATCCTTCTATATCAGATGGTGCTTTTTCCATATGGTCCAACCTTGGAATTAAACAGTTCAAAGATTTATATGTGGATGGTATATTTGCATCTTTTCAACAGCTTTTACAATTGTTCTCTCTTCCTCAACATCACCAATTAAGATACATGTAGACTTGTAGTTTTGTTCGCAGTCATTATGCCAAGTTCCCTAATAGGCCCGATGACACACCTCTGGATGCCTTTCTCACTCGGGTCCCGTTGATGAAAGGTATGATTTCGTATATATACAGTCAAATTCAAACTTTGTCTTCTACATCTCTGGATCCTGTGGGAGGACGAGCTTTGGGAGGATATTCTTAAACGGGTGCATACCTCCTCTGTCTGCGCCCGGCACGGGCTGATCCAATGTAAAGTTGTTCACCGCACTCATTGGACCAAAGTTAGACTTTGTAAGATTTATGACAGTGTAGATCCCTTTTGTGAAAAATATCATCAAACACCTGCAAATCATGTGCACATGTTTTGGTCATGTACATCTCTGTGTAACTACTGGGCTGCAATTTTTAACACTTTGACGGAGGTTACTGGGACAGTTATTGAGCCTAATCGAATTACTGCTTTGTTTGGCATCTCTCAACTGCTGAGATCAGCAGATTTGATAGCTTTAGTGACATTATTGGCAAGACGTCTAATCCTAATGAGGTGGAAATCATCAATGCCACCATCCCATACACTTTGAGAGGCTCTTCCAGAAAATTTAGAGAAATATGGGGGCCTTTCTTTGTTAATGCAGAGAAAATTACCTTCCCAGATATGCCCGAATAAGATCCCACTTCATTTTATTTACCTTTTGTCATTTATTTATTTATTTCTACTATGACCTGTAAAGTGAGGTTACTGCATTTACTGTAATATGTGAAATATGGCTGAGCTGACTGTCTGTGTTTTTTTTGTTTGTTTTATGTTGCAGGTTGCTGTTTTTCTTTTCTCTTTTGCTTGTATATGATACTGCCTTTCACATGCACTTTATTATTGTCAATTTGTGTATTAAATAACTGTACCTAGAGTGTTAGAACACAAACAAACAGACAGAAAAGGCTGTTCAAAATGTGATATAGATTTTTTTTCAAATCATCAACATATTAATCTGGATAGTCTGGATGGTTAGCCATGTACAAAGAACAACGCTGGCCGCAGTTGGTGGTCAGCATTGTGTCTTAATGGGACAACTTTCATTTTCATTTTCTTTTAGTGTTACAACTCAAATATATTAGTGTTACAACTCAACTTGTAAGAGAGGGTAATCTATTAACCTATGCTTTGCATGGAAATGTAAAAAGCCCATAAAAAAATATAGATGCAAATGTCAGAGCAGAATGATTGTAGTGGCCAAAAAACTTCCAGATGTGTGTGTCCTTTAACTCCTATCCTATTTCACCTTTACCTCAGTGGAGTGAGCAGTGTGTCTGACATGCAGCCACAAAAGATCCAGTGAGCAATGTTGTTCTCAGATGCAAGGAATTTATTGTCAAAACATGAAAAAACAAAGAAATAAAGCTGCCAATCACGCATCTCCATTCAAACTTCAAAAGTTAAAGGTTAAGCCCTGTCCTCACCACCTGAGGAGGGAGGATGGCGCACCTTACTGCCACAAATAAAACAAATTGTTTTTAATCAATAATTCATCCTAAATAATCAATATATCCTGTAAACAGAAATAAATTAAATAACCCTAAATGCGGCTCCTACAATGATAATGCATAGTACTCCCAAGTGGAGTGGCTCTGAGAATATATTGTGGAAAACTAGGTTTAGAGACATCAGTTGGTGAAATACAGCAAACAGTGTGCCAGATGCTAAAAGTGATTTGGAAAAGCAAAACTGTGTAAAAATGGTTTAAGGTTAAGATAATTCACAATGGAGCAGTCACCAGTAAGAAAGGAAATTGAATGAGACACTAAGGGTGTTGCCTTAGTACATACTTTCAGTAAATGAAGATAACGCTGATGTTGTAATCTCTATTTCTCAATGGAGGAATTGCACAGATTTATTAAAAAAGGGAGGAGAACAGTTCCTCCAGGATGGAACCTTTGAGAGATTAGGTGATTCGACACTGAAAGAAAAACAAGTTAGGGGCCCAACCAGACCTTGTGGTGGAGCTGTTGGGTTTGTTTTATAAAACTGTACAGGCCAGTGGCTCAGTGGGTTTTCATTTGGGTGCCAGCTCAAGTGTGGATAGATGGGAATGAGACAGCAGACATAGCAGCTAAAAGAACACTGAGGAGAGACATTTATCTGAGCGTATGCATCAGAATATCCGAATGTCATTCTATCATCAAGGAAAACATAACCTGTGTGGCAGAATTCATTGCTATCTAAGCAACAAGAGACAGCACACTATCATTATGACAAGACGACCACTAAAACATGTGGATTAGCATGGGATCTATAGTGAAGATGGGCAAGTATAAGGATGGACTGTGTGGAGCCTTCAGAAACAACAAATTGTTAAGTTTATTTATGGGATGCAGCCTAAGAGTTATTTACCACATTATATCACGTAGGCTATGGGAACACAGACAGGCACGATGAGGAGCCTCCTTCATCCCACGGAGAACCAAAACAGTGTTTGTGAAAAACAGTGCTTGAATTCATCATTTCAAAAGGGTTACACCTGTACTGCAATCTAATTCCGACCTGCGGGAGGCATCAAGGTGCTGCAAGTTATCTATAGCCTGCCGAAAAAACACAGGATGAAGAAGAAGAAGAAAAAAAAGAAAAACAAGCAGCGAGAGAAGAAGAGGCTCGCTCCACCTCCGAGCCGCCTGAAATGCAAATGATGCATGAATCAGATCGCACAACACGCATGGGCACGCCCGACAGTACCGAGCGCGGATGTCACGCCAAAGTTAAACAGAAAGTGACTTTTGATGGTGCAGGAGGATAACATACAACTGAAACAGCAACAGTAAGGAAATGTGTCCACCTTTCCTGTCTTGATTTATACTGTTACAATGAATTTGCATGTCAGGGACTGTAATAATAAATATTTTAACAAAGAGAATATCAGTTTATGAGTTATCAGACTAACTTTATTTTCACTTTGCACTCTTTATTGTAGGCTAAAATTAATCATTTTGTAAGAAAGTGATGGGCTTCTGTCCTCTGTAAAGCTGCTGTCCACTGGGCTACTTTAAATTATAGCACTTAGTACGCGTTCAATAAGAGTTTAATTAGCCTCAAGGTCGTTTTGGATTGCATAATACCAGATACAGTTATTTCCTGTCACACGTGACTGCCGATTATTTTTCTTCACAGACATACTGCACCTTTTGACACAAGTCTACTGAAAGAGGAATAGGAACAGTCTGATAGTAATTTGTGTGATCAACAATTCTGTGTCTTAAAATACTTTTTTGATTAAAACCTGTTTATCTTTGTGGCAATCGCACAATCTTTCCTTTGCCTCAATAGTTTAGTTGAAATGTATTGTGGGAGTTGAGTCATTAAGGATGCACCTAGTCTTAGAATGACATCTTTACAGCTGAGCAGCTGTCAACTGGTCACACCCAATGATTCTACTCGCCATGTTGATCATGTAGGCTACTGAATTCTTGTTGTTCTTCTTCAAACTCTCTGCCAGTTGATATGCTCTGTATGCTACTACACTTAAACCGGAATATCCTGTCTGTCTAGATATATAGGCAAACACACTCTTTCTACCTGCTAGGCTGGGATCCTCCAAGAAGCAGGTCACCTCACTGGCTGCTGTCGCAATCTGTCAGCAGTTAAAAGACCTATGTCAGTTATAGGCAGGGAGACATTTCCTGGTTTGTTTTCCTCGTATGAATAAACATACATATAAAATACTTACCTGTTCCTACTAGTACTTAAATGTATAAAGGAAGAATTCAAGATAAAGAGGAACAAGGGAGCAACAGTTGGGAAATTTCCATGCTGCTACACATTTTTCAGAACTGTGTAACTTCCTCATATGAATCAGCATAATACGGATGTGGTGCTTGTGGCAGTCGTGACAATCATTTTTGTTCAAATGGGTTTGGCCATCCATGGTTAGTGCTAGAATGGGCCAGAGAGATGGGGTCGGGTCGGGACGCTCTGCTGTGAATGGTTGTTACATCATCAGTTGCCTCATAGCAGCATAGAGTTTCTGACAGACTTTTTTATTAAAGGAGGAAGAGTCAAAGACTCTACGTACTTATACGGTGTTCTCATCAGGAAGTGGTGAAAGAAGTATTCAGTACTATTATACTAATGTAAAAGTACCAATATAGCAATATAAAAATAGTCCATTGCAAGTAAAAGTCCTGCATGTAGTTATAGTATTAAAGTCAAAGTCGTGGTTTGGTCCCTCTATCTAATATATTATGACATCATTAGATTAATACTGAAGCATCAGTGTGTACGCAGCATGTTGCTGTTGTGATTGCTGGAGGTAGAGCTAGTTTCATATCTGCAGACAGCTAGTTTAGTCCAGTGCTTCCCAACCTAGGGTCACCTGATAATCTGGACTTTTTCTATAATCTTTGATTTTTTTTTGTGAAATATTGGATCATTTGAACATTTATTGAAATTAATGATGATGGAAAATGGAAAAATCAGTATTTGGTGGCGCTGTTAACAAATCTTCATCTAAACAATTACTAAAGCTGTCAAATAAATATAGTGGAGTAGAAAGTACAATATTTCCCTCTGTAATGTGGAGGAGTGGAATTATAAAGTAGCATCAAATGGAAATACTCAAGTAAAACTTAAAAAAAAAGATGTGTGTGTCAGAACCGCCCTTCTGGCACATCCACTACAGCACCAACTCTCACCCACACTCCAGGGCTTTATTATGCTTATGTCTTCTACTTCATTTTATAAATTTGAATACTTTTGAAAATTAGCCTCTAGCAGTCATGTTCATCCAGCACTGCAAGCAGCTCATAACAGGCAAGCAGGAGTAGAGAGCAAACCATAGGGTTTGTAATGTCAAACAATAAAGAAAAACTAACAATATAGTAATGTAACAATAAACATATGCAGATTTTAATTGTACAATAATAAGGTATACAGAGAGTTATAAAGTACCTACTCTGTAAGCACAGAATAACAGGGGTGGGGTGAATTATGAAGTTTGCACTGTGTAACTGTGTAACTACCCAGTACAGATGATCATAGTGAACACTGTCAAACATTACAGTACTTAGTAAAAAAACAGAACAAAACAGGAAGGTATGTTGCTCTAGGTTTAACACACAATACAACTGTAACTCACTGTATATTAAATGAAAATCACATTACTCCCTGAAATAGGGGAGTCATTTCAGGGAAAACCTCCAAAAATTGAATTTCAGTGAGACAGCAGTTGACTCACTGGTCCAGAGTGACTGTTTAGATCACACTGATTAGGAGGTTATAATGGACTTCTTTTCAAGATATTAATAATGTATTGCTTGCTGTATCAAGGTATATTTATTTATTGTATCAGGATATATAAAAAACCTGCTTAATCAAAAAGGGGGAAGTAAAGAGGAAATGTAAGCTGAATAACATAGAATTAAGAATAATAATAACAGTGTGCAAGGCTGCCTATAAAGATAAAATACAGTCACTTTGTAACCATGATGCTACGAATGTGTGGAATGTGTGGCAGGTCCTACAAATTATTACAGGCTACAAAACCTAAAACAGACACTATATGAATGTCACTGATGATTCTGTCTTTGTCTATGACTGGAATTATTATTACTGTTGATTTAACTCAGTTGATTATTCAGCACAGCAGGCTGAAACAGTTGATAAAATCAGAAGTTTGCCAGACCTGATAGTATTTACTGCAGTCACGTGCTGATTCTGTTGCTTGTTCTTTCCAAAGTTTGGTTCAGTGGTCAATGGACACAGGGTCAAGTCTCTGTTCCTGTGCCCAAAAACAGTAGGCCCAAAGAGGTGAATGACTGGCAGCCAGTTATCCTGGCCTGAGTGCCTATGAAGTGTTTTCTAGAGGATAATGTTAGAGCATTTCCTTGGTGAAGTCTCACCACTGCTGTATTCTTTTCAGTTTGCATACCATCCAGAGCCAGGAGTTGAAGACACACTGTTCACATTAATCAACAGCATGTATGGAATAACCTCATTGTCTTTCAAGACTCGCATTGAGTTTAATACCATTCAGCCCCACCTGCTTATAAGTAAGTTGATGGATCTTGAGGTTAACCAAAGGCTCACTCTATGGATTAGTGCTTTTCTCCTGAAACCATTTCCTCCCTCCAAGTCTATGAATACAAGGCCTCCACAGGGCTATGTCCTATCTCCTCTACTGTATACATTTTATACCAATGAGTGTATACACAACATCAACTGTGCAATTAGTTTGGTTTTACTACAATATCCATTTTAAACAAGTCCAAATATGCTGTCACTACTTTTGAATGCAGCTTTGCACACCTGCTCTTCTTTATTTATGGAATTGTTTGTGTTTTAATGTCATTTTATGTGAGTCTGTCAGTGGTACATATCTTTATGATGTTTGTGAACTCCTAACCTACAGTAAGACAAATGTATGTTGTCATGTGATAGACAATAGTGTGTTTTTTAATTTTGAGCACAGTTCAGTTAACTTGCAAAATAGTAAACCAAGACGAAAAATAATTGTGATACAATTGTGAATCGTGATCCTGCCTGAAAAAATCATGATACATTTTTTGCCATATCGCCCATCCCTACATTGGCCTGATCTGTATGGGACATGCACAACCAAGAGCAAGATAAGTTTCAACACATGATCAAGATGGCAAGTAGAATTATTGTAAGTAAAGCTAGGCACATCCTTAATGACTCAACTCTCTACACAATAAGTTTCCACTAAGCTATTGACACAAAGGAAAGACTGTGCAATGAAAAACCAAAGCCACCAGGTTCAGCATGTCTTTTGTTCCTTCAGCCATTAGACTAAAACATGAAAAAGACAGTGCTGAATAATTAATCTAATCACAATCGTGATGTCAGCCTGTGCAATTATATAACAGCAAAAGAGAGTTTTAATCGCAATTTAATTCAATCCAAATGTGTGCCTGAAAATGTTTGGTCATCTATGTACCATGGGTGGAGATACTTCACAGACTGCACTCAGTCTCTGTGTATTCAGTGATGCGTGTGCAGTGCATGGTCACATGACTTGAGGGTGTGCAGACCACAGACCAGGTGCAAATGGAAGCTAACCAGCACACTGGCACTGAACTGGTGGCAAAAAACCCTGACCTCTATTACTCCTCACGCAACACTTGTATCATGCAATATATTCCCAATTTCTCTATGGTATAATATATTCCGTTTTAGTGTACGGTTATGTGCAATCATACTTTCACAATATTTGCATGGTGCAATATGTTCAATTTTATTCTATTATTTGGGTTTAATGCTGACATAGAGTTTGTTCTCAGGGACCGTGTAGTCCACCATATATGTGTTATTTATCTGTCGGGTGAGGGCAGATGAAAATGCCCTGTGTGTGTGTGTCTGTGTGTGTGTTTATACAAATGTGTATGTGGGTGTGAGTGCATGTGCTGGATGAATGGGGGAGAGGTCCTTTGATTGTATGGTTGTATCTGTATTTATTTTGTGACTACTCTGTGTACCTCTGCACCGTGACAACCCGAATTTCCCTATCTGGGGTCATACAACTCAAGCAATGTATTCCTTTGGCATTTAGCTTAAAACAGCATAAACCATGTGAGTTTACACTCTGGGCAAAGAAGTAACATGTACAAACTTCATGCCGAAGTCCACATAGCATGGTGGCATATTGCGATTAGTTTAACTTGTGATTAGCAATTAGTATGTTAATAAACATTAATTTAGTTATTAAATACGCAGTGCAATGAAAGTTATATTGTCTCTAGCTTCTGTACTATGACGTATTTCCCAGTGAAACAGAATATTTGAGCGGTGTACAATTACAATAGATATTTAGATAAAATCCTTCACATTAAATTGAACCTCTAAAAAGTGGGCAGGGCTTACAGAGTAAAGCACAATATGGAGCTGCAGAGAGAAACATGGCCACAGAGGACTATTGGCTCACTTGTTGTAAGATCAGGCGGAGGATGAGGGAGAGATGAATGAATTAGACCTTAAGTGAAGTGCAGTTTTATTTTACCATATATGACTAGCTACTTTACCAAAGTCCCATTTAGTTGGATGAGTCATCAAACATTTGAAACTGGAAGAGAAGAGACAGGGATTGTGATGTAAAGTACCAAGTATACTGATATTTTTGACATATAACAAGAGATAAATTAACATTTAACATAGGGGCACGATATTAAATCTGAGAAAATGTATTTTTCATTTCATGGGGCCTTAAAACCTTTACCATAAGACAATGTCACACATCTTAAATATGAATGCTCACTTAACATGAGAATACCACATAGACCTACACAGGTGAATTGAGGCTAGTAAATACAGAGAATAGCAACTGGCTCTCAACCATCTGAGCCTGCTTTTCCCCTCACCAGTGTGTTAATATACAAACCAATCGTTGTAAAGTGGTCATACAGTAGTACTGTCATAGCACTTTAAAGGAAGCTAAGTTTTGGATGACAGTGATGATATAGTGACACAAACTGACAAATTAAATCTGGGTTACACCAACACAAAGCTAAAATTGTTGCTTCCATGTAAATATATAATTATTATACACCCCCTTAACTTTTGCACCTTAAATTTGTCATGTATTAACTGACACACTTCAGCCTGTACCATGCATTTACTTCCAGACTAGCAACTTACCACTAAAACCACCTCTGCTCTATTCACATTGATGTCACTTCTGCAACCACACACTCGCTATACACACAAAGGAGATACACTATACTACTAAGGGCCTAATTTACTAAGATCCCAAATAGTGGGTACTAAATTGCGTGCACAGTACAATAGATTGTGTGTTTCGTTTGTGTGTATTTTGCGGGTGATCTGCTAAGATTAACTGCGTAAATGAAAACAGGTGCAACAGGGTGGAGACAGCAGTATTTAAATAAGGGGTTTTGCGTGTCTGAATGGAGAGTTTGGACGAGCAGAAAGCTGCAAGCGCAGAATGAAATGTGATCAGGTTCTAGTGGAAGAGGTTAACAAATATATTGAGTTATAACAAAAACAAAGTCAATGTTGTTAGTAAAACCAAAAATATTCCACTCCAAAAATATTAACACGGGTGGAAAAACTCCTGTACGTATTCTGTCATTGTGCCTCCGTCTCCTCCTCACCACAGTGACAGAAGTCATCTGTGCACAGTGTGCAGCTGGTTAATACCTGCACTTCAAAGGTATTATTTATAGTTAGTGTCAGAAAAAATACCTTCAGGTTTGGTGAATCACAATGCGTGTGCTAAATAACATATTTGCATTTTCTCCTCCCTGTATTTTGCACACTGGGGTTGAAACGGCCCATGTTACATATTCATTATGGCAAACGTGCTAAATGGACATCGCATACTATCTTGCACAGTTACAAGACACAAACCTCAGTGCGCTGCGTTAGTAGATCAGCTTGCACATTTTTTGCGGGTGATATATTGATATGTGATATTTAGTAAATCAGGCCTTAAGAGTTTCCCAGGCAACAAACAGGTTGGCTCACATTTCAGAATATTACCATTTCTATTCATTCCTGAATGAATGGATATTTGGCATTAAAACTATAGACTATATATACTATAAACTATATATATACACTATTAGGCAAAGTAGGCAACTGTCTGGGACCCCTAACTAAAAGGGCCCCAAACAGCTTTCGATTTATTATGACCTTTAGGTATGAGAAATATTGAATTATGTTACTATTCTAACTCATTATACACTGAAAAAAAGCCTCCAAAGCACTTAAAAAAATATGCACCTTTATACTTCTACTTAGGAGGAAAACATTTTACCACTACATTTAGATAACGGATAAATTATACTGGTTACTCACAAAATATAGCGGATACAGCGAATAAAATATGTTGCACTATTTTTCATTAAACTTCCCCACATCATGAAAAGTGGATAGAAGCTTCACCTTGAACACATTTTTTTTTTAAATGAAGTACATTGAGATAATTTGACCTGCTACAATGTACACAAAACAAAGCTAAATAAAAACACTGGCGAGGTGAGTCTGTATTATTAGTAATGTTAATGTAAGAGATAGATGAGTGAGTGTATGCTGTATAGATGTTGTAGGGAAGGAAAGGAAGGGAAAATAACTGTGTGGGGGAGAGAAGAGAGAGAGTCTGGACTGGCAGCTTCTCCGGCTTCATACATGTGGCACAATGGGCCTCAGCTACCCGCCCAATGCAACCAGAGCACAGTAGCAGCAGCAAGCAAAGCAGAAGTCACTCTTTGACTTAGATATTGGGTGGGTCATATTGTTGGTTGTTGTTATGTATTTGTCCAAAGAGGACATTGTTCTGAATATTTTATCTTGTGGTGAGATTTATACTAAATGTTTTTGAACACATAAACATTTAACATAAGCAAGTGTGATACAGAGCCCTATTTAAAGAATTGTGACAAAAGCATTTCAGTGCTCTCTGGTAGACACACTATTATTATATGTTAAGGTGGCACTTTCTAAATCACCTCTAACCTACAGCAGTTTGGCATATCTGCACAGCATTTTCTTATCAGCCAATGTCGTGTACTCTGATATATCTGTATAATGAAATGTTAAGGACTTAATGATCTAATAATGTTAAGCTAGCTATAAACAATAGAAACATCCAGTCTTTGTCAACAATCTAACCACATTTTGTCTTTCTCATTCAATGCAGAGACCCCTCATCTTTCAAATGCCACTTCCTTTTTCTAACCCTGTGAGGACTTGTTTTTGACTTTGCTCTTCATTCTAGATGCGTGCCTGCCATAAGAAGAGTCTTGGATTGATTGTGCTTAGTGGACTTGCGCTAGCCCTGTTTCATGTTTGGAGCCCTGGGACTACCTCAGGAGTTGACATACAGCCAAGACAGAGGAGTGAAATACATGAACTCCTTGAGAGGAAAGCTCTAAATGCAATCAGTGACTATCCTGACATCGCCTTCAATATAAAGGAGGATGTGGCTTGGTGCGTTTCTAGTCAGGCTTACTGCTATTTTGTCTAAATTCTGCTCTGAATTGTCATTTTGATCCATATCAAATTAAATAATATTTTTTCCCAATACAGTCGCTTGGCAAGAAATACATGTGTATGCCTGGCTGATAAGGAGTCCTTCCGCCTGCCTTTCGCCAATCTGCTCTTCCCACGTGTGTGGGCCCACAAGTTCGACGTTGCATTGTTACAAAAACATCCTGACCCAGAAGGTGTTAAGCGGCACAGAGCTCAGGAGTACAACAGCTTTCAGAAGAGGTGAAGTAAAAATTGTGTTATACACGACTATCAGCAAACACACCCTTGTGTAATCATTAACCTGTTATCTTTCTTTATTCATTTTCATTCATAAATACTGAATGCAATGCATGCACTTTATCAACCTGGTTACTATTAGCTTTCTGCAGCACTCAAATTTCTTTAACGTCATGTAAATAGGGAAGCAAGGTTCCAAATTTGACATGGGGGATAAGAGAACCCAGATTTATCCAGCTAAAAATCATTTTATTTTATTTTATGCACAACTAAGTTCCTAATCAGCATTTTACATGTGGCGACTCTGCCTTCAGACCAGACATTGCCAGTTTCTTGCATGTTGTGGTGAAAAAGTGTGACAGGAAATCACTTAAGTTGGGTTGTAAACATTCACTGTGTGAGGTAGAATGGTTAGTGGGCGAACAACAGCATTCATAAGATGGAAAATCTAAAGCTTCTTGTCTATATAATATAAAGCTTCTTATATACAGCATATATACTGTAAATTGACTTGACTTGATTTGAATGCACTGTGTAGCAATTTTGAGAAAACTACAGTCCTATAGCTTGTAGAATATGCTAAGTTGATAAATCTCAAGATGTTGCTTAGCTTGAGTACATATCAGTATACTACATGTCTATGAAGATTCTTAGTATTGGTGGAGCTAAAAATGTATCTCAGTATTGGGGTTTTCCAATTAATAATTTATTCTAAAAAAGGAAATAGTTTAATCCATTTACTCTTACAGTTGTGTGTTGTTTTCCTTTTCCACTGTAGTACACCTAGACTCTTTCAGTAACAGATTAAATTGAAGTAACTCAACTGTTTCTGCAACTAAACTTATGTGGTGTTCATTGCATAGTGATGTAGAAATGCAGGACTGCCCTGTCTAATATGTTCTGTATGTGAAGGTCATACAATCCTGCAGATGCGCCTATTATAGCTGAGGCCAACAGTCCTCTTCAGTATCCTACTCAGGGTGTGGAGGTGCGACCGCTCAAAACAATCATCATTCCTGGTAACAGCATCTAATGTTACACAATACATCAAAGATACATACATTAAGCTTCAACTATTTATCTATTTTGGTGCTGCATTTGCTGTTATAGTTAAATTAAAATCCCTCACCATCATCTCATGTTGATCTCTAACAATTTCTCGCTCTCTGTAGGTTTGGGTCTCAAAGAAAAAACAAAGCCTAACCACACGGTAATTTCATCATTTTCATTGTGGTTGACATATTAATCTTTGGCCATGCTAGCAGCATGGATGTACCTGAAATGGCAATATTGTTCTTGGTCAGTCTTTCAACCACTGTTGCTAATTAGAAAACTTTAGCATGCAAACACAATAAAGTAAGATGGTGAACTTTTTACCTGAATTATCATTGTGAGTATGTTAGCATGCTAATATTAGTGTTAGCTCCAAGCACAGTCTCACCAAGCTGCTACAGTGGCTGCAGACTCATTCTCTGGTTCTGCCTAAGTGTTTTAACTTTTTTGTTTTTTTCTTTTCCCACAGGTATATTTGACAGCAACACAGGGGACTTTTGATGTTGCTGCTACAGTAGGCATGGTTTCTGTTAAAGGAGGGGGAGAGAAGCACATAATACTCTCGAGTCCTCAGCTCTCTGCTCTGAACAAGCAGCTGCAGTTCATCACCTATACAAACACTGTGTTCCATCCCAATACAGCAGATACAGGTAATTTTATCTTTCATATACTATATATAGAGTTTCATCTTGATGCTCAGCTGTTATGCACAATATTTTTTGCATAAATGGTAAATGGAACTAGGGTCAGGTGCAAAGAAGTGGTTAGAAACAAGTGTCTCAAAATCCCTTTCAAAGTCAGCAATAAAGATGGCAGTGATGGGGACTGCAGTGTATATGCATTTAGGACATGGCATGACACTTAACTCTTAACAATGTATAAATATGAATAGCTTCATCTCCTCACTTCCTTTCCATCTCAAATATGTTGTTTTATCCTGCAGTTCAATTTGCAACAGAAGGTCATCAGTCATTTTTCACCATTAAAGTTGGACACAAAATCATCCCAAGACTTTACAACTCTGGATACCAAAAAGGTTTGTGTGCAGTTACATCGTTATCACGTGCATTATTTGACCTAAATGTATCAATGTCACCAGTGATGACTTCATGGAATAATTTTTGTTTTTTCTTTTTTTGTGGGTTTTTTTTGTTTTGTTTTGTTTTGTTTCCACATAAGAGTACAATATTAGTGCTCTTGTTACTATAGCCACCAAGACCTTTCTGCGCTACGACAAGCTCAAAGAACTCATTGACAGTATACGGCAGTATTATCCAACAGTCACCATAGTGATAGCAGATGATAATGAACACCCTCAGCAAGTGACCGGGCCTCACATTGAACACTACATCATGCCATTTGGAAAGGTAAAGAAGTTTGACTCTATGAAGTATCATAATCTGTGAAGTGAAGTGTCACACAGTTTGGATAATGTGTTTTGATACCCCTTTGTGTGTACAGGGCTGGTTTGCGGGAAGAAACCTGGCAGTGTCTCAAGTGACCACCAAGTATGTGCTCTGGGTGGATGATGATTTTATCTTCACTGCAAACACCAAGTTGGAGAATATGGTGGACGTCTTAGAGAAGACCACCTTGGATCTGGTGAGATACATGCTGAGATACAGTACAATGTGTGTGATGTGCACACACTTCAATTGTGATAAAACGGAAGTCCTCATTATTGACACTGATAGCATCATTTCCAGAATGCTGAAACAAAGCTAATACTGTATGCAGTTCAAGTAGGAGAACTCGTATCTCCTCAATCCTGGCTGTACTCTACTGAAAGCTGGTGAAATACAGGAGTCATTTTAGTATTTTAGCGCTGACACAGTTTTCCATCATTAAGCTCCCACATTCATCTCTCTCTCAGCCAAAACTGAGGAGCTGAGACGACTATGGTCTTACTTTCACTTTTATAATGTTGTTTATAAACCTTTTTTACGGACAGGCAATCCATGGATGTTGTTTGCTGCCATAGTAAGTTATTATGTTGGTATTATTCGTAGTTTTACAGTAGTTTTTTAACTGCCTGATGTTCATCATACCTCATAACCTTTTAACTGCATGCTTATATCACTAGTGTTGCGGATTTGGGTATGCTGCAGCCAACTTCAGTTTTTCTTGAGAGTTTTTTCCCATCAGTCTCATTCAATTACATTCAGCAAATGCATTTCATTCTCAAGAGGAATAAGACATTTTTGGCCATTGAAGTATATTTGGTTTTTAATTTTGAATTCAAAGCCATGCATTTAGAAAACATTAAAATATAACAATTTAAATGGTTTGACAAGCAAAACAATATAATAATAATCTCCATCCATTTAGATATCCATACTGTAAAGACATGAATGAAAACCACTTTAGCTGTTTCTTAAAAACGTAAACTCTTAAGATATTAAGCTTGACAAACTTCAGTGAGATATGGCTTTATGCATTTATACGTTTGCTTTATACATGTGTTTTGTTTTGTTTTTTCCACTGCAGTTTGGCCCTGACTGTACATTTTAAAGTAGATTTGCATTATTAGAATATTAGTGGAACACCTGTGAGTATTTGAGTGGCTCTGCGAAGCTGTACTTGGCCACAGCAATGCTTTTAGCTGGATGCTAACCACTGCTAGCACAGTCACAATGACACACTAACACGATTATGTTTAGTAGATCATTTTTTTTACCATGTACATCATTTGTTTTGCATGTTAGCATGCTAACATAGGCTAATTAGCCCCAGTGCAGCGAAGGCTGTTGATAATTGTTGAAGTATGTTTGTCTGGACCACAGTGGGGGATTGACTGATATCCTGTTTTTACAAAAGCATTTATCATTTTTAAAACGTTTTTTTGTTGTTGTTGAGGTGCCATGTGTGCACCCATTGTCATACTTTTCCGGCTGGACTGGTAACAGACCAGCCCTACTGTGGTTGTTTGTAAGTGAGTGATCAAGTTACAGTATTGATCAGCCACAGCAGAGTGTTAGAACTTTCCTATTAGCCACTGCACTTTCAGAATGGATCTGCATGAGATGATGGAAGCAGAAGACAGAGAATTTGTTCACTTCCCACCACTTAATAACAACATCCCTTTCATATTCTCAGTGTCAGATTGTTTTTATTTCTGTATTATATCATGCTTCTGTTATCCAGTTTATGACTTCATGTTATGTCTGTCCACACACTTATGTTATTTCTTGCATCCATAAGTATCTTTTTTATCTTAATATTTTTGTTTTGTTAATGACTACAGGTTGGTGGTGCAGTGAGAGAAGCAACAGGTTACACTGCAACATACCGTCACACCATATCAGTGGAAGAGGGAGGAGAAGAGGGTGACTGTTTACATTTTAGAAAAGGCTACTATCATGTCATTGAGGGATTTCCCAATTGTGTGGTGGCTGATGCTGTCATCAACTTCTTCATGGGGAGGACATACAAGGTGCAGCAGGTGGGCTTCGACCCCCGCCTGGCACGGCGCGGTCATCTGGGTGAGTCTGTCTGTAATTATCTGCTATCACATTAACACAGTAATTTATGTTAACTATTTTCTATTTTTAGTATGGTGGAGATTACGTTGAGTTGCTTCAGATTGGAAATATGCTTAAAACAGGAATGTCTTTTTATACTGCAGAGTTCTTCGTCGATGCACTGGGACACCTCCATATTGGCTCCTGTCATGATGTCATCGTAAACCACACATCAAAGATTCATTTACCCTGGACAAAAACAGAATCCCAGAAGGCCTATGAGAAATTCCGTTACACCTCCTCCAGTTCTGAATCTGACCTTTATAACGAAATATTTTATTTCAAAAACAGGTTCAAGTGCAAGACAAGTAACTGAAACCTGTGCTTCCACTTGTTTCTTTGCTGGTTTAATGTGAGGATGGATGGAAAATTATTGTTTTCAGTTACGATTAAGAACACAAGCTGTTGTTTACTGTTCGTTCACTGCCTAAAGACTTGCTGTTGTGTGGACAAATTTTGATCTGTGAACAGAACATTCCTCCCTGATATATTGGGAGAAATCAATGAATCCATATCCTATTCATTAGACATTAACCTCCATTATGCAATATTTACCCTCTAAGGTACACGCTAAAAAGGCCATGTTTTTGGCCATGCAATCATGCTGGCAAAGATTGTGCAAAGATTTGTTGTCTGCCAAGAACAAATCCGACCAATTTTGCAAACCCACTGACTCATTGGGCCGTCATTCAGAAATGTCAATGAAGTTGACATTGTTGAATCTCAATGAAATATCTCGGCAGCTATTGCATGGATTTCCCATTAAATGAGATGTTCATGGTGCCCAGGGAGTAAATCCTGGTAACTTTAATGATGCCTTGACTTTTTATTTTGTTGTGTTGACATTGTTTTTTTGTTGTAGTTTTTGTAGGGGGGGGGGGTTGTGAAATGTTTCAATAACTGTTGAATTGATGCTACACAGCCTGCTGCCTGAGGGGAGGGGGCAAACACTCCATTTGCAGAGGGGGTGGAGTCTATCATGAGGCAGGAAGCTTTATTCCTGCACCTCCTGATGTAAATGTCATTAATAGTATGTTGGGTGCAGTCGGTGCAGACTTCACTACCCACTTCAAATCATGGTAAATACACTGCCTCCATAACTTCGGCATGTTTGGATGGTGACGTTAGCGTTTAGCTCAAAGCTCTGCAGTGCCTAATTAAAGCTGTTGGATGTTAAATTCTAATTCATTACATAGACATTAGTGGCTGGGATGTGTCTGTGGAGGCCCATGATGATTCATACAAGACAGTGAACCAGTCATTGTCTATATTTATGCTTAAAATTTGTGTTTGGTCATGGTGGTTTTTTTTGTTTTTTTGTTTTATAGTTTAAAAAAAAATCTATATATCTTGTTGCAATATTTCAATAATTATTATTTTAAATTATTTTTTTATAAGTAATCAGTAGGTTAGATAATACATCTAATTAAAATTACATCTCACATGATGTACATCTACCCATTCTAAAATGATAACATCATGGTGTATTGGACCCTCCAAGAAAAGGAGCATCCATTTCTGAAAATGAGCACGAAGAAATTGTTTATTATATTGTTTACATATTTTTAGCCACTGAAAGGTTGAGACTCATCAATGAAGCTCCATCTCTTTTGTCCCAATACGAGGAACATGGTCCAAAGCTTTATTATAGTTTGTTTCTCAGGGATTATTGATGTATATAAAATGTTTTCCTATCTTTGTTAAAATGTATAAAGTTTGTAAAGGGTGTCTTTATATTGCACTGTTGTACAATCAATTTTGCTCTTTGAGTAATGCAAGTGAGGAAATAATAGTCTGTAATGAAACTCCTCATCCTATGAATTGTGCTCGTATTCCTTTAAGGTACACTTTTTTTGTAATGTGCACCACCACCCACCCCCACACCTGACTTATATTAATTGCCAAAAGAGAGGGGCAGAGCTGTCAGCTGATCACGACCTGGTGGTGAGTTCACTCCGATGGTCGGGGAGGTGCCAGTCAGACCTGGCAGAGCCAAACATATTGTGAAGGTCTGCTGGGAATGTCTGACAGAGTCTCCTGTCAGGGAGAGTTTCAACTCCAACCTCCGGGTGAGGTCGCCGAGGTGGCCAAAAAGCTCCTCAGTGGCAGGGCCCTGGGGGTGGATGAGATCCGCCCCGAGTTCCTCAAGGCCCTGGATGTTGTGGGGCTGTCATGGTTGACACGACTCAACATCACGTGGACATCAGGGGCAGTGCCTCTTGATTGGCAAACTGGGATGGTGGTCCCTCTTTTTAAGAAGGGGGACTGGAGGGTGTGTTCCAACTATAGGGGGATCAACACTCCTCAGCCTCCCTGGTAAGGTCTATTCGGGGGTGCTGGAGAGGAGGATCCGTCAGTCAGTCGAACCTCAGATTCAGGAGGAGCAATGTGGTTTTGGTCCGGGTTGTGGAAATGTGGACCAGCTCTACACCCTCTGCAGGATCCTTGAGGGTGCATCGGAGTTTGCCCAACCAGTCCACATGTGTTTTGTGGACTTGGAGAAGGCATTCGACCGTGTCACTCAGGGAGTCCTGTGGGGGATTCTCCAGGAGTATGGGGTATCTGACCCCCTGATACAGGCCATCCGTTCCCTGTACGACCGGTGTCAGAGCTTGGTCTGCATTGCCAGTAGTCGGACTTGTTTCCAGTGAGGGTTTGACTCTGCCAGGCCTGCCCTTTGTCACTGATCCTGTTCATAATCTTTATGGACGGGATTTCTAGGTGCAGCCAGGGCGTTGAGGGGGTCCGGTTTGGTGACCTCAGGATTGGGTCACTGCTTTTTGCAGATGATGTGGCCCAGTTGGCTTCATCAGACCATGACCTCCAACTCTGTGAGTGTGAAGCGGCTGGGATGAGAATCAGCACCTCCAAATCCGAGTCCGAATCACAGCCCTTGCGGTCTGCGTTGCCTCGACACGTAGTTACATTTGTGGGGAGGTGCACATCAGGTGACGCCGTCGGCTTGACGTCAACCCAACGTAGAAGCATAAATCAGCCACATGGTTACGTACACAACACACAACGCATGTTTTGGAGGAGGCAACCGTGTTTGAGTACACTTGGGTTTGAGTGCGGACCAGCTGGGAGGGGGGACATTTGTGCTTCAGCACGGTAGGGAACAACTGGCTCACAACTAGTGTGAGTGCACCCTGAAAGACATTTAAAACTAATTTTGAAGTCTTGTAGTCTGTTTCGGCGCAAGGGATACACCACCTTGGATCACGTAGTTAATTTTTTTAATTAAACATCTGGCTAGCTCTGTGTATATACGTAAACCAAAGTTTTTTTTTCTTTTTACCATGTCCCTTTACAGGCTCTGTACGTTTCTCCTTGGACGCCGAAGATAATCTTATTCCACTCAGTAGGCTACCAACAGTTATCTCTTCATGAAATGATCATTATTGAGACGGAAAGTGAGAGAGCAAACATGGGTGGATAAGTCTTGTGATGCGTGACACACACGTCTAGGCACGCTGTAAGAGTCAGTGTTCTAGGAAGTTCACTCCAAGTTCATTCCAAAGCATGATGGTACATGAAACTACATGATCTAAATTAGGTACTCATGTCTGGGATCAAAAAATAGGAATGTTAATACAACAAAATCAGAAGAAGCACACAAACACATTACTCAATGAATATAAAAATGAATATGTGTGAGGGGAGATAAATAGTTAGCCAAGTGGCCTCAATTGCACATACCCATAATTATCAGTGGTAATAAGCAGACAATTATGTGCATACATGCTTTACATGTTCAACTGAGGTTGTTTTTAAATGTGCTTTATAAATAAAACTTGACTTGACTTTAGAAATAATCATATTGGCTGCGTTTGCTAATGGAGTGGCCTTGAAAGCAAGTGATTTGATTGGCTGCATGTTCATATCAACATGACAGTGGATACAGGCAACAAATGTAGACAGCTGGCAAGTGCTTATTTTATTATGATGTAGATTTTTAAAAAGTAAAATAATCGATCAAGTAGAAATAGCTAAAATAGAGAGAATGTTCAGAGTGCATTCCAAGAGCTTCAGTTATCCACCCATCACTGTTGTGTTACAGCTGTATGTGTTCCCTGTACTGTTTGTCCTTTTCCCTTTCCTGTCTCTTACTCCACCCAGGTCCTCTATTCCTGATCTGTCCTCAATCAGGTGCACCTGGCCTGAGAAAGGAAGTGGTTAAATACTCCAGGTTCTTGGTTCCTGCTTTGTGGACTGCTGGTCTTGCTGTCTCTCAGCCTGGCATCTAGTGTTGCTATTGTTTTTTGACTGTTGTTTGCAGTCTTCATGAACTGTCTTAGTCGTTTGGTATGTTTTTATGTTATGGGTTGGGTATTTTATTTGCTAGAGCTGGCTAAGGGTGAGGTTAGCGCTAAGTGCTAAGTCAAGTATATTTCAACCTGTCTCATGACCTGCTTTTGCATATCCGTGTGGGGGTTTGCCTCTACAAAGAGGTGAAAGTTAAGTACTTAAGCTGAAAAGCTGACAGAGGCTTTGGCTAGTTTTGAGGAATCACTCTCACTGAGGTTGCACAGTAAATAGCCATTAGCTGACTTTGCCTTTCAGTTTTGATGACACTGCTTGTGTTTATGTTTTGTTGCCTGGGTAATATTGACAGATTGGTGGCGAGGGGTTTGTGAATGACAGGGATTCCCAAAACAAAAGTATGCAGCACTGCTGTGCCAATGCAGTTGCTGGCAGTTGCTGACAGTTGCCATATTTTGCAGAGGGCATTGGTATCTGTGAGCTTATTTGAAGCTGATGGGGGCTTAAAAAGTCTATCATCTGTTTATATTCTGTATTGCATTTAAAAATGAGAGCAAAAATACAGTTACAGGTATTAAAATGTGTGTGATGTGCATGTGGTTGATTTCAACAATGACATTTTTGTTACTATGGTGATAGACTGCTGACTCATTCACTGGAAAGTCATGACCCTTGATGCTGCTTTATACTTCCACTACATTTCAGAGGGTAATACTTTACTTTCAACTCCACAACTAAAAACATTTAAAATACAACATTGTTAAAGATTAAACTAGTGGTTTACAACCTTTTTGGCTCTTGACCTCTTACAATATATATCAGATGGACAAAACCAGTACTTGTACTGCAATATTTTAACTGTAAGTTGATAATACTTATATACTTTAACTTAAGTAGAATTCTTAATTGAAGACTTTTACTTATAATCCAGTATTTTTATATTGCTGTATTAATACTTTTACTTACGTAAAGGATCGGAATGTTTCCTTAACTACTGTCCAGAATAATGAACTTGCTGACAGACTGTCATTCCAATATTTCACCACAAGATGGAAACAAACAATCACAAAAATGCCACACAAGTTGAACGGTCCTCTGCCTTGTCATGAACAGCTTGAAATTATGATTGTGTGTGTGATTGTATGGCTAAGATTTGTTGAAAAATTGTTTTTATTATTGTTGTCTTACTAAATATGAGCAAACGCATTGGAATAATCTTTATTTTGAAGGTCCATTTAACTGCTTCTATACAAATTTGCATTAATTAGAACTGATACAAATTACACAATGTTTTATCCTTTTGTAATATTCCACTGAAATCATTTAACCAGAGTTATTGACAATATCCATGAAATGACAATTCTTAGTTTTTTAACATTATATGTAGTTCAACTAATATGACATGTGCTCCACTTTCCTACTTTTGCAATGTTACCTGTTAGCACGTCATAGGTTAATCAAAAGCTTTAAAGCGCTGACCTTCCTGGAGTGAGTAGTGAGTAGTTTACAGGGTTACTTTTTTGAATGTAGGCCTATGTGTGTGTGTGTGTGTGTGCATGCTAGTAGGTTTGCCTGTAGAATCTGGCTTAGTAAACAGTTGGCCAGAGCCTTGTGTACCATGCTCTAATTGAAGTGGACTACTTCCTGCCAATTAGTGAAATACTCCTTGAGCTTTAAAGGGAAAACCCAAAGGGTACAGTGTCTAGAGGCCTCTTTGAAATATGCACTGCAAAAAATTAATAACTTGGCTATCCAACATCAAGCAAGGAAATAATTAGTTTTTTTCTGTCCTGGTTTTGAACTCACACTGCATATAGTTTTATCAGGTCAAGGTAACAGGATTGTGATGAGGAGAAACCTTTAGCTGTTGTACAGCAGAGGGCAGCATGGTGGCAAGGTAAGACATCACTCTTAGTTCATTAGTGGTATTTATAAGGTCTTGTAAAACACATCTTAAACACCTTGTAACAGAAAGGAGAGTGTGTTACAATGTGCAAACCCGTGTACAAAAACGTGTCAAGTTAGTGAGTGCCAAGTTGTAACCGAATTATATTTAGGTTCTCATGTAGGCCTTGATCATTTTCAAAAATTAATTCATCATCATTTATCTAATGAATTAAGAAATAATAAGAACTTCAGTAACACTTAATTTTGCAGATCCCTGCACTAATTTCCAAGAAAATTTTTCAATAGTTTCTTGAAAGTAGCTGTTGCTTATTGTAGACTTTTTAATGAAGAATCGAATATGCTAATGTGTACTTTGGCCAACAAACGTTCACACTAAAAACGGTTAGTTTGGGAATTTTTTTACAAAATAACTACATATGAAACCAAATATGAGTATAGTTACTAACTAAACCAAGTTAGTTTTTCTTATTATTTGTACCAAATTACACTACCCCTTTTGTAAATGTAACTGTTAAATACCTGCAAATTACTCTATATATATCTTATATTTCCAGGAAATTTGAATAAAATTAAAGGATGTAAAATAAAGTGTTACCTAAAGTTTCATCCAATTTAGCAATGTAGGAATGTTATTTATGTTGTTTGATGCATTTTGGTAGGAAAAATACAGCATTCTGCTAGACTGGACTAAGAACTTGTTGTCACACTTCATCCATTTAGCTCTTTGCTGTTGCAAGAATTTCCTTTGTCTTTGTCATTTAAATCCTGCATTTGTCAGACTTTTCATCATATCTGAACAGACATACACACACTGCTCTACAGTACGCCACCAAATACAAAGACTGCTCTTCTTCTGTCCTCAAAATCTGACAAGGGGGCATGCTTCACATTCCAAACTGTGTTTTCCCCCCAAACTGTAATCACACTTAAAAACTACAGACACCCAAGTACTGGTGTAGAAACCCACGTCTTTCAAATGTGTTTGGCATTTAATAAATTTAGTAAAAGGGAGACTGAGTTCTCTTTATGGAGATATATTTATTGTCAAAAAAGCCACTGGATGGTTGCTGACATATACAAAAGTCATTCATAAACTATTTTGTGCAGTCCCTCTGGAGTTCAAAGACAGAACATTTAAAGGCATTATGGAATGGCATTTACTGTACACATTTGCATATTTAAGCACATTTCAAATCTATAAATATTTCAACAAACTATTCAGTGCACTTTACAGTGTATTTCTCTGTATTGCAGACAACAAACAGAAACTAAATAAATATTACTATGCTAATATTCCAGCCATAACGTGTTAGATATTTGTTTGGTTTTTTTTAGATTTATTTACACTAAATACGTGATAACATTTCCTGTTGTAAAGTACTTACAGTATATGTGCATGATTTAAACTCATCTGAATTTGTAACTATTTACTTACATCAGATTAAAGTGTGCCAGGGGTGACTCCAGTATATCTACAGGAAAACCGGTAACATTGTAATGTGATAATTATTGTAATTCATGACATAGTGCTACAACAGGCTACTGGTTATCTGAAACACTGGTATACAGAAGATAAACTGGACCAAATACTGGAGTGATCATATACAGCAGAGAGATATAGTCTCCACTAATAAAATAAATGTACAACTCCTAATACCCTCTGCTGTTTTAGTCCCAAACACATGGTTGAAGGAAGCATGACTCGTCATTGTCCATCTGCCTCATACCCAAACAGTCGTGGTGTTCTCTGGACATTTTTCCTGTGGCACATGACAGCAGTATCAATATTTATTTACAACAATCTAAGTAATCAGAAATCAAAGTCTTTTATATATGGGTGAACATATCTCCTTCTTAGCTTACCCTCTGCTGCTGGATATACATCACGGCATCATGAACAGTTACGAAAATATGTTGAGGGTTCATGTAGTTCATTAGACCACTTGATGTGAGAATCTTTAAAACACTCTCTATGGAGACATACATCATTAATCAGTGTATACTGTATTGAAGTTAATTTTGAAAAATATCATCTTAAACATAAAACAAATCTCTAAAACTGATTTCCCATTAAGTAGTATAATCAAAGAATATATTAAAGAAAACCTTCATGAAGAAAATAATACTGTGTAATAAAACAGGCTTTACCATTGCAGTTTGCCAAATATACATGAACTCCAACTTTCTGGCATTCAGTACACATCTGCAAAAACCCAGAAGCCATCGGTCACATCAATATGATATATCTTGACATAGCGAGAGCTCCATACTGTGAATTCTGAAGCATAATATCTTGGTTTAGCAGACTAACCTGTGTAAATAGTCTTGCTCCAGCAACGTCGACAAATATCACACTGCTACAGTCAATTAACACTGCCTTGACATCATTTTCAGATGTTTCTGCAGAGAAAAACAAGACATTCCTTGAATTTCACTATAATATAATATAACACAAATAGAATAATTTAAAAATATGTAGCATTGCAAATTTCATTTGTGATGGCTAAATAGCTGTTGTCAGTGTCCTTATCTAAAATGGCAATATATAGTTTCCATTTTTGGAACTGTATACATATTCAATATAACCACTCAGAGCCGCCAAAAAGTTATCATTACTTACCAGATTTAAAGAACTCATTTTCTGAAGAAAACGATGTGTTTGCAATGCCTCTTTCCTGAAGAGCGATGGAAGGAGAAAACAAAACAAGGCATAAGAAATAGGAATTTACAGTGAGAACAGTTTATTTTTAGGCTCAGTTCATTCAGTGACTGCATTAGTCGTACCACAGTGTTGACGGTGGCCTCTCTTTCCCGTTTCTCCAGGGCTTTTCTGGCCTTCTCCTGGCTGCGGATCTTCTCTGGCGTCAGGCCCAACAGCCTGCTTATCTCCTCCCTGAAGAAGCTGCGGTTGCCATAGTAAATAGGCCCGTTGTAAGTCAAGATCTTCACTCCTGGCACCTCATAGCACTGGAAGAAACACAGGACTCAAAGTCTTTCTGGGATATTCCTGCTGTATCTTCATTAAGATTATGATTATCACTTGTTTTTGGGATTAGAAATGAAGACAATAAGGTTTCCTCTCACCTTGCTGTGGTTCTCCAGGGGTCTGTAAATTTCTGTATTGCTGGCCCGGCCGAGCACTGAACAACCAGCCCTGTTGAACCATGGGTCATTAATTTTAATTGAAGTAACACATACACGATGATACATGATCTGCATTACCTCATAGGTATCAAGTGATTAATTTCAGCTCAGGGCTCTAATGCAGATATAAAACTCCTGATGTACATGTCAGTTATAAAATTCATTTTGTTGTTTATGTTTTATTCTGCTTTTGACTTATTGTTCATTTATATGCAATGTTCTTATTATTTATTTGCTTGACATATATTTTTTCTTACATTTGGCAGTTTAGCACTGTTCTGTTGAACTCTCCTTCTTCTTGGTGAAAATGATGATAAACTGCCCTTCAGCTGAGTCGAATGCAATACATGGGACAATTGCAGAGTCCACTTTCCTTTGTTGTTGTATTTTCTGTTCACGTTCTTTGTTGGTGTTTTATGTGTCTGTGTTTGCAGCCCCTGTAGTACTGTTGTCTACAACAAATTTCTTGCAAGGGACAATAAAGTTTAGTCTTATCCTTATCCTTATTAATCTTATAACAACACATTTACATAGTGTTTGCTTGCTTGTGTGATGATCTCAGTTTAACCGAAAGTTTAAACTTTGTACAGTATGGTGTTTCATACAATAGAGCATTTGGCAAGAACACTAGCTGGATTGCACAACAGTATTTTTGCAGATGGAATGGAAAATGTACCTTTGTGTGCGACAAATGACGGTCATCATTGAAAAAACCACCCCAGTGGCTAGGCCAAGGTCCACGTTGAGTACCACTACAGACAGCCAGGTTACCACCCAAACCATCTACACAAAGACATGGCCACAATAACTTATTTCCTTGTCAGGATGTAACAATTAACAATGGAAGCATGTCAGTGAAAATTATTGTTGATTCCAGCCAAGTAATCAGTGTAAAAGTGGAGGAAGAAGGTAATTTATCTGATGTGCTACCTGTGCTCTACTGGCTCATTGGCTGCAACTGTGTTTTCAAATAACCTTGCAACTGTGACAGAGCAGTTATTGTTCAAAGATAAATGCATCATCAGTCTGTCAGCAGACAACCACACTGTAGTTGATACAGACTGCATGAAAAGCTGTCAACTCACAGCTAAATTAATAGCAAACAGTTGTGTGGCAAATAGTCACAAGAATGAAGTCCAGTTTCCCTTGGCTGCCTGATAATTTGACTGCAAGTTAGAAATGAAAAGTGTTGAACATCATGTTTTACTGTGAATAGAGCACCGTTTTTGAAGCTGACCACAGCCTGAGGAGTATAATAATTAGCTGCGCTTTAGGGATCAGTTGTTGACCTAATGGTAACTAGGGAGCTAATTAACCATCTTCATTCTGTTTGCTTAGGGGTTTTTTTCTTATGCATGGGGATCACATAGCAGGATATTTTCATATGCTTTATATTTCTTTGTCAATCAGTGGTCTTACAAAGTCCATCTTGCTGATCCTCCACAATTCAGGTAAGTCTTGGAACTGCAGGAACATCTGCCTGAGGCTGGTGACGTTGATGCATGCCAGCACTGCCTGGGGAGAGAGGTAGAGGATGAGCTAAGTGGACTTTTTCTCTCCCTGTCTGTCTCTGACCCTTCCAATGCTTATATACATACACATGTATAAACACACCTTGGGCAGGAAGTAGAACAGTGGTCCAATCAGCAGCAGGACAATCAGAACAACCAAACTAGTGAACAAGCCGGAGAGCTGCAGGAAAACACACACACAGAAGACACACGTCACTTACTGGACATCCCAATGTTACCCATTAGCTAACTTCTGCATTAAAAATACGGATATTCAAAATGCAAGCTAAACCTATGTTATTTAACAGCTCTAAATGCACTCCTACATTTAAGTCATGTCAGCAGCATTTGATTGGATTATAGTGTTTAGTACATATGACTTATAACATATGGCACATCAGCCACTTAGGCCACATACATTTGAAGTACATTCATATACACAACTAAACAATGAGTCATATATGCAAAATCAGAATTTGTATTTCTGTGCTGATCAGAATTAAACATGTAGATCTGTTTTGCATTTATGTTAAAAGTATCAATAAACTTAACTTCAATGTTTATGTTAGTCTTTGATTTTAATTAAAACATCTGTAAGTCAGTTTGGGAGGGATACCAATATTCAATAAGGTGTTTTAATCTTTTGACGATGTGACCATTTTGTTTACATTTGAATCACTGTGACCTTAATGCAAAGAGCCTACCAGTGGTTAGTGAGTGTAACAAAACTGAAGATGCACTGAAGCTGCTGTATATCATGAAATCTACCTGTGTGTATCCACCAGCACTCTCAAGTATGTTAGTGGTGGCTAGAGTGGCGGAGCTTGGGAAGCAGGTGAAAAAGGAGGACACTGTATTGGAGATACCATGAGCCAGCAGCTCCTGAAATCAAACACAGATTCAATACAAATAGTTAACAGACTGGTGAGAATGTAACATTTCAGCAAGCAGTTGAGACACTTTAGAGATTTACCTGGTTTGGATGTATGGAGTAGCCATGCTTATCCGCGTAGATCATCGCCAGTGAGACGGACACTGCGTAACCAACAAATGTTATGGCTATTGTGTCTCCAACAATCTCAGGGAAAGTGTGTAAGGCAGGCATCTGTGGCTTTGGGAATCTGAGGATAGGAGGGTACAAAGTCAAACTAGAAGCTGATGAGCTTGTTTGTGTTTTCAGTTTTTTTCCCCAAATCTAAAAGATTACCCAGCTGGGATGTGGCCAACTATCTCAATGTCAAAAGTGGAGTCCAGGGAGGAGGCGTAAGCCACACCTGTGACAATAATCACCTGGGGATTGAAGTGAAAAATCATGACTTGTAACCTGTTCTTTACATTGTAAAAATAATAAGTACACTAAAATTGACACTAACGATGAGGATCTCCACAGGGATAGGTGTACGCAGGCGCTGCCGGAAACGCATGTTGATCTCCTTAACTGGCACCAGGACAGCCAAACACACCAAGGAGATGAGCAACTCCGCCATATTGGTGTGAGGTAGGTTCTCCATCACTGACGCAAAAGTCTGAAAATACAAGTTAGTGAGCAGCAGGGAAATCAACAACAAATGCTATTTGCTCAAACATGTTGAATTTACCATCAAGATCTCATCATGAAGCACTGCATACCTTAAAGAGGGAGAAGGCCCCTGTGTAGCGAGGGAGCCGCAGTCCCAGCATGCTTTGCAGCTGTGAGATGGTTACATGGAAGGCAGCAGCACTGGTGAAAGCCTTAACAATTGGCTCTGACAGGTAGGTTGAAAGGAAGCCCAGCTGGAGCCCAAACATACAGAGCTGGAGCACAAGAGATCAACAACATTATCATTTGCTTTGTGGATTCATCTTTGGTACTCTTGACTCTGCTATTTCAGCTGCATTTATTATTTATTTTTGTGACTTTTTGATTAATCCATAGACTTTGTGCCTCTGTCTTACCATAATAATTCCTGAGAGGAGTGCTACAGCTGAGGCTACACCAATCCTCTGGGCCTCAAAGTCAGCCGCTTCAGGCGAACTCGAGTTCATCTCCAGAGGAGTGGGGACGAGCTGCTCCACCACAGAACCAGTCATCAGACTCACCACAGCAAAGGTACCTGAGAGAAGACCCATCCTCTCAGTAACAGTGATAAACATAACAGACCTGGATAACACTTGACACTTGAGATGCATGAATTAATGTAACCTTGCTGTCATGCTTCTGTATACATATAATACATTACAGTCTTACCTGTGGACACATGTCGACCAGTGCCAAAAAACATATACAGGACCACCGGGAAGAAGGAGGTGTAAAGGCCAAATATTGGTGCTACAGATGTGAGTAAAGCAAAGGCCATGCCTGTTTAGGGAAGAGAATTCAAAAAGACAACTTCTTAAAAAAAACAACAAACAAACCAACATGGTTTTATATCAGTTCATTTTTCAACTGTACCATTGAATATTAGATATTGACTTTTGTCACACACAAGCTGGAGCATGCAAATTAACTGAATACAAAATAAAATAAGTAATAAAAGTGACTTAAAACAACAGACAGTATTCACCTTCACTGTGACAATGTACATGTTGAAAGTTTCTCCTTTTAGATGTTGTCATTCAGTTGCAATTAACCTTGAAATACTTGCTCATATTTTGATGACATAATAAAAAAATTAAATCAAGCTCAGCATATTAACAAATGACTTTAATTAACTATAACTAAGGTAATCAAATCACGTCAGTGAAAATAAGCTTTTCTTTCCCCTTTTCCTGTCTGGCAGTAAGTAATTATCTGTACTTTCATCCTTATAACAGGCCAATGTTTTCTCACCTTGCGGTATGTGAAGAATACCAACTGTCAATCCCCCTATAGCATCTCCTAAAATCCATTTCTTTAGCCTGTATCTTGGCAGCCAGCTGAAAATAGGTATCCTCTCCCTCAACAGGTGAAGGCAGGCTCGTTTTGAACACCTGCACCTCTCGGTGAGCTTCTCTCGGAGCCGCAGACTTCCACTTGTGTTATCCTCGGAGCCATAGGCCTGTTTGAAGCGGTCCTCCGTGTAGATATTCCTGTACACGGCCACAGAAGCGCTCATGTTGTCCGTGTGGAGATGATAGTTCACCACGCCAGCGCTGTCTTAGAGTCAGCAAAGGTGTTGACTATTGCATTACATATATAGCAGACTGTGCCCTGACCTCAAGAGCCCTTGCATTTTCCTGTCAGACTCTTCTTAGCCAATGACATGGCTCAAAGCTTAACCTTTTTTGTCACAGTGTTAGACAACTTTTTTCACATCTTTGTCTTTCCTAAGACTTCATAAAGGTGAGCTGGTCCAGTTTTTTTTCTTTTTGGGCTGGAAAAAATCTTCTGGGTCCTACTGCTAAAAGTGTTTTTTTAACAGAAAGAAAGTCAGGCCAACAATCTGTCTGTCTCACACTCACAACCCCTCCCTCCAAACACACACACACACACACACACACACACACACACACTCTCTCTCTCTCTCTCTCTCTCTCTCTCTCTCTCTCTCTCTCTCTCTCTCTCTCTCTCCAACACACACATACAACATCCTATGCACTGCACAGTCCCATCCTCCCTTATGTCCTGCCTCCAGAGAGCAACGCGGGAGGTACCAGCTCAGGGGAGGCACAGTTAAAGTGCATACAATGTATAGCACTGTGAAACGCCTAAAGAGATCAAAGTAGTATTGTTGGTGGAGCTAAGGTGTAACCTCAAACCATGTCTGCTCATGAGGAGTTCATTTCCGAGAAGGATGGATGTCTGTAATGGGTGGGTGTTTAAACTGTGTAGCCACAAGGAAAGAGTCTGCTACCCCATGAGACCTCTGTGAAACTCAATCACACATGGAGGCCTGGTTCATGGATCAAACCACACCTTGACTGATCAGAGATGGTGCATGATGATTGACATGTTGTCCTTTGTCAGATAAGAGCGAATACATGAGGGTTGGGATGTGATAAAATAGGATCTCTATGCGTTACAGGTAATAACATATTATTTGCAAAGGAGCCTAGCCACTGGATATAATCAAAGTAGAAATGATCCTATTGAAAGTTGCATGAGTGAGTATGACACAGAAGTTTAAGTCTGACTCTAGCCATTATAAAACAAGGGGAATTGTAAATTTATCTCCTGGTTTTTGGCCCTGTGAATGAACCTCTCCCATTTCATTTCATTTCATGTCATAAGGCTACGTGAGGAAGTGCAGGCAACCGTACCATGCCACCGTATTCCATTGTTGCACAGGACAACACCCACAGATTTTGGCTTGAATGGGACTAGCTAGACGGGCAGGAAGTTTAATGCAGCAAATCTCAAATGTACTGTACCACTCATTCAAACAACAGCAATGATGACAAAGTAGTTATGTAAAATTACAACAACAACAAACAAAAAAAACATTCAGCCAGTTAACATGAAAGCAAGAATACAGTGCATTTTGATAACATTGTCAGCGTGTGTTTCGTGAATCTGAATATCAAGCGTACTGATAAATACAATAACAATATACTTTAAAAAGCTCTAATGCATAAAAGGTAGAAGACATTTATGTTAAACTTTCATCTTTTATGTTAAAGTTGACATTAGATCAGCTTTTTAGAAAACATGTACCTATTTACAAATTCAGCAGACAAAGCTCGGCCACATTAACATTCGTTAAGAGTTGTGTTTCTGGCCCACTTAATGAATTTAAGTCTGATGTTTGCTTTCCTTTCAGCTCTGTTTTCCACCATCTCCAGAGGAAAATAACAGGTGCTTTAACTGGCAAGATGTCAGACTTTCTTAAGTAGCTGCCCTCTAACTTTGTCTTTCTGCTGTTTGGAGCTGGGCAGGCATCGTTCAACGTCTGCTGCTGCTGCTGGAAATGGGGCTCATGATGAGAGTGCCATGGCTGAAGTATATTAGTATATTAGTATATTAGTAGTATTTTTGCTGCAGTCAGTTTGCAGCAAAAATAAGTTAAAAAGAGCTAACAAGCTCTGTAGAGTTGAAGAGTTGGGTGATAACTTTGAGTTAATCACAGCAAGAGACCTCTGTTGCATTACATGTAGTTATTTGAATCATTGTTCATACAAAAAAAATATTAATTAGTAGAGCTTTAATGTTATGAAAATGAAATCACTTTTAATATGCCATGTCACCTCATCCACCCAGAGGAAGCCACAATTAGTAGGGGGTGTTTAGTAATCCCACATACTGCGACAATGCTGGAGACAGGTCAAATGATTTAACCCCAATTACTTCTTTCTAATGACCATTGTTGATTTAGTCTAAATTAAAAAAAATGAAAACAATGGCTATTATTGAGCTAAGTTTAGGCCATGCTGTTGTTATTCCATGAAAGAGAAAATATTGCTAAAGATGTAAGTGGAGTCAAACAGGGTGTAGGTGATGCATTGCAGAGGTAAAGCACGGGATGGACACCCTCCAAAGTGTGATGTGTCCCAATCTCACTAATATTCTAAACTAAATGAAATAAACAGACATGCATGTAGACAGCTGTTTTTGTTCCAGTGTCATATTCCTACAATTTCTGTGTCTCTGTTGGAGAGGAGATGCAGTGATATAAGGAACTTCCTTTAAATTCCAGGAATGTGGGCCATTGTGTTGATCAGTTCCAGAGGATTTATGAACATACCAATGGCATGGTGTGTCTACGGGCTGTTTAAACAAGATATTAATCAGTGGTAAAAGGAACAATGCATTGAATGGAAAAGGATATGAAGTGTTAACCCCCAACTAGACAAAACCCTTCTGTTCCATCATAACACAGACAGCTCTTTATAAATTGAAACAATGAAAATGGGAATACCTGAGTGGCACACTGCAGCATACAGTTGTACCATTCATGCAATCCAATGCACATTCAATTGGCTTAAAAGCAACAACAAACAGGGTATCAACACTTTTCTATGAACAAAGCAGTGTCAAGAGATGTGACCTTTTTTGCTTGACAAACATGCATATTTTAAAAGTGAGGTCACATTGTTTGTGTAAAATTAGATGAATATTATTAATATTAATATTGTTACTCTGTAATATGTTTTGTTCCCATTTTCAGTGTTTCCGAAGTGCAGTATTGTCTTGGAGGAAAAAAGCAATTATCTTGACTCCTAAAAACCACTCATGGAGTGTTGTAAGGTTTGTAAAAATATACACTTCGATGGCAACTGTAGTTATGTTTGGCAGCATACCTCATGATCCCACTTTCCTTGTTGCATTAGCATTAATCACATTACAAAAATATCTCATCCACCCTGTCTCCTTCATGCTGAGTGTGTGTCCTGATCTTACAGGGTCTTTCTATTATTCTTGTCCAAGGAGAGGCTCCAGTCATTTTGTGGCCTATAGTTCCTGCTATTGTTCTTTATCTGCTTTATGGGATGCTTGTCCCGACCCCCCATGGCATGTTACTTTGGAAATGACCTTGTCTATGAGGCTGAGTGCTGGCAGCCAAACCTCTCCTTGTGTCCCTGTCTCCTTACCTCTCCCATCCCTTTCCGTTCATTGCTCCTGTCCATCCATTAGTACTTCTCCTCATGTTGTCTATGTATTTACATTGTTTGACTTCATGAATCATGTCTCTATGAAGAATTCTTCCTGTCGGCTCATGAATTTGTTGCAATTTGTCACTCACAGCATACAAAGTTTCTGAAGAGGTTAAGAGCCGAGCTCAGCCCAGGAATTTGTCTAACAGCCCTTTGATGTGCATTGAAAAGTGTATATTTTATGGTAGCTTGTTGTCCTCCATTATTTAGGCAACACAATAATCAAAGTATTGCATTATTTAACTAAAGACTTGTTTCCTTTGCTTATTCTTCTATAGGGCAACACATTATAATCAAATTACACTTTGTCAAAGATCTATGGAGGATTTCTCTCTCATGTTCCCATTTCTTATTCTCAAATAGCTGAGGCAATTTTCAATGTTTTTTTAATACCATCTCTCCTTTTAAAGCAATTTGTAACTATGCGTGAGGCCAGCGTGAGTGAGTTGGTGATTTCATGTTCACTCTTGATGACCTCCACCACACCTACGCTAGTCATGTCAATTCATCAAACATCTGGGTCGTGCATCTCCTGGGCGGGTAAGACAGCACCCGCCTACATTCACAGGCTCCCCAGGGAACAAGTGTGTGTGCTTGGGATGCATCCTACACATTTAAGTTTTATGTTCTCATTAAGGTAGCAACAAAGATGATGACTTTTGGCCTGGATTAAACACATGATCATCTCCACTTTATTGAGCACTGGGTTGATTACATAACTGTTTTGGTCGGCTGCCGGTAAAGGAAATACACTTCAATGAGTGTGATCTCTTCTTCTCAACAACAAAAAGGGCTACGCCATGCCTTAGCAACCTGTCTGTCATCTGAAGAGAACAAAAGGTGAAGCCTAGATCCTCATCTGACCTTCCTTTATGTAGAGATAGTCACTGTCATGTCAGTCCCCTGTGAGGATATGGTACTAAAGGTGAAAAACAAAACACTCACTAATGTTTAGTCTCATCTAGGGTATTTCTGTCTGACAGTCACTGTTGACCCTGTTGCTGGCACACATTATCCACTTTCCCCAACCTCTAGAAAAGAGGCCTCTGAGGTTTTATGTATATATAAAATCTAACAACCTACAGTAAAGCTGTTTTGCACCTCCATTTCAGAATAACAGTTAATTTTACTACACCATGGAGGGGAGCTGTTTTGATCCACAGAGGGGCTGGGTGGACTGGGGATGTGTCACTTCCTAGCCCATGCTGAAGCATTGTACAGCTCAAGTACACATCGGCGACACAGCCTTGAACCACATTGTAAGAGCCACTGCTGCATTGTCTGCTTTGCCTCAACACTGCCGACAACACTAGATTCACTTTCAGCTGCAGAGCTTAAGTAGCCTTCAACACAACGAAAAAACAACAAGATTTCCCTATGTTGTCATTTGAAGAATACAGGCACCACCCTAAAGTAAATTCCTTCATAACGGGTGCATGTACACTACTGAAGAACAATTAGTCCCAGATACAATACAGATAAAATACTGAGCAGGAAAGTAGAAGAGACATTTTTTTGCATTTGAAAATGGTATATTGATAAAGGTCTGAGTAGTTGAACCGCAGCTTCTGCAAGTTTTCTGAAAGATGCACATACAGCCCAATATTTAGACTGTTCCAGTCCCAGTGATGGAGGGTACAGGGAGCAAGATTTTGCGTCGATCCACTATAATGACTCTAGTATTTTGTCTTGTGCGTGAGACTCTGATGGAGTGGGTCCTTGAGAATCACCAGTGCGACCAGGCTCGTCTTACACAGAGTTCAGAGCAGGTAGGTTGTGCTCATCGCCCCAAAATGTTGACTCAACAACTTTTGACACTGTAGTTAGAATTTGTGTGCACCAAGATCTGTAACTATATATTAAAGGGTTGGTCCAATCAAAATACAAAAAACAAGTTATTTGAATTACCTCTAGTGGTATGTAGCCATAAAGGTAGGTTTGTTTGAATTTATCCAGTTCTTGAGGTATTTCTCTTCAATATTTCTACCTTCATCTCAAATACAATGGAGAAGAATGAGATTCAATTTATGGTGCTCACACATTTGAAAAATTATATTTAAAATTCTCCCTTTTTTCTCACTGGCCTCACAGTCATCTAAGGACTGCTGTTAGAATGTATCAAACATGTATTAAGACAGAACTCCTGATTAATCTTTGCCGATCAACCGCCACACAGTTTCAACTGCATAGAAAATATTAATCATTTTGTAATTCACCTATCTTCACCTATTGTTAAGAGGGCTGCTGCATCACCCCCTACAGCACGTAGCAGGCTGAAAGCTGCAGGGTGGAGGACAAGGAGACGTGGGTGCTGAACTGTACTGGCAGTCACTGCTACACCACCTTCCTGCCACACCATGCCATCACTCATGTACTCACATCTGAGGCCAGACAATAAAGTTGAAACAAGAATGAGGGGTTTTGTACTAGAAATAAGAAGCAGTTACAAAATAGTAATATATTTTTTAATCCTCTAAGAATTGTATCCCATCTTACCTTATAGTATGCTGCAAAACCCCTGGCTGTGAAAGTATCTGAATATACTGTATTTGACTTCAGTTGAGTGTCACATGCATGCTACAATGAATAAAGATGTCATGAGGTCATGTCACCATTAATGAAACAGGTGACAGGTTAGTAACAGTGATTCTCATCAGAAATCATAACATGTTTTTTATTTTGATTGTGAAATGTACTTTCACCCATTTTCATCCTTGTAGGCCTTTGAGATCCAACTCAGTAATTTATGATGCCACCTCTGAGGTCCTTTATTTCATATTCTTCATTTTCCTATAGTCCTAGAGTCCTCTCCTCTCTCCTCTCTATCCTCTTTTACCTCTCCATCACCTTTCCCTTGCTCCCACCAGCACAGCATCAAAGGGCAGTCGTGGCTCCAGCTGGGTGGCCACTAGCTTCTCATTTCCTCTCAGGCTCTCCAGCCATTCAGTGGTGGCGTGCTCCGTCAGGGCTGAGCGGACCCCAGGGAGTCCACCAGAAGCCTCCGCTAGGCGCTCACCACTGCTTCCTGCTCATTTAAGAGAGCCCTCAGAATGGAGCACCATTGTCCTGGCTGTTATCTGATGGCCCCACTCAACAGGCAGACAAAGCCAAGAGCCTGGGGGCTCCCCCCACCTCACTGGCTGTGTTGAAGCTCTCTTGATTTTTTTTCTTTTTTTGTTAAACATGTCAATAGCTCATGAAAGGGGTGCTGCAAACACTGATAGATGCATAAAGGCACTACACATTTTCTTGGTATTTACAGGAAAGTTAAAGCCAACTAAACCATGCAGACCTGTTGTGAATAGTTATTAGATATGTAGGGGAACCTGATCTATGCAGGTCTAGGTATAATTATGTAGATGATCTTGACAAGGTCTGTAGATTGATTGAGTATATGTGACTGATAGAAGCAGTAATACAATAGTCAGATATTAGACTGAGAAAAACAATTTCAGTCCTCAGAGTTCGAAAAAACTTTTTTTTTGTGATAGTCAAGTCAAATTCACTGTCAACCAGGGTAAATTTAAATGGATACAACAGACACATGAATCATGAGACAAAGAGACATTTAACAGGATAAAAAAAATCACAGCGATAAACAGAAAAACATGGATCACATTCAATGAAGAGGGAGCTAAAACAGCTAGATGTCATATACATAAAATGTATGTAATGTAAGTATGAAGATACTGTCCTTACATGAAATGATTTCTGTGCAAACAAAGGAGGTTGGAGCACTGCACCCACAATTTTCCACCAGACCCTTAAAGTTTGAGGTTGGGTGCTTACTACTTTAAGCCATCATGTCTCCTGAGGCAGTTTTTGTTGAAATTATTGGCAGACTTTTTGTTCTCACATTTGACAGATGTTTTGTTTAAATAATATATGAGAGGGAATTCATCATGGGGGTGAACCAGTAGATAAGTGAAGCTTGTCTTAAAGGACATGATCCTCCTTCTGCTGTGCATATGATTGAGCTCTTTTAAAGCACTTTACATTTTAATCTTTCATTTGCACTCTATGTCCTTTTAATGATTTTAAAGCTAATTATTATTTTATGCTGCAATCTTATATTTAATGCTCTATTCAAGCATTTTATTTCTCTCTTTCTATTTTTTTGTACTTTGTTTTTATTATTAGTGTGGGGGGTGGGGGGGGGTGGGGTGGGGGTTAATTGTATGTTTTAATGTTTCTCAAATTACATGTTTTACTGTTTTATGTAAAGCACATTGAGTTGCCATTGTGTATGAAATGCGCTATATAAATAAAACTGCTTTGCCTTGCCTTGCCTCCAATCTGCTAAATCTATCAAACAACTTTAAATCCATTCAGTGACTTAATATCACAGTTAAATTCTGTAAACATTTCTGAATTTTGTTGTTTTTCCAAAACCTGCACGGTTGAAATATTGAGATTTGCATCAAGTAAAAGGAACAAAAGTATGGAGAGCTGAAATCAACTCAGGATCTGTTTCTGCAATCACAGTCATTGTGATTGAACTAGATGAAACTCACGTATTTATTTTGACATCCTAATTGTGATTAGAGTCCTGTTCCAGGGGGGCGGCTTTACTCTCCTCATGTTAATTTCTCTCAATTTCATCACCTTTGTCAGACTGTTTTAATCCTTTACAGCTTCATGGTTTATTATTCTACAAAAAGAAAACACATATGCAGACTCAGACATTGACTGATGTTATTCATGTAATTTATGTCAATTATGGAATTAGGAAATGTGTGCACTTGAAACTTAATTTAAACATCCCATTATGACCAGAAAACATGTGTCATTGTTCTTCTGAAGGACCAATTTCTGTCTATATTTTGCAAGAGTAGAAAAGAAACATGAAAAATGCATCTACTGTGATCTTCTGAAGGCATGGAGTAGATACAATACGGGAGCAGTGTCCTCTTGTGGACATATACAGTAAAGCAAATACACCATGAAACCCAAGAAAAGATTTTTCATCTTTACTTAAAACCAGCTTTAGCAGTTTTTTTCTTTTCTTTTTCCTTTTCTTTTCTTTTTTTGAGGGTGGTCTGCCATTTTCTTTCCCTGTTTGAGCAGCTTTTCCCCGCACACAGAGAGTGGTAAGGTGGTTTCCCATAGAGACACCATTGTGTGCGCTGTATCAAAGGGAGATTGTTAAAGGAGCTTTGGTGTGCTGTGATATCACCCACATCAGACAGGACTGCCCGTGCAGGTGCCTGTGACTGTGTGGGGGATGGGGGGTGGGGTTGCTGGACTGCCTGTCTGCTCCAATTTCATAGGCCTCTGACTTGAGGAAGGTATCTAAGCTGACATAAATAAAATCATAGATCCTTCCCCTCCGTCCTTAAAAATCTACAAATTAAATTGTATATATTTGTCTTCTGTATAGTGATACAGATGTGATCCTGTGTTGTCCTTTACCTTAAAGTCTTCAGTATCTTCCAGTGACTTTTGTTGCATGCTCAACAGCTCTCTCTAGTGGGGTGGTAATGAACTGTACACTACCTCATCATGTGGGATAAGACATAAAGCATCTAATTCAGGTGAATAATAATAGAAAGATCAAGACAGTTTAACTCCCTTTCCAAATTACACATGTGGACATTAAAAAAATCAATCAGGTATTACTTGTTTAACTTCAGCACATTTACACAGTGTCATACATTATTACTGCAGATACACAGTTATTTCAGCATTAACAGAACCATAACATTTGTAGATATAGAGTCACTTCTGTAGATAAATTTAGTCTCGCAATATGAGTCCAGAATCTAATAATAAAAAACGGTGCATGTAGTTCATATGCTGCTGTATTCTAGGATAGTTTCATATTTTTTATCTGAACACTTTTGTCTTAACAGCCGGTGAAATAGGTTTTCTATCTGCAATCACTCATCCTGTTCATGTAAGGATCCCCTCCAAATGTACTTACAATGTAAATGACAAAATCACATCTTTTGAGCAAAAATGTGTTTAAAAGTTTATCTGCAGATAATATTTCGGCTGCGTGAATTTGTCAAAGTGGATATCTTCCAGAGTTACAGTTGATTTTAGTTTTTAACAAACCAAAAAAACAGCAACAACCATCTTTGTGCCTCAACAGTGTTTTCCTGTCCAGTGGAAGAATAAAAAAAATGGAATTTGGCACAAATAAAACATTGAAAGATACTGACTTCATTTGACTAATTTGGACAGCTGGTGCCTCAAATTAGCTTCAAATACACGTTTAAATACATTTTTGCATAGAAGAAAGACTGTGGATTTTATCTCCCCTTTTCACAGGAGGAGTGATTACAGCAAGAAAAACGTGTTAATGTTAATTTGGGCACCTGGCTGTTGTTTTGGACAGCCTTGAAAAACTGTGAACCGCTGCTTAGAGCAACTTAAGGCAAAGTGGCTGATGCATCACATCATCAGTACTTTAATACTTGGTCTACTGGGAGGGGGCAATATTGGCGCATCAAGCTATTTTAATGCCTTTCTTGTTTTTATATTATGATATAATGGTAATATATATATATAAGAAATACCATTATTTTATTTTCATGCATTTTGTCCTAATGATCCTTTTTTAGAGAAATACCAAAAGCAAGAGAACAGGAGAATTTAAACAGTTTACAAAATTAATTGGGAGAAAGAAGCTAATCCAATTTTAAAGCAAGCTTTGTATTATTGTCCTGGCAACTCTTAAGCATAACGCCTGTCTTACCTGCACAATGAAGCAGCCCAGAACTGAGACATTAAAGTCACGGTGTACAAGTAAATGCACCAGATGAGAAAACGAATGCTCATAAAACAGCTAAAGAACACTCTAACTCTAACTGATTTATCCATCTAGATCTCCCCTACTTTTTCCTCTTCTTTTTTTTTCCTTTTTTTTTTTTTTTTTTTTGAAGATCAAGCAATGGCAAAAAGTTGAATAATTCTGCCTCTTTGATCTGCACACACAAGTGAGAGTTCATTTCCATTTTTGATTTTTTTCCCCTTCCTTTCTGTAAGAGTGCCAGCATCAAGATTTACCTTGGTGTGCAAATGTGCTGGAATAGGTTAAAAGGAAATCTCGCTGCTCTCTCAAAGCACAAGTGCAGATGTTATGAAGTTAATTAAAAATTTAGCAATTCGTTTCTCCTGTCCCAATTTAGGCTGCATCAAATAGAAGAAAACAGACGGAAAAATGACTTGTGAGAGAAGTCCATGCAGTCTGTCTTCTTACATGTATGGCAACGTCAACAAGGAGGAACACTTCTCTAATATAAAATTCAGGATGTTACACCAATCCTTTCCACCTCTTGCTGTTCTTCATACAGGGTGTATCATTAGGATATATATCCCATCTTGTTTGTAATATATCTGAACACAGAAAACTGTTCATCAAACATAACATTCTGAATATAATCCATCATACCCACTTCTTGAATTCCCTTTAATATTTCTCCAAATTTGCAAGTTTGGCCTGTGATGTTACTGAAAGATCTGAGATAAGTCCAGTCAGAAATTATCTGCATTTCCAAAGACATTTCACACAGCCTGCCTCATTTAGAAGACAAAAGTGATAAACACATTTTAAAGCCTCCCCCCATCCACAAATCTTCCCAACAAGTTACCCGGCTTTATCCATGTTTACTAAAATTGCATCAGTATGTTGACATAGGCCTCATATCTTCTACCAACTCTTCGATCTCCTCCCAAATAATAGTGCCATCCACAGAAAGGATGTCAAGTCTCTCGGTGCTGCCCACCCCTCTCCACTCCCCCTGTGTGGATGATGCTCCAAGAGGATAGCAGAGGGAGGGAAGGGGGGGGGGTGTAGTTTCTGCACAGGTGTTGCAGCTGCATTCGTACATAATTCCTTTCTGTGCGCGCAGTGCTTTGTGTTAGCCTCTCTGTGCTGCTTCCCCCCAGTGGGACCCCTCCTCCACTGAGCGATATTACAAGCGGCAGCCGTGCGCCTCTGATCTACATGCGCTGGGCTCCCTCCTGGTCCTGGGTGAATAGCGCTTGACTTGTTCAATTTGTTTAGAAGCCGCGTTCGACGCTTTGAAGCCACACATTTTAGCATAAATCATAACCTGTCTCCTTGCTCACAACTGCTTTGAAATGCAACATCTGCTTTTGAATCCCCTGCTTTACAATTAGTTAAGCAACATCAATAGATTGACTCCCTATAATTTTTCTTGATAATGAACTGCTTTGTACACGTGCAAGGGCATTAATGGTAGGCCCATTTGATTTTTCAAGGCCAAGGTCCAGAGACGGATCAATCTTCATAAGCCTAACAACGCCGGGATGGTGTGAACTTCCTGAAGTTCTCTGCGTGTTCTCAGCTCAATCAGACCCACGTGTTAAATTGGGTTACCCTCCATGGTAACCTACTTAGGAAGTGTCATGGTTGTGGGGCATGTTACCGGGCCGTGTTGTTTACTCTTTCATCACACTCTTCAGGTTCCCTGTTTGTTGGTTTGTTTTGCAAAGCACAGCCTTCTGTTCAGCTGTGGGAAAAGTGCGGAATCAAAGTCCCGGAGAGCAGCCTGACGTTGACACTGATAAGCTTGGCCTGTCACTATCCATTTGTCTGAATGACATTGATGCTCAGGTCGGATCTCTGGAGGAAGTGGAACGCACAGAATCCAGGTGCATATGCTACTGCTACTGCTGCTGCTGCTGCTGCTGCTGCTGCTACCATGCTGTAGAAAGAAAAGTCTCTCCAAGTTTGCTTAATGAAGTTTGTATATAGTTCAAATATAAAGTTAATGCAGCAAATAAAATAAAATACACACATTATTGGCAGGAGCTGCAGTCTTTGAATATACTGTACCAAAGTTCAGACTCTCAAAAAAACTGATCCATCAGGTAGAAACCTCTTATCAGGTGCATTAAGAATTCTTTTTGCAGGTTGAAGAGGAAAATAACAATCCCAAAGATTTTTTTTCAAAGGCAAGCATTTGATCAGTAGTCATCAATTAAACTTACTGAGGTGCAAATTACACCCCAAGGATTAGATGAAAGAGCCTCTGTGTCATTTTCTCCCCTCCTCCTCAAAGCTTGACTTGGTTCACAGTACACACAAACAGCAGGCTGATCCCTGGCATGGTGGTGACAGGGTGACACTTCCCCTCACATTACGCAGGCTGAGCTGACTGAGGGGCTTAACAGATAGTGGCATCACAGGCGTACGTTTACAAATAAATCTACTGCTCTGGCTGTGTGGCACTCCTCTGCACATGTAACCCTTGTATCTGTGCTCCTGCTTTGCATTTCTGATTTCAGCTGGAGCCTTGCCATAAGATCCGGTTACCATACCAACTTGAGTCCCTCATCCCAGATGGCATGTTGGGGCTTCCTGGGTGATATTTATGAAACAGGATCCATGACATTTTTTGGGTTTCTTATCTTAATACTACTAATAGGCCTCCTGCAGACACAACTAAAATATTGTACACAGTCGTTTTCTCCTTTGAGACTAAATATGGTTAAACTTGGCCATGATATCAAAAATGAGTGAGAATTCAGTTTTGTTTTGTTTTTTACTCTGGTTTATTCCTATTTCCTGCCTGAATTAGTCCCATCTGAGTACAGTAGATTAGATCAGACGCCAATGTCACTGTGACAGGTGCTAACATCTCCCACAGCCACCGAACAAAGCTATAAGATCAATTGGCAGGGGTCCCTGTATGCTACAATACCCACATTAACATGATGGCTGTAAATGATATTGTCAAGCATTACAGCTAATTATTTACCTTTGTTCATCTTTGTCTAAATGCATTCAGAGATGCTTCATGATTGATAATCTCATTGTTTCTTTTTATCCTTTTGTCTCTGCATTTGCTTTTTTATTATTCATTCTATGTGGCATTGTACAGACAGGCAATTGTAAGGAATTCATTGTTTTAGGGAATATACACAGCAAACCCTATGAATAAACAATTCGTGTTTTTTCCCCAGTAAATTAGTTATCATTAATTTTAAATGTTGTGCCGGGGAAATGAATTAACATAAGCGTATCGTGCTAAGGAAGGTTTTGAAAAAGGAAAGGCATTTTTGCTTTTATTGGACAGAGGGCAGTGAAAAGACAGACAGCGAGATGGATAGCCTATGACATACAACAAAGGTCCCTGCCTTGAATCATGGTAGTTGGTATGGTTGGTAGTGTGCAGTGAAATTATATATTTGTAGGTATGTGGAAATATAAGCAATAAAGCCAGATAAAATAGTTTGTCATTTTGGGAAATAGTGAGACTTCTTGCTTATCAATCTAATATTTTACAGTAAATATGATGCTACAGCTATCAACTGCTCAGTTTAGCTTAGCATAAAGACTGGGAGCAGGGAGAAACAGCTAGCCATCCTCTGTCTAAAAGTAACAAAATCTGCATACTGGCAGTTCTAAATGTCACTGATTAACACATTATATCACAATTGATTAATTTAATGTCATCACCTAAGGTTGCCAGGCAACCAGCAGAGACTTTAGTAAGTTAGTCCTGGCTAAGAAAAAGTCTGGCATATAACTTCCCATAAAACGACAATTTGTATTTTTTACACCTTGATTAAACAAACGAGATATGACTTATGAATTATGGAGCTTTAGAAGAGTTGGGAGCTTGTTATCCTTAGCTGACCAGCTGCTACCTGAAGGTTCAATCTTCTTATCTCACACTTGACATAAAAAGTGAATAAAAATACTCCCCAGAAGGTCAAACTATTTCTTTAACAAAATGGAAATGGCTCAATTTACACTATGTAGTAAACCACACATCAGGCTTTACTAGTAACAGTGTCGCTTATTATATCATGATTGACTACATGTCTCATGCAACTTTAGCCACAAGTCTCTTTTTCAGATCAAACACCATATTTTATAGGCCGAAACCTTCAAAGCATGTCATATCCTGTCGAGATGATGAAATGATTATGAAGCACCATGAAAGTGACATTTGGCAGTTGGACTGTCTTCATCTTTATCACTGCAGAGTTCCTGTACTACTTTCCTTTGATATAACATGAAACATATCTTCTGCTCAGACTTTCAGTGTGTGACAAGTGTTTTAGCTTCAGTACTGATATATAAGTGAGATTGTTGTGAACTGAGTCTGCTACCCCCCACCCCCCGCACCGCCAAAAAAGAGGGGAGGGGGGGGGGGGGGGGGGGTGAATGTCATTTTTGTGGTTCAATTTTCATTTTGTGACATGCAGGACTCAAACACATTTATTGGTTGTGAATCAAATCTGATGTGTGATCTGATGTTACTGTAACTTGGACTGCCACACAAACAAGATTCTAGTAGATTATATTCATCGTGTAAAGGGCATCTCAGTTCATTTCATCTAATATTGCTACAAAGGTGAAGAAGGCAGTGATTTCTTCAATCCATTTCTTTTATATGTACTTCCCAAACCCCCTCCGTCTTCCCTGGATCTCTCCCTCTCTCTCTCCTCCTCTATCCCCTTTCGTCTTTCGTCTCTGGGAGTATGGGTGCATGTCAAGTGATTGTTGAATTGAAATATTGATGTGGAGTATCAAAGCGTGTGTAGCACTCCTGTGTTTCCAGAACTAACCACGAAGCGCTTTGATCAGATACTCCTGTGATCTGACTTCTGAAGTTGTTAAGAGTGCTGGAAAACAAAATGCAAACAAACTTCAAGTGCTCTTGGTATTGATAAAAGTTTTCTTTGACAAGTGGAGATGCGTGCTGTCTGCCTGTGTCTGCCCAAGACTGGAGATTTTGGGGTTTTCATACATGCTAATGGACATGAGATGAGGGAATTATTATAGTTTTCCACTTCACACACTGAACAATGTAGAATAGGGGTGGGAACAGCACAAAATCCTGCTGTGATATCAAGACACAAGAATAGCAATGCAGAATTATCGCTATTCTGTAATTTATGCCCTAATTTTGGTTTACTTCTGATTCAGCATGTTAGAATTTACCATTTGACTTTATTTCATTTGCAAACAAAAGAGCTAAATTAAGATGCCAGCGAGTGATGAAACCTGGAATGGTATCAGTAATGAAAGCTACTTCATTTTTAAGAAAAATTGAATTAATTAGTTATCAATTTATGTTTAAGGTGTTTTTGGAGATTTAAGCACTCAAAAAAGAAAAAAAATATTCTACTTGGTTGTTGTGTTCCTTCAGAATGTATTCATCATTGTAATACACTTTTGTGATTAGCAAAAAGAAAAAAAATAATTTATCCTCATTCCCTTAAATCCCTTAAAAACCAATAGACACTCTGCAGAATAACTTGAGTAATTAGGAGCAGAGGAAACTTTGATAATGAGTGAGAGAACAGTTTTGAAGACACTCTCCGACACTCACACACACATTTCTAACTCAATAGGAGATAGGAAAGAGAGACTCCTGAATGAGGTATCAAATTTGTTGCACTATAAAGTCCAGCTGTTGATGATGCTCCTGGTCTCAATGAAACTGAGTGTCATGCTAATTAAGCCCCATCTTGTCCTGTCTTGAACTGCTGAATGGTTAAGAGTGAAGCACTATACTTAGCAGCAGGCTTTTACATGCTGTCTGTCTCATCCATTAGGCCACATTTGTCACATGAGGGCCATTGAGTCGGCACAGTGCAGTAAAATTGGCTTTTTGACATGGCCACCAGTACAAAGGCTGCTCTCCTCCGTGGCTGCCCTTTTTGGGTACAGATGGTCAAGACAGCTGGGACAATTTAGTGATCTGAGACTTTTAAACTGCCCCCCAGGCATGATAAAAAAAAACAGCTTGAGTAGCCACTTGCATATTCTACGTTGTCTCCTGAGCTTAAGAGTAAGATGTTTGAAACAAATACAATAACATTTATTTTCTACAATGGGCAAAAAGACTGAAAACTCTTCCAGAATCAGAAGATTTTAGAGTATTAATCTATCAATTTTTTTTAAAAAGTCTTTGAGAGTTGTTAAATCTGTTATTTCCTTTTTCTTGGATGTATTTCTGTCTTTTTTCTGTTTAGAAATAGGTGCAGGAGAACATCTGCTTGCCTTGTTGGGATTTAGTCTGTGTCAGTTTTGAAGTTGAAGTTGCTGGTAGCCACCCAGTCAGCACAGCCTGAAATGTATGACGGCGCGGGCCTGATTACCAGCAATCTCACCAGCTGTTTAATGAACACAGGGACCTCTTTCTCTGGAAATGAGTTTTCCCTTGAAAACTGTGGAAGCCGTATCCAGGTCTATTTAAATGAGGTAACATGGGGAAGGTAAGCACCACCACATGAGCATTGTTTTCACAGTTCAAAGTGAGGAGAGAGTACTTTGCACTTCAAAGCCACTCATCTGGGAGGCAGTACAGTGGGGGTGGGGTGGCATGGGGGGGAGAGAGGGGACAGGAAATAAGAATCAGGGTAATTAACAACTTCTGCTCCGTAATAAACCAGAGACGTAGTATACCTCTGCCTCCGAGATACACTCCTATTTTGATGTCCTCCTTGCTCTATTTGTGTACTGCTGTTTTCTTTCATCCTAAATGTTCACTTTAATTTGGCATTAGACTTTTTTACTGAATGCTGTTGAAGTTACATCATATTTATTAAGATTTGCTTGGGGGATTTGTTTAACAAAAAATCAAGGCATTTTGTCTTGTTTATGTATCATAACCGCAGTATCGATCAGCAAGCGCCGAAATTATTTAGTTAAACTTGTATTTCAAGCAAGAGGCATCAGGAAACAGTTGAGCAATTACAGTTCATATCATTTCAGCTTTCTTAGCCTTGTTGCTTTTGCTCAAATATTACATCTGTCCTAACATCCTGTAAGTGCTTTTTTCTTTAAAGGAATAGTGTCATCATTTCCTTTTTTCAGAGAAAATACATTTAAATATAAACATACAGATTTTCCAGATTTGCTCAGTTTTATCCTCACCTAAAATAAACACAATCTGTGGGATTTATTAACGGGCTGCAGCTGAAGAACTGAAGTCTGCATGTCATTGTGAGTCAGGAGAAATCTTTGTTTCAAGCTGAGGTGTCTATCAAGGCCATAACTCTGTCTGCTCTACTTTCACACCAATTACTTCAAACCCCTTAAACAAATGGTACAGTTTAGTGATCATCTCCGTTGTGTTCCATTTATTTTTAAAAGCAATGAATTCTATCAATTACAGTAACAGTGGAATAAAATAAGCTCTATATTTCTGTTCAAATACATTGATAAAGAATACATTTTTTAGTTTAATTATTTCTTACTCCAGCTGGCTTTTCCTTGGGGTATGTTTATTTAAGGATCACAGTCTGTGAAACAGGGAGCAGTAGATAAGTGAAGAACTAGGAATTTACATGAGAAACGGGTTCCCAGCCTGGATTTAAACTCTTAACATTGTAATGGTGAACAGACTTACAGAATGAGATTAAGCCTCAATCTGCATTTAATGGAGCAGATCTGAAGTGGCCTCTACTTGAACTCCGAAATGTGAGAATGTCACACAGGGCAGCCTATTTGACTTGTCACCTACTGGTGAGAACTCTGAGGCTTTGATTGAGTTTTATCAATTAGCTTTGTGAGGGAAATCTTCAGAGTGTGTGAGCCTCATGCCTGCTAATCCAGAGAGCTGCAGCGTTAAGACATAAGAAGTTTGCGTGTCATCTTCTTCTGAAGAAAACTAATAATCAAAGAGTGAATAAAAACACCTCTAAACTATTGTCTGTGTAGTAAGCTTCTTGTCATTGAGATGTTTTATGTTCATCCCTCACAGGGTGAAGCATTTTCAAGAGTGAAAGATTTATGGTACGTAATGTCGACCATCACTGTCACAGAATTATGCACATTGACTTCAGCTTCCTATTGAAAAAATGCTTAATTTATCTCAAAATTAGATTTTGGCCTCATATCGAATATTATTTATCCTACTTTATTGCATTACATTGTGTAAGTTTTCAAAATCACACTTTTGTGAAATCATGCAAATATGACTCAGGTTTACATTGATGGTTATTTATCTTTATATTTGTTGACTGGAAAGTTTTACCACCTTTTAATTTAACTCTGCATCAATGAATATACCCATAAATAAAAATGTATTTACTATCTTTACATGAATTCCCACAGTGAAGATGAAACAGAATGCAAACAGTCCCTGAGTGAAAAATGTCTTGACTAAGCTGTCTATATTAATCTTAGATCTTTTAACAGACTAAGCATTTTGTTCTTGTGCAAAATTTGGCCCTAAATGAAGATCTGAAAATTGCTGAAACACAAAGTCTTTGAAATGTTATTTTGAATCATTTAAGATGATAGCTGTGCAAGGTTTATTTAGAGAAAAAAAGAAGATATATGACACCCTGAAAACTAGATATTACAGGAGGGTTCTTATCATTCCTTAAGTCTTTTTTTTCCCATAACAATTGGAGGAGGAGTCAGTTCTTGGGGTCAGCGTTTGGTTGAAATTGAGTGAAATTATGAGTAGCCCACCCCTTCACCTAACAACCCCCCCTCCTCCCTCCCTCACATCTCCTCTCTATTGACTGGCTATACTGCATCATACTGGAGACCCCGTTGAGAGGATCTTTTCTCTCTATAAAGAGAAGATGCAGCTCAGGCGCTTTTAAGATGATCGCAATGATTTACTCCGCGCCTCTCCACGTCTAACTTCAGATCCTCGACTTCAACACTAAATGTTCTGGACTGCTAGCACACTTAAATATTTACCTAGTGGACTGAGGGACATTTGAATGACGCGGGATTTCCCTGTCTACACTACCAAAGTGTCGGAGTCATCCAACTGCCGAATGTGAAAGCATCGCTTTCTTCTGCGCTGTAGTTTAGACTTTGTGCGTCGTCGCCTCTCGGCGCAGTTTGTGTTGCAGGTGCAGAAGGAGCACAAGGACAGATGGCTGCGCTGACGATACAAAGGACTGACAACTTTTTACACACCTTTTTACAGGTTTGTTGTATGATCATCTTTTTGACGCAATGCCCCGGTTTATGACATGTTTTTTGTGGTGGTGGAAGCGCACTGCTCCACAGCTGTGCGTAATGAATTAACATGCCTGAAATGTCTGATCTGTATGGAAATAACTCAACTTATTGTAATTGTAAAATAAATTTCAATCATCGGTTTAATAGACAAAAGGCCCAGTTCGTGAAAAATATTAAGAAAAAGTAATTAGCATGTAAAAATAAATACATAATAAATTATTTGGAAAATTGATCATTAATGTAAAACTCCTTGGATAACATAAAGACTCAGTTTGTGAACATTTTTGATAGTATAAATTAAAAGAACATGCTTATATTATCAAGGATTTTAAACTTTTTTGTCCGATTGGTGACTCATGTAATCTGATGTGTGCTGGTGTTTCACACAGGATCGGACGCCCAGCTCCTCTCCTGAGGGAACCCCTAACACCCTCTCCTTCCTGGCCACCACCTGTAGCCAGGCTTGGCAGGTGGGAGGCGCAGCGGCCCCAGAAAGCTCCCAGTTCCCCTACGAGAGCACCGTCAGCTCCACGTCTGGAATGTTTCAACTGTGGAGCAACGAGATGGCACCCACCACAGCTCTCAGCACACACCAGATGACCTTCACAGTGCCCAAGGTGCAGTTCCCTGGACACATGCAGTCTGGCCTGGGGCACCATCATCATCACCCCCATCATCACCACCATGAACTGCCTCTCACCCCTCCAGCTGAACCTCCCTCATCCTACTCCTTCGAACTCTCCCCTGTCAAAGTTCTGTCCTCGCAGCCGCAGGCCAACAGCACCTATTATCCTCAACACAACAGTGTGGGACAAAACTTCCCCAGCTTCCTCCAGAACTCCTCAGCGAGGCATCACCTGCCTGGAAGCCACGTGGAGGAAGGGCAGCAATGGTGGAGCCTACCCCAAACCAACGCCACCACCTCCAACCATCCCTTCTCCCTGGGCAGACAGTTGGTTTTGGGCCACCAGCCCCAGATAGCTGCTCTTCTCCAGGGGACCTCCAAAGGCCTGCTGAGCTCCACACGCCGCTGCCGACGCTGCAAGTGTCCCAACTGCCAGGCTAACGGTGGCGGGTTAGAGTTTGGAAAGAAGAGACTGCACATTTGCCACATCCCAGAGTGTGGCAAAGTGTACAAGAAGACGTCTCACCTCAAGGCCCATCTGCGCTGGCATGCCGGGGAGAGGCCCTTCATCTGTAACTGGCTCTTCTGCGGTAAAAGCTTCACCCGTTCAGATGAGCTACAAAGGCACCTCCGCACACACACCGGAGAGAAACGCTTTGGGTGCCAACAGTGTGGCAAGAGGTTCATGAGGAGTGACCACCTTTCCAAACACGTCAAGACCCACCAGACCAGGAAGAGCCGGTCTGGGCAGCCTTCACAGAGCACGGACCCTCTGCTCACCAACATCAAGAGAGAGTAATCTCTGTGGTTCATTATTCAAAAATGATAATCAACAATGAGCAGACCAGGTGATTTACACTTACTGCCATAGGTTTGCACTAGAGGGTAAGCACCAAGCTCCCCTAACATCCTTTATTATCAAAGCCCTACTTTTGACTTCCAAGTATTACAATGAAAATATATCTATAGACCATTTTGTGTACTCTTTGAGACAAAGCACCTTTAAAGAAAACTTGAAGCCTTTTTTCTTTCAGTGTACTGTTCAAGATGCCACACAGACGGATTTCACCCAGAACAAAATTGATCTTATGCCTTTAACAATTCAAGATTTGTTTAAGTTTCAACAGATGTCAAAATCTAAATTTTCAGGTTGTGATGTAAATATTTTATCCGCGTGAAGGACACGGTACCAAAATTCCACAAGGTTAACTTTAATATGTTATATATTATAATGTTCAAAATAAATGTATGCCTTATTACAGCTGAAGGTTGCTGTATAAAAAAATTTGCTCTCTGGAAAAGAGGTTCACAAAGGAAAAATGCCTGTTAATAATTCGTTTTTTTCCCCCAAACATATCCTAATTTGTCCACTTCAAGGTAGGGATCTTTTTTGAAATGTAAACATGAAAGTGTTTGATCTACAGATTTATCTCATCTGCTCTTAAACAGCAGCAATGTTGAGCACAATTTCTTCAGATTAGAAAACATTTTAAATTTTTAAGTTCTTTGTAAATTATGTATAAATATCATTAGCAATTTTATTGGGGTTATGGCCGCATGTAAATTTTAATAAACATTGTCCTTGCCGAAACAATTTCTCTGTTTCCTAAAGTTGTTTTCTTGCATCTTTACAATTGATTGTGAAGTAAATATCTCCGCCTGACAGTGAGAGTCAATGGTTTTAACTTTCTTGCCCACTCATTCAATAAATGTGTGAATTTCTCTGAATGCCCCAGAGCTCCTAAAGATCTAACATTTTATTTAAATGTTAATTTGATTTCACTCACAATACCAATGCTGCTCATTGTGCTCTTGGTGTGAAGGAAGAAGCCCCTAAAGAAGACCTAACATGGTGGGCTGTTCAAAGATTTTCACACCTCAAAGTAAATACTCATGCCATTGATGGGGCAGTTTGTCTCGCCTTTTGCAATCAAGTTCACAGTCATGTGGCTTTTAATGAGTGTTTTCTTTCTCTCAATGGAGAAGATTGAGTCAACAGATGCAACAGAGGGCACTGGAGAGGAATTCCCTGTGAATGGGACCCCTGTTGCTAAGACCCCCCCAGTGGTGACAGGAACTCCCTTTGATTTTGCACCCTTGTGAAAGTTAATACCCCTTTCCCCCCCTCCGTCCTCAGCCTCCATATATCACAGTCGTGTTACGATCGGCCCTGCTTTACTGCCTAGAATGGGGCTTTATTCAGGGGCCAGCCAACCAGATGTCTGCTCATCCAGGGGTTTCTTCTCTTTGTCTTTAAACCTGTTTGAACCTTCTCCAAGGGGGTTGTCGAAGAAAGCAAAATGCTTTGGCTTTGTCCTTATCAGTGCTTCCCAAAGTCCATAGCAAAATACTTACAGTAAGTTGCACTGTTACTTAAATTTATAAGAAATAAGCACACTGAGAAGTCTTATCATATTGATAATATCAATTAATACAAAATATTAAATTCCACAGAACAAAAGATTATGTAAAGAAACACAAACACTGCTTTCAGTTTCATAAAGACACTTTTTATTTGATATGATACAACAGTTTTGACTCAGTCAAACATGGCATTAACCAACCCTCTCTTGGTCTATATGTCTTTTAATTTGTTTCTCTGTAGTGGTATTCCTTTGTGTTACATGCAAAACTGTCTAATCGGTAATTCCCATGAAAACAGACCAGTTCACATTAACTGCAAATTAATTTTTGAGAGAAGGTTCCACTTATCTGACACCTCACTATTCAGTAAACTTTATGGAATTTAGTTAAGCAGCTCTTGCTTCATCGTGAGCTCTAAAATGTGAGGCCTATTGATCTTTGGTGCAGCTGCATGGTCCAACTTAACTGGAAGTAAAAGCTTTGTGCGGCCCTCTACTGGCCAAAAAGAAGAACTGACCTGATACTGACAGGATAGTCAACCTCATCCTATCCGCTCTCCTCTATTTGTCACTTTAGGCGTTACAATCCAGATAGTAACACAGATATCTATGATTGTTTCGTAAGACTAGTGGCAAACTGAAACAACGTAGTAAAAGCATGAAACATCTGAGTGGCGAGCTGCTGTTTTTGGCACTGTTGTCTGAGGAAGAGGGGGCATGCAGATTCACCATTCTTATTCTGTTTAACCAGTAAAATATTTTCCTTCATTTTCACCAAATGAAACAGTAACCTGTCACAGCATGCCTGGGTCATTCTTTATCTTATGCAAGGAAATCCTGTCATGGTATGCACTGTACAGTATTAAGTCCATGAGGGCAAAAGTTAACAGAGATTATAGTGGTGCACAGTCTTGACATGACACCAGTGGACTAACAAAACTATTCATATTAGTTTAAACCAATGCACTTTTAAGGACCTGAGTCCCCAAAACCACAAGCGACCCACTTCGGCTGGGAAAGAAAGATCTGTGTAAAGAAGCAGTGCACCAGTCAGCCACCAGAGATGTTGCATGCAACACTTTGGGTCAGCACAGCAGTCCCGTTGAATGCACGTATCCAGCAAATCCTCTGGAGTTGCCCAAAGAGCAAAAAGTATTCTGAAGTGACGTCATACATAGAGAGAACCTCCAGGGGGCTCCCTCACACCTTTTTTGTCCAGATCAAATGAGGGCCCGTCAAACAGAATAAGAGAGCAAACAGAGGCTCTCAACACTGTGGCAAGAAAGAAAGTTCTTCACTTTCAGTTGAAATTCGAGTGAGTAAAGTCCTTGTAGCATGTTCACATCAAGTGTTTCATTTCCCGTTCTTGTCTATATAAACAGCTAACTCAGTTGTCAGCAGGGGAATGACAAAACATATTCATGTAGCTATATTTGTCTTCACAATGGGGCATCAGAAGAAAATAAAATTTAAGGAAATTTACCAGAGAGTGCAAGAAGAGTCAATGCTACTCCTTGCACACTCTCATGCACTCAAACACATCCATACATAGCTGCATAAACAGACACACACACAAGCACACACGTAACTCCAGTGACCGCCCCAATTAGGAATGGATATTTCGTCTTCAAACAAAGTCCCCTTGCCCTTTAAAAGAGAGCAGAGTATGGAATACAAACTCTCAAAAAGGTAAAAAGCAGAAATTGTCATAACAATGAGTGTCCATTGAGCGTTTCACTTTGAACCCAGTAACATCCCATTGGGTGCTATTGAGGACGGCCAAGGCAAGCCACCTCCAGTTGAATGGCTCTCTAAAAACAGGAGCGAAGTCATTTCATAATCCTTTATATGTTCCTTCTTATGATCCTTCATTGTTATCCAGAAATTATCACTGAACCAGGTAAGGGTTCAGCCTGGCATAAAAAGACAGTAGACAAGTCTTCTCGTCTCCACAGCTGTGGTGTTAGCTGTTGTCCTCCTAACCCAGTATCAGAGTTCATAGGTCATCCTCATCTAGCTGAGGCAGGTTGCTGGGGCGTCGTCCAGCTGAGGGACCTGACACTGGAACCTGGCTCCCAGAATCAGCAGCCTGACCCCTGCGGCAGCCCTCTCCTGCTCTCTGCTGGGGAGAGAGGGAACATTCATCATACAGGTATAAAGTATATCCATATAATGCATTCACATTACTACTACAAAAGCATCATTTTCAATTTCATACCCCACAAGAACAGTATAGCTGCTCTTGACCTGCCAAATATTTAATGCAAGAAACTGAGTGTGAGTGTTTGCCAGTATTTTTATGTTCAAGCCTTAGTCTAAAAAATGCATTGGCCCATGTTCCTCCAATTCACCCTAACACAAGCATGGGAAACAATTATCTGCTTTTGATAGGCATCTCCCTCTGACTTCCTCATGTGGCTCAGCCTGCTTCCTGTTTGTTGTGTGTGCCAAGACTATCCAGCTTGAGTAAACAGAGAAAGAGGTGGAGAACAACAACTGTTGCCCTGTCAACACAGCCCCGCTGACGACAAGAGCCCAGTGATGACAGAGGGAGATGTAGCTAATGGTAATGTAAAGCCCAACAACAGGATGCTTTCATAGCTGAATGGCCACATGGTTAAAACTTCAAAGTAAGGATTTACAGTCTTGATTTTTTTCAAAATGTCATGATTTGTGTAAAACATTGACATGGTGGAATTTCCTTTCGTTTTATTTAAATAATCAGCAAACTGCAATCCATGGATTTCTGCTGCTCTGAATTTTATTACTACTACTACTACGACTACTACAACTAATACTACTGCTACTACTACTACTAATAATAATAATAACAATTGTAATAATCATAATAATAATAATCATAATAAAAACAAAAATAATAATGAATTTAATTTGTACTGCACTTTTCGTTCACAGAGAATCTCAAAGTGCTATTATGTGAAAAAAAAAATTATAAGATAAAGAAAATAACAAGAGTTAAGATTAAGCCTGCCTGAATTCCTTTTTCCTCCAATAGGGGGAGAAATAACTCTTCTTATGGCTCAGCAAATCCCCTCACTGTGTGTGTGTGTGTGTGTGTGTGTGTGTGTGTGTGTGTGTGTGTGTGTGTGTGTGTGTGTGTGTGTCTAAATAAATGGTTACCATTTTCAATTCTTTCATCTTTTAATTAACATTAAGAGCACACTTGAATTATTGCTATACTTTGTACAATGGCCCATTATTTCCCTGGTGGTTAGCTTCCTGTGGCTTGTTTTATAATTAGTTTTTTTCCAATTCTGGTGTTGAATTATGACTGCTAGACAACCCAGGGGAACAATGTTCAGCTATGTGCAAAATAATTACATTTTAAATACAACATCAATGTTACCCCATTTAGAAAGCTTAGCATCTGTATATGTATGTGTCACTGCATGCATACATATACACTACCTGTGCACTTTGTGTGGCAGGTGTATACAGCCCATTTGACACAGCTTGACAGTTTGGCTGATCAGTGAAGGCCAGTTGGACATGTGACGGGGAAACAGTGTGGGAGTCAGCAGGGCACGGCTGTACCACAGCGGGCTGCAAATGTAAACAACTGTTGGTCAGTCCCCACTATAGTGCATGCACACAATAACATTTGCTGTTTTTTATTCTATCTATGCAGTGCCTTGGGTGAGTTGTGAATAGAAATACAGAGTTTGAGTTGGCAGTTTCTGCAGGACAGTGTCACTGTATGTAGGGCAGTGAAAGACACAACTAAAGAAACCTACATCTCTCAGAGAGTACATCTCGCCCTGTCCGTGGCCCTGGCCTTGGCTGGGCAGGTAGAGCGCGGGGAGGGAGGTGTTGTAAGAGTGAAGGGACGGCAGCTTATGACGGTCAATAGAGGCAGAGGAGTGGGGCCGCAGGGCACTGGCTGCAGACAGAGGAGGTCGCATGCAGCGACCCAGACTATTGGACTTGCTCTCTCGTCGCTGGTACTCAATAGGTGACTGTAAGGCTGAAAGACACAGAACAGAGACTCTACTTATGAAGCTCTATTACTGCTTCTGAATGTTTTTCAAAGCAATATAATGTGAATTCAGCATTTATTTTGTCTATGTTGTCTTAAAAGGATAAATGGGTAATACTTTATTTTAGCATTTATGAATGTCTTTGTTCACAACAACTCCTTTCCTATGAAGAATTCATAACTGGTATACAAACAGTTAGTTTAAAATACATCTATATACTCTTTTTGACTGTAAAAGCTGTAAAAGTTAGCAATTTTTTTTTGTTTAAAAAAAAATTAGTATGTCATTAGTATCATAAATGTCATTCATTATATAAATGACAAACATTTTGATTTTGAAGTCAAAATGGTGAGATTGTCCAAATGTAACAAAGTATTCAGAGTATTGCTTTTTAAAATAAAAAAATAATTAGTGTTAGAGTTAGTAATCAAAATGATTTGTTTTAGTATCTTATAATCCAATATTCTACTTACTATCTCATAATGTTAACTTAGTATAGCTATTGTTATGTCCAAGATTCCTGACATATCATTTTTGGGTTACAAGAGACAACAAAGACAAAAAACTCATATCCACATTCACTCCATTCAATTGCTTTCAGTGCATGTGAACTGACAAAAAAGTCAATAAATGGAAAATGTGCCAAGCTGAAACATGATTTATGGACCTCTGGGTGATGTGGCAGAGCCTTGTCCAGTTGGGACCTACCATTGAGGAAGTTGCGCTGGCTTTCCAAGATCTGAACCACATCGTTGACCCAGGCCCTGCAGATTTCAGGGGAGGAGGCCAGCAACTGGAAGCGCACCACACTCCCGTCTGGGTTGCGTGATGTCACTACAAAGCGTGCGTCATCGCCTTCCACACTGGGCTCCACCCCCAGGCAGCTCACCTGGAACACAACACATCTGACTAGCATCTGTGCAGAGTCCATCCTGCCAAGTTCCTCGTTAAAACTTCATGCAAGCCTCTTAAAGGTCCCTGCCGTGGGATTATGTAACATGCTGATTAAGGCAATAATTAGTGTGGTGTGATTCTGTTGTGTAACTCACGACATGGGAGAAAGTGTCTTTCTCATTTTTTGTTATTTCATTTTGTTAAAACACAAGCTGCTCTGGGTATACTGAAGCATGTGCCCACCTTGATGCTGTTTTTAAAGATGTATCCAGGGAGGGAGAAGCCTTTTTTCCTGTCGATTGGCTCGCTGAAGATGACCAGCTGCTCAAACAGGAAGACCCTTCTTTCCTTTGCTCGGGACAGGAAGCTACTGTCTTGCTCAGTGACAGTGAAGGTGTCTTGCTGGAGCAGTTTGCCCTGGGCTGTGATCTTACCCTGGTACCACAGCGAGGATAAACACAACAAACAGAGGAAACGATTACGGTGCGGTTTTCACGGGCTGAATAGTTGGCATGAGAAATGTTTTGAAGACTATGAAGGATGGTCTGAATTCCTGAGATGTACCTCGAAGCCTTGTAGCCGGCCCACATTCATCATGTCATTGCAACGTTTTGGCACAAAGCACATCACTTCTACTGCTTTCTGTTTAAAAGAACAAAGAAGAGTTTGTTTTCAAGAATACTAATAAGAACCATACAAAACACATCTTTAAAGTTTACGTTTATGTACCCACCTCCAGCTCCTCGGTGTCCATCCCAGCTTTGGTGTAATACTTCAGGAAGTCCTGTTCAAATAAACACAGCATGGTCACCAGAGCGTTCCAGGTTTACTGCTCAGAGTATGGTGAGGACATCTGGAAGAGTATTTATGGGTGCTGTACCCACCTTTAATTTGAATGCCAAAGGGCAAAGTCTTATATTTAAGCAAAGTTTTATACCAGAGATGTTTTATGATCATCTTTTGTTTGTTTGTTTCTTTGGAAACAAACTAGATTTGTTTCTTCCTCTCAGACCAGTAAGTAGCCTCTGCAGACAATATGCTCATGTGTGCCATCAGTGTTTCTGCTCAGAGGGGCGTATGCATGTGTTTGTGTGTATGTGACAGTATGTTTACAACCCTGTGACTGACCCTGCTGTGTCAGACAGCTGCTAAGTGAACACCAGTGTATGTGTGTGAGTGTGTGTGTGTGTGTGTGTGTGTGTGTGTGTGTGTGTGTGTGTGTGTGTGTGTATTGGTGCTGGTGTGTGATCAACAGCACAGCAGTGCACTGCCTTTCACCTTGAGCAGCAGCTGGTACTTCATGATCCTCTGTACAGGTTTGATGAGCAGGTCGTTGAGCTGCAGCCTGTGGCCCAGCTGCTGCCGCAACTCCTGTCAGCAAACAGTGGACACAGCAACACAACACCAGTCAACATGACAGCCATGGCAGGAAACAGGGCAGCTAATGGCTAACATTACAATATCTCACAGGGACCAAAGTGTTTGTCCATTTGTGTTGTGTCTACTTTCAACTAAATGAATGAATGAACTGATTAAAATCTGAATTATGAATGGCGGCTCAAGAGACACCCATAGTATATTATATAAAGGCACAAAGAGACATTATTGTATACTAAATGGCTTACTAACTACCAACCTGAGTGTCAGATGACCAATGTATCACGAGTATGTAAGTGTTCAATAAATAAGTCAATTAGAATTACAATTGATTGATCATATATAAAGCAAAAAAATGCCAATCATTTGCTGGATCTAACCTCTCATATGTAAGAATTTGCTGGTTATTTGAATATCTTTGGGTTTTGGATAGACTAGACTAAATATTGATTAATTTATAAAAACATTATAGGTTTTTAAAAAAAAGTTATAGCCTTGTTTCTGCAAGGAGATACTTACCTCAAAATAAGTTTCGATGTACTCTGAAACAATGTGTTCTGACTTGGGTTTGTTCTGACAGTATACAACGTACATATGTAGACGCCTCTCCTGCAATACAAGTGAGAAAGAAAAAATCATTCAGTCAAACCTTTGATACAGATTAAGCACAACTGAAAAAGAGAATGAGCCTTGTTAAAGAGAGAAATGAATCTTTAGTTACATCAAAAATAAGGGAAAATACACCTGAAAGTGAGCAAAAAAAACATTTTTAAAAATCCACATGCAGTGTCTCTGGTAGCTGTTTGGGATGAAAGGAAACAGAGCAATAATGATTTGTCTCAGACTGCGCTGGTCCTTTGAAGCTGACTCTGTCTGGTTAGCGCCTACTCTTCTGTGACTAATTGGCATGTGAGTGCAGATGTTGCAGTCCTAAGAGCCCTAATGGAGTTACGTGTAGATGAGCATCAGGTTATGTATAATTTACCCAGATTACCGTCTGTGTAACCAGAGCCTTTTAGAGCCTGCCGATATAAGACTGTACCTAGCAACAGGCTGCACGACTCTGTAACCTAGAGACCACTAAGCTGCTCCACCTGAATATGGACATCATGTAACACCACAGAGGAGGGCTGCATGTGAAATAATATGAGAGAGTAAAGTCTGAAGCTTGGATTCCTTAAACCAGCACTGTTGCAGTGTGTTTACATGTGTGTTTTCATGTTGTGTGCACACATGTTGCACATTGGTGACACAGCTCTTGTTAAAAGCACATTGGGCTTGCTGCTTTTCATTACAGCCATGTTCCCAGTCTACTTGTTTTCACTGTTTGACACCATGCTTAAATTTAGTTACAAGTTTCTTTATTCCCCCATGGGCTTCTAAGTTCATTATCCAGTGGGCTGAGCCTTATTGAATTGTTTAAAGAGCTACAGAAAAGAGAGTGACTATAGAAAGAGAGACACAGACTTTAACTTAATTAATCTTCAGACAAGAAACTAAGCCAAGTTGGTCAAATTACCCATCCTGTCTGCTCGGTCTGCACGTGCCACCATGTAACCAATAATCCTAAATCTAATTTTGCTCCCTGTATAAGCCCTGTGACTCTATACCGGCCGAGGCTCTATTCTAAGAACAATATACTTAAAAGCCAATCTCTAAAGCATGCATCATTTTGTTTCATTCTTGAGCCAAGATATGTAGGAAGAAGTAGGTCGCTGTTTTGGGTGGAAAAAAGCCTTCATATCAAAGAGCCTGAGCTGAGGGTTTGTTATTTCTCATTTTATTCATGTTGTCTTTTCTGGCTGTTTTTTCCTTGGTGTTTCCTGACCAGTCAAGCCCAGACTGGAAATTAGCCAGTCTGTTGTCCTCATGTGTTTGTGCGTGTGCAGTGTTGTAAAAACACTGCCTGGACTGAGACGTATCAGTAACAGGGAAGGAGAGACGCTGGCAGTTGAGAGAGAAGGAGAGAGAGGCACGGTATAGGATAAACAGGAGCTCTGCATGTTTTCTTAGCTCTATTTACCCTCACTCCAAACAGCACAAGGAAGCAGAGCCAGACGTGTGTGTGTGTGTGTGTGTGTGTGTGTGTGTGTGTGTGTGTGTGTGTGTGTGTGTGTGTGTGTGCCTGTGCCTGTGCCTGTGCCTACTACACAATAGTCATACTCACATGCTTAATGAAGAGCTGAGCCAGTCTCTCTGGTTCTGCCAAACACTTCTCCAGCTCTCCCAGGAAGTAGCTGTAGAGAAAATACACATATACACACACACAGGCAAACACACACACACACACACACACACACACATACAAGCACAATCATCCCCAAAACGGAAGGTCAGATTTGTCTCCTGACCTATTGTTCCTTTGTCCTCCACTCAGCCACAAACACAACACTCTGCAAATCACTGTTTGTCTCTGAATGCAACTGGAGCAAACAGACAATTTTTCACATGTGAAAAAGAAATGTATGCAAATGTATAACAAATGAGGACTTACTCTTTATGCCAGTCAAATATTTGGTGAATGTTCCCAAAAACAATCTTGTCTTTTCCCTTCATGTCCTCGGGCATACCTTTAGAGGTCATCGTGGCCATATAGCCCTGCAAGGAAATGACAGAGCTGCTGACGTCTGTTTACAATGACAAAACCCACACCTGGCTCTAAATAACACCAGTAAATATAGCTAGGCTGTTATAAAACACTGCAACAATCACACAGCTTTTATTCACTTTCAGATGGCAAGAATTTTCCTCTGAACCAAAACATCCCCAGTTATTTAAGGCACCGGGTGAGGGACTGCCTTGCAACATAATACTCTTCAAGCTAATAATTCACCAAATCTGCTTAAGACTGGAGACAGTGGGTTGGAGGAGAGTGGAGGAATTGTGATGATAATGATTTAGAGCTCTCTATGACAGGCTGGGTGTATGTCTAAGTCTCCTCTCCTGTCAGTGCAGATTGTGAGCTCTGAGCTGGCAGACTGCAAGATTTACCTCCACTATGAACCCCAGGTCAACTACATAGTGCTTCTCTGTCTCAATCAGCTCCTTCAGTACATACCTGTAAAGATATAAATGAGAAAAGATTAGTGATAGAACTTCTGTTACTGAGTTTATTTTTCACACTGCAAAAAGACTGCAACACCTTATTTTAAGGGTCCCAGTGTCCAAATGATTTTTTTTTAGACAGGAACCAAATTGAAACTATAATTTTGTGGAAAGTTTCTTGGAAAGCATGATGTTATTTGCTACAAATTGGAGGGAAGTGGAAAAAAACATTCAGTAGGTACACGTCAAATTATCTGATTTGGAGTCTTTAAGTGTAATCAACTGAGTCTTGTAGTCAGCACACAGTAACTCAGCAAAACACACGCAAACATGTAAACTATGAGTGTGAATGTTTTTTCTCTAATTTCTTAACTCAAGGTCTTTTACTGGTGTTTTCTTTCACCTGCTATTCACAGTGTGCCCAGTTGTCATGAAGATGGCTCTGTTGTCATCACACGAAAGAGCTCATGTGATAACTACTGATAAAGACCATAAGATATGGTTGATAACTTTAGTTAGGATTATGTTTTTCTCTTTTGTTATGAATGTAAATGGACAGGACTTATTTAGTTCTTTTCTACCTTGATGGACAAAGAACTTTCATTTTATGCTTCTCATTCACACACACACACAGTTGGTGGTGGAGCAGCCATGCAAGGCATTGGCCTTGGGAGCATCCTAGGGTTCAGTGTCTTGCTTAAAGACAGCACTGCAGTTACGGGAAACCCACTTTAGCACAGCCATATACATTATATGTGTCTCAGAACACTGTGTCTTATTATCTACGAGTAGTATCAAATTACACAAGTCTTTCCAGGAAACATCCTTTGAAATGTTTTTAAAATGATGAGACCAGTTAAACAAAGTGTTAACCATTTGTACGTATTCTGGTGCAGCCACTCAACTAGACCCTTTTCACAGCATACTTGTCATAGCAAGAAAAGCACAGGTGTTACTAATAAGATTAACAATGGCTCAGTTCTCTTTGAGTGTTGCAGCAAGCCCTTAAAGTGCGACAGTCAGCCAGCATGCACAATACCAACCCTGAAACTGATGCAGCTAAATGTGATCATTCATTTTATTATTTACACCTGTGCTGTCACAACAGCCTTCATAAACCTTGTTCTTTCTTGATATATTCTGTCAAAATAGGTTTATTTCTATTGAAATCATTCTTAATGCACTGGTAGATTGTTTTTTTTTTTTTATTTTTTTAATACACTAGTAGTGTGCCTCTAAGACTGGCATTGTCTTTAATTATGGGCCAAACTGAAATATCTTGACAAATATTGGATGGACATTCAGGTTTCCAGGTGGTGTATCGTACTAAATTTGGTTGTCCATAATTTTCCATCTATGTTAAAAAGTTCAGCTACATGATATTCCTATCAGACGCAGCTGTACTTTGTGTTTAATGCCAATTAGCAAATGCATGCTAACATGCTACACTAGGATGGTGAAGATGAAGATGGGCATGTTAAAATTGGTGTAATGAACATCTAAGGATTTTAGAATCACTTAATTTAATTTAGCTCAACGCATAGCTGTGCTTAAACACAGCTTTACAAAGTTGCTAGTGTAGCTCTAGACTCTTAGGCTTATTGAGATGATGAAGTAGAGATTTTTGCAGTGCACAGTGAAATCTTACACATTACAAATGATAATACATGTATTTACAGAACATGTGGCAGCATAGTCCTGCCATGAAAATTATCATTGGAGATGTGCTTTAGGATTTTTGTGCTGTTTTAAAAAAAAAAACAAAAAAAAACATACATGCTTTTCTCTAAGGCACTCCTTCTCTCCTCCTCAGTGTCAGCCGCAGCTGACCATTGGCTGGAGGTATCGTCCATTAAGACAGAGCCGCTGTCATCTGGCAGAACACTGGTGCTAGTATCCTGAGGATAGAGACAGACAGAAAAACTGTTCATCAAGAGTCCGGTGCCAGTATTGTGGCTCACGTAGGGAATAAAGTAAGCAAGGGGAGATAAAGAGCAGGAGAGAGATGATAATGATGCAGGTTGCCAAGGTGACCAGGGAGAGCGGAGAGACATGAGGAACAGAGATTGAATGATAAGAAGATCGAATTCAGATTGTCACCGTTAATGATCCGTGTGGTGCACATCAGCCACAGATAGATGGGAAGAAAGAGATTAAAAGATAGAGATGAAGAGTTAGAGGGAGCAACAAGCCCCATAGCTGTAGGAGATAATAAATAAAGCTGTGAAAGTTCTTGACTGAGTTTTGGTTTCAGGAAGAGGAATACAATTATTGTGCACCCGCTGGCAGTGCCATTACATTTCTGATTTATGTGTCAGTTAGTAAATGTTATTTTCTTGTTTACCATCTGAGAATCCAACCTCATATGTAAACACATCAAACATTATCTAATGCAACATTTACATCAGCACTTCCTATTGCCTTATTGTATCCAAATAGAAATGCACGCAGGATAAACCCAAGGTTGCTCTGATCTAATCAATTGTGTTCATGTGTTACATACATGACCTCCTTTTCAAGCTTATTCCTGGAATTGATATCATTTCCTCTGTGGGGTCCTGGTGCAAATATAGAGTCATTGTGCATATTTCAACAAAGTCGGCGAGTATAATCATCCTTAACTCAATGGATACATGCTGCATACACTACTCATGTTTGTGTGACCTATTTCTCACTCCCAATAAGCACACTTATCCCCTTTATGTGGCTATTAAATGCCTAACTACCATCCATCTCTGTGTACAATTGTATCAACTTGCAAAGTTCCTTCCTTTTATTTTGTAGCCATGTTGTTCTTTTTAGACTATTCACTCTCTCCTGACTGTGTAAATGCATAGGAGCAGTCATCTGTCTTCACCTAAATCCCTGTGTCCTATTGTCCAAGTCAAGCAGAACCTCCCCACCTTAAACACATACACAAACCTGCACACACACACCAGAGACCTAATCCCTCAGACTCCCCTGGCAGGCAGCTGCCTGACAGAGAAATAAATAGACAGACAGACAGACATATAAGCAAATGGAAAGAGGGACAGGACTTTCGCCTTTTCTCCTCTGGCCCAGTTCAACTTGCTGTCCACCTGCTGTCTCCCTGACAAACTTGTTGGTGTCAACAAGTTGTGAGCTTAGTGTTCTGTCATGGTGAGGTGTGTGTGTGTGTGTGTGTGTGTGTGTGTGTGTGTGTGTGTGTGTGTGTGTGTGTGTGTGTGTGTGATAGAGAGAGAGACAGATAAAGAGAAAGACAGAAAGGCTGCAAAAAGACCCTCCCTCCCCCAGCTCGTCTTGCCCCGCTAGGAGTGCTCCAGCCTGGCTGACAGGTCTCCCTGGCTCCCTGATCACTTCCAGATGTGCCGTGGCAAAGCCCACAGGAAAAATTCCCCTCGTCTCCCTCTGTTGCAAGTTTTGTTTTTCTACCCAGAAGCCCACAAAAAAAACTGACAACAGTTTGAGCAAAAGATGAGGTCAGGTTTTTTTAGTAGTAAGTCTATCTTAACAATTCAGTCAATCCAGAGCAGAATTGTAACCAATTGTTTCTTCTCAAAATATGAAAAACTGTGCGTCAAAAAAAGTCAAGCTTCAAGTTTCATGTAAAAACAATCAAACAAGAATTTTCTTCTTAGAACTGCAATTTTCTTGATATTCATTTCACAAGATGATAGAAATTGCTTATTATTTTGCTGTTTGAATTGTGGTAACAAGCACAAAATACAATTAAAACAACTGAACATTTTAGATGTATCTGCATCTTTATATATTTATATATTTCTCATATATTATTTTATACTTGCTATGTCTTAAGTTTTGCAGTGCTACATTGGGGATTAGCAAACCATTTACAACTTAAACACATAAAGTGCTGCAAATCAGCAGTATTAAAGTGATATTAAAGGGATTTTCTTAGCCTATATAAACAAATACTGCCTGATGTAACGGAATGCTAAATAAATCTATTTAGTTTATGAGATCTTTTAAATAAGATGTTTTTGACACCAATTGACACCAATCATGCCCAGAAATATTTGCTGGTGTTTGAAATTGATGTATTTAAACATTTCCAGCTGCGACACAGTCCTTTTTTTATTGAGGATGGAGGTGAAAGAACTGATTCTTAGACGTCTTGTTTCATTTTATCCGTCAATAGGGATGACAGTCTGTATAAACTGTTTCTTGAGAACAGCATTTTAATAAATTCTGTGATTTGCAGTTCTGGCTTACTTTTTGACACTGCAGCCTGCTTAACTGCTGACATAGAATGACAAGAACTTTCCATTGACCAAGAAACAATAAACAGCTAATCAAAAAGCATGCACTACTGTGGTGGTTGGATCCGATTAGAGACAACAGGGAAAAAAGGGGAAAAACAACAATGCATAGAACACTGGATATGTGGGTAGAGGGGTAGAGAAGCAGAAACCACAGCTATGAGATGAATGTCTGGTTGGACTGACCTATATAATTTAATCTATCTACCTCCACCTCTACATCTTTCTCCGTCTCTCCCTCTTTTCTAAGTTTGGCAGTAAAAACACTAAAGCACTGACCTCATCCCAATGATGTAATCACATTAATGCCTTTTGATGCATTGTTGAGACTGAAATTAGGATTTAAGTGTTCTGGTGTCGACTCATTAACAGGAAACGCTCCAAAAAGCTCAAATGCTCAGATATCATTACTGTTTTTATTGATAGAGCTCAGGCACTGCTGATTCATGCAATATTGCTGCCACTAAAGCAAATCCCAGCTTCTGCCTCATTTCTATCTCATGGCAAAAAGGGACCCTCTGAATTATATCCGACTCAAGATGCTCCTTTGCCACAAGCGACTGACTCCAAATGTTTGATGGAGAAATGAAAGCATATGTGCATAAATGGAGTTCTTTGTCAGTTAGAAGTGGAGTCATCTTTCATCACATCTGCCATTTCGTGCTATTCCCTATTTATCTCCAGGCATGTCCTTTTGTAACATGTTGAATGAGTCACGCATCACACAGGTCGCTGTCAGACTCTGCCCTCTGGTCCTCTGGTGCATCGATCTGCTCTAAGAAAGCCTTGCATTCATTTAGACTCCCGTCCGTCTGTGTCTGTGTGCACATGAGTAAGCTGTGTGCATTGATTTATTTGTGTGCATAGTGCATATGTATTGCTACTCTTATGGTGTGTATATGTCATGTGGTTGCAGAGAGTAGTGTTCTTGTGTGTTTGTTTTGTTTGATAGTTGAGCTCCACCAGCAGCAATGCAGTTAGTCATTTTCAGACCTGGCTAGAGGGCCATGGAGACAAAGAGTGCTGATGTCACCTCCGCGCCAGGCTGGGTCCTCACCGAGAATATCACTGCTACTCGTCTCAGAGACTATCTAGAGCAAACTGCTGGCTAAAATGAACCAGTAGGGAATCTTTTCCTCATAAAATCCCATTACAGCCAATTACTGATTCCGTAAAACACTCTACATAAACCAGTATTGAAGCATCTGACAGGTTCTGCTTGATTTTAAGTGACAAAAAAAAGTGACAACAGATACAACAGGTTAGATAGAGTTAGTTCTACATCATGAAGACAGACCTGGGTGTTAGGCAGTGATGTGCAGCCAATCAGCGAATCGGTTATGTAGCTGGGTGACTGTAGAGTAGCCGGTGACAGGTCCTCAGGGCTTGCCAGGCCATCTTTCCACTCCTGGAACACACACATACAATAAAACAAAATCAACATGAAGTAAATGTCCATAACATGTTTGTGCATTTGGGCACACACACAGGTGGCTGCACAAAACCAAAGAAGAGCAAATGAGTCAGAGAACACTGACGGTGTGAGTTCCTGCAGGCTGAGCCAGGAGAACTTTATCTGCCACCTGCCATGATAATTATTCCTCTGTGGATTAATACTGCATCAAACCTCTGTCTTCATTGATATTTGTGAACTATAACTGTAAACATGCCATGTCAGGATGTTGACTTTGCTTTTAAGCTCTGACTGTTTACCTTAGAATCAGTTCATACAAAGGCCTTGTGATAAGAGAGTGTGGGAATAATTCCAGTTGATTAGTTTACTTATAACGTGGTTTATCTCAAACATATAAGAAGTGCCTTGAACCACAAATCCATCAGGCAAAGCCTTTTTTGACTTGTTCAGGTTACCAGGAAAAATAGTACATCTTCATTACAACTTCAACTTTATTACTGCTCACCAGTTCTCTGTGGGTGACTGGCAGGATGGTGAGGGGCTCGTCAGGCCTTGGAGGGCTGCTCAGATCGTGGCTGTGAGACGGAAGAGGTGGGGGCTTTCCCTCAAGTTTACGAACTTGACGTTCCCCTTTGGCAGTGGCTCCGGCACTGAGTTTGCGGACAGGGTTTGTGAGCCACTTCTTCAGGGTGCTCACGGAGCGCCTGGAGCCGGGGGAGCTGGGGGCCGAGCTGCCTGATGCTTGTGGGGGCAGTGACGCCACAGAGGTGGAGATGCTGCCTTCGCTGCCTGCTGCCGAATATGAGTCTGCAGAGAAGAAACAGAGAAATAGAGAGCCGAGTGTTATTGGTAAGACAATGAACATCTAGGAGTGAAGTAATGTTGAGGTATTATTCTATTCTATTCTATTCTATTCTATTCTATTCTATTCTAGGTAGACAAATAAAGGTGTAATGTATGACAGGGCAGAGTACAACCTGACTCTCCATGTTCAGACCTCTAAAGTCAATTAATCAATTAAAGCTACCCTTACCATTGTTACATTTTTACACATTCTTTTGTTTAGGTTAAAATGCTATTAATAAGGTAATGGCACCAGTTGACACCAATGTCCACCAGGCATAGAAACTCATCATTATTCAATTCTCATAATATTCTGTGAAAACTCTGACCAATCATATTATTCGGCCCGAATTATATGATTTCCACCTCCAGCCACTCCCAACGGGGGAAAAGCAAACTATATCAGAACATTTGATTGTAGTGCGCGGAGGGGGAGTGCGGGGGTGGGACATAGGAGGGAGGAGGGGTTGTTGCTGTTCAAGTTTTTTTTTTCAAGTGCTGTGTGAAATGCAAGAAAGTTAAGAGTCCCTTTAATCTACGGACAAAAACAATATTGCAAACTGAGGATTTTGTTTAAAGGAAAAGGACACTCGATTATCCAATAAATGAGCACAGTGGTGCAGGTCCATGAGAGGTGATTGAGGACTGGAGACAGGAGACATGTATACACCAAGAGAGCAGAAGCAAAGAGAGAAATCAAAACAAAGAGTGGATATATAAATAGCCTTCCTCTTCAAACACAGCTCTGCAGCTGTGATCTACACCATAAAAGACACTGCTCTGTTTGTCAGGCTAACCATTTTTATATTTGAGCTGTGCATCCAATTGCATAACCAGCACACACTGATGCAAGGCAGACAGCAAGAAGTCAGGATGGTCAAGTTTGATGTGTAAAATACTCCACAAACCAGTAGGTGTAGGTCTGCTGCTGCGTAGTGATGTCAGGAGGACATGGGAAGTAAGCCTGGGGAGTGGGAGGGGGGGGGTTGATCTGGGACCGGACATCCACTTTAATCCTTTGTAGAAGGGAAGATCCTTGCTTGGGACTGTTTGTTTTTTCTGTCTTGTCCCCCATTCCCATCCTGTCTCATCCGCCAAACCCTACCGCCCTTCCTCCGGCCTTCCTGAGATAGCTGTTCCTCTGTGTGCTGTGTGTCTGGAGTGTTTTATCACACAGTTCAGTCATGCTTCACATCCATCGTCTTGCCCTCAACCTGACCTCTGACCCTTGATCTTCACTTTCCCGCAGATGGGGAAATACTCTTTCTTGCTACGACTCCTTGCCACAGCTTGCTATAGTTCGAATACAGAAGCGATTTCATAATAATTCAAAGTTGGTGGAATAATTTAATGACTCATCTTTAGTTTCCAAGAAAATACACTCCCCATTTCTTTTCTCCTGAGTTTGTGAATTGGTCATGCATTTGTTTGTAAGAAGACAACACTGACCCCATTTCAGTGTCCCTTATGTGAGCCACAGAGAAAGATCTTATCATAACACTCTGCGGTACAACTCAGACTGCAGGAGCCATACTGACACAGCGTGGCCCATTTTGTGAGTATCCCAACTTCAAAGGCCAAGCCAGAATAAATTCACAATTCCCTTCAGCAATAGAGCTTTTCCACACCTAATTCATGAAATTACTTTCCCCAAGAAATACAATAGCAACCACTGTAGCGGTCAATAAGAATGAGCTGTGTAAAAATGTCCTCTACTCTTTGCTGCACAAACCTCAGTCACAGTGTTTTCAGAAATGGCTAACCTCAGAGCAAAACCACCACTGCCAGCACACACAAACTTAGATAAAATACAACATTTGTGGATTCTAGTTGCTGACAAAAAAACCTTGTTTGTTTGTGTATTTCCACCACAGAGACATGCATTTCCTCTGTAATCTTTCTCCAGCTTGTCTCAGCTTACATTTTAAAGGCATCAAGCATGAGTGTATGTATGTGTCTGTGATCCCAGGGTGGCCAATTTTCCCATCCTCTCCTTTGCCACTCCCTACTCATTCACATGAAAGAGTGGAGAGTGTAAGGAGATCAGAGCCTGGCGGGATGGGGGTTGAGAAGAGGGTAGAGAGGAAAGAAAGGAAAGGGAGGAAAGAAATTCTGGGTTCAAGCCTTTCCTCTTTGTGAAATATCATATCTGCCAAAGACAATAGAATATCAAAAGCATCTGAGAGCCACTGTATCTATGGTTGGTGCTGTAAAAAGCCAGAGGCAGAGCATATACCTTCTCTGAGGGAGAGAAGGGAAAGGATGTGAAAATGATGCTGACCACATGTGATATGTGTGCCCCTCAACCCTGGCTGCTCTGACCTCTAACAAGAGCCAGGCCCAGAGGTTTGTGTTTCCCAGTGTTCCCTGCTCAGGTTTAGTCCAGCCAAGGTTTGGGTAACAGTGCAGAGACACAGCTAGTAACACAGTTTCTAACCATCTCCAGACATCAGCAGAGATAGCTTATTGAAAAAAGGGGGTGGGGACATCAAGGGGAAGGCTGACACCTTCTCAGTGCCTGGAATCAATTAAAAGCAAGCAGCAGTGCGGCTTCATGATTTGAAGCATAATGTCAGAATGACACACTAGCTCTGTCAAACGTACAGATTTACAACGTGCAGAGTGTACATAATTTACTGGCTTCATAATGAGGATCGTTATGTCTGCATCTGTCACCATGGCAACTCTGCAGTTTCACTACTGATCATTGTGTATATAGGTCAGTTTCCCTGTTGAACCTGAAAAGTTTAATTTCAGTATTGTTATGGAACCTTAGACAAACCATTACATGTACATCTATAACAGCTTTTTTTGTCTTCACAGTAACAGTGAGGAAACTGTAAAACACAAAGGGAGATGATGAGCCCATCAGAGTAGCATGCCTCTGCTCCCCCCCACACACTGCAAGATGAGAAGAGTTGATACAATATACACCTACAACATGGAAATTGGGAAGAAAAAGAAAACCCTTGCTGTATGCTGATGGTGCCTGGTGACATTCATCTCCATAATGAGGATTCTAAGAAAAGATTCCCCCAACTGATTTTGTTAATGCAATTTGACTATTGTTTATGTGCTTGTGATAATTAACAGTTGAAGGAACAGGGCAACAGGGCTGAATTAAGCTGGCCTGATCTGTGGTGATCAGATAATGCTGGGCTTTCACCAGTCGCCCACTCACTGTCTGAAACACTGAGTAGCTCTCGGGGAGAGAGGCTCGCCTAAAATTTTGCTATAACTTTGAAGCTGAGTGGGTGTCTGCAGCAAAGTAGGTCCTGACTGTTTCTTCGAGTTGTTTGCTCACGAAAACATTTGACTCCATGTCTTGTCTAATCATTAGATGTCCACCACATTTTTATAAACCCTGTGTTCTCACCAAAGTTTTAAACTTAATTGAAGATGAATTGAATTATCCAGTTACTATCTGTGACCAAGCTTCACCAGTCATGTGAAAAGGGAAAACATCCGATGCAATATTCTCATGAAAGTCACAAAGGTTTGATTTAGATATAATTGAAACAAAAAGTACATTTCCTAGAAATTTGTGAAACGGAAAACTGGAGAGAAAATAAGGGCAAATCAGCCTATAGTTAGTGGGTGGATGATGTAGATGGATGTGCTGTGTGTTCCCCCCTGAAGAAGTTTTGGTCCAACTTCCCTTTATTGATCAGTTGAAAAGTGAGTGCTGCTGAGCCAACAAATCAGGCTAAAAGCGTTGCCTCTAATGGAGCAAACTTGTTCACAGCTACAAGCTAGAGCCCTCTGTCAATCCTTTAGGACCACATAAGCAATTTAGGTATGACTGGACTCCACCAATACACACATACAAATAGACATGCAGGTTCCCACATACACACAAATGGCCTGTTTTTTCCAGGGTATGTGTCCACATGTGTGGTTGACAGTGTCATCTAACTGTCAAAGCGAACAACACACAGCACATCGGAGGCAGGCAGCCTGTTGTGGTCACCACAATGCCAAACATGTCACACATCCAGCTGAGTCTAAGTGACTCTTAGAGCTGCCAATCAATGACACAACACAATGTCACAACTCTAGAGGTCTGAGAGTGTGGTGGTCACCACACAGGCACTGGATGCCCACTTGCATCATCACATCATTATAACAACTCTCAACACAACACCATGCTTATCCTCTCCATTTTCTCTCTCTTTTTCATTGCCCTCGCCACCTTATGCTCTTCAGCCCAGGCTCTACCTCTATATTACATTTCACCCACTCAGAGGAAATGGACACTCTTCCCATCAGCTAGCAGGACCTGGGCTGCACTCAGGCACTCAGATTTGCAGACTGAAAGACCAGGGAGACAGTGAAGCACTTAGTACCTGAACCATATGACCGGAAATCCTCTAACTGTCCTCTGATGAACTTTTACAGAAACATATGACCATTTTGTACTTGTCAGCTCTGATACTCGTTGAAAAGACAATTTTTGGACCTATTTGAACTCTTTACTTTTTTGTCTTCCATCTCTGTCTCTTTCATTTTTTCATTTTATTTCATCCTTTTGGCCCTAGGCTGATTTATGTGTATTTTGTTTGTGTAGCTGATTAATAAATATTGGCACTTGGCTGTTCTCTCTCCTTTTTCCAGTCCTCCCCCTTTCATTCCTCTTTATCTTCCACTACTAAATTGTCCCTCCCTCTTTTTACTCTCTTGCCACCCTCTTTTGTACTTTAACCCTTTCTTCCCCTATGCAACTCTCTGCACTGCAGTGCTTTTTTAAGACTTTGGCTGGATTCTGCCGTGGGTTCACAACACACAGCTCCCTCCTCTGATGCAATGCCCTGTTCTGCCCCAAAGCTGCTGAGACCAGCACAAGTTAGACATGCAAAACCAGCCAGCAGAGAAGACAGTGACATGGGCGGAAAGAAAAAGTACTTGGAAAATGTCTCTTCTCTTCTCTTCTCTTCTCTTCTCTTCTCTTCTCTTCTCTTCTCTTCTCTTCTCTTCTCTTCTCTTCTCTTCTCTTCTCTTCTCTTCTCTTCTCTTCTCTTCTCTTCTCTTCTCTTCTCTTGTGGAAGTTTCAAGACATCAGTTTAATAGCACGACTTAAGCAACTGTCTCCCCACAACAAATTATCAAGCTGGCACGTCTTACACACCACTGAATATGAACATGTATTTTAATGAAAAGTGGAAAGAGGTAGAGGCTAAGAAATGGGCTTATAGGGAGGGCAGGGATTATTCATGATTTAGCACATGAAGGTTAAGCAGGAGAAAGGCAGACAAATAACCAAATTGAATCTAAAATCTTTAGAGTCGAGGAGGAGACAGTGAAAAGAGGAAGGGAAGGAGGGCGATTAGAGAACAAGCTGCCTTTCAGATTTACTTAGTGCAAATGAGCACTGTGTGCTAATATTAAATTGTATGCATAGAAACATGAACATGTATGTTACAGCACAGCTGTTGTCCTCCTTGAGTATATGTGAGTGTGTTTGCGTGCAATAACTCCTGGAGCGACACGTTGTAGTCAGACAGACAAGTGAACAGAGATTTCCTGTCCTCCTACTGACCTAGTTTATGCAGACACACACATGCACACACTGCCATGATTCCAGAGGCACAAAAGGAAATACATGGTAGACAATAGTCTAGTGACACACAAACAAGCCATCCGGGTCGGGCTCCCACCATCAGTACTCACAGCAAGACTCTGAGGCATATTTTTCATCAGTGTAAAGCATCAAAGCAATGTCAGTAACAGACAAATTGGTCTGAATCGATGACACTGGCATTAATCCCTCTTTCTATGGACCAATGTGGAAAAGTGATTCAAACACTTCTCTTGATGAGGGCTTATGAAATGGCCCTGAGTGATAGATAGATCTAAACCACCACTAGTGCCACTGACTGTTAAAATCGGGTCAACACTGGTGTAGAGATGCATTTCAAGTGGCAAAGGTTGTGCATTTACATCACAGTTTCTGCACTAACGTTTCAACCATGATTCCAGCAGCTACTTTACGTCTGAATTAGATCATACTTTGTCACAAATAAAGGAGCAGCATAGGCAGTATAGGCAGCCAGCGGCGATCACACCACAGACACTTTTTTTCTTCAGCTGCTGCTGCAGGCTCCTGGCAGTGTGAGACTGGAACCATGCTTGTGGTTAGTAGGCCTGAAAACTCCAGACATTCCTCTAGAACAATTTCAGAGAGAGACTCGCCAAGTTCCTGGCAGCGTCTGCCTTTTTACTAAGATATTAACAAATAGAAGAATATGGAGATGGAAAGTTTCAGTTTCACAAATCACGACTCATTTATTTCTTAAAATCCTCCACAGGCACACAGAACATGTGCATGACTTCTAAAAGTGTGTGTGAATAATGTCTACCTGCTGTACTGGTCTCACCAATCGTAACCTCAATTTTGCCCATGTTGTGCTCGGGGTAAATATTATTGATCACTATTGAGCAGAGTCAGGCACAAAAGCTGTCCATGGCAGTATGGCTGTAAGTGAGCACTGCTGATTCTGAGCATTTGCACCTTGCTGTGTATGTCTCAAACAATTTAGTATCACAATAACACAAACACTGAATGGGTTCTGAAAAGCAGGTTGAATTTCATATGTCTTCTTTTAAAGATGTTTTTATTTGACTGTAAAGAACAATGTTTACATAATCTGAACAGAGTCAGTATGATTTCAGATATGTTATACTGCCAAAGTATACAGTTATGAGAAAATCACACACAGGTGTTCCTCTTCTGTAACTTCTAACTTTTCTTTCTTTCTAAAGTTTCTTTCAGGAGCCACAAATGAGGAAAGACCTGGGTTTTTCTATAACCCGGCAAACAATATTGACATTACTCATTGTGTTCTGACAGGCACATGAATTAATTTTCTCAGACACACATCATGTCAAGTATGCTGTACAACTTGATTGATTTATCTACAGTGTTAGTTTTACATTGGGCTCCAGATCCTCACAAAGCTGTCCAGGGTTCAGTGATTGCACTGCTATGAACTGCACTTTTTGTCAAAAGTAACCTAAAACATGGCAGTTCTTTGATTATTCAATAATGTTTTGTGATCCTAGAAAAGATTTCATAGCACTTGTGTGACTTTGCGTTGTCTAGCACTTTGTTTTAGTGTGAGTGTATGTGTGTTTTTTGTCACAGTGTATGAGTGTGTCTCCAGATAATCAAGGTTCAAATGTGCCAAACGCACAACAATTACAGCCGTGGCAGTCATTCCTGGCAATTAAATGCTTGGGCTTCAAGCTCTCGCAACAGCAGATTGGATAAGATTTTTAAAAAGTTGTATCCAATGGCATGAAATAAAGATGTATAAAAGTAGCTTCAAACTATGAAATGAAATCTTGTAGCATGCTTTTTTCACCTCCCACTATTAAACTTTGTAGTCGATGTGTAAAAGTCTCACTGTATGCTACACTGTGTCTGAAATCCCTCCCTTTTCACTATATAGTGTGCTATATTTACCCTCCACCATTTTATTTGTGTCCGAATTCCGAGTGCATACATCTGTCCAAACTTTTACGCCCTCAAAAATTCCACAGTAGACCAATAAAAGCGGAGTCCATTGCGTGCACACTACTTTCTGCTAGCAATCTCACAATATAATGTCCCATGTTTTTAAAATGTCTATTGTATGACTTGCAGCTGTCAATTGTGATGCAACATGATGATGATTAGTAAGTGTCACAAATCAAAATGTACTGCTCACTATTGAACAAATTATCAAGTGTCTATTCTAGAGGGACAAGTGGACAAGGAAGTGAATTCGGCCACAGTCCTATTCATGTTGAGCTTTCTTAGCCTACACGGGAATAAGAGCCATTGACTTGCCATCTTTTGTGATGGATCCATGACATGTCTTGATATGGACACCAAGAAGCCCAAAACGACTGACTCTTTTCACTGCAGTCCCATTGATGGACATGTCCTGCCATTTCTTGTAATCCACAATAAGGTCCTTTGTTTTGCTGACGTTGAAATGCAAGTGCAGGTTGTTGTCATGGTATCGTCATTTCCAATGATCAGGCCAATGACAATGTATTGTCAGCAAACTTAAAGATGGTGTTAAAGCTGTGCATGGCCATGCAGTCATGAGTGAACAGGGAGTACAGAGCGAGGCTGAGCACGCAGCCCTGGGGGGCTCCAGTGCTGAGAGTCAGTGAGGAGGAAGTGGTGATCAACAGTACCCTTTCAGCCTGTGTAACAGCAGGCAGCACACACGCACACTAACACACATAAGGCACTGCTGATCTTAAGAATAATTATATGGGCACACGCACACAAACACACACACTCACACACACTCAAAGAAAGTGAGACAGAGAGTGGATCACACTTCTGTTTAGGGGTAAACAAGGCTGCCTTTAAGCCTGAGGTGACTGAGAACACAGAGCAAATTAAAAGCGATTGTGATTCCATATGGCATCTGTGGCAGTGCCAGTCAGGGGGCCTGTGAGGAGAGCTGGAGACAGAGCTGTGGTGCCTGCTGGGCTCTGAGGACGTGGAGCCTCTCTACTTGGCCCCAGACTGCCTGACAGCTCTGGTACTCTCAGCTCTGGGCTCTTGCTGTTTTTCACACTGGCTGTGTACAAGGTCATTTCACTGAACTCTGAACGAAATGTACTTAAACCAAACGAGTCAAATGTGTACGTTTCCAAAACACGGCACACAATCATGTTTTTATCATCCAAACCTTCAACACATTTTGACATACTGTGCAGTTTACTTGAGCTGAGCACAAGAGGTTCACATGCCTGGCACACAGTTGACCTGAGGTTGTGTGCCTGCTGTATAAGATGTACTGGTACAGTGATCCTCAGTCAGACTTGATGAGCTTTCCAGACACATATTCTCATTCCTTTCCATGGTTCTCCACCTCCCCCCACTCTCATCACCATAGCAACTAAACCCAGATGGAGCGAGTGAGGGATGGCCGCACAAAAGATTAGCTATCAGCAAGACATGATCAATCAACCTACACACACACACACACACACACACACACACATACACACACACACACACACACACACACACACAGTGTAATAATTAGCATAGATTAGCATCAATATTTATACAGCAACCCACCACTTAATGTTGTTATATGGCTATTTGTGAAACAATACTGTGTGCACAAAGGACACCTCTGAAAAGTTAATTCCAAATTCAAGAAACCAATCTGCACCTGTCAGCTTTTGTTTATTTCAGATCAAATCCTGCATTTGGAGCAAGAGCTCTCCATATGGTCATTATGAGGTTGTCTTATGAATACGCAAAATCCATTCAAGTATGAGCCCCAGGTCTCTGCATTCTGGATTAGCTCTAACAAATTATGTAGTCTGACCTCAGAGAGACATCTTAATCCATCATAAAGACTAATTTGCTATCACCTCAGGTTAAATTAAAATCTAATGATGCAGGAGAAGGGAAGCAACGACAAAGTTGCAAAAATGATTGCAGAGGGTTTACTGTGGTGTATCCATTGTTAACAAACCACAAACTGAGCATGTTTTCCTCTTTGTCAGTAAATCAGCACATGTCACCACCACCAGGCTATCTCAGAATCAATTGAATTGATTCTGAGATAGCCTGGTGGTGATGACGCTATTTTTTTAGTCAGTTTTGTTGCTATTCAGTTAGGTAGTTGCACAAAAGTTAAGATTGATATGAAGGACTTTATCTTTTTATTAGGCAGTTTACAGGAAAGATGCTGAGAGCAAACATGGGGAGAGAGAGAGAGGTATGGCATGCAATAAAGGTCCCCAGACAGAATCAAATCAGGGACAATGTAGTTATATGGTGTGTTTCCTATCAACAATAAGGCATAAAGACTGATTTTAAAACCAAAGTTTTGGCCACAATTGACTAGCTGCAGGCTATCTCTGAACTAAGAGCTGTGTCTACAGTAACAATCAATGACACCTGCTGACAACAGACAATCAGTCTCATCTGCTGACAAAGAAGAGGAAAACAGCTTGATGTCTGGTTAGCTAACAATGTCAGAGCAGGCAGACCAAAGACAAAAGTTTACTAATTACTGCAGGGACCTCTTGGAAACTTTTTTCTGTTGCTTTCTTTCCCAGTAGGAACTTTTCTTGTGATTGCTATATTCTTCCAAGTTTTCTGCTGGGATTAACAGAGCAAAGAAGCTTTAAGCAATGCCTAGGTCGGCTTTGTTTTTAGTTTGAAAATAATCTTAATTTACCAAGAACTCATTATGATTTAGTAGCACTTATACTCAAGAACTGATGAACCATGAACTTTTACAATAGCACCTGATCACAGAGGGAAGAGAGAAGAACAACAGGGGAAATTCAGGTCAGAAGTCAACACAACAACAATATTGCACACTTCTATTTCAGGAGTTCTATCTCACACAGGCACAGCCCTCTATTGGACTCAATGGATAATGCTCTCTTCCAATCACACTCACGTAATCGTCCACAAAAATCTGCAGCCGGCCAATCAGGATGTGCCTACAAATTGCAATTGTCTCACCCTAACCCTACCCAAATGCTCTCATCCTTCTCACTTCAGCAACGGAAAGCTGACCCTTACAGGGGGTCAGGAGATAACTGGTGATATTTGTCGCTCCACCCAATAGGAACTACCCTATGGGCACATCAGTGAGGCAAAATTGTATCTATTGTGCCCAGCAAACAATGAGCAATATACATCTGCATTATCACATGATCCATGACGAATGAGGTATGCAGGGTGTTTGTTGTGTGATTTTTTTTTACCCCTGTGAGGTTAGGCAATAGTTACACCCACTTTCATGTTAACTGGGCTGGGTTGGAACCCCTACTGCTCCACTGAGGCAGCCAGGATTATAAAGTAGTAGGAGGGTTAGGGTTAGCAACAACTAACTTATAGCTGGTCGGACTCAGTGAGGTAGTCAGAGGACATGTTGCAGGAGCACATCCTGATTGACTGGCTACGTACATACAAATGTCAGTGGTGATTGCATGCATGTGATTGGATGAGAATATTGCCCATACAATCCAGTATATGGTGAAACCTGTCCTTATAGGAGAAGGCTTACAATATCATAACCTTCAGTCTATTTTACAGGGTTAGCTACATATGATGTTTGGACAGTAGGCTACATTTGATTTAGCGCAAGGTAACCTTTCACAGACACAACAGACAGATGTTTTCAGGGTCAGTTCATACACAGTAGAAGCAGCATGCTCAGTTAATCTGCACTGTAGTCAAATCTGAGGCGCTTCTTCAACACTACACACCACATCACTCACTTTCTATTGTTTGCTTTGCATACTGTTTTGGAACATTTCTCAGCTAGGCTGAGTGTTCTTTGTGGACAACTATACAGAGGAACAGCCAAAATGACAATACTTTTCTACTTTGCCAATCATGACTAAGTCACTGAAGTAATCACTGTAGTCAATCTGTTACTAAAACTTTTAAAGTAAGCATGTTCCAATCTTCACTCAAAACTAAACAACTTTTCCACTATAGTCAATCAAATTATATTACTTAGAAACTTAGTAGGAGTGAGTAGAACTACCTAGTCATAATACAGTAAGACCTAAAATCATAGACACCCCTAAAGAGTGCAGACATAAAAAGACCCATATGGGCTGAAAGTGGGGGTAGAAACGCAGGGGGGAAGTGGCTCCTCTCCCCCTCTGCGCCGTTGGAGAATTCTTTCTAAACAAGGTATGGAATGCACTCCTGTGTTTCATAATTTGTTCCCTCATTCTCCTCCTCTTCACGTTTACAAACAGAGCCCCGAGAAGGGGAAAAAGAGAGGGAAAGAGAGCATAGGAGATAGGAGGAGAAGTGCACGGGAGCCCTGGAAATATATCAGAGCAAGGCCGTTTAGTAGAGCTAAAGGATAGGAGAATGAACTGTGAAAAAAATGGAGATGGTGAAAATAGTGAAAAGGGGAGAAGACATAATGAATAACCGGCTGACTGGCTGTGTGCCGACCAGTCTGAGTGAGAGAGCTTGGGGAGAAGAATGAAGAGAAGAAGACGAGGAGGAGGAGGGAGAAACAGAGAAAGAGAGAATGCCCTAGGAATGATCTTAATGCTCCACTTGGTGTTCACATTCCAAGCCGGCAAATCATGCAACATTCAGCCCAAAATTCAACGTGCTTGGACACTGGGAGCTCTGGGTTGCTACAGGTCTCCTAGTCCTCTCTCTCTCTCTTCTCTCTCTCTCTCTGTTCCTCTCTTGCACGTGAGAGAGAGAAACAATATGGGGGAGATCGTTTGCACAGCAGAGACGAGACAGGGGGTTGGGTGGGAGGGTAGATGACGATGTGGAGAGTGGGCCAGGGTGTAAGTTTAAAAATATCTCAGACTGCTGAACACAAGGCCTGGCCACAGCAGCCCAGCAGCATACCTTCAATTTCATCTATTTTTGTTGCTTTTTCCATAATGTCTGAATGTCTGCCTTATAAGCTGATGACAAAGAAGGTTCTCGAGCTGAGACTTAAAAAGACATACTGCGTCTGTCACAGCAATTTTCCCTTGCATTTGCCAACAGGGCTGCTTTATGTCAAAAGTGCAATTGACTTTATCAAAAATATTCATGGGTCTCGGGGGTTGAAGGTTAGCTACAGAAATCTTAAGGGTTCATGCCCTTGTGTCTGAGAATAACCACACAGAGTGCCCCAACTACCTTCAGGGATTGTCACACATCATTCAGTCTGACTAGTCTGAGGAGGGGGGCAAGTGCACCAAAATAATTCCCCTACAGTGACAAAGTATTTTATTTTAAATTGCCTGGAAACTGCAGCAAAGAGCCATATGTTATAGCTGAACATTGCCAAAGAGCTGAAAAGTACAAGGGTTGGAAAGAATAACAAGAACTCTTTAGGCAACTGGATATAGAGCTGAAACAATTAGTCAGTCAACAGTATTCAGTATTCTGATGATTGATTAATCTATTTCAGTTGAGAGGATTTGCTGCTTTGGGCTGTTGGTTCGCTAAAATCTTCTCTATTTTCTGACATTTTATAGACCAGACGTAAACTCAATCATATGACTAAATAATTAACAAATTATAAATAATGAAAATAATTGCTACTTGCTGCCGTAATTTCATAAATGTTAGCTCTCTGATAATCTGATCAATAGTTTAGACTTTGTCAATTTCTTGTATATACAGTGTTTGTGAAGGACTGTTGAATGTACTATCTTGCCAATTATGTAAATGATGCACATTTACCTTGGAGCCTTGTAAGATAAATTGAAATTGATTTGAAATTTCCATATGTGTCTTTGGATTTGAGTGGCTATATAGTGCACAAGACATACATGCACATACACACAAACAATTGAGTGTAAGATAGTTATAGCTCAATTTATTGTTCTGTTCTTTTTTAATGCTTTTCTGTGTGTGTATGTATGGTTGTCTTTGCCTTTGCCATTCAACCATGTAAATATACTGTGTGAGCGTGTGTGTGTGTGTGTGTGTGTGTGTGTGTGTGTGTGTCATTGCTGGGAGGGATCCTTGTCCTAACTCACTGCATGCATGAGTCAACACCAGCCCCCAATGCTCACAAACAAACATACAAACACTCACACACACCAATACACATGTAGCACATATAGATTTATAATGTTCCTTTTCATTCTTTAAAGGAACATGAAAAAAAGTGAAGGAAAGAGAGAAAGCAAGTGATAGGAGTATAGGAATAGATAGTTATGCAGGAGGAGACAGATATTTTCAGTCCACAGATGGTAAAGTTGTTGTTGTTTTTGTAGTTGCTACAGCTGCAGCTAAGTCATCTGTAACCTTAACTCCCAGACACAGGTACAGCTGCATGCTGCCTCAGTGGGGAGACAGAGCAGGTCAAGGACATGAAGAAAAAAACACAAGAAAAAAAACAACAAAATCGGTTCTGGTGAGTCTTTAATGTCTTTCAAATGCATTTTAAAAGTGTTGCAACTCTAAGCCAAGCCAATTTGATTTCTTTGTCTAAACCAATTGTATATGTTAACTTAAACTGCTAAAATAAAACACTTTCAATAAATGTATTTTCTATATATATTTTAGTTTTTTTAATGATTTTTAGACCACATTTGAGACAGAAGTGTAGTTATTCTTGCATGACTAAGATGCAATTTTCATAAAAGCCAGTTCAGTGACGATGTGACACAAACTAAGAAAAGAAAAGTCCTATTATATTAAAAACATATTCTAAAAGATATTATTTTCTGGCTGACTATCTGCCCTGTTTAAGTGTGTTCTTCGCTTCACTTCATCCTTATCTTTCTTTTGTTTTCCTCTTTCTCTCTAGCAGCCTGCGTTTATGTATGTCAGATTTACCTCAGGGTGCATCCCAAATACCATTAAGTGTGTGGGAGGCTGTGCTGCAGTAAAGATGCAATGTAGAAAAGGTTGTGTTAGCTTTGAATGCAGGGGTTTATATCATGCTTGACATGACCATGGAAGCATAAAGGGAAATGTTGTCAGTGTCATCACTAGGAATCTGTACAGGCTTTTTATGTGATTTCCTTCATTTGGTCTAAAGTCAGAATTTAATCCTCAAAATGAAGTAAGCATTTATTTGTTCAGTGTCTTGCTGTATGCTCTGATATTACCTTTACATGAAATCATTTCTCATAACACAACTGTCCTATCAGATCTGATTTGATGAATCCACATGTTCATCCCTCTGAGCTTTGAAGGCAACTGACTATCTATTTTTTAGTGATTTGTTAACTGTCTTTGCTGGGAAGGAGCCCTCATTAATGGCCCTCTGGCAGCCAATCTGCTTATGTGCCATGCAGAGCACCGTTAACATCATAGCTAAAATGATACATGCTTTTCTCTTTCATTATACCCATCTCTCCACCTGTCCATCTTTGTGACCTTCTCTATCATATTGAGTACTGTTCAGATCAATAACCCGTCCCTGAACTGCATGGCCTGACAGCTCATATTTATATGTTGTAATATATTTCCCCTAACTCTATTTTTTCATGCCCTCTGGCACTTGCCAGTCCTGTAATAAACCTACAAAACACACATTCACACATCATCATTTGCTGCATGTGTGTGTCATTGGACATTCATTAAAATGTGAAGAAATGTGGGGTCAGTCTAAGAAACCTATTGATTCACTTGTTTTTCTGTTGTTCTGCAGTCCCTTTTCTGTATTAAAGTGAATGGGACGTGAACTGATTACCATATTTGGAAAGTAATTTAGTCTGAGTTACAGCAGTAGAAATTACTTCAACTTTAGCTATTTATCCACTGATCGCGTTGGGAGTGTGTCTGCATGTGAATGAAGGCATACCCTGCATGGGTACACACATGGTGTGACATAATGGTATACTGTAATGTGTGTCATCATCCAGTGTACAAGTAAGTGTTATTATGCCTAAGTAGGGAATGAATCATGCAGTTACACTATAATTTCCTCTTGTGCCACTGGAGTGGCTTTTTTAAAATAAGTCAATGTTGTAGATGCAGTGCTGTTTTGTCCCTAACAATAGACCAGGACAGCCTGTCACAGAGATTCAAAATGACTTGTAAAGTAGAAAAATCAGTTTGTTCACAACAAACCATTAGTTTGTATTTTGACTCTCCCAGAACAACATCTTGGGACAACTAGAGGTGCCGAGCTGGCAAACCCAGCCCCACATTGTTCAGTACAGTGTTCTTCCTGTAAACACCACAACAGAAACATCAGGTCATGAGAGCCATCTAAGTTCATGCTTGTGTAAAGTTATAATCCTGAAACAGAAAGACACAATAAATTAGATTAAAAAGGCAAATGTGTCAGAAAATGGACAGAGTTGTAACAGCAGACGAGAAAGAGAAAGTGCTATTAAAAAATAAAAAATAAAATTTTAAAACAGTTTCCCACTGACATTACATTAATAATAGAAGCTTCTTTACAGATGATTGGGCTGCATATGAGCTCTTCAGCATACTAGTGGGGGCCAACTAGAGGTAACAACATCTAAATGTGCTGTATGAGGAGCTATATTTTATAGAGCACACATCTTCACATTAATAGTTAAGTTACTCTAAGAGGCTTCTGTAGTTTTATAATACGGCTTCTCCAGAGGGGGTAGCAGCTTGTGTTTCTCCTTCAGACTTCTTCTGACTATAAAATATAAAATATCTCATCTTCTCATGTTGGAACCAAAAACAGCCTCTTATTGTACTGTATGTTTATAAAGATTTCTTTTAATAGCCTGAAATGTTTCATTCTTCCAATCCCCCGCATGTTTATATATTATGATCTAAGTGTGAGTATATTTGCTATGATAACACGGTGGAGGTGCAGCAGGGAGCTGCAGGCTATGGAAAAGGAGAATATCCATTACATAAGAGATTAAACTGAAGGAATCTGAGGTATGTATCCAAGAACACTGGCCAATAATATGAAAGCCTACTTCATGAGCCCCCCCTATGTGCAGCACCTCAGTGGGTAGGCCCGACTGTTTATCCCTTTGATGTAGGCTTGTAAAAAGGGAACAAACACACAGCGAGGCACTGCAGCGTACATTGCCATTAGACACCATTGTTGCTTTAACTTTGCCTCCAAGCCACAGTGGCAGAGGTCATGTGCATGCACAAGACAGTGACAGGGACAGAAAGAGATGGAGAGAAGTGAATTATAAACACATAGACAACAATTTTATTTTTTCCTTCTCCTATCTGCATGTTAGCTTGAGTTCTGAGTTTAAAAAACAAACAAACGGCAAAGGCTGTGAATGACTGTGAGTGTGCACCAGCTTTGTTGTTATTACATATCATGCCACCCGCTGCTTTTACTCAACCACACTATTCTAATGGACTGCTGCTATTCCTGTTGCACTTCATTACAACAAACAGGAGAGTTGGTTGGAGGGAGAGGTGTGGGAGGGTGGATGGGATTACTGCTGTTTTGTTCAGCTCGCACTGTTTTGGGTAGAGGAATGTTTCTGAGCGGCTCAGTCCCCCTGTGTGTTTCATCCATCCACGTGCTGCACATACCCAATTGACACACACTCATCATGATGAGGACAGTCCCTTCCCAAATCCCATACACACACACACACACACACACACACACACACACACACACACAGCGTCTCTCTCTTTCCTGTTTAGTTTTTTTAATGGAAGAATGTGTGATGCATGTCCTCTTTCCTGTTCCTCACTGTGCAGTAATCTGTAGGAAGACTTTCTTTTTTTCTCTCGCCTGCTCGGATGTGTATGTGATACTCATCTGTTGCTTTAGCAGGAGGCAGAGAGAGCAGGGAGGATTGAGGTTCACACTTAAACCACTAGCATATGCTCACAAGAATTGAAGGAGAGATAAGACAGAGGTAGGAGAGGAGGGGAGAGGAGAAGAGAGGAGATGAGAGGAGAGGAGAGGAGAGGAGAGGAGAGGAGAGTTATTGCTTCATTCCAGCATGATCAACAAATGCACATATACACAAAAATATCCACAACAACTCTTAGAGACATTTTTTCAGTACCCACCCAAACGCAAGGAAACTTAGAGTAGCAATGACATACTCAATGAAAATCAACTTTTGAGTGTGTTTGTAACACTGACCTCTGACTCTGGCATAGCAGCAGCCACACTTGGCCAGGACTTTACGGAACAAGTGTTGGCAGCCACAGCCTCGGTGGTGGCGATGGTGATGGTGGCCCCCTTTCATGCTGTTGGACCATGAGCAGAGGTGGGCATGGCCCGGCACACTCTCTCCCTCTCTCCCTTTTTCTCCCACTCTCTCTGACTCTTTTACTGTACCTCTCTCACCCTCACACAAGCAGCAGCCTCAAAGTTTTAATCCCCAAAAAGGTCTCAGTTGAGCCTCCTCCTCAGTGGACTGCAGACAAGACTTAAAAAGCCCACATCCAGACAGAGGAGAAGGGAAGGAGCCCACAAAAGCCGAGAAGAAATCCACACTCACAGGTTTTCAGTTGGTGATAAACAGCCATGGAAACATTCCAGCGAGCTTATCGTTTATGTTGACAGTGCTGCCTTCTCTCTGTCTCTCTCTCTGTCCTTTTCTCTCTCTGTTTTCTTTTTGGTGCTGAGCTCTCGCCTCTGTGAACTGCCTGGTCAAATGACAGACTGAGAGACTGCTTTGTAAAGAGAGAGAGAGAGAGAGAGAGAAAGAGAGAGAGAGAGAGAGAGAGAGAAAGAGAGAGAGAGAGGGAGGGAGATAGCAAGGGAGAGAGAGTAAGGGGAGGGGGGGTGAGAAGGGTGGAGTCTGCGGCTCTAGTTGCTGGCTATTCCAGGATAAGGTTCCCACTCCCCTTATTTTCTGTCTTCCTCTCATCTCCCCCCTCTCCCTCCCTCTCAGCTGTTTTTCCTTTGCTCTCTCCTCTTTCCTCTTTCCTCTTTCGTCTGCTGTCCCTGTCTTGTCTCTTATCCTCTTTTCTACATGCTTGAGTCTCATTTTGGCATGGGTAATGCTTACAGGGGCTCTTAAATATTCAACTACGAGACCAGATAAAATGCCACGCTCTCTAGCGTCTGCTCCAAACTGACCCTGGAAATAGTAACACTCAGGTCTGTAATGATACACAATGCTATTTACAGAGGAGAGGCCATGTTGGGTTGAAGGTGTCATGTATTTTCCAGTAAGGCGATCACAGCGTCATCACCAAGTCTGTGAGTGTGTCACACTGTCTGACAGTTTAGGAAGTGAGTGTGTTCACTTCATGGATCGCAGTGGGCTTTCCTGGCTGGGACAGTTCCAGTATTGCCTTCATTTGATCATTTGTGATTGTGGGGTTGGCATAGTGAGCTTTTTTTCCTTTTTGTTTCCATGGACTAAGCAGGCAGTCTCAAATTTCACAATCATTGCAATGGCATTCTTTGTGTGTGTGCGTGTGTGTATGTGTGCGTCTGCGCGTGTGCGTGTGTGCGTTCGCATGCGTGTGTGTGTGTGTGTGTGTGTGTGTGTGTGTGTGTGTGTGTGTGTGTGTGTGTGTGTCATTTAGCCTGACAATTCATCATAGTCACACAGTTTAACCAAGGGAGCCTATGGGCTGAAGAAAAGCTCAGTAAGTCAAAGTCTTGATTTAAGTCTGCTAAAATAGACTTAACTAATCCCAGATGAACTGCACACACAAAGATTAGGCTGATATTGATCATCTCATCAGTGAAATGTGAAATACATAAATCAAGCTTCTTCATCATATTGATGCAAAAATTCTGTAAAATCCATCAGTGCAAAAACGATTATGGTAATGTCAGTGGTATACCAAGAACAGAAAAATCTCAAATCTCAAATTCCTATCATCAGAATATACATATCACCCAACCAACACAGCAAACAAGTATGTTTCCAAAAGTTTCACTCATCAGCACTTTTCCCCAGTATACTGTAAGTTTTGCTTTTTCTTGATTTTCCAACTGCTAATACAGAGAATAATATGTTTGTGTGAGTGACATTATACTCAGTGTCTGTGACTGAATGAGTGCTCACATCATCAGACATTTGTGTCTGGTGCTAGGCATGAGTGTGCATATCTTATGGACGGGTTGTGTATGTTCTGTGGTCATGCCCACACACAAAGGCACAATATTCCAGTCTACTTAAAGCGTTCATCATCATGATAATGGCTATGTTGCTTTTTTTATAGTTTCTTGTTTTCTCTCATGAATCTGTTTAATGAACCTCAAAGCGGCACAAGTTATGTAATTACCAACATAATGGGGCACACTAAGGACACCATATTTAGACTTGTGCTTTACATCAGGGCACATTAAACTCAATCAGCACAAAATTATGACTTATCAGCCTTCCTTACAGATGAAATCAGAGTGTGTTGAGATGTAAACCACAGAAGAAGGAAAACGAAAGAGTTGGTGATAACGCTATTATGAGATACTGCATGTTCTGAGACCCAACCATTTATTTTCTGACCAACAAACAGTATTTGTTATGCCTGAAGCTTTTGAGCTTATGACTCAGAATGCAAGTTCATTTCATTTTTGCAGCATGCATCACGCTGTCCTCCCCTCACACAAGCTAACATCCAACTGTATGGAGATCACCACCTGATTACTACAACAAAGATGGGAAGCGTCACAGCACCGACTCAGGTTCCTCTTTGGGGATATCGAAACAAGAGAAGGCTGAGTATCGGCTGGCAATGAATCAACATGCACACATACAAACAGGCATGCACACCACTAAGGTGCACTGTCAAGAGTTTCAACGGTTGACAGGGTGGTGGCAGCCTGCTGTCAGGATGTTCCTGTTGTCTTCAGGGGACACAGCAAACAGAGAAGCCTGGCTGCCTCGCCCATTAGAAGTGTACACACACACACACACACACACACACACACACACACACACAGATACAGAGACACAGTTGCATCAGACTATACTTGCTCTCTTTTCTCTCACCAACACTCTGTTTCTTTTTCCTCAAAACCATATAGAGCAAACTAAAGCAATAACGTGTAAGAGAAGAATGGTCTTCAGTAGACAGAGAAATCACACAATGACAGATATATCATCTATTGTCAGGCTCAGACAGCACACCGGTTTGCCACATTCACCTACACTTAACACTTATGCTGCACAGATACAGATAGATCACAATCCTCCCCGTCTCTGCCTCGCGGCCTCCCTCCATCTCTCCCTCTCTTTCCTTTAAATGGATGCTTTAAGTGACTGTGATTGAAGGGGCAATTCACTGGAGGAATATTGAACAGCGCTCCTGAATGTCTCCACTTGTCTGATGCTAATATGGCTGCCAAATACTATCTAAGCATAGGAGCACAGTTCAAAGCCAGAGCTGAGAAACAATGGGTTTGACATCAGAACAGAGGGTTTAAAAGAAGCGTGATCAAATGAAGACACCAAGACAAGAATTCAAGGGCAAAGCATTACAAATCGAGCGAACACTGCCTGCACTATCAGTCTACACAAACACTGATTGCACAGCAGAGAGATAATAAAGAATGCATTGCTCCTAAGATGCATTGAAAATTCATGAAGTGAGTTTTGAATGCCTCTTTTCATATGCTCTTAAGTTAGAAGTGCCAAACCAGAATGTGCCTCTACAAAACACCCAACAGGGGGCATTTGTACTTGTTGCATAAGGTTGATTTAGTGTTGGTTCACTCAGTCACCAGTGCTGCTTTAAAGAAGTGCAAAGAAATTTGGTTTGCTTGTGCTTTCATATATCGATATTATCTACAATAAGAACATCGCAAATATTTGGAATACAGCATTTTTCACACACATCTGACAAATCTGAAATACAATTAGTATATTCAATGCTAATTTTTGCGACTGAGAGGCCTATGTCTGTGTATCAACCCTGACATTCAACACCTACAGTATCACTTTCTCAGTATGGAATGAAACCTTTGAATTAATGACCATTAAAATTGGCCCAGGAGACATGTACAAAGCCCTGAATGTTAACAGAAATATGGAAAAAATGTTCCTCCTCTGGCTTAAAGGGAGGAGTGGTGGATGTGAGGTGAGGCGTGCATTAACACCCATTCATCTCTCTCCTTTTATCTCTGTCTTTCACTTTCTCACTCCTCATCTCCTACATGAGACACACACACACACACACACACACACCAAAATATTTTATCTGCACATGTATGCTTGGTCAGATGTGGGAAGAGAGAGAGAGGATAGCTACAGTGATAGGGTCAATATAATCTATGCATAAACGTTCACACTGGACTTGTTTTAAAGGCTTGTCTGAAGATTAGCATGCTGGTATGTGTGTTTCTATCAGAGCCAGACAGGGGGAATGTATTGTCTCTTCAATCTCTGTAGGAGACAGTCAATCGCATTTAGGAGGCGTGTTCAGGGTGGGATCATGAATATGATTTATGAATGTAGCTCAATTTCCTAAAGTGCTTCTTCTGACAGAAAACCTGTCTTAGAAAACATAGCACAGTAAATACACTTATTTATAATATACAGAATAATGCGAACACATTTGATTTAAGCTTCAGGAAAAATGACACAAGCATGCATACTACTAGCTACAGCAAGTCTCAGTTCAGCAGAATTGCAGTTGCGTATTTGCAGTGTGTTCCCCAACCCGCCCCACTGACATTAGCCTCTCCTCACCCCATCCGCCAGCTGAAGTCCTGCCAAAATATGCTCACTTAGATTTAATTTTTCTTCCTCCTCCCCCCTCACTTTTTCTCCCGTAGTTCCTCTCTCTCCCTCTCTGTCTCTCTCTGTCTGTCTGTCTGTCTGTCCCCCTCTCTCTCTCTCTCTCTCTCTCTCTCTCTGTCTGTCTGTCTGTCCCCCTCTCTCTCCCTCTCTGTCTCTCTCTCTGTCTGTTTGTCTGTCTGCCCCCCCCCCTCTCTCTCTCTCTCTCTTTCGTTCCTCCCTTCATCTCTAAGCTGAGCGCCAATTAAGGCAAACTGGCATTTTGGACAAGTCAGTGTGAGGGGGAGGTTTTTATTTATTGGCTTAAGTCCCATCTTGGTGCAGAAGTCATAGACTAACTGTTCTCTTCTGTCCTGCCAGTCTGCAGAGAGCTGCTGTTTTGACCAATTACACTAAACAACACTGCTGGCATACACCAGGGAGACAGATGGGTGTGTGTGCATGCATGTGTGAGGGTGTGCACTTCACCACCAGTACCATTCGGTTCCTCCCTCTGTTGTACCTCATCACGCAGTGCAGGAGTTCTGCACTCCACAGAGGGGAGGTAAACCACCCGTGGAGACTTGTTTCTCAAAACCTCCAAGATACTCACGTACCACCCACAATTACAAGCGTACACACTGAGACACACTTTGTACAACCACACATTCACACAAACACAGGCACACTCCAACCATTGCACATCTCTCTGGAGCTGCTATCTGAACCTTGCTCTAGAAGCAGTACTCTAGCACTGAGAATCTGTGGCTGCTGCTGACTGTATTGAAGACCTAAGCCTCAGCTAAAACGCCACCCAAAGGAGAAAAAGTTAATTAAATGAAAGCAAACCTCGGGACCACACATGGAGAAGCACTGCCGCTTTATCTTTGATTAATAATTACTGAGATCAGAGGTTTTGCTGTCAAGGGATAGAGACTTTCTGTTGGAAAACGAGATGTAGAGAAGATGTTCCTGCTACATTGTTCAGTGTGTATAGTTGATTTTATTTAAGAGTGTACATGGCACATTTGGGAGTCCCTTAGTATGTTGTGGATGTATGTATCAGTGCACACACGTGTCCCTGTGAGGTTGTTTTATATGTCTGCATCTGCCTCCTCCTTTCCAGATCAGTCAGTGGCTTAAATTCCAGCTTTGCTGTGGAGCAGTGACCTGAGGTGTCTGAGTGATTTGACTAACCTGCGCCCTCCAGCTAGGCCCATACCGCAAATGTCTAAAAAACAGTTTCAGAACATGATCAAGGTCATGAATTTAAGAGTAATAATTATATCTATTAATCTATATGTAAGGTTAATGGTCACTATTTCACAAGAGGTCCGATCTATAGTTCAAAGGTTCAAATAACAGAATCAGGACTATTCTTTGTTCATTGTTTACAAAAACAGGAAGGGAACTGGAAATATTCCAAAGCAGATGTGAAATAGCAGTCTCACGGTCACACACATCACAACAACTATTTGTAGTGCTTAATACAATTTCCATAAAATACAGTGCAGCTCTTCTGCATTTAAGTGGGTGAGAGATCATAATTGTGTAAACACATTCACACACAAAATTACACTCTCCACATGTATATTACTAATCTCTGGCCCTTACAATACAGTATGGTATAAAATACAGCTTCAGGTTGATCTCTGCCCATTTACGGTCACACACACACAGTTCAGTCCTATAGGGTCCTCTGGGATCAGCACTTCTCCTTGGATGGCACACCCTCCCAGCCTCTTACGATACCCGATATGGACAAGGGCATGCATTTTCTGTATAGTTTACCTCACATCCACTTATGAATATGGTGAAAGATGTTATTCAAATTCTACTCAATGAGGTGCTGAGTACCAAATTGGATGCACAAGCCTTCCAAACATAATCACATTTTCAGTGGTTCCACTTTTAATCAGGAGACAAAATGGCATAGGACTGTTCTTTTGTTTAATCTCTCCTCAAGCTCTCTCTGGGCTTTTGTAATCCTTTAAATTATTTTAGGATTTAATTGGTATAAAATTAGGGAAATCAGTAATAAAAATATCCACTTTTAATACTGTAAAAAATTGTATTTTTGTGTGGTACACAGAAAAGTTGTGGTGTAGAGAATATTATGTAAGCGTTCTTCATATTATGTTCCCATACATTTTTATTATTACTTTTGTATGACAATATGCTAGGTTTAAAATACCACTGCAAAAGACAATTGCTTTGAAGAAGACGAGAGACGAGATAAAAAGGGATTGGAGAAGAAAAGGAGAGGGACAGGGAAAAGTGGATAAGAGGAAAACAGAAAGTTGTGATGTAATAAGATTCAAGAGGAAAGAGGAGCTGTGATGAAGAAATAAGATGATTTTTTTATTATTATCTGAATCTGAGTCTGAATTTGTGGAGGTTGGCACTGTCTTGTGATTCCTCTGAAGCCACTAGCAGGCATCGTGTTTCTAACACATAACAGATGGATCTTATGGCCCCATGAACCACATCTTTAAAGAAAGCAGGGGCCTCTCCTCTTTCCCTTCTCCTCCACATACACAGCAAGAGATGGAAACAACACTATGACCTCTGCCAGTCAAACCATAACAAAATACAAGCACATGTCTCCTGTTCTACATGATTGAATGTACACTTTAATAATTACTTTAAAGTTATTCATAATAATGATGACCAAAATTTTTCTGTATAACCTGGGTGGAAGCCTAAAGTATGTTGCATTGAAATATTAAAGGTTCATTTAAAAACATGAAATTTAAATCATAAAACAAAACTTAATAAATATATATATATTAATTTCCACCTCATTAATCTTTCAACAAGTAAGTTTGGTGAGTAAGTTCTAGGTTGCCAAGCCTGTTAATTGGCAGAGTAATATATGATTGTATCACTTAAACTGACACACCATTTACAATCACAATTAACAGACTTGTCAACTTTAGGGCACATATATCATCATGTCAAGATTACAAGCCATACAAATTCAAGGTTTTGTGAGGACTATACTTTATGCCCTTTATTTTCTGACATCTCTGGGCTACAGGTAGATGATAAACTAAAGTGATATTGCAAAAACTATAAAAGATCTGTTATTGATAAAATGTTCAAAATTTTACTTAAAATGCATGTTTTTCCATTTTTGCACTCAAAAAGTAAGTAAGTTTGTTTTTTAATAGCCTACTTTATTTTTAAAAAACAACTAAACATTTACTCAAGTACGCTGCAACAAATTCAGATTAAATTAATTTTTTTTAAATCTATGAACCATGATGTTGTCTTTGTATGGACAATATATGAAAAGAGTTGCTAAATTACTTAATCTGGGCTGTGGCATAGTCTGTGTTTTGTTGTTTGGGTTCAGATGTTTTTCTGCCTTGTGTTTCATTGATTTTCCATCCAATTTCCCATCCAGAGGAAATTGGGCTATGCAAAAACAATTGAGCAAAGGAGCTTGTCTGGCTCGGAAATAAGCAGTCTGCCTTAAGGTCATCATCCTTCCACACGGCCCTAATGCATTTCTTTACCATTTTTACTTTTCTGAGCCATGAGTTGTGAACTAAAATAATATTTGGCAGCAACAACCTCACAGGCCCACCCCATGCAAGTAAGACCATTACAGATAAGCATCGCTGACAGCTTCCTCTGGCTCCACTACCCCCACCTCACGCACACCTCCTCTGTACACCATGTACTGTTCTGCACAAAAGTCAGTGGTCCAGCCACATGGTACACAACACACACACACACACACACACACACACACACTTACACACATATATACACATATATGTATATGATATATGTATATGTATATGCACACACACACACACACACACACACACACACACACACATACTCCCTGTAAACCAAACCTAGATCCAGCTACAAAGCTCCTTTTGTTCCTTTCCACTCAAGGAAAATGGAAAAGCATGCAAACCCTTAGTACAACCAACAGTGTTGGGGCAGAAGGGGAAGGGAGGCAGCTGAACATGTTTTCTTGCCGCATCTGGAAAGTGTTGCATGTATGCACTTACACACAAAACCTCTTTCTCTCTCATAAGTATTTATGTATGGTACATTACAGCAAGGTAATTTACTGTTATCAGTGCTAATAGAGGATGGGGTGGGGTTAAATAGGAAAAACCACCAACACTTGGATGACTCCAATCTGATATTTTCCCTGAAGTTATTGCAGCCTAATGACCACCATCAGATATGGCAGATGGGACTCAGGCCTTTTTTGATCCTGAATTCGCATATGGTTAACATGCACACTAGAGCCTGAGCTGAAAGCAAAGACCTGGGCAGTAGCTCACACCGCACGTACACACTTGTAAATTCAAGCTTGTTTATTGGTATAAATCTTAAATGAAGAATTTATCACTGTATATATGTAAACAGCAACACAGTTTGTAGCCAGTAGTGATTGAGTGGCTGAGCAGGCTCCTTAAGATGTCACTGCACTGAAATCTGAGACCCTCCACACAAAGAATCCTAGTTGAGCCTAGAAGTTTGTGTTTCGGTGAGTTTGTAAGCTCTGACTGGTTTGGTGAGGGCCAATGTTTGGACTAGCATTGTGGGTTTGGGTACACAAAATGGTCTGTCACGCTCATTCCAGTTCTTTCAGGTCTTACCTGTTCTTTCTCTCTGCTCTGAGTTTTCTGTGTTGGCCTGCTGCTCCCAGTCTGGCCCCTCTGGCTCCCACTGTCCCTGGACAGGCCCCTTTTCCTCTTCACTTGATGGGAGGTCCGCTTCACCACCCTCTGAGAGCTACACACAGAGATGCCTTTGTCAGCAGCAGAGCCCTGCTCTCAAGGAGGAAGTGATGGTAAGATTGTACACAGTGCTTATGGTCATATTACCACAAAACATTATACCAGGGGCTATATTTCTCCACAATTCACTGCATCTTTTTCAACCCTGTCTCCATTACACACTGAACAAGAATGCAATGGAAATTGTTGAGGTCCAATTTTTGCCACAGTACTTGGATATGAACTGTTTCTCAGACAACAGTTTCAGTCTTTATTTAAAACCCATCAGCACCAGAGGACAGGTCAAAAAGAGGTAAATACAGTTATCACTTCTCTGCTGGGGATAGAAGGAGATTGTAATCACTGTTATGGTTTTTACCATTATCTGCCATAGCGGAAATAATTTATCAAGATAAACAGTTGTCAAAGAGAAACTAGATTTTCAAAGAGAAACCCACTGGACCTTTTGCTGTACTATGAACTCTGTATGTATTACCAGATGCTGTGTAACAAACAGCATGCCAATGCCTCTAAAAGAGAGAAGAGAGATGGAGACAGATGAAAGGAAGGAAGGAGGAGAATGAATTTGCCGGGTTGCAGTGAGGCGTTGGACCTGCGTGAGTCAGACAGTTTAATCACCACTACTCTGCTTCCTGTTCCTTGGAAACATTCAAGATTCCTCCCAAGCACTGAACAGAAACTGGCAATCTGTCCACTCCTCTTTCTCCTCTCTCTCTATTTATGCGTATGTGGCTTGACCATTTTAGGTTTATGACTAAGTTATAGCAATGACACAAAATAAACTTGGTATTAAGTGATGTGGGCCAGAGATAAGCAGGACGTCAAGCTCCGCAAGCACAGAAAAATACCTCCATATGTTCTTTTCTTTCGTTTTGGATTTGTGGCACTATGTTTTCCCGTAAGCAGCCAGTAAATACACAAACAGAGCTCAACAGAGCCAGATTAACAACTCACCCACTGTTGATTGGGCATAGCCACGGACGTAAGCACGTCAGCCATGGCTCCCAACATCTGGTCAGTGCGTCCCTGATTCTTCTGTAGAGCCTTCATCCTTCTCACACCAACAAACAGTTTCTTCCTGAAATGATTCTCCTCTGCTGCTTTGGCCTTTGATCTCCAATTGTCACACAATCTCTCTGTGTCCTCTATCTGTCTTGTCACCCCTGTTTTCTGCTCCTTCAGCTTTTTTCTCTCAGCACAATGTGCCACAATTTGGAGCTGAGCCACTGCTGCCCGCCCGCCTCGTTCTACACACAGGAAACCTTAAGCGTATGAATAATTGATCCTGGAGGAGGAGGGGGGCATGTTTCTGTCTGGACCTAGGAGCTTGCTATTAAGAAGGCGCCCCGAAGCTCTTTCCCACTTGTCCTTATCTTTTCTTTCTCAGTGCACACAGGTGAGCTGGCTTTAGGGGTCTCTAACTCTGACTTACTCCAGTGCAAATGTCCACCTTGTCCTCTCAATATAGGGCTCTGCTGGAAACACAGAGTGAAGAGTGAGTTAGGCCTTCTTGGGCAGAGTCCTCTTCTTTGGCATTCTTCTAAATGAGAAGTCCTGACAATATTCTCTGTGTGGTTTTGTTGGTGAATTGATCCTCTCCTGTCCTTCTCTGTGAATGCTGAAACGGTGAGCAGTGACTTCAGGACTGAGCACATCACCCTCCCTGAAATCCTCCTTTCTTGTTCTTCATTGGCTATAGAGGATCACCAACCCCTCCCCAAAACCTCTCCTCCCTCTATCACCCTTTCTGTTCTTTTATTTTCTTCCTTTTTGTCTTCACTACTTTGAGTTTTCCTTCAATCTTGATCTATCTTTATCTTTCCCACATCTCTTCTTGTCTTTCTCTGAACTGTCCTGCCACCCTAAGACTCCTTCTTCATCTTTGCCCAAAGTCTAAGGCAGTGACACATGGATTGTGTGATTTCTTGAGCAGCGGGGCAGACCCAAATAAGGTATGAACACACAGTCCATGAAGCTCAACTATTTAAGACACTGTCACAGTTTGCACACAGATCTCACTCTTTCAACTTCTTTAACCTCCTTAGTACTGATTGATGAAACCAGTTGTATGTGTTTTAGCTACTTGAAAGATTATTTGCCAATAAAATATTAGGAGGCTTACAACATTGTTTACTAGCAGATTGACCCTGTACACCAAGTGTAAGTGCCTGTGTCATGGAAAGAAAGTGTGTATGTATGAGAGAGAGAGATAGAGAGAGATAGAGAGAGAGAGAGAGAGAGAGAGAGAGAGAGAGAGAGAGAGAGAGAGAGAGAGAGAGAGAGAGAGAGAGAGAGAAAGAGAGAGAGAGAGTCTTGCAAATATTTAATTATTATTGGAATACACCATACATGAGCACAATTCATCGATGTTTACAACCAAGTGTAAATAAAAGACTGACGCCCAAAATGTTTGTATCATGTGTCATTAAGAATGAATTTGTCTAATACAAACAGGTCATGCTACAATGTCTATAACTGTGGACTTTAAAACCATTAATAATCATGCTATTCTAATGTCAGTTTCAATGACCATTAGAGTTACATAAAAGCTTCATTGCAGCATTTTCACTGCAGCATTCATAAAATCACATTTCCTGCACAGCTACCTATTTTTTATTGAACAATTACTCCAACAGAGAATATGAAAATTAAATTCTGCAAACTAACTGCATGATTAGTTTACAAATATTAGATAAATGTGCCTACGTAACTGCGTAATATGCACACAGTGTCTGCACAGTACTGCACGAGTAAAAAAGAAGCAAAAAAAAGGAGGAAATGTCAAAATATTTACAATGATCCTATAAACTGGAACAATATGTATATTGATTTTTTAAAAACACATCGTCATTGGTGATATATTATCAGATAAAGCATCTTGTACTTTTAAATCTAGACTCGTAATTATCATATAACATAACATGAATATCTGCACTAAATCTAATTCTATCTATCTAAGCAACCAAGACACAGACATTGCCGTCCCTATAGCTGGACTCAGGTTGATAAGAGGTTAAAAAGTCAGCAATGCAAGCAGGTCTAGTAAGTTCTGAAACAGCAGGTTAACAGTACCTGTCTGCAAACTGACTGATAGTTCATAAGCGTGAAGAATCAGGCCAGATTAAATGACTTTTATTCAGAGTTGTTGGACTGAAATTATTATTTTCTCTAATCATGTTTTAGCTCCAATCCAAAACAATCCAGGTCCACTCTTTTACAGATCTATCTTCAGTTTGGAGGCAACTTGCCAAGAAAAACAGCAACTTGATGCTTTGTTTTTGTCTTTGCTGTCATCAGCATTTACTCATTCTTTACGATTCAGAATATAATCACTCACATTTTTATCTTGTAAAACATCTTACATCATTTTTTCTTACAGTTTGAGTAATGATTGCTTGATTATTCTTTCATTTCAGAAGTTTTCATTCAAATCCGTGAAAGCTTAAAGCAGCTTTATAATGTTTGATAAAAATGGATGTCTGAACAGAGACTGAACATAACTGCTTCTACTCGAAGGATTGATGCTCAGTTTTGATGCCAAGCTAAGCCTGAAGAAACATACAAAGCTTTGCAAAACAGCTGTGTCTGCAACCAATCACAGACTCTGACAGTATCTGCCTTTTAATCACCTGGAAACTATGATCCATGCCTTTATTTAATCTATAAGTTCAGTAAATCCTTGTTCAAGTGTTGGAGCCATGAGTATTTCCAGATTGCAGACAGCCCAAAATGTTGCCGGCAGACAAAACAGTACACTTTCCATTTTAGCTTCACCTTGTTGGCTATACAGCAGATTTTTGATTTTATTTAGACTTTATTTTAACTATCGAATTTCAGGCACATTTTGGACAACTTCCCAGCTATGTCTCATAGGTTTTTTTTATACCTCCACTGAGCCAAAGTGCAGCCTGAGATCCTTGTGCTGTCCTGTTTTGGTCATACACAGTCTAGGCTGGTTAGGGGTGATCGAGCTTCCTCCATGGGAGCCTCTATGAAACCTGAAGACCTGCCCAGCATAATAAGGGATGAAATGTTGTTTGTAGACAGTCATCTGAATAAAGCAAACACCATATAGTGCATTATTATTATATATTATAGTAGTAGCGGGTACACTGCATGTTTATAATGCGAAAGTGAAAGTAAAAATGTCAACAAATATAAATACAATGATTGCTTATGTAAAATCTCTCAGCGGAATGGAGACCTTCTCTTATTTACTTTCTTGAATATTTGATTGAATATCTTTGAATATTTCAGAAGAGCCAAACGTACCACAGAACTTGGTCTAGCAACTGAATTTATTCTATTAAATTAGACTATAAGATTGTTACTCTAAATTGTAAGTTACACTTTAGCACCTTATCTTTAAAATCTTTCTCTTAAAAAAAAGTCATAAAGGACTAATATTTATGTGACTCCATTTACATTCTACCTTCCCTTGATTGCTTTCAACAGCCATTTTGTTTCCACATCACTAACAGCCATGACTGTTGACACATCAGAATCACTTTCTCTAAACCAGGTCTGCCAGTAATGACAGACGATTGACACATGGAGCTAATTTTAGTATTTTACACTGTATGTATGGCACTTAGTCTCAGAACGTAGGAACCCTTTTCTGTGTGCGCAGTGAACTTGATGACTCAAGACCAATGAAATGTTTAAAATGACATCATCCTTTGATAAATATCTCTACGGTGGCCGAGACCCGCCATAGCTGCAAATAAAAGTAACGCTGCAAACAAAAACAAATGCTGCTGCAAATAAAAAGAAACGCTGCTGCATATAAAAGAAACGCTGCAAATAAAAAGACACACCACAGCAAACAAAAAAAACCGCTGCAAATAAAAACAAACGCCGCTGCAAATAAAAAGAAACGCTGCTGCATATAAAAGAAACGCTGCAAATAAAAGAAACACCGCAGCAAACAAAAACAAAAAAAAAAAAACACCGCAGCATTTAATAAAAAAAAACGATGCAAATAAAAAAAGACACAACGGAAGTGGATTACCGGGGACTGTTTTTGCCGAAACACCGGAAGAAGAAACAACAACAACAGGACTACGAATTGGAAAACGAACTAGAAAGTAAGTGAAAATGGTAGTGTTTGAGGGTGACTTGTCTGTTTCAGCCAACATGGGGATGAGGATCGGAACTGCAGACACTTAAAACACGCTGTTCCGCCTACGGGACGGGTCGTAGGTTGGGAGGTAGCCACAAGTCCTTCTGAATGTTTTAAACACCAACCCTTAAACATATTTATTCATGCCGTACATTGTTAGAAAGCATAGGTTGCCCTGATTCATTCAAGACCACTCACGAATTATATTGGTTGCTCACAGCCGTAATAGTATTCAGCCACTCAGCTAAAGTAAAAACAGCTATAATCTCTACATACCTTCAAAGTCTTCCCTTTATCCACAACGATCATCTTATGACTCAGGACTTTCTGTACAGCTCGCCAAGTATCCATTCTTGTGAAATATGAAATCCGTTTCCATAACATCGAAATACTTTCCTCAATATGTCCATGTATTTAGTCCAACACGTAACGTAATAACACAAATAACAAACCATATACGGTCCCTTTTACGTCTTTTCCTGACCTACACGTACAAGCAACAACAACAACGACAGTAATAAGCTGCCGGAACTATGTAGCCGTCAGTTGTTTCCACTCTCGTTAGTGGTCTCCCCGTGTTAGCCGAAGCTAACAATACACCGGCATTCTCCAGTTCAACTTCAAACATGGGGCTACATCGCCTGACCAAATAACACATTTTTTTTTTTTTTGTTTGCTGCGGTGTTTCTTTTATTTGCAGCGGCGTTTGTTTTTATTTGCAGCGTTTTTTTTGTTTGCTGCGGTGTGTCTTTTTATTTGCAGCGTTTCTTTTATATGCAGCAGCGTTTCTTTTTATTTGCAGCAGCGTTTGTTTTTGTTTGCAGCGTTACTTTTATTTGCAGCTCGGTCTCGGCAGCTATGGCGGGTCTCGGCCACCGTATATCTCCACTGGCTGTCAGACATGCAATTACGTGGTGATGTTCATCTGGACAATCAACAAATGAACAGATTTATATTGCATTGCTCTGTAAAAGAAATACCCACAAGAAACTCAGAACTGTTCATCTGTGCAAATAAAAAATATTTTTGGTCATTGCTGAATCTTATATGTAGATGCACTTAAGCACAGATAGTGAAAGAATATGTTGAGGTTCATACTTCTATATGTGCATTTGACCTGCACCCCCAGCAAAGCAAACACTAATACACACTATATTTTGGTTTTGAATAATTTGTCTCCTTAGTGTGCAGTATTTACTTCTGCCTTATTCACCTGCCTTTGAGTCATAGTACAATCATCACACACTTCCAATTCCCATTGTAATAGTGTTCCCAATATCACAGAAAATGTCCTTGCCTTGCATGAAAAAGATTAGCTCTGTTTCCTTCCTGTTTCCCTCTATTTACTTAATTTCTGATGTTCACGATGCTTTAGAGCAAATAGCAGAGTGACATTCTGTCTATTAGCCACATATCTGGAAATAATATTACAGAGTGCTCACAGAGTTCTGGTAAGACTGGTCCTGGAGAGACTGCCAACCGTCTAATATTAGCCGAGCACATGGCTTTCTTTAGAATCAGTCACTAAACTGGCTAAACTTAGTTCATTGCTTCCCAAGCCTCTTTCCAAGTTCTTTTGCTCTAGTACTGACCTCTGCTGGGTATACTGGCGTCTGGGGAGAAGTTGGACTGCCATTTGCAGTGATGAGTGAATGACTCTGAGAGGAATTTACAGAATAGGAAAGAAAATAACCCATGACCCTAAAAGGAGAGCGTGATCAGGAGGTGGAAATCAGGACAAAACGTTCTGTAATTTATTCATTGGATTGGTAATCAATCAAAATTGGTTGGATTTTCTTTGAGGAAGCCAGGGCAATGACTGTTTTCTGAGATAAACACAAACCCGCTGATGAAGTTTAAAGCTGTGTGTGCTATGCTGCCCTCACCTGGCAAAAGTTGTTTGATCATTCTTGTATATCTTAAAGGATAAAGGAAAAACACTGAAAACACACACAGCACCTCTACCTCACCCTTTTGTGTCAAACAGACTTCCCTGTCCTCTGTATTATGTACCATATCAATTTCATGTCTATTTTTATAAGCTATAATTCTTTGCCCTCAAGCATGCCTTTTTTTCCTTTTCCTGTGTTTCATATCAGTGAGGAGTCAAACCCCACTTCAGGCTCTTGCTTACAAAAGCAGCACTTTTTGTGTTATAGGCCAGGTTAGTGTGGTGATATATATCTGATCTGATGATTTACAGCCTAAGAGGCAGCTTCTGATAAATAAATGGGATATATTTAAGAGATTGCTTTGTTCAAGAGATTTATAGCCTCATTAGATAAATAGATAGATAGATAGATAGATAGATAGATAATGTGTAACGCCCATCATATTATTAACAAAAGATTCGATCCATCAGCCAGCAGTAATATGTAATCATAAATTATTAATACTCATGTTATTAGAAAGGCACAGAGGACCATTGTACAGTAAAAGAAATGCTCAGTATCACTTGCCCCCACCAACACACTATCTTCCTTCCTGTTTAGTTTTTATACAAATGTATACCAGATATTTGTAAGAATATCTCCTCCCTTTTCTTCCCAAAGTCAACAACAAACTACTTTGTTTTAGTGATATCTAGGTTCAAATAATTAGCTTTGCACCATTAAAAAGAGATAAAAGAGTTGACCTCCTCTTGGTAATTTAAATCAGCGACCGATAATTTGTTAATGGTGTTTCCCACTCTTACAAAGTGGTAACGTGTTGGTTCAGTGAAAACAAGATGTGCCTTGTTAGAAGTTTGTGTGTATATCTGGAGGCGATGTAAAAAGCGACCATAACCAACAGTGAGGGTTAATAAACATGAATATTTTGTTCTGCACCAACTCATGTACATGCATTGCATTTCATAGTTTGATCAGAGGGAGGCAGTCTTCATCTCTCTAACAGAGAGGAGCTGTTGCATAACACAGGCTACATTCACAAGAACAAAGTCACTGATTGGCCCAACTCCAATAAACATCAGGGTTAATCTGTTTACATGCACCTTTGATATCACATGACTGAGTCCCTGATGCTATGTATTAACATGATATACCTGTCCACATACACTACAAGTCAAAACTTTTAGAACACCCCAATTTTTCCAGGTTTTCATTGAAAAAATGTTTTCACCATCTTGGTCTTTTTTCCTAAAGTAGTTCTAGCATAACTTGGACTTATCTTCTGGGTCATTATCTTGCTGTAGGATGAACCCCTGACCAACTACATGCATACCAGAGGGTACTGCATGGCGCTGTAGAATGCTGTGGTAGCCAACCCTGGATCCAGAAAAACAGCCCCAGACCATCATGCTTCCTCCTCTATATTTGACAGTTAATGTCACACACTGAGGAACCATCCTTTCGCCTACTAGACGGCGTACAAAACTCATTGGACTTGAACTGTTTGAATTTCAATAAAAAACTGGAAAAATTGGGGTGTTCTAAAACTTTTGATCGGTAGTGAGACTCAGCCCTAAAAACAAAGAGGCTGCAGACACAGATCAAGCAGAGGGCTTGAAACCAAAGTGAAACTAATAAAAAGATCATTCAAGAGACTTAATCTGGTTTCATATAATTGAAATATTGGATTACTTGGTTTATTCAAACTTGTGAAGTTTAATACAAAACTGAGGGTACTGGATTTATGGGTCCAGTACACATGGTATTATGTTAGTGAAGCAGAAAATGTAATACATCTGCTTTGTTTTCTTTCTTTCTTGCCCTATAAAGGCTGATTTATGATTCTACGTTGGGTCGACGTCAAGCCGACGGCATACCTACGCAGAGCTCTCTGCATCGCTGACTGTGAACCCCTACGCCGTCCCCTGACGTGCACCTCCCCAGAAATGTAACTATGCGTCGAGGCAACGCAGACCGCAAGGGCTGTGATTGGTTTGCATGGTAGCAAAAAATATACAGAGTAATAATTAATAAATAGAACAATGTTGTGTGGCAATCATGTGCATTACAACAAAACACTGCAGAAACTCAAAACCTTCTAGTCAAAATAAATCTCATTACACTTAAAATAAGAAAAAAAAGTAACTTGTTTTCAAATAACTTTCACTTGTTTCAAGCACATTTTCACTTGAAATAAGTAGCTCAATCTGCTGTGGAGTAAGTTTTTTAAATACTTGTAATAGGAAAAAATAAGAAGTGGCCATTACACAGAAAATAAAGTGTGAAATTGTCTGTGTCATACTTGGGAAGGGACTAGAGACAGCACTCTAGGTAGAGGACAATGGAATACAGTAAGGAGCTAATGAGAATATAAAAATAAATAAGACAAAGTAAAAATAAGATTAAATTAAAGACAGTAGCAATAAACAAAACAAACAAATAAACAAATTACATCACATAAAAGCTAGTCTGTAGAAATTAGTTTTGAGAAGTGATTTGAAAGAAGGTACTGAATCTGCAAGCCTTATTTCCTCGGGCAGGTTGTTCCAAAGCTGAGGGGCTCTGATGGCAAAAGCACGGTCCGCTCTAGCTGCGGGCCAGCTCATACGGAGTCAACATATTGGTTATGTAGCTTGGAGCTAGACCCAGGCATGCTTTAAGAGCGATCAGTACAATTTTAAAATCAATTCTGAAATAAACAGGGAGCCAGTGAAGAGAAGCGAGGATTGGGGTGATGTGATGTCGTCTGTTAAAACCAGTAAGAAGCCTAGCTGCTGCGTTCTGAACTAGTTGGAGGCGAGAGAGACATTTTTGAGGTAACCCCGAAAGGAGAGAGTTGCAGTCATCTAAACGGGAGAAAATTCCGGGTCAGAGTGGGTGAGCATTGGCTTGAGTTTGGAGATTGTTCTTAATAGTCGATAAAAGGACTGGACGATTTTTGTGATATGAGGAACGAAACTTAATTCTGAGTCAAACAGGACTCCAAGATTTCTGGCAGTGGGCTTAATGTTCACGGACAGGGGACCAAGACTGATGGGATTTTTTGTATTTAGGGGATTGAACAGTATTATTTCTGTTTTGGAGTTGTTAAATTGAAGGAAATTTTGTACCATCCAACAGTTGACATCATGGAGACAGTCTACAGCAGCAGCTAGGCTTCTTGGGTCACCGGATCTCAGGGGAAGGTATATCTGTGTGTCGTCTGCATAGCAATGGAAAGAAACGTTGTGTTGCTGGACGATTTGGCCAAGTGGGAGCATATAGATAGAGAATAAAATTGGATCAAAAATAGAACCTTGCGGTACACCACAGGCAATGTGGGCTGTGGAGGAGGTGTAGTTATCTGTGGTGTACCGCAAAGGTTCTTTCCAAAAGGTAAGAATAAAACCAATCAAGTGCAGTGTCCTTGATGCCCACCCAGGTTTTTAGACAATCAATTAAAATTGTGTAGAATTGTGTCAAATGCTGTACTTAAGTCTAAAAGAATTAAAACTGTGGTCTCAGTCAGTTGTTAAAAGAATGTCGTTGGTTACCTTGAGGAGGCTGTTTCTGTGCTATGTAATGTTCTAAAACCTGACTGAAATTTCATATCATTTTTTGTCATTTTTTTGTGTGTGTGTGTGTTCATGTGTGTGTGTTCATGTGTGTTCATGTGTGTTTGTGTGTGTATGTATTGTGTTAGGCGTTTGTGTGTCCATGTGTTTCCATGCCTATCTGTGTGTGTCATCCCTGTCATGGGAATAATTACCACCAAGGCCCCCTGGCTTAGAGTAACAGCAGGGTTAGTTTGTTGTCCCAGCAATTGGATTTCCATGGGAAAACAGAACTAAGACGCAGTCTCCCATCACACAGACACACTGAAATCATTCAGGCAGGCAGGGGGTCCTCAACAACACAACAGATTCAGGACCCATAGCCTCTATGATTCAGTCACGGCACTTATTTGGACAGTTAGAGAGGTTTGCTCTGACACTACAGACGGGCAGTGAGAGCTGTAGATGGACAGATTTTGAGAGGGCTGTGGAGACAAGTGAGAGAGAGGAGAAAGAGAGAGCAGACTAACTCAACAGACAGTAAGGGGAGCAAGGTTGGCTGCTGTCCGTTTCTTTCTCTTAATCCTTAAATCTTCTGTAATCAGGATGAGAGGGAGAGAGCATGTTGCCTGACTTAGGACAACAGAGTCTATGTTGGGACCTGCACGGATTGCTGGCTGATGAGGCAACCTAACTGGCCAGTAGGAGAGATGGAGGGAGGGTTCAGGGCAGGGCTGGAGTCAGTTCGGGAAACTTAAACTTAACCAGTTTCTATCAAGCGCCAACAGGAAGAGTTGAAGTCTAATACAGCAAGATGCTGTAACCAACCGAGAGCAAGTTTGTAAAGAGAGAAAAAAGAGAAGACCATCCATGGCTGGATTGTTTTAGGGTGAGACTGACTATTGTTATTATTATTTCTTATAAGATGTTTCTTTGCTTTTGTACAAATGATTGCATATCATTTACATCTTCACACCAAAGTTCAGAGAGACAACAGAGATAGTTCTCAGTTAGGATTTAGAAGCGGAAGCTTGAACAGTTTGAAAAGGTTTTGTTAAGCAGGAAATGTAGGCCACAAAGCTAAAAAGGGACCTTTCTATGTTTATGCAGAGGAAGGAAAAGAGAGAAAGGTTTGTGTGATAGTAACATTCATTCTTCTGCACAACACAATGTTAAAATAGAACATATGGTTGTAGGGATTAAAGGACTTGAGTGCTTCTATCTGGCATTTAACAGGAGCTGATCCTAAAGATGCTATTACTCTAAATTAACTTGCAAAAGCTAAGCTAATTCTGTGCAAACAATTATCTTTGTGAATTCACATCTATTGTGTATATGATGTAGTAATATAAACAGGGCAGAGGCAACTGGACTACACAAATACCTGACATTGTTTTCCAAAGTTGCCTTATCACTGATGCACAAACACACGTTTAAGCAATCAGCTCTTTCTATATTTCTCACTCTCAAAACAAAAAGCCTAGCCCATCTTTTGTCTTAGCCTTAAGAAACAGTTGCATCACTGGTTTTGAAATATGCATAAAAAAATAAAAATTATAATGAATGTTTTTGTGTATAGCTTCTTGATTTACACTAAAAAAAACACTGGACACCCAAATGTACTTGTTCTGCAAAGCAGTGTGACACGATTAAGACACCATGACAGATGCTGTCACTAGCCTGGTCTCCCATTGCTTATGGCACCATATGGCCTTTTGAAACCCAGTACACTCCTCCTACTATGCCTTCATTCATGCTACTTTCACAGACTGAGCATCTGTAAAAGTACAGTGTTTCATGACCATTTACTGTACCTGTTATTTGTTTTTACATATTCACAAATCTTACACAATTATGGGCTTTAATTATTTCAAATATGCTGAAAGTATTTGTTTAGTCACAGAGTCACGGTAATGAATTTGCTCCTGTTCTAATGGGTTGGGCCAGTGAACAAACATAGATTTCAAAACTTTTTTTTCTTAAAAGCATATTATACAGGCAGCTTCTTGTAAATCAAAGACTTATGGATCAGCAGCTCTGACAGAAGGGGTGAAGGGGTGAGGTGAAGCTCCTCATCCTCTTTAGGCATTGTGCCTCACAGGCCAGCCCTTTCAGGTCACCAGATCCATTTAACATAATTACTCCAAAGGGTGCCAATGTTGTGTTGTCACTGTTGCAGTCACACGTGAATTAGCATAAGATGCTTATGTCAGAGAGACGAAATTATACACATTTCTAAACAAGATGATGCTAAACAAAATGGAGTTGGATAAGAACACATTTTGTTGGTGGCAACTAAAATGGATACGATATGTAGGTTAAACAGTGTTTGTTAAGTGACCAACCCTGAAAGGTTTTGCACCGAAAAAAAATGGAAATGCAGTTATCTAAACTGAAAATAAGCTCTCCCACTCTGAACTCAGAGGTTGTGCAAGGTTGTCATATGGGTTGGGAAAGAAGGGGGATCTAGAACATGAAAATTCATATTTTTGTTAATGATAATGACATTTAGTATTTTGATGTGTATTTTTGAAGATGTGGGTGGTGTGAAGCCAACCCGATACCCAGGTGTGATCCCAGGCACGACGGGGTCCCACCCATGGCCACTGCAAAGGATGACCCGCACCTGGGCGCAGGCCCATCCGAGGATACAGATATCCTCCTGGATGATTCTGACTCAGGAAGTGTGCTTTCTGATGACTCGGTACTTCCTGACTATGACCAGGATTCTTTGTGCTCGTACAAAGAACCAGCTAAAACACTGTACGAGGCCTGTGCTAAGAATGATCCCACCTCCCTGCGCAGGATCATGGAGAGAGGAGTGACTAAAGAAGAAGCCATGGAGCTGGACATCAATGGCAGGGTAAGATGCATTTCAATTTCCTTTTTATCACACAAGGAAGGTGAATGACACAAGTCAAAACATTTATATTTCAATTCTGTGACAAAATAAATGTAAACTTGAACAAAGTTCAATTTATTTCTACCTTGCTCTCTGTCAGACTGCACTGATGGTGGCTGTGAGCAAGGGATTCGTAGACATGGTCTCCATGCTACACATATGTCCACTAATAGACGTGAACCACCAAGACAAGGATGGCAACACTGCTATCATGATTGCTGCACAAGCAGGTAGGTCTGAAGACATACAGCACAAAACCACATATAGCCTTAATTCAGTCCAATCTTATTAACACATTTGTTTTGTTCCAGGCTTTATCAGCATTCTAAACTATATCCTTAACTACTACTCTGGTGTGGACACTGAGGTCAGGGATCCTCGGGGCTTCACGGCCCTAATCAAGGCAGGTCTGCAGGGCCGAGAAGAGTGTGTGTCAGCACTGCTAATGCATGGTATGTTTGTGGGACATTAAACTTCATAAACTCTTAAGTATTAGGATGCTTGGATCACAATTACTGTGTATAATTCATGAACAGATATAAGGAAGGATATACTATAAATTACATTTGTTATACCCTTGTGATATATAGGGTAAACCAGGACACCTGATCCATGAGCTAATCTGGTCCTCCCTTGGGCTGCAGGGATTAGTCCTTATAAACTGAACAGTGACACATTTAGAATAGTGATGTATAAATTCCACAACCTTTCTACTCAAAGTTCAAGTATGTCCAAAACAGACATCATTAATCTTCAATCTAGTTTTGTTTGGGCAAACATGACCAATGTGTGATACCTAAATACATGTGTTAAGGTTTGTTTAGTATTCTTGTCTTCCTGCAGTTAAGGGTTACTTTACAGCAAATCTGCAAGACTAATGTCTGACTGGTATATTGTTTTCACCTAACTGCAAGATATATCATGTTTTACTATATTGTGAGATGGCCTCATATGTAAAGTGTCATATTACACATCCACTCAATAAGCTGTGCTCCAAAAGCAACCACATGGGGGGGTCATTTTACTGAATTGAAACAACTATTGCCTCACAACCCTCCACATCCAATGAATCATAGCCTCTTTCTTTGTTTGTTTTCTCTGCTTTCTAATTCTATTTCCTCTACCTTATATGTTCAGGTGCAGATATAAATGCGATGGATCTGGTCCAAGGGAGAGGCCTAAAGGACTGGGTCCTTAGGACAGGAAGGTTTGAGACTATGAACAGACTACGACGCCTGCAGGCTCATCCTGTCGCTGAGCAGTTCTGTGAAAGCTACATTCCTGAGTGGCCTGAGTTGAATCAACTGGTAGCAAAGGCCACTGCCACCAAAACAGCTAGTCAGAAGTTGAAACAGCGCTTAAAGGACAGTGTTACTTTCAACTTCCCTCGGGACCCCGAGGACAATGGGGTCATGGACCATTTGGTGCGGATGACCACAAGCATCCACAGCCCCCTCATAGCCACTGGTTGTCGTCCACTCTGTCCCACCAGCCCTCCAGAGATTGGCAAGCGACGGTTTGCAGTTCCTGAACTACTTGAAAAGCACAGCAGCAAGGAGCTGGAGGAGAGCACAGTGTCCCACAGTAATGGTTCCGTCACTTCAGCTTCTCCCACTGCTCTTTCAACCAACTCTGTATCTTTGACCTCCTGCTGCCAGCAGTCACAGCCCAGGGAAAGCTCAAGAGGATTCATTCCCCGCGGTACACACAGGAACAGCATCTTCCCCTCAGGCTGTATTCCTAAGATTGAAGTGACAAAATCTGGGGAGCGTACTCCAAAGAAAGAGAAAAAGAAGAAGACGCAAAAGGGCTACTTGGAACCTCCTATCTGGAAGTACAAGGAGGCCAAGGAGGAGAAAAAGAGAGAGAAGAAGCAAAAGGAAAAGGAAAAAGAAAAAGAAAAAGAAGAGAAAGAGAAAGAGAAAGAGAAAAAAAATAATAAGGCATCAAAACGTTCATCAAGCTCAAAATGAGGCATTGTTCTCTTTTCTATACAGGATTTCACTGTGCATGTGATTACAGTGCTGAAGCTAGCTTTAACAAGAGAAAAGGGAACTGAAAAAGTTTCTACGTGCGAGATGGATTTGAACTTTGGTTGCAATGAACATACAAAACTGGAGTGACTTGAATTTACTAGATGTATTTATTTATTTACATGATGTATTTTTCAGCATCTCTGGAAAGCTGAACATTTTATATATTCTATATAATATTTTAACCAATTGCCAGTTGGTTTGGGGAAATATATGATGATATATATTACATATTTCTGACATGAGTTCATCTTGTCTGATGAGAATACAAAGTTACACTGAACGTGGGCACCTGCAAAGTCATTATATTATTATTGTTGTTGTTTTTTAAAACACTGTACATGTGTGAAGATTTTACCATGCTGTATATTGTGAACTTTTTCCAAGTAGCGTGCCATCATGGTATTTAATGCAAAATAACCAAAGCAATAGTACAGTCTGTTGTGGCTGCTTTTTTTTAAGGCCAAGCAATGATGTTAAAGCAATAGGAGTAATAATGCCAACCAATCAAACCAACCACCATCAGTCAAAGTTAAAATTATATATTTGATTTGATTTACTGATCACTGATGTGGCTTTAACACCATCATCTTTACTATTTTCAACTACACACAAACTGTTTTGACCCAAAGAATAAAGGCTGGTCAATGTCCGAACACTACAGTATCTGTGTTTTGTCAAAAGCTTATTTCTTACTTCTATAAAGCTCACCTCTCTCCTATGTTTCATACTGCATCTGTGGGATATTTGTTCAAAAGATTCAGAAATACATGAACTGTGCACATTATCCAATTATGATCAAAACTGCTCACCTGGTCTTCAAGGTATTTGTGCTCAAACACCACCATAAAGCCAATGTTATTTTGGTATATTTGGTATATTCTGTCCATTTACAGCACTTTTGAATGACACACAAATTTGAGTTTTTTCAGACACTTTGTTCTGCTTTTGCTTTCATATAGGTTATCCAATCTTCTTTGCAACATGTAGTGTCTACCAGATGCTTTTATTATTTATTTTTGACAGAATTTAAAAACTCCACATACATAAAAATGAATTGACAGCTGCCCGCAACATTTTGTCTGATCATGAGAAAGTCTGTTCTGTAACATACAAGTCTCCAGTCAGTCAGTGCTTACACAAACACAACCACTGCTGCTCCCATTTTTTTTAAATAGAAATCAATAGCAGACCTCACATCTGTGTTCTGAGTTAACTATGCATAGAAAAGAGACTATGTGTACATCATTTTACTCAGGAATTGTTTGTTAATAATATGATGGGCATTACACATTATCTACCTATCTATCTATTGAGGCTGGAAATCTCTTTTGGGACACTTGATGTGGTAATAGATTTTGGTGATGTGCAATTGCTGAAATAGAAAGAGATTTTTAAGTTGCCTCCTCAACATTGCTCACATAGAACTACCTAAAACATTTATCTGTTTTATATTGTTTACACATTAGAAATGCAACATTTCCTTAATTGGCATGTATGTGACTGATGATTCTCATATCTGGCTTGTAACCTTGGTTACTCTATAACAATTAAGTTAGTTTGATCCTCTTAAGAAATCCTATAATGTGATCTATTACGTGGCATAGGATTACTTTTGAACCTTGCTCTGTAATCTTTTAATCTAATGTGCAGCATCATTATATAACAATTAGCTTTTACAGGTGGCTGCTTTGATTTTGTTTTAATGTCTGTTTTTAATTTCATGGGTTTCATTTTAAGTTTGACATTCCAACAAAAAACTAGCAGTGGTCAAGTGAGGTTAAATTTTATTATTTTAAAAAAACAATACATTTTCAGTATTTTGGCTCACTTCCTCTTCACAGGCAGAATTTGCTGACTCAAGATCAGCTCTAAAATAAACTAGAGTTCAATGAAAGAACACATTAGACTACAACTGTGAGACTGGCATATGTGTCACCAGATCTGGACAAGATAGAGTAGTAGTAAAGTCTCTGAGAATCACACCTTTGACACATTGTTTTTTCATTTTCAGCAGTATTAAAGAGAAGTAAAACAAGCCTCCTCTTTATCAAGAATTAGCTTATGAATAGCTTACAGTACAATGTCTGTTGGAGCAATATCACAGTTCCTCTCCTCTAGCAGATTATACAATAAGTAAAGGCTTTTTTTTTTTTTTTTTTTTTTTTAAACCTTCAGGGGATAGGGCAGTGTGGCTCTTTGACTCAAAGAGATTAGTTGGAAACATAAATGCCGACTGAAAAAAAGAACAACAATTTGCTCTCTTTTCTACATGACAGCTGATGTGAGAGCTTCCAGCTGTGTCTGCAGCCGTAAGCCAAAAACTGAGAGATTACAGAGCCTGAGAACAAGGAGGGGAATTTATATTACAGACATGAAGACATCTCTCTCAGGCTCTGCTGAATGAAGTGTTTTCACATAGTGTGGTGTCTCTGGCATCTAAGAGACAGCTATGTAAAAACAAAAAAGAAACATTTCAACTGCAACAATGCCACAATTGAAATAAAAGATAGGCATTTCAACACCATTGTCCATCATTCTCAATTTGAGAGAGAACACAAGCATTACAATACCCATCAAATACATTAACAGTACAGATTTCCAGGATAGTGCTGTTTCTTACAATAATAGAGTGATCAATCTGAAAGCCTGCCTATACTTAAAATTGTGCTTATTCTACCTGGATGTTTTACCCTAGCTGTGCTGAATGTCGTATGTGTTTGAAAAGAGAAAGATGTTTTTTTTACTAACGGAGGTGGAGTTCGATGTGTGTGATGTGTAAACTTGGAACCTCCAAAACTTTTGAAATAAACTATATTTGCATATTTATAGGTTCTGGATTTTGTAGTGGGGAGAAGCAATAGATGCAGCCCAATCTTAAAGTCTGCCTCCACTCTCTTCCTTGTTTATTGTTACTTCACTTGAATGACCTTCACTTTGCAAAATGAGGCATGTCCAGTTTGATAATAGAAAACTACTGCTATGATCACAATCAGTTTGGAGCCACAGTCCAGTATGCAGCTTACATAAATGTGATGTTGAAACTTGAATCATCTAGTGCAATAAAGTAAAAGGCATCTTATGTGCTATGATGGTTGTTTCATAGCACAACCATTGCTATGGCAGTGCTTTATTCTTTGGGTCAGCCCGAGTTAGTAGTCCTTGTATGTTAAATATGTTTGTAGGCCTTAAATAAACAATATTTCATAGATCCTGTAGTGAGGGTGAATGTCAGTTTTTGAAGAATTTTAATGGGGTTATTGAACTTTTGTGTGGAAAGGGTATATAAGATGCAAATGATTATTCAAAGCAGTATTTTCAAATATCTTGAAACCTGCATATGTTGGGGTTGAGGAGGTTTAACCATGATCCTACCAACTGGGGTACACTTAGACCCCAGAGGTATAGGCTACTTTTTGTCATATCGCAAAGGTGCTTTATTCTATCATTCCAATTTTTCATGACTTAGTCAATTAATCTGTTCCTAATGACCTCATATCATTGTTTTCTTTGTCTGTTTAAATTAGTGCTTTTTAAGAATACCGATGTCTTGGGCCTTCGGAGACCCAGTCGAAAACACCCAATTCTGCCTGTGTGGTTTGCAATATTTATTGATGTTTGCCATAGGTCTTAATTCAAAGTATAGCACACACCACTGTTATTATCGTTGTTTCATAGCACACACCATTGCTATGACAGTAGTTTATTCTTGGGGTCCCCAGGGGCCCCAGCAGGCACTAGTCTTTGTATGTTAAATATGTTTGTAGGATGAGAGTTAAGTTTATCACTTTTTCTGAAATGATAAAGCCTTCAGTGGTCTGCAGTGAGAACTTATAAAAATATGGTTTGTGGTTACATAAATTAGCCTACAGTGTGTCATTGTATCCTGCTGGGGTCTTTGAAGCACATTCCTGTCAGTGTGGAGCGCAGACAGCAGCTCACAGGGGAAAAAGGAAAATGAGAGGTTTCGCAAAGCAACAGGAAAACCGCAATGAGAGCACATTCCAAGTAGAGCAGACCCTGTAGCCTACGGGACAATGAGGGGTGGGACAAAACTGTAAACTATATAAAATCTGCAATCTTGCCTCCGGATCAAGAACACAGACAACAACAAAGAAAGGTTTTAGTTAGTGGGACATCGGTTGCGGTGTCACTTGTGGAGTTGTGACAGCGGAAGGAGTCTGACGGTTGTCGAGTTTATCACCGCAGATTTGGACCGAGATGAGATAGAGTCCAGCTCGTTGTTCGTCGCCCTGTCAGGACACAGCTGTCTCTCCTTTTTTATATTTCATCTCTGCTTGTGCCACTTCTTCTTAATAACTCGCTTGTTATCACTTGGACGGTTTTCACCTATTTATTCTGGACTAGAAAACAGCGGGCGAACTTTTTTCTCAGAGACGTCTTTTTCAAAGCAGGAAACGATGTGAGTTTTCTCTGGATAAAACATCTGCAACCGAGCCGTTCAAACCAAGACTAAAGCGATTTACTCAGTCTAGAAATGGAGCCAGTTGTATTTTAAACATATCTTGTGACCAAAACTTTGGCCACGGAGGTACATTTGAAGCTGACATTGATATGGAAGACGAGCGGCGCTCCCATCTGTCACGTTAAACGGAGAGCAGAAAACAGGTAATGGCGTAAAACATTGTTTTCTCTTCCTGTAGGTGTTGTAAGCTCTACTGTGATTGTTTTAAAGCTGAAGGTGTGAACTGTAGCACATCGAACTTCAAGTCACCTCTGACAGCGCCACACATCACTCCACGTGTTTCCAGATGTAAAACAACAGGTGTCAAGAAGTGGTTCACCTTGACTAAAGACAAATTCATATTTAACAGGATTTGAAGTTAGATGACACTCTTTCCTTTTCATTACTATCTTGAAGGCGGAGTTTTATGTAGTTTTTGCCTGATTTGCCCCACTGGTCCATCTTCAACAGTAAATCGCTGCTTAAAGGTGAATGCATCAGTAATAATCACATTATAGCTAGTATAACTTGTAATCCTACACTGATTCTACCTGTGTCACTTTATTCATTCATGTTTAATGCAGGACTTTGACTTCTATGTATTTTTATAGGCTATAAGTATTATGTGGCTAGCCTACTTTCTTTTTCAAGAAAGATTCATATCTCAGCAAACACGTTAGGGTGAAAAGTTCAGACCTCTTGCTAACTGAAGTTTGCAGAACTGACATATTTGCATTTTAAGTGGCCCTATCCTCCATGCACAATTTTACATATAGGCTACTGCACATACTCACACACATGTCAACTGTTCCTAAGTCTGAAATTTGTCCCCCAAAGTAGCATATGATAGACCATGCAAGGTGACGTTTACCTTTTGTGTGTATAGATCATGATGTGCATTGTTGATCCATGACATCAGATTTGTCAGACTTGTTCTTTTTTTTAGAAACAAAGTCCAATTTATGTGATTTTATGTATAGGTCTAAGGTCTGTGTGGCACATAGACCTTATAAAGTGTCCTGTTCCCTCCCAGACATGCATTCATTGTAGTTATGCCTGCAAGTGACAGCATGCAGGCAGCAACTGAGGTATAAAGCTTACCAAGCCTAGCTTTATCTATGAAATGAAGATACAATCAGTCATTCCAGTCTGCCTTTGTAACTAGCAGACGGTCCCAATCACTGGATTAAAGATTTAAGAGGTTTTTTTCCACATAAAACACACACACAGCACCCGAGCGTTGTAAATGCTAAGCTAAGTTGTTAAAAAAGAGACTAAATGTGATGTTGTCTACCATTAAGCCACATGATAGAAGCCTTTACAGCAACACAGCTTAACGTTCATTTTCAGAGACAGAGTTATAGGGCTTTTTGGTGCGATGAGGCCCAGTGAAGGGGCTGTTGGAGGCTGCTGTGCTATGCCATGCCCCTACCATCCACCACCATAACCGCACAGTCATCCAGATGGAATGAGAGATCTGCGTCCCTGAGTCAAAGCTGTGTAGATGAGAGGAAGAGATGACAATGGATCTTTTCCCTTGGGTCAAACTGGTGTAGAATTGTACAGAAGGGCAACAAACAGGAGAGAGGAAGTGTGCTGGAATCTAAAGTCAGGCTGCCTATGATGAAAGACAAGATTACGACTCTTTCCTATTTAAGAAGAAGCCTGTGGATGGTAAAAATGATAGCTAGGGAAACGAAGCACAGTTGTGCGGCCTCCACTGAGAATAAATTCATTCTGCGGGGTGGAGCTGTGTTTATGCTTTTCCTACCCAAGACCCACAGATTAGCCAACACTGACATGTAGGGTGCATATTACAGGAAGTGCTCTTTGCTGTTTAGTAAAATATGGCTTGTGGTTTTAGCAAGTTTGAGCTGAGTGCTGAATTGTGTTCTCATCGTTAGAGATGGAGAGACACTTTACCTAGATAGGAGGGAAGTCTAAATATATCATCTAAAAAAAGAATACACTCTCTCAAATGAAAACAAAGATAACACTTTGCATGCATCTTTTCAAGTTATTCAAACTCAACCATTATTGAGTTAAAGTAATTCACTTAGTTTAGTATAACCAACATGATTTGTTTTGCCCTCTAAAAGCTTCATTTAGTTAAAAGTTTCTGTGATACTAAGTGGTAAACCAACCTTATTTAAGCTAATCTAACTTTAGAGAGAAAACAAGAATCCAATCACTCCAAAAATGAACACAGAAAACGTTAGAAATTTGATAAACTAATGTAGTTTTTAACAGCATTGCTGTAAATTCTTCATGAGGATTAGTCACATTCAGTTTTTGTTGAGACCGCTTTAGAGATGTGTTAATTACACTGTATAGTCATTTTGATGCTGTATTGATTGTGCTTTGTGCTTGTTGTAAAACTGTATCACAACTGTATCAAAATAACTAGCCTAACTAAGCCTTTTCCTGGCGTGTCCACAACATGGTGTTGACTTGTAGATTGCACATTGATACAGAATATTATTCAGCTGTGGCTCAATTAACCAACTTAACTTCACACTAAAATAACTTGAGTGCTTAAATGTTAACATGCATCGACTTAAAACCAAAACATTTTACATTCGTTACAGATTTAGTCATGAATGAAGCACGAAGCCATTGCTGACCAAGCCTCCATCAACCTGGTCACAACTTTAAATTAGGATGTAGGAAAACACATATCCTCGTACCTTTGCACTTTTACAACCAATGCTACACAAGTTCAGTGCCAACATCATTCAGCAGCCACTGTAAAACAAAACAAATACACAATACTTTGAAGACATTAGCTAGCTAATGGTCTACCAACTTTAAATCACTGAATTAGCTAAGGATAAGCTAATTTCAATTTTAGTGTTGTGTAAAAACAATTTCTTGCACTGTGTGCTGATACAGTTTGGAGCTGAAATGATATTCCATACAGACATCTCTCCCCCTCTTCTCTCTTATGGCAGGCCAGTCTGGCAGCAAAACAGGTTCAGGCAATTTCAGCCTTGTTTTCTGCTTTTAAATGATGCTTACTATATACAAGTTGCCCTTGACACTTAATACATTTCCATTGTTAAGTGCAGGAAAACATTTTTATTAAAAATAATTGTTTTATACAGCTTTATTTTCATTTTGAGCGCTTTCGTAAAATAGCCTAATCAACATGTACATGTAACAAACCTATTGTTTTACACTGAAACATTTTTTGATTTTAAGCTTTACTAGCTAACCCCATCAAACCTTTCCTTACGTGTCAGATCTTTTATCATACTTTGAACGTAGGATGGAAACAATCTGGTCTAGCAGAAGTTTCACATTTGATTTGACATTTTGATAAACATGAAAAACTCCACTGAGATCATGTTCTCACTTTCAAGACAGTCAGCTCTTACAATAAATGCATTTTAAAGGAAACCAAAACGATTTTTGACATGTTGTAATTTAATGACTTAATGTGTAGCTTCCTGTAGTTTGAACTAAAATATATCCCACTAGAGGCATCAAACTTAACGGAAGATAACAGAGTTTTGTGCTGATGTGTACAAGTTCCACTACCAGATGTGTGCAGTTCAAGGGTTACAGTATTTGCTGTGGCACAGATATTACTTATTATTATAATGTATAGCATTATTTCTATCAGTGCATTTGATAGTAAAACAGACAGTGATGCTCACATACAGCAAGCATTGACTAACCTGTCTAGGTTAGAAATATGCTAATTTTAGATGCCATGCTCTAAGGTCATGCCATAAGATGTTTTTTTTTCATACGGGTCCGTTTAATAAGGATACCTATGATTGAAGGTCGAGTCTGAATGTATTAATTAAAACCATACAGGTTAAACATGTTTCATTAACAATTAATAGAACAAAGGAATCAGAAGTACAACCTTCTTAAGACAAAAGAATGTCAACTATTGAAGAAGAAAAATGTACTAATACAAGGAGAGGACTGGACTTGAGTTTGATCAAATTCAGTATTCTTAATTATTCTTAAGTTCATAAATTGTGGGGACAGACTCTCTGTCTGTCAGGTGTAATTTCTTTCCCCTAAAGTATACAAGAGATGCAAATCACTAGCTGAACTGTGGCTATGTTTGGTTCACGAATCAGTAATTAGCTATTTAAATACATCTTCTTATTTGATTAGATTTGTAAATTAAGTTTTGCTTCAGTAACTGATTGCAAAATGTGTATATCCATGAAATTAAAATATGCAGCAATATGACCCAGACCTTCCTTATTCATTAAGCTGAAAAACAACCATACAAGTACTTGTGGTACCTTGCAGTAGAAACCATGCAGTCAGGGTTGAGCCTCTAAACAGCTATTTCACCAACTTAATTCATACTTTTCCACAGCCCAATTGGCACCCATCATAGCATTTTCCATACACCTGCACATTTTTGAGATTTACTATAAATGTCTCCCATCTCAGATTTGACCGAACAGACCTCAGGTGCTGCACACAGAACACAGATTGAGTGATAACCTACAAACATGCCCTGGTCACATCTCTCAACATCTCAAAACCACATCTAACCCTAACCCTAACCCTAACCCTCAACACCTCTCACTCAACAGCTTTACCTAAAGACATGCTTGTTAGATGATAGAAATACTGCTAATATTGCACTTGATCAAGACTCTGGCCTTGTAACTGAATTGGTCCCTGAGCACTGTGGTGTAGCTGCCCACTTTTAAATAGTTAAGTCAAATGCAGTACAAGAATTGACCCACAGGAATTAATAAAAAATGCTAACTTCATATTTGACAAAAGACATTTAAAACATTAGAAATATAAAGGTGAAGAAATAACTTGAAGGCTGTCAGGGCTGATGGGGGTGTTTATGTTATTTTATGCTGCTTTCTTTTTCAGTCATACAGTCAAAAGCATAGAGATGTTTCTCATTTGTGTAATCCCCTAGTGACAAACAGAGGCAGCTTTTAGGCATGGCTTGCTTTAAAGCAAACACATAGGCACCCATTTTGGACCACTTCATATTTAGTAGAGTGTATAGGCTTGTTTCCACCAATAGTTCCAGATACTTTGGAATGAGAGGAGCTAATCTCAGGAGCTAAACATGGAGTCCCTCTTGTGCAGTCCTGTTTGCATTTCCACTGCATCTGATGAACCTGGTAGATCATGCAAATTAGACCCATGAGAAATTAAAAAAATAACGGCAGCAATTGAAACACAGTATTCATACGTGAGGAAAAAAACAACAGATTGGTTCTGTTGTTGCTGTTGCATGAGTTGGATGTAATGAATGAATGAGTGTTAAGAAGAAAGGCAGAGAGCATCTGTACCACAGTAAATAATCTGTTTAGTGTTTGCTGTTTATTTATTTCTGCTTTAGAACGTAATGGCATGAAACAATCAGAAAATTACTATCTCTCATTGACCCGCCTTGATCTCGCTGCTCCCTCATTTGCTTATTCACTCTTTAGTTTGCTGGACCACACTGTCTCTCACTCATGCTCTCAGCTTGTTTGCTCTCTTATTCTTTTGCTCTTATTTAAAACCGACAACAAAGTCTAACTTTACTTTAAAAGGTAAAAAACAAAGCGAAATATCCTTCACTCGTCCTTATATCAATACTAATGCCTGGTAATATCAGTACCTGCTTGTTTTATGAATGAAGCAGTACTCAAGTTGAAGCAGCTCTGATGTCTGTTTGAATTGAATTGATCAACCCCTGTCATCTCTGAAAACCCTGCCCTCAAACTTCCTGTACTAAAAAGTCCCTGAGAAGGGTCCCTGAGAAGGGACTTTTTGGAAATAAAACTGTCTCAAGCTTCACTTAGGTCCTGGTTACTCTGGTGGAAACACAGGTAGGGGACCAGGGTTCCTCAAAAGTTCCTCTTAGTCCTTGGAGAAAGTTCTGCCATGGAAATGCTCATAAGATAAGATAAACAAAAAAGAGTCTGTTACCATAGATATGTTTATTCTGTTTTATGATCATGTGTAAGTTATTGTATGCATCTTGGTCTTTAATAAAGTGTTGTCACTTATTATTGATGTTTTTAGTGTAATGAATCATATCAACTTGAGTGTCAAGTTACAGACTAATGTGCTTCAGCAGTGAGAAAGGCTGAGACGTGTATGATGGCCCTCCTGTTTGCGTGACCCTCTGCAGTGCAGCCCTAAACAATGAGCAGCTTGAGTCTGGCCGGCCAGTCGGGTGGGGCCACTCAATGGCAGGAAGCAAAGCCATCAATATTTATTCTGCAAGCAGGGTAGTTGAGGAGTCGACAGGCCTGGAGCCTGGGTAGCAGAGCACCACACACAGTCTGAGCACACACACAAACATTCTGGAGTGCCGTCACAGAATCCTTCCTCTTAAGCCCCCTTTTCCCATCCAGAGCAATTACAACACAGGCAGACAGGCTGGGCCCTCGCACTGTTGTTTTTGACCTCATAGCTTCCTCTGCCAAAGAGTCTAGGCTGTAGCCACTGCTCAACTAAGTTACAGTTTAAAGATTTCAATGACATGGCAGTTGAAATGTCAGGTAAACTAAATCTCTGGTTTTTCGTTATGACATGTAAATAGACAACACAAACTGTATCATCATCATTTCATTTTGTTAACTGTTTTTTTTTTTCCTGTTTCACAGAGATGGCAAGCTCTGCTCTGCTTACAGTGTTGTTAGCTGGGGCATTTCTATGGATCTCTGCTATCCACGCAGGTGAGTTAGTGGTCAGATGTGGAAAATGTCCACTTGTTGTAACAAGCATTCACCCTGTTCAATTCCAGCTCCATTAAAGGATACCTTTGATAATGATGCAGTTGAACTGCTATGTAGTTTTAAAGCTTTTAACTTTATAGTCAGAGCGAATGGAAGCTAGAGTTTCTTTAACTGCTGTATTGTGATGTATTTCCCAGTGAAATGCCATTTACAAGAGGGATTTAAATCAAATCCTCAGATGTGATTTGACCACTATAAAGTAGACAGGGCTTAGCCAATACAGTGTGTTAGCTTCCACACACCTCCTTCACCTCTTGTTAGAGCAGGAATACAATGAGGGGGAAATTAATTAAATAGATTTCATCCACATTGATTTAGAAATGAAAGCAAAGTTTTTTCTCACTGACATAACACACACTTCCAAGGGTGTGTGTCAAGTGTGTGATGGTGCGATTAGCTTGTTGCCCAAAGTCACAGTTGATTGGATACATTTACATAAGCATGCCAGTTCTTTTTTTTGCAGCTGACTCAATCATCATTTCCGACAGTCATACTGGGCATCAGATCACCTCAATCAAATGTCAATAAAACACAGATAAACATAATTACCATAATGCAGAGGCCTGCACATTAGGGAGAAATTAGAATAAGAAAAATCCCTTAATCATCATCGTTTTCTTTCTTTTTATTTTCTGTTGTTGTGTTTTTCTATTATACATATTCAGGCAGACCATGGACAGTATCCTTTCAAACCATAAGTACCTCTCCTGGTAAACCACGCAGACATGCCCATCTAATTGACATCTTGTGGCTGCCAGGAAATGTAGTTAACATACGTATCTTTTTCTATTACCACTAGGATTTCCACTTGAGGAAGCCATGGTCTCTTTACAAGTACAGCTTATCATTGTACTTCTAATCTTATTCTTCATGTTTGGCCTTGCTTTTCCTTTTCTTCTTACAGAAAATTCATCTTTGATAGGTCTCTCAATTTATTATTCACTTATACGACCATGTTATCATGTGCACATGCATTTGTGCATCTAGTTTTGTTCCTATGAGCAAAAGTGTGTTTGCCTGTTTGTCAGCACTGTCTGTGTGTATTTCCCGTTGCTTCAGATTCCGAAGATGATGGAAAGCTGGTGTGTACATGCGAGAATGAGAAAAGCACATGTGTGAATGGAACCTGCAGAGGAGACATCTGCTTCTACACCAAGCTGCCCGAGTACGAGGAGTGGGGTTGTTTCTCTGAAAAGAATAGACGGGAGAATTGCATGACCTCCTTCACGGGCTTCCATATTTACTGCTGCTTAGAGAACTACTGTAACACCGACGCTACACCACCTCCAGGTTTTGGTCAGTACCTAGAGCTATGCTTTGTGCTGATGGGAGTCAAAGCTTCCCTCTAGATAGTAACTACTTCCCCCTTGTGGTCAGTTTGAGTAAATTAATACTGAGTGGGTTTGCCAGACTGGACTGATGACACACTGAATGATATATTACCTGCATGTTTACCTTCCATCAAAACAGAAAACAAAATTGAAAACTTAACTAATGTTCAAAATTGTTCTCAAATGGTTTCACAAGTAAAATATTTGTGTGTGTCTGATGGCTTATGTGTGCAACCAGACGGAGTAACAACAGCGACGCCCTCAGAGCTCCCCCCTCCAGGCCTTTGGATCACTGTGTCTTTGTTGCTGTTAATCATGACTGTTAGTGTGTGTGGCCTTGTGCTGTTCCTGTGCTTCCGGCGTGCCCACTGCAGACTGAGAAATGCTGAGGACCATGACGTCACCATGCTCAAAGTCCCTAGTGGAGATGACCCCACATACGGCGTAAGAGATATTTGATGTTGAAAGAATATTATCAAAAGATATTCTAATTTTCTAGTTGTCATATATGGATTTTTTTTTAACGTCTCTTCCTCCAGGATATCTTTGATGAGTTTTGTACATCAGGGAGCGGGACAGGGCTGCCCTATCTGGTTCAAAGGACTATGGCCAGACAGATCTCACTCGTCGAGTGTGTTGGTCAGTCTCCTTCCTCACCACTGCTGCTGCACTCTGTCTTTTTTCTCTGCTTTCTAGCTGAGTAATTCTGTCACTCCATTCTCAGGTAAAGGCAGGTATGGAGAGGTGTGGAGAGGAACTTGGATGGGGGAGAGTGTGGCAGTCAAGATCTTCTCCTCTAGGGACGAGCAGTCCTGGTTCAGAGAGACAGAGATCTACAATACTGTGCAGCTGCGACACGACAACATACTGGGTATGGTGGCAGATTTCATTTCAAGATTTTATTCCTGTGATGTGCTTCCTGTAAAGAGAGAAAGATACAGTGGCACTTCAAAAAGCCTCAGCCAAGACAGACATTGAAATAGCCATATTCTTTTCTGGCTCTAGGTTTCATAGCCTCTGACATGACATCCAAGAATTCCAGCACCCAGCTGTGGCTCGTCACCCACTTTCATGAGCTGGGTTCACTCTACGACTTCTTGCAGTACAGCAGCTTGGAGCCTGAGAGCTGCCTGAGGATGTGCTTGTCTGTGGCCTGCGGGCTGGTCCACCTCCATACTGAGATTGTCAGCTCCCAGGGCAAACCAGCTATTGCCCACCGAGACCTGAAAAGCCGAAACATCCTGGTAAAGCGGAACGGACAGTGCTGCATCGCTGACCTAGGTGAGGGTTGAGACAAAGCGAGGACAACACATCACAATGAGACTTCTTACTGTGTTTGTTTCCAGTTTCCACTGACATTTATATAATAAAAAAGTGTAATATCTTGAGATAAAACAGTAGTCAGCTATATTGAAATTAAAAGGTTGCATTTGTGCTCTGTGCCTACACTATCAGGTTTGGCTGTGATACACTCTCAGTCCAATGACTACCTCGATGTGGGCAACAACCCTCGTGTGGGGACTAAGCGCTACATGGCCCCTGAGGTGCTGGATGAGAGTATACGTACAGATGTCTTTGAGTCCTACAAGCAAACTGACATCTGGGCCCTGGGTCTCGTTTTCTGGGAAATTTCACGCAGGACCATTGTCAATGGTAACTAGAGGCAACAGCAGATTAGATTTTTATCCCTTTGTTGATTTAAGTTGATTTTAGTTGTTAGTTTAGTTGTAGTAGTGTTTACCAACTCAAACTTTATAAGTTGATATGATGCCATTCACTCAGATGCATCATGTTGAAAATGTGCTTTCTCTGTCATGTCTGTCTGGCTCTGGTAGAGTATACATAAGAGGCAGTTAGCCCCGTGTCTCTCAGCACTCCAGTGTTTTCCTAGTCTGTGTCTGTCTGTACTATCCTCTCTCATGATTAGCACTGCAGTAATTATAAACAGTCTTATCTGGTGTCAGCACTCGCTTGTACATAGTCCAGATGCCCATACACACAATTTGTAGATGGGAGCACACTCACAGGCGCAAATAAGCACGCACACACATAAACACACTTAATGTTAATGGATGCACATGCACATCCATAATTTTTTGTGTGTGCTATTTAGGTGTGCACACAAACACACACTTGCAGATGTCCATCCCAGTGTAGTCACCAGGGAATTGGTATCTTTCACATTCTCTTGTTTAGTCAAACATACTTCACAAAACTCCCACAATAGTCTATCTCAAGAAATGTGCTATTTCAGGCTATTTCAAGAGAAATCCATGTTCTGAAAATTTCTCAGGAGTTGTCTACTAATAAGTTGATGAAGAGTTAGGGTTTTTTTGGTTTGTTTTTTTGGGGTTTTTTTACAACACAACCCAAGTCTTACAACCTAAACCTAACCTAAACTAAACCTTAGTTTTAATAGTTCAGTAATTATTTTTCTGGTCAGCTGTAGAAACAGCAAAGCTGTAAATTCTCTGTTGGGTTGTTTTAGGGATTGTTGAAGAGTACCGTCCACCGTTCTTTGACCTGGTGCCCTCAGATCCCAGCTTTGAGGAGATGAAGAAGGTGGTATGTGTGGACCAGCAGAGGCCCAGTTTGCACAACAGGCTTCAATCCCATTCGGTAGGACATCTGATGACACACACAAATAGATGCACACACACACAAGGGCAATTAGTTCCACATATTCTCAAATTCCCACACTTATGTCTAATATGTGCTGACATATGTAAACCTCATGCACATACAGTTAACATAATAACACTAGAATATAGAAACATTACAAAATACTAACTGTGATGGACAGGTGGTATTTTACATTTGTCTCTGTGTATACAGATCCTGACGGCCATTGTGAAAATCATGAAGGAGTGTTGGTTTCAGAACGCTCCAGCCCGCCTCACAGCCCTGCGGGTGAAGAAGACGCTCTCCAAACTGGACCATGACAGCGACTTCAGCATCGAGAAACTCAAACAGGACATCTAGACTGGAGCACCAATGAAACAGGACCAAAAGATTGAAACAGCTTGAAGGGATTTTGCACCACATTCCTACAGTATTAGGTGCATATCATTAGCATATTTTGAACTAATGACTCACACAGTCACTGCATTATATTAAAACCATATGACATTGAGCAGTAGCGTCTAGACTCTCCTGCACCCAAGGCCATTTTCTTTGTTTAGCCCAATTTTCCTCTCCCATATTTCAGGTGCCATAAACCAAGAGGCCCCTAAAAGAACTAAAAACTAATGAGACCAAAAATGCCTTTTCAACTGCAAAAAGCTTTCTTTGGTCTCTCTACACACACAGTGTTGTATTCATTATTGTGTAAACATAGTGTGATTACTGATCCTCTTGGACAAGAGGAAGTATAACATGTCTTACTGGACTTTCTCTTAAATTAAATTGCACTTGTGGGTTTCCCCATAATGACCAAAGCCACAGTAAAGCAAGCAGGAAGACCCTGGTTTCACTATAACTACAGGAAACATGTAAGTAACAACATGCTCATACAGTAATATCACTTGTTCTCTAAGCATACTTAACTGTTATAAAAATGAGCATTTATCATTTGCACATAGACACAATCATCTATTTAGTTGTACATATTCTAACTGAGGCCATTGTCTTAAATCACCATTGGGTTTGTTGTAAATATTTAACCCATTTAAAAATTGGGTATTATTTTCTATTATTCAACAAAGAGACACACTTTATATACTTTTTTACGACACAACTTTTAAAATATTTTTCTACATTTCCTAATGGCCTAAATTGTACCATCACCATCCACAATCACAATTAAAATAATTGACATGTAATATTGCATATGTTGAATAAAGGATTGTATTTTTCAAATGTTTGGGGCTGTAAATTCTGATTTGTATGACATATGGATGCATTCCTCTCATTGGCCAGTAGAGGTCATCAGATTATAGACAAACAGATATTCATGTTGCTTACAGTATAGTGCACTTACCTTGAAAGGTTTACAGTTTTATCAGTTTGGATGGATAACCTTGAGTGTTTTTTTTGTTCTTAAATCATCTTGAAATTATTTAACAAAAAATAAAAAGCAAAATTTCACCAAACCACTTAAGTAAGATGTAACCAATGGGGCTGATTATTTTACATGACCTGCTGTTTATATTTCCTAATATCTAACAGTCATGAAGTCCTATGTTCATTTGTATGAAATTCACCATGTTCATTAAGATCAGCATTTTCTCCCAGTCACACTCTCACACTCAGCTTATAGTAAAGTTAAAATATAAATGCAAGAATGTAGGACAAACCTGACTAAATGGGGACTTCAAATGAATAAACCTGTTTTTAAAAAAGCTCATCTATTTATTCTTCTGCTCAGTAGTTACTGGTGTAATGTTCTACATACATTGAAAGTGCTAATAAAATCTCATATTTGTCATGTCTTTTGTGTGTGTCATTTATACAGAAAGAATGCAAACATTCAGGAGTATGCAATCTGTGGACTTTCATTTATAACCAACTTGATATTATTTATTATTATTTTACAAAAGAAACTGAACTTATTGCTGCATAAATGTAACATTTTATTTTTATTTAATTTATATTATTTTTCTCATAAACAAAGCTACTTGAAAACATGTATGTTCACCCTTCAGATGAGTCCCAAATGTAATCATATTATTATGGTTTTAGCTTTGACCTGAGCAACCACAGTGTATGATTAGGTGTAATTTAAAATGTTAGATATCTCATTTTATATGATAAAATGTTTGCTTTTTTTGCTTCTCCAATGACCTGATGAGAAATTGTTGTCAAAGTGGAGCATAAAAGTAACTAATTTGATATGCAAAACATCAGACTGTTACAAAGAATATAAAATGACCAACAAGAATCCAAATTCTGCAAACATTTTTCCAAGAAAGTTGCCCAGCAGTTGGTGAAAATAATCAGTTTTCCTTCATGTAATATTTACATGCCAGTGCTTTCTTTCTGTATCTGTTATGCTTGTTCTTCTTTTATCTGTTTGTGTGTGTGTGTGTGTGTGTGTGTGTGTGTGTTTTCTGTCTGCCTGGTTGTTGAACAAACTCCAGAGAGATAATACTCCCTCAAAGCCCCAGTCTGTCTGGTCAGTCAGATGAAGAGCTGGTTATTTTTAACACTGCAGGGGGGTTGTTCAAGTATCAGAGAGGCCAAACTCTCTGTCTGTGAGTGCAGAGCCCATCTCACTTCTCCCTCCGCTTCCCTCCTCTGTGTATTCTTTTTCACGGTGGGATCACTCCAAATGGCTTGGTAGAGAGGGAGGGATTTGTTCAGCAGACAACGTATGCTAAGGAAATGTGAAGATAAATTGGACAGGGCTGATAATGGACAGATATAAAGCCACAGAGGAGACTATGCAGACACAATTAGGTTTGAGGATAGATCAGCAAGAGCACAAGCAAGAGGACAGGTGATAAAAGCAGGGACAGATAAAGTCCCAAATGCACCTGGTTACAGCCTGACTCACCCTTTTTTGAGCTTCATTCTCAATCAGTGGCAGCTGGAAATGTTAGTGGGGTATAGACTGGTCCCCAAGCGGAGAGACCCTGAATAGAACTGGACTAAAACACCATTTACATTTTTTTAGATCTTTCTCACGAAAAACTTCAAGCAGATGTAACCTTTTCAAAAATCTCATAAAGCTGCTGAAATTTAATTTTCTGTGACAATTAGGAATACAATGTGTCACGCTCTTTTCTTATGAAGGCTGAGACCAAATTGGTCTCCAAGAATCTGATCAGGGGACTGCTGAAGGAAATTAGACAGCTGCAGTGCTCCAAAGCTATAACACTTTTAATGGATTTCTTTAATTGATTAATTGATCAATCATTGAATATGGATGGATTGACACATGTATAGTACCAGTCAAATGTTTGGACACACTTTTCCATTCATGTGAATGTGAAAGTTTTTCCAACCAGTATTGACTGTTACTGTATTTCAGAGTCTGACTACCTTAATACTGGAAGGACAAGTGCAGGGAGGCCTGCATATAAGACCCATGCTGCCTTATAACCTACATCCATAATAAGAGAAAAGGTTTAATAATCAGTCACAGTCACACTGTATTCATCCTCCATTTGCAGTAGAGGACTGTGCCATGCCTAATTTCAAATGTCTACTTTGAATGCAGGCGTGGCCTAGTTTTAACAAGAGTCATGAGTTTGGTGACTGACCTCAGCTCACTAAATCCCTGATAACACATTTTATTATCAGTCATCAGATTATCTTCATTGTTTTTAAATTATATTTTGCAATGTCATGACTTTACATGACGTGACGTCAATTTGGAACTTATGGCAACTGAATGTAATGTAGTCTGACAATCTGATGTAAAAATCATTGCATAGTCATAGACAGTAAACTGCAATAATGTAGGTAAGAAGTCTTAACTTGCTGCTTTTCTCATAAAATACTAGTATTAAATCCATAGGTACACATTTTTGGGAAACCACAAAGGTAGCTTCAGATTATTTTCACTATTTTTACCTTGTTAAACACTGTCCTTATTAGCATCTCCATCGTTTTTATGTCATGAGAAAGACATCTGACGATTTTTTCGGTTTTGGTTACAATAAGGCTGAAATGTGGTCAATTAGATGCCACCAAAAGCACAGTCTTAAGTAATGTAGGCAGTTGTTTACACTGTTATTCTGTTATTTTCAAGGTCACACCTTCAAATTTCTTCTTTTGTCCACAACCCAAAGATATCCCGTTTACTGTCACAGAAGACAGGAAATATTCACACTTAAGAAACAGATATCACAGAATGTTGACATTTAAAACAAAAATCTTGGCGATTCATTGAAGAGTTGGCAACTAATCAATGAATTGAGTAATCTTGCAGCTGTAAAGTAATGACCTCAATCAAGGTTCAAGTTTCAATTACATCCATAAAATCATGCACAGTGCAGTGTTCCCCTTCCAAATAAACAACGCCCTTTACAGAGCACAATATTTAAAGGTTCTTAAAAAAGCCTAAATAAACAACATGAAAAAAATATAAAATATTTTTTCAGGAATGCATTCAACTAAATGCAGCTCTTTAATGTGATATCCTTAAGCTTTAGTACATTAAGTAATTTACTGCTTTCCCCAAAATGAAATAAATATATTCTGTGTCTGCAAGGCTCACTCTGCCTCATGGTTATGTGAGACTGTAAGACTGTAATTCATCCACTCTTTATTTACAACACACAGCTCCTGACCTGCAGACGTACAGGCGGCCCTCCCCTTTAAACACGCACGCACACCCCTTTAAACACGTCACTGGCCTGGCTGGCTGGCTCGTATCTGGCGGTGTGGTGGTTGTGTGCGGTCGGACTGTGGTTGTGTTTCAGGTCTGCTCGTGTTGATAACGACACACTTCGGGCGCATTTCATCGCGGAGAGATGGGAATTCAGAAGAAATGGCTCTAAAACAAATTGTGCCCACGCTGCTGGCCCTGTTCGGCTTGGTGGCTGTCGCTGATGGTAAGTTTCATCGGAGCACCTCTCCGGCTTTTGTCTCGATGTGTTTTCCTGGACTGGGCATCGCCTGTTGTCTCTCATCGTCATGGCGCTGTGTATCGGGGATTTAGCTAACCGTATGTAGCTAGCGTTGACCTCAAAACCTCGACTCGCCCGCACCAAAAGTCTGGTTTGTTAGTTTGTTGTCGAGTGTATTTTTTTTTACCGACTGACAAAACCCGACTTGTTGGTCTTTATTGAGTGGAGCAAGTAGCTAAACCACAACAACAACATGGTGGGGCTGTTTATTCTGAGGCGCCAGCTAACGTTTGCTAGCTAACTAGGTAATTAACTATCTAAAGTTGAATACTGTCGATAAATGTGCTTTGTTTGTGAACTACATCAAAGAATGATATTGTGAAGCATGGACAGGCCGAGTAATAATACCCGGTGTGGTGTTGATATTGAAGTTAAAGCTATCTCGCGGTGGCTGTTATGCTAACATATTCACAAAACAAATATTGTGTTGGCTTGTGACTGCTTATCCTTGTGTTTGTTTGGGTAAAAACACAATGAAATTTATATCTGGCAGGTTAAATAAGTGCAATGTGATCAGTTACAGTTTGAACACATGCTGTGAGCGTTGGTTTCCACGCTCGAAGGAGGAGAAAGGGAGTCTGTGAAGGCCTAGCTTACTTTAGTGCATGAAATGTGTTTTTGAGAGTAAACACTGGCAGCTCTTTGCATTGGTGTCCATTTGTAAGGAGTGAAAAGGCTGCTTAGCGGCCTCCAGCAGAAAGTGAATGCTGGCATAGGGTGACAACAGCCGTGCATTCAGCCATCCCAGACAGAAGTCAGAGTTGAAGTCTGGGTTCATTGTAATGGAAATGTGGCAAGTGGGGTCTTTTGAGGCGCCGGTTATGGGGCTGCTTCAGTCTGAATCTTGTCCGTCTGCTGGAGCAGCTGATACCAGCCCTTCACCACTGCCTCAAAGGGGCGTATGTTGCTATAAACGTGTGGATGTTTGCCTCTGTAGCACGGCTACTCATCCTCAACTTTGTCCTGGACATCCTCAATTTACTTTTATTTATTGATTTACACACAAATATGCATGCAGTAAAGAAACACTGATATAAGTTATTGCAATTAAAGCACTCTATTTACAAAGTCCCCCCCCCCCCCCCCCCCACAAAAAAGGAAAAAGATAGAAAAGCAGAGGGATAAAACAGAGGGTTTACAGCCTCAAAATTGTTGGGTTGCATGAAAAATGTGCAAAATTAATTTTATTATCCACTGGTCAAATGCCGAGTAAATGTAAATGCCACTCAGCCACTCAGCAGATGACCATTGGTTTCTTTTGGCTGGTGAGTGAAGCAAATCTACCAACCACTTGCACTTCCATGCACTACCATCCTCCATTTATATGACAATTTAATACTCATGCATGTCTTAGGTTACGCAAGCCTCCATTTGTTTGTTCTTCCTGTGTCTCCATATTTAGAAGCTGTCCTACCTTGTTACAACTTGCCACCATACAGATAAACAAAGTAATAAAAATATTTGACACTGTGTGCCAGAATAAATATGTTCACTGCATTGTCATCTTCTGAAGTGTATGTTGTGCTTTTAACAGTTGAGTCATCCTTCCAAGAATCAGGAAAATATGCCTCCCCCGCTTAGTTTAGATAAGGGTGTACACTGAGGTAGATCGGTTCACATGAGAAACGCTGGGAAAATTATCACACCTGTGTGGCCAGTTTGTGTGACTGGGTTACTCCAACATTAACAGTGGTGTGTGAGGGGAGAGTGGGGGTAGGTGTGTGTGGCCTGAGCAGACAGGGGGTGATGATGGGTTTGTCCAGCTGGCAGGGTCTTTAGTGAAAGGGCCCCACAAGTCTGTCTGGAGCCATGGTTTCACACCATATAATGGATTACACCATGCAAAGGCAGAAAGCAGACAAACCTGAATGTGGCTAAGCTAGAGCGGATTCCACAACCGTGGCGAATGTTATACGTTCTTGTGAGAATACTCTTTACTCACAGGTTTGATGAATCTGTTGTTGACTTCATAAGGATTAGGAGTCACTGGTGTTATGGGCATTACATGCCTGTGTGACGCAGTCTGTCCTGGTGCATTGAACACAGTGGCAATGTGATATGGGCACCCACACTGCCGTGAGGTAGGGCGCGTCCCTCTGTTTCTCTTTTCCTCCCGCCCTCCCCTTTCTCTATCTCTCATATAAAAGGCCTGGGTGTTTTATCAGGATTTAATCTGTACTTTGTTATCTGTGGTCCCACTTCAGCTTTCACTTACTCACTGCCACCATTGGGTGCTGAGAAGGCTTTCATATGGATTGTGTTTTTGTTTTTTCCCCCTTTCCCTAAGTTTAAAAATGGCCTTTGGTTAGATCTTACTATCTCTTGAACTCTGTACTCACTTTTAGTAGCCCTACCACATCTCTGCCAGAGTCTTGTCATTTCCTGACAGGCCTCAGTGTAAATCAGAGACGGAGCGATTGGAAACCCAGAAGTCCCTACTTCTCACTCGTTCAGGAAAACCGCCTGTGCAGGGCTTAACTCTGCTACAGGTGCTCTTTTAATGTCAAATTTGGTGTGAAAGAGTTCAGTAGGAGGAAACACGAGCTAGTCAGATCAGAACATGTGTACACCTGCCCATTAGATCAGAGCCAAGGGAATGTACAGCGAAAGCGTGAAACTTATTGGGTTCAAAGGTGTGTGTTTGTAAGGAGAACAGAGTTTGGACAGGGGTGGGGTGGTGGTACTATATGCAGTTGGTTTAAGCTTGAAAAGGAGAAAGGTGTTGTTGATTTTTGCTCCTAAATGCGTAGCCATTGTCGAGGCCTGTTCTAGATGGGTGGATGTTTTGGTTGCTTGCTCCCTGCAGCTAAATTATAATCAAATGAAGCTGCACGTCCTCTGTATAAAATTTCTTGTTACTTCCTGGCCCGGACGCTTTCTCCTTTTTTTAGAAATCAGTGTTAACCAACAGTTTCTATAATTGGGCACTGAGCCAGTCAGGTTCAGGTCAGGTCTGGGGTGGTCTACTTTTCCCTCCATAATGACCTATGTCGTTAATGACCTCCGTTGGCCCGGAGGCACTGAGCCCTAATTGCTATAGCAGACAGTGTAGCCTCTGACTGACCCAGCACCGCCATTACTGATGTTGGACCACAAGGGATTACTACCATCACAGAACCAGCCATTTCACCTTGGATCAGCCTCTTCTCTGGGCCGTTAATTCACTCAGAACACTTTTGTCTCTTTCTTCTTTTTTTTTGTTGTTGTTGTTGTAAGAGGGTCTCTGTAGTGGACGCGTTAGAGCTTCAACTTAACTGTACTTGAAGATATAGAGCTGCTGTTGTCACAGTACACCCAGACAGATCCAGTAGCTATGTGAGTTCATGTCTATAGGGCTAAACTTGACACCCATCTTCCATTACGGCTCTCTTTGTAGAGGTGTTTTTGTTTTCTTTGCTGCTGTTGGAATGTAGATAAGACCTGCTCTGCCTCGTCATTTACTGCCGGAAGGTGTGCAGTCCACTTACAGTCAAGTTTTCTTTAGTACTTCACTAACAAATGATATGCTTTAATTGATGTGAGGATTGAGGGTAGGGTGGGTTGGTAAATATAGATTTGATTAGCATGTTATCCATCTTGCATCTGGTTAGTTTTTAAAGTACTAGTTTCTCCTGCCTTTTAGGCCTACATCAGAAAGAGTGAGCAGAAACCGGTGTGACTTACCTGTCAACACAGTGTCTAGCTTATCTGATGATGATGATGATGATGATGATGAGCTGGTTTGGTGTCATAATGTCTGCTTATGCATTTTATGTAAAATAAAACTGGTCATCTTTTTTTTGTTGTCTACATGGATTCATTGACTACCATCAAGTTTTCTCCAGTTTTTATTGAGTTTTAATTGGATTTGCTTTATATTGTTAGTTAAGAAAATTGCATCTTAAAAAATTATTACATTTTACAAAATGTCAGTCTTATAAAAGTGTAAAGTCAGGAGAAGCTTTGTAGCGAATTGATGGCTGGGAATCATGCTAAGATTTTCTGTGCTAACACAGATTAAAAAAAACAAATTTATTTCAATACTTACATTTTTTGTGTGAAATCTTTGTTTTCACTTAAAGTTATTAAATATTAAATGTCACAAGGAGTACACTAGAACTTTGAATGAAACTGGCATTTTAAAAAAAAAAAGAGAGAGAGAAACTGTTGTTTAATATGTAGGACAGGACATTTTAATGGCAGCTTTAGGTACTTAACAGTTTTTATTGGTACATACCAAACTTGTGTTGAAGTTTGATACCCGGTCGCAGCTGCGGAGAGCTGCAGAGTGAAAATGTGCCAGCCGCTGTTAAAAAAAAAAATGGAGGAGCTGGTAAATTTCTGATCTGCTAATACTCAAAAGGGGTTTTAAGCTCAAGTCACATGGCAGATGCATGAGCTCACAGCACTGCAACATACTGGGGCATTATAGGAGAACAATGACCAGTTTGGGAATTTGAGCACCAGCATCAAGCCCAGATTGAGCCTGTGCTCACACTTGTGTGCCTTTGAACTGGTGCGGGGCCGCAGACAGTCAGACAGGAGGAGATGTTGCCTGGAGGGTGGTGGTTGGTAGAGATAGTAGAGGCAGCCTCGGCCCCAGAGACTTCACTTTAGAATCAGATCAGTAATCTGACCCTGAGATGCAGACAAAGGTAATGACTTTCCTCCTTCCCCTAGCATTGATTAGGACACAGTTGTGGTGTGTGCGTATGCATGCGCCTGTGTGTGTGTCTGTTGCACTCACACTGTCTGGTGGCGTCTGCTTGTCTTGATCAGCTCTCAGTCTGGTATCTGTATGGATCTAATTTCAGGCAGTGGATTTTGGTAATGGTGCTCTGCTCCCCATATACACACAGAGAGAGACACACACACACACACACACACACACACACACACATACCAACTGAGCATGCTTTAAAAATCTTTTCTACAGACTTTATCATCTTTTGTATTTAGGGATTCATGGGAAAATTTTGATGTGCATAAAAAAATTTGATTCTGAATTGATTCACAAATGTCAAAATTGTATCTATCAGAACTCAGCTGGCGACGGCAGTGCAGCACCTGGACAGTCTACGATACAGTTATCTTGTTGTCCATCTTCAAAAAGGACATTTTAATGACTAAAGAAATTTACTTTTTAAAAGACTAAAATGAAGTATATTGTGGAGCAGCAACAAATGAGACCTGCTGACCAACACACACTGTAATATTAAACAACTTTAACCAACTCTGAGGTGAAGACAATAATTCAGTGCTCCGTCAGTGTCTCCTCCAACAACACTGCAGCCGCTCAGTGTGTTGGACAGCGATGAGAGAGGCTACTGGAGAAACTCTGCCTCCTCCCTCATTTTGTTGTTCTCGTACAGGCAGGAGACTGTACAATGTTTTCAGATTAATTAATTATGGTTTAAGTATTCTGGGGTAAGAGACTGAAAATAGTGCCCCTCTTCTCTATTCTTTCAACCAGAAATGGGTTTTGAGTCGATTCTGAATCCAATCGGCCCCCACGTATCATGATACATCCCAGGTTTGCTTTCCATATGAGAGTTCACCTTGTTTTGACAGGGTTGCCTCCGCACGAGTAGGTCTGACAACACACACACACACACACACACACACACACACACACACACGGTCAACAAGGGTAATGTGTAAAGCTGTTTGGAGTGGAACTATTCTGTGGTTTTTAGTTGGGTCCAAGCTAAGGTGATGCTGGTTATGGCAACAATGTTTTATTAATCCCTTCCTCACTATGTCTGCCATTTCCTGTCTCAACATGAACGGTATGATAGGAACTTCACACACCAGCAGCACATTCACCCCCTTTTTTTTTCCTTCAGTGTTCCCTTTTCCTGTTATTTATCCCCTCCCCCGTAAGTCAAAGTCTAGACTGGGTTTTAATGACGGTCGCAGCTGGTCACTTTGTGCAGACCCCAGTTGCAGCTGGGGGGGCCCTGTAAGTCCAGATCGTTACCCCTGCTGCCCCCCTCTCCCCTCTGTATTGTCCAGCCCAATTTGGGAGCAGCCCCTGCCCCATTCTGTCTGGCCCAGAGCAGCCCCCCGTCCCCCCAAAACATCGGGGGTTGTTACTGTTAACCCCCCGGTCTGTCCCCTGCGCACCACCCATCCCCCTCCTTCGCTGCTCCACTCAGAAGTGTGCTCCCCCACTCCGCTCTGCTCTTTGTTTGTGCGGGGCCAGTCCAATCCCTCCTCATGTCGTCTTAATCGCCACACAAAGGACCAGTGTAAAGACCACCAATTATGTGGATACAAGAGCAGAGTTCACTCACAAAAAAAAACCACCACACACACCAGGCCTCAACTCAGATCTGTGTGTATTTAGACTCGATTTTACTCCTTCAAGCGTATCTCTGTAACACTTCTGCTTTGAATGCAGTGAGATACGTGGAGCAAACAGCATGGCATTTGTTTGAATGCTGGTGGGCTTGCAATTCTTCCTCGGACACTGTGTAGCTGTGATGTAGCTGTCCGCCCAAACAGTGTCTTGGATGCCGTTTGTTGTGAATATCTTTGAGGTCTTGGTTTGACATTTTACCTCATTGTTTTGTAAAATAACTCCTTAGGATCTGATGATGTGCTGTTGGAACACTGATTTGCCAGATGGGTTGATATTTCGCAACGTTTCTATTGAGTTATTCCCGTAAATATCTCCGCTCATACGAGGTTGTAATGAGCAATGCAGGACTAATATGGCTAACAGAAGTTTTGCTTCATTGTGATGAATAACATACATTTTTAGGTATTTAGTCAACCGGATTAGCCAAAAACAAATCCTTTCAGAGTTATTTTATTTATAAATAGTTTATGTTTTCTATTGATATTAAAGTGCAGATTCTCTCAGATTTTTTCCTCCTATACCAGCCAGTTCTGGTGTTTCTGCTTGTTGGTGTGAATACGTCTGGACAGTCACAAGGCCCTTAATGAGAGGGAAGACTTGCCACAAACCAAACTCTTGGTAGACCACTAACCGTCCGTTATAGACTCAAGGCGGGAATGTGTGTGTTTTCAGCCATGTTGGGTTTCCTTCCTGAGCTTCTGTATGTCTGTGTACCATCTGTCTTACCGCACACATGCTCTCTGTGATAGATGCGCCTGTTCATTTCAAATCATGATGTTCTCATCAGCTCAATGCTCTTGTTCATTTATTGATGTATATTGGAGCAATATGTATGTAAAGAACTTTAATAGCCTTCAGTTTAATTCCCGTGAGGAAAATGAATGGCAATAAATCTAGTTTAGGTGTGTGTATCTGTGTGTGGAAACTCTTTTTTTTTTTTTAAAGTGTCACTCTTACTTTGAGGATGGATTGATCATAATGGCTCCTTTCTGGACTTGCTTGCTAAAAGATGGATTTGTTTTACTCAGTCCTACAAAATTAAAAAGAAAAAGGCTGATAGGAGGAGAGGAGTGTTCAAGTAGGGCTGGGCAATTAATCGAAAAATAATCAAAACCGACATTTAGAAACTCTAAGCCTTAATCTTGCTCATGTCATTTAATCGTGGTGTTCACTGTTGCCATGTCAGTAAAGGTTGCTTTAAGGAATTTGAAAACTTGTCTCCAGTGATCATTTTAACCCAAACCATGATCTTTACATAGTTCTAATCAAGTAAAGTAGACATTAACCACAGCGTCACACCTTAAAACATCATTATTTTCACTCCCTAAAGATACTCATGTGTGAAAATGTCACAAAATATTGTGTGAGGGCAGTGTGAAATACAAAACAAAAGAAACTGTGAAAATACATAATTGTTCATCAAGAGTGGAGATAATCGTTCATTAATCGTACTCAAGGTTAAAAGTTCAATTAATCGTGATTTAGATTTTTGCCATAATCGCCCAGCCCAAGCGGTCTCAATTTGATGATGGATATCGAGCGTCGTCCGTCTGGCTTCCTAACCTACTGCTGTTTTTACTCCTGTCATCTGTTCTCTTTCGCTTAACTATTTGCTCCATTAATACTGCAGATTAGTGTGATGTGGCACAGGGCTTGTTTTTCTCTCTTTTTACCAGGTCCATCTTGCTTCACCTCTGTGTAATCTGTAGGAAATTCCATCAGCATGCGAACAGCAGTGAATTTGGACGCACTCCACGGAGAGTTCCTGCCACTTTCCCGCTCGCCTCCTGGACAGAAAGACACACACTTACACAGAAACCGAAACATTAAACAGATGGGAAATATTACGGAAATCCTACTTGGAGTGTTTCACATTTCCAGTTACTGATCAGTGGACAAGCATAGACACATCAGCATACACGCTACATGCAAAAAATGCTCCCACACAGTTTGCAACCTCAGTTCAGCTGGATGGAAACCACTCCTATGACACCAGGGTTGTGGTTACGGTCATTTGAATGTTACATGCTGATGGTGCAATCGATGTATCAGTCATTTCCAGCTCAGGGTTTTTAAATTTTTTTTTATTATTATTATTAAACTGAACAAAAGCCTCATCGTGTTACAGCGTAGTTGGTTCATGAAAGTGTTAAAATCTGTTGACACCTTTTTGACAGAGACTCAAGTTGGTACAAACGGGGAAGATCAGTGAGCTCATCTGGTCAAAGAAACCCTCAGGATAAGACACAAAGGATTAGTGGAAGCTTGCCACTCTTCAAATCTTTTCTTTCCTCTGGGCCAGACATTGTCAGTGGTCCAACCGATGCTGAGCCTCTCTTTATGTAAGAGAATAAGGATTGAAATTCCTCTCTGCTTTATGTCTCCCCCTGTGTTGTTGGTACGGTGGTCTTGTCTTTTGCTAAGTCCACAGCGATTAGTCTTGAGTGGTCCGGTCTTTGTTGCAAGCGAGGAGCAGCTCTCGGCCTGTCACGCCTCACTCACGGCCCTGTTGTCAGTCAGACAGTTCGTCATTTATCGCTGGCTGAGGTTCAGTTGAGCTGAGCCGATTCCTTGCGTTTCTTCCCATGTGAAAACTAGTCACACAACCATCTAGCCTTGCCTGGTCCTGCTTTGCACTCTGTTTGGTAGAGCAGGAAACCTTGTAAGAAGCCTTTTGTGCTGACCTTAATCTAAATGAGAAGCATGTGTGCTATGACTCAAAATCACATTTCAGTCCAAATCTAATGAGTTTGCTCTCTGGGTTGCTCAACCGACATTGGTTCTGTTTTAGATGTGGCAGATTTGTGCGGACTTTCTGGCTCTGACCTCATTTTGAGCGTGTAGATGGACCACCGTAGCTTTATTACGGCAGCGGCAGGAGTTCCATTGTGTCAGCTTTAATAGGTCCCTGCGCAGGAGTGTGCTGTGTTTAATAAAACTCCCATCTCATTAGCTTAAACAGTGGCAGCTCTCTGTGTCAGTGTGAGAAAGACAGAAGAGAGGAATGGATTAGAATGCTGCATTGGGGATTTGGCAGGAGCGCTGTCCCCTTGTTGGGTTTCACTTTGTCTGTCCCACTGGGCAGGTCCGTCTCCACCAGCATGTTTGGGTTCATCTGCAGTGAAGGATCTGATTTCAGGGCCGCCGGGGCCGTCTGGCTGCTGCTACTAACTCCAAGCTCTGTGTCTGCATGTCACAAAATGCCTACAACTGAGCAGGACACTATTTGCATCCTGTGTTGAAACTGGGGCTAACTCGCCCCCTGCTGGAAAAAATTGCAAATTGAAATGTGTTCAACCTCGTGGCTCCACCTGATAAGATCTTAATTTGCTTAATTTGCTTTTTTTCCCCCACAGCTCTGCGTTGTAACTGTACAAACTGTGAGAAGACAGGCTATGAGTGCGAGACAGATGGCGCCTGCATGGCCTCCACGTACTACATCCAGGGGAAGGAGCAACACGTACGCATCTGTATCAACCGGGACAACCTGGTTCCCCCTGGACAACCCTTCTACTGTCTGAGCGCTGAAGGCCTGCTCAACACACATTGCTGCTATGTAGATTACTGCAACAGTATTGACCTGAAGGTCCCTGGTGAGGCCCCATCATCAAACAGCTGACAAAAATCACATCAAACAGTTTCAGTCTTTTGACTTTTAAAGTAATTCCCTCGATTTCTCCTTCTCTTCTGTTTTGCCTTCCTAGTTCCAACAACGGAGGGGAACTGGTCAGTCCCAGGAAGTTCCTGGGGGCCAGTGGAGCTGGTGGCGGTCATCGCAGGACCAGTGTTCCTGCTCTGCGTTCTGCTGATGGTTGGTGTTTTCCTGTTCCAGTATCATCAGAGGGCTTACAGCCACAGGCAGAGGTTGGAGGTTGAGGACCCATCCTGTGACCATCTGTACCTGGCCAAGGACAAGACCCTGCAGGACCTCATCTACGACATGTCCACCTCTGGATCGGGCTCTGGTAAATACATGCTGCCTGCCTGATATGACACACTGATTTAAAGTTTTTAAAAATTGGAAATGGAGTTGTAGGACAGGTTTTTTTGTGTTCTACAAATACATTAAAACAAACAAACAGACATGACATATAGTGAGGCAAGCAAACAGAGTACAGCTGCAGCTGAAGATTATTTTAATTATTTAGTCATCGGCCAAGTATTTTCTTAATTAATCATTTGTTCTGTAAAAATAATGAAATTGAACTACAATCTACTGAGAGTGTATCTGCCGCTCCTCACCTAGAAAAGTAGTCTACAGAGAGTACAAGTAAATGTTTCATTTGTGGTCTACTGCCCCCCTCAGGTTTGCCGCTGTTTGTGCAGCGAACAGTAGCCAGGACCATTGTTCTGCAGGAGATAATAGGAAAGGGTCGTTTCGGTGAAGTCTGGCGAGGAAAGTGGAGGGGAGGAGATGTGGCGGTGAAGATCTTCTCATCCAGGGAGGAGCGCTCCTGGTTCCGAGAGGCTGAGATCTACCAGACAATCATGCTGCGCCATGAAAACATCCTCGGATTCATTGCAGCAGACAATAAAGGTGGGCAAGTGTTTCTATGTGTAGAGTTGAACCAGTCCCATGAAGATTTCTGGTGTTTATCTGAAATGTACAACAAGCGCAATTAGGTCTTAGACCACCTACATTACAAGAAAGTTAAAGTAAAACTTAGTCTGTCCTTGAAACAAACAGAAGAGGGAGGTTGAGACAGGCAGGAAGGGATCCATTGAAGAAATTGTATTTTGCACGACTATAGTATGACTCATTGTCTCTTGCTCTTTTTCAGACAATGGCACATGGACTCAGCTGTGGCTGGTGTCAGACTATCATGAGCATGGCTCCCTTTTTGACTACCTGAACCGTTACTCCGTCACCATTGAGGGCATGATCAAACTGGCCCTGTCAGCTGCTAGTGGACTGGCACACCTTCACATGGAGATCCTCGGCACTCAGGGTGAGATGAACTGTCAACACAGCTTGAGAAATGAATGAACAAATCCAGCAGGAACTGTATATTGCACAGTCCCCCCCGCCCCCCTCCCCTTTTTTTTCTTCTTTTCATTCAGAAAGCATGTGCCATTTCTGCTAAGCTCTTAATGCAAATGTAATGATGTGTTATCTGTTTTCCCGCAGGTAAGCCTGGTATTGCTCATCGTGACCTCAAGTCTAAAAATATCCTGGTTAAGAAGAACGGCATGTGTGCCATAGCTGACCTCGGCCTGGCAGTCCGCCATGAGTCCATCACAGACACAATCGATATAGCACCTAACCAGCGCGTGGGCACTAAGAGGTAAATGTTTCCATATTCATTTACTCATAAGCACACATCCGGATTTAGACATTAGCAATCTCGCAGGTCTGGTGACTCTCTAGATTTGTCTGTCTGTCAACAAATCCCATGAAAAGACCAAAAACAGCCGTTAGTCTTTAGAATTTTCTGTGAAGCCAAACTGCCAAGTGAGACAGTCATTTCCAAACTCTTACTTGGTGCTATTAGTCATTGCCGCCCTTTGTGCCAATCCCAGGTATATGGCTCCAGAAGTCCTGGACGAAACCATCAACATGAAACACTTTGATTCCTTCAAGTGTGCTGACATCTACGCGCTGGGCCTGGTGTACTGGGAGATTGCGCGTCGCTGCAATGCAGGAGGTAAAGTCCTTGTTCTTCATGTGAAATGAATCATTCTAATGAACAAGAGCATTAAACCAGAGTCTGTTTACTTCAGGTATCCATGAGGAGTACCAGCTGCCCTACTACGACCTCGTGCCCTCTGACCCTTCTATAGAGGAGATGAGGAAGGTGGTGTGCGACCAGAAACTGAGGCCCAACGTGCCCAACTGGTGGCAGAGCTACGAGGTATTTCACACTCTATATACACCAACAGCTGCTCCGACAGGGTTCTAAAAATATTCAGTAGCTGTAGAGAGGCAGTTATGCATTATCAGTTTGGCAGCACAGGACGTCCTGACTAGAGTACTTAAGTATGGAGCAATAATTTGTGAATCACTGTTCTGGGGAACATTAAATTAATTACATAGCCTATGAAAGATCCAACAGGTCCTGTTATTTTCTTGTACTATAATAGTGCAGAGCTCAGTTTTCACAAGCCTCATTCTACTGATGTGTTGCTGCTGTCTGTCTGCTAGTGTGAACTATATCCCTAAAGTTAGGATTGTGAGCTCATTTATATTTTTCATGATGTTTTCCGGGTAGTCCATCAGTCCCATACTCGTGAGCACTATCTCTGGAACGCCTTGAGGGAATTTTTTCAAATTTGGCACAAATGTCCACTTGGACTCCAAGGTCAAGGTCACTGTAACCTCACGTCCGTCCTACGTTCTCATCAACGTGACGTCTCAGGAATGTCTGGAGAGAATTTCATTACATCTGGCAAAAACGGCCACTTGGACTGAAGGATGAACTGATTAGAATTTGGTGGTAGAAGGTCAAGGTCACTGTGACCTCACAAAATACACTTTTAGTCATATTTAGTTATATGACTCAATAATTTATATGCTAATGAAGACACATTTTGACACGTCTAAAAAGATCAGATTAAGTGATGTTTTTATATCTAAAAGGTCAGAGGTCAACTTCACTGTGACAACATAATGTTCTCCAAAAACACTTCTAGCTGTTACTCAACATCATAACTCAGAAATTTTGAACCTTTTTTGCAGCAACATTCATATCTAAAGCATCATCGACCATCATGGCTACAACATTTTTATTGACTAATCATGTGAACACATACAAGGAAAATACAATTAATACCTTCTATTCAATTCTGTCAAAGTCTTCACAAATATTATGAGTCTGGACAGACATGAATGTAAACTGCAACTTGACTGGTTTTTATCAACACTAAAAGTTTAAATAATTTCCAGAGTGAGCAAATGCATCAGTCTGCATTTCAGAGGAAATGTTTGTAATTTTTAAAGTCATTATTAGACATCTTTAACCATAGCTGTCATTTATTATTTATAGGTCTTGTTTTAGATTTAAACTCTAACCCGTGTTTCCTTACCTGTGCAGTCACTACGTGTGATGGGGAAGATCATGAGGGAGTGCTGGTACGCCAACGGAGCAGCCAGGCTGACGGCCCTGCGCATAAAGAAAACTCTCTCTCAGCTCAGCGTGGAGGAGGACGTCAAGATGTGAGCGGCCAGGTGATGAGGCGCCCTGGAGACGCACAACTAGACCACACTCCCATAGGAAACAAACACTAAAGACAGACTGCAAATGAAAACCCTGCCAGTTTTAAAGCCACACTCCAAGTTGTGACAAGGCCTACCTCACCTTTTTAGCCAAAACTACTGAGAATCACCCTCCCCTATCAACCGTCCTCCCCTCCTCCTACCTCCCCTTTTGTTCCTCGTGTCTCCTTCCCGTTCCCTTCGACCCCCCCCCCCACCTTCTCCATGGGCCACAACACTACAGCACTACCACTGTTAATATCATCACACTCAACCTTTTTTTTTTGTTTTCATTTCCCGTGGCAGGAAAAACTATTGTACAGTGACAGGATTTATTTTGTTTGTTTTTGATCTTTTTTTACCTCTCTGAAATCGTCCCATGACCGACTAACCTTGTCCAGAAGAGTCAGGCATGTTGTGGGTTTCAAGTTCAAGAATAATAACACTTAACTTCTGTTGGCCATGCAACTACACATGCTGTCGCTGTGAGTGTGTGAGGGAGGGGGTGAGAGGCTGAAGCACTGTTTTTAGTCATGTGTAAAATGTGTCCGGACTACTAGCATGTCTCAAAGACACAAAGATGTCCTCTGGTATAGTCTGTAGTTCATTAGACGAAATCCTTTATTGGACATTTTGGTAATTTAGCATCAAACAGCCAGATTGTGCTTTTTAATCCCTCCATTTAAATATCCTACAAACAACTGTAGCTTCCTCATCACGTGCGAGACCTCTTAGGTTTGGCACAATAGATGCGATCCACTCCTGGTGTTAGTTTGAAACGTGGCAGGGATAATGTTTGGGATGGTTTTTAATTTTAATTTATTTGTTGATAGTTTTAATTTCATGTTGATGAACACTGTGAGATGAGATGTGACAAGCCAGAGTCTTGATATGAAAAATTAATGTAGTTCAGTCCAAGTCTTCACCATGGTTCAGATTCAGGGGTCACTGCGTTCATTGAATAAAATACTCAGTTAAAATATGGATGTAGCCATAACCCCTGTTGGTGACAGGCGATGACATCATGCACACTGAGCAAATAAGAGGCGTATGAAATGGCAATGAAAAATACTGTTTTTCTTTTTTGTTTGTTTTTTTAAATGTATTTTTGTGTTTTGTGTAAAGACATAACGATCTGTGTTTTCTTTTGACTTTGACATTAGACACTACTGATGATGGGTACATATGATTTGTATCTAAAACATGCTTCTTTTTTTTCCTTTTAATGCCACAAGCTCCTGAGTGACATCTGAACAGTGGATTTTTTTTTTTTTTTTGCTTGAACGGTACTTTAAAATGTGTCTGCATGGTTTCTGACTGTGCCAGGAAATAAGACTGTCATGGCACCCGCTGGATTTGTTTTTCACTTGCTCCTCTCATGGCAGTCTGGTGGTACTACTGATCCCAGATCATTTAGCTGCATCTTCTGTTTTTTTAATTTGTTGGAGTTGCTTGTTGAGCTCTTTTTCAGTGCTCAGTAATGCAGGTCTGTTTCTACATAATGTCCTCTGGGGTGACATCTCCTTCTCATTGACACTGGAATATTTTAGGAGTGTTAACCTTGAATTCTGATACTGCCGACAGCTATTTATTCAGAAATAAACACACCTGCTGACAATTCACACACGTGGATTCCAGGGAACATTGAGTTAGATGTGATAAGTAGTTCAGAGGTTTTACCTTCAAAGACAGACATGCTGTAAAAGTGAAACTGCATGTTATCCTTCTACTTTGTCGTCTGCTTGCAGACAAGATTATGAAAGTATTACACTGACATTTTGTCATCATTGGGCTCTGCACTGTTATGTCCACATGGACTTTAGTTAATGTTAGTTGTGTCATGATGATCAACACTTGATCCAGAATCCATGTGTCATGTTGGTGTCCATTTTGCATGCTGTCTCAAACACTGGGTCCTCTGCACTGAGGTAGATAAAATTAAGACTTGTCTTTCCCCTCTTCCTACTGGTTATTTCTCCTATTTTTTTCCTTTTTGTTTCTTCAGGTCGTTGGCTGTGTACCCCAGAAATGTTGCTGCTACTGTTTACATGTGTAGAAGTTCAGCAGGCAGAGAGTAGCGGAAAAAGGGGTAGGGGTGGGGGTGGGGTGTTGGGGCTGGGAGGGGTAGAAGCGTGGGACTGCTGTTAGTTGAACCTAATTTGTCCAAACACTCCTGTCCATGTTTGATTTGTTGCCATGGGTATATGACCATCAGACATCCTGTTCATGAGTAATACTTCAAGATTTGAAAAAAAAAAAAACATGTGCAAATCTTTTCAGAATACCTTCAAAAAGTGTATATAGATGATATACAATAAATTCCTTTTTTTCTTATCTCTGACTCCAACCGTGCTGCTTTCTCAGGGTGTCAGGAAATTTTCATTGTCAACGGCTGCCTCCAGATTTAGAAAGGTCACAAGTTCAGCATGCCAGAATGTAGCCTGTACTTAATATAACCAAAAAACATCCAACATACATTGGATTGTACGTATGTAACACACGCAGTATTTTAGAGCTATCAAATAGCTTTTGATCCAGAATCCATTTTTTTTCATATTCTTTCGTGTGCGTGCTTTGAGCCTCAACTGTGAAATCAGACCGTTGTTTAAACCTCGAATCCTTGATTTAAAAAAAAAAAAAAAAATCTCATGGTCTGTTTGCTGGATTTTATTCGGGAGCTTTTAGCTACATCTTGTGGCCTTGTTGACACCTTACCAGAGTTTAATAATTGGGTCACTTGGACAAGGGAGCCATCTCCATGACAACCCAGAAAACACTTTATAAAGGCCATTTGAAGAACCACGAGAAATGAATTATGTGGTAACTAAGTTTGTTTTTTTTAGACCATTTTTTAAACGAGAGGTTTTCAAAATGGGTGGTGTGCCTTCCCAGAGGTGTGAAAGGAAGTGAAAAAATACTACATAAGTTAGTATAAGGAGACCATGTAGAAACCTGAACTCCTGTGATTCAGTTAAAGATAAAGTAGTTTGGGGGAATTTTAGTTTTTACCAGAAACTAATGCTTTACTTATGACTTATGTATCTGCAATCAAAAGTCAGAGTGAAACTAAGCAGTTAGGCAGGAGGGAGGCGGCTTTCTGTAAACTTTGTCTGAAAGGATGTCTGCAATCTCACACTTGCAAACCCTTTTTAAACTATTTCCAAAACCAAAAAATAAACTTCTTGTATCTATTAAAAAAAAGGTAAAATAAGCACATATTTAAAATGCATTTTATTTTCCTTTTACAAGAAACAAAAGCAGACAAAGAAAGAAGATGATAGGGAGAGGGAGTGGAAAGCTGTATATAAAGAGATGCAACCTCTGGCGTCCTGAAAAAAATATGTACAATTCAAAATAATATCCATACAAAACATGCCACATACAATTAAAAATGATCATTATATTTATTCATATTCCCTAAAAGTATCTCTGCTGTACAGATGCAACATCTTTTTAAAAAGTAGGTGAGGTTAAAAAAAACCTTCAATTTTGAGCAAACTTTTATTAAATTATAAGATATGCAGAGAACTTAAATTAAGATTGAGAAGTTAAAAATTATTCAGGCTAAAATCCAGTGAGCGGCATAATGTCTCGTTATGGTCTTCCCTTGAAATAGAAACATACGAAAAAATATATATATCACTGCTTCGGATACTTGATCAATATCTACCACTTTAGAGAAGTTCTCCATTATACTATCAGAGTGCAATTCATTACCAGGTTAAGTATGGGATTAACTTTGAGTATTACATCATAACATACATTAGGCCAAGTAACCATTTCACAAGGTTTACCAACACATTCACTTCTATAAGGAAGATATAAAAAAGCAAAACACTAACAATATTCTAGGGAATTCAAGATTTTCCATTCAAGAGTATATTAATCCAATTGTAACCAATTAAGGGACAGGTTTTGGTAATCGACAAGCAGTAGCATAAATAAAAAGAAAAAAAAAAAACACGAACAATATTACATAAATACAAATGCTATGCACCATTGTACTGTTTTATGCAAGAAGTGATTTTCATGTCTAATTAACGACTCTCCACATGAATCCTTTCGCAAACAGTTTTGTAGTTACCGCGGCTTCTCATCGCAAAGTGATTGGAGAAGACCAGACATTTTCTCATACCTATTTTAACAAACTTGTCTCTGAGAGCTTATAGCAAAAAACACTAATAGAAAAACAGGTAAATGCAAAACACTCTGGTTCATATACATAAAGATATTAGTTTGCCATTTTACATATATTTATATTTATATACAGCTTTATCTTTGTTAAAATGATATCCAGTGGTAGATTTTTTTTCTTCAATTTTATTTCTCTACACTTTTTGACTTTATTGATTACAAAGGGGCTGGATAAAGAGTTGCTGTCCCCCTAATGCATATACTATATATACAGTTTGTACAATTTTGCATTTTTAAATCATGTGAGGTCTTAGGTTAGGGGAAGGAGGAAATAAAGTAGTATGGGAAGGTGGAGTTTTAGTAAAGCTCCCTTTAAAGACTTTTTTTTTTTCATTCATCTTACATAGAAATGAAAACAAATGCCCTTTTATCCAATAAGTCTTTCCCTGCCGTCAGTTCAGCCTCGAGAGGACAGTACCAGCACTAGAAAAAGCACACTACAGGGGGGGGGGGGGAGTAGAAACACTGCAGGCTGTACTCAGGCAGAGGAAGACTTACTACAGTAAAGTTTAACAACAGTCCACTAAATAATACAGATAGGAAGAGGCATGATTCAAAGTTTAAGGTTGAGTTGTGAAAAGATTTGAGTTGTTGGGGAATAAAAAGCATCAAAAATGGGACAGTAGTCATGCATCCACCGGCTGGTTTTTCAACAAGTGGAACTTCAATGTATGAAGCAACAAGCAAATGTGTAGTTGGTTAAATTTCGGGACTTCATAGTCTTCTTAAAAAGGCCAAGTGTCCTGTAAATCCTAGAGCCATTCACTCACACCATTACTGTCTTAAGCAACTTAAAAAAGGTGGATGTTCTTGTGCTTTCACACAGCTAATAGCATGGTTTTTTTAGACGCATAAATAAAAAGCAAAAAAAAAAAAAAAAAAAAAAGGAAAAAGAAAAGCTACATCAATGTCCAGGATGATTTGGTGGCATACAGGACACCCGCTAAGCTTCTGATTGTGATTTTAATGCAATATCTTATCAAAACTGACATATATTTCCTCTGTATAAATAATTCATGAATAATAATTATGTTGGCTCATTATTGTAAATCATCATCAGCATAGAGTAGATAGAGCAAACCTGCTGCTTAAGATTCCCTGCTTGTCCGAGAAGGCTAAGCCCATAAAAACATTCCCCCTTTCCCCCCCCTGTTCCACAGTAGCAGTTAACAGTTTTTTTTTTTTTATTATTTATACAAAGCAGTCACTTCCCGCTAAATCAATGAGGTAGACTGGGTCCAACTAACCCACCTTAGGACTCCACGCAGTCAGAACATCTGGTGCCTCTGGAGCCACAGATCAATAGCATCTTAAATGTTATATTAACTTTTTCCATCGATCATATGCAGTTCTTACACAGAGCCACATCAAGATTGTCTAGCTAGCCAATATCCGTGTTGTCTTCATTGATGACTTGATGGGGAAAGTGCCTTTTTCTGGGAGGTGAGGGGGGAGGTGTGGTCGGGTGGGACAGGAAATAGGTCCGACTTAAAACATAAAAATGCATTATTAGTTCATTCTTAGTATTTTAAAATGGCTTTTTGTCGAAGCTCCAGGTGAGCTCAGCGCTATGAGTATTGAGATCAGAGGGTCAGAATCATTTGGTAGATGTTGAGGATTGTTTTCCAGCCACTGTAAGCTTATTGAGAACAGTCGAAGGGGGAAAGGGTTTTGGCTGAGGAAAAGGATAGTCCAAACATGAAAGTTAGGCCCACCATCAAAGCTGCTGTTGGTGAAGGTGGTCGGGTGCTTTTATTGATTAATGCTCTTCAAACCTTTGGCTACAGATGTCAATGCTTTAGTCTTTCAATGATGGAGGCCAGCCTTCCTCCACATCTTTCAGAACAGCTTATGCACTGGCTATGTAAGATTCAAAGGCTTTGGCGCAGGAGTGTTCTGGCACCAGTGAGAGGGGAATTATCCTTTTTTTTTTTTTTTGTCTTTCTCCTTGTTAGTTCATCCACTTCCTGCAATTCCAGGCTCCACAATGGCAAGGGATCTTGTGCTGATCATCTTCGAAATCAAACTGGTAGTCGTAGGTCAGCTAGAATAAAGAAATGAAGCATTAAAGGCTTAGATTAAAAAAAAAAAAAAAATCAACTTAGCTGGCGCTTCAAAAACATTCAAAAAGTAGCTAAATTAAAAGGATGTATAAGACTGAATAGTGGTCTTCTAAAGCACCGCACCTCTTCTCCCTTGGGGATCCTGCGACTGGAAATGATGATAATCTTGTCTTCTTTGTCAAATGTTACAACCTCTGCAACACAGTTGGGGGCACAGGAATGGTTGACGTAGCTGGAAAAGAGAGGAAAAAAGGTGAATAAAAAACCAAAAACAAACAACAACTCACACATAATGGTTTACTATTAGGGCAACCAATTCATAATCAATACTTACCGAGCTGGGCCACCGGTCAGAGTGGCATCAATCACCTGCTCGTTGTTGATGCGGAACATGTAGATCCCACGGTTCTAAGTTAGAGAAAGACAACAGAAAAAGGTTGATGTATACTTTCCAAATTTAAATGTAAACTTTTCACAGACATAAATACCTTGTTGGTCCCCACCCTGAAAGATTTTCAACTTTGTTTTTTGGTGCATAACTCCAGAAAAATGCTGCTTGTGTACTTTATGCTTTCGAGTGACATACCTGCGACTCATAGATCTTCTCTCTGCGATTGGCCACCTCGTTGCGTATGACGGTACCGATGTACTCAATGACCATGGTGTGCTTCTCCAGATCCTTGGCAGCGTACAGACCCAAGCCTTGGATGCGGGATCGAGCCAGATACACGTTGTTCTTCCACTCAGTCTTCAGGCGCCGATACTGGGAGGACTTGGAGTGGACAAACTGCTTGCTGTATGGTGTGTTGAGCTCCCCAGTGAAGGTGCTTTGGTAGGCCTTTGACACACTGGTGCTATTTAAGGTGTGTGGCCTAAGAAAAGAAAAAGAGAGTGGGTATTCATTGTCTATTTGGTTTTTGTTTGTTTTGCTCAAGAGAGGGTAGTGTGACTGTAATGGGAGAGCAGGGGATGGTCTCAACGTCTCATTCTTTTTTGAAAACAACTGTGTTGGGTGTAAATATTATCATAAACAGATTTTTTTTTTTTTTTTTAACATATTTAGGGTAGGGGGAAGTCCAGAAAGTCAAATACAAATATGAAAGATCCCCTCCCAACATGTTCTCTGAGTAATTATTTGTGTATGATAGTTAAAGGTTAAGTTATAATCCTTGACATCTACATCTGCTCCCTCATTACAAATCCCAGAAAGTATGAATATGCAAATAATCATCTCAAAAGTTTAACTGCTGACAAAAGATGTCTCCTACTTCACTGAGAAGTCCATTTTCAATGTTTGTGCACTGAAGGCTTCAAAATTTCCACACCTTGAATAGTGTTGAATATTAGACTACGATTGACTTCCAAAGTATTTTTCAATGAGCACAGAGAAACTTTCCACTTTCAGCAGATGAATGTGAAAACAGCCTTTGAGTATCAAACTCTGCACACACACATCATGCTATACAGTGAAGCTCAAACATTCAACTGTAGCGACAAGAAGCAAAACACATTTTTGAGTGGAGGGTGACTTTAATAAATGAGCATCTTGCTTTTTCAACATAATGAAAAAAAAGTTTCAGCTTCCCTCCACATCTCTATTACTTTCATACTGTCCCTTACCTCTTGCAGTGTGTGGCAACCTTGGCCTCAGAGCGAGCACAGCCGGTAGGATTGATCATGAGAGGGAGCTCCATCAGTGGGTGACGGCCGTATCGAAATACATAGTTCTGGCAGTTCTCCACTCCAGGCAACTAAAACACAACAAAGTAACAAAAATCATGTTTAAAAAAAAAAAAGAAAAAAAAAAAAAAAAGAATGTGTGACTTTTTCCTGCTGCTAATTCTTAGCAAACTCTTACCGACTCAGTGATACGCATGACAGCATGAACTGTGAGGCCATACATCTCCTCTCCTTTGACATGTTCAGTGAACAGCTTCAACATGGATGAGTCATCTCGGAGTTTAGCCACCTGCTGGACAACCCGGTTCCAGATCCCTACAGACAAAGATGGTGAATTAATTCAGTCAGTGGTTAAGAGAGTTATCGTAAGTGGAGAAATACACCACAACTGAGAGATTCCATACAACGTAGAGTGGGAACAGTATATTAGTGCTTACCATCTGGAGTAGCGTCACGGTACTGTAAATCCTCCATGCCGTGCTCCAGAACGCGCACCTCAAACAGGGGATGACTTTCATTCTCGCTGATGCGGCAGCGGTAGCGACATCGCTTGTTGGGTACACGCGTGCTCCAGTAGATGCGTGTGGCCTCATACCCAACAGGGAAGATGGCAGTGGGTGAGTGGAAGTTGCTCATTTGGGATGGTAGCAACTGGCCAACCGCGTGAAAGATGAGACCACCGACACGGAAAAGGTGGATGCGGTCGCCTCGCTGTAAGATACTGGCAATTTGCTTCACCTCATCACGCTCAATGTAGACACGCCGTAAAACAGCAAATGTGCTAAGTTCGTCTTCACTGGGGCCCTTCAGCTTATGCTGGGTGCACAACATTGTCTTGTCCTTGAAGAACATGCAGCGTGCCCGGATTGCACAGGCGAAGTGGTAGACATTTGGGCAACGCAGTCTGTTGCAGCTGTTGGTGGCACCTGTTTTCTGGCAGTATGCACACAGAGTCCGCAATCCACGACGCAGGGCTACCTCTACATTGATGAGGGCACCCCCTTGTGTCTCATATACCTCTGTGGACCACAGGGCACAGTTGAGGTGCACCCACAGGTCCACATCAATGTTAAGCAGGCGTGCAGGCCCATCTGTGGCTCCATCACCTTCCTCGTGGCAGAAGCAGCACTTACGTTTATCCCGAGGCAACCTGTCTGGTCGTAGAGTAATGCGCAAGCGTTCCATCAGCTCAGCCACCTCACGGCTGTTCTCTTTCTTAGACCCACCCTTACGTATTGTGATGACAATCTGAAGACGCTTCCAGCGAATCCCCTTCCATTTTTTCACTTTGGGGTGTACCACCTCCTCATCAGGGGAGAGAGGCCTGCGCTGCTTGATAGCTTTAGGGGAAGACTCCATGGTGTTGGGAGAATCTTTAGGAGGCTGTGCTGGATCAGTGACCAAGTCCTCCTCCTTGGCAACAGGACTCAGATTATTTTCAGTCTCAGAAGTAGGATCAGGAACTTCAGAGGAAGTTACTGGGTCAGTGACTGTCTCTGGAGCAGCAACTTCAGACTCTGTGACATCAGTTGGCTGAGCAGGATCAGAAGGAAGTTCAACATCCTCAGCCTCAATCTTGATCTGGATATTGACAGGACTGGAGGGTGAGGGCGATGGAGAAGCAGATTTTTTGGAAGGTTCGACTTCACTAATTGGAGCTGCGGCAGATGGGGAAGGATGTGGAGGGGACGGTGATGGAGGTGGAGATTCTTCCACTGGTATGATTGGAAGGTGGCGCACATCCAAGTCATTTACCTTGGTTGTGTAACAGTGCTGGACTGGTTTGTCTTCATTCTCTGGGAATTCCTGAGAAACAGGAACAGAACATATGAGGTGTGTGTGTGTGTGTGTGTGTGTGTGTGTGTGTGTGTGTGTGTGTGTGTGTGTGTGTGTGTGTGTGTGTATACACATACATACATATATACATACATACACATATATACATTAATGTATATAATGCATATAATACATTCTTCAGTAGTCATAGTTCTCCAGAGATTTGTAATGACTGACCTGTTTTATGAGTGCCAGAATGTCCACCTGTTTCTTCAATGTACAGCCTGGTAGAGACACATCGAATTGCCTTAACCAGTCATCCTGACTGGGTGAAGCACCATCCTTTACACACAGAGCCCCTGAAAAGCATTAACATCTTAGCATTAGTCTTAATTTATGGATTAATAAACTTAAGTCTTGCAGTCATGTTCGAGAGCAATACATTCACATATGTCCCCCTTGCACCCCTTGCAGTGTATTCACTTTACCACAGGGATATATTTTGTTTTTGAACTCCACACAACTCACATGCTCAGAGAACAGGATGTGAGCATCACAACAGCCTACAAAAAGTCCAGACTATGGCTGTGTTCGGATCAAATCTGGCAGTGAGTGAAAAACATCAGCCCTCTCATTCATGTGAATGGGAGCAGTGCATTTACACTGCAGAAGTGGGGACTGCATAGGGCTGAGCAAAAGACCACAGCGGCCATTCAGTAAAAAGTTGAACCGGAATCAACTTTTGTCAGAATGCAACGAGAGGTCATGCTGTGTTGGCCAATCACATAAAAGCACAAGCGCACACTACTGATGGATTATTTTATAACGTGCACTCTGTAAATGGCTGTTTACCTCATAATAATTGTGATGAAAGATAAAACATATGCTGCCACTTTCCAGATATGTAAAATCCTGTCTGTGAGTTTTACAAGTCACTTTGCAGCGTTTTGGCTTCTGGTAAGTCCTTAAATGCATTAATCTGTAACTCCAACTCCACTAGACTTCCTGAATTGTATTTCATGGTATCACTGGTACTTCAAACAACACACCCCTACCACCACAGACCCTAGCACTGTCATTGACCTTTCGAAGTTCTGCGTAGAGGGCACGCGTTGCTAGGGGGTGTGACTGTGTGTGTGTGTGTGGTTCAGGGGAGTCTCTATCTATATCCTTGTTTATCTTCCGGTCACAGTAGCATGTAGCATTGTGCTATGTGCGCTAATAACAGAAAACACAAAACTTTTGTTCATTATTAATAATGAGAGCAAAAAATAAAAGCAACTGCCGGAGGAACTGACGTTTTGACAGGACCAATCACAGCCCTTGCGGTCCACGTTGCCGTGACGCATAGTTAGGATTTTTTGGAGGTGCAAATCAGGCTTTAGTCTGATAGCAGCCTAAGACATTTTGTTCCCTTCAATATATTTTCATGTAGAACTGTATGATTTAGTGCTGCAGAGTGACATGAAAAAGGTTCTGACTCAAACTCACATGTTGTTGTGACCTACAGTACCAGTCAAAAGTTTGGACTAACTTTCTCATACAATGGGAAAGTGTGTCCAAACTTTTGACTGGTAGTGTATATGATAAACATTGTAATACCATCAACAGAACAGACCAGTATCCAAATTAACAATAGTTTCTAAATGCATACCTGACTGCCCAGGTCCTTTTCCAGACCCATCCACTCCAGGCATGTCAGAGTTTGGGGTAGGGAAAGTCACCTCATAAGAAACTGGCATCCTTATCTTGAGTAGCTGGGCCATGGCCATCATCACATGGTTCAGTTTCTGGAAAATAGTCATTTCAAGTTTTTGTCACCTTTGGATTAAGATAAAGAAGTATTAAACAGGGTGTGATTATGTCATGGCTTAGTACCTTGGCTGCAGCAGAGGACAATGTGAAGGTAACAGACACCTCGTTACTCTTGGCCTTATCCCAGTGGTTGGATGTGGAAACTGCCTTGCTGTCAGCTCCTTCGAATGGTTTGTTTTCTGGGAATGCTACAAGAGAGAAAAATGTGAAAATTCACCTTCCAGTTTAAACATAATGCATCAGAATCACCTTCAGAATACATTTTGCCATAACATGCTCAAATGTTTGAAAATATTGCTGTCGTTTCTGGGGAGCACATTTTTACCTGGGATGGCAGTTCGAGGAATGAGTGGGATGATGGGGGATATTGCTCTCTCCGTCTCCTCCTCTTTAGGTTCCCGCAGGTGAGGGAAACGTGGCGTTTCATCTCCCACATTACTCTCAGGGGATGACGCAGGGATGATGCTTTCTGGGGCATCCTCGTCATCACTCTCCATCCTGTCAAAAAGATATTTCCTACGTTCATAGCCAGTCAACAATAACAAACCCATGTATTCTGGTTGACAAAGAACTCTGACACTTCTCCTGCTGTACCTGATGTCCTCGTTCTGGTTATGTGGTGGGGTGGGGAGAGCTGCTAGAATGTCTACACTTTTCACCTCTTCTGTGACAGAATCTGCAGGGAAAGTTTGTAGAATATTAAGAATCCAATTACTGGACAACTGCAGATAGATTTCAGACAAATATTCATGCCAAATCTCTCAGTGTTTACCCATTGGCACGTCTGCTGGCTCGGTTTCTTTCTGACCCTCAGACAGCTCCTCCCCAGGAGTCACTCCATTGAGCAGCTTGTGCTGTACAGAAGGTGGAGGCGTAGGTGGGAGGGAGGATGGGGGTGTCGGTGGGTTGCTGAGATTGCTCTGAAGGCACAAAACAATATGCTCTTAAAACAACTGTTTATGAAGTAGCATTAATAAACAACAAAATATTGTTAACCATGGGTACATGTTGTAGCTTGGTTATACCTTAGTGAGTAACTGAGTATAGTAATCTGGAATATTATCCAGCATTGCATTTCCAAAAGATCCTTTGAGCTGAGCTTTTCTATTTGCTGGGCTGCTTCCAAAAGGGGCAAAAAGATCCAGACTAGCAGTGATGGAAGGTTCCATTAGGGGCAGCAGAGAGAGACCCTGAAAGGTAAATATCCATTAGTCTACATGATGCAGAATGATGACTCATTATTTAAAAATAATCAATGACATACATCATTTAAGAAAATAATTTGGCTTATCCATTTACCTGTTTGAGTTGTTTAATCAAGGCTTCAGCACTTTTTCCAACTTCTTCCTTCTTATTTTTTTTCCGTGAGTTAGGTCCACGGTCTCCAGCTGCCTTATTAGAGCGTTTTGGCTTTTGTACGGGGGCCCTTTTTGTTATAGACTGCAAGTCCTATAAGATTCAAGAGAATAAATGAAACGTTGTTTCCCTACAAATAAAACATGTGAACAAAAACAAAGAATGCAGTAAAATACAGCATACCTCCATGTTGCGTGGAGTCCCTTGAAGTTTTTGCTCCAGCATTGCTAGTTTACTGTTGATGTGGCCATTGATCTCATTATGGATGCCTTCAGGAGGCCTCTGAGCACCAACCTGAAGATTCTTAGTTCTCAGGAGTTTCTGTAGTAGTTGCTGTCCAGTCTCAGATCTAGTGCCTTGAGCCCCAGGGTCTCCAGCATTAATAAAGCAAGTGTTGTTCCCAGAAGTAACCATGTCGCCTGTTACTTCTCGCTTTATAGGACCTGCACTCTCAGCACCCTCTCCTGCACCATCACACCGAAACTCCCTTGGTTCCTGTTTAATGCTCTGCAGGTTCATCTTGCATAGATCCCCCTCTCTAGAGCCTTGTTGTGTGTGAAGAAAATGGCTCTCTGTTACCTGGGGTGACTGTTGCTGAACATTAAGTCCTTTCTGTGGCCCATTGGGAATAACTGATGCTGTTTCATTGCCTGAGGTCTGAGTTTCTACTTTTAGTCCTGGACAATCAATTGGACTCTTGGTTCCAGGTGACCTGAGCGGAGATACCTTGACTTGGCTGTATGGACTCCCCCTTCCAGCCCTGCTGTCAGCTATGGAAGGTGAAGAGACATTAGATGAATGGGGTGAGGCTGGATGGACTGGGCTCATGCCGAAGGGACCTCTTGGAGAATATGCATTGGATGGAGAGCCCTGCATGCGGCTTGCTGCAGCTGCCATTAGAGCTTGTTGTTGGTTCTGGTTGGGAGTGGGTGGGCGCATCCCCATAGCTTGGTTGAATGTGTGCCGTTGTGGATCCCCCGGCGAGTTGGCTAATGGCTGGCGTGGAGATGTTGGCCTTACCATACGACCCTGGTCCATGGGGGACCGTGGCACTGGTACCTGGCCTCTTATAATATGTTGCTGCATCATCTCCCCTACTTGCGGCTGTTGTTGCCCAGGGACCATCATCCCCTGCTGTATCTGAGGAGCAACACTAGGTTGTTGGCCTAACATGACTGACTGTGGCTGAGTGCCCACTGTTCCTGGCTTCCCCATGGCTCCATACAGCATCTGCTGGCCGTCCATCCTTGACATCTGCTGCCCAACTTGCGGCACCTGTCCAGGTGGCATGTGAGGCCTCAACTGACCGTGCTGGCCTTGACCCATTGACATCCGCAGCATCTGTCCCTGTTGAAGTTGGGCTTGTCTCTGAGCAATTATGGCCTGGATATGCTGTATCTGCTGGTTTTGGGGAAGATTGCGGAGCTGAGGATTCTGAGCAATAATAGCCTGGATGTTTATAGAGGTGCGGATCTGTCCAGGTGGAACCCCAGGCCTCTGTGCCATCATCCCTTGCTGCTGGGCTCGAATCATGCCCATCATGGCCTGTTGTTTTTGCTGCTGGGCCATGAGGGCTTGCTGTTGTGGATTATGGCCCATCACAACAGGCTGTGGCTGTCCAGGATGGTTCTGTCCTATGATCTGCTGCTGGACGCTGGGATCTTGTGACTGCTGCATGGCATTTTGAACTGTTTGTTGTTGCTGCTGAACTAAGAAATCAGTTGGTTTTCCTTCCTCTTTAATGGTCATCACATTGGGCTTCTCAGCATTGACTGAACCTTGCCTCTGGAGAGTGAGTGGAATCTGTTGCTGCTGTTGCTGAAGCACACCAGTCTGCTGGTTTACAACCAAACCTGATTGTTGCTCAGACTGAGGATTTGACTGTTGTTGTTGGGTCATATAAACCTGGTTTTGATGTTGCTGCTGTTGTAACTGCTGTCGACCCAAGTCAGTTTGATGATCATTTGCAGAGACATGTTGGGGCAACTGATTGGGGGTGGATGGTCCACTTTGCTGTGGTGACGTTCGTGTATCAGGGCTAAGAATCCCACCCTCTTTTGGACCTGAGTTTTGGCTGTCTATAGATCCCTGTGGCTGGGGCGTCATACTTCCTGCTGAAGGTGAAGAACCCATCTGTGGTGTCGAAGGCTGTGAGAGCCGTCCTTGCTCTTGGTTGGACTGACTGATCAATTGTGTTGGTTGTCTTTGCTGTGCCATTTGCTGCTGCTGAAGGTGGGCCAAATTCTTTACAACATTCTGCTGTTGCTGTTGCTGTTGCTGCTGTTGTGAAGCGAGCATGCGTTGGGCCAGAATGTTCTGTTGTTGTGGAGTCAACTGGACCTGGGGACCCCTGAGGCCCGGATGACCTGGAGATCCAACCATTCCATGCTGACCCATAATCAGCTGAGGCCTCTGTTGTTGTTGTGGTGCAACTGGCTGGTTCCCCATAATTCCTGGTTGAGCTACCATCATGGCTTGAGCATGGTTAATGGGATGGCCTCCTACAAGGTTCTGTGGCTGTGGACCAACAGACTGGCCTCCAACCATTCCTTGTGGAACCTGCACCATGTTCTGTTGATTGGCCTGATTGGCTAACATCCCCTGTTGAGTGTTTGCTTGCTGTTGGGCAATAAGTTGGTTCCCCATTATACCAGGCTGTGGCTGAGCTATTAAGGCAGACTGTTGACCTGGGTGTGGCATTGATTGCTGGCCCATCATCACCTGCTGCTGCTGCTGCTGCTGCTGTTGTTGCTGGAGCTTTGCCATCTGCATCCTATGTTGAAGCTGCCTTTCTTGGAGAAGCCTGGGATCTGCACCCTGCATTCCAGGTCCCTGCGGGAAGAATCCTGTTGGAGCCCCAGGAGGAACCGGGGCCCTGGCACCACTGGCTCCAAGAGCTGCAGGGAGCTGGGGTTGGTTTCCACCAATAAAGGGCTGCCCTTGGGGCATCCTGACAGGCATCCCACCTTGGGGCACCATGCCAGGGTGCTGGCTCATTACTGGTGTCCCCTGTTGGCCCATCATCATCTGGGCGGGCATCTTGGGAAACATGTGAGGTGGGCCGCCCTGGGCAGAATGACCTGGGGTAAGAAGACCTGAGCCTTGCTGGTGCTGCTGCTGCTTGCTTCTGTACTCTGCAATAAGATTGGTGTGCTCCTTCTGCTGCTTGCGTACCTAAAGCAGAATAATTATGAACAATTATGAATTAGCATGTCAAGACACCAATTAATTTTGCTGTGTACAAATTAGTAAACATGGCATAAGGTTTTCTGCAGCAAATCATATTCTCCAAAATCTACACACCTGATCAAGCTGTTTCTGAATTTTACTCTGCTCTTCTGTCACCAACTTGAGTTTCTCTGCATCTGCCTCAGCAAACTCCCTGCCAGCTTTCTTAGCAGTGCGCTGCTTGGCACACAGTGCCTTGCGTGATTTGCGATGAACTCCAATCTGTTCCTCCAAAAATTTTAATTGCATCTGGAGTAACTGCTGGGTATGAAGAAGCCATTCTTCATATTGGTGCTGTTCTGCATCATCTGTAACAAAAGTGGGTAATTTAAGACATCCACATGGCATGTTTAAAGGGGAAGCAATATATATTGTCCAAATAACCAAACACATTTCTAGTAAAGTCAACATCGATATAACATACTGATGATTCCTTGCACAAATTGGGGAGGGTTAGGTCTTGACTGGGTGGGATCACTTGTTTCTCCCTCCTAAACACAAAAAGAAATCACTTAAATAAATCAGCCATATAATACATAAAATTGAATTAAATGTATCACTTCTTAAAAGCAAGACAGAATACCTTTGGAGGTCCAGCCGAAAGTTGACTTGGATCTGTGCCTGGAGTAGAAGCCAGCCTCTGCGCAAGCAGAGAAACTTGTTGCCTTAAAAGAAAGCAAAACATATAATGTATAACAATACCCACAGTGTACTGAAAAATGGTATATATAGTTTGCAATAGTTACACGTTGACCTGTCTGTATTTATACAACATAGGTGGCTGAACTACCTACATATACAGAACATTTAACAAGCTATTATTAGGAGGCAAAATATATTATCCAGGGTTTCAGGGTCCCATACATCCATTTATTTGTAGCAGTCCAACGCAATAAATCTTTGCCACAAACTGATTTTCTACTTTTGGAGATGCTCACTTGGATTTCATGCTCTCCTCTGATATTCTCCCAAACAGACGTAGACACACTTGAACCAACTCATTCACCCCCCCCGCCCCGCTGCACACAAACACCCTCCACTGAGCTTTTACCCTCCACTCACATCAGCGATTGCGATATATCCACTCAAAAAGGCAAAGACTTAAAGATCAATTGTTCATCTACATTGTTTGTAAAGTGCTGACCATAGACTGTAAAAAGGTGACTTCATGGTGCATTCATGTGCACCTTGTAAATTCTGAAATCTACATTGCTTTATACAGCAAAACATGTGATATTTCATGGTGCATTCAAGTGCACCTAGTAAACTGAGATATCCATACTCAAATGATGACAATGGTTTTTAAAACAAGAACGTTTCAATTTTTTTGTCTTCTACAGCAGCATTTTTATTAAGTAGATGCTAAAATCATAACAGTAACCCATTTGTTCACCACACCCCCCATCAGTTACCACCACAAACATAATCTGATTCTGTGGGAAAAACTGTTATCATTGTGGGTGTTAACATCAACACCAAGCTAAACTTCCTGTTTTCAACATCTGCCATCACACCAAGCAACCACACAATGCAAGGTCTTTCCTGTGACATCGGGTCCCTACCCCTATAGAACTTGTCTTGATTTCACTTATGACTTGGTATATATTAATTTTCATTCATGACTTCCCTTGTAGCATTTTAGTCAGCCTCCTTTCTATTTTCTGTTTTTAGAGTGGACACATTCTCTGCTGGGTGGCAGCAATGTCAATGTTGGTTTTACAGATATTTTTTAAATACATTTCTGTAATTTCCATTCAGGGTTTTATATGGATATAAAAATGAACTAAAAATTGATTTTAGAAAATGAAAGTGGACTGAAATAGAGAGCAAAAATGTCCAACTTAGGTATATAATGTTTAAACAACTAAAAGTACCTGTTAATGCCAGGGGGACCACCCATCGGATCCTGAGCCAACACTCTCTTGATACCCTTCAGTGCCACCATCTTTGCCTTGGCAATGGGATCCATGATGACATCAGTAGAAAACTTGTCTAAATCTGCGATAAAAGAATAAGATATCTGTTGATATAGCATGGGAAGAACATCATTTCCAAGATTAATGACAGAGACAAAACTCAAAAGGGCTTACCCTTATCTGGGAAGAAATTGTTGGCCAGAGGTGGCTGTTTAACCACTGGTTGTGGCTGCTGTTGTTGACTGAGACCTGCATGCATTACTGGCTGCCCCATTCTCATCATGGCTTGCTGCTGGGCCATGGCCATGTGAGCTGGAGGAACCATTCCTGGACCCATAAGTCTTTGCTGCTGCTGCAACATATGTGGAGCACGGGGTACCATCCCTGGTTGAGCCATCATTCCTTGGGTAGGTGGGCGGTGGTGTTGTGGTAGCATTATCTGTCCAGGTGCCTGTGGGTTTGGCTGTTGACTTGGGAGGCCAGGAAAATGAGGTGCCATGGCTCCCTGGTGGAGGGAGCTAAGCTGTTGCTGCTGTTGTTGCTTTTGCTGTTCCTTCTTCTCATGCTCCAGCAGATCTTGTATTAGAAGAGGCAATTCACCATCCAAAGAACTTTCTACCTTTGCCAAATCTACAGCAGGGGAGTGCTGTCCACCTACGTCAGGCAGCCCCAGAGGATCATCACCAATATCTGCATGTGGAGCAGCTGCAGGAAAAGGCGATGGATCAGCCTGACCTGGCAAGGGGTATGGAAGTCCCCCTAATCGAACAGAACTGAGTGAAGCTGACTGGTTTTCTGGTTGTGCAGGCTTGGCTGATGGTGTGGTCCCACCAAGAAGCATTGACACAGCTTCTCCCATTTCATCTTTCACAACAGTCTGTCCAGGCTGTAGCTGAGTGGTCAGACCTCTGTCTTCAACTTTGACTTTAGAGATATCTGCAATTTCTACCGAAGGTGCCAGTTGGGAGGTAGACCCACTTGCAGTAGTAGGGGTTGTTGAGAGAGACTTTTGTCCTGGCTCTGCCTTGGGCTTCCCTTCCACTTTAACAAGTACAGATCCAGAGGAAGATGAAGGTGTTTCACTTTCTGCTTCCACCAACCGCAGCTGGTCTGAGAAGACATCTTTAGGGTCTCCTTGGTCAAGTTCAGGGTCAGTGTAAGCCAGCAAGTCAAACTCATCACTGTTAAGTAAATCATCTAGATGTGGATCGTTGGTTTCAAGATTGTCTAGGTTTCCTAGGTCATCATCTCCTTTGTCTGGGTCCAAGTCAAGAGCCAAATCATCCTCATCCTCCACACCTCCATCCCCAGTGGCATCCCCAAGCCCCTCAAGGTCAGGCTCTGGCAGTTCTTCACTGTTTTCCACTGTGGTAGACTGGGGTTCTGTGACTAGGTTTGGTTGTGGAAGCTGGTGCTGCTCAGAGCTAGGAGTGCTGGAAGTCAAAGTAGCTGCCTGAGGCTGCAGGTGGGCCTGTTGTGTTACTGGGCCTGCAGACTGCTGAGGCAATAAAACTGACAGTCCACCCTGCTGTAACCCCAACTGTGAGTCAGTGCCTCCCTCTGCTTGAATGCCAACAGCTTGAGCGATAGGATGCTGCTGTACATAAGGTGCTGCCATCTCTTGTTGTGAGACAAAGAGACGTGGTCTGGGCTGGGGTCCACGGGGCATAAACTGGGGTCGCAGGGGCAACCTCTGTGAGTTGTGTCTCAATTCAATGAACTGTGGTGGAGGTCCCTGACCCATAGGCTGCATAGTCTCTCCACCATGTCCCGGTATCATGGCGTGAGGGTTGCCCATGCCTTCCATACCCTGGATGTTGACAGCAGGGTTTAGATTGTGTCTTACGCCCATAGCCTCCATGCCAGGCTGAGGGAACCTCCTTGGACCTGGAGCTTGGCCCTGCCACTGAGGAGGGAATGGTGGACGGGCAAACATGCCCTGAGGTTTGGTGGGCCCTGATGGCCTGAAAGATTAAAAAAAAGCACAAAAGAATTTAAAGATCCCCTCCAGAAATGTTCAAACTCTGCACATATAAAATGTACTTATATATTACAAACACACACAGGCACACTACCACATACACTGTCAGTGCATCCATAGCTAGCTAACTTAGAGCTAACATCTGTAAGGTCGGTACATTGGCCGTTAAGTGTGAATAAACAAACTGTCCAGCTATCAAATTTGCACGAAAGGCACAGGATGAAACTTTGTTTCACCTTCTGTCTTAACACACCTTAACAATTGTGGAGGAGGGGGTTTTAGTTGTGGAAAAGGAATCAACTTTTATTATTTCACACCAATTTCAATTCTACTAAAATAAATTGCTTACCTTAGTGCACTAGGATCCATGATGGCAGGGGTTCCTGTAGGTGGTGGGCGAATTAGCTTGTCCTCCATGCCTCCAGTAGCCATGTGCATCTTTCCTACCACAGTAGCCTGAGCCCCAGCAGTAGTGACAGCAACACGTTCCTAAAAGAAGTAATAACAGATAAACATAGATAATGCATCATTCCATTTCCTTGTAATACTTTGTCACATAACTTGCACTGATGAACAGAGAGGTCCAATTACAGCATGAGCAGTACATTACATTAATTTGGATTTTGACTAAAACAACTCACAGTAAGTGCATTCAAACCACATAGGAGTTAATCTAAAAAGGAATAGTCCCTATCCCTTTTGAACAACCAACTAAAGGCTTGTTCAGCGCTAAAGTATATATTTTTAAAAGAAACTGTCTGCAAATATCTGTTCAGATGTTATCTGAAAAGGTGAGTTTTTAGCCTATGGTGGATAATGGGGATGAGCTCATTTCTCTACTGTGGAGCACGAGTGAAAAAACACAGGGTTCTCTGAGTGATGGGAAGGCAGAATGGCAAAACTGTAAACAAACAGGAATAGACTCTTTTAAATTATTAACTTAAGTGCAATACTACAATGTGCAATACAGACTGTAGCAGCTACACTGACTGTTTATATGATGACACATGTACATAATTATGTTTTTGCACAAGAATTTCATTGGAACAGTAATGTCCAATGACAAAGTATTCTGATTCTGATTAAGTAGTTCAGTTTCTTTTTCATGAACCTTTCAGCACATACCTGCTGGGCTTTAACCCTGGCCACACAAAGACATCTTCTTAATTGCTACGTTAAGCTGCTGTCAAGATGTTACATTTGTGAGTTTTATGTCATATTATTAAATGTGTGTACCTGTGGATAAGGTGGTGGTGCTCTGTGGGCTTTGTCTTGTTGAAAGGTACCCATCTCTCCTCCAGACCAGCCAGGAGATGCACTGCCAGCAGCAGCAGCAGCCGCCTCCTTTTCTTGTCTAATGGAGTTTCTCTGCATTTGTTGTCTGATTAAGAATTCCCTTAGTCTCTGGCGCTAAAGAACACAAAAAATTGATTAGTATGACATCTCGGAGTTGCATAGAATGACTGATGACCCGTCTAACAATTTTAATACCTGTCTGTGCTTCTCCAGCTCAGAGGGGCTAAGACCCACTAATGCAGGGTCCTGCACTGCTGAAATGTCAGGTATTTCTTGAGTGACTGGCAAAGCTGGCTGATGAGGTGTGTCTGGAGGACGTCCAGCTGTTAATTCTTGAGATCCAGAGGAAGGTGGCCCCTTAGAGCTGAAGCTGTCTGTTCCTGTAATCTGTTGAGTTTGTGGCTGTGGTTGCTGTAGCTGACCCTGAACCATCTGATTCTGCTGTTGTGTTATTGGAAAGCCTCCCGTGCTAGGGCTGCGGCTGAAGGGAGGAGGTGCTGACAATTTACCAGAGAGAGGATCCCCTATGGAACTGTTGGTGGGATGGGGTGGGGGTGGTTGGTTAGGATGAGGTGAGCCTTTGAAACTTGTAGTTCCCTCTGGGGCTACAGAGATGGGACGAGGTGGTTTGTGGATAGTAGCAAAAGCGTCTCTAGATTGTGGTCTTGAAGGTGGCTGAGAACAATTGTCTGGAGACTGGAAACGAGGGGTAGCAGGAGACTGGACAGAGTAAGCATCATTGGAGAGGCCACCAGGAGTGTGGGGAGACTGAGAGCTGCCCTGGGATTGTGGGCTGGAGGGCACTCTAGGGCATAGTTCCTGTTGCGCTACAGGGTGTCTCTGGGGCCCAAGAGAACAATTATCACCTGACTGCGGTCTTGGAGTTAATGGTGGCTGAGTGTGAGGGTCAGAAAAAGGGTGAGAAGGAGACTGCCTGTAGCCTTCAGAGGGATGGCTAGGGGAAGCTCCAGGATGAAGTGCCCCACCTTCCCCTTGGTGCATTCGTGGTGTCATAGGTGCCTTGAATAAACCATCCCCAGACTCCAGCATCCCTGCAGGGGAGCCAGTGGCTAAGTCAGATCTTCCAATTGCAGAGGAGCGAGGAGAAGGTGCACTCATATCAGCCCTGTACTGCCCTGTGCTTGCAGGTGAGGATGCCACTGCAGAGGGTGATGGGGATGAACCATATTCTGGCCGTCCCATTCCTTGCTGGGTTCTGAAAGGGTCTCCATAGTGGGCATTGTGGGTTGGTGAGAAGATAGGTGACTCCCCAAGCCCAGTACCTCTTGAATGAGGACTTTCTGGAGGTCCAAGGGACTCTTGAGAGCCTTGCTGTGATTGTGGTAAATGACCCTGTTGCTGCTGCAGCTGGGATCTGAAGTAGGGGTCAACCTGCTGAGCCCGTCTGGGGGTTCCAGGAGTTCCTGGTTGCATGTCAAAGGGGCCAAGACTGGCTGGCCGTCCCTGAGGAGGACCCTGTGGGCCGGAAGCGGAATAACCTGAGGAAGAGGCCTGTAAGGGGCTGGCCCCAGCATAGGAGAAGGGTGTGGTTGGGTGGGAGTGAGAATGGGGTGACTGAGGAGGAAGCTTAGCTAAGGGATCTGTCCGGATTTCAGCTGACCCTGGGGTCTTAACAGGTCCATCTGAGAAAAAGACAGAAGATGATCCTGAATCTGGAGGGAAAGGAAATGGGCTTCCTGCAGAGCTGGGCTGGGAAGAGATGGACGTAGAGCCTGAAGGTGGAGGGATCTGGAGGTGTAAATTGGGCCGTTCTCCCTTTACACGCCCTGGCTCCATCTTGACTGGCCTGCACACCTGACTCTCTGCCTGCTGTGATAAGAGGAGAGTAAGGAGGAAACATGAACAGCTGTGCAGGATTCTAATTCGGTAACGTTCATGCAGCTTGACAATACAAAACTCACCTTCTGTGCCTTGTTGATCCTCTGAGCTGCCCGGTTATCTTTGGCCTTTTGCTACAGAAAAAAAAATGTAATATTAAAATAAGAATGTTAAACTGAAAAGTGTATTTTTAGTTAACAGGGCAAAGAAATCATGCATTGTGTGGGCTGAACCTAATGCTAATGTCCAATTTCCCATTGGGGTTGTAAACAAGCAGTGCCCACCAGTGATGATGTCACTGTGACATTCATTTCAAATTTGTGTTACCAGTTTTCAGCATTTCTGTGTTTGGCCATTTATCCCTTGAGGCTTTCTGAATAGAGGCGAGAGTAATAGTGCTGTAAGCCACCAGGGAGCATATAACTAAACACAGAAAAGCCAAAAGTATTCACCCTACTATTACTGACTACATGTTAGGGAATTGTGTTACAACAGAAATGCAGGAAACAATTGTAAAGTTAATATAAATCCATCTTTTACTTACAATAGAAAAGAAAAAAAACAGAACCTACCAGATATGGAACCTTGTCAGCAGCTGACACCTTCCTCCAGATCTTCATGATTTGCTTACAGCGACTAGCCCAGTCTGACAGGGGAAACATGAAACAGCCTCTGAATATCCAACAGTGATATAAACCTACCCTTTGAAAAAAGCGTGACTGTTTTTTCTTATAATAGGATAAACATGTTGGTATAGTAATTCTTCCACACACACCTGGGTAGTCCTGTTTGAGAGTGGGAAAGTTGGTATTGGCATAAAGCACAGGGGAAATGGTTGAGAGTTCACCCAGCTCCTCATCTTTCTCCCAGCGCTGGAGACTACGCTGGTTATATGACAGCCCATCACCCTCGGTCTCAGTGGGGGTTGGTGGGGAGGAAGGAGTTGCGGGGGTTGAAGGAGTAGCCCATGGGCTCTCCTCACCCCCATCTGGACTGAACAGCCCTCCTCGGTCCCTGTAAATTATGTGAGAAGATACGGTCTTAATGAAAGGTTTACAACTGGCAACATCAGGAACAACAATCCATTCTAATTTGGAAAAATTAAAGAAAAAATTGATCTTTTTTTACTGTGTCTCCAATACAATTTGTTGCAAAAATACATACTACAGTAAAAGTAAAATGCACATTAGTCCTACCGCATGTCAAAGAACGGTGACTGAGAGAGGCCAGGAAAGGCATCCATCATTCCAGCTGAGGGCAGAGACCCTGCAAGAGATTTTCCATGTTTGTAAATGACACTGAGCCTCAATGGACGTCATCAAACAACCATTCGCCAAAATCCTCAATCAACAAAGAGCTTTTCATATACTATATAGTTTTAAATGGAGGTTTTCATGATATAATCTGCAGGTATCCCCTTCTACACACCTGAGAGGAGAGATCTCTGCGGCAGAGTGCTACGATTGAGTTCTCCCTTACTGCCCTCCAAGATGGGTTTCATGCCCCCCAAAGAGGAGCCATCTGACACTCCCAGAACCTTTCTGAAGAACTGCTCAGAGTCCTGACTCTCCACCCCTTGCGGAAGACCTGCCAGGCAAGGACAACAGCATGTAAGGTGGAACATCAGATATTAAATCTTTTCCTAACTTAATGGTGCAAACTGTATACCAAACTATCCACTCGGGGAGATTACCTTCACTTTTTTCTGCATCAGAGTCATGAGGATCAGTTGATACCTGGTCCTTGAGAGATGAGGATGGTGCAGAAACTCCTAAAAAAACATGTACTGTTAAACCAACCTGGGATTACCTAAATGCCATTACAATAAACCAGATGCAGTGACCAAACAGATGCTTACCTGCACCTTCTCCCTGAGCCTGGTGGGCGTCACCCCCTTCTTGCTTGACAGGAAAATTTTCTTCCACCACACAATCCTTGGCCTCAGCTAGTGAGAGAAGCACAGAGGTTACTCAAAATGTACTGCCCATTTCTACACCCAGTATAACAAATAATTCGCAAAGTTTTCAAGAGTCACATTTCAAGTTAGTATTCTTACTTTCTGGGGAAGTAGTTTTGACCCCTGATGGTGCTGATAATGAAGGTCGGACCAAACATGCCCCTGGCCTCTGCCCAGGAGGTATCACAGCTTTCTTACTCAAGTCTATGAGTGTCTTTCCAAAGAAAGCTTCCTGCATTTGAATTACAAACATTTAAGATATAGGCATTAGATCACTTGATACCAGAAATTTCAAAACTTTTTAAAGCATAGACAGCATAGAGAGACCACAAACCTGGAGATAAGTTGGAAACATGTCCTCAAGTTTGCTCTTCTTACGGCCCCGACGTTTCTTGGCCTGTTCCTCACCTTCCACTGGTTTGGGATCCATTATGTTATCAATGTCAGGGTGAGGTCCTACATACATTAAAACAGAAGAAATTCTGTTGCCCTAATTCACAGTATTCATAAAGAAATTGGGCCAAACTACCACTGCTGAAGGATGATGAGTGGTCATTCAGACCAACAGATAAATGCAAAGAGCTGCTATGTTTTTACCAGCACAAGCTATGACAAGTTCAACTCATTTGCATAATAATGACCCACCAGTTTTTTGAAGAAGAGAGGTGTGTTAATCAAACAAGATTAATGTCTGAAAACCCTGGAGCCTTAGCGATGGGACACAATAAGCCAAAAGTCCCATACTCTACAAGCTAGTGATGTAACAGTAGAAACGAATGGATTAATAGTATACATTCATGGTTCAGTATGTACCTTTGTTTCAGTCTTCTACTGTCTTCAACTATGAAAATGTAAAGATCCAACAATGCAACAAATTACTTAAAACAGTTGAGTTGTGCTGCAGTGGAAAACAACCTTTGTTTCTTGCAAGGATTCAGGACACGTACCGACAGCTGTTTTATGCTGATTTACGGTCCAACTGTATATAAAGTAGTTCAAACTAGCGCCACCTCCAGTAGCTACAAAAGTAACATGCCGCTTACACACTGAGGTTTTAAAGATGGAATGAAGTCATATATAGTATCAGTCAGAGGGACCAAACTGCTTACTTTCATACTTTTAACTAAATTTTTCTCTCAGAAGTGGTTCTTATGATATGCTATCTGACCATAAGAAATAAAATATTTTTATCTTTATTCTAGATCACTTCACTCAAAAGGTGGTGTGAAAAGCTGACTGTCACAGAGAGGGGAGGGGGACGATTAAATACAGTATCACTTCACTATGGAGATAACTGAGCATATTTTAATAATAGTGTTGCACCCAGTGTTATGGGTTTATCATTTGTCTATCATCACTATTTTCTGTGATGAAAAACATGAAGATTGTGGAAAAACTTCATTGTAACATTGAAATATTGGATGAAATTAGTAATTTATTATCGTCACTAACCTTCCTCAATGGTTCTCTCTATTGGATGTCCATCTAGCGTAGTCTCTCCAGCCAGCTGGGCAAAAAATTCTTTCTTCATTCGTGTGTGACACTTTCTTTGTCGCACCATGAAGCCTCCAATTCCTAGTAAAAAAAATTAATAAAATATCCATGAATCATTTACAAATACTCCGTGCTTTTGCAAGTTGTTTTGTAAAATTGTGGAAGTTTACCAGGCCTGTAGGGTTTCCGCTTTCTTTTTTTGCCGTCTTCTGTCTCCTCTGCCCCCCCTTTAAGACCCTCGCAGTCAGCCATGCCTTCAGTGCCTCCCTCTGCACCACCTTCTCTGTCAGGGCTCCCAGGGTTCTCCATCTTAGAGTCACAGTCCATGGGCTCCCCACAGCCTAGATATACAAGTTAACATTGAGTTTGCACAAAGTGTTTTGTATTAAAGGAACGTGTTCATACACCAAATAGATGAGGGGACAGTGTGCCAACCTTTTCCATCATCCCCCTCTCCTTCAACTTCCCTCAGGTCCATTCCATCAGAACCTCCTTCACAACACAGGGTACCAAGACGAGAGCGACGCTGCCGTCTCTTGTGCAGGGGAGACATGGAGATGCTGCGAAGCAGGGACATTCCTGATTCTGTCAACCATACACCCTCCAACCGGTAGAACTGGGGCTCTGTAAAGTGAGAATTGCAAAACTAAGTGACCTACAACCAGACAAACATCAAACACACAAAAATCATGTAGAATGTGCTTGTGATAATAAATAAGAATAAACCACTAACCTGGCTCTTTGATTTTTATGGAAGCCATAATGGCTGACTCTACTACTGTGGACAACGGTAAAAAGCAAGTGGGAAAAAAACAAAGAAAAGTCATCAGTTATCAGCACATGCAAGAATATTCCATGAATATTTCTGTAACCGTAGTCTTCATGTCTTGAGTTTTAAAACAGAATCACTTACCCACAGGTTTTGGAACATATGGGGTGCATGATGTGCATGCAAAGCCCTCATCAGAAGCTTGTTCCACCTCATCCTCTGTGTACAGACTCTCACAGACAGCATGGACCCATCTGCACAGGCACACAGAAATGCATTGATAAGCATACTTTTCATAACAAATCACACAGCAAATCAAAGATCTTACGGAATAATTCATGATGTGAAAAATATATAAATAATCCATTCCCTGCTAGTCTTCATTAGCTGCAGTCTAATGAATACCTCAGTTTCTGTGTGCACATGTAGTTCTAATGAGCATCACCCACCGATCGCAGTGCTGACACTGCAGCAGCAGCTCCTCCTCCATAAAGTTCTCTCTGCATACTGGACAGGTGACGAGGCTGGCACAGGGGCCACAGTGGGTGTAGTTGTTCTGCCACTCACAGTGGAAACCCGGTGAGCTGGAACCACACTGTACACAGCACACACACCTACATGGAAGTGAAGCACACTGTAACAATTCTACAGCAAATATGCAAGATTTTAAAAAAAATACAAACGCCAATGTGAGTTGCCTTTTTTGTTGCTACAGAAGCAAGAGACAGAGAGAGAGGCCTCTGAATTGGTAATGCAGGGATGAGGCATGTGTGTTTTACATAATATGCAAATGTACATGTATTAATTTCCATTTGACCCCATTCAAAGTTACAAGGCTGAACGAAGCATTGTACTTCTTGAGTTTATCTTTTTTTTTTTTTTTTTTTACCATTTGCACTTCCAACCACCCTTGGGTACTGTGTGCAGGGGCGGGTCCAAGCAGTAGGTGTGATAGCTGACATCACAGTCATCACACAGCAGCAGACGGGAAGGGTCAGAAGCCTTTCCACAGACCTCACACACAATACATTCCAAACAGCGCCAGCCTTTACGGAGCATCGTCTTGGTGATCTGCAGAAATAGTCAGGTTTAATATATCAGGATTTATAAAGTACAAAGATGAAAAAAGGATCAAAGGATAACACTGTGCTTACTTTACTGTTCACACAGTAAGGATGGTAACACTGGGCACACTGAGCACATGCCAGTAACTGCCCCTCCGTACCCTTTCCAAAACTGCCACACACAACACACATATCCTGAAAACAGAGAGAACATGAGAAAGAAAAATTATTTAGAGGAAACGTACAGTGTGTTTGCATTGCATTTAACAGTGACAAATGTGGTTCTTGGTACAACAAATGCCACACTAACCAAAAAAACGATAACTAAAAATGTCACACTATAACAAGGTCTATACCTGGAGCAGGACAAATTTATCAGTGTTTGAGAAAAGAACCACTGTGTTCTGCATGGTGTCATCTTCCTCATCGTCTTCCTCCTTATTTATTCCAGTGTCTGTAGTCATGCTTAGCTGTACACAAGGGATCAAGCAACATATCAAAAATATTTAATCAAATCATAATAATCATAATAATGACCACATTATCAAGGTGAAAGAATTTCATGCTATTTCAATGATATATAAAGTACAGCTCACCAAGAAGGCATCGATGCAAGAGGCCATGGCTTTGAGGCGTGACCTCCCACCACGCCCTCTCCCTACACTACCCCCTCGAGGTCTACGCTTCCCCGGGAAACTATTGCTTCGCCCCTACAAACCAAGGAAAACAATCTTAATGTAAAGTCACATTGAAACAATGTAACACCAACATCTTAAAAACAAAAACAAGAATTAAACAAACATGTCACATTTTTAAATATAATCACTCAAATGTGTACATTTGTACACTTGGACTTCACCTGTTTGACCCGTGAGCGGCCTGGGGATCCTCTGCGTTTCACCTTCTCTCTGTCACTTCTGAGGGGTTCAAAGGGAAGTGAGTCATCAGTCTCTGTGAGCAGGTTATCTGGGTGTGAGCGTCCAGCAGGCATAAGGCCGAACTCCATGGAGTTCTGAGGATCAGGTTCTCCAGGAGAGCCCAGAAAGCCACTGCTGCTCTCATCTCCATGGCTCATAATGGACATCTCATCCAGCAGCAATTCTGGCTTTGTCTCATGCTCGAGCGGTTCCTGCTTAATGTCTATAATATGCCCTTCTCTCAAGTTCTCATCATCCTCTTCGTCTTCGTCCTCCTCCTCTGAGTGAGGTAGTAGCCTGCCCTCCATGTCCACAGCAGAGAGGGCCTCTTGTGTGTCTCCTGATAAAGACAGAGGAGACTGGGGGTCCTGGCATGGACTTCTCTCCTCCTGAGCAGACATGGGCAGATGCTCTGTTTTGTCCGCAGAGGCAGAAGAAGCTGATAACTTTGGTGGAGCCTTACTGAAAAGTTCTGTCATAGGCACGCTGTCAGATCCACCCTTTAATAACTCTGGTGATACTTCTTGTTCCACTAAAGGACTGGCCTCCTGCTTCTCCACCTCCATATCTTCAGGGCCCTGCTCTGACGCTGGTGTTGGTTCTACTTTAGGCTTGTTAGACTGTGTCTCTGCTATGGAGTCCTGGGAAGGTGCAGCTCGGGTCACCTGGCTAACTGCCTCTTCTACTCTCTCTTCATCAGCAGGTAGACAAGAGGCTCCCTGTTCTGTTGTTGCACATTCTACATATGAGAATAAGGAATGCATGGTTATTAGTGTTATCATTTACAAATCTATCATTAGTTGAAGCACACCGTCATACAAATGATAAAGTACTTCTTTGTGTTCATTTTCAAATATGCACGTCCACGGTGGGTTCTGAGTTTACCTGTAGACTCGGGTGGAGCCACAGGCACCGCAGAAGTTAATTCTTCTTTTGCAACCTGTGGCCCTTCCTCCATGGTTGTGTCCCCAGTGTCTGTTGTCTCAACAACTGCAGACTCCACCCCTAAAAACCAGAATTAATTAACTTACATAGGTACTGCTAAACAAAAACACATCATTTTACTAGTCCAATAAAACTCGTGACTGGCATCTCTTGCAAGCTTTGTTTTATGTAGTGTCTGAATCGGACTTACCCAACTCCATGGGTGTTTCTTTGTCAACCGTGGCTTCAGCCTGACCCGTCACTGATGTGCCTCTCTCGCTTGGTGTCACCTCAGATATGTCCGTCTGCTCTTCCGTCGTCATATCTGCATCAGTTTGGATTGTCATCTCCACCAAATGTACATGTCCTTCAGTCTCCTCAGATGCCTCTCTGGTTTGTATCTCTGCTTTGCATGCTTGAGTGGCAGGCAGCTGCTGCTGGTCCTGCTTGCAAAGCAGGCAGATGCACTTGGCTTCTGGAAGCTCCCCCGGTGAAGCACACTCACTGTGCACCCACCTAAGACAATAAAAGAAATCATCAAGATGGAAAAATGTTATGACAATATGAGCATCAGTCCCACACATGATAACAAATTCCAATGAATGCTATTTCAATTGCACACTATATTAACCTGTGGCACGTGCTGCAGCACTGCAGAGCGACAGATGGATTGGCAGCTCTGCTGCACACGCCACACACAGAGCTGCGTTGTTGCTGGCAGCCTTCACACACGGCGTAGTTGTCAAACCACTGGGCCAAACCTGGCAGCACAAGTCCACGGACACCACACTCCGTACATACGCGACACCTCTGGCATAACAGGGAGAAAGTGTAAACCAAATGATCAAGGCAGCACTCTCTTTTAAATAAAAATGTGTGATGTGTTATAACTGTCTGACAGTCTCCAAAAAGTACGTGAACTTGTTATATAGTTTCTGAGGTAAGTGTTTCAATGACAAATGTGACTTACTCTGCATTTCCATGGGTCCGAGGGTAGAGAATCCATGGCTGGCTGGAGACAGAAGGTGTGGTAGCCCTTATCACAGGCATCACATACCAACATTTTGGAGTCTTCTCCTGGTTGTCTATGAAATTGAAGAATCAAAACATTATTCTCAGAAATGGAAAATAACGCTGAAGTGAAATAGGACAAATGCCTTTAAAAACAAGACTAGGTCAAAACCTAATATATGGCTGGACAGTGTATGAAATGTTTGAAGATATGCCTAGTTCTCTTTGATTAAACATAATATAAATTGGAAACTTTTTCAAAATTTCAATTTTATAAATGTGAAAGTTGGCTAAAATAAAGAACAATGTAATTACATATTTTCCTATGCTAGAGAAATTAGGATTGTTGAACATACACAACAAGTCATGTTCTCTTAAGAAAGTGTTCTCAATAAAATATATTTTAAGATCCAATTGAGGATTAATCCAACACTGTCACATGTGAACACTGAATAAACACGTTCAAGCATTTTCAAATAATAACAAAAAGTACTAAAGTATTAGGATATACCTGATAAGCAATGGGATAAGCATATAATGCCAATTGACAATGCATTCATTACATAACTATGATCACTTAGGGAGACAGGAACACTATATATAAAATCATCATACGAATACATAAGCCCTTCACAATTAAATATCTGTTTTACAGGATGAAACATATGTGAGGAGAATAGCTGTGCTTTTATAGAAGGAACCAAATTTGACCATCTCCTTTTTTTTTTTTTTTTTTAAACAGAAAGTTTGGGATAATATTCCACATGCTATCTGGATCTTTTAGACATCTTTTAATCCAGTTAGTTTTGATTATACGGTTGAATGAGGAAAAGTCAAAAATGTTAAGACCTCCCCCTCTGTTAGAGATGTAAAGATAATCTCATTTTTTACCTTGTGTGGCTTATTTTTACAAATAAAGTTAAAAAAAACCTGTCTAAACAAGAGATTAAATGTTTGGTGGAATGAAGGGAGGAAAAAACATAAGGGGCTATTGTCTTTGTATTATGGGCTGCCCAAGAAGCCCACACAGCAACCAGCCCCAGCTCCCAGAATGATGACGGATGTTGACCGGCCGGTCATCTTGGGAGGCGGGCTGATGGTAGCTGAGATGACCAGTTAGCACCTGGCCAGCATCTACTCACATATCCGAAAATGTCTGCGTTATTTGAATAAACAAACCTATCCTAGAGAATCTAAATGGTTACTTTCTCACCTGGGAAAAAACTAAAATTGACTTATGTAACACATTAACAGTCCGACAGCAAAATTTAGAACAGCTTTTAGCCTGGCTCCACCATCGCAGCCATTTGGTGCGAAACCCATTCAGGGATACTTCACTGTACTGAGCTTTGGTCAACTTTTGAAGACCAATGGTGTAACTTCATCACTCAGCTATTCACTCGGTCAGTCATGGACAATTGCAATTATAGGGCTGTCTCCACTGTTGCGGTCCAGCCAATAAGAAATATTAAGCACTAAATCTCTTGCTTAGAGTGCAGTTTAACTCACCTGCAAGTCTGGCACACTTTACACTCTGGGCACTGCCATCCTGCCCGCTGAATGGGCGTGGCACCAATCTCCAGACAGGCAGCATGATAATGTTGGCCACAACCCGTACAGAACAGCAAGTCTGTGAGCTCCCCCGCTGAGTCACACACTGCACACCAAGCCTCTTCACCCGCTGTAAAAAAGAAAAATGAAATCACATCAGCATATTTTTTGGGGGGTTTTTTGTTCTTTTTAGTTCAACCTGGAAGTTATAAGAGAATAGTTAGATAGCTAGTGGCCACTCTTTTAAAAAAGTGCATATTGTACTGTTAAGCAAAGTGAAGCATTGCGAACATTTAAAAACATTTAAACAGAAAACATCGCTTTGATTGCTTTTTTCTCACCTTCAAGCAATGCAGGTAGCTGACATTTTATGACAACAAAGAGCATACAAATGTTCAAGGACTTGGCAGAACAGTATGGAGCAGTCCTGGTTGTCTTACAGGAATTTCGAACTCGAAAGAGTTATGGCATTGGACAATATTGCCGTTTGTTGACAATGGCAGCTGATCATTGTGTTTGATTAAGAGTAAAAGGTTAAGCATTATACTGTGAGCATGTCCTAATTAACAACATCATAGTATTAAGGAACACTGTGCTCAAGTAAAAACAAAAAGGGGGGACTGGGGTGCGTGTAGTCAAAGTCAAGTCTGAAGAAGGCACAGCTGAAATGTCTGTGTATTTTCCCTCTGTGCTCAAGTTTGACAGTGAAAAACTAAATAAAGAGGAATCTATCTAACTGACTGCTTTGATTTGAACCAAGTAATACCATCAACACTTTGATGGAGATGCTTGTTTTTCTTACCCAACTCCTCTGCCTTGTCTATGTGCTCCGGACAGAGGAGGACCAACTGTTTCATGGACTGGAAAGATCCACTCGCTGCCGCGCAGGGGAAGTGGTAGAACCGTGAGCAGCCCTCAGCATGGCATCGAATGGTTGCACCCAGCCTTTTGCAGTGTTCGCAAAGCTGAAACAAACCAATTGTAACAAGTAAGATCGTATGAAGGAGGCCCCTGTTAATCATTATATTCTCATTTGATACCATCTAATCCACATCTATAGACAGGGCACTTACCCGCTGTGTCCCTGAGATAACAGCCTTATCCACATTCTCCAGCTCCTCATTCTCCATCCGCTTCACTCCCTCTGACCACACCGCACACCAATGATGAACCCAAAATCCCCCTGTTCATCACAAAACCCAAATCAGTAAAATCTCTAACCAAATTTCAGTTCTTCATCCCTGCACTATATTCATAGCAGATGGAATCCAGAATATAATTAATTTGTAGGGTTATTATTTAATGTACAATAATAAATTACAAATTATAATAGTTTGAGGTTAACCTGAGTCGTCAAAGAGCGCCGCCACACAGGGAGAGTCAGAAAATCCAATGGAAGACAGGTCATCATTCCCAGGCTGTGGCAGTGGGGAAGCTGATGGCTTGAGGGTCACCTGCTCAGAAGTTGGCCCAAAGTGTCTCAGTTCCCGCTGTCCATGCAGGCTGCGCTCCACACAGTTGCAAAGAGCACATGCTCGAACACTCTCTCTGCACAGTCAAAACACAAGCAAATATTCAGTTTTGATGCTGCTTATTGGGAGAAAGACTCCACCAATATGAATGAAGAACTTACACAGGTGTGCTGGAAGAGGCTGCAGTAACACCAGACACGTCTTCAGCAGCAGGAAGGGCTTTAGACTCCCCCTCAGAGGAGACAAGCTGCTTTGCAGGGGCATTGTCATCAGCTACAAACAGAGAGAGGAAAGATTTATAGAAGAAAAATCAAAACACTCCACTTCAAGAACAACAAACAAAGGAAAAAACGTGTGTATAAGAATGAAGCTTTCACAAAACACATAATAACCTATCTGTCATTGAGCAACAAAATTCAAATGAATTAATTCCCACTGTGTTCGCATCTAATAATTTACATTTACAAATCTCTGTTGTGGGAAAATACATAATCTGTGTATTTCTCTTAAACATTTGAGAACCTTTCAGTTTACATCAAACCCCAATACAGTATGATCATCATTACCTGTTGGTTCCGACTCACTCTCTTCACAGTTTGATTTCTGCTCGTCCATCCCCCGTGCTGATATTGACCTCCTTGACAGAGATCTGCAATTTAAATATATAAGTAGAATCAACTTATTAATGATAATCAGAAGACGTACATTGTAAGTAAATCTTTCACAGCATGCAAACAATCTGTGGACATTTTGTTGGGTCACTCTGTTGTTATTGTCTCTGTCTGTTATTATTGCATGAATAATGGATGGAATAAAACATATCTTATAATAATATTAAAATAAAACACTTAATACACCTACTTAACACATTAGATGTAGGTTTGGTCACATAAATAACAGCTAACAAGTATGCAGGTCTCAAATTCCAAAACAGACCAACATATGTTCATCAATATGAAAAAAATGCATCTTCCTTTGCCACACCACAGCTCACACTGACCTCCATACCCATCCAAACGCACTTTTAACAGATAAGGACCTACAACCAACAATGCAAACAATTACACAGAAATGACGTGCCCTGTCTTTAGCCGATTTCATTGTGTTAATCTGACTAACGTTAGCACTAATGCAGCCGAGCTTTTCTCGCAAATAATGAAAATAGCGCCAGGGTTACAGCAACCAGATCGATCGGAAACTGCTTTAACACTTCAAATACTCATTTACCCAACAATGCATAATCCAAACCGGTGAAACGACAGTGGGAAAAAGGCACAAAATATGAAAAACAAAATTGTGTTTTCCTAAATAAAACAACCATAAATCGGGATACACAAAGAAAACACAACTTCCGTGTGCAGAACTTCCTGTTGCAGCGGTGCTCCTTTCGTGTTGAACCTTTGTCGCTCACATCATAGTTCCGCTGCAAGCTTCACGCAATTGACAAAAATACTGTAAAAAACTATACAGGACTAAACAGGTTCACCATTGTTTCATCCAAACAACTAGCAATAGGGTGCTACACCGTGTCTCTAACGTTTAAATGCCATTAACAAGACGAGACATTGAAAGGGGCCGATCGGCTTAGGTATATTTTACTTATGGTGTATGGCAGCTTCGGCAATATTTGTTCATATGATCCTTAATCTCCCCCCCCCCCCAAAAAAAAAATAGACAAACAAGAGAATAATCTGTGATACGATGCTGTACGCCCCGATCAAAGGTAAAGGGCTCGCAGAAGAAGTGTGTGTGTGTGTGTGTGTGTGTGTGTGTGGGGTGGGCGGCTTCGAAATGTTTAGATACAGCCGAGAGTCTCGTTTCATCAGTAACATTACACACACACACAGACACAAAATGATTTTGACTGAGAAAATAATCCTTTGAGCTACTGTTATCATACAGAGACACACACACACACACACACACACACACACACACAGTTCCTTTTTGTATCCCTACTGGGCCATATCTGTCTCTTTTCTGGTGTTTACTTAAGGAGCAGGAATCATCTTAATCTAAAATAAGACTGTAATGGATTACAGCGCAAAACCAATGACAATGTCAAAACTATTATTGGGTGTGCATGCTTGAGCAGATTGTACTGTAACGTTACAATCAAAACTGTCCAAATTCAATTCAAGACACATAACCTTATCTGCACTATATGTAATGAATGCTGTTTATCAAATAGCAAACAGGCTGTGAATGTAAAGTATCTTATGGGAGCATGAATCTCCTTTTGTAGCGTTACATGTTCGTAATAAAGGCAGCTATAATGTGACAACAGTGAACACGCAGCCTCCTCTCGATAAGTGACTAACCGGTCCTACAAAAACACAACGGGTGTTGTATCACAGTTTGATAACCAAATAAACAAAATACACGTTGTCTCTAAAATTAAGTTGTTCAGAGTCAAAGTGATGACATGACGGCCAAGTTAACGTCTTAAGGTCCTGGCTAGCTAAGTTAACGTTATAGGGGTTAACGTTACTAAATAACTTTGGCCGTATTTGTTCTCGTTTTGTAACGTTGTCTACCACCTGCTGCTATTTGTTGCTTTGCCAGGGTGAAAAGCTATTGAGATTTTATAGTTGAATAACTGCTAAGCTAAGCACTATTTCTAAATGTAAACATCGACTTCAAAAGGGTTAGTTGTATTCCAGCAAATAGCCGCGTCCAGTCACACTGGCGACAGTCTGATACGGAAAAGGCAACAACTACCGATGGTGACGTAGCAGCAAAGTGTCCCGAAGAGGCATAACTACGAGAAATACATTAAATATCATGCACAGGCACACACGCTTGTGAAAATGTCAACCAGTTATTGTGTGGGAAAGACCTACGACTGAGGGACCGTTCAACATTATTCAACATGAAGTTAGCACTCAGGTAGCTTGGCTAGTCCTCCAGCAAATAGACGGATCCATCCAGTGGAAGCTAACAGCTACATGTTACCGACAGCGGAGCTAACGTTACCCGGTCTAAGGTCAGGGTTGGTGTGTCTCTGGGTATGTCTGTTGCAAGAAGTTATAAGAAGACAAAACTAAAAGCAGCTCACCTCACAAAAACAATATCGTCTCCTCATACATCAGCAAAATCCAAACAGCCACACAGCTTCCCAAAACGCTGATGGTCGCTTCATTTTATGTACCGGACTAACGCTGCGGCGAGCCGGCTGGAGGGAGAGTGGGGGAAGTGCACGTCGGCGGAAGGCAGGCTGCTCAGTGCTGCTAGCTAGCTCTTCAACTAGATGGATAATGCTACGGCTAGCAAGCTAACCAGCAACTTGAGCTTTGTGTCGAGTGGCCGTGCACTACCTGGGGGACTACTAAACACCGAGATAGGTCTTCAACCGGTCCCGAAAAGTGTTTCCCAGCTTCATGCAGTGATCTCAAAAACTACCTATCCGGGCTGGCTTCTTCACACCAACTAGCTCTTCTACTCTGTGCTGGAATCTCGCAAGTTTGCACAAAATAGTGCATCCGAAAATCACAGCCCCAAACTTTGCTCACACGCCAATACGTGTGTGTTATTTGTCTTAAAGTTTTAGTCGACTGCAGACATTCATCTATCTAAATTTGCAGCTCAACTTTGCATGGGTACCCTTGTGTGGGTCACTAGCATCTGTTCACTTCGCTGAACTGCGTTGCGTCTGCACACGGTTGTTCCGCCAAGCGGCTAGCAATGCTAGCTAACAACAACTACGTCAAAAAAAAAAAATACATGCATAAAAATGATGTTATTACTCAACATCAGTACATTTTGTTACAGCATGAGAACAGCCATTAAAAGCTGTGTACGGTTGGTCTTCTGGCGCACCGCACAGGGTTGTAATTAGGAGAGCGCGGACCACTTGAACATGGTGGATATTAGCGTTGGATATTAGGTCATTAGATTTTCGGATCCAGGGAAGCCATTTTTTTATTAGATTGTTATGATTGCAAGACCAAAGCGACTTTGACATTCCTGCGGATTCATGCAAATGTTGTTTCAAATGATATGACTGAACTCGTTTACGTGCATTGTTCATGGCGCTGATCGTAACAAGTGTGCATGGTGGCTAATTTCTTAATCTTTATCTGCCTCTTTACCGTTTGCATTGGGCATTAAGCTGGAGTGACTGAGAATGACTGATAAGTGTAATCGATTACTTGAATTTTGCCGTGTACTGACATCATTTTCGACCATGCTTACAGCAGGTTCACCGATGATGACTTGAATGAGCCATTCTATTTAGATATGCTTTAGGATCTCATTGTTTTGCCTCTCCTAGATAATTACCATAAGTGATATTTGTTTTTGTTTTGATTTTGTGTTTTAACAAGCGACGTAGGAATAAATATTCCAAATAACATAACTGCATTGAATTTAAATAATGCTACGTTGTGTTAAACAGGGTGACAATATACCCTTTCAACCCTCCACCAGACAAGTAGACTACACTTTTCAACCCTTTTATGCTCTGACACTGAATCAGCTGACAATTCACTGGATGGCGTTTCCATTAAAAAAAAAATAAAATAATGATAATAATAAATTATTATTATTTTCTCATGCAATTCAAAGATAAAATCTGTTTATTGACATCTGTTTTTTTGACTAATGAGCAATCATATGTATATAGGGGGTAAATTTAATACAGATTGTGTGGGGGATGGGTTTTGAGAGGAGCTTTATCACAGTGGCATGGATGACCTAGGAAGGATGGGATCAAGGAGGTTGTTTTGAGAACTCATCAATCCCTGTATTGTCATTCTGTGTTGAGCTACCACTGAGTATACCACTCAGTTTTGATATTAAAATCCTAACCTTCCATAAAAGCGTCCCAATTGTTATGCAGATAAGTGCAGACAGTCCTCTTAGAAATACATGTTTTTGTTTTTTTCAAAAAATAGTGCGTCCCAGCCCAAGTTCTCAAATGTGTACATCTTCTTAAATCAAGGCCCATTCCTTCACATGCCATTCATGGGCCACACTGCAAACAAGAAGAATGACATGCAGTACAACTTGGATGTCACTGTAATGATCCTGTGAACTAACAGAAAGTTAGGTTGGGTTACAGTTTGTTGAATACAGATAAGATCATAGGACATCCGTGAACATGCTTCAGAACAAAAAATTGGAATTGTTACAGGTAAGTAGCTAACTTAGGCTATAACTCAACATTTACATGTAACTATGGAGCGGAGCACCTGCTAAATGTCTTAAATGTAAAGATAATGGTAATTACAGATGAATGACTGATAGCTTGTGCTCTGTAGGCAGCGAACAAGTATCTGCTGCAGTGGTTAATCTGCAGCTGATCTGCACTGAAATTTATGTGGTAATGCATATGTGTAGAGGCCTCTATGTATTTACTGTAGCCTACATACTCTACAAGATTTATTTTTTAACACAGTGAGTACGCATGTGTCCTCAAGCCTCTTACAACTAAATGAATGAAATAAATATGTATCACCAAAGTTTTAATTTTTCACACAGTGGTGTGGGTGAGATCAGCATTTCTTTCATAATTATTATATCTATCTGAGAAAACCATGCTTTTTAGAACTATAAGTGTTTAAAGTAGCAGCAACCTCTTAATGGGTATTTAACAGAATGATTAGGGGTTTCATATAGGTATGTTATTGCTAAAATCAGAAAAAAAGAATTGGCTCTGAAGGCCTATGTTTCAATTTTACATGGATTTAAATGCTCTACTGTCAAATTCACATGGATTTAAATGTTCCACTGTCAGCCATACCCAGCTGGTACAGGTGTGCCTAGTATTTTACATACATTTATGACTTTTTTAAATATTTGTTTAGGGCATCTATGAGATTGTTAGTGCATGAATGAAGGGTGTGCAGGCTTTCATTTTGAAAATAGGTTATTACTGGTCCCCCTGACAGGATTAGTTAACTCCCCATTCAGCTTTAGCAAGATTGGATTAGATTTTGGGTGGCTGACTAGTTGGAAGGTAGTGACTGATTGGCCAATGGATGTAAACAGAGGGTGGCATTAGGACATAAAGCTTCTCCTATTGGCCAGTCAACTGAGCGAGTGCTTTCCCATCTGCCTCCTGCATCTCAAGGATAATCCCCTAGAATACTGTACCTCCACAGATGTTTACAACAGAACATAAACCGGAGGAAGAGAATACAATTTTGGTCTTCATTGTGTAATTTGTCACAGTTAAGTTGAAAGAGCACTGGGAAAAACACTGTGGGATACTTTTACAGGAGGCAGTTAGGTATCTTTCTGTGGATATTGTATATGTTTTGAATACAAAGTTTTGATACCATATTGTTGGTTACTCCATTCAAATAATTGTTATATTACATGTGCTGTAAAAATGCATTACGTGACAAAATTGCAATAATGTTTTATTGTACATACATGGTTATCAGTATACTATTGTATCATAATACAAAAGGTTTGTTGAATTCAAGTTTATTATTCAGTGTAGATATTATATTTATCAAGACATTGAAGAAATTATATGAGATCAAATTCACAGGTGTGATACCAGTTCATCCACAAGGGGGTGTATAACCCTGGACTACTTGTCCTGAATACAGCCTCACACATCATTATGAACATTTGATGAGTTGTTAGTAAAGTACATGTTCAGTTCAATAGGCAAAAATTGGAGCTCGTCACAATTTACAGTACAGGTGGGTACACGTCAGTAGTGTAGATGGGGTTCAACAAAACACAGTTGTGTAACAAATGCATTGTACTACACCATCAACATATCCAATACTTGTGACCCAAACTGATCAATGAACACTAATTAAGCTGTCTCCTCTAAGATTCTGAGAAACCTGATAACTCCCTTGAAGGAGCTTAGTGATAAAGGCTATAATAAAGTCAAGGTGGTGGCACAGTGTGGAGAATATTAAGTATGCCTGGGCTTTTCATTAACCTGTCAGCCTGTTGGACTAGATTTCCACAGAGGGCCTTAACAGTGTAATGCACATAATGCTCAACTACGAGTCCTAGAAATGATATTTTGCATATGCCTCAGGTTCACCACACATAGTGACTCACACACATAGCAAGCAATGAATCAGCTTAATTGACAACATTTACTACAGAGCTGAAGAAAAAACTGTTGCTTAATAAAATTACATTTTAATTTCTTTTACGACATAAGTGAGAACCCACAATACATGTAGAATTAATTATAATAAAATGAAACATTTATATATTATGATTCATAAAGTACAAAAATAAAGATTCTATGATGGTAAAATTAATTCCTATTCCATTAGAATAATACATCTTTTACATATATATTTGAAATAATTAAAAACAAATAACATGATGTACAAATAGAGTATGACATAGTCATTATGACATGACCATTTTTCATGAACCTGCATAATTTGTCATCAAATTCAGTATTTGATCAAATATCACTTAAGAATGAGCATTTACTGTATATCATTATGATAGCACAAACAACAGTGACAAAAGCAAGCAAGCCATTCCAGTGCTTTACATTTATTGAAGAACAGGAAGCGTTGGAGTAAATGTAAGTTGTAACATTGAACAGTACGATATGTATCAAGTCTATACTTTCAGGCTTTTAAGGATGAAATGAGTTGGAGTCTAAGAAGACAGACCCCAAACTGTACAGTAATTTAGCATACCAGTGCACATTTGATGTCTGTCTTTGCAAGGAGTGTTTCCCTTTAATTTCCTTTCTTAGAGGTCCATTCAGATTGTCTTGTTTGTTGAGAGCGCTACTATTCATATCTACACCTGCTCCGTCCTTTGTGTCCCAAGTGCTACTATGCAGCAGAGTCTTAGTGCAAGTTGTTTCACTGTCGGTAGTCTGCTGTTCTTTTGTTGTCTCTCCCCAAAGCAGCTGGTTGAATGAGGAGAGGAGTCGCAGAGGTCCAAACGCCCAGTGTGCGAGTCTGTGGTCCTCCACCAGTGCATAACTGGATGCCAGCACCCCATCAACAAACAAAGTCCCATCTTCTGTCAAGGGCGCATACACTCCCACACTCTCCTCTACTAAGACTGAGCTGATTCGAGACGGACAGACTTGACCCTCTGCTATGTGGATAAGAACACAGTCGCCTGTTCTGGCTCTGCTGGCAAATTGAGCCTGGTACTCAGTGCTGTCAAGTCTACAATGGGGGGATAAAAACACCAAATGATGTGGAGTAAGGGCCAATCTATGGCCGTCTTCCGTTTCCAGAGAAAGAAAAGTAGACCAGCTGTCTTGATCCTGGTGCAGAAACAGGAGGACTTGGCTGAACACTACTTGGCCTTTCTCAGACAGAGCCAAGACCCGGTCCCCAGGAGCTAGTGATGACAGGGTCTTCTGCCCCCCTCCAGCAACAGTCACCTGGGCCCAGCCAGGGAAACAGCCACCTTTTTCCACTGCGACAGAGTGATCTGCAGGAGGATCAGCAGAAAAAAACAGATGACTAAACACAGATCTTTTTTTGTCTTAATACAGTTAATACATGCAGTGAATGAAATTTGACAACACACACTTAACAACATGATCTTCCATGAGAGCCCACTCCTTAAACTCACCAGCTTTTACTGAGCAGTGGATATGATATTTGGACTCGTAGTGGACCCAGTCAAAACCGGCCTCCACAGCTAGCTGGGCGAGGAGTCCATACTTCTCTGTTTCTCTGTCATCAGTGGTTATGTCCACAGCCCGGCCTTCATAGTGCAGAGAGCCGGGAGGATGGTGACCGTCCTCATCCCAGGCTTCTGTCACACGCAAGTGTACCCCTGGCCACTGGTTCATCACTGCTATCGCCAGCTTGTTCAGACAGTCCTTACACCGCTAGAAACAGAATGAGACAAAGGCGATAGAATCAGTTTGGAGTATTTAGGAGCTTGATCAATAAATCGGCTAATATCTTGGCTGATATTACAGCCATGTCACAGACATATGTCAACAGACAACAAACACAAAATTGCAAAGATATGTTTGAGGTCACTTATGCAGGAGACTGTTTCACCATTACATAGCTTGTCATATCCACCAGAGAGCATTGATACGTTTATTTTTTCATCTGTAAAATGTCTTGATTCATACATATCTTGGATGCACTTCTTTCATCAGATTCAAAAATGCAGTATGGATCGCACTGTAGTATAACATTATTCTAAAGAAAAGTGCAATTACTGGCAGGGTTGAGATCTGATAGCAAGTTACATTTTAGTTAAGTACCCCCACTCATTATACCAGCCTAACAAAATTAAATACTGTGAGCAGCTAGTCAATCTTTGAGTTTTAGTTCTTAAATATCAAAAGCTAAACCTAAATAGATTCAATAAAAGGATTTGAAAGGATTGAGTCGCAACCGTTTCAATGACTAATTGGAGTGACTAATTTGAGTGTATAAATAAAGTTCTTGTGAAAGAACATGTGAAGCTCTGTGAATTTTATTTCTATCTGTATGTTTGAATATTTTCAGGTTACTTTTCTTGTCGAAATCCCAATGTGAGTATATTATTTTGGCTTTTAAATGTATTGGTGCAGCCCATTTATTTAGGAGGGAAGGGCTGGGCATAGAGTGTGTCTTGTGAGTGTTTTCTCTGTATTTTCAGATAAATTGAGAGAAAATAAAAGCGGATTCTTAGTTTAAGACAATAATTACACTGTGCTGTGTACAGTGAAAACATGTACAGTATGAACTCCACTCACCTCCACTAGAAATGACAGACACTTGTAATCATTTATTAACAGGGGAAACAGCACAGCCTAAGAAAAGGAGATATGAACAGTATGTGACTCTACTGTATACCTCAGTGCACAGCCTGATTTCAGTGCAACTCCGACAAGAACAAGTTCAGTATTTCAACACCGTCTCTGGCTTCCAGGTTATAATTATTTTGTCTTTTGGCATTATCTCACAATTCCTCCTCTACTCTGTTAAAGGCCATCTCAACCTTGCTCAAACAATCGGAGAATAAGAACAAAGCTACTGTAGCAAGTTTGGCACATTCCTTGGCCTTTTCGACAGGGTGACAGAATAATCAAGGCCATTCTCTGCCTTTCCCCAATTGTGCCAGGCATGAGTTTCTCAGTTTCACCCCTGAGACATTTGATCAGAAATGAGCACAGTGACTTTTAACACCCCCGTGGGCCATAATGTTACGGACTGTGTCAGCATTGTCACAAAATAGCAGGCTGAAAAATGATGACGTCAGCATATGAGGTGATACAGTCATTATCATTTCTACAAAGCCTATTCACTTGTGACTTGTGATGTGGTAAGTCTTGTGGCATGTAATTGATTGAATAAAGTTTCTTTTTAAACTGAATAAAAAAAAAGAGAGAGAGAGAAGGGTTGGGAGAGTAAGAGATGAGGGTGGGAGCGGGAGAGATGGAGTGAGAAAAAAGTTGGGTGAGAAGAAAGCAGTGCAGCGGAGGGAAGACCAAAGCGAGAGGGCAGAGGGGAAGAATTTATGGGCACACACGGGAATGTGACAGCAAGAGTGATAAAGAGAGAGGGACAGAAAACAAACTGGGTACATTTTTCTCGCAATGCCACTGAAGAGAGGCGTTTCATTGTCGGAACTACAATAGTCGCTTTTCCAACGGTGCCATTACTTCAGCAGGCGGGAATTTTGTATAGGCGACCCCTCTGTGTCTCCAAATGACGCACAAAGAGCGTCTTTCACATCTGGGCAAAAGAGGGGCACATACACAGATAGACACACAGTCAAACTAGGCATCAGAAGGGCACACATATACGACCGCAGATTTCCATCACATACAATAACTCAGGGAGGGGAAGGAACACAAGATTCATATCCTAAACAATCACGGAAAGCCGCAGCATCCAAAGTGGGTTGAGTGCCCATCTCCTGGCCCAGGTTTTCTATCCTCTGAGCCACCAAGTGTCTTTTCTCAGCTTAAATTGAGATTTGAATTTGGAAACCTATCCCTGTTAAACAATCAGTAATTTAAGTTTAAGTGCTATGCCTGGATATTTCTCCCCGTAGGGCGTCAGAGAAACCTGTGATAGGAATAGTTTTATTTCCAATAACAAAGACTTTGGTTAAAGATTAAAAGGAAGTGTTCCTGAAAGGGAACTCAGTCTCTTAAAGGGTAGTGTTGAATTACATCCTGATCTTCTTATCTCGAGAAAAGGGAGGGGAAAGTTTGGTTAAAACTCACACACTCTCTGTTGAGCATTTGTTTGTGTTAGCAGCCTGGCAAGGGCAGGTATAGCTTAAAGTACAGCAAACAATGAATGAGGTTATATGATTTCATTTAAAAAAAAGTGCCATGCTGAGTTGGCAGAGTACAAGTAATTCATTTAATGTAACTAATCAGTCGCCCAGCATAGGGATTAGTCTTGAAAAAGTTCAAGAGACACCAGTGGGAGCATCTTTCTGTCAATCCGCAGCTAATTTTCTGCCCTGTCAATTTATTTCATAATGCTTACCATGCAGTCATCACATATCACTGGGGTGGATGGAAACAAGTGACTCAGTGAATCATTCAGTTCGACTAGGAGAACTTGAATTTGACTAATCATTATGCCCAAGTCTCACCTTAGTCATGAAGCGGTCTGCATTGGTGTTCTCCTCATCTTTGAAGACAATGTCTGGGTTGTAGTTGCACACAAGTTCATTGAAGCGCTCAGAGTTGCGTGTGATCTTGCCCTCTGCTCTCCCGCTGGCCCCAAGGTTGTTTTCTGAGAAGTTGGGGAAAAACTGCTTGTAGTGCATAGCTGTGAGTTTCCTGGGCCGGTGGCGAGGGGGGCCATACCCAGGGCCCGGTCCGCATCCCTGGACCAGCCATATACAAGTCCACACAGCAAGCAGAGCAAGCTGTGCCAGGCGGGCCCACCAGGACTGCTTCATTGGGGGGGGTTGTGGCTCCCAGGAGTCAGTGGCTCACAGTGCCTGCAGTGATAGCCCAGTTCCAGGTGTGTGATAACATGTGAATGAGGGTCAAATCTTGGTCCATTGCAGCTCATGGAGTATTAGTGCTGATATTTTTAATCATAGAACTTACTAACTGATGGGACAGAGAGAACTCTTTTTTATTTTATGCACTATTGATTCTAAAAGGAGCTTAAAAGTACAAAGTCAGCTGTTCTGACTTAGGTTTGTACTGTTTTGATGATTGCTTTGAGAGCACAATGAATGATCTGATTGGTTCAAATCTAAAGTTTATGAAGTTTGGCATCAGCTATTAAAAATAAATAAGAAGACATACACGCTTTCAAATGTTTCTGTCCAAAAGTTTCACCAGATATCAGCTGATTTTAAGCCTCCTGCGAATTGAAAGTCATCTTCATACGTCCTTCGCTGGTACCTTGTCTTGACGCAGGTGTTTTTCGTTGGGTTCTGCTCACTTACCGCTTCTCTCCTCTCCAGGCAGCTTCTTCTGACGAGACACACAAACTCCCTGCAATTCCTACGGACGCTCCCGTGGCGCTCTCATCCTCTCTGTCCATCCAGAAAAGCTTGTCTTGAAGCAGTTTTTTTTTCTCCTTCTCTCCTTCGTCCACCGTCTTCTGTCGCGTATCAGCGCTCCTGGCCACCTTGCACCAGCCATTGGGTCTTATTAGCGTCCGGACAAGATTGCCCTCCCTTCCTTTGCGCGCTCCCACTGCGACAGCACACGCCTCCAATTCAACCTTACAAGGGACATATGATTGGCCTGCATTTGTTAACACAATGACTCCCCCTTCACCTCATTAAATATTTCAAGGTATTTGATTTAAAGGTAAATAAAATACTAATACTGTTTTGGAAACTTTTTGGACTAATAATATATCAACATTAATATTTAAAACTAAAAATATTAAAACTTTTCAGACATGGTAATTTAGGTATCAACTGCATTCATGAGGCATTATAATACATTTACAGTACAAATATACCCCCAGACTCTCACGTCTATTGAATATATTTAAACCAACATGCACTTGCATCTGTTTATCATCCCACCTACCACAAAGGTCAGCTGTTAACTCTCACTGTGATGACTTAATGTTATTAATAGTTAGAGTTGAAGGAGAGGGTCTTAGAGAGAAAACAAGTGTCCAGCCTTGACACCCCTTGACTGTGACTTACAGTGTTGCCTTCCTGTGTTTGGGGAACTGATGTGACCCCCTGAACCCGGTGCACCCAAGACCTCTCCATTGGAAACACCCGCAGGCCACATCAACGTATTATTTTTATCCATCTTAGAACAATGGCTGGGAGAGTCATAAAATGTGTCAGATAATGCCTCGAGAGGGAGCAGAAAAGAAAGGAATCATTGTATCTCAGGGGTCTGACATCTGTAATCACATACGGAAGCTGGAATTAATGGCGGATTAAAGGTCAAAGTGTGTCACTGTCCTATCTCCTGCTTCCTGGAACACTTGAGGACTCAATGCATCATGGCCAGTTTCTTCACTGTGAGTTTGTATTAAAGAATCTTTAGTCCGCTCACAATAGAGTGGACTGCTCAGTAGTTTCTAGATATTTACAGTTTTGTGTCAGGACATATCTTAATGGTTCATTGCAATTGAATGTTAAGATGTTTCAAGATTAAGTCACTATAAAGACATTCATAATATCTGAAGAGCACTCGTCACCTGAATACCCTTTCAATTCCTCATACTGTGCCTGCAGCCTGATCTACACAGCGCTCAAAATTTGTTTGGCATAGCGTTGAGGCAAAGGTCACCAAGCTTCTCTGTGACCATGGAAAGGCATCCTTGTTAGGGAAGGGTCCAAAAGATCCCAGGATGTTAAAGGGAGGGGTGGCAAGGCGAAGCTGCATCTTCCTGTCCTTATGATAAACATAGAAGAATGCTCAAGTCTGGCCCGAGAAACTCAGATGAGAGACATCAGCCTTTTTGACAAATGCAGGGAATGACTCAATCAAAAAAAAAGGAACAAACACTTTCATATCTACAATTACCCACACCGGTGTTTCTCTTCAAAGCAATACAAGAAAGGGAGATTTCCATCTGACATGAAAGGGAAAGGAAGGAAGAAACATCTGCGGGTTGGAGATGGAAATAAAGTCATTATTATTAGTTTTTTATTTTGGTGCGCCTGTCCCTCTGCCCCCCTTCCCCCCTCCTCCTCCTCCTTCTTCTGGCTCTTAACATTTACTCCCCCATTTCAGGATGGGAGTACATGGCTGGGTGAATAGTTGAGTTTCCTGCAAAGCCACAGAACTGAAAATGACATCTTTCCTGCCAGGGTTAGCCTACCCTGCTTTGTTCTTTCCAAATGAGCGCTTGTGCTTGCACACAGGCAAGTAGTTACATACCTGCAAGCCAGGTTTTCCTTCATCTGTGGAGTTCTCCAGAGGAAGCATAAAAATGGGCACTTACTTGACCAGTGCAAATGCAGGATGAAAATAGGATGGCAAGCTCTTTCTTTATACACATTCATTATAAAATTCAATGTAGATTTTGAAACTTTGCTGGCTTTGACATCTCAAGTGTTTGTCTTGTCTCATGAAGCTGAATAGACACTCCACTTCCTCAGATGGAGGCCGTTAGAAGGGTTGAGGGAAAAGGAAAGTCAAGGAACGGACACCTAACCACCTTCCTCCCCTCTCCCAAACACGACCCATTCTACTGTCTCTGACCATCTTATCAGTGCAGGAAGAGGCAGGGTGGTGCATTCTAATGTGGTTGCACACACGGGATGATTCTTGGCTTATGTATTATAACTTTGTGCTGATGGTTACCCACTGTGGAAAAGAATATACACGTGATGAGTTCAGGTGTACAGCATACTGTGATGTAAAACATGTAGCATAAACATGTAAAGTCTAAATTTAAGTTGCTTTGCTCAGTCTTGATATGGCCTTTGAAAGAGAGCACCAGTAAGCTGAGGTTGAGCCGATGCTGCACTGAAGTGGACAATAGACTGAGAAGGGTGGAACTTCCTGGCCCCAGACATGCAGGTCAAAGGTCAGATATGTTGCTATACCTTGTTTTGTGAACCTGACCCCTTAAATATATTTGACGTGGTATAGATACTGTATGCTCACAGAATACACCTTTTTCTGACTACTCACAAATTTGACAGGTTTCTCCCTAAAATCCATGTCACACCATTCACGCAGTTACCCAACATAGCAAAGGCCTGTGCCAGTCGATTGTGTGAGGAAAGTGTGCCATGAGTGTGCATGCAGGATGGCGGGCAGCTACGGCAAACAGACAGTGCTGGCCATTATCAGTTGATTAGGGAGCAAGTCTCGCCTTTCCTGTGAGTGGTTCTGTATTTGCAAGCGTACAAACGAGGGAATAACAGCCCTTAATGCACTTTGGCATGGACTTCAAATGGCCGATTGTCAGGAAAACTAATCTTTGTCTTTTTCCCCCCTTCATTCTTATGTTTTGACAATAAAGATAGCCTATCTCATCCCATTACAAGCAGCCGTCTCCCGCCTTGTCCCCGATATGCCCAACAACCAGTCCAGTGGAGTGTGTTACCCAATGGGACTACTAGGACACTTTGATTGCATGGCCTATCAACAGTTCATATTTTAGATGTTATCCTAATTTTTCCCCAACTAAATACAAGGTTAAGATTGTTATGTATGGTTGTTTGTGTGTAATGTGCTGTGATAGACAAAAGTAATCAAATTTAGTGAACAATTGTTTTCTAATAGGCCAAAAAGGCTTCAGTGGCAAAGTTGTCGCATCTTTAATCCATCTGAATGCAAAAACATACATGAAGAAACCTTTTTATTTCACTACAAAAATGGTCTGTATTAGCATAATGTAGCATAATGCAGCCTAAATTTTGTTTAACATGCTTCTAAATCACGTCTCAGACATGTAGTGAATAACTTGTCAGTAAATTGCATTACTCAAGTTGTTTTTGGCCCTCTGAATCACCACTTAACCTCCACTAGTGAAAGCTTTGGTCGGAGTATGCTGAAACATTCATCACAAACTCTTTATAGACACAATGATAATGCTCTGACCTTTCTCTCAAACACACCTTATGTCTGGCTCGTGTGTCACTTCCTCAGAGCTTAAGCAGTCTCCAGATGTGCAAGTAATGTTACAGCGACATTTGGGTTCATTTCCTCTTAGCAAAGGAAATGCAATGCAAAACAAAACCTAAACCAAATAAGCTTAATTATAACATCCAACAAAACAAAACAAGAAATACAAACAAAAATCAAGAGGGAGAAATTAATCAGAGCTTGAACTGACTTCAGAAAAAATGAGATGAGGAAATGAACAATAGGCAAGGAAAAGGGATGGAAGAAAGGAGGTGGGTGGGTGGTGAGGACGTGAAGGAGTGAATGTGAGTGAACGTCGGTCCTCTTGTTGATTTGCAGGGTTTTTATCTGGCAGTTGCATCGGATTGGGGAAAGCGTGGGCTACAGCTGTAGTGGCGTCGTGGCTGGACACTGCTGACAGACAACCCATAATATGTCTTTTTTCTGCTACTGATTAAAGAAGTGCAACAAAAAGGGTGGAGGGATGTAGAGGACAGACACCCACACACTAGTCACACACACACACCCACCACAGGCAACATTAGATTGGTCATGATTTTGTCACATTTCATAAAATGTAACAACATCAAAGGAACAGTTTACCGTAAAAGTTACTCTGATATGTATCCAAAAAGACACAAAGTGGAAAAACACAAGACAATTTTATTGCTTTCTGCTCAAACAATGATGTTTAAAAATTCTGTTTTTAGAAAAATCTTTAACACCAGAGCATCTCAAAAGTAAACAATCAACACTATTTTTTATCTTTGAGAACAACTCTAAAGATTTGTCTCAACTGTATCACATTCAACATTTTTAACAACTGTTAAAAATCCTTTCAGTAATGACTTGGCGTTTGAAGTATAGATCCCAAAATGCCCATAAATAATGATAAAAAAACAGTACATTATAAACTTTATGTTCCCAAAAACCAAAAAAAAAAAAACATTCCCAGAAAAAAATCAAATGAATACACCTCAGAGTGCTCCATACATAATATAATGTATATATAATAACTAACCAGAGAGAGGGACCCTCTCACAACACAGAGTCTGATGTTGGGTTTGAGAGACACTGTCCCCTGCTGGTCAAACTAACATCTATTAACCTGCTGATACAGCAGCAAAGGCAAAAGGTGACACGGGATCACCAACATGTTAAGGACGATCAGATACAGCTGATAAAAACAATAAAATGTAAGTTAAAAATAAGAATAATAAAGAGACACTGTAAAGTATTGCATGAATGATAGTCACATTTGCTTTTTGAAAATATTCCAAAATGAATCAAAACATTCACCAAGACAATAGGGTGGAGATGAAAATACTTTACAGAAAATTAGACTTTACCAAAAGCAGAATTTCCTTTTGGTAAAGTTTTACTTACAACATATTGCACTTCCCCACACAAATTCTTAATAATTCACAGTTTGATTGGTCTAAGGCACAAGTATCTCCTAGTGAGTGTCACATGACATCCAAAGGTCTTGCATAAGACAAAGTGTAAAGTTTTCTTTTTAGTGTATTTTCTGTCAATTAAAGAGTAATACTGTGACTCAGTAAGCTTACTGTCCTCAAAAGTACAAAAGATAAACCCTGCTTAGTGACAAACCACCACAGAAAATGCTCTTTACTCCACAAATAAACTAACTATCTCACTAAGACACTTGGACTATCACCTCAACCTCATATTCCCTGTGTAACCTGTGGATGCATTGATATACAAGGTACTTTGTGTCCTAGTTGCTCCGAAAAACAACTTCCTCTCTTTAACTAACATAACACTGGTGCAGACTGGACCACCGAACACATGGAAGTAAGATTCCCAATCTTAAAATAGTGGTACAACCTAAGAGAGGAAAGCGTGGGGAAGCCACCGAGACAGAGAGAGGCTCAATCGACCTAGAGCAGGAAGAGGAAATTATGTCACAGCTACAGCATAATATTTCAAAATAACTCTGCTGACTTTCACATGTGTCATCAGACCAACAGCTATCCAACAGATCCTCGGCAAGGGGATTGTTTTGTCACTGTCCACTTTGGCAGCACTGCCAGTATGGCTTTAATCCCTGTTCTCCCAATTCCAGTCATAACCATGACTCAGCTAACCGCTTGTACCAGTAGCTGTACTTTCAGTCTAACACCTTCACCAAATTGGACCCTGATATATTGGACATGAAACACATCTTCAAGCAAAGCTCCCACTGGACACAATGCAGACAGACTTGTCACCTTCAAGTCTCTTCACATATGCTGACCTGACCCTTGTACCATCTGGCAAAGGGACTGAATTGCAAACGTCTTCAATCCAATAGGTTCACATTTGAAGTGGCTCACTTTCTAAAATGTTGAGAGGCAGTGGTGAGAAGAAAAAAAAAGTCACTGGATTTTAGACAGTCCACTGGCCAGGAGGAGTCTGAAGGGGACAGTGGAGCGTGAGACAGTTAAAGGCAGTCTGTGGAGACCTGCAAAAAAAAAAAGAAGAAAAACAGGACCATAAGATCACGCACAATCACAAGGTGGAGCACAAAAAACTTGCAAAGCTAGGAAAAAATAGTGATTTAGGTTAAATGAAAGTCTATTAATCATAGAACAAAAGTGAGTTGGGAGGCAATGGGAAAGTGCAGGAGAGCTGCCACAGTGCAGAGATGCTATCTGTACTGTGAGGAAGGGGACTGCGTGTATGTGTGTGTGCGTTTGGCGTGTCCATGCTCTGAGCGCTTGTTTGTGTTGGGTGGAGGGTTAGAGGGTGTGTGTGTGCTGCGAGGGGTCTAGGGCGGTGTGCCTGAAGGTCCCCAAGGGGGCCTGACTCTCCTCTTGTCCCTTTACACTTTCCTGAAAGAATTGTATTCTTTCTATCTGAGGAAAAGAGACCAGCCCATAGGGAAATGAGGCCAAACGGGGGAAAACATATGACACAACTATGTGTAATGAATTTCAGCTGAACACAACCCCTGACACACAAAAATATATGCATACACAGTACTTTCGTTTTGCTTCATATAATAAAAAGAGAGACTGACTGACCAAAGGCACGGATGAGCTCTCTCTGTACTGCCCAGGTGACAGTCTTTATCAAGGAGGCAGAGGTGAGACCAGCAAACAGCATGTTGTACATGAAGACAATGTAGAAGTTCCCGAGCCAGTTATACCGACCAAAGTCTCCCAGAAGATCGAAGCGGGTGATCCCTGGCACAATGAAGGCAAATCAAAATGTTGAACTGGTGAATCAGCTGCTCAAACAGGGCCTCAATGGCAGCTACTTGATTAACAGCATACAAATGCCCTCTGGTGGGCAGTATTCAAACTACAAGTGAAATTCTCGTACTGTAACAATTATTAGATAGATATTACATTTAACTTTGATTAATGTTTTTAAGGTATGTCCTTACCAAGTGTGCGTGAAAAGACCGGAAGTGCTGAACTCAGGATGAGAAGTGAAACACAGTTTGCAATTATCTGAAAGGAACACAAAAGTAGAAATTACTATAAGGACTAAATCTATAATAATAATAATAAAGCACCTTTAAAAACAGAGTTTACAAAGTGCTTTGACACACAGAGCAAAGGCAGTACACTACAAAAGCAAAGACACATGCCACCAAAAGCTACACCAAGTTAGTAGCAATAAGTTCATGGTAATGTCTCACTGTAACATAAAGCCCCTTTCAGACATAAAATACAATGCTGGCTTCATTAAGCTCTTTATTTTATTCAGACACAGATGAGTTTTACATCAATGCTCCTAACGGCTTTCTTCAGACGGATGGAACATTTGCAGAAAGAGGAAATGCTCACGCAATAGTTGACATCTGATGCCCAAGAGGGAGCAGAGAGCAAAGAGACTCGTGAATTAAAAATGTTATGATAGCAAGAAAGAAGATGTTTCCTGTTTTTTTATAGATTGCATCAATGATGGATTTTAAAACTTATTTTCCTGTTGAATCCTTTTTTGCCCATGTTCAGTTCTGCTTTATTCGTTATTTGAGCCTTACATAAATATTTAAAATCCACCATTCAAAATCCTTGTTCTTACTGTTAAGGTTTAATTCCTATTTGTATATAAACCATCTTGCTGGGGTTTAATTCATTCAAAAGCTGCATTGAATGAAAATTGAAAATATAGAGAGGGGATGTGTTGCTGACATTAAAAGACCAATCTCCTCAAGCCTAGTTGGCTCTTTCACATATTCCCTAGTTTATCAAAGTGATTAAGTGCATAACATATGTTGATTGAGATTTTAAAAATGAATTACAGTAATGTTAGAAGAGAGAACAAGACATGCATTTCTGTCTCTCTGCATTCTGCAGCATTTATATTAATTAACAACATTCAAGTCAGACTTGACCTGAAAATGTGGGAAATGTTACTTGGTCTGACCTAATAGGATTGCAGTCATAACTTTTATGTAAAAGTGACCAGGGTACCTAGTCAGACATAAGACTAACATGTTAAGTTGCCATTACATTTATATAAAGGATGGCGTGTCTGACAGGGGCATCAGGTACATGTAAAGACTAATCATCAGATACCTGTGTGAGGTTGGTGTCCTGTGCACGAGGCAGCAAGCCAGTGAAGAGAGGAGAGCTGTAGAAACCCACCACTGAGGACACCATCAGGTAGCTGACAGTTATTTTAAGGACAACACAGTAAAGAAGAGTAAAACATGTAGATATAGAGTAAACAACATCTAAAATACAAATGACCATTTTTTAAATATATGAACATGACAGCATGAGTCAGCATCAGCACTGGTCAAATATGAAGCATAGATTGTTAGGGTCAAATGGACACAACAAGTTAAAACTGTGTAAACAAGATAAAAGGATACAGGATAAGGACTACTTGAACTGCAGCGCCCAGTGAGCCAAACATGGAGAAGGAGGCCATCCCCAGGTGAGGGTCCTAAAACACACACATACACATACAAACAGTCATCAGTGTGCACAGATGACCAACTGTTGCACACCAAGTGGGACATGTTCAGTTTCTTTCCTCACCTCCATTCCTCTGGGCAAAGCTGTCTCATCAAGGAGCAACTCCAGCACATTGAAACAGACCATCAGTACACACATCACCTGAAGAGACATAAACAGCAACATAAATAGAAATAGCTGCTTGAATTAATGAGTAAAAACCTCCTGTCAGGAAGATATGAATTTAAAAAAAGAATACCGTCAGCGCTAGGAGCACAAGCATGGCCAGTGGATAACCCAGGTTTCTTTGCCATGGGGACGCTTTCCTACGCATCTCTGTGGGGAAAACAAGAAGAAAATGAGAGAAGAGCAATAACAAATGAGTGTACAGCAACAAATGACTGTACACTGTCATCATCATGTGAAAATCCCAGCAGAGAGCAGCCTGTTCACTCAATCTTACCGAGGGCGATGCGCTTGCTCCGAGCTGTCTGATGCTCTTTTTTCATCACCTCCATGTTCAGCTTGACCCAGCATGACGTACTGCCATCTTCAACCGTGAAAGAGACGAAAAGTCAATCAGTCAGCTTTAAAGTGAATCATCAGATGGTGCGAACGAGTGTCTTCATGACAACCAACTCACAGTGTAGTTTCCTTGAGAGTGAGTCTTCCTCAAATGAAGTGCAGCTCAGAGTATCTTCTACATCTTCCAACAGCTGAGGGGGGTACATCAATGAAATGGCTCTTAATGATTATGTAATTTGTCCAAAATTGTGATTAATTACTTAATACTTGCAAAACTGAAGACATCCTGACTTTATTGCTGATTGGAAAATATTGCATTCTAACACTCTAAACTAAGATGGGTTAATATTTAGCTCAAAGCTCCACTGTCCCTAAATACAGCATCACAGAGCCACCAGCATAAAATCAATTCTATTTATATAGCACATTTAAAAACAACCTGAGTTGGAGTGCTGCACAAATTATAGCAGAGGGCACAACAGTAACAAGTGAAAGGACATCAGCAATAAAAGGGTACAAGCAACAATGAATGGCGATAATAAAATACAAGGCAATATCAAAATGTGTGAAGAAATGTAAAACAGAAAACAGGAGTAGAAGTTATAAGATCAATTGATTAAAAGAGAAAAAAAAAAGAGTAACCAAAAGCTGTTTTTTCATGAATGTCTTGGGTTTTGTTTTAAGTGTTAATGGAGGGGGAACGTTTGATCGAAAGCAGAAGACTATTCAAAAGCTTTTGAACTGCAACCGTAAAGGCACAATTTCCCTCTCCAAGCAGCCTCCATGCTGGAACAGTTAAAAGCAATTGTTTTGAGGATCTAAGGGGCCTAGAGCTGGATTAGGTGCAGAGGAGTTCTGAACTGTAGAAGGGTGCCGGCCCATGTATGGCTTTAAAAACAAATAAAACAGCCTTGAATTCGGTCCTGTATTTGACAGGTAGCCAGTACAGGTGTTGTAGCTAGGACAGGTGCAGGGCTTTTCAGTATTCTGCACCAGCTGCAGGCGAGACAAAGAGGACTGGCCAACACCCAGGTACAGTCAGCTGCAGTAATATGTGGCATAGCTTTAGACTCTACTCTCATTTTTTTAAGTTTACATTTTGGGTTCGTCACTCACCCGGGGTTTGACCAATAGGCTGCCAGTCACGCTGAACATCCGGGACAACCCAAAGGGAGTGCACACTGAGGAGACAAGAACAAAAGATTGGTCTTGGTTTAAGTGATACGTTTTTTTTTTTGCCTCTGATGTAAATGTGTGATTAAGATAAACTTACACAAAAGCAGCAACACTCCAAACAGAGAGATGCCTGAGTACAAGTAGGGAAGGTAATACTCCCACAGATCTGAAAATCAGAGGAAGAGAGAATGAGCATTTAAATCAAAAAATTGTGAAACCAGCTGTCACTGAAAGATCTGCAGGTACATTGATGGTGACTCACCGTAGAGGCTCTTCCTGGCCATGTTGTCGTGGAGGAGGGCTGATGCCACCCACACAATGCCAAGGACAAGCAGAGCAAGCAGCAACAGCAGTACAACGGCTTCATACACTCGTGCCATCACCCCCTAGACACACAAAACACATTTCCTGTTATCAACAGGTTCAAACACAGATGCTGCCAAATTCATTTGTTTCCGAACACCAAAGCTGGTACCTTTTTGGACCCTGCAAATCCCTCCGACTCCGTGAAGAAGTAAGCAAAGGGCATGAGGAAGACCAGGGACAAATTGGAGAAAAGGAAAACTAGGTTCCACAAGCCTGACAAAGAAGAAGGTACATTTTAGAGATCTTCATTTTTCACTGCAAACATTGCAGCAAAACACTGCCAATACTACAGTCAACCACTGTGTGGCATAGACCTGCCAAGTAGTAAGACACAACTGGCTACCTTGTCAAAGTGCTAAAAAACTAAATTGTAATTGTTTAAAATTAATACAAACAGAGGAAAAGCTACAGGCCTGTTGATTTTTGGGCTTTATTTTACATCTCAGTGGGTCGGTTACAAAACATTGGCAGTGGAGTTGGAGAGCTTGACTGAGATAAACACCAGCTATTTGTCAACAGTTGGACCATTTTCCCCCCAAACAATGCGCCCAGTCAGGTCACAGCCACTCTATCCATAATAATTAGCCGTTTGGACGCCGGCCCGTGTTGTATTGATTTACCAGTGATCCCAATTAAATCTGATCCAGTTTGAAAACAGCAACGTCCTCTTTTGTGTGACAACATTCTACAATTATTAACTGTTGCTTTTGTGTTGTTGACAAAGAAATAGAGTGAGGTGTACCGTGGATGAGCGATCCATTGAGCCACTGCATGTAGTAACTCTGCGGGAAGGTGAGCAGCACCTCATTGGACAGAATAGAGATGGGGAGAAGGAGCACGGCACACGCTGCAACAGACAGGGTGAACGTACACAGCCACAGCCTATGAGAGGGGGAAAAAAAAGACAGGATCAGTGTGTGTTTGTGTTTAGCCTCAGCGTCGCAGTGCAGCCTAGGTGAAAGTCTAGGGTGGCTAGGGTGGCCAGGGATAAGGTAATACAGTGCCAGCGTGTAGGGACAAAGGGCGGAGAGACGTTGGAATGTCGCATCCCAACCAACAACCTCATCAACACACAAGCACACATGACACACAGGGCAATAAATCTGACAGGCCCTCAGGCTAGTACACATGTCACGTTGACTGAGGTATCGGCTCCAACATTCACACTGACTGAATCAGAGTGAGTGAGAACAAATTGCTGTGGGTCAGTTAATCATTAAAAGGTTTGTACTTACGCAATTTTGTTGACGGTGGCATCTTCAATATCATCTGAAAGATAACAGATAAACAAGGATTATATGTACTGCAAAGAACGACTAACTTGCTAATTAGATTCTTCACTTGCTTTTACAATGATAAGTTGACAGACATAACCAAATTACGGTATTTTGGAACTTTGGCAATCGTAGAAAGTTTTAACACATTCTTGGTGCGATAAGATAAAGTGTTGAAATATTTATAAACAGAAAGTCTAAGTTGTCAGTTGAGAGGTAAAACCTGTCAGGGGAGGAGTGTGCGTACTGTGGTATATACATAGATGTGTAGGTGAAAGCTGTAGTACAAGCAGTCCATATGAGAAGAAAGAAAACAGCAGTCTCACTGGCCTCAGAGAGGGGAGTGAGTGGGGGTACAGCATGTTAGGAACATTCTGTTCAAGCAGGACCAAGAGTCTCCTGTAAAAACGACCTTACGAATGCACAACAACTGCAAAGAGTGGAGTAATAACCTCATTTTGTATGCCCAGAATACTCTATACTATACACCTATATATATACACTAATACCTATTTACTATTATGCAACATGCTATTAATGTCTAAAACTATACTGTAAGAATTGCTGCACTTTGCCAAATACACACCGCTACACACTGTATTGTAACTACTTGCTATGTAAATGTTGATATAGATATATATAGATATTCAATACTGAGGTGAAGCTTCAGCAGTGAAATGCAGTCCTTGTCTCCTTAGTGTCAAAAACAAGTCAGTCAAATGTTATTGCACAATCGTCGTTAAGCTGCAGGTCACAACTGCTCTGTGGTTGTTGATACACAGCTACAACAGTGAGCTAATGCATAGCAGGTTTCTTTAAAAAAACAAGAGCACAGAAAAGAAAAAAAGAAAAAGAAAAGAGAGAGCTGGCCATCTCCCAGATTCCAACCCGCCCAGCTGCAGCGGAGCAGAGAGACCTGGCTAGTTGAACATCCTACATCTGCTTCCAATAGTGCAAGTTATTGGATTTATTATGTAACTGTCACACCCGTAACCCCCAAAGAACTTTAAAAGAGGATTTGTTTCTGTTTGTTTTAATAATGATGGAGAACGAACTGTTGATCCCAGTACATAAGGTTTATTAAATTTATACTAATATTAATTGATTTTAGGGCTGCAATTACCAATTATTTTCATTAACGATTAATCCTCTGATTATTTTCTTGATAACTGCTTTGTCTATGAGAATGCTGACAAATTGTAAGTTATAGTTATTCCCAAAGCCCAAGGTCACATGTTCAAATGTCTTATTTTATTCAACCAACAGTCTAAAAGCCAAACATATTCAGTTCTTGATTATGCATGACAAAGAATCGTGTCAAATTCCCTTTCTTTAAAGTTGAAACCAGCAAAAATTACTAAAACAATTAATCTGTTTCTGTCTACATCATCAAAAATACAAGCCAGTAACTCAGCGTAACGACACACTAAGTTTCATGATGGTGGTTGAACATGTTTGCTGAAAAGATCCAGTTTGAGGTGTTTTCGTCTATGCGGAGGGGCCTCAAGCTAAAACTCCAGGAGTACAACTCTGTGTTTATCTTGTAGCTACATTCTTCGCTGCCCCTCCACCATCCTGATCCACAGGAATACTCATTGAACAGGTGGTTGCATGTTACGTAACGCTCCTTCTACACCTCTGGACTGCTTGAGCCAATGTCCACAGCCTTGGGTAATATTTTGCAACCATAGAAGTATGTAAACTGAGGCAGTATTTATAGGTAAACAAACTTGGAAAAGTATCCAAAAGGTAAAACTGTCTACACATAAACATATAGATGAAAACAAGTTTTACACAATAAAGAATTTTGTGAAAGTAGGATGCCATTAAGAACATTATGTTTATAAAATGAGTAACGTTCACAAAATAGGCAACAGTCTTTTTCTTTTTTTATTTGTCTGAGCTTTCCAATGAATCTTTAAATGAGGCTTCCTGCACCCATCTACCCCCCATCAACTATAAATAAGAGACTATTTACTCTAAATATAAAGTACAGCACATGTGCTTGCATGAAAAGTGTGGCCTTCAAACTAAAAAAAAAAAAAAAAAAAAAAAAAAAAAAGCCATAACATATAAGCAGTCAGCTTGTCAACACCATGAATTCTCCTCCTGGCAATTCTCTAAAAGCCTTTGACAGAAATATTTCTCACAGTGGCTTATTTAATGTTTTACATCTATTAAAATGCAGGAAGAGAGTGACATTAAACTTACCTGTGATAAACTCTGCAGTCTTCTTGAAGTGGGTAAGTATGAGGTAGCACACCATGTAAAGGCATGAAAACAGGAGTACACAGATCTGTACAAGAGACAGAACAGGAATTTTATTCACTTTGTCATTTATTTTCCACTTTGTACAGTCCATGTTTGAGAACGCAACTGAAAACTGAGATAGTGTTATTTCTTTTACTTGTTAAATCAGATAATCAATAAGAAAGTGAAGGGCTATAAACAAGTTGTCCTGTTCTCTTCAGCCTAACTGATGAGTAACGTATTTACATAGGTTGGCTCGAGTGTCCGATCTATGCATTCGGAAAGGTCTTTAAAGTGGGGGTGGATATGTGGCCCAGATACCAAGAACATGATCCGGTACAGATACAACGTAAAGTGAGAAGGAAGGAGACCAAAATACAGTCACGGCTATTATAGATGTTTTCCATAGAATATTTAGTTTTACAGATTAACATAAAGAACTACAGAAAACAGTATAGCTGCACATATCTTTTGTGAAGACCAACAACAGATGGAGACTGAAGACGACCACTTTATACAAACAAAGACAACTAAATGGGGGGACAGTGATATACAAGAAGGGATTAAATAAGTGAAAGAAAAGAGGGTTAATACCAGTGTCAGATAGCCCCCCTGCTGTGTGGAAAGTTCATAATCTGATGTAACACTACATCTACCAACACATTTAGGCTTAACCTATATTTACTCTGCAGTCTGCTGTCTGGTGAAGCCCTCTGCATTTCACCCCCCAACTCTGTGACCGTAGGAACATAACACAAAATATGTAAGAACACTTAATTCAATGAAAAGCACCACATCTAAGCATTTTAGATTAACTCTTAATTCAATCCAGTCCTTGCAACAGAGCCGACAATCTGTACACACCTAACCATTGCTCGAAAACATACCCCAATGAACAAATTGAATTTTTTTTGGACACTGAGTTCAGAGACACATACCGAACATATCTCTGTACACTAAACTTGTGTTTCAAGGACACAGTAAAACCTTTGTGTGGCACAGCATATCAAACAGTAAGGCTCCTCTGCAAAGAAAAAAAATGACAACTCAACGCTTCTCTTAGCCAAACAGACACCTACATAACTATTATCCACAATTAAAAATCTAAATACCCTTGGAGGTTGTAATGCTCCTTTCACACTACCAAATAAAGCTGTTCTATGGACATAAATGTGATAACTTTGCTTTTCTTAGATCATAATGACTACTGGGCAACAAAGTTAAGTTTGGCCTGAAGGTACCATTGGAGAAAAAGGCCATGTTATTATCTAAATCTAAAGGGGTTATTCTCTGCACACTGGTCATTTTAGGATGCCTCACACTAGTCTGGCTCAACTCTTCATTGCCATGCCATGTTCAAGTCGTACAGGAGTTATCCTAATTATGACATTCTGACAAGTAACTAACTAGCATTCACTTCCACACCTGGCTCGTACTTATGATGGGGACATTCCTGACTTGGCACTTCATAAGACAGAGGTGCCTGAAAAATCAAGTACATAGCATCAAGTCACATTGTTTAGAGTGATAAAATCCATATGAAGCATATATTGTATATATATTGTCAATGCAGTGGTTTTTTAACCCTCGCTAAAACTGTCTTTAGTTGTCCTGTGACATAAACATTATTAAGTTGTAAAAATGTGAGTCTTTAGCATCTTTTCCATTCATCCCATCTGACATGAAACCAAAATCAGCCTTTAGCAAGCTAACATAACCAGAAACAGAAACAGATACAGAAACAGATATGCAAACATTAATTCAGTGAGTAAATTAAAGCTCAGTCAATTTAATGCCAAACATTTGCTGGTTCTCAAATGTGAGACTTTATTGCTTTTCTTGGTCTTACATTACTGGAAATGTTATATCTTGGGATTTTTGTATTTTGATTAGACAAAATAAGACATTTGTTAATGGAGATATTTCACTCTGCAACAAAATGTTGAACTACATGACTGATGTTGCCACACCAGAAGGAGTAAGGTTAGCAAGATATAGAAGTATTATTCAGAGAGGCTCTCTGAATAATAGCAGAAATATGACAACATGCTCATGGGTGTAAAATCAGTTTCTTAAAATAATACAAACATGAACTTAATGAGTTCCCAGGAACAAGAAAAATAGGCTATTAATCAGCCTTTTTAAACATCCTTGAATATTAGTTAACAGTGGTACAGTATAATCCAACAAATGCACCAACATTAAAAAGAGTCCCAAGAAGGGACACGTCAAAACTACTCATGATGAGACCATTTACATCAATGTATGTATGTCAAAGAGCCTTTTATGATGGATCACTGGGACATATGGACATATGGTACAATAACAAATGGGGCTGGTGTATGGGCATGGACCCCTCCTCTGTCCGCAGGAGTTACAAGAGGTTGACCCACTTTAGATGGAAACACAATCTTGAATAGAAAACATAAAACACACACGCCACACAAGTTACCTCATTTGTACAGATCAGTGTTAACAAGAACCATAAGACTAATTCAGCTGCTGATATGCTGCTTTATGGTGTCTGTAATATTCCCAACCTCCACCTCCCTGGATGAGTCCAAATTTTTAACAGGGAGGGACAAACAATTATGTAAGTCAGACATATCTTGTTGTCACACTGTACTTCGACCTAGCTGACAAGACTGCCTCATGCCTTAAATGTTACAAATAGCTATTAAACTGTCCAAACTAAACATTGAGAAATACACGACATTAAACCTGTGAAAGTAGGAATGATCATTGGTAACACACGAGCGGCATCATACAAACAACAATGGACCATGCAGAACAACTAATCAGCTCAGTCTGCAAAATTGTTCAATAATGCCTTCTAATTTGGCAGGAACTTGCTGTGGTTAATCCAACAAAAAAGCAGGGAACAAAGAATGGGTGTTGGGTGAGAAATAAGTGGAGGGGCAGAATAACACATTTTAGTCCACGTTTGTGGAGACACGTGCTGATTGGTGTTGTTGAGATCTGGCAGCAAATGGCAGGCCACTGAGAAAATAGTTAAATGGAATTCAGCAGCCACAGGAACATCTTTGTGTTGAACACAAAGTTCCAGGGTGTTCACGCAGAGTGTTTTAAAATGCACATAGTGACCTAAACATCTTTGTGCTGATACAAGCAGAAACAACCAAGCCCAAAGGTTTTCACATCTTGCCTAACCTTGAAGTCCCTGTAGAAATTCATAGGAACAGAAGGTTGGCAGTGGCACAGCATGTCTTAGCAAAACATCAAGTAGACTCCTTCAGAGTGTGTTTTTTCCTCACCTTGCCTCTTACCCAGCTAAACGCATTCAAGCAAAGTAAGATGGCCTTTGTTTACAAGTAAGAGGATAGATAAGGCAAGACCCATTCAAGATTTATTAAACAGCCAGAAATAACTTAAAGTAATGCATGATGTAGCCATCTCAATCCTCTAGAAGGTCCCCAGCCTTGAGTTTTTATTTGTATTATATTATAATATTTAATAGCTTAGTAACCATATACTCAGGAAAAATAACATCATTAACGTCCCTCTGCCTTCTCTCAAAACTACAGAGTAATTCCTAAAAAGCACACATATGAAGTGGACTATTAAAGATGCAATCAACCATGTATTTTATTATTAATAACATGGTACAAAACCTTTCCTCAGGGTGACTAGATATCCTACTGGGTGCAGACGCTGGGTGTCACATTTCTCTATTGCATGATTTCATCGTGGCCTTCAGTTCTGCCGATCATGGATCCTTCTTGATCCCTCCAGGCTCAGATGTGGGCTGTGGGTGTGTACTCCTGGCTCAACTATTGAGTGGTTTATCATCCCACATAAACAATTTCTTTAATCTACAATTATTATATTTGCCAGAAAATCTTGCGTGAGATGATTTACAGTCAAGCTGACAGACAATTGGCTGCAATCATATCTTCCCAGGTTATATCTTAGCTTAAATCACCAACTGAAGAAGACTTGGTGGGCCACACTGTACTGCATACAATTAGAGCAACATGTTCAGTTTACACATAACTAGGAAAGAAAGAAGTTGACTTACAAGAATCTGAAACCGGTTGGGTTAGGGTTAGGGTTCACATCTATGCTGTACCTTCTTTTTTCTTCTTCAAGTCAAGCATGGAATTTTACCATCTTTCTGTCCTTATTGCATGAATACTAATATTATATGGATAGAATCAAAATAAAATATGCATAGTTTTTTTATACGAGATTCACAGGCATGTATTTGGGCATCTAAAGAATCTTTCCTTGACTGATAAGATGCTTAATTTTTGGCACTAACTTAACTAATCTAATTATTCTCTACTTTATTATGTGTACTGCACAAATGAATTCACCTCTTTGCAATTTCATTTTCAGGTTCTGTACTGATTTGATTTGTTTTATATTGGACATAATCTCTGCTACTGTGTGATGTTGAGCTTTAATCAAATGGATGTCTCGGTTGCTTTATTAATTTATGTCTAGCACACAACAGATGGTACTTACACTTCTGCCACATGTCCATCTTTTCAAAATCTGCTGCTAAATGATAAGCTTAGCCTAAAGCCATTAATAGCCATAGATGCAAGGGTAGCTGACCTGCCTGAGAGGGAGCACTGTGACGAGATGGTAAACTGGAGTCTTGAGGCTGGCCAGTGGCTTAAGAAGTGGGTGTCTACTAATAGCATTAGGTCTTTAGGTGAAAGGGACAAGGGCAAAATCAGGCCATTATAATCAATGGGGGTACTTCATATATTACTTGTGTAAAGCTACTTTGATGATTAAAAATATATGCCTGCTATCTGCCTTTGACAGCTAATGCGGGTGGACTTATCTGGTCGCTAACCACTTGAGAACAGGAAAGGAAAAAGACAACACTTGTTTGTTTCATAGCCTGGACAAATTCAAAAACATTTCGTGTTGGATTCAGATTATTTTTCTTGCTACATTTTACAATGCTAAGCAAAATACCTTCTTCACAGCAGACATCTGACTCATCACAGAAGGAAGAGCACAGCTGTAACTAATAATACTAACATGAAGGTTCCCAGTAAACCCTTCCACTGAGGGAGCATGGATACTATCAGGACCATTAAACTAGAAGTCATGACTCGTATCATTAGTTACATCCGTGTTTTTTTCAACTGGCATCACTGGCTCATTTATTATATCTATTTGCAATGACTCAAGGGAGATTGAGTCACTGCAAATGGAAAATTATATAATAAATGCAAACAGAAATAATCTATTAGTATAATTTGGGTTTTGGGGTCAAACACTGGTTTTATAATATGCAGTAGTGTCTGATTGTGTCCTTTGTGGTACACTGTACAAGTGATATTCCTAATGTAAGGAAATGAACTGTTTAAGAGATATGATTGTCCTTTATTTAGGGTTAAAGGTCAGTGTCTGTGTGCCCTGCTGTAACTGTACTGATCTGTCTGTTAAGTCTGAAGTTCAACAGGGACTGTTACACAAACCACAGGGAGAGACCAGCATAGGAAAATGCCTTATTAACAGCAGGGTACAGCTAAAAATATGAAGCAGGCTGATGATACATGACAGACAGGAAGGTCTGAGAAGAGTCGTTAGAAAAACAAAAGAGGGGCCACAGATGCTGAATAGGCTCCCTGGTGTTCCTGTGCCACACCACTGCCCAATCACCAGCTGCATCCATTCACTAATGAAGGTCGGTGGAGTTAAAGAAGTACTCTGAGCGGGTTTTAAACATTAGCATGACTTAAAACTCAAGTTGAACTCACTCACACATGCACAGCTGTCCAATGTTAAAATGAGGAACAAAGCCACGCCAATATATCGCTTTGGGTCGTACAAATCAAACCAAGTATGGCGATTTAGCTTTAGAGGCAGTGATTAGGTGGCAGCTTGTATTATTAGTGGCGACCCTTCATATGCATATTAACCGACGGATGCATTAGCTCAGCACTTACTATAGTCTCCCGGACACGGTTGTGGAAAAGTTGCTCCCTAACCGACACGTCGTCCGTTTCCATCCTCCGACACCATAACAGTGTCCTCAGGCTCAGAAGCACGGGGGGAAGTCGCTAAAAAATTAAAAGACGGGACATCTTCGGGGTAATGCCGCGGATGTGTGGCTGGTTAGCCGAACTGTAAGTGAGCTAGCCTGCTGCTGCTGCACTGAGCTCTGGTAAAAACCAAACGGGGGGGGCGGGGGGGTCCCCAGGAGGCGGGGCCTGGGAAAGGGGTGGAGGCCAGTGGAGCTTCACAGGTAGCTGTCAATCATCATTATTAATAATAATTTCAGTATCATCACTTTAATGTTCAAAGGTGTGTATGTGTAACCTACACACAGGTCAAACCCAACATTAATCGATTGGTCAGCAATTTCGAGTCAGTCTTAACACAATATGGCCATGGGGTCAACTTAACTCTGTTGTTTCATCCTGTAATCATTCCTTCTGTGCATACTGACTATTTGAGAACTTTTCCACGTCAAGGACCCCTTAACTTAAACAAATTACACCGACCCAATTTGATAATCTTTTAGATGTTTCAAAGTGTATGAAACTCATGACCAAAATAGTCATTCTGTCATTGTGTTACTTCTGGATGAAATTATAGTGAATATAAATTATTCCCCTTTTTGCTGGGGACCCCTTAGGATCCCTCCAAAAATTCACAGCCTTCCTTTTGAGCAAAAATGTATTTAATTTATTTTTTCTGACGATAACATGACGTTTCAGTGAATTAGCAAATAAAATTGATATTTTCCACATTTACAAACTTATGTAGTTTTCAAACATCCCTAGTGTTTTCCTGTTAAACTGCAGTGGACTAAAACAGAGAATCTAGCATTAAAAATACATTAATTTAGAAAGATATTGATTTGACTAATTTGAATGGCTAAAGCTTCATATCAGATTCAAATAAACTTACAGATGGAGGACTGTGGGTTGTGTCCCCCATCATTCAAGCCTACATTGAAAGTGCATCATAAAGGGATCTGCTAATGGTCAGTATGAACAGGAGTGATTACAGCCAAATGAAAAAAAACAAAAAAAAACATGTGTCAGTGTTCATTTGCACACCTGACTATTGTTTTAGGACCGTCTTAAACATATGTAAATGTATCCTTAGAAACGCTACTTGAGGATGTGCACATGGATCCATGTTGAATGCTGACTAATGCATAATGAACATAATGTATCTAGTGACATCTGTTGGTGAAATTGTACATGCTTAAAAGATTAGCTCTCAAAGTAATTTCAACTATATTTTATTAATGTTTTCAGCTTAAGCACAGATGTTTTCAAATTTTGCATTGTAGGTTGTGTGTGCTATATCTACTTAACTTTATCTCCATTTTGCCACTTTATAGTACTTCTCTACAATTAGGAGACAATGATTGAGAAAATGGTTGTACTTTTTTACTCCACAACATTTATTTGACAGGTATTATCATAACTTTTAAACATATACTGAGTAAATAAAACATGATATAGTGTTACACAGTAAGACAGAGCACACAACATCACACACCATATTTAAGATGAGCTCCATGACCAGATACAATGCTGTTAAGTCCTTACACAATACACTAATGTACAAAAACTAGCACTGACAATAATAATAATAATAATAATAATAATAATAATAATAATAATAATAATAATAATGATAATAATGATAATAATAATGATAGGTACATTTCACTGATAATACTTATGTAGCCTATTGTTAGGTAAAATCTGAAATGCAAGTCTTATACCTGTAAAATAAATTCTTAAACTGGGCTGTTGAAACTTTCACTAACCTTAAGTAAAGAACCTGAATACCTTCTCCAGCAATATTTCTCATAACTTACAGATATTTTTCTTTGCCATTGTTGCAGATGAGAGTATAATAAAAAGTTTTTATGCAAGGGTTGTATAGTTCTGTGTTTGCAATACATACACTCAATTGAACATTAACAGAGCAGGTTGGCAATGCTTGAATCATGGCTCAGAATGGGTCATCTTACAGTATATCTCTCACCAATGTCCTCTTTAGACCTTTACCTCACTTATCAGTTCAGATGATCAAGGGGCCTAAATGTTAATGCATCATGTGTTAAGGCCACGGTGCTAGTTTTATGTCAAGATCTAAAGTCCAACTGTTGCAACAACATGAAACAACTTTAACAGCGGCAAAGTACTGGAAAGGATTTATCGGGACAAGGACTTGAACATATCGGCCAGTAAGTAACTTAGTCTTAATTAGACAAAACTAAAGAGATCATAGATGGTTTTTTACCGTAAATTAGTTGAACACTGAGCCTGATACAACCTTTAGATCAACTGAGGATTGGCTACAGAGATAAGTTGGTGCCTAACATGTAAAATTCTGACTTTTTGTATTTCAGTGGACATGGACAACTATAGCATTTTATGTTTTGTAATGACTAGAAATGTTGACATGACTATTCCCATCATGAACTATGCTAAATCCCTATTACATAATGATTTTATTTAATCGGGGAAGTAGATAGCAGAGATTAAAAAAAAAAATTTTTACAGGACGTCCCGGAAACACGGGGTAAAATGCAGACTTAAAACTGAGGTCAAATATTTAGAGAGTGATTTGAGCAGATGTGATCAAAATATTTGCTTTTTGATGTGATTAAAAGCCTCAAGTGAAATAGATTTAGTGGCTTACAGCAGTCAGTATACCATAATAAATCATTTGAAAATAGACATGCAAAAAACAGATTTCCCTCATTGAAAATCAAAGCACAAAATGCATAAATTAAACAATAAAACACATAATAAACCATATATGTTAAAATTCTGACAGAATAAAACTCTGACCGCTAGATCGACCCAGTAGTTTTCTAAAGGACTAACAAATGTGCACATTTCAGACATGAAGATAAGACTAAAATGTTGTGTCATGTCATTCCAGGTGCACATCAAGGATGTTTAATACTCACCTGTGCAGGGACTGAGCAACAGAGGCCACAGGATGGGAAAAAGCATCACGGTAGCCTATGCCCTGTGGGCAGCTGGCGGACCTCTGGGCCTTCACCATTTATATTTAGGGAGAGACAGTCATGCCCTGTTATGGATGCTAACCCTGGGAGGATTTGGGCTTGGCTGGGTCAGAGAGGTTATACGTATTCCTGCATATGTTAGTGAGGCCAATCGAGATGCAGACAAAGAAAGAAAAAGATCCCATGTCACAATCCCTCCACCTGTGGGTCCTGTCAGGTTTGCTGGACAGGTGTGTGTTGGGATCTACTTTGGCACTGTGGCTCTGATAGGACTGAACACCCTCAGTTTCTTCTATTTGATTGTTCTGCCGCTATGTGTGGGCGCAGGGGTGCATCTGGTGTCCAGTGTGGGCCAGCAGACCTCTGATCTCCAAAAAACTTTGACTGCTTGTCTCATAACTTCCCCAATATTCTATGGCAGCACTTTATCACCTCTCCCCATCAGCCTGGCTGCCAGTGTCACGGCCGCACAGAACCGCAGGTTCAAACCCTCACGGTCACCTGAGAACACACAGCAATTAGGTAAGACAGTCTCACAAATATGACTCAATCACCTGAAACACATTTATGACATATTGCTCAACTTTAAATCATTCTATGTACTAAAATAACATTTAAAAAATCTCTGCCTTTTGTCCAGTCCCACGGCTTTACAGGCTGGGCCTTGCTTGGCTGGCCTTCTCTGCTCCGCTGGGTTACTGTATTTTCCATAACACTACAGCCACACTGTACTACCTGTCTGATTGTGTGGCAGCACTACTGGATATTTTCTGGTTTCTGCCTTGGCTCAGAAATGTGTTTGAGTACATTCTTTTGATGCCATATCGTATCTTGTGTGCCCTGACTGGAGGGGGGTACTATGAGGAAGCTTGGAGGAAAATGCTGGAAATACTGCTCAAGGAGTACACTGTGAGGGAAAAAGAGGCACTGCAGGTGAGCTCTGGGCATGCTACAATTGATAAGATAGTTATAGTTCAATGTTATGTTCAATTATGTACATTTTTAGTTTAGAAAATTACAATCGCATAATAATCACAGTTTCCAAATTGGACTTTTTTATATTGCAGGTACTGTCGTTGAAAGCAGAGGCTTCGCTTGAAGAGATAACTCGAAGCTACAGGGAGCTGGCAAAAACATGGCATCCAGACCACAACCCCAGCAAGGACGCTGAAGCAATGTTTGTCAAGATCCATGAGGCTTATGAAGTCCTTCTCCAGCGGCACAGGCCCCTTCGATACAAATAGTTGCCCTTCATTGTCTTCATGACTGGCATGAAAAGTTGCACAGGGCACAGGAATGAGACTCTCTTGATTGCAGTGTTTTTCAGTCATTATCTTCTGTTGTTCATGAGAGGTGAATAGAGAGGATGCAGGGCCTTGCATTGTGATGGCATCATCACCTGTTACTTCCACTTGACAAACAGCATTTCACAGCTGTCTGATTGGTTACTTGGCAGAGTTGGAGTCTCACAGGATAAAAACAGCACTTTGCTGCCCCCTTGTGGTATTAAATGTGTACTGTCACCATAAACTATTTCACCACAAACATTTTTGTTGTTTTCTCGTGTGCTTGTTTGATATTAAATACTCAATCACAACTGTCATATAACGTATTTATTAATTTCAAGAGGAGGGGATGCTAAAATGTGTTCTCAAATAATGTCATGAAGGTAGGCTATATAAACTGGAATACACAGACACGAAAAGACAAGAAATAATAAAATAACCCGCCTGCGCCACTCTCAATGGGCATTTCCGGGAGAGGCCTTGATCATAAACAGCATATGAGCATTCAAAGAATCATTTCACAAAATCTAGCAGCTTTTCTGTTCATGTGCTGTAAATAATGTCTTACTTTAGATAATCATGCACTGCAGCCCTGTCTTCTGCCTATGGCTTTTTCCCATGGCATCATTTCCATTACATCCAGCTGACATGCATCGATGCATTCGACAATCACTGAATCAAGAGCTCTGTTGTACAATTATTAGGTCTGTAGCCCAGCATGGGCCCGGAAGTTCTTTGGGATTCCCAGGTAAAAAAAAAAAAAAAAAAAAAAAAAAAAAAAAATCCCGGAGATGCTGTCGTCGCCTGGGAAAACAAACAGCGATCCAGACAATTAAATCGGAAAACACCGATCGGTCGCCAGGTAAGGAGGAGGCTTGTGGACTTCACGGCGGCGCTCGGTAAGATCATCCATCGGTTTTCATTCGAAAGTACGGCATGTTTTTGAGTAGTTGGAGGGGTAAATGCCATTTGTCGTGTGGTCGGGTGCCATAGCAACGGTTCATGAGAAACACTGTATAGCCCAGGCCAGTTTGACGTGCTCGATGTTGGATGACAGCTGTGTTCATGCGGACAATTTGGTCGCAACTCCTGCAACAAATTGCGTCTCGCCGCTGTCTCGACCGTCCATGAGTTGATTGGTGTCATAACGGACCAAATCCACCGAGCAGCTACAACAAGTAGAGCTCATACATATGTGGAGGACAGGTGTGATAGTTATTTGACAATACGTTTTACTGCACAGACAGGATTGTCAGACAAGGGTCGGCGCTGGTGCGCGTCCCTTTTTTAATCGCCGTGCCCCAGTGTGACTGGCGCGTCTGCATCAGCGCCTGTTGCTCTCCATGCGCTGCCAATGCCAGGATATTAATTTTCCCTGCGATGTGTTGTCTCCGCCCCCCACCCCCTTCCTCCCAGCCCGCTCCACAGTCTCCCCTGTCCACTGTTGTCATCCATTTGAGCAAAAGGTGCAGCCTTTTTACATTTGGCTCTTATGTCTCTTGTTGGTTTTCAATACAAATAAACAGAGCACCACCTTAACCTCTGGTTATACATAATTAACACATTGTAAGTCCATAAAATATTATACAGCACAAATATACATATATGTGTGTGTGTGTGTGTGTGTGTATACAAAAACATAATTTGACTTTTAAAAATCTGCACATACTAATATATACACAGCATTTATATTGCTACATAGTATATAGTGTATATATATATTACTTGTGTGTATATGTATATGTATGTAAAGATCTTATCTTACCTTCATATAGATTTTTGTTGAAGTGTTAAGTCAAAGCTTCTAATCGAGAGTGTAGTTTGTGGTGCTGGTGCTGTACAGGATCGCTTTACATTGTAGGTGTTCCTGCTAATTCGTCCACCCTCTGTAATTTTAACTCCTCCTTCAACACTCTTGGCCATAAGCTTTATAGTATAAATGTGGAGGCTCTCATATTCATTTGCTGGCCACAGTGCAGAAGAATCTGGGTGATACAGAAATAGCACAGCAGAACCCAAGTTTACTCGATTAGTTTGTAACAGTGAACTTATTATTAGACACGTGGAACTGAAGGCGTAAAGCTAACTGTTTCCTAGCCTTATTCTTGTACCAAAAGACAGCTATAGTTGTTTTTATATAGTTAGTATCCACATTTTATATGCAATTTTCATTTGACTACTATTTGTAAAATTGTGTCTCTCAAAAATAGTAGTAAGGAATGGAAAAAAAATAATATTTTTTAATCACTTTTCTTCAGGCATCTGGTGAGAGAATGAATGCTGATGACTGCAATGGACGCTCATATGCACCAGGCAAGTTTATAAACAAAGGGAAAACTACCATTCTTTTGTGTGTACAGTCACCAGATATTAATATTTACTTTAATAACACGGGCATATTTGTGTTTCAGGTAATGGAGGAGAGTCATCAATGGAACAAGATTTTTATGGCGGGTTGCAGGGTCCTTCAGCGAGATCTCCAAACAGTCAGCAGTCCTCACCACACCGCTCCCTTAGTGGTCAGTTGTGATTCTTTTGTTGTTTGTTGCACTGTGACCTCATTATCTGTATAGGCTTCATAATTAAAAGTATTTAAGGGAATAAAAGTGTTTTTCCCTCATCCTCTCTCGACAGCAAACTCCATCAAGGTTGAGCTGTGCAGTGATGATGAGTCACCATTGGCACCACAGCCAGAGAACACAGAAGCTATAAGAGACAATAGCAAGAGGGATGACAGACGGGACTCCATGGAAGAAGGGAGCACAGAGTACACTGGGACTGGTAGAGACAGAGCAAATATTTACAATGAGATGGCCAGTCCGAATGCCGCTTCACCAGGACCTATCAGGCTGCCCAGTGGGAAACTGCAGTGTGAGGTGTGCGGAATGATCTGCATCGGACCAAACGTGCTGATGGTGCATAAGCGTAGCCACACAGGTGAAAACAAATAATTACTCATGACAAAGATTACAAATACATTTTATGGATAAAATGTATTATAATCATGAATGTAAATAAAACCTACAACAAATGAAGGTAATCATTTAAACTGATCACCTCTGAAAGCCTTCTTGTGTTCTTAGGTGAGAGGCCATTCCAGTGTAACCAGTGTGGAGCTTCCTTCACCCAGAAGGGGAACTTGTTACGCCACATCAAGTTGCATTCGGGAGAGAAGCCTTTCAAATGTCCCATCTGTAACTACGCTTGCCGCCGGAGAGATGCCCTGGCTGGACATCTACGCACACATGCAGGTAAATGAGTGAGCTTTGAGAGAGAACTTAACACATGAAACAAATTCCCTAAAAAGTTTTTTCATAAATGCGCATATTTACTTTTTTAATTTGACTGATGCAGTTATTCAATCAAATTATCATTCCTTACTGTGATGAGTTATGGTGTAGGAAACAATGGTAAGTGGTAGCAGTAAGGATTCATTAGAATGGTCCATTTCCCTCTTCTGTAAACCTCAGAGGAAATAGGTATTCTTTTGAGAATGTGCTGTAAAACACGTGACCAATGACATTTACATTTCATGAAATTTCATGAAAACAGGAAATCCTGTCACTGTTTTGAATTTGTTAACACACATTCAAGGTGGTTACATACAGTTCTATTTGGTCTTGTGGATCTCCACGGGTCTCAAGAGCTCATTTCAAAGAAAACATTCTTGTAAACTGGATTTCAGCGAATTGACGTCAGTGCTTCCGATGGTTAACTGAGACGGAACGTTGCGGTGTAGAGATAGGCGTTTTTTTGTCGTCATTGGCAAGCAACAGAGAACGATTTCAGGAATGGAAATCCACTCTGTCAAGACTAGCCAAAAATAGGTTATTTTTTATAGAAAAAACCCCCTACATAAATATATAAATAAACAGCACCATTATACTAATTTACATACTATTTGTTTTACATACGATTTGAGCACACATCATCTAGAGTGAAATTTTGGCCTTGTCTTTTCTGTTGCAGAAGAAGTACTCAATTTTTTTTTTTTTTTATTGCAGTTTCTTCGCCAACGGTGGGAAAACCTTTCAAGTGCAGCTACTGTAGCCGCAGCTACAAACAACAGAGCACGCTGGAGGAACATCTGGAGCGCTGCCATAGTTATCTGAAGAGTCTGGACCACCAGACAGCAATCAACTCACAGACAGCACAGGGTAACACATCACACAATAGTTTAACACACTAACTTTTACATACAATGACCCTGTAAGTTCTTGCATGAATGTAAATGTAAATATATTGAATTAAGCTATCTTAACATAATTACACACATAGTTAGTTTGTCAGTATATTGATGTTTAACATAGGCTTTTTGTTTGCAGGTGAAGAGTCAGTAAGTATTGAGACAATGACTAAACCTGGGCTCCAGCCATCCAATGAAAAAATCCAGTTTGTGGATAGACTGGCTATTAGCATCACCAAACGCAAGAGGTCAACACCACAGAAGTTTTTGGGTGAGTTATTTATATTTAGTGAGAGGGCAAAATTGAATTTACAACACTCACACATTTATTTTTTCATTCTTTCATTATTTTCAATTTGTTTTTTTTATAGCCGAAAAACAAATGCATCTTGACCTTCCTGAAGCACCTTATGAATTGTCCTCTGGCTCTGAGAAGGAGGGGGACCTCATGAGCTCTCAGCCTGCTGGAGACTCTGCTAGGTTGGGGGCTACACATCTCCAAGGTGCCAGGGGTAAAGGGGAGAACCATGAGCAGCCTGCACTGTCTCAGCTCCATCCTGCCTTCCTGTCGGAGCTTCGCACGGTTATGGGCTCCATCAACAGCAACATGACTCCTCAGGGCTCCCGAGCCCATGGTGGAGGTGGGCTGGCAGCCATGTCTCTTGGCCTGGCTGGCCGGGAGGAAGGTGAAGGCCGTGATGACCAACCCTCAGCCAATAGCCACACCACCTCACCCAACGGCTGTCCCGACTCTACAGACACAGAGAGCACAGCAGAAGAGCAGAGCACAAGGGCTACAGCCCCGACAAGTACCTCCAACAACCACCACCTCCACTACCAAACCCTAGCACTGCCCCGCAGTCATCCCACTTCCAGCCCCAGCCAGGCCAAAGACTTAGACCCAGAATGGGAGAGAGCATGTCCTGTGCCCCCCACCATATTAAAGAAGCGCCCTGGCTCCCCGCTTTCTTCCAAGGAGACAGTACAGGTGTTGGACAGGGCCGGCCGGTCTGTGCGCTCCTTCCACTGCCGGCACTGCCGCATCCTCTTCCTGGACCATGTCATGTTCACCATCCACATGGGTTGTCACGGCTTCCGCCAACCCTTCGAGTGCAACATCTGTGGCCACCGCAGCCAGGACCGCTATGAGTTCTCCTCTCACATCAGCCGAGGAGAGCACCTGGTGGGCTGAGGAGAGGGGAATAGAGGTCAGATGAGGACAGGTGACTGTAAAATTGTGGGCTCACGTTTGTTCTGCACCAGATCAGTTGCTTTAAATCCTTAGTGTAAGTTAAAAGATTTGTTGTTTTTATTGTGAGAATATTTCTTAAATTAAAGCAGGCGCAATTGAAGAATCTTTTCAACGCAGCATTTAAAGTTTAGCGGAGGCAAATTATATTCTATTATTGATTGCACTCCCATTTCAAATCATCTGGCAAAACTAGGGGTTTTGCTTCAAAAGTGCCTTCTTGGGGGATTTCCTCTTAACTAAAAAAAACTGGAGGGGAACTGGTGCTCAAAAATCTTGACTAGCCATCTTTTCCTAAGTGATTTAGTTAGCATTTTTGAGAGGTCATGTGCACAGGCAGTTAAGAAAATCATGGCATGTACATTTTAAGAATTATATTTGGTATGCTCAGTATGCACTAAGAGCTTTGTTTTTGTAGTTGAGGAGGGTATTTTGTGTAGTGTGTCAGGTAAGCTTAATATGCACTGAGAGCTTTGTGCCTCTGGGTTTAGGAGGAGCTTTTGTCACAGACGAAGCACAGAAATGGATTGCCTTAACTCCTACAGCAGCGTTACTGCTGTAGGAATACATATTGTTTACAGCATGGTCCGACAGTGCGTGAGGTGAAGTGAGAATATTTGCAGCTGCACAGCGAGAAGACTGTCAGACAAAGTGAAATGATGAAGGAAATGAACTTGAAAACATTCACCTGAGGGTGAAATGGGCATTCAGGGCTCAGATGTTAAAATAACTTTTTTGGATTTTAAAGTGAGCCTTAGTATACTGGTGCAGATCAGACCATGAGCCACGTGGTGTACAGTAAGATCCTGACTGAAATGGCCCAGGGTGCTACACCTATACATGATTGCACTTTTAGGGTCCCTGCTTATATATGAACATCTTTGCTGAAGCACTTGATGGCTTTACTATTACTTTTTTCTGTGATTGTTCTACTGCACTGATAAATTGCATAATACTCACAATAATTGATGATCTAATTTACAACGCCAGTGTATTTTTAATGGAGCCGGCCTTCCACAGAACCCCACAGTGTTGCACTGGTTACTACACTCAAGTTTGCTGCAATGTGTGACTGAGAATTAAATATCATTTCAACTAAAATCATTCTTTTGTGGTTTTAAACTCAGCGATTGAGGATGAGATTTTTTTGGACAATTTACATGATAGAATTGAATTAATATCGAATTCATTATTTAAAAATTAATTGATAAATCAGTTGGGATCTGTTAAGTTATCACTTGTGATTATCTATTTAGTGTTGTTTGTTTCAGCCTTGGTGTATTTAATCAGCTATATTCCAAATCTTATCCAGCATATTCCTCAAGTCCATGAAATGTTACCTCCTGCTTCTTTATAGCACCCAAATACCTTATTGCTACAGTACGGTGAGTTATCTGATAATGTTAATTTTGGGAACATGAATGAGACCAAACTCAGTATTCTTACTTGTTATTGTGGGTTTGCTGCTTCATAGTTAACTTGATTTCCTTTAATCGCAGGCAAAAATGTACTTGAAACTGTTTAAGAAAAAAAAAGTAATCTAAAAATGCACTTGGTTTGATAAGTAAAGAAGTGTGTGTGAATGGATTATAGCATGTGTGCTTGTCATTTTCTGCTTTTACCTGAATTGTGAATTATTTTTTGAAATGTGAAGTAATTTCCAGAGGTGAAAATGAGGCATAGGTTTTTGTCTCCTTGTGTGAACTTTCAATGTTATATGATATTTTGTGAATGACGTAACATGACAAAACACTTTACCTCAAAGTTAAAGATGTACAACTGCCTCATTATTTCAGAAAGTCATGTTGCTTTTCCGAGATGTAATTGCAGTTACAAATGCGTGCCCCTCGATATTCTCAAGACTTTTTACTGTCAATAAAGTTAAGTTTATTGTAAAAGTGATTCTCCCTTGTTTTCACTCTGATGGCGTCCGCATGTTGTGCTTTTTAGCCACTGAAATTACATGATGGGTTTCTCACTGTGTACAGAAAACAAGCGCATTAGAGTAAAAAAATTCTTATATTTATTTCACAAAAATAACTTTTAAAATTCTATGTCATTTAGGCTTCACAGGGAAGATATACTGTTTAGACACTATTCCCTTTAACTTTCACTGTGAAGAAAGTGCAGAATGTTTCAATAAACACTGGCTCCTTAGATTTATAATTTATACTGCTATGTCCATCAGTCCATATTAGACTTAAGCATATACAGAATTGACAATCATAATCTGAGTAGTTGCCTGTAATGTATATAGAATATTTAGTTAACAATTACAACATTTTAGGAAGGTTGATATTAAATATAAATATGTAAACCACTAGAAAGTAAAACCCATCATAATGATAACTGGAGCAGTGTCAGTGTCATTTAATGTGATTTAACAAAAGGTGCAGGAATTTTGAGCTTCAACTACTTGCTGGACATAGGAAACAACAATTGTAACATTCTAGCTTACCAATAATAATCTATGTGTGTGCCACAGGTACCCCAGATTCATAAAAGTATAATTTAAATATCTGCTGTATTTACAAATTTATATGGCAAGCAGATCTTCAGCATGCAGCCTTAAGTTTTGATAATTACTTAATCATTAAATTACTTATTCAAAATTATAGTAACATAGCATAGTAGTAGTCTAGTATATACAGTAAATATGTATATGTACACACACACACACACACACACACACACACACACACAAATATACATATACACACACATATACATATATAATTAAGTGGCAAACAACTGATGAATCTCAGAGAAATCCATCAATATGTATTGTAGATTATAAGACCTACTTTCTGTATTTTCTAGTATCTAAGAAAACAAGCAAGTGTTCTTATTTTTTGACTCGTGAGGAACAAGAAAACCAGAGCCAACCATAAATAACCCTCTCATTCAGCCCTATGTTCAAATAATTTTCAGAGTTTAATCTCAAGTTTAAAAATGTTGATCAGATATTTGTCAGTAGGCTAACAAAGGTCTGATAAAGCCGGTGGGGGACATTTCAATACCTTAGTTCTCGTGATTTTTAGAAAAATTGTTTGAACTTTTTAATTTAGCGTGACAGAAAACACAGTAAACTCTATGACTATTTATTATGTTTAATAAACAGTACCATAACTTTGTATGCCCTCCATTATAAATGTTAAGGCTTCAAAAGAAAAGCAGTGTATTTCCTCAGAGGAACACAAGTAAATTCTTGAGTACAAAAGGGGCTTACCTGAAACTTTGCTTCTTGTTCATGTGACCTTTTGTAGTATTTGAAAAACCTTGATGTGTTTATTTCAGATCTGGGTTAGTTTTTTTTGTCTTCTGCAGTGGAAATCAGCTTTGGGCTGCTCTTACATACAGAATCCTGATACAATTCAAAAAGCACATGAATAATGTCAATCCTACAAGGGACAACATCATACAAGATTACAAACAATCACAACATGTGCCACAATTACTGTATGTGCAGTTTATAAACTAAATAATCAGTATTGAAGACGTAATTTACTTGAATTAATTTAAGTTTTGAATATATTAAAGTTTCTCTGCGTCAAGTATCAGAGGTGATATTGTTTATTGTTTATGCTTCTTATAAAGACTGTAGACAGCTGTTTTGGTGTTTTATCAAATCCTTTACCTGCAATTCTGACATTTGTCACAGCTGCGTTTTTTAAAGGATAGACAGAGTTATTCTATATTTTTCAATTTGTAAAAAAAACAAAAAAACATTCCATGATCTCTCTCTAAATACTTTCCATTTTCTCTACTTAGTCTGTGGCTCTCAGCCTCAAGCCCATAGTTTTATTATTATTTTTTGTAACTAGTTAACCAGTGAATAAAGACATCATTTGTGCAAACAGCAAAAACTGTCAGTACAGTTCATTGTATAAATAAAGGTGTTCTCTAGTCATTGACTCTATATTTGTAGTTCAACACCACTTCTCAGTGTAAATATCACTACTTATGATTTTCTTTCACATGCAGCATTTCATATGAACAGCTTGTGGAAATACCACACTGACATCCCCACCCGGTGCACTGTCTGTTTTTCTCACTGGCTGTCTCTGCCTTTAGAAACTGTTCACATTTCAACTGTCTTCTTTACCATTTTGATAGGATAAAAGCAGCCTGCTGTGAAACAATGCAATGCACACAAGATAGAGCATTTGAATGGTTACTGCTAATTTGAGGATTTGGCACAACTTGAGAAGCATGCGCACTTCTGGTATGTGCAGCTTTTACAATTCTGAGGAAATAATCTGCTTGCAATTTCTGTGTGAATATGCTGGGTGTTAGATCTGAATTTACAGTTACAAAGAATTACCTACCACCTGTGTTCAACAGGAAGCTTTCAGAGGGCATGCTCCTCTGATTGATTATCTGATTTGTTAGTTTGTGCATGAGTCAGCCAATTTACTACACATCACTAATGCATTATAGTTTACTATTTTACCCACTATTTTCAGGGTATCCACAGCTTTCCATTCATTTCTATATGCCATAATAATAATAATAATAATAATAATATAATAATCAACCCTCAGATGCTTGACACTTGAACTAGGTTGTCCATCACAGTGAACTATAAGTTATGTTTATTTTCTGTCACAGCTGCCTTCATGTTGTTTGATACTGCAGTTGAAAGCAAAGACTGCTTTGAAAAGCGTTCCATCCGGTGCACTCAAGTGCTAGTGGGAAGCTCAGACATCTGAGAATTCAAGTTGGTTGCCAAACAGCATTCCAAAGCCATGTTGTTGGAAATCGAACTCTGCAGGAAAACAAGAAATCCTGGACATGAATCAAAGAATGATGCGAAAATTTTGTGTTTCTATCAAATAGCATATTCAAGTTTGGGATTACAGAATGACTATAGTACATTACCACATAGGGACACTTACTCTGATGACAGGACATTACCTGTGATAGGTTACCAAGGAATTTAAAGTAGAGTTTAAAAGAAGTTTGATCCTACAAAACTAACTGGTAATCAGTTTTCTATGTCAAACATTCACAGTTTGAGCTTGTCAAATGTTTGGATTTGCTGCTCTTCTTTGTTTTATGTAATTGTAAATTCAATATCTCTGGGTTTTCTGACTTCTGGTCAGACAAAACAAGCAATCTGAAGATATCATGATGGGCTTTTCTAAATTGCAACAGGCCTTACTAATTTCTGGTATTTTATAGGGTTGTTGATTGAGCAATATGGTAAAAAAAAAAAAAAAAAAGATTAATAATATATGTAATTGTCAGAAAAATTACTTTCAAAATATACAGCTATGAGCTATGGGCTCCGGAAAGTGCATATTAAAAATCTAGAAACCTATGATATCCTTTGGAGGACAAATATGTGCCAGCAGTGAAAAAACTGTATATGACTTGCAGTTCATAGGCTAAACATGCTAAAGAAAAACAAAATGGTGATTCTATTGCTAAACTAATCCCCCAATGTCTTGTCACTAATATTAGCTGTACCAATAATACTGCCTGCACCATGCCGACCGTGAAAGCAGGCCATCTCAGTATAAGTTCATGTTTAGGTTCAGTACTTGCTTTATCTTTTTCCTCCATTTCCTCTGTTCTATGGTGGCTGTCACACAGAGAAAGTGCATTACTGCCATCAACTGGTATGAAGATGGGATCATAGCAGCCGCACAATCAACTTCCAAGAATGATCAAATTATTCTCTAAGTGTTTCTGTTTTTGTTTTTTAAAAAAGCTACAGTACATTTTTACAAGAGGTGTTTCAGGCCATATAAACCTGCTCTAGTCTGGTTTACAATGTGTATAGGCTTTAGTTAGACAGGTATGTAATATTTACTTTTAAGCCATTGAATAATTGAAAACGTACTATGTTACTAATTAGTTCAATACAAATGTTGCTGGGCTTAAATAAGATTTAAATTTGAAAGACTTTTCCACCAATTGGTTTTGCACTTTTATAACACATCGATGACATACAGTTAATATTGGAGGATACGAATTGATGCAGCACATTTAAATCAGTCTCTCACCTTGTTAAAACCTGGCGTCTGATTAGGCCAAGGAAACTATCAGGCATGGGATTAAGCATGGATGCATAAAGAGAACCACAGGGTCAGGTGGGAGGCAAAAGTAAAATCAATGCGGAAGTGCTTTTAACCTGCATACTTTCTAATGACCAGCAGGTGGCGACTTCACTGGTTGTCTAAGAAGTTCTAAGAAGTCTTAGTCTTATTTCTCACTTGATTTAAACACTTTCCTGGTGAGTTTACAGTCTCAGTCGCTGGTTTCTCTTCTTCAATAGCCTACAGTATGTAGGCTATTGAATATGTAGTATGTTTCATTTCATGTAGTATGTTTCATTTTGTATATTATGGTTGGTTACCCAAAAAGTCTTGTTCAGCATTTGGTTGCACTAAAATACCCACCAAGGAGTCAGCTGTTAAGTATTTCTGGTAAGTACATTTTGTTTTAAATGGTTAAAATTAGCATTAGCATTATCATAATCCGTAAATACACTGTGCTAGAGCTAGCTGCTAGCGCTAGGGTCAGCTCCATGTCAGCTCCACCCTCTCGTCCAAATATGGTCACTTTTGGCTTTAAATTCAAACATGTCGACGGTCATATCGGCAAACTCAAGGCTTCGAAACGGCGTTAACTTTTTTTTTTTTTTTTTACAGTCTATGCGACTGTTGGTTGTGATTGTCTCATGGACGGATAACCTCGACTATGTAGCAGTAGAAACGAGGAGTTCTAGTAGCTTCACTTTTCTTCTTCTCTTCGTCGACTGTTTTTGTCATTTTAAGTAGAACAAAAACTGAAGACACGCTTTATACAACCTTTACACACATGCAGAAGTACTCCTTAAGACCCATAAACAATGTGAAATGGAGTTCCCCTTGTGATTTAAATCTTACACCACTAGATGGCAGCAGTTGACAATTTCCAAGTCAGCACTACCCACAGGCACTGACACTGTAGGGTGAACAGTGTTACAGTGCAGTCACTACTGCAGCACTATGCAACATTAGTGTTGATGTATAGACGGATGACAAATTGAAGGAAAAACCTGAATATATTAGTGGAGAAACATAATGAAGGCAGATGCTTCCACATAAGTTCACCGCATGGTACAATTGAGCAATTACCATCCAATCATGCCATGTGGCATCTATAAAAATGCAGGGGAGGCCCAATTTATTATGATTTTATAGCAAGAGGAAAAGATCTGAGACATTGAAAGAGGGTTGATTGTTGGGACAAGGATGGCTGGAATTTCAGTCAAAGATTACTCAATTGGCTGGTGTTTTAATAGGAACAGTGATTAAAGTGACATCTGCATTTAGATCTACAGGAAATGCATCAGTAAATGGGGTTGGAAAGCATGGTTGACAATGCGCATTTGATGACCATGTCACTATGCTATGTGTAAGGAAAAAAAGAAGAGTAACGCCTCTTCAGGTGACTGAGAATGTCAATGCAGGACGTGATCAGACTGTGTCAGCAAGAGCCGTCTGTCGACAATTACATAGAGAGGGATATTATAGTAGGGTTGCTATGCATAAACCCCTAATTACAAAGATGATACACAGTTCCTGGTGCAAAAACCATAGGCACTGGTCTACAGAGATGTGGAAAAAAGTGATATGGTCAGATGAGTCATCAGTACCATATTCTCGACAAGTGGGCGAGTGCATGTGTTGCATACACAAGAGAAAAGTACAGGCCTGCTTGACCCCTACAGTGAGGGGATCTGGTTATGCTGTCAGGAGCATTTTTCTGGGATAGTTTCGGTCCACTTGTCCTTCTAGAAGGAAGGGTCACTAAAAATCAATACAGAGTTGTTCTGAGTGATGATTATCCTATGATGAAATAAATTTCTATCATGATGGTTGAATGAGTATGAAAAGTATGTAAATCATATGCTGTGGCCTTCACAGTCACCAGATCTCAATCCAGATGAACTCCTATGTGAGATTTGGACTGACGTGTTAGACAGCACTCTCCAACCACCATCATCAAAATGAGGGAATATCTTTTGAAAGAATGGTGTTCATCCCTCCAGTGTAGTTCAGAGACTGTAGGATCAATGCCAAGGAGCATTTAAGCTGTTCTGGCGGCACTTGGTGGCTCAACACCTTACTAAGACACTTTATGTTGGTTTCATGGTACAGTAATGAAACACATAATGACTGACACACAAGCCACATATGTGTTTAGCTTATAGTTACGGCAAGTCCCTGCTTTATTTCCTCACACTTCACATGTAACAGGATTTAAAACACTGGGAAAATGAAGTGCAGGCTGAATAAATGTGTTTTGAAAGAATTGACTGCAACTTTTGTGTGTGCAAGGATGGGTATAGTGGCTCATAAGCATTATTGTCTCAAGAAGGTCTTGTTTTTAAAAATTCAGCTGGGCTGACTGAGGAGTGTCTGTGTGCACTATGTCCTCAGAAATGACTCTTAAACAGTAGGACAGGCCAAAAACACAGTTGGAAATAACATCCAATCCTTATCATTCCTTCTACAGAATCTCAGAGAACGCCTGCTGCAGTGAAACACTGAAGATGAAGAAGAGAAAGGATATTTGGGGACAGGAGCCTACTTTTAACAAGGCTCGACCCACTAAAGAAATCTTTAGGATGAGGCAGAGAAAACACAGGTGAGTACTTTCACACAATTTACACTTTGACTAATGTATGTAAAAACAGTGTACAGTCCACCTGACTTACATATGGTCCCCACTCACAGTTCTTCATTAGCCAACATCCAAAAAGTGAAACAATCTGTAATCAGACAAACCTCCCAGTGGAGTTATGATAGAGATTTTATGGCTGCTAAACAAATGTGCAGCCGGTAGCCTATCAGAATCCAAACAATTATTCTATCAAGCTAACACACCCATCAGTCTTCTAGATGATCTAGATGCCAAAAAACTTTACAACTAGCAGCCAAGCAAAACAAAGATGCCTCCCCACATGCTTGCTGTTTAGAGAAGCTGCTAACTGCAGCTGTTCTCTGGGTGGGCTACAATATGCACGTGTTATTAATTAATGCTCCTATTGGGCCATTTCAATTATACAAAGAATGTGTTTATTTTTCAGGGGCTGAGTGTCAACTAAGGACATATTCAGGTGCACTCAGGGTGCAATTCTACTTTCTTTACTTTCCTCTGCAAGGCAATGCTTAGGATTCAATGCACTCTCAGCTTTTGTTGATAATTGTAATGTGCCAAATGATGACATTTACAGAAACATTTTCATTATTTAACTTTGCACCTTGGACATTGATTATGTCAACAACATGTAGTATTGAAAGCAACTAAATGAAACACATTTCTACATAAAATCAGTGCAACGTATCTCCACTAGGCCATGTATTACACTCACACAATTTTAATTTAGGGGCCAGATTGAACTTCTTACTAGTGCAAAATGTATTGAAAAGCTGCTGGCAGAGTTTGTAGGATCGCTCAGGCTCTGGAAGCGATTAGCCCTCAAAGCTTGGGTGAGTATATTGCAGAGAGACAAGAGCGGGTGGGAGCAGTATCATGTGTGTGTGTGTAAGTGTGAGTGGGACATGAAGCAAAATGTGTGTGTTTTGAGAGAGAACGAGAAAAGGAGACTGGGGCGGTTCTGTTATGCAAGCAGTTCTCAGTATGCATGTAGATTGGAAGATGTGTGGCTCCTGTGGTTGGCTGTCCCCTGTGTCACTGCCTTTAAAAAACTGTTGCCAAGAGAAATGTCTTCTTTACAGGCTTTGGCTGCCAGATGCTGGGGATAATGGATAGGACTGCAGAAGGAAAGATGGAGAGGTGTGTGCAGCCAACCACACACATGTGCAAGCACACACACACACACATGCACATTTGCACATTTTGTGGCAAAGGATCCCTTTAATGCTGAAAAGTAAGGCATGAATAATTCATCTTCAAGTCACTGTTGTACAAGTGCCACACACACTGTGACACACAGGGGAAGTATTAGGCCTAGTAAGTCATGTCACACTAAGTCGCCATGAATGAGCATACAGTTCGGGTATGCTTACAGATTCCAGAGGTGCCACATTTAGTGGATGTGTGCAGGACGAGTTAAGAGGAAATAGTTGTGTGTGTCTGTGCAGCTGTGAACCAACACATGGGGCGCCAGTGTGTGAACGCAATAGTGTGTCTGCGAGCGGGAGAGCCAGTGACACAGGAATGTGTCATAGTTCCTGCAAGCCACTCAACTCCTAAACTGCAGCAAATAAACATTCCTCTACTGCTGTGTCAGTGCTGAGCCCTCGCCCACTGTCGCTGTAAAACACAGCTTGTAATTAAAACCAAAAACTGAGCATTTCTCCTTTTGTTTCCAGCAATAGCATTCACCAGATTAGTGATAATGACCCCGTGCCTTCAGAAATTTCTCAGCACTGTTTATTGACTCAAAGATGCCATGTTGTGGACCTGGTTTTGTCAAGATAGGCCAACTGTGAATAAAACCATCAGAATCCGATTTATTGGTGAAGATACTTTGATTATGATTTACTCTGCTTTGGTCATATTTCACTGCAGGGCACAAATGATCTCACATCTAGGCATGTAAACAGTACATAGTACTATACAAAAACATCACACAATCAAACCAGTGTTAGACAGTTTCACAAAGATGCATTTGAATGACAAGAAATGTTAACATACAATATAGCCAGACACATATTGCTGCAATTTACCACTGACTGGTATGATTGATTTAAATAAATGCAGGCTTCATCCACAGTGACAGGTGAAATGATGCATAGGCTGTGTCACATGGGTTCCACCACAGTTTATGCTCATATTTCATGGATCCCAGGGCTGAAACATTTCTTTGCTGTACCCATACATTGTCAGATGTCGGTAAACATATTCTACTGTTGGTTATCCTTGCCCCAAAGTCTCTCCCTATCATTACAACTCTGTTTACAGGAGGACTTACAGTGTTTGCTAGCATATGATATCCCCTAGAATATACAGTGGTTCAAAGTCACACTCTGACGCACAGTTTTCCACCTAACACACTTAATCCCAGTGGAACCAATTTTGACGTGTCACTTTATCTGTTTGTCTTTGCTAACCATTCACAGATGTGTGATTGGGGAGTTGGGTACTAAACAGTTGTCTGTGCATTCCATATTTTTTGTCAAATGGTACCTAAAGTTGATCATTCAGATTTTGTAACAGACAAAAAAATTGGCCAACAGCGAAGCAGCTATCAAGCCAAGACAATCAAGAGGTCACTGTGCAGACAGTGGGCATGTTGATAACTCAAAATATATTCTCACACTGTGCTGATTCACTCACACTTCTGTGTGTTAGAGTGCTACATATCACAAGCGTTCACATGCATGCACACACAAACACCGCAAAGTATTATCCCTCCCACCTTAAGTGCAGGACTCGTTCTCCATCTCGCTCCACAGGGTCACAGAGCCTGACCACAGACATCATACTGATTGCTCACCGTGGTCGAGTGGTCTGTCCACATTCCCACCCTGATTCACTATGTGCAGAAAACCCAACAACGGAAAACTGTGGTTTCAGAGTGTCTGGAGGTTTGCGGACAGCAGCGAGTGCCTGCTGTGCCTCTCCTAAATCTATCCTCCTCTCATCCCTTCGTCTGCCCTGCTTGCATACCCCAGGAACATGGGAACAGTGGAACACAGACCCAAACTGATGTGTGTGGAATGCTTTTGGCCTTGATGCAGGAGGATAAAAAAAGAAGAAGACACTTGAGCGTGGATATGCATGCACACATTTGCAAGGATTAATGTAACCTCTCCTCTCTTTTGCGTGATAGGTTGTGGCAGGCCAGTAGATGATGAAGCGATGGAGATGTTAGGAGGCCACGGCCATTGTGATGCTGTGTGGCTGTTACTCTGGAACCGCCATCTGCCGAAAAGGTCAGTTGCTAGGGGACGATTCTCCTGGACCGTGTCTGCCTCCCAGCTGCCATCCACACACCCACACGCACACACAGAAACACACACACACTGGCTTGTGCATAAACTCACACTCATATGTACACATAGGCACGCTCTTCTCATTGTTTCCTAGAAATCATAGAATTGAATTTGACCCACATGGAATGATCACTATTGATTCACTCAGTAGTTTTCTGAAATTTTAGGTGAGGTTGAGTTAATTATAATTCTTTGTGGACTACGTATGTGATGAGGCTGTAAATGCACATCTTATTACATAATAGCCCTGTGGTCACTTAATGGCACCAAACAAATGCTTGTAATTATTACAAGCGCAGTGTAAGGGTGTTGTTGTCATAACAATAGCCTAATTAATTGGAACTTGGCCCATAATTGAATGCAAAGATTGCAAGAGTAGCACAAATATCAAATCAGTATCGTGTGCCAGGTCTAAGCCACGCCACATTGTCCATCACAACCACTGCAAGGAGTCTATCATTCAGTGCGGTGACCCAAACCCAATTTTAAATTCTTTATCATACGCCCTTCAAATTAGAGCCCAATCCACCCAAGGGGCAAACATTTTTTCCACAATTTAGCAGGAATTTTAATATGAAGCTGCTGTGCTTTCATTATGCTGTATCATCATCTCTGTAAAAAAAAAAAGAAAAGTGATTGACATGATTGCTTATAGTAAGCAGCAAAATTTTGGCAAGTAGAAACCGTTTCTTGGCTCAAGTTTAAATTGTGTAAACCTTTATTTTTCAAAAAATTGGCACTTTAAATTCAGATTATTTGGCAAAATAGTTTTGTATATTTTGATTTTTTACTTCTGTTTTGTTGCTCCTGAAGTTAAGGCATTATACAGATATTGCCAATCATCGACATTCAGGACGGGATTCAAACCAAAAATAGGACTAACCCTTACAATTTTGTGCCATTTCCATTTCTCTTTTTGTATCCTCCCTGTCACTCTTTCCTGCTCTCCCTCCTTTTTTTCCCTCCTCACACCCTCACCTCCAGCCTGCGCTTCTCCACTGGCCTTCTAGAGACAGTGACTTTTGTGAAGCGGAGCTGTTGTTTTTGTTTGTGCCCTTCTCACCATGGCTGCCTGCTCGCCGCCTGGCAGCCCCGTGTGTCAAAGGTGGCTGCAGCAGAACAGACTGTGGGAACAGCCGGTTAGCCTCCCCTGGTCCCCTGCTCCCCAACCAGAGGGGCAGCCATCAATCCAGCACTCCCCCTGCCCTTGCACACACACTGAAGCACAAACACACAAATGCCCAACCAAACACACACTCACACAAAAAGCCTACAACGCTCACACCCTCTCCCAATAATCCTCGGAAGCAATTTCATCTCGACTCGGGTGGCGGCCCATTGTCGCCAGCCCCTTCAATCTTTCCTTATTAACTCTCGCTTTGTCCCGCATCCGAGCTTCTGGACTCATCTCTCCTACATTCCGATCGGTGCTGCTCCCAGCACTCCCAGGCAACCTCCATTCGCTAATCCCACTGCCTCCCCCACCAGCCGCCCCACCCCAAGGAACTCTTACTGCTTTTTTTTTCCCCAACCTGCCGATCACCTACTTACAGAGTAAGGTAGGGGCATTAACTCCATGGGTTTTCTGAAGGCAGAGTGTGAAGGCGGGGTGGGTGAAGGAGGAGGCGGCCACAAAGTGACTCCAGCCCAGACAATTAGAACAATGAGCTGTGCCTGTAGGGGGCTAACTCGCTGCGTCACGCCTGGACGGTGGGGTATTTTGTCAGTTTAATGAATTGTCCATCAGGCCAGGGCCACATCGCAGGCTGCGCAGGGAGAGGCCAGCAGGGACCCAGACACTAAGTCGGTATTTATTACACTGCCTTTGTCACTAATTGAGCTAATTATCACTGACTCCTCAGCACTCCCACAGGCAGCACCCCCTCCACTCACTTTCGCTACCAACTCACTCTCACGCCTAGGATTTGAACCCTGGCTTCCCTCTTCTTTTTTATCTGTCAGCCACTTTTTCTCTTTCTTTTGTTTCTTTCTGTGTATCCATGATAGCCTCATCATAATTTTTGCCTCAGGCGACCTTTGTATCATTTTCACATTTGTGTGCTTTCCAACTATCCCAACCCTGACAGATTATACTGGAAAACCAAATCCTGCTTTGGAGTACATTCACCCATTTTATCCCTGTAATCCAGGTATATGAAACAGTTTTGTAATGATCAGATGCATTATTCTATGATCAATATAAACTTGCAAGATCTCATCTTTGAGTTTTGGTAGGCCATCCACCTCATGCCCCCCCCCCCTAAATTGCAGTATTTGTTTTCTCTATCCTTTTAATCTCTCCAGGTCTAGAGATTTAAACTCTCCACTTTCTTTGAGATGTTGCGAAATCTGTGTTCAATTTATGACTTAACTTTTTGTCCCCACCTCATGCCACATGCAAGGCAGCCCTTTTTAATCCCTCACTTTTACTCTGTAATGAAAAAATTCCCTTTTCTCTTCCCTTCATCGGTGTGGCTGTCCTTGCAGCTACACCTCTGTTATTGGGACCTTTCAAAGTTTGGGTGTGTGTTGGTGGCCCTCACTGTGCCTCTGTGGTGCTCTATCTGGGTGACCCTGGCCGCTCCTGCGCTGTGGTAGGCTAAGGAGAAAGTGCAAAACTTTCCAAACTCCTGTGGTTAGTCAGGTTGCCAGGGTTTAGGGGAGATTCTGGGTTTTCATTATTTTTCATATAATTTCTTTATTTCTTTCCGACATTAAGCAAAGGAAGCAAAACAGTCAATGCAATAAAATCCTACACTGTATAAAATAAGGTATGTGGCTGGATGAGCAGGGGCCATCTCTGTGGTTGAGAGCACAAATGCAGGGATGTTTTGTAAGCTGGAGAAAGAAGCTGCTTTGGTGGTAATAGGATTAAGCAAAGGACACCCAGGGACAGGCTTATATGTTCACTTGGTTAGTTGTCAAAACTGTCTCAAACACACAAACTACAACAGACATAATAGCATCTTTGGACACATTCAGGAGGGCCACTTAATTGAAAATATAGACTTTATTTTTCTATCATACAATACAAAACCAACTGGAACCTAAATCTTTTGATTCTCTAAAAAAAAAGTGTTCTCTTACATCTCTCTATAACAGTATAAAAAAAATCCTCAGAAATAAATATTTGTATTTACACTCATAAAAAATGCTTAATATTCAGTGCATGACCAAACACAAGTGTTGTTTTTTTTGTTTTTTTACAGGAAACAAGCGAAGAAGTGATAATGTTCGGTTTCTAAGAGTTGGTTTTGTGTCAGCTACGTTACATCAAAGTACAAAAGACATCAAATCAAAACATCCCCTGACTTGACACTAATGATAGCATATTCTCCAGCCACTGACAGGTGCATAAATCATTCAGCAAACTTACAAATGACATCATAATAAATATATTCATATATTCTAATATTTACAGCATTTTGGTTCTGTTAGCTGATATACAGTATGATTTCTTCTGCAGAGGCTGTATTCTTCTAAATAAAATGTTTGTCTGAGACTTAACTACTTCTTACAGCCTAGCTTGAAATGATACACCATTTGCCTGATTTTAACCTATACCAGTTTAACGCCACTCACATGTATAAACAGGAATTTTGTGTCCTTTTTTTTCCTCATTGTGCATCTCGAAATGGCATCAGTTTTCATTTTAGCAGCACGCTGAGTTTCTGCGGGTCACATTTCATTTATTTATTTAATGTTGACTCCTCAGATTTGCCAAACTACATCTAGTCATGCCACGATATTCAGTGTATTGATAATACATTCAAATAACTTTGCCTCAGTCAGTTTATGTGTTCCTTGGCGGGTACTGGTCCCAGTCGTGTAACATCAGGACCATCTTGCGGTAAGTCAGGCAGGGTTGAGGTGTATTCAACTCCAGAGAAATCTAAATGAAAAGGGCAAATGTGGTGAGGAAATTATAAGTGGTTGGGCTGCACCCAGGACCCAAATACACAAGTTAGGAGCAGCCCATCCCAGGAGATAAACTTCACACAGTTTCATGTGAGAGAAGCCCAAGTTCAACAAAAGAAAACAAAACACAGTTTAAAACAAAAACAAAAAAACTTCCCTCTTGTTAGAGGTCTTCACCAGTTTATGAGAGGACATGTTTGTGGCTCTCTGGCCACAGAAACATCTGTGAAACATTGTGTCCAGTTTCTGCCCTCACTGGGGGAGAAGAAGGTTCTAGTAGTACCTGCTTACAGCAATCCCTTCTCCACCACATGATTTTGTCCCTTTACCTCAATTTCTGTTTATCCACAGTGTAAACATTTGAGGGATGTGGATGATATCCATTCTACATGGATGGTTGTAGTGTTTAAATACCCTCTTAAGACTGTTCATCATCAAAGGCAAGGAGCAAGCACATATACTCCCTCTATACCCTGTTCATATATTTGTGCTTTTCTTCATCTCCTACTCTCAGAAATACTAATTTAAGTTTTGTGTGAGAAAGTTCCCTGTATCCGCTTACCCGCCTTGAAGCTTTTCTTGCTTCTATCTAATATCTCAAACCACCTGTGTGCTAGTGGCTTTCTAAGCCATCTACCTGTTTTCTAAGACGTTCTCCTTTTGCTCCTCACATATGCCTGTATTCACCCACTTGTCCACCGATCATCATAGACACTGGTGTAAAGTTCGTGTACTGGTGCAGTTCAGGCAGATGACGTGACAGCACCAGTGGAACGTGCAGTGGCACCGTTCAGTCACACTCTCGGTCCGGGTCTTATACCCACGTCCACAGCAGAGCAGCTCACATCCATCCAGGCCTGGAGAAGAGCTATTGCATGTTCTTCCAGAAGTTCCCAAAGTGCCAGTTTTACCATTGTAGGAGCAGAAGTTTGGTGATTTCTCAAAATAGACCAGGTCCATGGCAGATGGTGGTTTGTGGGCTGAGTTTTCAGGTTCCAGATGACGAGGATCAGCTCGATGAGAGGCTCGGTTGCTGCCCTTGTTGGCATAGACAACTCTGGATGCACCATCAAACCGGTCCTTTAAGAAGTCTCCGACTGTGCGGAAGCTAGGTAGGCGCATCCAGCAGGTACGCACCGTGCAGGAGCCTGACATGCCATGGCACTTGCACTCCTGACGCATCTCTGATGACACAGTCTGCAGAGAGGAAGACCAAACACTACTGATGAAATCACAAGTACATTTGAAGCATGTCTAAATTCTGACAAAAAAAATCAGGATCAGCGCATTTCAGTATTAAATCCTTACCATTCTGCCAGCTTCATTATTATGTAGATTGATGAGGTAGCGCAGATCTCTGCCCCTCTCGCTTGAGTCCACAAACTCACGGCTGAACATCCGGCCAAAGTCCACATTGTCACTGCAGCCTCCCCAGTGCCAGTCTGGCCCTCCAGGACCTCTGCGGCGGTAATCGCATGTGCATGACTCAATGGCCCCTTCTGAACAGGAGCGAGCCACAGCATGGGTCACCCCTGCACTGGTAATGGCAAATACAAATGCTGTCTCTCGGCAACCTGAAGAAACAACATCAACACTTCCCATTAGAACCTGATCCAGCCTTTTAGACTTGGATCTGCCCCCCCCTTTTCCCCCAAATTTGAAATAATTTGAGAAAAAAAGCCTGTACAAGAGATTCCATTACATCCTGGCCAAAATTGTCCAAATATTGCCTGAAGCGAAAGACAAGAGAGGCTCACCACGATTGACAATTTTGCCAAATATTGCTGGACTGTGGGTGGTCGGGCAGTTCCAGCGACGGTTGCGGAACTGCCACTTGCACTCCTTGATGGCAGTGTGCAGCCCAGCAGCAATGGCATGCAAGATGCCAGGATTCTGCCGAATCAGCCGGCGCTGGCGACGACTCAGTAGGGCCAGGCTTGGGTCCAGGACCAACTGCACATTCTTGGAATTGGTAAGGAGGTTGGATGAGGAGGCCACATTGACAATACCCCTGGCACAATACAAAGACAAGGGAAATCAGAGTCAAGGGTCTGGTAGTTTATGCATGTAGCTCCTTCAGTGACCCTCTGAACTCTTATACTGATTTTTGTTGGCATGTTGTAAGAGTTGTGCCTTTAAAATGACAGTTTTCATTATGTGCTATAATAACAAACAGTGACACACACTGATCCAAGACCACGAGGAGACTGTGAGTCTCTGAGCTTAAAAGCAGGTTTAAGGCTTGGCAAATAGCATAAACCTGTATTATTTTTCAAGTAAATCACTTGGTCCTGAACCAGATACAATGCAATATTTCAGTATTACTCTCATCAGAATAAATATAGTCACACAGTGAGATGCAAAAGCTTAGTGGAATACCAAACATAACCCTTCCTTCACAAATTTGCATCTATGTCATACTACACAACCCAGTTGTACTGCTGTACTATACCATATATACATGTATAGCGTTGTAGGGTAAAACAGCAGCATGACCCTTAACTGTTTATTCTTGCTGTCTGTTAACAACCAAAAGCTGAAAAGAAGTAATAATCACACACTGATTAGACATTAGACTGGCCTCATGATGTCTAATCTCACTTATAACCAAACATACATTAGACCTTCCTGCTCATACAATTGGCAAAGTGCTTTCTGCCAGATATTTAAATTATTTTATTTAGCATATTAAGTCATGAGTGACAAATAAAGACCTCTGTTCTGATAACCTTTCATGATATCAATAACTCAATGTACAACTATGTTTTCCCTCTGCCAAAAAATACCATAAAATATTTTGTTATTAGGCGTTTTTTAAAGTATCATGTTCATATCTGTGTTCAAATATGGCACCTGTGCTTCTTCAGTTTGACACACACCAATACTGAATCACTGAACAGCAGTAATTTAGGTGGTCAGGTTTCAGAGCATTGCTTGTTTGAGTGTTTCGGTGCACATGATGTATAATTTTCCACTTTATCTGCTGGCAATTTCTGTGAGATTTTTGTGTCAACATGTTTTGATTCATGTGTAGTGTAATGGCTGCGTCTCCTGTTCAGCATTACTATCCGGAAAAAGCGGGCGAGTCTCGGCCTGTTATGAGGACTGACCCAGACTGAAGTGTGGTGAGGCCTGGGAGCATTAATAATATTCTCGTCCTTTTGGATGCTTTCATCATTGCAAAAACTCCTCGGAGTTTTTATTCCTAATTTCTTCATGCTCTCTTGTATTTCAGCTGACACTCTAAATATTTGAAAGCGCCCTGACGTTGTGCGCAAATGCTGACCATCTAATGACACCGCAAAAATCTTTCGTTAAATCATTACCTCAACAAACCCAACCCACAGTTTATAGAACTTTAAACAAGCAACACAATGTGATGCAAACCCGCCCAGATCCCATTTTATTTGTGTTTTCTATAACAAAATATTGTGCAGTTGGCAGTTTTAGTTGTATCCCCCTGTCTATATAGAGAGCGGAATGCACAGTATTAGATTAACACGACCTCGTATGGGATTCCTTTCAGCCGAGAAGTAAATCCATATTTAATTTATCCCATATTGGACTGAACATTTTTGTCTCGTGTTCAAACCACACTATCCAAATGACAGGGAGGGAGATAGAGAGAACGTAGTTGTAATCTACTGCAGATAACATTAAAACTGTAATTACTATAAATGTAATTCATTCATTGTTAAATAGATAATTTGCTGTAGACATTTTCACTGAAAGGACAATAAATTTAATTAAAGAAAAGTGAAATAGTCAAGTTTATAGCTGGGCTCACGTGGAGCAATTTGGAAACGACAGCTCAAATCCCACAAGCTTTAATATCATGTGGTTGCTCTTTTTTTTCAAAGGCTGAACAGAAGTTGTAACCGGTGCCAAAACTAACACATTATTCCGAGCATGCAGCTTGAAAATGCGGTAGCCCAATAAAACACTGTTCGCACGGTAACGCAACAGGGTCTTCCCCGCTCAAACCCTGCGTTAAACTGGAGGTTTTTTTCTGAATGAATTGAATACATCATCACATACTGTAGTTTTTTTGATGTAGCTACTCACCACCACCGACCGCTGTTGTTGACGGCCCCTGTGCCCGAGAGCGAAGACACCAGCAAGATGCAAGCGGCTTTCACCCCTAACAGCAGCGCCAAACTCCTCATCTTGTCTTCGGATTTAAAAAAAAAAATGTGTGGAGGAAAATGTCAACATTTCAGCTTTGATTATTTTTATACAGGGACTGTACTCAAAAGTTATAGCCAAGTTCTAAACATCTCTGACAATAATTCTTCTTGACAGTCAAGTTTTCTGCAAATTATAACAATGAAAAATTGCCTCAAATAAACAACTAGTCCAAAAAACACGAAACAAATACACACAAGTGCATGTTTCCCTATAACGCCGTCTCTTACAAAATTTGTGATCATACTAATTTTTCATGTTCTGTTGAAAAATAGTAAAAAATCACCAAGGTGCAAGGTGTATACTCACCACGCCGTAGTCCAGTGTGAGGACTTGAAAGGTGAGAGAAGCAGGCAGCTCTAATTGACTTAAATGGATATGGAGTGGGGACAGGTTGCTAAATGATGTGAAGTGTCCAAGGCAGGATGCTACTGCTGCTGCAGTCCTCTTCACTCTGTCTCTCTCAGTGATGCTCTGCAAGGCGCATTGAACGCGTGGGACAGTCCCGAAGACTTGATCCCCTCGGTGACTGATAGGCAACACATTCTTCTCTTATTGAGCGCTACGAGGGGAATAAAAAAGGGATTTGCTGCTCTCATCTCCCTCTGTTTTTTTCGGAGCCTTTTCAATAGGATTGGAGGGAGGGATAGTTAATGCTCTTCATAGGGCGCACAATGAATAAGGAAACACAACTGGGCAGAAAGGAGAAAGGGAGAGGAGAAAAAAAATAGGACAATCCACAGTGTTGCGCATATTACTTGCGGAATCTCACGGTCATCACAGAATCTGTTCCCTGTAAACGTGTGCAGCTCAGAGTATTTTTTCCCCAGTGGCCGCGCGCTTGTTTCCACATCCAGTCTTGCAGAGAGAAGAGAAGTGCCCTGAAGCAGTGATGTGTTGGTACAGATGCTGTGGGTGCGTCCGGTTTTGGTGCTCCGCCGCTGTTCAAAGCTGGTGTCACGGTGCAATACAGTTACAGCGGAATATGAGCCATCTAAAACTGCCCTTTTTACCCGGTGGTTGGATTAGCCTACTCCCTAACCGCATCTCCTCCTCCTTTCTCCAAATGCGCTCTCAAAATGTGCAGTAGGACATTTTTGTACATTCGGTTGCCTTTTAACACGAATCCCCTCACAAGTGTATGTTTTTTATCCTTAATAGTATTTTTTTTTAAAACGTGCATTTTAGGAGGGTGGCTTTATATATTCAGATTTGGCCAACAAGCAAAACCATCATCACCCATTTATTATAGCCCAAGACATGTGTGCGCACACGCACGCGAACAGCGAAACTTGTCTGTAGAAAAAGTAATAATAAGCTCTTGGTTGTCATATAACTCACATTGCCTGCTGGGCTGTTTAAATATTTTTTCGAGCGCGGGAGAGATGAAATGCGGTCACCAATCAGAAGTTTGATGTATGATGAACTAGGAAAAAGAGGGGGATGAGTATAAGAATAAAAACCATTCCAAACATCTGGCCTGCAGACCTCCCTCGACGCACATGTAGCCCAGTGTAATCACAGTTTGAGCCACTTTGCGGCATCTCCATCTCACCCCAGACTAGATCAGCCTTAAATGTCCCCAAAACTTATCCATGTTGGTTCATGAGTGAATGTTTTTTATGTGACATTTATCTGCTAATTTGCATGTTCCACATTAGTCACTGCCGCGGTTGTAACTTGAATAATCTCTCTCTCTCTCTCTCTCTCTCTCTCTCTCTCTCTCTCTCTCTCTCTCTCTCTCTCTCTCTCTCTCTCTCTCTCTCTCTCCCTCTTTCCTTAGGATGACAGTAAAAGGAAGTGGGCTTTTGTAAAAAAAAAAAAAAAAAAAAAAAAAAGGGCTTTAATGACAGCCATCCTACGTTTATACTCCAGCCTTATATGAAGGTGCTCAAACGGGTTTCCTGGAGCAGTCATGCGACACCGAGCAGATTAGAGCTTCAATCCGGATAAAGGGGGCCTTTTATATACAAATCAACTTCAAATCACTTTTTAAGCCACTTAGATATACACGCCAAAGCAGAATGCTAATGCACTTTTCATTGCTGCAGCTTAGGGAATGGAAGGAGATTAGATGAATTGGTGTCACTATGCGAACCGTGTTCGAGGGGGGTTTTAACTTAATTTTATGAAAGTAACCCACATGCACATCCTTTCCAACAGCAGCGTCTGTTACTGTTTAAGTCTGGTCGAGGAAACATTTTTTTAATTTGTGAGATAATTAGCAGTCTCACCAACTGTGTGATTGACCTGTTGATTCAGTAGCAGCGTTTGATATGCGTAATTTGAACCATTAAGGTGATTGATTCGATGCCGAGCTGCCACATCACCCTAACCGAGTCCTTACAGAAGGCCCTAACACTTGGCTTCGTAGGCCTAGACATTATTAAGCATGGGAAATTGATTTAAATAGATAATTGAAATGCTGTTTGGTAGTTTTCAATATGCATAAAATGTGTTTTAAGGGAATGAAGGCCCTCCTTTCTATAACGCATCACATATCTGTTTTAATTAATCCATAAGTGTCATTGTGCCATAATGCCACATTGTGATAAATAATCTCAGAAATCCAACCTGTCACTCCCGTAATTTATGCATATAATGTTATACTCTGAAATAAAGACTTTGCAGTGACAAAGTGAAGTTGTTTCAAACACAACAATGAAGAACAGCCGCTCTGATGGAGGTGGGAGGAAGGGGGGACCACATGACTAAAAAACAGTATTGTTGGAGGGGTCTGTTAGCGGAGCCGCCTGCCTGCTGCTGCTTCCCTGTCGTACAGTGGAACCAGCAGCTCTCCCCTCCCCCAATCCATCATTTAAACTAACTCACCCCTTCATGAACAAAATCTTGTCCATATTTCATTTTAACTGAGCGTTTCTTTGTTCTTCTCTCTCAAAAAATGACCCATGCCTGATGAGCATCTGCCAACCTACCACCAAAAAAGAGAGAAGTATGTTCATATTTTTATATCTTATTAAATATGTTCACAGTGTCCAGTATTTTAAATTGCCTGACATAACTTGGTGCAGTTGGCAGTGCTTTTGAAAGCAGCGCATGTGCGTAAAAATATGAAGACGTCGTTTTACGCTCGGATGAATGATCATATTCGCGACTAATAAAATGATCAACTGGTGATCCAACTTTCATATTGGCCGATATTTTGCAAACAGCCGCCTGTAGAGGCATCTCCTCCCCTCCCCTCTTCCTCTCCCCCTCCCGTTTACTCTCGCCCCCGAGCTCCTCTGTTCTCCGTCTTCACTCTTCGGTCGTTTGGCGGTGCATCGATAATACTCCACTCTTCTTCAATTCTTATTGAACACGGGACTTCATCACCAGTGTTTTAATGTCACGTCGCGACAGACGCTTAACAAAATGGAGCTATCAAACAAACTCCGTTGGGACCAATTCCTGATTTTGGCAGCAGCACTTATGTCACCTGCATTAACGTAAGTGCACTTGAGAGCGCCAGGAGAGTTGATGTTACATGCGGGTTCGGCTACATGGGATTCCGCAAGAGTTGTAGGAAGTTGCTGGGTGTATAGATTTGAACCGATATTTTGCATATTCAGTTAAAAAGTGAAACATCTGCCTCTAGTTTCTCATGTTGATTTTGTTTAATATTGAAACACTGAAATCAATTTTATCACTTTTTTTTTGCCTTTAACGAGTCTGAACTTGTTTTACATAACGAATTCAATATGAATCCCACTGTTCTTAGTAGTATTTGGCTATTTAATTTCTGCTTTTTGGATCTCTCAGCTGGATGACCAGTTCAGAATTATATTTTTCTCTGCTTAAAGTAGTAGGGACACTAGTCAATACTTGTGCATTGATTAAATTATTAAACTATATTGCTAAGTCTATTCAGTAAATCCCTTAAAGCAGTTACAGTTGATATTATATCCTTCTTAAACATTTTTCAGATTTTCTTAACTATGCTAAATATCTCCCAATTCCCACATATTGCTATAGATTTGACTAATGAACTCCTGACCAGCTCTAATGACCCTTGCACCCCTCCTACTCTTTTTTTTCTCTCTCTCTCTTTCTCTCTGCAGGGTGCTGTGCAATGATATCCTCAGCCTGAAGATGGCAGGAGATCCAGTGCTAACCCCTAACTCAGTGTGCCTGAGGCTGGCAGGCCTCAGTAAGCGTCAGATGCGGATGTGTGTGCGCAGCCCTGACGTGACAGCCTCTGCTTTGCAGGGCATCCAGGTGGCCATCCACGAATGCCAGCACCAGCTTCGAGACCACCGCTGGAACTGCTCCTCACTGGAGGGCCTCGGCAAGCTGCCCCACCACAGCACCATCCTCAACAGGGGTGAGAGTTGGAGGCAAGCTAATGAAAGTCTAATGTGACCTGGGGTTTATGGGAGGAAGGTGTGATTAATTCAGAGCTACAGTGTTTATCATTTCCCAACTCTCCTGTGTGTATCTCCTGCTTCCAGGTTTTCGCGAGAGTGCCTTCTCCCTGGCCCTGTTGGCAGCGGGTGTGGCTCACTCTGTGGCCTCGGCCTGCAGCATGGGCAAGCTGCGGGGGTGTGGCTGCGAGGCCAAGCGTCGGCAAGACGATGACAAGATCCGGCTGAAACTCACACAGCTGCAGCTGCAGACCCTGCAGAAGGGTGGGGTAGGCATCAGCATGACACGGTCATTACCCTTAGAGTTGAACGGTCACCATGGTGACCTGCCTGCTAACCTGCACTCCACCCACCCCTCCGCCCTCCTCAAGCCTTTACCAGATGAGCTGAGCTCCATGCAAGAGACCTGGGAGTGGGGAGGCTGCAGTCATGATGTCCGTTTTGGGGACCGTTTCTCCAGGGACTGGCTTGACTCCCGGGGGTCTCCAAGAGACATCCACGCTCGTATGAGGATACATAACAACAGGATGGGACGACAGGTGAATAACATGTTTCATTGTGTTTTTAATGTTCCTCAGACAGTCGTGTGGCTCTTCAATGGCATTCATCATCATCAAAAGTTATCTGCATTTCTGATTTACATCCTTACATCACTTACCTTTCCCAACACAGATAGTTGCTGACAACATGAAGAGGAAGTGCAAATGTCACGGCACATCAGGGAGCTGTCAATTTAAGACCTGCTGGCATGTGTCCCCAGAGTTCCGCCATGTGGGTTCGCTACTCAAGGAAAAGTTCCTGACAGCCATTTTTGTCAACTCCCAGAACAAGAACAATGGGGTTTTCAACCCCCGAACTGGAAATGGCGCCAGTGGTAGCACTGGGGGACTCAACGGAGGTCGTCGTCGAAGCATGTCTAGAGAGCTGGTGTACTTTGAGAAATCACCTGACTTTTGTGAGCGTGATGTGTCTGTCGACTCTCCGGGTACGCAGGGACGCATTTGCAACAAAACCAGCTACAGCACAGACAGCTGCAGCTCGCTGTGTTGTGGCCGTGGACACAACATACTGAAACAGACACGCAGCGAACGCTGCAATTGCAGATTTCACTGGTGCTGTTATGTGTTGTGCGAGGAGTGTCGTGTCACAGAATGGGTCAATGTGTGCAAGTAGTTCCCAGTTCCTCCAGTCCCAGCTGCCTTTACCCATCCAGGACTCAAGATGGCGAGCCTGTCCCTTCGCCCACTCCTGTTGTTCCAGCATTTGTTTTGCTCTTTGTGTAACTCTCCCAGAGAATCTGTTTACCCCCCCCTTCCTTTCCATCATCTGGGATCTATTTTCTCTTTGTAGCCGCTGTTATTCTCAAAATGCCAAGTCAGAGATTGAAGAGGTGACTCATATCATTTGTCTTGCCATGGTCTGTTTAGACGCTGCCCTCTCAGCCATGAAAACGGCCTATAACCCATCTTGTCTATGCCACAAAACAAAGACAAGCAACGGCAGAAAAACATTTCTATGTAAATGTCTACATGCTGACTCATTGTATAGTAGCTATGTATTTGAATGTGTACATGTATATTTGTAAATCTATTTTTATTAATATTATTGTGTTCGAGCCTACGTTTTTGGTCTTAGTTAATGACAAACTCTTGCTGGGCCAGTCGCTCAGGGTGTTGAACTAATACCGTTTGACGACACAGTGTCATAGCAACTTATCGTACATATTACTGGGCTCTTCTAATGATCTCCAAGATATTTACATACAATATTTGAATATTTTGCACTAGTGACTCAGACAAGACACACAGACAGAGCAACAAAGCTTTTTAGTCAGTCTCTCAGCCTATACAGGGTTTTACGAAAAAGGATAAAACAAGACAGAGGATGGAGGTTTTTAGAAAGCCTTTTTTTTACTGAAGTAACAAGACAGAAAACACATGGACACAGGACTTTTATAAGCTTATCAAAGTTTGTATACTTGGGAAAGTTGATACAACGTCAGTTTTGGAGACAAATTAAGTCTTTCAATTCTTTATATGGAACAAATGGTCATTCAGTTTTATTTACACTATTGTAACAATAGACGTAACAATTCATTAGAGTGATTGCTTGTGGTCATGTTTTTCATGAATTCATATCAGTACGACAGAAATATCCCTCCTTTTCGATATAACTGTGATGTAATGTGTGTCACTTTCCTATGAAATCGTGACTGAGCTCTTGTTATTCTGTACTTGCTTTTGTCCATTTCATCAGTCTGAGCACGCCTTAGATTCTTCCCACATGTAGTACATGTCAGAGTGAGAGATGGACCTGCTTTAGTCTTGAACTGATGCTGATGGGTGTGTGTATGTTTGAGTGTGTCTGTGTCTGTTGCTGTGTAAATGGGGGGTACACTCTGTGCGCTACAGATTTGGGAGGTGAGAGCCTTTTTTTATGGCCATTTCATGCTGAGAGAAGGACTTTTTATGGCTGCAGGATATTGTTTCCTTAAAGTATGACTTTTATTACTGGAGAGAAGCATCAAGAGAGCAGAGAGTGGGGGTGATTATACCAGTCTTTGCTGTGCGAGCATCTGAGGGGATCATCTGTCCAGAGTTCATAGCCAAAGAAGGGACTCGCTGAACCACGTGCTGCTGGGACGCTGTGTCCTTGTTACCTGGGAGACAGACTACACAAACATAAACACATGCATGCATTCATGTACAAAGACACTGACATGTAGACATACTGATGCACAGTGAAAAACATGCATGCTGGTGTGCACTCAGGAACTGTCAGACAGAACTCCTGGTGACCTGAGTGATTTGCACCCTCATTCTAGTTGCACAGCAGATTTAGCCAAAACGCTAATGTCAACACCTGGCTGGATTTACGATGGCAGCATTCCTAGATATCTTAGATGATCCAAACTGTCTCCACATTCAGTCTGCTGGGAAAACCTCCACTGCCATAGGATTTAATGCCAATTAAGTCTTGTTTGTATGAACTTAGGTAAATACCCCTTGACTCACAAGGAATGGCACCGCCAGTGGCTGAATCGACTCTTCTGTCTGTTTGGTGTTTAGTGAAGGAATAAAAGGGAGACAGTGACTGGTATGGAATGATAAGGGACTGGATTTCTGGTTTGCATTTCTTCATTCCTTTATCATTTTACCCTGGAGCTGCTGCAAAAGGGAATTTCCTGTCACTGTTTCTCCCATGTGTGAGACAGAGGTTGGTGGACAGCCTGGGATTGCTTTCTCTCCCTCTCTGTGCTCTTTCCCATTCTCCCCCTCATTGCTGCAGACATAGACACATGCATAGCAACACATCGACTGCCCCCCGAGTAATGACAACCAGACAGGGCTGAAATTAAAGAGAGGCAGGCCGAGAGAGGAAGTAAGGAGAGATAAAAGTTACCCACTTTGATTGACATCATGATTATATGTATAAAGTGAGGCGATTTAGTATGTTTAGTTGGATACAAAGATAGGGAGATAGATCTTTGCTTGTACAGTGCAAATGCAGAAGCAAAGGACACATGGGGTATGGAGAAGGGGGTGAATAAAGTGTACTCTGTATAAATACATGCCTCAAAACATCTGCTTCTCAACTCCCCTTTAATTTTTGATGTGGGACAGGCAGAGAAGGAGAGAGGGAGAGAAAACACAAGGAGCCAGCTACCCAGAACATCAAAGCCCCTGCCCTCATTGCGCAGGCCCTCATTAGTTCAGCTAGCAGAACCAACAAGACTTGTGATTGTGTTTGCTGGGGTGTACGCTGGCAGACACTTCAGAGGAAAGGCTCCTTTAAGTCATAACTCCCCACCTCTCCTGCCACCACCCGAGCCCCTGTAACCCTCTCGAAACTCTCTGCTCACACAAACTCTACAGGCTCCCTCACAATCCACTCCACCCCATAATCTGGTCTGCAGCTGCAAACATCTGCTCCCCTCTTTATTCCTCTGCCTTCACCACTGAATTGATAAACACATCTATCACCGGACCACTGACTGACATGCAACAGAGAGGAAGAAGGATACAAATTGGTTTTACTGGCTCTTAACCTATGGATGTGGGGCTGGTCTCTGACGTGTCGTTCAATCACACTGGTTTATTTTTTAAGATGGTTGATAGGTAAATGTATGCACCTGGGAGGGAGCTGAAGATGTGAATCAAAAAGTTAAACTGTATGTTTTTTTCACCTGTAAAACCACATTACTTGTAGATTACAATGTTACCTATTGAAATACGTCATATCCTAACAAAATCAATACTCGTGTTTAGAATCCTGCTATAATATTGATTAATTCAATGTTTTGTTGCCTCCTGTCAGCTCATTATGTCTGACACACACAGGGCTGCTGCCAGGAAGTATCACTTGGTATCCCATTTCAGTCAGCCATTTACTTATTCATTAAGATGATTCTTGTGTTAATTATTCAAGCATGTTTGCCTGCAGACTCTCTGTTGCATTTTATATTAGTTTAGTTGTTGGTTCCTTGCTGTAACTGCACACAAATAACAGTTAAGACATATTTGTCAAAAAAAAAAAAGAAAGGATATCGTGTGTGAATTGTGTTATTAAAAGCTGGATAATTAGTACTCAGTATTCAATTTAAGGAAAGCCAAATGAAAGTCCAAGCAGGTTATTGCTCATGTTTTAGAAAGAGAGTCGTGAAATTACAGTGGCCCCCTAGCATTTACTACTGGCTTGTATCAACTCATTGGGGATGACAAACCAATCAAACTATCGCGGGATCACATAATACGACAGGCGTAGCTCATACTATCGCGAGACTATCATCCAGTTCTTGCCTGGATCCAGCTGGTAGTCTGCCTGCCTGCCTGCCGTTGACGGGTAAGTGTGAATGAGATGCAAAAGATGAAAATGCGCAAAGGGTTCATACAACTATAAAAGGTGACCGCAGTGTATTTGGCGCAGTTTTGACGCCTTTTGAAGCTTCTCGGTAAATGTACGGCCGTTAATCGACGACATGAGGCCGCCTGGTGCGCTAGTCGTGACTGTAAGAGGGGGATTACAGCACAAAAATTGACCCGGAGATTTTTTTTAATAATACCAAACACATTAGCTAATATAGTTGCTAGCGACCTACGTCCGAGTATTTACCGTGTCAAGCTGAAAAAACAAGATGTGTCGCATTTAAATTCACAGCCTGCTCGGACTGCAGCATCAGTCGTCTTCCCCTCGCATTATGACAGATGTACATGGATGAACGGGCACTGCAGCTGTAACAGTCCAAGCTAGCAGATAACGCCTGTGCATTTGATAGAAATGAATGGATAGCGTAGCTAGTCAGTGGCCAGCATTAATCACAAGCGCTGAGAAGAAAAATTAAGGTTAAAAAAAGGGGATGCTCCATCTGCCGCACAGTAGAGTGTGGATGCATTTCTGTTTTCTAATTTTGGAATATAACACATGCAGCTCAGGTAGAAAAAATGTGTGCACAAGTTGTTAGCAGAGTTGTCCAGTTAAAGGGACCAAGACAGATTATAGTACTATTCAAAGCCTTCTCACCACCTTAATGCTTACAGGCTGTATGCACCACACACTCTCACAACCTCAGGTTATGTGTCATACAGTTTGATATGAATTGATTTTTTACATTAGCATGCATTCAGTTGCCAGCAAACAGCACAAAAGGGGGTTATTGTGCACCATATGAAAGCTGATCCACATAACAGAGATCCAGTATGGCGGCTGGTTTCCACAGTGAGCTGTCAAAGTGTAAAGCAACAGCCCTTCAGTCAGGTCAGCCGCCTGCCGAGGTGTGAAGTATGCTTTTTACTGGCTCTCCTCTGAGGTGGCTTCAAGCCATAATGAGGTGGTAATGTTGGGAGTAGCTTTTGAAGGGCTTCTGTGTCTCACCACGTGATTCCTTGTGTTTTGTGTGGTTTTGACTTTCTGAAATGTGGTTGACAGTTTGTTTTGGCTTCTTTGTTGCTATGTATGGAAAGTGGTATTTTCAGTTCTCTGTGGAACAGTTCTGTTGCAGTTGAGGTGAGAGCCGGCCAGTCATCATGGGAAACATCTTCGGCAACCTGTTGAAGAGCCTGATAGGGAAGAAGGAGATGAGGATTCTCATGGTGGGGCTGGACGCTGCTGGGAAAACCACCATCCTCTACAAGCTGAAACTGGGGGAGATCGTCACCACCATCCCCACAATTGGTGTGTCAGGAAGGAATCCATTACAAAGAAAAACATCTGTCACTGAGTTGGCCCAGTTTATGTTACTCATTTTGGTTGTATTTCAGGTTTCAATGTAGAGACAGTGGAGTACAAGAACATCAGCTTCACTGTGTGGGACGTAGGCGGCCAGGACAAGATCCGTCCCCTGTGGAGGCACTACTTCCAGAACACCCAGGGTGAGCCGCACCAGCAGCCTCTTAGATGATACGGTAGTCGGCATAGTTGAAGTTTAAAAAGGCCTCTCCAGTCCTGTGGTAGCTCTGCTCGCCCCCAGCACCTGAGGGCATGTCTGACTAATGCTTTAGATGAGGTCATTTGCATACAGCCTACAACTGTTTCACATTATTATCTTAGTCATGTTGAAAGCACCGATGATGAATAAACTTGGTTTAGCAATGTAATGATGTCAGCGTATTGTTAGGAGTAAGTAGGATCAAATTGATTCTGGCATTGTAGAGCTGATGGTATTGTTTTGCTCAGCCCTTAATAAAACCTGCCTTAAGCATTTATTTCTCCCCTCAGGTTTGATCTTTGTGGTGGACAGCAACGACAGAGAGCGGGTGAACGAAGCTCGGGAGGAACTCATGAGGATGCTGGCTGAGGACGAGCTGCGGGATGCTGTTCTTCTTGTCTTTGCCAACAAACAGGTATGTTCATCTTTACATATCCTTCTTTCTGCCCTTTTTGCACCTGTTACCTCACCATCCAAGGCCTCCTGACTGATGCACCTGATGCCATTTTGTTAAGGATCTGCCCAACGCCATGAATGCTGCAGAAATCACAGACAAGCTAGGCCTGCACTCCCTCCGCCACCGCAACTGGTACATTCAGGCCACCTGCGCCACAAGCGGAGATGGCCTCTACGAGGGCTTGGACTGGCTGGCCAATCAGCTGAAGAACAAAAAGTGAAGGGTCCAGTCGATAGAGTGGGGAAGAGCCTGGGTGCCAGCTCCAGGTAGTGGTTATAGTGGATCCATTGTGTTTACATGGAGAGGCAGTGCTGAAAAGCTCCCAGGGGGTGACTCTCAATGGCTTCCTCCCCTGAAAACTTTTCTCTTATATTCTTATTTAATTTGTTTGATCTGCGGTGAACATTTTTAATTGTTTATGAACCAATGGTGTTGAAGTTGATCTAAGTGACATACACTCTATATGCTGAATACATAAAATATTGGGATGTAATAGTATAATGTTACTGTAAAGGCATATGTATTTCCCCTACTTTGCAGTCTCCATGACCTTTGATGTCCACAACCTTTTAATTTGCTCAGAAAAAGTGATGAATCTAGACTCATGGTGGCAGAGCGAATTTGTCTAACTGTACTTTCCCTCAGATACTTGATGTAAATTATAAAGAATGTCATAATGGTATAGTGGGTACTTTTACTATCTCAGAATACTATCACCTTGTTAAACAGTATATCCATACAGGCTCAGATAAATGTGAACTCGTCATTTTCTGTCCAAACCAATGTTTTACCTCATCCAGGTGATGCGCTTTAAAGCTCAGTCTGTATTGTATTTAAACAGTAAGTTAGTTTAGATTTCATTTAAATGTATTTATTTATTCATTATGATTTTATTTTTAAAAATCTGTTGACACACTGGATAGTCTGAAACATTTATATTTTGTCAGTATTTATTCATTCATTCCATAGTTGATTTATTGATTTAATTTTCCAGATGCATCGAATGATTTCTCCCTTTATTGCAATGTGCACTTTCTGTTTGCAGCGAAGAAAGAAGCCCCATTAGTACTGTACATAACTGCTTCCCAACCTGCATGGAGATACCCCAGAAGTGGCTCGTGGGCTTGTAGGAGCTGTGAACTACCACAGGCTGCTGCTGTAAATAAAGATTTGTTCTTAGTCGACTTGCCTGGTTCAATAAGGGTTAAAACAATTTGTCTACCGTCAGCGAGGTGTGATAGCTGAACTGATACAGATGACAGAACAGGCACACTGTACCAACTCTGTGGCTTAGAGAAAAAAAAGGCTGCCTTTGGCTTGCCCTGTGGAGAGTGATGCTGCACAGCATGTGATTGGCAATATTAGAGAGATTACATGGTTTTTCAAATGTTTATTTTTAAGTCAGTTTGTGCGAGCAGCTGCACTATATCTGTCAAAGGAACTCACATTGCTTGTCACCCTGATTTATTCATCCCTAATTGGCGTAACACTAAGTGTGTTTCTTGTGTTAACCGTAGCTCCGTGTACCATGTTGCACAAAATAACTCTAGATGCATTATTGTTGTACAAATGTAATGTCTGTTTTTTTCTTGTATTTTTGGATGGAGTATTTATTTATTTTGGACCAAAAGGCAAGTGTTGATTTTAGTGTTGTTGTTTTTTTCTTTCTTAATTTGCTAACTAGATCAGACAGTTGTCTTTTTGAGTGTTCGCACCAATCATATAAGTTGAAAAAATAGGAGAGAAGATGATAGTAATACTGCATCATAAGGCATGTTAATACTGTACAAGATCTGTAATAAAAGTGAATCATAATAGCCTGTTTCTTCAGACTATATTTGTTAGTCTAAATTACTGCTGCTGGTTGGAACAATGATGTACTGATAGATGTTATGGATTTAGTGTAAAGTTTACCGAACAACCTTCTAATATGCAAAAGCATGCTTTTCTATGTCAGCGCAATTGTATATATGTTTATGTAACAAGAAGAGTATACCATGGTATTCACAGTCAAATTGAAAGTGTTGGTGAGACACCTTTAGATATCGGGGTCAGTGTGTTGGCAGATATGTATAACTGACAGCAGCTTGTGTGTGTGATGTGCCCTCTATTACGTTCAGTTTGGTGTGAACATTGTTTTTTGTGGCCTTATATTGCCAGTGGTTAATTTCTCTTTGATAACAGGTTTGTATGTAGGAATGTCCAACATTCAGATATCTCACTTCTGATCTGTAACACTGATGCACTCACGGTACTGTCGTGGCTAAACATTCTTCTTTCAATGAGTATTGGCAGAGTTTCAACTTGAACTAATGAAGAGAATCAAGACTGCATAACATTCCAAATGATAGTGTATTTAAAAAGTAGATAAACAGAAAAAAGATTTTATTTAACTTTCAGTGGAATATTATTAAGAGGATAAAATGAAACCAACACAAACTGGTGCAAGTGTTGAATGATTTAATGAATCCTGGCACTACTTTGATCAATCAATAAAAAGACCAAACCACAAATTTGCTTTGTCTCACTCATTTTCTTCCTTGTTATCTTTTACTGTTGCACACTTAGGTTATGATTCGGCCCTCAGTGGAGACCTTATAGCTAAAGATTGTGCTCATTCATCTGTTAGTTGGTGGAGATCTCAACCATTCCTCTACTTTTGATCAAACACATTTTAAAGATCCCCTCTAAACATGTTTTAAGAAATAAAAATGCTCTGCTTTGAATAATATGATGTGTCTGATATGGATTTTCCACAAAAAATCAATGAAGCAGTTTGGATTTCTTTAAAGGACATCTCCCGTGTTGAAAAAAATCCAGAATATATGCATATACATAATTTTAAATGTTTAACTACCAGATAGCTGTTGCCTACTTAACTGTGTTTTACTGTAAAATGACATGTTACAATTGGACCCAAACTTATTGTGAGCATCACATGTACATACATGACTTTAACTCAGATTGAGCATGAACGGCCTTCTTACCAAACTGCACAGTGAAGGTCAAACAGCAAGTGAAGTAAAAAATAAACACATTTTTGAGTGGCAAAGACTTTAAACTTAATTTAAACAGCAAATCTTAACAGTTGTCAGCTAATACTAAGCAACATTAATTAACAGCTCATATTACGAGTTTGATTAGTGAGTGTAGTGGTGGATGTGGGCAGGGAAACAATGGGTCAAATAGGTGAGAAGGACACAGATCTCTGTTGCCTTTCTCTTTCAGCCTTTCCTAACTGCTGTCATCAAAAGAAGTTTGGCACAATCAGGTAGTTTCCCTGTGGAATTGCTGCCCTTCACAGAGAGTCATTTTGTTGGAGCCAATCAGAGGTTCATGTCGGGGAGAGTGCTGCTGTGTCTCCAGGGGTGTGACAGCAGTATGTGGGTCAGAGCTGCTCCCGGGGCCACCAGCTCCCAGGGCCCCCTGCAGGACGGCTACAATAGTAGCCCCAGGGCGGATGCCATAGCTGGGATTCCCACCCGTAACCGGGACGCCTTCACCCGGGGCACAGACACACTGGCAGCAGCCCCACAATCAATTCATCAATCTCTGAAGGGAGTGGCAACTGCAAAAGGCCACAGCAGTCACCCCCACATCTTGTCTTGGAAAGGACAGGGCCACCAGGGCTGACACTCAGGCGGACACCATGGTGGAGTCGTGAAAGTGCCAGAAACCACAGACTCGTCAAGCTTTGTAGAGGCCACTCAGTTTAACCTGACAACAGGAAAATCTGAAAGAAAATCACAGTTTAATTTCAAATTTGATATTTTTTTGCTTTATACTGTTTTTAAAGAGCACAAGGGAAAAATTCACACTGACTGCTGTTTAAAGAATTACACAACTGGCTCAAATTGTGAAGATTTCTTCCAACTCATTGAGTAATGTTGCTGTGTAAGCTTTTCCATCATTCAATTGGCAAGTGGATAAATGACAGCTTATCAGTTTATTATAACTGATTAGAGATTGAAACAAAATGTATGGGTCAAAGAATATGCTATGTAGTTTCTAAACTGGCTTAGCGTCCACCACCCACATCAGACCATGCAGCTTTATTTTCACAGCACCAATCTTCAGACTCTGTCTCCTCCTGCTGGATGGAGAACTGCTAGTTTGGTATAGTAAAAGATTGATGCACAAACAAGGCTATAATTAATGTGTGTCATGTTACAATACAAAAGGCTTTTTTGTGACTGCTTTTGTGTCCATTTATATTGGTGAACATAATAGATTAAGCTATTAGACAGCAGAACACGCAAGGCAACATTATAGATACAATTTCCATTTAAAATTGATGATAACAATGCTGAACAAACAGTTACTTTCAGAGGTTGCACAGAATGATCATTTCAAACAAACAGAATGCTCACTCATACACAAATAAGATGAGCTGCTTTCAGAAACAGCTACCACTATACATCTATTAATGAGTTGTCCCCTTTTCATTCACAGCTTCATGTTCAGGAATCTTGACTGCTTTGAGGCCATTTTCTCAAATTAAGCATGTTCTTGTTTTGGGTTCAGAAGTCACTTGACCATCTGACAATGTGCCCATTGTGACAGGCTGCTCCATATGCATCAAAGAGGTGATTAACCAGTTGACAGGGCTACAGGGACAATACTGCTCTTTAGGGGGGGAAACAGTGCAGCCACTCACAGCACTGGGACTAACTGGGAGACTGCAGCACTGCTTCCACATACAGCAGCTGACAACATGAAACCAATAAAAAAAAGGATGTATAGGGTACATGGTGTTCACACTGATGCAGGTTTTATATCACATGCATTTGTTTGCCACATTAGAAGCTTTACATTTTGATTTAATAACAACAATATTAATACATATAGTGCTTACATCAGGTGTCAGTCTGATGATTAATTGATATTCTGATGATTCAGTGTTATTCACCTTTATCTATTGCATGTCATGTGTATTATATCTATGACACTGGTGTTTGTATAGTGTCAGTAAGTGTAAATAAATAACCAAATAAAAATTGTCCTGTCCTCATCGGTTGTTTTATATATATTCCACGGAAATAGGGGTTGAGCATAGCTGTGTTGAGGCTACTATCCTCGCTGCAAGTGACCCCTGTTCGAATCCCGCACCGAGTGGTCTTATCCTGCGTGTCATTCCCCTCTCTCTGCCTCCTGTTTCCTGTCTATCTCTACTAACTTGTCCATTAAAGGCAAAAAGCCCAAAAATATACTTTAAAAAATATATATATATATTCCACGGAAATCTAACAGTATTTGATCTTTTTTGCATGCCCACTGCGACCAGCTCACTCGAAAAAAAAAGACGGATCAACCTCTGATTGGTGAACAAATCGGGCTCCCGGCCAATCACATGTCACTCTCTGAGAGGGAAGTCCCAGCGTCAAAATAAACTGCCACTTGTTCACCGTTTCCAGTGTTGCAATTGGCGCGTTTTATCTGCTCGTTTTACTGTGCAAAGTTTGGAAGAAGGATTTGCATTCTTCCTTTACTTTGATTAGATGATATTGGATTTTTTTTTTAAATCATATTTTCCTAAAACAGGTCAGCTCGTAGAGGTTTTGCGGCCTAGACGTGTATGATATGAAAATATCTCAGTAAATATACATCAACATGAACCAGTGGCGAGTAGTATTACTGAGTGTGACATTATTGTGGAGTCTACAAACAGCATTATCACAAACCCATGAAGGTAAGGGATTTATATTTCCATATCAGAAACCTTACTTAGCTTGTTTTAGTTGGCATAACTACACTAAGTCAGTTGAAGATATTAAACTTGAACCAGGAAGGTAAATGCGTTAAATATAGTCATGTGTTTTTTTTCTGTAGTCCTCCCACATGTTTTTCTTGCCTGAATTCACCTCACACAGCTAGAATATAATAAACAAATTAATATAGCATACATGCTTGAGACTTATCATAGGTTAAAGAGATTAAACTCGACAAACTATTAACCTTCATCTCTCATCTCGTCCTTGGCCCAGTGCTCATTGTTTTCTCCTTGAGAGTTGTTGTTTTTTGTTTTTTTTACCGTAATAACAGAGCTGTAATCAAGTACCTTAATGCAGCAATATCTCACCACTTTATATGCTGTTAGTGATGAATGGCAGCAATGTTAATGCCTTAGTGGGGATTAAATTTCCTGCATGGCAATGGCCCCAGTTGTAAAATGCTCCTGAGGACAACTGGTGCTGTTCATGTTCATGTGCAGTCTGCATTTAGTTGTTTTTTGTTAATGATAATCACTCATTTGCTATTCAAATGTTATGTAGTTGTTTGGATTATGTGGGGTGTGTGCTTGTGCATGCATGTGTGCTTGGATTGCCCTATATTCAAATTGATCATGCATGTTTACTTAAGAGAAGCAGGCATAAATGAAGTGCTTGAAGATATAAAATATGCTGCAATAAGTTTAATTTACAATCTGTTGTAATACAACATTTTCCATAAAAACACAGGCGAGATACAATTGTTTATGGAGAACTTCAGATTCATTACTGCTCATATTTACTATGAAGACAGGAAACGTGACTTGTGTTGTTGACTGCTGCAGGTGCCTAATCTTTGTATATAAAGTGGCAGTGCCACTGTTTTTGTTGGTCAGTAAGAGATGGTGTGTATGTCCCCTTTCCGTCCACGATATTTCCCTTCCCTCTGCCAGAATGTCCCACTCACACATGGCCCATTGTCTATTGCCTATGATCTCAGCAACGCAGACCCCCTCGGACACACACATACGCACATGCACACACACAGAAGCACTGTCTGTCGATGCATCACCCTTCACTCACTGAGACACACTGTCCACATTTATAGTTTTAATACAATAAGCACTTTGTGTGAAAGAAGCTCTATCCCCTCGGCCTCCACTCCATCAGCCCCAGGCCTAGACTGCTCCATGTACCAGCGTTTTACTCTGCTTCACATCAAACTCTCCAGCCAACACAGCAGCAGCCACAGCATCAGGACGACTCACAAAACCCATAAATACCACAGAAACAATATAACCGCATCACTCAAACACTCACCATTTGTTCTCCTTTAAAAGGCCATATCAGGGTTCGTGCCTGTTTTAGCTTCTCAGTAACAAAATATACTTACTCATCAATTTCCATTGAATCATTTTTGAAATGCATCATTAAGGATTTTATAGTTTTTTTTATGTATTTCTTTGTGCCTTTCCAAGCTGCTATTATTTTTCATTCATAAGCAGGCTCTTAAAACTTGTAGTCATCACAAGTCTGCATTCATTATAATAGCATTCTAATGCTGATTGTTTGCATTACCCTACGACGACAGTGACACAAAAATAAGCAGGCTTGACATTAAATGTGATGGATTACACAACTAAAAAGGTTTCAAAATGTTGCTAATTGATTTTCATGTCATATAAAGACAGATGGGAATGGGTGGAAAATGAGAAAAAATGTAACAGTGTTGTTTGCAAAAGAATTTGTTGGTTAAGTGTACATCATCTGGAGTAAATGGACTAAAATGTGCAAAACCACTGTTATGGTTCTTTAGCACGTAGGACAGGAAGTAAAACTGATGTGTCCTTTCATCTGTGTGTGTCAGTGGTGTGTCCTGGTACCCAGAATGGACTCAGCTCCACAGGCTCTCAGGAAAATCAATACAACCTGATTAAGGAGCGGTATGATGACTGTGAGATCATCATGGGAAACCTGGAAATCACTCAGATTGAGAGTAACTGGGATTTCTCTTTCCTCAAGGTAGAACTTATCTCTTTGTATTGCCTTGTCTCTCAACTGATTTGTATGTACAAGATGTAGCAGTGCACTGCACTGCTTGCCAGCATTCTCCTTGCCAGAGGCATACAGTAAATCTCCCACTGTTAGTCCTATCAGTTTTCTTGATTCAAGATACCACAAAAGCAGAGAAGATCAAACTATTTCCTTTCTACATATGTCAGCCTGTATGTTGTTTCCTAATGTGATGATCCTCTTCTTCTCCTTCACTGCAGACAATCCGTGAGGTGACTGGCTACGTCCTCATTGCTATGAACCACTTTCAGGAGATTCCTTTAGGTCAACTGCGTGTCATCAGAGGAAACAGCCTTTATGAAAGGCGCTTTGCTCTCTCTGTCTTCCTCAACTATCCCAAGGATGGCTCCAATGGCCTGCGGCAGCTGGGCCTTGCTAACCTGACAGGTACTAAGAGCAGAAAAACCTACCATTTTATGACTAAAAAAATACAGATGGTAGATGTAATAGTTGGCAGATGCTTATTCACTAAAAGAGTCTAATTGGTTTTGGTCTCCTGTCCTTCAGTTTCCAAATGTCTAACACCTTACAACAGCAGTTAATTATGAAGCTAAAACAAACTTCACTTGTAATCTTATAGCTGGAAAATAGTCTAGGTGTCCTCCCACATTAAAAGATGAAAATAAATTAGGTCATATGGTTTATGTAGAATATAAAACAAATACACTTGTCTCACACATATTGTACTTCATCTAATCCAAGTCTATGTCAAATGCTTGTAAATGATGTTGATGACATTGTGACCCATGCTAAGCAAAGTTTGCTGTAAGTCTGAAAACTATACTATATACTGTAACTGTACAAAATGAATTCACATGATGAACCTTTGAGCTCAAAGACTGAAACTGTTCATAAAAATATGAATGTTTAGATATATATTCAGAAGCTTTTTCCAATGTGTTTGTATCACATTTCACAGAGATTCTGGAGGGAGGAGTGCAGATTATCAACAACAAGTACCTGAGTTATGGCCCCTGGATCTTCTGGCAAGATATCATCAGAGACAACAGTGCTCCTATTGACATCCAGTACAATGGAGAGAGGGGTTGGTGTTGGAATGGTCCAGTTTCACAAATCTCCAAATTATTTCTAGAGTGTCTCTTTCATATATGAACTACTTGAATTTCTATCTCTCTCCCTCTCAGGCCCGTGCCACAAATCTTGTGGTGATTACTGCTGGGGGCCAAATAAGAACCAATGTCAGATCTGTGAGTGCGTAATTGTTCTGTTTTCCCTTTTCTCTCTGTGTTTGTTTCTTTCCTCCCCCCTTTTCTTCACTGAATGTCTCTTTTCATAGACACAGAGAAATACACAGAGACAGAGAGATGCACACAGAAAGACACAACACACACGCACACACACACACACACACACACACACACACACACGCATGTTGATGACCTCTCTTCATCCCATCTCTCCTGTGTGTTGCAGTGACTAAGACAGTGTGCGCTCCACAGTGTAATGGCCGCTGTTTTGGGACGAGCCCCCGGGACTGCTGTCACATAGAGTGTGCAGCAGGATGTAAAGGCCCTCTAGATGTGGACTGTTTTGTAAGTGCACCATCTTTTTCTCTTTACAGGAATATGTCAGGGAGAGAAAAGCAGTTCATATAGTCTAGGTTTATTGTTCTTAACAACTGCAAGAAGCATTTCATTCCAAACTGCTTTGTCTCCTTTTTGGAAAAAATAAATTGCCAGTGCCTAATTTAAAGTCATTTCAATTCAAATTTGATTCTATTTTAATACAAACACCTGTCTTGAAGGACCTTGGTGGTTCATTGTCTCCACATATTTTCAAGTTATAAACAATTAATTCTTTTCATTATTAACTAATCTGCCAAATACTTTAATGATACATTGATTAATAGTTTAGTGAACAAAACTTAAAGAAACTGTGTAAAAATGTCCATTATAACACCCTACAGCACATAGTGATGGCATCACACGTCTAAAACATAAACATTTCCAAATCACTTTAATGTTTTGATTGAAAAAACAACTTCAATGATTAATCAATTATAAAAAGAGTTGCTGATTAATGTTCTTTCATTTGACTAACCACAGCCCTATTACAAAAAATGTACACGCTCTTGATTTATTTCCTATTTTCTAGTCAGTCATTATTTGTTTGTTCATTGTTACAGTAAATTCAATACAGCATGGATCTCTTTAAAGACCCTTAAAATTTGCTCACTTAAATTTGGTATTCGGAAGTTGAGAAGTAAACAGCTACGTGTTATTTATTTTTTGCCACTTGGGTATGATTTTCTAACAATATTTCTTGAGAGTATATAGACAGCTGACTTTAAAATCCTGGAGGGTACAAAATAAATCTAAGAGCTGTTTTTTATTTTATAAAACAATCAGTAGTTCATGTAAACTAGAAATGATTCGTGATTTGTTAGGTTCCTTGACTTTTTCACTTAATTACTCACAGTGGACTTTAATAGTAGTCATCATTTTATGTAATCAATGTCAGCGCTTCCAAATCTCATTGAAAGAAATGACTTGTGTACCTGTGTAGGCATGTCGTCATTTCAACGACTCTGGAGCCTGCGTGCCCCAGTGTCCCCAGACTCTGATCTATAACAAGCAGACGTTTCAAATGGAGAACAACCCTAATGCCAAATATCAGTATGGCTCCATCTGTGTCTCTCAGTGCCCCAGTGAGTCTCCTCCTCTCAACATGTTTTCTTGTTACTTTTTGTGCAACAAGAAACACACTTTAATTATTTATTTAAGGTTGGTGCATCTATTCATTCTGCACACCTGTGTCATATTGGTCTTGATACTGTAACAAATGGAAAGATGGTCGCAGGCCAGAGATGATGCTGGTTCTTAAAGCTTGCCAGTGGTTTCTTTGTCTCTTCTAAAATTGATATCCTGTGATCTTCTTCTCTTTCTTCCTGTAGTCCATTTCGTGGTGGACGGTAGCTCCTGTGTGAGCGCCTGTCCTCAAGACAAGATGGAAGTGGAGAGAGAAGGCCAGAGGCAGTGTGAGCTCTGCAGTGGACTATGCCCAAAAGGTTGACATCAGAAAATATCTTATAAGATATATACATCTTACACTTACTTGTCAGTCATCTGTAAAACAAAAGCTAATGATGGTGTTTAATCATCCTGACAGTTTGTGAAGGTACCGGTGCTGAACACAGGCAGACTGTGGACTCCAGCAACATCGACAGCTTCATCAACTGCACCAAGATCCAGGGCAGCCTTCATTTCCTGGTGACAGGGATACTTGGGTAATTTTCTGTCCTGTCAGAAGAATGTTGGAGCACAGTGTCGTACAGACAACATGTTAATACTGTGTCTTTGTCCGTCTCAGAGATGACTTTAAACAGATCCCACCCCTGGATGCCAAAAAGCTGGAAGTGTTCCGCACTGTCAGAGAAATAACAGGTTTGTATATAATGTATAATGGTGTTAATAATGCTTAATAAAATATATTACCTGTGGTTCTGCAGGGTTTAGCCCATTACCTAATAAATGCATACAGGGTAATGTACTGTACTGTCTTTACACCTAGAATACACTAAAACCCATTTATCCACCTAATAACCTGCAAAAGTATGTGACATTTTTCATTAATGGCATAAAACATTAAAAACAGAAGGCAGTTTGTGTTTTAATATTATCACTGTGTTTTATTATCAGATTTCCTTAACATCCAATCATGGCCCAGAGAGCTGAATGATTTGTCTGTTTTTTCAAGTCTCACTACCATTCAAGGGAGGTCGCTCTACAAGTAAGTCTCGTTTACATGAAGTATTGTGTGAGAGGATTTTTGGGGTCAAATCAGAAGTCAAATCTACTAATTATCTGTTATGACACAGATTTTAAACACTACTAAAACAGTATTATTTAATATCTAAATTAAAAACAAAAACAAAAAAGGGCAAATCTAGTTAAGGGGCCATAAGCAGCCTCTTTATGCTTTTAGACTTCTCTGATGTTTTGTATTCAACAATATCCATCTGTGTTACATGTTACTGTAAGTGTGTTGCATAACCATGTGTCATCGCTGCTCTCTCACACACTCTCCATCCTCCTGTCTCTTCTTTGCTATCACATCATAAAAAGCTCCCTATGCAGTGTTTTGACATTTTCTAACCTCTCTCCTCTTTCTGTCTATGCTCTACAGCTGTGAACAGGTATGGATTGTGTGTGTGTGTGTGTGCATTTGTCTTTCCATCTTTGAGAGGACCAATTTCACTTCACTTCAAAACGTCCTCACAATTTCAAACCAGCGTTGTGAGGATGTTTTTCTATGTTGTGAGAATATTTTGGCTGGTTGTCACAACTTCAAAGTGCAATTTGAGGTTTAAGACTTGGTTTTAAAATTAAGTTTAGAATTGGGTTTAGGTTCAGTTTAGGGTAAGGATTGGGTTTAGCTATTAAGCTGTTATGGTTAATGTTAGGGTAAGGGGCTTGGGAATGCATTACGTCAATGAGGATATAAAAGATCTAAAGACAAGTGTGTGTGTGTGTGTGTGTGTGTGTGTGTGTGTGTGTGTGTGTGTGTGTGTGTGTGTGGATGTGTGTGTGTGTGTGTGATTGTACGCGCTTGTGTATGTGGAACCTAAACTCCTACATGCCATTTGGTTTACAACTAAAATATAATCTGAAGACACAAGATACAAATTTTGTGAAATTTGCTTCGAATATTTCTCCAGCTCACCTGATGTTTTTCACTCTGTTATTTTCTCTGTAACCTCTTCCATTTTCTGACCTTCTCACCATAGGCGATTTTCTCTGATGGTGATGCACATTTCCACCCTTACCTCACTGGGTCTGCGCTCTCTCCGAGAGATCAGTGATGGCAATGTGTATGTCAGCCAGAATGCCAACCTCTGTTACCACCACACTGTAAACTGGGCACACTTGTTCAGGGGCCGCAGAATTCGCATCAACAACATAAACAACAACAGGCCACAGGCAGAGTGTGGTAAGGGTCACACTGATTTTTTAAAGATTTGTTATTCTTTTAGCTGAACAAATGGTATACCCATAGCTGAATGTCAAATATATTGTTGTATTGCAGCAGCAGCAGATACCTGATGGTTTTCTTACTCTGCTTTTTGTACAGTTGCAGAAGGTCATGTTTGTGACCCACTGTGTTCAGACTCCGGTTGCTGGGGACCAGGACCTGACCAGTGTCTCTCCTGTAGGAACTACAGTCGTAATGGCACATGTGTGGGCAGCTGTAATTTTTATATCGGGTCAGTAGATATGAGTTTATATTCTTGTGACTGATGTTGTTTGTGTTGTTATATTGACTTTATTCATTTGATATAATTGTATATTTTTTTGATAATTGTGTCCACAGCACTCCAAAGGAATTTGCAGGGCCTGATGGAGAGTGCATTGCCTGTCATTCAGAGTGCAAGCCTCAGATTGGAGAGCCCAGCTGCACTGGACCGGTAACTTCTAAACAGACATTTTGGCTCAGAGCCTTAGTGTGAGCTCTCTTATGCATTCGACTATCAACTGGAAATATTGATGGGTGCATGAAATAAACACCTGTAAAATATGTCTAAGATGGTAATTTGGTGAACATTACCTGAACATCAGCATGTTAGCAGTGTCATTGGGACCATATGAACATGCCAACGTTAGCATTTACTGTACCAGTCAAAAGTTTGGACACACTTTTTCATTTAAGGGAATTGGAAGGTGTGTCCAAACTGTTGACTGGTACTGTAGCTCAAAGCATCTCATTGCCTACTGTGTAAGGGCAGCCTCACAGAGCCACTAGTATGGTTATTGAAAAATAGAGTGTATTACAGCTATAGTGTTACATTCATAATACAGCACAAGAGAGTAAATGCCACTGAGGACATCACAATTACAGCTTAGGTTTGATTTTCTAACTAAAAACAGAGTCCCTTCAGTGTCAGTTCTTGATGAGAAAACAAACTTTAAATTGAGTCTCCCCACTTCTGAACATATAAAAAGATACTCAGTGGATACAATAATATGAATATTGTCTAGACATGGTTTATGTTCAAATAAAATGGTTAATTATACAATGATGATTATCTCAGTTACTGAAATTTGTGATTGTATTTGATCAAAATTTAAATTGTATCTCTCAAGCAACTTTGAACCTTTGATGCCCTTCTGACACTAATGTACAAATACAACAAACCTCAGCAAAATGCTAAAGTGATTAAGCTGCTTGTGATTATTGTCCTGGCTTGGAAACAAACTACAATTCTTCTTAAAAGGCTATTTCTTGTATTATTATTATTAATATTATTAATATCATTATTATTAATAATAATAATAATAATAATAATAATAATACATTTTATTTAAAGGTGCCTCTCTGGGCACTTGAGGACACCGTACAATAAATAAACAAAAACAATAAGAAACAAAACAGATAAAAGACAGTGTAGAAGAGACAAAACTAAAATGAGATAGTGGGGTTCAAGTTAAGTGGGGTATGCAATTCTGAATAAGTGAGTTCTTAGCCAGATATATTATATTTTGGTTCACTGATGGTTCAGAGCCCCTTTGAGGGGAGTTTTACATAATTGCTATGTCTCAATTCTTCTTGTATTTTTCTTTCTTCCTTCCTTTCTTCGGTAGGGTGCAGATGAGTGTGTTGCTTGTGCCAACCTTCGAGATGGTCCTTACTGCATGTCCTCTTGCCCCACTGGCGTAAACGATGGACAGAGGGGGCTGATCTTCAAATATCCCAATAGAGACAGCCACTGTGAACCATGTCATCACAACTGCACTCAAGGGTGAGACTGAAAAAAAAATATGTCCCCAGTTTTGTGTGTGTGTGTGTGTGTGTGTGTGTGTGTGTGTGTGTGTGTGTGTGTGTGTGTGTGTGTGTGTGTGTGTGTGCGTGTGTGTTTTCACATGCATCCATCTTTAGAAGTGTCACATTAATATCATCTATGAAAATTGAGGATTATAATGTGTTTATCTGTTACAGATGCTCAGGCCCAGGATTGAATGATTGTTTAGAATCAGTCATACTGGCAATTAGTAGGTGAGTGTTTCCCCCTGCTGGTGAATAGCAAATGCTACACTGCAATATACACTGATCAACCAAAACAGTAACAGGTGTGCAGTGGTCAGTACCTTCCAAAAGTGGTCCCAGAAAGGATCATCAGCAGTAGGTCATGGATGCCCAAGACTCACTGATGGGAGTGGGGAGCAAACTGAAACTAACACTTAAAACACTATAAGAACAGTACTGCTTCTCTTAACTTCATAAACTGCACACCTGAACCATTTGTTTTGTTTGGAAACATTATATTTAATCAGAAATTTCGAGAAAGCTGGGACTGAAAATCTAAGTAGAAAACTAAAACAAAAACAAAATTGAGAAAATATCTCATCTGGAAAAATTATTTAGAAATTTAGAAATTGACCAGTTTGCTTCTGTCCATCTCTTCCTTCGGCTCTGACTGACAGATAAGTGTAATAAACTCAACTTCTTCTATGCTTGTTTCTCATGTAAAAAAAAAAAACTAATATAATGTTGTAATGTAGCATAACTATCCTTGCATATGGAAATGGAGAATTCAATTCACCTATCTCATTTGAGATGGTGTGCTTTCCTACACCTGTGACTTTAAAATATTACCCTCTAAGACATATTTCACATGACAACTTATTGCACTTGCACAGTACACTTTTTCTGCTTACGTTGGTGTGAGTAATTATGGAGATCAGGAACTTTGCTTCACTCTATCTTTAGCTCTGTATAATTGATCTGTGGCTATTTGTGCATGATACCCACATGAATATATTCCATGCTGGTATGTTGGCTTGTATCTCAGCAACTGGAACAAACCAGTTCACCTGACAACAACCTTGAAGAAAAGGTTTTTGATCAGATCACAATTGCCGGAACCAAAGCATACAACATGATGTCATATCTAACTTTACTAACCCCAGTTTCTTTTTTAACCTTTTATTCCACACTTCCATCTCTCTGCTTCTCTCTACAGTGGTCAGATCACAGGCATAGCTTTAGGTGTGCCGGCTGGTTTGATTTTCTGCCTGGTTTTGTTTTTCCTGGGTGTGTTGTACCACCGAGGTCTGGCTATCCGCCGCAAGAGAGCCATGAGGAGGTACCTGGAGAGCGGAGAGGTGAGTCTCTTTGGGGACAATTCAACTCAATGAGCTGCTACAAGCTGCCTTTGCTAATTGTGTTTGTTTTCACTGAGAAAACGGCCATCTGGGAATGATCCTTGTGTTTCTGGCAGAGCTTTGAGCCACTGGGACCAGGAGAGAAAGGTACCAAGGTTCATGCCCGCATTTTGAGGCCCTCAGATCTGAAGAAAATCAAAGCCCTCGGCTCTGGAGTTTTTGGCACAGTGCACAAGGTATTCATTAACCTCAATTTGCCTTTTGAACATTCCCTCATCGCCCACTCAGTCACAGCCTCATATGTAGCTACTCATTTGACTGCAGCTATATATTTAATTTGTGTTTAAGGGCTTTTGGACTCCAGAGGGAGAGACAGTGAAGATCCCTGTGGCCATTAAAACCATCCAGGATAGCTCCGGTCGACAGACCTTCACTGAGATCACAGATGTGAGAATCAGACTTGCCTGAAAAAGTTAAAAGATTACGGAAAACATCAATTAATGTGACATACAGTAATATAGCATATGTTGAGAAGGAAAGAACAAATATTAGAAGGTCATGGTTGTTATTTTTTCATACATATAATATGTTGTGATCATGTTCTTTGTGTAGCACATGCTGTCTATGGGTAGCCTAGACCACCCCTACATTGTTAGGCTTCTGGGCATCTGTCCAGGTGCCAGTCTGCAACTCGTGACCCAGCTCAGTTCCCAGGGGTCCTTAGTGGAGCACCTCAGGCAGCACAAGAACAGCCTGGACCCCCAGCGCCTGCTCAACTGGTGTGTGCAGATCGCTAAAGTGAGTGCACCTGGACTGACAGACCTTTTTAAGTAGACCTTACATCATTAATTGGCTTTCAGTGGTGACATGTTTGTGTCTCAGGGTATGTACTACCTGGAGGAACACTGCATGGTGCATAGAAACTTGGCTGCCCGCAACATCCTACTGAAGAACGACTACCAGGTCCAGATCTCTGACTATGGTGTAGCAGATCTCCTTTATCCTGATGACAAGAAATATGTCTACACAGACACCAAGGTTGCTATGACACACAGTTCATGATACACCTTGAATTGTCAAGTCACAATTAGGACTTTTTGTTTCTTCCAGTTATCAAATCAAACCAAATCTGAACACCCTGTCTGTAATTTGTCTCCTAATCCAGACACCTATTAAATGGATGGCTCTTGAAAGCATTTTGTTTCGAAGATACAGTCATCAAAGTGATGTTTGGAGTTATGGTAAGTGGCAGAGTATTTTGGTTCTGCGTGTATTTAGGGTTCCACAGTTTGAACCAATAAATCTACTTTCCTCTTGAAAGCTGCGGTCTGTGAATGTTGGCTGGGAGTATTTAAATGTGGCATCTGTCTTCCTGGACAGGCGTGACAGTATGGGAGATGATGTCATATGGGGCAGAGCCCTATGCATCTGTGCAGCCTCAGGAGGTGCCGAGTCTACTAGAGAAGGGCGAACGTCTGTCTCAACCCCACATCTGCACTATAGACGTCTACATGGTCATGGTTAAATGTGAGTGCCATAAAACATTGCACCAGTTTACACAAACACATAGAGTCATTCACACCAAATCTGAATTATTTTGCTTCTTTTGTTCAGGCTGGATGATTGATGAAAATATAAGGCCGACCTTCAAAGAGCTAGCCAGTGACTTTACTCGCATGGCAAGAGACCCACCTAGATACCTCGTCATCAAGGTGATGCCATCATCATCATTCATTTTACAGCTTTGCCCACTGACTGTTGACTGAGACCTTAAACCCTGTACCTCCATATTATCCTGTAGGTGGAAGGAGGAGAAGCTGCCTCAGAACAGAGCCATCGAAGAGAATCAGAGCGAGGGCTTCTAGACGCAGATTTGGATGACCAAGATGAAGAGGGACTGGAGGATGGTTTGGCTACTCCTCCACTTCAACACTCTCCATCTTGGAGTCTGTCACGTTCAAGGATTAGTTCTTACAGGGTGATTAAATAAGCCTTTTATTTGACAGATAGACTCTTTTATGACTGGTTCAGAGCCAGAAAAGAAACCAGCAACATTTTTTTCTTCCCTAATCTGTAGAGTGGCACCTCTCAGGCCGGACCAGTTGGATACCTGCCAATGACCCCAAGCCCTGTAGACAGCATCCGCCAGGTGGGTCAGACACACGCGTTCACACAAAAACATGCAAACAAACTTTCCCACTCCTTTTCCTTGACACTTGCCTTACAAGTGATGAAGTAGATCCATTTAGCTGTAACAACTTTGCTTTATTCAGCAAATTACTACACTTTGCCAAGCGGTGTATAAAATCAATATTACGACCCAGCACTGCCAGTAGGCCAATGCCTCAAGTAGTGAAATACATTGAAAGGTGTCATTATAGGATTCATTTCCATGAGATGCTTCATTAATCCATGTCTCTCTCTCTCTTTTCTGTCTCAGCTGTGGTTTCAGAGGTCTCGTCTGAGCTCAGTGCGAACTCTGCCCGAGAGGTCAGAGGTCAGGGGCAGTGGCAGGGAGGCAGAGGTGCGCGAGGAAGGTTTAAGGACTGGGAGTCTTCACAGGGCCCGGTTTGGATCTGAAAGGGGCAATCCCCATATCAACCGGCACAGGAAGCTCTCAACAGCATCAAGTCCATCTTCATACAAAGTGTGGATGGCAGGGGAAGAGGAGGAGGTGGACCATTATGGTTATGTTCTTCCTGGTTCACCTGACACTCCAGAGAGAGGTAAATCATGAGAACTCAAATGGTAGCATGCTGAGTTATCATAGTATTTACTTGACTGTTTTGTTCCCTGTTAAAAGTAACTGTTAAATTATTACATAAACAATACTTAATCAAAGCATCTTCCCTGATCTTCTTCCTTTTACACATTCTGCCATGTCTCACAGTCTGCAGAGTTTCTCATGCTGGACGAAGAAACTCAAGATCAACCAAGAACAATCCGTCTCTCGTGGTGATAAATCCCTCCCATGAGTACGAGGTCATGAGCAAAGAGCCTGGTGCTCCACCTTGCTCGACAGCAGGCAACTCATCACAGGTAGATGCCCTTTCAGTTGCACTTTGTCGTAAAACCCCACCTCCACCTTCTCTGACTTTCATAGCGCCATTACCTGCAGAGGACACAACACATTTGGAAAGCCTGACACCAGCTGTAAGGAGAAGGCAAGTAAATGAGGATTGTGAGGGAACAGTAGCAGAGCAAAGAGACTCAGCAAAGAAACATCAGCTCACTGGGGACTCTGAGAGTGAGATCAAAATTGTGGATGACCAAAGACAGACAGTGCAAGGGATAGGCAGGTACGAATACATGGACATCAGACGCTCTGACTCTACAGAAGGAGAGGACCAAGCACATGAGAGGCGTGGGCATCAAACATCTGCAAAGAGTGCAGCAGAGACAGATGGAAGAGACGGGGCAGAGGAGAGCCAAGTAGTGCAGGTGTTGAAGAAAGAGCACAAGGAAGAAGAGGAAGAGGAGAAGAACCACTGTACAAATAAACAACCCACACTTGAGGGGAATCTCAGCAGTATGGTCATGCCCAGGCCAGATGTGCTCACAGCTGGGGGAGAGAAGGTAGAGGAATATGAAGAGATGACCGGATTTGGAGTGGTATCCAGTGGGTGGGAACCGGCAGACTACCAGAACCTGCCAGTGAAGGGGAGGGCTGTTTCTGAGGACATGGGCAGTGGCAGGTGTGCTGGGATCGGGGGATACATCAAGGTGTGTGCTGGCATGGGGGAATCTGGCAACAACACATCATTTGACAACCCAGACTACTGGCACAGCAGACTGTTCCTCAAGCCAGATGCTGTACGTACTTAATAATGTTCACTGGGACAGAGACACAGTAACTGCTGCAGTTACTTCAGGTATAGACTTATGACAAACCTTTGTACAAATTACTATAACACGAATTATTAAAACGTGAATAAATATGATTATTTTTCAAATATCAGATCACTTGTGTCATTAATTGTGTAGAGCGGCCTTTTTTGTCTCACAGTGTGTTTATTAAATAAAACTATAAAATACCAACATCTGGATCACTTATTAATTTCTTTCACTTGTTGCATTTTCAAAATGATATTGCAATGTGAATCATTAAATCAATCAATCAAATATTTTTTATGCTCCAGCTCGCATTTAGTGACACAGAGCAGCACATAGTGAGATGGAGGACAGTGAACGCACCGGTGACGCACTCGCGAGAGGTCAGAGGCAATTCAGAGATGATTAGACCAATGAGAGATTCACTGCAGCATACTTCCGTTTTGGTTCGAGTCCACTTGGTGGGTTAATGAGTTGACCTCAAAATTATTGTGTGGTTAAAATATTAAACATTTAGCAGTGTTTTTTTTATTTTAAAATAAATCAAATATAAAACAAAAGACGTTACTTTATATACATATAGGCTAGTAGGTTTAAAAACATGGGAGGAAACAGAAAAGAGGAGGTAGTAACGAGATTGAGAATTGGACACGGCAATCTACACAGCATACTGAAGTGTCCAGCCGTTCTTTGTAAACTATGTACACAGCATAGACTGTATATGGTACACAGTCAAGAAACTGTGGAATGTGATCATCACGACACGATGGGGCAAATGGAAATATTGAGGTTCACAAGAGCAGAGAAAGCTTGTAGGCAGATGCAGACGAAGCAGTTGGCGATTGATTGATTTTAACTATGTAAAGCACGTTGTGTTACATTTCGACGTATAAAAAGTGCTATACAAATAAAGTTTGATTGCGGTAACGCCAGAGGATGCTGATAAACCTCAACGAAGAAGCAATAGGCGGTGAACCATCTTGACTGCGCAGCCTATCTTTGGCAGCAGGCGGGATCTAATGATCGTAGTCTCCCGGCTGAAAGTCGGGCGGGCGGGTGCAGAGAGCAGCGTGGTCCTTCCTTTAAGTGACTGACTGACACCCGCCGGGGGAAAAAGTTACTCTTGAGTTCGCGGACACACTGCCAACATGTCTGGAGATGAAGAGACACAGGAGCAGACGGTCGCCGACGACTTGGTGGTTACCAAGTACAAGATGGGCGCCGAGATCGCGAATCGTGAGTGAAATGCAGCTTTAACATTTATCCTCACTGTTAGCTAGCAGTGTCAGCTAGTCACAACCAGGCAGCAGCTGTGCCATGTGCCACAGCTTGAGCAGCAGCGGCGGGTCATATCAGAAAGAGGGTCTTTAATAAGGTTTAATACAAATAAAACATGATCCCGGATAAATGATCAGGCAGAGCTTTTCTGTACATACAGTCCGTTTTTCGTTAAACGTCACGCTGCTGTCACGTTAGCCCGGTGTGCTACGTAGCTACTGCTATCTGACTAGCAGGCGTTAGCTGTAGCTGCTAACCTAACAGATAACAATGACAAGTAAAAAGTGAGTGACGATATGCGTGCTGTGACAGACTGCGAAAAGAGGACATGTACGTGTAAACAAATGAGCAACCAAAACTGAAAAAAAATCTCACGTAAGATGCTTGACTGAAGCTCTGGTTGTTTTAAATGGTGTAATTTAAAGTCATAATCAATGTAAGTAGAGGGCAGTCAACACACCCAGCACGCTGCTCTGTTAAACTACATACAAATAAAAATAGAAGTAATTTATGAGACTCATGAACTCACACGATGACTAACTCAACCTTTCTGTCAGGTCATGCAAATTAAACTTAACATGCGGTTAACAATTATAGCATGTAGATGAATCAGTTGTATTATACCTGATATATTTGTATATTATGCAATATAAAGCATTTGTAAGCCTACTGTCACTGCACACATCATTAGTATGTTATAACGGGTTATTCATCATATAATAAAATATAAATATAATATTGTTTGAACTTATGTACTTGTACTTGAAGTTTATACTATAACTATGCTACTATATCAAAATGACTCCATACTGAACATGTAATCACGTGTTAGTTATTCATCCATGCAACATGTGCTGATTTAACGGTGCCCACCTTCACATTAAGAAGTTTACCAGTTCAACCAGTCTTGGGTTCCTGGTTTAGCTTTAATATTTCTTCCAGTCTGGAGATTAACAAAGTGACCTTCATGCCATATGATGTTTTAGATTAAGTTGGTAAAACCAACACAACACAAAATTATTACCACAGTCTAGTTGAACTTTTTTTTTTTTTAATTTTATGTGGAAAAATGTCCAGTGTCTGGTTGTTTTTCATTCCCAGTCCATTCATTACACCTGTTAGGTTGTGAAGATGACCTCATGTTCACCACAGGGTTCAAAGACACTTGTGTGTCCTTGTGGTTTTGTATTGTAGCTTATCAAGGCCGAGCTGCTTATTTTAATTCAAGCCATCTAATTTTCTGCTTGCGTTATGCAGCGTCAAGCTGATATGCAGCTGTCAGACAATTTGTCAAATGTTTATCTCTTTGTGAACATTGCATCAGCTCAGTTAAAGTCAAATGAGTTGCTCAGTTGCATTGAGCCCTGAACAAAGAGTAAAAGTAATTCTTGATAGTAACACCGACCAGACTATATGTGTCTGATGCCTAACTTCAATCTGGAAAAAAGAACAGACTTATGAGTGCTGAAATGACAATTAATTCAAATCATCAATCACAAAATTCAGATTTTTTTGATATTTAATGGACCAAAGCGATGAATCCACTCACTGAGAAAATAATAGATTAACTGATGATCATTGTTTTTAGCCCAACCCTGTATACATTGTGTCATTGACATGCTTTTTTAACCACATCATATGTTTGTTTTTTTTTTAAACTTGTGTCATGCAGAGGCTCTGAAGGCAGTGGTTGGAGCAGCTATGGCTGGGGTCTCCGTGCTCAGCCTCTGTGAAAAGGGAGACGCCTTCATCATGGCAGAAACTGGGAAAATTTTCAAGAGGGAAAAAGAAATGAAGAAAGGTACGTTTTCTGTTGCAGTTAATTAGTCACCATCAATGTCTCTGACTCAGCACTCACTCACTCTTTCTTTCTCAGGTATCGCTTTTCCTACTTGTGTGTCAGTTAACAACTGCGTGTGCCATCACTCCCCCCTGAAGAGTGACCCTGATGTCGTACTAAAGGATGGGGACCTTGTCAAAATGTAAGCTGCAGAACTGATACCTGTCCATTCTTTATACTACATGAATTATGGTTTGCAATTTATTAGCATTTCGCACTTGCTTTACCTCACATTTGCCTTTCGTGTTTGTGTGCAGTGACCTTGGTGTGCACGTTGATGGCTTCATCTCAAATGTAGCTCACACCTTGGTTGTTGGAGTGACAAAGGTATGTCATGGGCATTGCACTTAATGATTTATTCACAATAGCCATGAGCTGTAACTATAGTGTACTTGATTACCACTGGTTGTCACATCATTAACAGCTAGCCATACTTCATTTTACCCTCTATTGTTCTTTAACTTGTCTTCTGTGTCACTTCAGGAAAACCCGCTGACAGGACGGAAGGCTGATGTTATGAAAGCAGCTCACCTCTGTGCTGAGGCTGCTCTGCGTCTCGTCAAGCCTGGAAACCAGGTAAAATTCTCCCACCGTGGCGACTCATTTGACCAGCAGCATCACTGTTTATACCTGCCATTTAATAATTGTCTCAATGTCATCTGTCTATCAGAACACACAAGTCACAGAAGCCTGGAACAAGATCGCAAAGTCATTCAAGTGCTCCCCTATTGAGGGTAGGTGTTTGTGAATGTTTGGCACTTTGAAGTTCTGTGAGCTCGATGGTATACATTTAATAAATGTAATTTGACACGCTTGTTTTACTCCTTCACTGTGTGCAGGCATGCTGTCCCATCAGCTCAAACAACATGTGATTGACGGAGAGAAAACTATCATTCAAAACCCAACGGACCAGCAAAAGTAGGTTCATTTAGCAGGTGCTTATTGTCTCCAACCTTATGAGTGTTCCCCTTCACCAGTGGATGACCATGTCACTTTGTTTTTGTAGGAAGGACCACGAGAAGGCTGAGTTTGAGGTGCATGAGGTATATGCAGTGGATGTGCTTATCAGCACTGGAGAGGGGAAGGTGAGGGGAATTTTTGGTATTGATGGGTTGTTTTATTTTAAACCAAGTTTGAAAAATCCATTCAGGCAATAATCTTATGTTTTGTTTTGTAATTCAGGCAAAGGATGGAGGTCAGAGGACCACCGTTTACAAACGAGACCCCAACAAGGTATACGGCCTGAAAATGAAGACATCCCGGACGTTCTTCAGTGAGATGGAGAGACGCTTTGATACAATGCCTTTCACCCTGAGGTAGCATTTTTAACTTGATCAAATATTTCACTTAAAAAAAAAAAAAGTTTTGTCATCTAAATCATCTCTTAGGAGAAATAAGAGGATTAAACATTTCTTTTCTGTTTGCTTCCTCAGAGCGTTTGAGGATGAAGGCAAGGCCAGGCTGGGTGTGGTGGAGTGTGCCAAACATGAGCTGCTCCAGCCATTCAGTGTGCTGCATGAGAAAGAGAGTGAGTGGAACAACCAGTGTAATTAAGGGCTTTGTGACATGACATTTTTGAAGGTTTGTTGATATGTGAACAAAATGAAGTGAAGGCTGAAAGTTTCTCTCCGCTTTTGGAAGGCTTCATGTGTACTTACATTTTTAGAAAAATATTGTTGGTCCCATAGCTAAGACAATGTTCTCTCTGTCCCATTAAAAGTAGTGAGATCATTTTCTTGTTGTTTTTGTCATGTTTCTCTAATGACAACAAACACCATACTTTGGGACTCTCAAACCCACCTGCAGTCTAAGTGACAGTCATTTGATAAATGTAACTTTGCTACCTTGTGTGATCTATGTGTAAGCTGTACTTACAGGCCATTTTTATTAATGGAGCGCCCTGGTAGCCGAATGCTTACAGCACATGCTACACAACCACAATGTCCCTGGTTTGAATCATGTTAGTGACCTTTGTTGCATGTCGTGCCCCTCTCTGATGAGCTCCTTGCTCAGCATTTTCTGGGATGCAACGTTATCTAGTAATGCTTTGTGCTGGCCTGTCAAATGCGTCCAGCTGTGCTTAGTCAGTAAAGTTACATTGTCTACTGTCAAAAGAGGATAGGGTTACTCAAAAAAACCTTCACAGAGATGTCAAATCCTGCTTAAAAATGTCTTAATCTATCAATAAGCTACTGAATGTTTAACTAAAATGGGGCGCCCTCAAAAATGTTTACACATATCAACAACCTACTGTATGCCTGATTTAAAGAAAATCTGCATAAATCAGTTTTAACCATGAATTGTCTGATCACATTAAAGTACTATCATTAGCACCTGGTTGGTTTGTGTTAACTGAAACATTTGATGCAACTTTTCAACTCTGTGTCCAGGTGAATATGTAGCCCAGTTCAAGTTCACCGTGCTGCTCATGGCCAACGGACCTCTGCGAATCACAAGCAGCCTCTTTGAGCCAGAACTCTACAAGTCTGAGCACGAGGTGGAGGATGCCGAGCTGAAGGTGAAACATGTTTGACAAATGTGATATTACATCCCCTCCCTGAGAGGAAAGCATGAGAGACTAATGGACCGCTGTAGCATGCTCTTAGCTGAACTGGCATTTTTCATTGTATTGTTTGCTGCACCTCATGAGGTCATTAAAGTCATTTTTTTCCTTTTGTGCTCCTTTTTTTCCCCTTTTTTTTTCTTAAAGGCTTTGCTTCAGAGCTCAGCCAGCCGTAAGACGCAAAAGAAAAAGAAAAAGAAGGTGAGTTACAGAGCTGTCTGATACTGATATGTGACAAACAAGAATGCATGTTCTGGTTTCCTTTTTAAATAAATGTTTTTCTTTCTTTTATCAAGGCCTCAAAGACTGTTGAGACCGCAACTGGACAGGCGATGGAGACTGAAGCTGCAGAATAGATTCTATATCCCAGAAAGACATCTGATGACCCAAAGAACAGACGTCACGAATCCTTCTGTCCCAGCTGTCTGAGGCACTTGTGGCATAGCCGCTGTGAATACCTCCGAATCTAACTGATGTCAGTCTGGGATGATGCTGCTCCTAAATTCTGTCACTCCACCTAAAACACACATATGTATGTCCCCAGTAAATCTCACTGTCCTCGAGACAGCCTTATGCCCTAACAGTGGACACAATTCTACAAAAGAAGATTTTTTGTTTGTTTGTGCAAAGACATATTTTCACTGGAACATTTAACCATTTGACTGACCTTGAGCCTTCGTCCCTTTATTCCACAGTAACTGTAATGAAAGTTATAAATGGGTTTGACAGAGCAGCCAAGGATAATGAATGCACAGTACTGTGTCAGTGTAATTGTGTGGCATATAGATAACCTCCTTGACCTGAAGCCATGGCTTTGAAATGAATGTTAACTTGTCGTAGGCAGAAATGTGCAACATCTTAGAGTCACACAAGTTATAAGCATGACATCATTAGTCGTCATTTACTTTTGAATTCAGCATAATTACTGCATTTATATTGCTCATGCTTAGGTCTGTCTACTAGTGCATTGTGTCTACTTCTAGGCATCTAGGTAACTCAGCTAACAATTTCTTAAACTGACGTGTAAGACCTACCAGTTAAGTCATTTAACAGGTAAAATAATTATTATTTTCTCAGTTGTGGAAGGTCTATCTCCTGCCAAGGGTTCAGCGTTCAGTCTTCTGGTGCCACCACTGAGTCTGACAGTCTGTGTTTACATAAGAACTCCATACCTGTTAAATATATGGATGCTTTTGTAAAACAAATCCCAGTTTCAGAGACTATTTTTGGAAACATTAAAAAACCACCTGACATCATTTGTTTGCTTGTGTTTTTGAACTTTGTGTGTATTCAGCTGATTGTCCTTCCTATCGTGTTTCTTTGTGATTTACAATACTTAAGAATAAGTTAAAGAATCCCAATTCCCTAGGGGATGCAAAACAAGTGACAAGACTGAATTATCTTGGGAATGTAGGTGATAAACATACATGACCAGTAAACTCTAAATTAAAGAAATATTATATGTAATGAGAATGATCTTATTGTAATAGTTATGGGCTGTAGCAAAGATCATTTCTTGTTGACCTAAAAGTAGTCAAATTTAAGTGTATTGAGTGTAAGAATATGAAACTTCTACCAAATTGATACTCAAAATATACATAAAAGAAACAAAACGCACAACTTAAATGTCCTCAAAGGTAACCAAAGCCCTGGTACTGAGAGAATATGAATCAAGCAATATATTTATTTACTTTTTCAATATATACAAAACAATGGGAAACATGATGACTTAAGTAACAGAACAAACTAGAATAATATAAGGGGGCTCCATGTATGAATAAATATAGCATGTTTTCCTTATTAAAAACAACAAAATCCCCTTAACTTTAAGTTCTGTCCTTATATACAGCAGAAAATTTGACAAAACTTCATAAAACTTTCTTTGGTGATTATTAGTTCATGCAATCAGTTCATGCAGAGATTCAAAAGAGTATGTCATCAATTTTTAACCATCCAGCAAAATCTGGTTTTGTATGGCCCTTCCAATGGAATCAAGCTAAATTCACTGTATATGGTGCAATTAACTAGGATAGTTACTCCAAAACATTGTTGCATATGTGTGATAAATAACAGGATTGATGATCCTTTGAAAGAATATAAAAAGGTGCAGCACTGATTTAATATACACAGTGTTGGGAAGTAACTAGCGACATGTAACTGTTGTTGTAATTTAATTACAAAAGAAATGTAATCCATTACAGTTACTTATGAAATGGTGTTACATCTGGAGTCAGACCTTTAAGATTTTGCTCAGGAGGGTTTTCCCCTGAATACATACTGTACAGTACCAGTCAAAAAGTTTGGACACACATTCTCATTCAAGTGAATATGAAAATGTGTCTAAACTTTTGACTGGTACTATATATTGCTGTTTTTAATTTTTGAAAATATATATTATAAAAATATGTCAAGCCCGAAATTATTTATACCCCTGGCAAATTTTTGACTTTTTTTGACATGCCACTTTTTGTTCAAATGTCAAACATGACTGACAAATATTTTTTTTTTCCACAATGATGCCTCTTGTACATTGTCTTATTGTCTTCTGGGAGACGCCCGTGTCATTTCCGGTCAAAAAAACAACTTAAAGTTAAATTTTGACTTAAAGTAGCTTTAAGTCAAAATTTGCCAGGGGTATGAATAATTTCGGGCTTGACTATATATATATATATATATATATATATATATATATATATATATACACGCAATATTTTGTAAGTAAATCATGATGTGGACCTTATTTGCAACACACATGGGTTTAAATGGTGTCAAAGTACCAATTAAGCCCATGCCAGACTTTTGACTTTTTTTAGAGAGATAAATCTTGCTTTGTAAGAAATGATCTCCCTTATGCATCATGTCAGTATCCATGAAAAACACCTGAACTTAAATTTTGGTGGGCTTAAGGGTACACTTACCCAAACAGTTGAAGACATTTGTTAGAAAATTATAAGAACCATCAAAAAGTAATCAAATGAAATACGTTTGATAACTTATTAAGCAACTGAAATAGTTACGATACTTATTGCATTTTAAACAAGCAAAAGCATTTTTCTGTAAAACGCTCAATTAAACTCAATTTCCCATGTCGCACTACGGTTCAAGAGCTGTGACGTAACGGTGGATATAAATAAGAAGACGCAAGAATGTGACGTCCTTCGAGGAGACGATTCCACAGCGGTTGGTACGTTGAAACTTGTCGATGCCAGAATCCAAATAAATCAACTTCTTTTTAAACCCATCCAACTAATCTTTCACGTTTTTCCATCTGTTTTCAGGCTTCCCTCCTCGTCATGAGAGCTAAGGTTTGTATTGAATGACTAGATGATAGAAGTAATTATGATTTCCTGTTAGCTAGCAAGTGTTAGCACCTGCTAGCTAACAGGCATGAGTAGGTCGTTCATGAATGTTTAGATATAAAATATTAATTTGTTAAGCGTGTTTGCTTCAGTTCAGTCGAGTGTAATCATGTGTTGCTTGAAGGGCATGAATACATGGGAAAATAATCGACGATTTTGTTTTCTTGTTCGCAGTGGAGAAAGAAGCGCATGCGCAGGTAAGACTGTTGAGCACATTTTTACCGTCGCATGTTGGAGGCTAGTCTTCCGCTACACCGTGTTGACTATTTTCCTTTGCTGACTCTTGCTGTGATCACGTTTTATAGGCTGAAGCGTAAGAGGAGAAAGATGAGGCAGAGGTCCAAGTAAGCGGTCCCCTCCGCCATGGCTGTGGCATCACATGTTGGCCACAAACAGGCTGGTGAGCGCAGCTGGAGACCCACGACCCCCTCCCCGTGTCCAGGCTTGAGGCCAGTGGCGTTCATATCAACCAGAGGCCGGGGAGCAGCAGCAGCCGATTGATGCTGGAGAGCTGATTCAAGTCCTGCTGGATGACGGGCTGTTCCTCGGGGACATTGGGACTCTGTTCTTAATTCCTCAACTTTTGTCATTCGTTTTTGTTTATACTGTGATTAAAGGTTTTGGTTTACTAAAATACTAAACGCATCTCGTGTTTTTTTGTTTTTTTTCCTCTTACAAGTTAGAACAAGTCTTTCCAGTAGTTAAAACACTAATGCCCTGAGGAAATGGCAGATCTGTCCTCTTCAAGGTGATATGTTTTTGCAGCTTTAGTCTAAAGGTCTTTTTCATAGAAGTGTTAATGTAGAGAAAACACTCAGGTGTTCAACAGTGCCATAGTTTGTTACTGTCAAAGTGCTATCAGTCACGTGACTGCCTTGATTGGTACTTTGTAACAAGTGGTGTATTTAATGTTAAGTGTAAGTATACATGTAATTGAGGTGCATTGTAAAAATGATCCATTATGAGAATGTCTTGCATTTGAAACTGACTTCATCATTAAGTATTATCCAAAACAAAATGCACTCATGTCAAAATTGAAGACCTTAAATGGAAATTAAGGTGTAAATACTGCATGATTGTACTTCATACTACAGTAACTGGTATAATGCTTTCTTCATTCCATGCTATAGAATCGAAGCAATTTAAAAGCTCTTGGAGACACTTAAACATGAAACATATGTACCATGTTTTCTGTAAAAGAAAACCAACAGGCTTGTTATGACATGATTTATCCACTGTGCATTGACCTTTCTGTTCATTCTGATTTAGACAGAATGCCCAGGGGACATGCATATTTGGAGGCAAATGTCAGTTAATTAGATCATTTCAGATTCTACCTACATCCCATGACTGGAGTGTGTGAATGCTGTAACCTTTTGGGAAGAGTTGGATCCCCACAAACAAACTCAAATGTTTTTTTAATCCTTGAAGGCAGTCTAGTAACTAATTTTGTCCTCAAGGTGAATCATAATCAGACTATTGCATAATATTTTTAAAAATGGGATAGGCATTTTTATTCCCTTTGAATGCTTAATGTTCTTTTCTGTTTTATTTTCCACTTGCAGTTAAAACTGAAAACTAAAGCTGTGAAGATAATTTTGCTCTTAATGTTACTGTTTATTTACAGTATTCATTACACTCTGGCACTGCAAGAAATCCTTGCTTATTCAAGGCACAAGTAAGAATTAATGGCACAAGAAAACATTATTATTATTACACAATATATTTTCTGAACAGGGGACAGAAATGCTAAAACTCAGTGCCAGTAGACAGTAAACACATTACAAGAAGCCCTGCTGGACCTTTGCTCATTAAGTCGTGAGTCATCTCAGATAAGAGAGGACTAATGTGTGTATGCACAGAAACATAACCTGTGTCTGTCCCTTGAATTATGGTGTTTTTGTATATTCAAGCATCCCAGCAGTGTTGACTTAAGCTTGTGTTGGCAGAGCTTTAACATCCCGCCTCTTTTTCCACTGACCGAGACTAACAGGTGAGTGTAGTTCAAATCAGTTACATCATCCAAATTTCAGTGTTTCAGTGATGAATGAATAAAAAATGTTTGGATTTAGCATTTTATGAGGCTAAAACAGGCGATGTGGAGAGGGTGTCAACTCCTACGTATTATGTAAAAAGTCCAATTTTTTATGTTACACTTAAACCTCAATGAGAGTTAAAGGAAACTCACACCAACTTGCCTCTGCACAGTTTACAGTTGCAGACACTAAAAATATACAGTAGATGGTGTAGTTTGTACTCTTCAAAATACACAGAAAGCATATGGACCTTAAAGTATATGACCTTTTTTTTAAAGTCTCACTAAATACTGAAAGTGTAAGATTAACTTTACTCAATATGGCATGTGTATTACTGGTAATAAGTATAAAACATACAAATAACAATAACAGGAATGCTGTACACTGTGTAAGCGAAACAGTATAATACACCTAACATTTGTTGTATTTGAGTATTTACACATTTAGGGGAAAGCATTAAAAAAGGGAGACAACGAGTGCTTCAGATTTATGTCTATGAAGGAACTATTGACAACGCCAAAATGACACATGACTGACACCATGCTCTCTTATGCTGAGTTTGATCTTGGACCCTTCTTGCATGACTTGGCTTGTATCATTTCAACATCACTGATCGGACTCGCAATCCTGTGGCAGTTATACTTCTGCTTCTTCCTCCTGTAAAATGTGCTTGTTCCTCAACACTGGCAAGCATGGCAAACATGAATAAATATGTGTTATAGTATAACTAATACACAGCACAATGAAGTCATAGTTTTACATTGAATTTGGAAACATTTTAGAGTAGTTTCATCAACCTGTTTCTTCTTGAAAATGGGTTTAGTGATAGCAAAAAAAACCTTTGCATACCAGTTGTAAACAATACTACTGTCACATTTAGGAGAAATAACTCCTCAGAGATCATGTTCTTTCTTGCAAGCTTGTCAGATGTGGGTCAAAGGAAACTTTTTTTTCTTTCTTGCAGGGACACCTCAGTATTTACATGAGTACAACTAATTGCAAACCAGAGAGGTAAAACATTTTAATACCAGTGTGGAGGTTTGCCTGCTAATAGGCTATATGACAAACTCCTTTAAAGTCGAGCTAATGTGATCAAAATGCAGAACGGAACTGACTTCTGTTATCTTTAAACAGCCATTTGAGTATCAGATCAGATCAATTTAAAAATGTGGTTATAGGGCGTTGTTTAGTAGAGTAGTTACAAGAATATACGTGGAAATGTAGTTTAATGAAAACCTAAGGCACATGTTCTCTATGCATATTAGATTTTATTAATATAATTGTTGAATTGCATATTGTAGGACTTATTGTAACCTATTGAATCTTTGCTTTAAAAACATTTGAAATACGGTAAGATAAGAATATACAGACAACTTATCTTGTGCCATTTCCTGTGACTCATATTGTTGACTCATATTGGTGCAGTCATGTTACTTGAAGTTTGCAAGGATGTGACTTCTTGCGAGTCTCTTGATGGCGCGACATTTGTTTACATAAAGCTAAACCTAGCTCCCAGCAAACACATCTGTATCCAGGCAACGAGGCAGCAATTAAAACCTGGCCTGTCGTAAATGGGGTTTACTGTGAGGACTAATTGTGCATGATGCTAGGCTCTAAGTGTTCAGACTGGTGCGTAAACATGGTATCTGTGACATTTGGCGCATGTCCTCGTTCTGTCAAAATGGCAGGGAGATTATGAGCACGACAGCAGCTGGTAGTAACTCGATAAAGCAGCAAAGGCTGACAGATACACCTCTCTGTCAGTGCATCTTTTTGGCCGTCATGCTCAAATTGTCAAAGCTGCTGCAGTGGAAATGAGCGCTTGCGCATACAGGGCTTAATCCGGTTATATAAAAAGAAAATAACGGGTTGAGCAGCCCGAGCATTATTACCTACAGTTGAATTCATTTAGTACAAATGGTGATAATGATGTTGCTCTGAATGTAACGTGTCTTCTAGTGGTGTGTTTGGTGAAAAATAAACATTCATTCACTCTGCATAGCCTACAGGCCGTAATACGCTCCACCCGTGTCAGTGCATGACGCTAAAAGTTAATTCTGGGGTTTGGGTTTCCACTGGATCTCATATGAAGGAGGGCTGAAGCAGAGCCCGCCCACAAGGGTCTAGGTCTCTGCTTGCCCAGCTTAGCAAGAGCAGCTTACACGTAAATGAAACAAGGAACAACCCGTTTTGGTGCCCTGCGGAAAGGAGAGGCACAGTAGAGTGTAGCTCCGATCATGATTTAACTGAGCGAAACCCGCAGTTGATCGGTCATCTCTCGATGGTTTTCGCAATAAAATTGCGGTAACTCCTCACTGGCGCTCGTCACTCAGTCGCAGAAGCGAAGAAGCTGACGCGCAGGTTGAGCCAGTGAAGTCAAACGGATCTTGCGATGCCACCCGCGGATGCAGAGCCGGGCATTGCAGCCTCGACCTCACCGAGCCAGCCTCCCGGAGAACGCGCAGTGAGTGTGCTATGGTCTTTTGGAAAATGCCTGGGTGCGCTTCTACCGGTGTACCTGGCTGGATATTATGGCTTCAGCATCTGTGTGATCCTCTTCGGTCTGATAATCTACATGGGATGGAAACACAGTCGACTGGAGAAAGTGATGAGGCTCAAGTCTGCCATGTATCTTCTGGAGAACGAGAGGGAATTCACCACTGAGAAGGTTTTCAGAATCAAAAGGGATTTCCCTCCCTGGGTAAGAACCTGCTTGCCATTGTCATTCTCTGCAGTTTGAATCACATGTCACATCTGTCACATCTGTCAGGTTGAACCTGACCTGCATCTGTGCTACTCTGCAGCACAGTAATAAGCTCATCTGCATATAACCCTTTAGAGGATCCTTATTTTTTTAGACATCTGAAACTTCTTTTTTCTCCCTGTCTATGACCAGCCCCATATTTAGACATTCCTAATGTGCAGTGCCTTGGGAATGAGTCTGAACTGCTGCCACACTGAGGAATGTGAATGTCAGATGAGATATTTGTGAAAGAATGGTGGAAATAATGACACTGATGTTAAAGAGAGTGTACATTGAGTAGACAGTAAAATGCATGTCTATAGCTACTGAAAAAAATATTAATAGGTGAGATTCTGAGTGTGTGTGTGTGTGTGTGTGTGTGTGTGGGTGGGTGGGTGGGTGTGGGTGGGTGGGTGTGTGTGTGTGCGCGTGTGTTTTCCTCTTCCCGTTTTACACTGCGCCTGACCTTATCTGGCTCCAAAAAAACGATGACACATAAACATCTTGCACAGCAGAGGCAGTGGCTAGGACCACCATATCTGGATAGAGAGCGAGAGAGGAGGAACTCTTTGTGTGTTCAAGCGTGTGCGTGTTTTTATTGCAGATAAGCCCACTCTCAACATCCTATGTCTCTGTGGTTTGGCTGCAAAACTGATGCATGCATGTGCTTGATGGTTTCTTGAAATTTTAGCAGTGACCACACTAGCCTAAGTTGTTGGGCCTGTATTCTTTCACAACTTTTTATTAATGCATGTTAATAGATTGTAAATCTGGGGAGATTATGTGTTCAAGTAGAGGTTGCTTCATTGGAAATGGGGTATTCATCACAGTATATTACATATGCTCAGAAACATATCACTAAAATGATCTCAGGTATTTTAACTACTCTGCTAAGAGCTGTAAGTCATTTCACACGACCCTGTAATATTTGAGTTCATACCTGACCAATATCACTTGTCCACAGGTCAACTTTCCAGATGTGGAAAAAGTGGAGTGGCTGAATAAGGTATGCATGTTTTTTCCTATCAGACATTGCATTCAGTCTGTGCTATGTATTTTTTATATTAGGAACTGATATTTTTAAATCTTGTATTTTAACATGCTACACCATGTATTGTGGTGAGCTGCTCTGCTTAATTCAACAGAATTCATTGCAAAACACAGGAAACAATGTATTATGTTGAGATAAGGTGTTGAAGATTCACTTGAGTAACTGTTGCTCCACTGCCTCACATTTAATATTAAGACTTCAACTGACCAGGCTCCCATTGCAGCCTCTGCATCAGAGCAGATTATCTACTGTTGTAGTTTAGAGACAGATCATATCTCAGCCACTCTGTCTCTGTCAGTACAGTAACCTCACATCGGCATAGGGCAGATGTGGATGTGAATACTAATAATACAGAATGCCTTTCTGGAGGGAAAAAAACATAATGAACTTGGTGACAGAAGCCCAGATTGTGGGATGGCAATTTGTTGGACTTATCTTTCACCAGCCCACGTCTTTCCTCCAGGCTTCCTGATATGCGATCAGGCTGCTCGCACTCTATTCTCCTCACGTGCAACCATAAACAAACATGGATCAGCCCTTTTATTATATTTGACAACCTGTAGACATGAGTTATAGACTTCATCATGTCCGTAAGTGTGTTATATGTGTGTCATTAATAATGTAGCCTTAAGGACAGTCGTGCAGCTGTAGCCTGTGAGCATCACCAGCCTCACGAGGAGTTTGGAGGAGGAGGTCAGAGGTAAACAGTAGCTGGCAGGACTCGTAACCTTGTTCTTTTTTTACACCTCACACTGACATGCTGAAGCTAACACTAGTGTGAGGGTGGCTGGAGTGATAACACTGATACACTGTTACCTAACCTTTCATCACATAAAAAATATGGATCCATAATTTACTAATAATTGAATTGGAATAATGTCATAATTTGGTAAGGAAAAATAAGAATTTTCTTGACAAACAATGCACCATTTAAACCCAAATGAATATTTATTATGAACTTTATTCTGCATTTATGTTGAATTATATTCTTTCCTGTAAACAAATTTCACATGTGCACTGACTAAAAAAATAATTAATTGAAAGTGTACTAACTGAACTGCATCAAATCTGTATTTTCCCTATAATTAGAGTCAAATTTGTGAATCTCATAGGAAATCATGGATCCATGAATTACTGGGCATTACTGATGATTTTTGATTTTTGATTGTACTAGATCTGCAACGATTAGTCAATCAGCAAAACAATCGCCAACAATTTTGATTATCAATTCCTCAATTGAATAATCTTAAAGAAAAAAATGACAAAATTAATTGATTTCACATTCTCAAATATCAATATTTTCTGGTTTATTTAGTTTTCTGTGATAGCAAACTAAATATCTTTGGGCTGAGGATTGTTGGTCGGAACAAAAAGAAGACATTTGAAGACCTTTTGGGAAACAATGATCAACATTTCATAGACCAACTATTAATCGAGTAAATAAGAAAATAACTGACTGATTAATCTGTAATGGGATTAATAGTTGCAGCCCTAAATTTTACTCCAAACTGACTAATTGAATGGCACAATTTGAGTGAATACATTACCATCCTCACTGAATTATTAATGGTCGTGCATTTCACTTTTTCGATTGTGTCTTCTGTTAGCACCTTTTAGCCACAAGGCAAACAGTTTGAGGTCACAGCTTTGTGAGTAGTATTCTTGTGTGTTTATGGTTCTTTGTTATTTACTATCATGTTCTGGTAACTAATTTTTTTATTCACAGGAAGTGTTTTACAAGATGATAATTCTTTGTTGCACATAATTTTATCATCATGGATGCAAACATGAACCACATTTATTACTTGTATTGATTTATGACTGCATCCTGTGTGTGTACTGTGTAATAAAACATTGCACCATGTTTTTCTGTATTCAAATCTGCCAAGAAAAACAACAGCAAATGACCATATGTTCTCTCATGTAGATCCTGCAGCAGGCTTGGCCTTTTATTGGCCAGTATCTGGAGAAGTTGCTGGTAGAGACCATCGCTCCTTCCATCCGCGCCTCCAGCATTCATCTGCAGACACTCAGCTTCACCAAAGTCAACATAGGAGACAAGGTATGTGAATGGGCTGTCAGAAAAGCAGCAATTCATCCTGTAAATCTGCTGTGACCAAGAAGATACAGTGAAGCCCAGCGGTTAATATATATTGCATGTATTACAGAGTCGTACTGATGATTTAATTAGAGAGAATCATAACCTTCATGTGCATCTTTGCTAATGTGACTTAAGCACGTATCAGTCTTGTTTGCACTGTGTAATAGCAGATGTTTCTTTTCACAGGCTTTGAAGGTGGTTGGTGTAAAGGCTCACACAGAACAGGATAAGAGACAAGTTATGTTGGATTTGTACCTGAGGTAACGCATCGCTTTTATTATTTCATTATATCATGTTGTTTATTGTGTCAGGCAGTGAGAAATTCTTTATCATTAAGCAGATCATGTTGTGTTGCAATTTATCATGACTAATGTAGCAGCTTCCTGTGGTTATATATGTATCTCATGATCTGTCTCTGCTATCCTACTTACAGCTATGCCGGTGATGTTGAGATCAATGTGGAAATTAAAAAGTACTTCTGCAAAGCTGGGGTTAAAGGAGTCCAGGTATAAGAACAAATATCAAGATATTCCTTCATTAGTAGTCATATTTAAGTGTCTTAAAAGCATCCTATCAGTTTTCACTTCTTCTCTGTCTAGCTCCATGGGAAGCTACGTGTGATCCTTGAGCCTCTTATTGGAGACGTGCCACTGGTTGGGGCCATTACAATGTTTTTCATCCGCAGGCCTGTGAGTGTAACACCAAATCTGAGTACTTTCAAGTTTTGTACTTCACTGTATTCATATGTCTTTATTTAACTGTGTCATAGAAACTGGACATCAACTGGACTGGGCTGACCAACCTGCTGGATATCCCTGGGCTGAAGTGAGTTGATGAGGATAGAGCACTGGGTAGATCTCCTAGGGTGTAACTGCACTGATCTGTTGTGTCTGTGTATTACAATTGCAGGAACTCAAAGGAGATCCAAACCAAACAGACAGACTACTGCTCAGTGACAGATCTTTGTGGTTAAATCCTTAAAGGATAAGGGTGGCGACATCCTATACTTTATTATGGTTGACAAATCTCACCAAAAGACCAAAACCAACAATGAACTGATCCTACTAACAAGTATTGCTTGTGTATCCAAAGTCTCTCTAAGGCTATGTCTCTGCACAATAGAACCCAATTATTTACCAAAAACACAGCTGTTAAGCCTTTGAATTTCATCCCCTATCAAGCCACCTTCAAGTCACCTTACATTGTCTATAGAGAAAACAAATGAATAGTTCCTCCCACTTAACAATTTGATGTCCAAATGTGTTTTTGTCGCAGCTGAAACTAGTTCAACAAAAATGTGTTGTTTACTCCTGTTTGAGTAATGGTTGCTTAAAACTACAGTGACCAGCTGTTTTAGGAAATTACCTTTTATCTGATAACATGGTGGCTTTTAAAAAACAAACAAACTATGTATTCATGAATGTTTCAAAAAATGTCCGTAGGCCTAAGTGCCACAGACATGATAGGGAAGTTAAACGTATAAAGAGACACATTAACACATGGTTGGTTTTATTCCTTTCATAGGGTGTGTTGATAATAACAAACATACTGAACAATGCCAGCCTTGTCCTTTAAGTTTTATGAAATTTATGCCATACTAGTGTTCTTATATTTATTCACCTTGTTATATAATGACTTCATGCTTTTGTATTCGGGTAGTTTTTTAAGGCACATTATGTAATGTCAGAATGCGGACAGTGTAAAAAATCAACTACAGTACAATTAGATAGAATATAAACCATAAAATGTGAACAATAGTCATACTCAGTGTAATTGTATGGTGGCCAATTCTACACTGTTTGTGTTATGATTTTATATGATGTACTTTTGTGAAAATACAATTAAAGCATTATCAGAGGCGTAAATTAGATCAGTTCCCTCTGGTAATGTTTTCAATGACAGTTTGTCATTCATTTTAAAATTGTATTCCTCCTGTAAACATGATTTCACAGAAAGCTGTCCTCATCTTTAGCCAATGGGTGCGTCCTATTGGTTCTGTAACCTGAATATCATGTTATTTATGCATGTTCACATGGTCAACAGTAGTATAGCCTCTGTCTGTTTGTCTGTGTGTCCCTCCCCTGTGTGTCCCCAAAATCGTCCTTGCATTCATTTACAGTGCCATGTCGGACACTATGATAATGGATGCAATAGCCTCCTTCCTGGTGCTCCCCAACCGTCTCACTGTTCCCCTGGTGGCCGACCTGCACGTTGCGCAGCTCCGCTCCCCTCTCCCAAGGGTAAATTTCTCAATAATTGAATGGCCTGGAGCAACATGGACCTATACTGGCTGAAGCAAATCTGCCTCAGCAAGCAAACACATAGCTTGAATGTCATGCAGTAAATTCACATTGTGACTGAAAAATATGGACCTGTGGTTTTTGAGGAAGCTAGCTGACTAACGTTTTGATTATCTTTGTCCGTGGATGTGTTTTCCTGCATGTATGCACATGCTAGGGAGTTGTGCGTATCCATCTGCTGGAGGCTGAGGACCTGACTGCCAAGGATACAGTAATCAAGGGCCTGATTGATGGGAAGTCAGACCCATATGCCGTGATACGTGTGGGAACCCAGATCTTCACCTCTCATCACGTGGACAATAACCTGAACCCCCAGTGGAGGGAGATGTATGAGGTGAGAGGGGCTGCGAAGAAAGAAAAATACCTGAAACACGAGATATACTGTATGGCTTTGCCTTGATATTCAAGTGCTGTGCTTCCCGCCAACTTGTGTGCTGATAGTTATAGCTTGGTGTCCTTGCATCTTAAGGAATGCACAAAGTCTTTGATCGTCACTAGCACTTCAGAGATTATCACTTTCGTGGAAATTTGATCTACTTCTTTGGTAACAGGAAGCTGCAGTTTCCGAAATAAGCAGGTGTTACAAAAACTGCTTTCTTTTGTCGTTTGTGAAACAAATTTGAGTCAAATGAAATTTGAGTCCAACACTGAATATATAAATTATTAACATCTATCTAGCACAATGGTTAAATATTCTTGCCATTGTGATTCTGTTTGTATGTCCTTGTGTTATTGTGTCATGTGTGGCTGTATCTATATTTGTATATTTGTTGTGTGTGTTGTGTATTTGTCCATTTATGTGTATGTGTGTGTGTCAGGTGATTGTCCATGAAGTGCCTGGTCAAGAGTTGGAAGTGGAAGTGTTTGACAAAGACCCAGACCAGGATGACTTCCTGGGGAGGTAGCTTACCCATTCTCATCCATTTACTCTGTCTCTGCAGTATGTGCTTCTCATGTCATTTCCATCTCTGCATGTTGAGCCATGAGTCTGTAGACATTAGAGCATTTGTCTCTTTGATTTGTGGCTTCATTGATTCTCTCTCTATCTGTCTCTATCTGTCTCTCTTTCAGGATCAAAGTGGATCTTGATATTGTAAAGAAGGCCAGAGTTGTGGATGATGTAAGTAGAAAGGCTGAAACCTTTAGAAATTTTAGACAAATCCAGTATTATCACTACATGTACTTTTTTCGGATGAAAAGATAAAAACTAAACACAGGAATACAGTCATCACATTGTTTTGCTCAGGAAAACATCCTCTGCAGTAATGCCGATAGCATGTGAGACTGGACTCCATGTGCCTTCTTGTGACCTGCTCTGATTGCACCATATTTAATCCTGGCATCCTGTCCATGCTCAAAGAACTTCTCTAAATGAGAAGAAATGTGCACTTAATGAACCCTCTGTTTTTGTAAACAGTGGTTCAATCTGAAGGACGTCTCAACCGGCAGTGTTCACCTCCGGCTGGAATGGCTCTCTCTGCTGTCCTCTGCTGACAGACTGACTGAGGTGAGCTTACAACAGCCTAATGCTACGCAATTTTTTTTTTTGGACCAACCCAGAACTTTGGGTAGAAATGTGTACAAAACTGAAACACTAATAATTTTCAGTATTTCTACAGGGTAATACCATGATATGTATTCATTTGTGGCATTTATCCTTGATGTGATAGTATGGCAGGATAAAGAGACAGCAAACACAAGGAGAGAGGGTAATGACAGAATTGGATCACATGTCACACATCTTAAAACACACAACCAACAGGATGCCCTGTGCCATGATATTTACTGAGTGAGATCAAAAAGTCAAACATTATGTGGCTGTATACTCTATATCATTTGCTCGTGAGTATTTGTTTTCTCACGCTGTGACAGATTTGGGTAAAATATATTTAACCAGAAAAGCCTCATTGAGAGTAAAATAAAATAAAATAAAAAATAAATAAAAATTACATATGTCCTGGCCAACAATAAAAGACAACAATAAAAATGTGGTACACTTGGACAACATAAAAAAGAAAAATACGCCAGGTCAGAATTAAACAAGAATTAAACAAAAATGTAATCTTAATATCATTTGTAAAATTCTGATAAAGAATTACATAAAAGTTTACATCCTAAAAAATATTTAAGTGGCACCTTTAGGTTGGAAGACGATGGTGAATGTATTTCATGTTATGCTGTCACCTTAAGTGGGATTGGTTTCAGCATTTAATCTTACATATTTTCATTATATGTTTTATGTATTTTATGTTTAAGACTGTGCGTGTTTCACCTGAATGCAAGATATAGATATGAACATTGCTAAAAATAAATAATATCAATGTAATGTCAATGTCAAACAATAAATTAGTTAGAATAACACCAAAATAACATCAATTTGTTCAAGTAAAATTATATGTTTGCTGAATCCAAACATAAGGAGGCAATTAACATTGCTATCTTTAATGAGATTTTATCTTTTCTGTTATTCTTCCTCCAGGTGATCCAGAACAACCAGAACCTGACCAGTAAGACAGCTGATCCTCCATCTGCTGCCATCCTAGCCATCTATCTTGATCAAGCTCATGCACTCCCGGTAAGATTAATACTATTTGAGGCTCCATCATGTGATGTGCTTTGAATTTTCATCTATTTACCACATCTATGTATTTAATATGTTTTAGATGAGAAAAGGCAATAAGGAGCCGAGCCCGATGGTGCAAATTTCCATTCAGGATACAACTAAAGAGAGCAAGGTAAGTTTAAATATAACTTTTTGTTTGGATGTAAACTAAACTGTAAGCATAATGAATGTTTTCCTCTTTTTACTGCAGACTTGCTACGGGACCAGCAGCCCTGCGTGGGAGGATGCCTTTACTTTCTTCATTCAGGATCCTCGCAAACAAGACATTGACATTCAAGTAAGTCATTTGATGTGTAAAGATTGAGCACACCAATTAAGCTAGCTGTAAAGCTTATACTGCTACTCCCAAGGTGTGGTGATTAGTACACTAGATACATTAATTTTCTCTCCGGTTTTATATGTATCCACTTATTCTCTGTAATTTCTCTGTTAACTGCACGCCAATGCTCTTACCCTTTTATGTCCGTTTTCCCATCATGATAATTGCCTATCCTGGTTTTCATCCTAGCTTCACATGTTCTGTTCCTGTGTTTCTAAATCAGGTGAAAGATGATGATCGTGCATTTTCCCTGGGCAGTCTGACCATCCCTCTGGCCCGTCTTCTGGCAACCCATGAACTCACCATGGACCAGTGGTTCCAGCTGGAGAATTCTGGTTCTGCCAGCCGCATCTACATCAAAATTGTGCTACGGGTTGGTATTTTACATATAGGCCCCCCTTTTTTTCTTTGCACGCCCTCACATGTATGGGGCAGTTTAGTAAAGAAGGAATGTGAACCTCAACTGTAGTATCTAGATTCAAGCCCTGTAAGAATAAAGTCTGTGGGGAAGACATTGAAATCATACAAGCTCCCAAAGCAGTGCTCTGGCTAAGGGAAGTATCAACAAGGCTCATGACACCCATAACTACCCTTTCAAAACATCAAACAGAAGATAATGACCTTCTACACATGAATTCCTTAACTATAATATTTCACCAGTACATGACTCAACTTAACCCGAACACCCAAAATTAACTCTAAAGTAGTCTTACTGCCTCATCCTTGTGAGAGCATGTGGTCTTTATAAGTACAGAAACACAAAAGCACTCACACAGAAACATGCATTTTCTCTTCTGTGTTTATCCTGATGTGAATCTCCTAGTTTCTACAAAAACTCATGTGACTGTTTGAAGTAGGGGGGAGCTTCTTGCTTTTTCTCATGAAAGAGTGTTCAGTCATTTACAGCTTGACATTTGCACACCATAAGCTCTTATTTGTTTTCCACTAGGTTTTGTGGCTAAGTGAAAATGCTACTCCTACAACTCCGTCTCCTCACCCTTCAGCCTCCGGGTCCGGGACAGGTAATGGCGGAAATAAATTGGAACTGAATCCTACGGGGCCTGGTGGGTCAGCTAAACCTCAACCAGCACGACCACAGCACACCACACCCGACCCTGACTTTGCATCTGAGGTAAAAAAATAAATAAAAACAAAACAGCTATCAAGAGGTAAACAGCAGCAATAAAAACACAAAAGTCATATTTCTTGTCCTTGGTGTGCCCACAGGGAGTGCTACGAATCCATCTGGTGGAGGCCCAAAGCCTGATAGCCAAGGACAACTTCATGGGGGGCATGGTGAAGGGGAAGAGCGACCCTTATGTTAAGATCCGTGTGGCTGGTATCACATTCCGCAGCCACACCATCAAAGAGAACCTCAATCCTACCTGGAATGAACTTTATGAGGTATGCTTCATACATGCAGTAGATTCCTTCCTCACATCTAGTGGAATTATTGAGTTTTAGATTAGATTTCATACATTATTTATGTGATTTTAGGTGATTTTGACCCAGCTTCCTGGTCAGGAGATCCAGTTTGAGTTGTTTGACAAGGACATCGATCAGGATGATTTCCTCGGAAGGTGCGTCCCAACATTTCAAATGAAATCTTTGTCTTAAATGATATGGAAATATGTAAACGAAAAGGGGAATAAGATGTTAATTGAGTCCTCTCTTTTCAGGTTCAAGCTTAGTTTGCGTGATATCATCAGTGCACAATTCATCGACACGGTAAGTGACACAGCTGAAATTAGTTGAAGAACTTTTGTACAAATCATGTTTATTTTTATGTCATAACCTGATTGTTTCTGTGCTACTCTTGTTACAGTGGTATACTCTGAATGATGTGAAGTCAGGCCGAGTTCATCTGGTGCTGGAGTGGATGCCCAGAGTGTCTGACCTACCCAGACTGGAGCAGGTTAGATTCAAGCATTTTCAAGCATTACTGATGTTTGAATATTGTTCAACTGTGAGGGACTCGGGTTTAGAGAGTAATTTGTACTCATAAGCATGTAGTTTAAAGTGGAGAATGAAGATATGTTTGCAGATGCCTTGCTGTACATTTGTTTATGTTAATGCATCTGTCTGTAGTGTTCAGACAGGCATTTAAAGAACATTAAACCACAACTTTCTTATTGCATAATAAGTCTTACTAAAACTACCCTGGTTTTCTCGGCTCCAACAGATCCTGCAGTTCCAGTCGCAGAAATCTTACCAGAACAAGGTTGTGCCATCAGCAGCTGTGCTGTTTGTGTATGTGGAGCGTGCCCACGGCCTGCCAGTAAGATCATGTCTATGAGTCCTTGGGGCTCTCCTGTTGTTACTATGATGTGTTTTTTTCCTCACCAAATAGAGAGAACTACAACATTTGGTTTTAGTGAGAGTGTATTTAGAGCATATAGACCATTGTGTGCAATTGAAGTTGGATATTTATTTGCTGTTGTAATCTTTGTTGTATATAGTTTTAGTGGAAGATGCATAACATTATTGGATTACATTATTCTCTGTGTGTGATTTCAGCTGAAGAAAAGTGGAAAGGAGCCAAAAGTTGGGGCTGAGATTATCCTCAAGAGTGTTTCTTACCGAACCAAGGTAGCATCATGATATCTGAGCAGAGTGTTTGCAGCAAAAGAAAACTGTTGTTTGACAAGAGTCATGATTTTCTCCTGTTTGATTGTTCTTTCCCAAGATTTGTGAACGTTCCACATCCCCTCGATGGGACGAAGCCTTTCACTATTTGGTCCGTGATCCCAGAGATGAAACACTCACAGTCAAGGTGTGCATCATTAACAGCATCTGAATTTATTTATTTTTCCCCCTCCTGCAAGGCAGATAAAATTGGAAAACCATTTATTTTTTTGAAAGCCACTTTGTGTCATAGGTGGCATTTTATACCAATAAAATAAAATACAGTTTATAGAAAGATTTGTGTATCTATTTGTGTGTGTAGCTCTCCCACAGCTGGGGCCAGGCTCTTGGGTCCTTGACACTTCCTCTCAGAGAGGTGCTGGCTGAGCCGGGCTTGGTGCTGGACCGCTGGCTTATCCTCGATGGAGCTCTGCCAGAGAGCCAGATACTGATGAGGGCCACGCTCAAGGTACTGACAAAACATTCTGCTTATGTTCACTATGCCATATTAGCAATATCTTGATTGTGATTTATTCTGTACTATATCACTTGTGAGGTTTAAGTATATATAACCAATACTATAATACACTGAACACTTTAGTTTACAGTACCCTGTAATATAATTTACTCTTGGTCTAACATGTGATAGCGTGTGTTACAGAATATTATGCAGACTAAAGATAATACAGCTGTCTCTGCATTTGTATTAACCTAGTCTTGCAATAGAAGACAATTGGAGATTTCTGCCTACCAAATTCTGGGGATGTCTAAATAGTCGTAAGAGTAATAGTAGTTACTTGAACTAAAGGTAGTTACTTACTCGACCTAAAGACTTTGGTATTGTTTACATCTAGTTTTAACAATAAAACCTGGGAGATTGTCCTCAGACTCTGTGTGCAAAGCATGTAGAGACTGACATGTGAGTCCATTCAAAACCAGACTTAAAAGGTGCTTTACAAAATTCATTTTCATAAAATATAGTTATAATTTCAGCAACTATACATTGTGAAATGGAGATAGATAGTATAAATAAATGCAAATTTTGAAAATTCAATAAAAACAGGGATTTCAAATAGTGGTCAAACGTAGAGAAAGAGAAAAAAACATAAAAAGAACAACATAAAACCACTTGAATAGATGTTATAAAATGTCATACAAATGCCAGTCTGTACAGATGTTTTTTTAAAAGCTTTTTTAAATGAGTCATAGACTCTGATAAAGATCTGATAGGGGAGTTTATTCCACAGTGTTGCAGAAGATCACAGATTAATGCTGTGTTACAATGTACCAGTATCCCACTGTGTACTTCCCCTTCAAGAGCTCATGATTGCAGCTGTATAATTTTCCCAGAACTACAAGTTTGGCTCCACCAGTCTACAAGTCTATAGAACGGACTCATTATTCCGACATAAGATACAAGATTATTATTATGCAGCAGCAATGTTGTTCAATTCTGTATGTCTTGCAGATCTTGGACACTCAACTGGCAGTGTGTCGTAAGGCTCCAGGGGACGGAGGCAATGACGGCAATGGTGTTGAAGCGATCCCCAAGTGGGACCCTTCTCATCTAGACCTCAGACACAGAGGTGGATTCCCCATGTGAGTCATACACACTACCATCAAAGCCCTATTGTGCAGTTACTGCCTCCGCTGTTGAGATAAAAAATGTCTGGATTTTCTTAGTAGGCTCTTTCAAGTTTATTCCATTCTATTAAAACACCAATTCTAAATGCCTGCCTCTGGTTTGTAACTTTTTGCTATATATTGATATTATAATATTAAGAACTATATTTTCTACACTGCGACTTTTAGAGGCGGTGATAACGCAGGCACAGCAAGCCAGGTGAAACTTACCATTGGCTATTCCACAGAGGAAAGCAGGCTTTTTATCACCGTTCATGCCTGCAGGTCTGTATATAACACAAATGAGCCCTTTTATCATCATATTCCTGATCTGGAGCAGTTGGTACAATCATAAGTTGTAAATGTGATCTCCATGACAGATCCCTTGCATCCTGCTCCAAGGACAGTGCAGACCCTTATGTTTCCTTCATCCTGCTACCTGACAAGAAGGCCACCACCAAGAGAAGAACTGCCACCAAGAAGAAAGACCTCAACCCAGAATTTAACGAGAGGTAAGACCAACAAATGAAACTGTGATATGTAATAGTGACTGAAGCATGATAATGCTAAATTTCTCTTTCTCTCTGTAGGTTTGACTTTGATTTTTCCCTGGAGGAATCCATTCAAAGAAGACTGGATCTGTCTGTGAAGAACAGTGTATCTTTCATGAGCAGAGAGAGGGAGCTTATTGGCAAGGTATATATGATTTATCACATCTGAAATGCACTTATTATTTATTGCCCAAGCTCATATGAATTTCTTAGTGTGATATAGTGATTATCACCAGATACCAGAGATGTGTGACATGATCTTTTGTTTTTCCTTGTTGTCCTCAGTTGCAGCTGGACCTGGACCAAATTGACCTCAAGACTGGTGTCACACAGTGGTAATGATTTAAACATCTACTCTGCATTGAATAATAAAGGAGCTATATCAACAAATTTATATTCAATCATGACTTTATCCAAGAGGTTGTATAATCCACAAATTGTCTCCTTACTGTTTCTTCCAGGTACGATTTGATCGCTGAGGTCAACTAGAAGAATCAATGCTGATCTTCAGTACTATATAGCATTAAGTGTTGCTTGTGATCTGTGATTTCTGTGTTTGTATATTCAGCTTAAATGAAAACTTCTATCTCCATCACTGAAGAAAAAAAAAGAAGACAAAATATCTGTTGCACAAAACCACAGTCCATCAGTATTTATGAGAGGAAACTTTATATGTAGCTTATCATCCATAAAGTGTTCATTTTGCTGGATCCACGTTGTCTCGGACACATTCTTCAGGAGAATATTTTGGCTGAATAGATATTTGATAATAATGCAGCTATGTTGCACAACCTACCAAGTTTATATATGTTTAAAAGCACGTAAAAGTCCTCTTTGAATTTTATTTACAAGAGGGCTTATGCTGTGGTTAATATCCAAAGGTAATGACAATGTTTTACAGATTTACAGCATCCAGCAAAACTGAAAGAGAATCCTTTTAATTTTTTTACAATCTTCAAACAATTCCCAATATTAACCTTGTTTATATGTGTTTATATTATTGCCTTAAGTATTACAAAACCGTGCACAGTTTGTCAATGTTTATTGATTATGTTCCAAATGAAGTTTTATATGTTTTAACCAGAGCTTTCAGAGAAATAGTTACTTTTGTAAATCAAAGTATTAAAAACCAAGACCCTCACACTTACCACTGAAAACAGAGGTATGATACTGTAAGCAGAGTCTAAATCACTGTGCTTTTATGAAGAGAAAACTTTGTAGATATGGAAAAATCATGGCTTGTGTTTTAACACCCATGCTTCTTTGTGTTTGTACGTGTTTCTAAGCGCTAAATGCAACAAGCTGACACTGTCGGCTGTTATACTTTATTTTTCAAGCAAAACAGTTATGATCTTATGAGAAGTTTGCAAATATTGTAGGCAGGTGTTGGTACAGCCTCCACTGTTCCATCACTGTCACCTCACCACAAAGATGTAAAGACTGATTTGTGGTAATGGAATAAAAAGTAGTGTTTACTGTCGCAACTAAAGAAGAGAACTGCTGTGCTTTGACATCATTTGAACATATCATCATGTATCAGCTTTTGAAGTTGTTGATTAAAGTTTGCACTCTCATGAATCAAACCAGTTTCGTGGCATTGTTTCCTTGCAGAGGTTCGAATCTTCAAAATGTGTACCTGCGTTTCGATGAAATGTCATTCTCATGCGTTGCCACTAGGTTGTGATAAAGCGCTGACAAAGCCACATTTCCTTCCAGCTGGATGTGAACTGACTGCCTACAGATGTGAGGGGCGGTGCATCAGACTAGGAGGTGATTGACAGGTGTTTGAGCCAATAGAAGCGCCTCCTTCCACTAGCTCGGGGAGGGCCTAGAGAGGAAAACCTGCCCTCTGAGTGGAAGCAACAGCAAAGAGTTTAATCAGGATCACACAACAATAATGAATGGAAACACGTCGTAGCCAAGAAAGTTGAGAAGCAACTAAGTAACTGTTGGTCGGTATTTGAAAGTTATCTGTCGCAGGAGGAAATCTTTTTTTAAGTAATGGATTGGCCAGGCAAATCAGAGAGTACTTTCTGGATTAGAAAGCAGCTGCACTTTTATTGTTACTTTTGAAAGTAAGTTTTGTAGGGCAACTACAGTGGAATACACTGTAAACCTAAACGTCTGAATTAGTGTAAATGGCATTTTGGGACAGTAATAGGAGATTACTACACTGCACGACTTTCATCTCGGTTTGGAGAAGTGGATTATTTGGATTGACCCGTTAATGAAACTGTTGGAATACTTTTTTGGAGGATTATTATCACTGGAGAAAAAAAAAGGCTGAAGGGGTTGCAAGGTTTCAAGTAACCAAGGAGATACTGCTCGTGGGTAAAAAATGGGTAATATAGAAAGTGTGGATGGCCAGTCGGAGATGAAGCACCACATCATGCCTCTGAAGGTGCCCATGCCTGACCCCACCGAGCTGGAGGAGAAATTTGCCATTGTTTTGGTAAGTTATGATTGTCTCAGATTGTCATTGTATTGATTTGTCAGACATCTCACAAATGTCCTAATAATGATGTTGAATTATTTCACATCCTGCCTGTTGATGGTTGTATTTGTTTATTTTTCCTATACTTGTTTTACTCCCAACTGCTTCAAACTGTTTCATCCGCTCTTCCAATAGAGTAGTTGACAAAAGGGGTTGATTTGTGCTCTTTTTGTTTGCATAACTGAGATGAAAGTGTATGTGTATTGACATTTATTCCTTTTCATCGTCCATTATGAGCTGCTGGTATTTTAAATGAGCCGACCTGTGCTGTCCCGCCCCTCTCTCTCTGCCTGTTGCGCCCCTCCTATCCCTCTCCTGCGGTTCTTTTGTCTCCCCTAAAGTCAGACAACTCAGCGTTTGGCTGAAGTGGCAAACATTGAGCACAGCATGGTGAGTGGGTGGGGAGGGGGGAGAGAGGAGTTTTTTTTGTTTTTTTTTTAATAGGGGGAAGGACATTACTGTATATCCTTCACGGAGCACATCACTGCATTCCCCGTCTGTGTTTATTTAAAGTTTTCTTGCTGCAGGCTAACCATCTGAAAACAACATTTTCTGAATTCCCCCAAAACTCCCACACCCGAAGAGTCCCCCCCTCCTCACTCTCTCTCTCTCTCTTTTTCTCTACACTCCACATCAGTCTGTCTGAGCGCTTTGTAATAATGAGTATACAATCAACACCCACTTTTACCGTCCATTGACACACTCAAGTCACTGTCATCCCACATTTGAGGGACATTTCAGCTTTTGGGTGCATCATAAAAAGGGACTTTACCAGTTTCCTCTTTTTTTGGAAATACCTTGTGGAATAACTTCTGTTAGGCTGTTTACAGTGGAAAGTCATTTGTATTTATTGTCATATTTTAAGCAAGGGTATCAAATATTGACAGTGAGAGGATTTGCTGCTCTTCATTATTTCATGAGAGAGTAAACTCATTATATATTTGGGTTTTGGATAGTTGTTCAGGCATTTAAAGATGTCATCCTGGACTTCAGAGACTTTTTTTTTTTTTACAATGTTCTGATGTATTATAGATTAAATGGTCAATTAACTAATCAATAATCATCACTTGAATTCATAAAAGTGGTTGTTAGTCACAGCTATTTCACTCAAGGAGGTCTTGGATCAAGTTTAGTGTACAGTTAGTTTTGTAAAGATACACATTATAAAGTGTAAAAGTACTTCCTGACCTAGTCGGATATATCTGAAGGGCCACCAGTCGCTTTAATGGATAAAGAAAGAAAAACTACTTTCAGGTCCTCTAAAACGTGGGAAGGAGAAGTGAATCTTTGATTGAACCGTCCTCATATCCACACTGAGGTCATAACATGTGGTGAAGTGTCAGAAGTAAACGTTGCGTCTTTTTAAAGGCTCAATTTAGAGTATCCAGAGTATCCGTCACCAAATATCGAGTATCCACAGAAATCTTCCCTATTGCCACAGGAAGAGCATTACTGAGGGGAACTGGACTGGACTAGAGCTCTGGGGGTGTATTCAAGTGACTCAATCTTACTATTACATGTTGTTGTAAAATGATTTGGGAATTACTCTTACTGACCAAAAATGAAAGTCCTAAAGTTAGGGCTGATGCGTCCCTTATTTTTAGGAGACTCCCAACTCAGTCAGAAACTACTTTTAACCTTAAAAGGCTTTGGCCACTGTTTGATAAGGACTAGCTACTTTTACTAATAACTACAAGTGCAATTGATGGAAAAGTCTTCAATAAAGCTACTTTTTATACATGTACTTGAGTAATATTTCAGTTAAGTTGTGGGCTCAGTAACATCACTCCAACTTGTTGCTATGTTACAGTGTCAGTACAGTAATCCAGCCTCTAACACCACGTGTCACAGTAGCATAACATATGCAAAGACAAGATTTTAATGTAGAAAATAGACTACCCCTCTGTTTATTTACACAAGCATGAGGGTTCCTCACAGGTACTGATTTTGTGCTACTCACTCCAAATTTCAACATAACCACACCCAGCCTTTAGTTTCATCTGTTTAAGACTTTAATTACAGTATCAAGCAGAAGAGAGCTACAATCTTCACAGCATTACTCAGATAGTCTCATTCTTGAATACTGTGGACCCTCCATGTTTCTGGAATAAAGCCATTGTTTGCTTGCCAGATCTATCAGCAGCTACAGAGTAAAGGCCTCATATGAAGAGACTAGCACAGCAAGAAACCATTCAGGGCCTGCATGTTGACTGCTGCTCTGAGTCCCAGCTATTGTGACAATTACACACTGTACTACACTGTAGAAGCTATTATGACAGCGAAAGTCACATCTCTTTCATGCATATGACTCACTGCTTGGCCACGTGGGTGGTTATAAAAAGGTTTTTCCAAATGACTGATGGTTGAAGATTTGTAGTTGTCACATTTCCCATAAAGAAAGCCTGGAAAAAGTTTTTTTTTTGTTTTTTTTAATCAACATACAGCACATCCTGCCTCGAGACCGGGTTCCAGTGTTGACTGCCATGCAACACAAAGTCAATAACTGTTATTATCTTCAGCCGTGCAGAGCAGATGATTTCTATGCAAGAGCCAGTAGACTCAACATTTCAGTTGTGTTTTTTACTGGGAAAAGTTTTCAAGCTTTCTGACTCAACCCCGCCCTACACCATAGAACAGTAGCTGCAGATTTCCTTTACTTTGTGGGAAAGAACAACATGCTTGTATATTTTCATCTTCTTATCAGGCTTCTTCTCTTTGCACTGCTTGCCTCCTGTTGCAAGATAAAGGTACATCAAAAGCTTTTGTCTTGGTGGTTGGAACTTTGTAGGAAGAGGAGGCCACGGCTTTGTCATCTGGCAGTGGCTATATACAGTATCAGAGTGCTGTTTCATATATGCCAAAAAAATACTCTGGAAAACTTCTGCTAAATAGAGCAGATTTCTTTCTTTAGTGCTTCTCAGCAGAGACGCAACTGGCATCACGGTAGCCTCGATAAATAACGCGCTCTCCATAAATGGGTATTTTGACATGGGTTATTTCCAAACTTTTTGGATCACTGCGTTTCTTGCTGCATGATGGCATGATGGTGTAAATGGATGTGTCTGCATCTGCGTGGTGGGACTGCCCTCTCCTCCCAGACACAGCACACAGACGTCCCAGTGGAATGACAGCAGCCCAAAATGATGTCATGGGTGCAGCAGCTTTCGCCAGTGTAGTAATATCCCTGGGCTAATGACTTTAACAGCATCGCTCTACTGTAAATGGTGGAAGGCAGTGGAGGAGGGGGCGAGTGAGACCCCTGGGTTAGCTTAGACTACTTCATGCGGTCTGCTAATAAAATGCTTGGGTCAGGTCTAACCGGCAGCATGTGCTAAAGGCATCGCCTCGCTCCTTCTCGTCTCTTTTGTCCAAGCATCCTCAGAAACAGCTTCACTTCTGTCTTTTGTGGCTGGAAACAGTTGCCTGGCATTTTCCTTTCTTTGCTTCACAGGGGAAATTGCATTGTAGCCAATTGTCCCTGTGGTTGGTTTGCATTACAGTAAGAACTATGTTCCTTCAGGCTGCTTCTGGTGCATAACATGCCATTAATGTAGTTTGTGATATACTTAGACCTCACCGATAGACAAGTGTAGATGCACAGCATAGATGTTACATCTATAAAATTATATCTTGGTCATTGGCAGTGTTCCTTGGCTCTTTTTCCATCTCTTTGTCCTTGGTAACTCTTACTTATCCTTGGACCATATGGCTTTTTGTGATTCCAAAATGGAAGTTCATTCATTCAACCAGTCAGTGTTTCCTACTTTTCCATTCCCTGAATTCGCTCTCACAGTGGTTCTGGCCTCTAAAATAACCTTCTCCATATGACTCTGTGCTTATGAAAACGATGCGAGATGAGTGAGTGGCATTTTCAAAGGTGAACGTCTGGCCTGGGATCCTTTTTCAAAGTGCCTGAGCACCAATCTGCTGCTGGATTCCTGTGGTCTGGTCAAGACCGAGGCCACAGGAGGACTCAGAGAGGGAAAATTCCCTTTGAACTGGCCGTCTGCCACCATTCTCGGGTTGTAATGACTTTACCAACATTTTTAAACAGCGCGCACATATTTAAGAGCTGTTATGGGAGCAGCACAGGATTATTTTCACTACTTGATTGCATTGGAAACCGGCCTAACCGATTTGTCTGCCTCTACTCAACTCCCCGCATCTTTTATACGCTGACAACCAGTTGCATCATGCAAAGAAGTGCAGTCACAGCTTTTTATTTGAGGTTTGATTGTTCACTAAAGGAAGTCTCGCCATTAAGTCTCAGAAAATGTTGGGAAAACTGCAGATGGAGGGCTTACTTTGAGTCAGCTGTAGTAAAATCAGACATGCTGACAATGTGGCTCCAGCGCCCTGTCTGACATCACTGTTTCTTGGTGCGTGAAGTCTAAAGAAAGCTGCAGTATCTGATAGATGCCACTCAAGTGGAACTAATGGAGTCAAGCTGTGCGATGTGTTTATTGGACATAAAACCTAAATCATTTCTTTTGATTTAATGGCAGAGGTGCTTTATTTATGTGCCTAACCCTCCCTTTCTCACACACATCATCACCACCGCCTTCCTCTCTTCTAAAATAGAGAAAATGTGTTTGTGTACGTCACTTAAGTTGGAAGAGTGTGTACATCTGGCTCAGCCACCCACCACCATGTCCCAGGAAGATGGGGATTATGGGAGTTGAGTGCACACAGTTAACTCAGTTTCAGAGCAGCAGTGCAGGCAGCACAACGTCCACCTGGCTTTCACTGACCTCGGGCTACAATTCATCCAATCTGGGGAGTTTTAGTGCTTTTCTCGCAGTTATTTTGGAAAGCAAAGGTCAAGTTAAAGACCATGACTGGGCAGATATAATGTGTGCATTGAACATAGATTGTTTACATCAGTGATTGATTATGTTAACAAAGCTAAAGCACATGTAGTTGTTGCTGCTTGATTGAACATTCACAGATATACAAAGGTTTGTATTTCTGCATATATGCAAAAAAAAACATGCTTTATTTTGGGGGGGGGGGGGGGGTCGCATGCTGCCCTAATGCAGCTGCACCAAGGCTGTAGATTGGACAAGTGGTTTCCTCCTCAATACAATGGGGATTCTGTTAGTCAGTGTTGTTTTAGAAAGGGGGCCTCATCCCCTGGTGCCCTTTGTGCAGCTACACTGTTTTTACGTGGACGCAGAGAGGAACTGCTGTAAGCCTGTTTAAAGAGCCAGTGGATTCAATCTTGATGCCACCTCTGGTATACGATAGTGACGTGATGTAATCATTTCCCAGGCCTTCCTCAAATGATGTTGTCTGTCTTAACTTTTTTTTTACAGTGATGATTCATGATTTTACATGAAGAAAAAAGGAGGAGTTTTTAAGACATATGACTGATTCGGAAGTTCTCTGGAATTTTACGACTTTCTTTTTGTTTTGGTTTTTGCTCACTTTATTAGTTTATCACAGTCTCTCCTTCCAGCTCTGACCTCCTCCAAGGAGACAAATACTTAGAAAGATTATTTGATTCAAAACTTGTATGCCCACCCAGCTCAGGCTCAGATTTGTTGCCCTTTCTCTTTGGCCGACCTTCATCTTTTTAACTGGGCAGTGTGTCAAAAGGCCGGCCCGGCATGAGTTATTGAGGCATTCATGTACCTGCATTCCTGACATTCCCTGTGAATATCGTCTGTTGGCTAGGGCTTCCCTGGGCCCTGCATGGACGCACAGAGAAGAACAAACAGGATGTTCGCAATGTAGGAATGAATGAATACCTCTGATTCATGACCAATTGTAGTATTTATTTATAACTCAGCACTAACTTTACGTGTATGTCTTTGTTTGTGTTCATGCTTCCTAGATTTGTTAAAAAAAAACAAACGAACAAGACAATGTGGTTGGTGACAGATTCTGCCAGGTGGAATATCTATAAAAGTTCTACGTCACTGTTGTTTTGTACACTTGTATTGAACATAAACTTCCTAGATAGGTTTGTGTAAACAAGAATGTATTTAAAGTTCACTCACGTTTGAAGCTCGAGGAACATCTGGCTCCAGAAGGACCTTGAGCTCAGGACATTTGTGTCTTTATCTCAAGCTGTGGCCGTTAGTTTGGCTTCAAAGAAGCTTGTGATGATAATGGTCTCTAGCTTGAACCCAGCTATCACTGCTGCCGATCACTGTTACGTCATCGGGTAAATAAATGGATTAGAAAATGGGTTCTGGGAGGCGGTTCTTGATTTATCAACTGAAAATGGCATTGCACCAACTTCCTGTTGCTTTGACTGGCTATGGAATGCCCATTTGGGTTGAGTGTTGTAAAGATTGGACTGGAGGGAAAGTTATTTCTCTCAACAGAGCGACTCAGAGGTCACGGACTAAAAGACGCGAGTTCATGGGAGAAGAGAGGAAGCTAGAGACCATTCAGGCTGGAGAGGGGAAGGTAGTGGACTCGCATGAAATGCTAAAGGCCTGAAACTGACACCACAGCTGTAAACTGTGTTTCCTTTAACTCCCGATTTAATGGGAGCTTAACACTTCATGGTAGGAGTTGTAACACTCATTAGGGAAAGTTTCAGCCAGCCACTGTTTTCAACATGTAACTGATTAATGTGGAAATTTTCTTTCCAATTATTTGTCAGTGCATCATTTGCAGCCATATTCAGTTTTTTGCTATAAAAGTACATTAACTAATGTCAAACTAAAACAGGATTATTTTTCTTTATAATACAGAATTAGCCACATCTATGTTTGAAAATGGAAGGCACTTAATGTTTATTATGTGTGTTTCACATGTCAAGTATGTGCTTTCCCTGCTGCTGATATATTTGCATGTAAATGAAGTGTTTGCTCTTAGCTGTTATGGTAATATCTTAATAAACAAGTTATTAACTGGGTGTGTTTATATTTGCTTTGTAAACAAGAACTGGCATTAGTGGGAGTAGACATAGAAACTTTTACTTCTCCTCCTGCTAGAAAAACATCTTCTCTGTTTTCTGTCCCGCCTACCTCCAATCTGTCTGTCTTTGAGAGAACTGGTAGCGTTTGCTTTGGCCTCCCGGTCCTCCAAGGATCTCTGTTCAGGACTCATGCTTTGTTGTGATTGCCTAGTTCGGGTTACCTCACAAAAGAGTGATAGGCTGATCAGATATCTGCCCAGAGAAAGGGGGGCAGTGTTTTCTCACACTCTGCTCTGTTGCTTTCAATTCAGTGGGCCTTACCTGGAAGCTGGAAAAAACACCTTGAGTTCATTCAAGCATAAACACATTGTCAGAGTGGATGTGCAAAAAGACACACACACACACACACTCTCTCTCTCTCGTATTACACATAGCAGCCTCAGAACAAACCTGACATTACTCAGAGCAGTTTTTGATTTCCTGACGAGTCGAGGAAGTCCCTGCAGCCCCGTGACGACAACGGCGGAGGCTCTCATCCTGTCTCCTCTCATTGTGTTCTAACAGCAAGGGAAAGGAGAAAGTCAAACAATAGCACTGATAGCAACATTAATTAATACAATTCTAATGTAATATCTTTTTTAGATGCTGTCACAGAATGATTAACAATGAAGTTTGCTATGTATGATGTCATTCTATCAGGTCATCTACACTGCTGAACCCCACCTCATATACTCATCATGTATCGCACGTCTGCATGACCTGTACATGACACACTTCCTGTCCTTTGCATTTGTGATGATGTAGACAGTTATTTATTCCTCTCCTTTTCTTTTTTTTACCCTGAGTTACACCTTTATCTTGAACTATATCCAGCCACCCCTGCCATACGAACTGGTGCATCACTTTTCTTCTCTCATTATGAGGGCAAAATATGTTTAAAGAAAACATCCCAGGTCCCATATTCATTGTGTTTTCTTTACCTCCTTGTTGGCTCCACTTCCTAACAGGGATCAGTGGTCTGGCTTTTTCCGACCTCCTCAGACAGTAACCTTCATTAAAGAGCAACATCTTATCTTTCCCCTCACTGGCTGCTCTGGTATTTTCCTTTGTTACCGGATTAAGTATTTTCTGAAAAGTGTTGCTTTTTCATTTAGTGTTTTTTATGTGGAGAAAGGAGAAGAACCAGCCAATAACTTCTTTTTTTTTGAGATTATTAACAATAATATTAGCAGTTTGCATGTTCTGTTTGCCAGTTTGTTGTTCTTGAAAAGTCAGAATCAGACCAAATATTTCAGTGTTATCATAAAAGATCTAAAAGATAAAAGAATTTGCAGCCAGTATTAGCCTTTCATCTTTTGTAAAGTAAAATAGTCAGAGGAGTAATGTCCAAACAGGATCTGGAAAAGCTGATCCATGTTTTTTCGGTAGATTAAATTAATGTGACTGTTTCTTGTCAGACTTCAGCTGATAGAGTCAAAAACAACAGGTTACCCTCTACTGAAGGGTCAGATATTAAATGATGTTACCTGTAGATGGGTTAGAACTTCTATTTTTGACATTGTTTTTACATTATATATAACTCCAATATTCAGATTCCCAAATATTAAATGTTCTGTTGTTTTCTGTTATTCATCTTTTAACTTATTCTGATTGTGGTCTTCTTTGTGTACAAAATGCCAAGTGTTTAAAGCTCAGGTTATTGTAGTCTTTGGCTGTTAGCCTTGATTATGTTGGTCTGGGCAGCTTCCAGTTCAGTCGTGCCATAGGTCCCTTCTTCCTGGACCCCACCCTGATGAGCAGACACTCAGACTTGTCGGGGGTAAAAAAAAAGGGCTGTCTGGTTCTCAAACTGACTGAACTGCCACAGGCTCTGTCCAGCTTAGTAGGCTGTTCAGCCGCCCACTCCTTTCCCTCTGAGCTGATGACAACTAGGTCTGGCCTGTATAAACGTATCAAAGTAGATAAAAACACAGATTCTGCTTTTCCAACCCAGTGAGAAAGCTCCAAAGAGAGAGTCACACCGGATGCATTTTCTTAGTAGGCCACGTAACAGGGATAAGGAAAAGCATAATACCTTTCTAAATGAATGAAGAATACATTTTTTGTTATTAGGCTATGTCAGGTGTGGGCTTACAAGATAACAAAGAATCATATACTTATACATATACATTCATATACATACCTTTTCAAACAAGACTGCAAAAAAGTCGTTCATGTTCATGTCTTGTTCACAGTCACCATTTTAGACCTTGACTGAAAAAAACAAACCTAACCTTATAGTACTGGAGACATCAGAAAAATACTTGTTAAATAGTTCTCATCACCTTCTTTTGCAGGCTTTTCTAGACAAATTTAGCAAACTTAAACACATCTAAATGAAACATTCCAGTTTTTGATCATATATACACCAGATTATTTCAGGGTTTTGTTGGGCCATCTCATCTTAAATCACGTATGAACAATATAAGTATGAACAATATAAGTATGAACAATATAAAAGAAAATATAGTTCAAATCTAACCAAAGAGATCCTGCAGAATAACGTGGGCAACACAGTATCATCTACAAAATTCTGCAGCAACCTAAAATGAAGAGTAAGTTAGTTTGATGCATGTTGGTGTTATATCTTATCCAGGCTGAGAGTGTGAAGCTGTGAGAAAGATCAGAGAGGGGGGAAACATCCTGTTGCTCTTTTCCATTTGTCTCTCTGAGAACTTTGGGCCAGAGTTGCAGGTCATAAACTCAACTGAAGTCTAATTGTAAATCAGCTCAGATTAGGAAACTGTCCAGTGTAGGGCAGATGGAGTTGCCCAGTTGACTCTGATGTCTGAGCTGACCAGCACTTCCTCTGGTTGCGGGGGTGATTGTGCGTGACTTGAGCACTATGCTGAGTCCCTGATGACTCTCTTGGACTCTTCATGCCTCCTAAACCAGCAACCTGACCCCTTAAACTACTTTAACTGTTGAGTCTTTAAGACCTCTGTCCTCCTTTGTCAATGTCTCAAATGGCTCTCTGTTTAAGAGTTTATACCCTCTACAATTATCTGTGCATAGTTCTCCTCCACACATCATTTCATTCGTAATCCTTTTTTGTGTTTATATCATTTGCTTGTTCACTTTCCCTTTTTCTTGTTATCTGCCTGTTATTTATCCTCGGGCTGTAACTAACGACGATTTCACACCTTCAATTAATCTGACAAGCATATTTTTGAATAATCTTTTTATTCTCTATAAATAAGTGAAAAAGTGCCCCTAATTGCTCAGAGCCCAAGGTAGCAACATCAAATAGCTTATTGTGTCTGACATTTAGAAAGATGAAACCAGCAAATGTTTGATGTTTTGCTTGATAAATGACTAAATCCTTAAAAAGAAAAATATAATTTTCTGTAAATTACTCTGTCAAAATAATTTAAGATCAAATTTCTCCTTATATATGTTTTATCTGCACTCATTTACTTTGGTTAAAAATTGATATTAGAGTTTAAAACTTTGGAGTTTTTCATTGTGTTTGAAAACTCTATCTCTTGTCCAGGCTCACAATGGGATCCTTAATGATTGGAGTTAGTGTTGATAATAGAACCAGTTCATCTGGTTTCACTGGTGTTGTGTTTTAGCTGGATTGGTCCATGCAGCACTAGGGGGCATACTGTTACCCTGCCCACCAGCCATTGTTAGCAATTTTCTATGAGGAAAAAAAAATATGGCTCAAATGTCAAAGGATGGGAATGGCACAGTACCAAATCAAAACAAAGCTTCACATTGAATCCTTTGTCGAGTCAGTCTCAGGTCAAACAAGAAAGGCCCCACTGGAGGAGAGAGTGTGTGGGCAGCGTAGCAACATAACAAGTACCAAACATTTTAGGCATTACTGTAGTATTTTACAGCTGAAAATAAGTAAGTAAATAAATGTGGTAAATAAAGTGCCTGTACTCCGTCTCCACCGCAACACTACTTCTTTTTAGCTTCTTATAAACACGGGAAGTGCAAGATAGTATCACTGTGGGAGAAAGTGAAATGAAATTAGCTAAATTGAGTTACTTGGCTCAAATGACCCAAATCTAGTCAGAAAGGAAACATCCCCTCTGCATTTTGCCTTGTCGCAGGAGAAACGTCTTCTCTGTACGCTCTATCAGCCAAGCAATACTTTTTTTTCCAAAACCGTTTTAGCTATTGTAATCTCACACACATCTGCAAACAGTCCCACCTGTATTTATTTACAGTCCCTGAGGCTGTATATGACAAAGAGCAGAACATTATGACACATCAATGTCTTCAGCCTGTTTTCATTGCTTATAATGGCTCTCCTATAAAGCAGGAGAGAGGATTACTTCTCAATTCTGTACTCTTTCCACTTCTAATGACTGTTTTCAACATTTTTAACATTGCTCTTTTGTCTTCACTAAATGAATGAGCATCTGCGTTTGTGTCTAGTCTGTTTGTTTTCCAGCGAGTCAAGATTAAATTAGCACAAAAGGGGACCTTGCTCTTTGCCTGTTTGTCCCACAGTCCTACTTTAGTATGCATGACTGAACCAAGAAAACAAAGAAGAACAGACTTCGGATTTGGCCAGATGCTGGAGCAGATATCTGGGTTTATTATTACATTTACATCAAAACCTAGCCTATGTTACATTATCTGGAGTGTATTAAAGATATCCACTTGTGTAATTGATATTTCTAATTCATTTCATTATATATAAATGGTAGAACTCCAGCATTTTAGTGGCATATTTGGTAAATCCTGATGATTATTAATCAAAGAATGCATTCATTAGGGTAATAAAAAATGATGTAACCTAAACAAATATGTAAAAGCTCTTTGAAGATGATTTTAAAAAATAAGGATATTATTTATTATGCTAGTTTTAAATCAATGACCAGTGCCAAGCCTTAGTTAATAGTTTTGTTTGTTTAAAAAAAAAAATCATCTTTCAAAATGTGCTGATCTTATCCACTTTTTGTGCCCAGATTCATTAGAAGCTGATCCAGATGCTACTCTTCACTTCCTTGTGCGACTTTCTTAAAAACTGTGTTGTAGGTAAAAATCTCTCCCTGGAGAGATAAAGGAGGAGAGAGCAGCTAGGGGGTCAGACAAGAGAGAAAATTTACTACTATAAACTACTACTATAAACAGGACACATTCCTCCTGTAATTCTGGACATCTGGTATGCATATTGCTTCTCTTTTCTCTCCTGTGTGGGGTTTGTAAAGCCCTTAATGTCAAAGGCCCAATATATAACATCTTGGCACTGCTTTCCACTACAGTTACAGACTGTTATAGCCTTTCAGGCATTTAATTTTTGCATTTCTGTATGCACTTGTAAAAGGCTTTTCTATAGCATCCATTGGCAGTTACTAAGGTTAAGGTTACTACATGTGTTTTATGATTGCAGAAAGAAATGCTATTTAATGTGAGAATATATGAGCAGAAGACATACAGAAGCACCTCTTTACCTCCTGTCTTCTTTAGACAACATGATTCATGATGTGCTGATGGAGTGAGTAATGTGGTCCTAATGTGGAAAACGAATTTTAAAATACTCACATGTGATATTCCATCCCTGCCGGTGACTGATTGGTTGTCATAGGAACAAGAATATGTGTTTTTTTCCCCCCATCTATCAAATACGTATTGGCCCCACCAATGGCAAAGTGCCAGTGTGAACATCACGTCTGGCCTGGGATGGGTTAATAACAGTTTGGGGTGTTTTAGACGAGAGTCTGAGTTATAGCTGCAGGTTAAAAAGTCAAGCTGACAGGCCATTTGTGGCCAGGCTTATGGGGTACTGTTGATACGGGTGTAAATGAGGGTTCCCAGTGCAAACAATCCCTCATGTTTCTTCAAAGAGAAATGCTGAGGCAATCAGTTTCAGGGACTGGCAAGCTCCCCTCATATTGTTGCACTTCCTAATTTTTAAGATTTCCATGTCAACCCCTGTTTACACGCTCTTGGCTCAGTCACGGAAGTAATTAGTCAAAAGTCTGTGTCATATATTTAAATTAATTATTTTTACAGTTTTCACCAGGACATAAAACAAGTGTCTCCAAACGTAAATTAGAGCATTTAGGATTTAATTTGAGCCACAGTAAACTGTCCGCTGCGGGATATCTTGTTTGGACAAGTGTTTTTATGGCTGGATTAGATGACATGGCTCGTAATAGGCTCGCACTCTGATAGTGGCTGAAAGTGTTGCCTGCATCATACGGAGACTTGAGAGCACAGAGGAGATGCGGATCATCTCCTGTGGCAGGATGTTGAAAGTCAACACAGGAAGTGAGGTCATACTGTATGTCCCCAAAGTTTCGGCTGCTCTCTGGCTTTGGCGCCAGAGTCCTATAAAGCACTGGTTACCGACACCCACTCAGTGACTGCTGCTATATATATATAGTCAAATGCACGGAAAACAGAAATATGCAGCTATAAAACATATATGTCAAGACGATTCTGAGAAGCTGACTCATGCATTAATCTCACCCACATTAGATTACTATATAAAGCACTTTTTGCATGATTACCCAAACAAATAATAGGAGGGCTCCGGCTCATTTAGATTGCAGCAGAATAGAATACCACAATAAGATTCACATCTGGTGAAGGTGCTTCTACCTGCTTTGGTCCCATGCTCAAACTTTATGAGCTGACATCTGTCACATTCAAAAACTTTGTGTTTTCTGAGGCTTATGATTCATTATCATGAGTGTCTGTAATATTTTAGTCTCTTTTGCTGGGTGGTTGACTTTCAATGTTGTGTGCTTTTGCATTTTATTTGTTTCTTTTTTATATGCTCATGTCACTTGTTGCTGTATGCACTTTAATGTAAAACACACTGAGTTTAGCTGTAATGAAAATGTGCCATATATAGATGACAGTGCTTTGTCTTTCCATAAATGAAACTAATTCTTACATTTTATATTTTCAGAATTCTATGAACCTGCCTCCAGACAAAGCCCGGCTCCTTAGACAGTATGACAATGAGAAGAAATGGGACCTGATCTGTGACCAGGTGCGTTCAGAAATTCAGATTTATAACCAAACTTGCACTGCAAATGCACCTCATCACTGAACTCATTCTGCCAAAAAGTCTTGTGCCAGTCAAATGAACTCTTTTGTGTATCTTCATTGGTCTTCAGGAGAGGTTTCAAGTGAAGAATCCACCGCACACCTACATCCAGAAAATACGAGGATACTTAGATCCTGGAGTCACACGAAAGGTGGGGAATTACAAACGACCCTTCAGACACATCCTCTAATTAGAAAGAACTTGTGACTGCTTATAAAGTAAAACGTGTACAGAGATAAATGTGCTGCAACAATCTGCTTTCATTGTGTGTCACAGAAGTTTCGCAGGCGGGTGCAGGAATCTACAAAAGTCTTGAGGGAGCTGGAGATTTCCTTGAGGACAAACCACATCGGGTAATCAATTCTTGTCTCTCTACAGATGTACAAAGCTTAAGGAAACCATGTTATTGTTTTTTGTAAAGAATAGTCCTTTCTCTGCTCTTGCTGCTGCAGGGACCCAGAGCTCATTCTGGTGCCCAGATCTCCCCCATTGTTCTAACTTGCCAAGCTCTGCAGCTCTACTTCATAGAGCTGGTCCTCATAATGCCCAGATGGTAGCCATTGTGCTGCTGCCTCATCCACTCCCCCATAGTGTGGAGCAGGAAGCTTTGTTGTGTATGCCAGAGGGGCAGGAAGACCGGCTGACCAATGCTGAACACAGTGAAAAGCAAAAAAATGCACACAAGGATACTTTTATGTTTACACATTTCTCACATAACAAAGTAAACATCCTCTTTGTAATGTTTTATCTTTTTTTGGTCAGTATTTCCACACTGCACAGTTTGCCCTACGTGTATTGTATGTGTGGATGTTAGTTTAAGTCTTATTATCTTCAGTGTTGCCAACTTCTTTAACTTTATAAAAATGTTCTGCAGTGCCTTGCCACTGAAATCCCGGGCAAAGACAATCCCATAAAGGCTTCAGTTTTCCATAGCATTCATTGAGCTCCAAGAATAACTCATATTCTATTAGACCTCATCAATAAAGGTCTGTTTCAATGCATTTCCCAGAAAGACCCGCAGACAAAGAAAAAAAGGGAGGTTATTTTCAGAGGGCTTGTGTGGGTGGGATTTAGTGTAACAGATGCAGGTTTATTGTGTGCGTCTGAGTCCTGGGCCCTTTCAGATGTGTTATTCCTGAGATCGCCAAGAAAATCTGAAATAGCAACTGGTTGGAGAGATGTAGAGGGAGCGAGAGAGGAAGGAGTGAGGGGTCAGGGGCAAGGAGGGAGAAAGGGGAGGGTGGGGTGGTAGACAGGAAACTGATGATCAAGCCCGCCTCCTTGTCCTCCCCCCTTCCCTCCTTCACCTAAACTAACTGCTTTGTTCGCTTTCCTCTCTTCCTTTGCTATAACCTCTCTTCCCTTTCCCCTTCTCTTCCTCCTCTCCTCTCCTCTGCTACTTTGAAGCTCTTGATTGCTTTCCTGTCTGACTCACCATTGGCTGACTAGCAGTCTGTCATCACAACCAGCACTTCAGGACTATTTTAAGAACCTTTTACCCCAATACTGTTCCCCTTTGGGGTTCCACGAAGAAGCAGGGAGGAGGTGAGGGCAGTCAGTTGGGGGAGGCAGACCAAATACTGTTGAATGTCAGAGGCTCGACTTGAGCCCACTTCTCTAAGTTGTATTCCCTCGAAATTCTCTCTCTCATCACAGTGGGAATTCCTTTGTTCAGAGTTGTTTCTCTCTCCAGAAAACTGGAGTTAAATGGAGAGGGATTCTGAAGCCTTGTTCTAGTTTACTTTCCGCTGCATTGTTGTCCAGTTCTTCCTGTCAGAGAAGGGAAGACCCCCTTTGGAGCTGCCTTAAAAGATCATTCCAGTTTACAACTGTCCCATCACTTCTATAAGTTAGGATAATATTATAGTTGCCAAAATTACTACTGATATCTAAAGAAGACGGTGCAAGAAACACAAGCAACACAATCAAACAGGTTTAAAACTAAAAGTATACTGTAAAAGTTTGCTGTACATTTTTACAGTAAGTTAATGACAACTAGATGGCATAATTTAGTTTTATTTTCCCAGAAAAAATAACAATTACTCATGAACATTTGTCCTAAGGAATGTTCTCTTTGATTGTTGAATATTCACTGCAAATAAAAGACATTACTTCTCTTCATATATGCCTTTTAAAGATTTTGTTGGCATGGACACCTTTATTAAGCAGTAGACAGACAGGAAATATGGGAGAGAGAGGGGGGGTGACATGCAGCAAAGGACCTCCGACCAGGGTCGGCTGCATATATGGCATGCGCTCCAACCACTCGACCACCTGCGCGCCTCTTCAGCGTAGTATTAATTATAATAAACATCTACATCTTGTCCTAATATTGGTTCTAGAGTCATCAGACTTTGTTTTTTTTTACTTGTTGCACTTTCAGGTTGCAGTACTGATGAGTAGAGTCAATGTTATTATCAGCGATTGAACAGTACAAGTCTAATAGGCTGAATAATTATTTTCCTTCTTATCAAACTGTCATAATACAACTTAGCTCATCCAACTATCAGGGGTGCAAGACAAATTTCCCCTTTGGGCAGTTAAAGTTGAAGAGTTGGAAAGTGTGGCCAAAACCACAAATATTAGACCCAAGATGTAGTAAACTAGAACTATCCTTTAAATATTACGAGACATAGTCTTTTTATATAATGTTTGAATTTATTTTTCTCTCTGTTTTCACTTTTCTCTCTCTTTTCTGTTAATGGGTAAACTCCAGGCCCAAAGGATAAGGGTGTGTTCTTGATTTGGTGCTCTGCTAACCCCGCTCTGTTCCCCTGCGTCACAGGTGGGTCAGGGAGTTCCTCAATGATGAGAACAGAGGTCTCGACATCCTGGTAGAGTACCTCTCCTTTGCCCAGTGTGCTGTCATGTGAGTACTTTTACACACATAAACACACACTCACCTCTCATGACTGTTGCCAGAACCTGGCCTTGGCAGTGGATTCAGCTGCTGAGTTAACAAGTTGTTGAGCTTAATGAACTGCTTCTGCCTTTGTGCATCAAATATTAATTGCTCTTGGCATATGTCCTCTTTGAATATGTGTATATGCCTTATTGTGTACTTGGCAAACTGAATGTGTTTCTGGACAGATGCTATGTGGTGTAGCGCTGAGCTATACTTTGCCTGAGTGGGACAGAATCTCTGTGCTGAATCTATCGTGCAGCTTGTTGACAGTTCTTGTGATAACCCCTGGCTCTCTACCAAGCTGCCTTGCTAACCTAACCTCCCCAGTGCCTCTTTCTCTAAACCCATGTCTGTGCCTCTTTGTTGGCTTGTCTGTCTTTCTGTCTGTCTGTATGTTGCGTAGGTTGGATTTTGAGGGGCTGGAGAATGGGGAGGATGGCTTCTTGGACAAGGCTAAATCTTGGAGCAGGTCTATAGAGGATCTGCATCATACAAGCACCCAACCCTTCTGCAACACATTGGTGCGTTCTGCGCGCCAGTCTGTCCTCCGGTACGTATTGCTAAGCTTGCTTCCCTGCTATTACCTATCCATGTTATCGGCTCGCTCTGCTAACCTTGAATGCTATAAACATGTATTAGCAAGCTGTCATGGTGCTGTTTTGTTTCAAGAAGATGCCCGAGTGGTTGATAAGTTATAGCTCTGTGATCTCTCTCTTGACCTCAAGGCTATGCTCTGCACAAACTCAATCAGATGATGAGCTGTATCAGAGATGAAAAAAAAACAAACAACTGAAAGTCTTTAACCTTTTGTCTCCCTTTGTTAATGGTCCTCCCTCATCTGTCCAGATGTGCATCTGCACTGTCTTCAGATGAGAGCCAGCTGTGGGCTGCAGCATATGTTAGACAGTCGTGATTGTTCTCTTCATCACTGAGCCACACACAGACAGGAATGAAGAGACATAAAGAGTGATAGGATAAAAATTAGTTAAGCTGAACAGAAAATATATTCCTCAAGATTAACATTAACTCAGTAAAGTAATACATTACTATTTGTATGAGTATAACATTATGTATTAAGTAGTATGTATGCTTGAAAACATAAACAATAAATATGCATTATATAAGTATCTATATGATTTAGAAAAGCTGGATCTTGAGACTTTGTAAAAGCTATTTATAAACTGCAAAAGAAAATAATATTATGTGCACATGATGACGGGCAATACAGTTACATAATAGCAGTCTCTGTGCATAGACCTCGGTCTATTGAAAGCAGCAAGGAAACCAGGCATCCCATGATGCATCTGTAACCTCAAAAGCCATCTATGTTTTTTTCTGTCAGCCCTCATTCTCTGTAATTTACTCTTGCTGCCTCTATCTATGTGACACATTTAAACCAAGAGAGTTATGTGAATGCTAGATTGGAAAATTGGAAATAAATGAAACAAGCTGTGATAAACTTTAAACACTGATTTCAGTTATTGATTCTCTACCAAATATTAACTTCTGCCATCTGTTGCAGCTATGGCACAGTTTCGAACAGCAAAACCATCAAGAACTCCCGTCTTGTGAGCCAAAAGGATGATGTGCATGTGTGCATCATGTGCTTGAGAGCGATCATGAACTACCAGGTACCAAATGCTCCACAATGATATATAGGCTCATATACAGTCTGACACGTATCTGTCATAAAAGTGGATTATGTGTTTCCTGTGTTGTGAAGTGCTCAAATACGCAGGTTTCTCTGACCACATCCTGTTCTCTCTCTCTGTCTTCTTCATGCAGTATGGCTTCAATATGGTCATGTCTCACGCACACGCAGTCAATGAAATTGCTCTCAGCTTGAACAATAAGAACTCACGGTAAGAACTGAGGCCCCCTGTCTCCATAGACGCAGGGCTGGGTCAAACAATGGGAAAACCCCTGCAGCCACTTCATATGATATGCCTCCGTTTCTCTGTGGGGCTCGGCTTCTCTCTGAAGTTGGGGATCAGAGGCGTATATACAGGCTGTTAGAGGAATGTTTACTAAAGGAAGATTAGTGGTAGACCACTGGTGCTGATCACTTCATAATGAAAACTGGGAGGGTAAACACTTAAAAGCTATAAAGACCTGTCCTTGCATCAGACTTCAGTGTGAATTATAGATTGAAACTCCTTCATGTTGATGTATTTGCACTAGTTTTGAAGATTGCATGCATAACTAGACATTCTAGTAGTGTAGACTGTATAAATGTTATGTTTTTGAACATATAATTAGAGTGAGAGAGTAGTTCATATTTGCAGTTGAGTTGTCCACGTATGTTGTCCTAATGAGCATCTCCTGTACTTCCAGGACAAAAGCCTTGGTCCTTGAGCTGCTGGCTGCTGTCTGTCTAGTACGAGGAGGCCACGAGATCATCCTCTCAGCATTTGACAACTTCAAAGAGGTGCCTGAAGCAACATTTTAATCAAATGTAACCATTACCACCTAAAGTTGCACTGTTTATAATACACATAATAGTCATAATACACAGTAAACCTTGTGAGCATTGAAAAGACTAAAAAACAACTATTATTTAAATTGCCATAATTTACCACATCACTGGCGTGTATAGAGGCCTGAAGGAGCCAGTATAGTGGGATGAAAGTTGAGGAGCTCTGGGAGTTTTCATGTCCATTGAGGGTGTAAGCAAAGCTCTGTGGTGGCCTATCTGAGGTTATTAGTCTCATTAAGACACCAGATGTGCGCTAACCTTGAACAATGATAAGGATCAACTCCCTAATGGGAGTCAGTGGACCACAACGGTTTGCTTAGCCTCTCAGTTTCTGCCTAAACAGTCATCTAAACACCGGAACAAGATAATTACCCTAAAGTCTAAAGCCCCAGAGAAACTCAAGAGCAAAAGAACCCACTAGTTAAATGGTATTGAGGGCATATATTTTCTAAAATAATACATTAATACATAGCAATAAGTCTCAGAAATCTTACAAAAAGGCCACCAATGATATGGTCAACCACAGCTTCACAGTAGTAGTTAAGTATTAGGTCCACAACCACCACTATGTCCGGTTAGGATTGTGAGAAATGTTCAGGCATGGATTTTTTTTTCACAGTACTGACAAAACACTTTTGAGAGCTGGAAAAACACAGTTTGTTTTCCTTTTCCTCTTTCAGTGTATTTTTATGCAGAAATGTGGCTTAAAAAATCTGTCCCTTGTCTTTATCTTTTGACTCACTTCACTTCCCATGCTTTCTGGTAATCACAAGGGATTGTTCATGCAAATGGAGTAAACTATGCTCTGTTTAGGTACATCTAAACTCTTTGGATGAATTATGTTTAATCTAGGAATGTGTTGAATCACAGCAAAACAGTTATGATTGGTCACAGGAAGTAATGTAGTGGTAGTGAATATAAAGTATGTACTGTATTTGAACTTTATTTTTATTGCATTAACTCAAGACACAGTCAAATAACACACACACACACATAGTGGAAAAAAATCAGAGGTACTTTTAGATACATAATTGTGGTATAGCCAGCACTAGTGGAGCCAATTTCCTCATAAATACTTCTGTTTTCAATTGCAGCTTTGCTGTGATGTTCTCCATGACATAAGGCAACCTTTTGCTATTAAAAGGAAAATGCTTAATAGAGTAGAAGAACAGAAAGTGCTGTGTTCGAATTAATACACCAAAATCATCTTAATCCCTTTTTTGACATCAGGGCTTGGGGTAATCCTAAAATATATGGGTGAAGTCTCCAACCAAGCCACAAGCCTGACAAAGCATGCCAATAAATCATTACATTTTGACAGGAGACAAGGAGTTTTTATTTATTTATTTTTTTTCTATTCAAATTCTCCCCATGTTGGGCTTTTTAAATTTTTATGTCTGGATTTGAAAGTTTCCTCTGTCCTTCAATTTAAAATCATGATATGACAGAATTTGAGATAACCTCTGTTTTTGCTGCATTTTAGGTCTGCAAGGAGAAGCATCGCTTTGAGAGACTGATGGATTACTTCCGCTGTGAGGAGGGAAACATAGACTACATGGTAAGATTGGCTTTATATTATTGATAAATTAATTATTTTTGATGTGTGTCTATGTATTCACCCACTTCAATATATTTCAGTCTACATCTGTCTGTGTTTGTTGTTCAGGTGGCTTGCATGCAGTTCATCAACATTGTGGTCCACTCTGTGGAGGACATGAACTTCAGAGTCCATCTGCAGTATGAGTTCACCAAGCTTGGACTGGATGACTACCTGGAGGTAAGGTGACGATATTGTGGTTTAAATGGGCATTTATCAATCAAAAAAGTGTCACATGGAAATGTGTACAGTATGTGTACAGTATTACTAATTCTGATTCATTCTCCCTCATGTCAAGAAATGTAAACACACAGAGAGTGACAAGCTGTCGGTGCAGATCCAGGCATACTTGGATAATGTGTTTGACGTGGGTGGTCTGCTGGAAGATGCAGAGACCAAGAATGCAGCGCTGGAGAAGGTGGATGAACTAGAGGAGCACCTGTCCCATGTAAGTGCACCACCCAGTCTGGACCACCAACACAGCTCACTGGGCCCATTTATGAGATTGTTGTGGTTCACCAGCTATGTACTTAACTTGTCTGTTTCTACATGGCAATTAGAATTCCACTCAGTGTTTGCATTTCACAAGTGGTTGAGAATAATAACGGGTTGGAAAACGCTTGAAAATATTGTGCGTGTAACAATCTTAATATTGTTCTCACATTGGCTCATTATTTCTGGGCACTTGCCTTTGCATCCCACGCTGCTTTGCAAAGACCTTCTACACATGGAGAGGTCGTGGGCAGCCCTGACATAATTCTAGGAATTTCATAACAAACTCTGCTGTCAGGGGTCAGGAATGATGGGGGAGGATGGTGGTGAAGATTATTTGTTAATGCCAATGCAGCATGTGTAATCTGTTTTCAAATTCAAAAGCAAAAGCAAAAGCTGTGTCATGCTCTTGCTGTGTCATGCTGCTGCTTGGTATATCATATTTCTCAGTGATGATGCTCAGTGTATGGGGGAGAGTAGGGAGAAGGGAGTGGACCTGGGAAAGATGCCCATGCTGTGGATCAATACTTGAATTCACCTCCTCTCATCTCGTTGCCACTCTCTCCATCGTCTTTCCCAGGTGACGGAGAAGCTTCTGGAGGTTGAGAATGAAACAATGATGAAAGTAGCTGATCTGGAGAAGATGGTCCTCCAGAAGGATAAGGATCTGCTTGCAATACGGGTAAGCTAACAGAAGTGATGTTTGTAATATTGCTTGCCTGCCTTGCCTCCGAAAGGCTTCACTCTCTGTGTGTCAGTAAAAATCTGTTTCAGATGCATGTAGCTAATTGCTGTGATAGCAAATTAGGTCAGCAGGAAACAGGATGTTTCTTTGGCTTGTAAAGTCATTGTGTTGCTCTCTTTATCGCCCCCTGGTGACTATCCAGGAGACGTACGAGTCGACCAACACCCAGGTCAACACCCTGAGGAGGATGATCAAGGAAAAGGATGCCGCCTTCCAGAGGCACTTCAACATTGAGAGGCGGCTGCTGGAACTGGAACAGCAAGGCACCATCCGTTTGCACAAGAAGCCTGATGGAGACATTGCCATTGAGCCACTTGGTGTTGGGGGTGGTGGTGGCAGTGGTGGCCTTGGGATCCCTCTGGGTGATATCGGGCATCTATCTTTAAGTTCAACAGCTGGGTTAACAGAATCAGGAGTAGCAGACACCAGTTTACCCCCAGCCAGTGAAGCTCCACCCCCACCTCCTCCACCTCCACCACCGCCTCCTCCTCTTCCCTCTGCCACAGGTGATAACTCCCTATCTGGTGACACATATATGTGAAGGTTGACTGCGTTCAACTATAGATCCTCTATTTTCAGTTCCCCTTCTGTGTTCATTCGTGCCAAGCCAGGTGGCGGGCCACAGCCAGCCCAGACAGGAAAAGGAAATACTCGGCTGGTTTGTCTTGTGTGCAGGCAGACAGACAAGACAGCACAGGAGCAGTTTTCAGCTTTTTTAATCTGATGAAAAAAAAAAAAAAAGCCTAAATATTGTATTCTACATTAATTACAGGTTCGGGTGCACCAGTCCCACCACCGCCACCTCCTCTTGCTCCACCTCTACCAGATGCTTCTCCCTCAGTTATTCTGAGTTTGGGTCTGTCAGGTAAGAGCACTTTTAGATAATCTCTATTTCACTGCAGGTCACAGAGCAAAAGATGTAAACAGATGTAAATATTTTACAGCTATCAGAATTAAGAAGCCCATCAAGACTAAGTTCCGCCTGCCTGTCTTTAACTGGACGGCCTTGAAGCCCAATCAGATCAATGGCACAGTCTTCAACGAGATTGATGACGAGCGTGTGCTAGAGGTAAATCAACCAGATGAAACTCAATTCACAGTTAATGCTAATGTCTTTAAGTTCAGAACAAGTTTGTTAACTGTCACTTGTGTGCAGGAGCTGGATCTGGAGAAGTTTGAGGAACTGTTTAAAACCAGAGCCCAGGGTCCCATCGTAGATCTGTCCTGTACAAAGAGCAAAGTCGCCCAGAAGGCAGTAAACAAAGTCACTCTTCTGGACGCCAACCGCTCCAAGAACTTAGCCATCACACTGAGAAAGGCTAACAAGACCACAGAGGAGATTTGCAAAGCAATAGAGAAGTATGCACATTTTCAGAACTTAAAATACATTTGTGAACCAAAGTCATCATATCCAGTGAACTTACTAATATTTGTCATGTCTGCTCAGGTTTGACCTGAAAACCTTACCTGTCGACTTTGTGGAGTGCCTGATGCGTTTCCTGCCCACGGAGGGGGAGGTCAAGGTGATGCGTCAGTATGAGCGTGAGCGGCGTCCACTGGACCAATTAGCAGAAGAGGATCGCTTCATGTTATTTTTCAGCAAGATTGAGAGACTCACACAGAGGATGAATATCATCACCTTTGTTGGAAACTTTACTGACAATGTCAACATGCTCACACCACAGCTAAATGCAATCATTGCTGCTTCTGGCTCGGTGAAATCCTCTCCAAAGTTGAAAAGAATGCTTGAGGTTTGGAGTGTTTATTTATCTGATCTTTTTATAGCAGTATTTGTTTTGATTATGCATAATAATGAATTCTTCTGGTTTGCATGTAGATAATCTTAGCTTTGGGAAACTACATGAACAGCAGCAAAAGAGGCTGTGTTTATGGTTTCAAATTGCAAAGTCTTGATCTGGTGAGTATTACGGAGTAAAGTTTTGTAGACATTTTGCTCAGTATTGCTGCAGTGCCTTTTCTGATAATTCCATCTATTTCTTATATTATACAGCTGCTGGACACTAAGTCTACAGATAGAAAAATGACATTGCTCCACTACATAGCTCTCATTGTGAAAGAGAAGTACCCAGACCTGGCCAACTTCCACAATGAATTGCACTTTGTGGATAAAGCTGCAGCAGGTGAGTTTGCCATATGAAGGTCTAAAATGTTGATAGCAATGTGAGGTTTGTGTACTTAAGATAGTCTTTGTAGATATGTACTTTAAAGCATTTCTTCTTGACTGTGTGCAAAGTATCTCTGGAAAATGTGCTGCTGGATGTCCGAGAACTGGGCAAAGGCATGGACCTGATCCGGAGAGAGTGCAGTCTGCACGACCATTCGGTGCTCAAGGGCTTCGTCCAGGCCAGTGACACACAGCTGGACAAAGTACAGAAGGACGCCAAGACAGCAGAGGTATCCACTGTCCTCACCTCATATCCTCAAAGTATCCACTGGGAAGAAAATAAAGCAAACCTCTGTTTGACTGACCTCTAACACACAGCCTATCATGCCTCCTAACTTGACATTGTTTACAAACATTGCTTCCACTCTGGCACTGTCCTCCCAATTCTAGGAAGCCTTCAACAATGTGGTGAACTACTTCGGAGAGAGTGCCAAGACAACTCCACCCTCTGTTTTTTTCCCTGTGTTTGTGCGGTTTATCAAGGCCTACAAGGTGAGTGCAGCAAGCAGAGGCAGCATCTATGTATCTTTCCTCACTTTTGCAGTGCCAGGGTGCAGCTTTCTCTCCTGGTCAGATGGGAGGTTCCCTAGTTTAAGCCTATTCTCACTGAGAGCAGAGCAGGGCAGAGCTTTGGCTGCCTCTGTGCCACAGGACGTGGCGTATCGTCCGAGGCCAAATAACAGGAAAGACCAGCTGGGTCTGACTCTAGAGCTGCAGCTGTGGTGTTTAGACTGGTTCTTCCCTCGTCTCCCCTCCTCCCCTTTACCCCCGGACAGCCTCGCCCTGCCCCACCACACAACACACTTCCTGAGATTGTTCTCAGTCTGGATTTATGGGATCTGCTCAAGGAAATGTGAAGCACAAGGATTTATGTGTGTCTGTCTGAATGTGTATGTTAAAGGGATAGTTCAACATTTAGGGAAATACGCTAATAGATAATGTCCAGGTTGATGGATCTTGTTAACTTTAGATAGAGCAGAGTTAGTGGCAATAAAGCAAATAAGTCCAAATCCCAAAATAACAATCTATTACTTTTAAGCACATTTACTGTATGTGTAAAGTAGTTGTGTGTGTTTGAAAGGTTGAAAGGGGTAGGCAGAGGGAGAAAGGTTAAATTTTTAATGATTGTAATCTTCATTCAAGTGTGTGTGCCTTGTTTGTGTTCAACTCTTGACCTGTTTTCCTCAAAGGACCACACTGTTGCTGTTTCTTGTCGCTGACTGCTCACGTTTTTCTCATCTCAACAGGATGCAGTGGAGGATAATGAACAGAGGAAAAAGCAGGAGCAAGCAATGAGAGAAAAGTTACTGGCTCAGGAGGCTAAACAGCATGACCCCAAGGTACAGTCCGAGTGCATGCAGCTGAGCTAAATGAAGCCTATCAAATGTTTACTCGGTGCTAAATAAAGCTTTGTCGTGTGTTTAAAAAGCACAGTGAACAGTTCAAATGTCTCCTTCCACTGACTCAGGTCCAGGCTCAGAAGAAGAGGCAGCAGCAGCATGAGCTGATTGCAGAGCTGCGTAAGCGCCAAGCCAAAGACCACAGGCCTGTGTACGAGGGCAAGGACGGCACTATTGAGGACATCATCACAGGTGGGACAGACAGTACCTTAAAAAGGCCCTCTGTGGGCGCCTGCAGCCCCGGTCGTTGCAGGCCGAGGATGACTGTGGTTCTTCACTGCTCAGCTCCTTTGAAGTGCACCTTGTGCTATGTGGTGCAGACACCATCACATCTGGAGCACAGTACATAGCAGCACAACTAGTTAATCACTAGTTAGTCCACGACATGCTGTCTAGTTGGTTCTGACATGCACAACCAAACCTGTTGAGCCTCAATATATGTAGACTTTCAGCTGAGCAGCTTGATCCCAATTCAGTAAATAGATCCTCATGTAAAGAAACTATTTAAAGTCAATATATATAGATTTAAGTAATTTTTGATTGTAGAAAATTAAATCCCAGTTTAAATGGGTTGGGGCAATTTTCTCAATATACCATTAAAACAGTATGATGGGGCTTTAATGGCAGAAGAAGAAGCAGTATCTACAGCCTCAGGACAGCACATAAGCTAACTGATGTTTTTTGTCAATGTCATTAATCAGTGCTTAAAAATGTAAATAATGTAAATGTTGAATTAATGCCAGTTTTTAGTTTTGTTAATAATTCCTCCATGCAACTACTATCAGACCTGTAACAACTACTTGTGCTGATGTAACTCCAAGACATGCTCAGTGCATCCTAATCCTATTAAAAACATGCACTGAGGGATTCACAATGTTCTCCTCCATAGATCTGTGCTGCATATAGAAATAACTTTTAATCAGGTTCGGTCAGGTTTATTACAGTCTCCTGAATGAAATATGAAGGTGGTCCAGTGTTTCCTATCCATCCCCCAGAAAGGCAGTGTTTCAGGTGTGACATGTTTTCTCTCCTTCCCACTCCTCCTCCCCCAGTACTGAAGAGCGTGCCCTTCACAGCCCGCACTGCTAAACGCGGCTCACGGTTCTTCTGTGAAGCCAACCTCTGTGACGACGCCAACTGCTAGCCCTTCCCCTTAATGCCAAGGTTGTCCAGGTGTCTTTCGTACGCCTCCTGACCCCATTGTGCATGCAGCATGAACCCCCCCCCCACTCCATCCCAACTCTCTTGTGTTCTACTTCAGAAGACTCCTATCAGATGTCTGGTGATAGGAGTCAGCCAAACCTCTTTGCCTGGCAGAGAAAAAAGAAAGTTGTACAGAGTGTCAGAATATTTTATGTGTGAAAAATATGCTGATAAACTCATCGTACAATTAGATATAACTGTGATAAATGATCAAGTATGAGCATTATGCATGAAATCTAAAAGGCTGTGCATTATTTGGGCATATTTCTTAACATTTTTTCTTTTCATGAAGATAAATTCAACAATCTTAACATAAAGAGGTTTGGCTAATTTACCAGTTTTATCAACGATGCCATGAGACTAACTTGTTTGGTGTTGGTTTCCGGCTAACATGTGACTCTTCTTTCCTCAACCACCACTGTTTCATTCTACCCCCTCCTCCAGCTGAAAAGAAGATTAATGACAGTATTTCCCACTCCTAAGAGAGGGTAAGGAAGGTAGCCTGGCTGCAACCCGGCCTGCTTGGCCCTCCAGCTCCTGTGTGCTGCTACAGTGATGTCAGCTGCTTCAGCAAAAAAAAAAAAGAAGCTTTACAGCACAGAGATTTGCTTTACTACACAACATAGACAGATAATGAAATGATAACTGGAGAATATATAAGAAGCCTGTTAAAGGATGTTTATTAGAGTCGATATTTCTTCTCCCAACAGCCATTGCAACATAAAATCATTTTCTTTGTTTACATTTAAAAAAAAAAGTATTGTTAGCCTCAGGGAAGAATCCCCTGTTCACTTAAATATAATAACATCATCATCCTCACCCCTCCCTATGTGTTGCATGTCGTTCAGTGTTCATTTACCTCTTACCTGTCAACAATGTACGCCATGTTTTGTCTTTGCTAACTGTCAACCGCGGTGTGCTGAACAGCTATTTGGTCAACAGGCTCTAGAGGAAAGTCACACAGTGAGTGATAAACACAAACACAGTCTGTGTCCAGAATTTGTTACAGATCTTAAAGGTTTCTGTTCACTTTAGACAGCTTATTGTTGCAAACTGAAGAGCTTGTTGACCATCTTACTGTAACTGGAATAATGATGCCTATCATTGTTACTGCTGCATTATTAGTGTCATAACTACATTCCCAAAGCCTTGAATTTCACCTTCTAGTCAGTTGAAATACAAGGTTATGGGAATGTGTCGTTCTGTGTTCATTCTGTATTGTGTATGTCCTTATTTTATCATTTTGTATTTCTAATTCACAGTTAATACAGCTAAGGTTAATTGCAGAACTTTTTCTAACACTGAACTACTCTGCAGTATATTTCTAGTCATTTATTACCACAAAAAAGAAATTAGAGGAAGTTTGACCTCAGGGTTTGCAGTTTGACCTCCGGGTCCTCTAACATATGTGTCCCCCTGCCCTGTCTCTCACCCCCTCTCTCCATGCATACTCACAGATCTCCGAAACCAGCCTTTCCTGCGAGCTGACGCGTTGATCCGGAGCGGTTGGAAGAGACCCTAAACCACTTATTCGTCACTTATACTCCCCTCCCCATTATAACCATCCTTCCCTGTGTCCCGAAGGCCCATCTCAACCCTGAGGCTGTAGATCACAAAGACTGAAAAGAGGGGACAGGACAGAGCCCTTGTTTTAGCTGGGTAATTTATTTATTTATGGAGGCCCTTTAAAGCCACTTTAAGTGAGCAGGCATCATTACAGAAGCACAATGGGCTGCTCCTCTCTGGCTGCGAGCACGAAAGACTTTCCCTGCTCTGTTTGCGCTGAGGCATTGACCAGGACATACAGGTGAGGTGAGTTGAGGACTGGTGGACCACGAAACAGGAAGAACGCTTTCTCTAAACAAGTGCCTGCCAACATGTGGATCTTATTCCCAAGACTAATAATTTCCTCAGATTATGCAGTCATACAGTAGCAGGATTTAGACTGGGAGGCAGCCAAGTGAAGATGCCAACTCTGCTGCTGGGACATTTGCCTTGAAGACACTCGCAAAACCTTCCTCCAAATAACAGAGTAGCTTGATATGACAATGAGACATTTGAGGACTGTTTCCTCACATTAAGCCACACATCACGTTTAATCAAGACTTAATGTTGACATGTTTATTTAGATTTCAAACACATATATTCCCTGGGAGTAAAAACTATAAGATTCTTTTTTTTTCTCATGGATGAGCTAGCCAAACCAAAATTTCTCCAATGCCTCATGTTTTGTTTAAGAAGTGCCTTTTGTGTAAACAGTGTTATTTCTTGTGAGTCAGCCATAATTTGTTTATTTTACACCTTTCATTTGTTAAAGATTGTATTTTTTATTGCCTTGTACTATAACATTGTCTTCATGATACTGACAAGAATATTCAAAAGGTGAAATTTCGAGCTTTAAAGGCACACAAAAACTAGAAGGTTAGGGGACTAATGCAAAAAGGAGAACTTTGAAGATGAAGTCTTTATTTACCTCTCTAATACATAAGTGCATTTAAGCTCATAACAGCTGACACAAGTTTTTGTGTGCCTTGTCTAAGTGACTGAAACTGAATGTTATACCCTGACAACACTTTGTCACATTTTCAAGTGACATTTTGGAAGTGACTGAAGAAGATGATTCCACACGGACAGCTGTTTAAGGGCTCAGATGACGTCGGGTTGACCTGCTATATGTGGTGATGGATGAAGGATATTTTTAAGCTTTTTTTTATACCTTTATCTTAATAGAGATAATCCCTTTCCTCCTAACAGACTGTGTTCAGATATGATATTGGCACAAAGGGACCGACCGTCTTTACACTACTTAATTTGGCTTAACATTGTATGACACTATTCTTTAAGTGGACCTTTATATTATTGTACAGTCAAAGCAAGAAATTTACTTTTGAGAAAGAACTATCCGTGATATTGTCCATTGACTGAAAGATGACACTTCCTGTTTAATAAATAAATAGATTATGTAATAACTACAAGACTGTCATTACAGTGCCGGAGTATTAAAGCAAAAAGGCTGCTGGTCTTTCTTTGATGAAGCAACATTCAAAAAAGCAGTTTATCTACATGTTCATGTTTTATTTCTTCACTTTTTTTAATGGATAGTTGATGTTAATTTATGATGTTTTCCAGCAAGAGATAACGAGCCTTCTCTCCAAATGACGGACAGAGCCACCGCACATGTCTACTATAAAAATCCATTTAATTTCTTATATCAAAAAGAAATAGAATCATAACAAAACAATCAGAGCCACAAATATCCATGTGGGTTTTTGCCACCAAAAAAATAATTTCTCCAACTGAAAGATGATTGTTCTAATTTACATGGTCTGGTGAAAATCTAACAGAGCATGATGTGTAAACAAAAAAAAAAAAAAGGGAAAAAATTCTGTTAACAAGTGTGGGGCAATGCCAGAGTGTTTCCTCTAGGATGGATGTGTCTGAGCACCATGCAGAGTGATATGGCAGGTATGGCCCATAACCTCAGTTAAAAGCAGCGTGGTGAATAGTGTGACACACTGTGAGAGCAACAATTTTAAAACTAAAAACCAGGCAGACAGACAGATGGTTAGCATTAGCAGCAAGGCAAAGGAATTAACATAGGAATGCTTATCAGGAAGCTGATCAGTCCCCTTCCTGGGAATGCACTTAACAATGAGCATTAACCTAAATTAGATATCCATGTAATTACATACAATTTAAAACAAAAACAAACAAACAAAAAAAAAAGTCAACTCAATCTCCGACAGAAGTACGTACCATAAAACGGTCTCCCTGGCCTTTCCTGAAAGTACATTTACAATCAAAAGACAAGGAACAAAAGCTAAATGCAACCATTCTCAGCTAATTATTCATCGCAGATCATTTTTTATTTTCAGTGATGACCAGAAATTCACAGAAGCTTGCTCTCACTCCCAGATAGAACTTTCTAGAACAGTTAAGGAGCAAAATCCAGCTCCTGTCCAGAGTGTCCTGCAGTAGGCTAAACCAAGGCCACGGATATCCATCCCAGACTGTTCATCTTGGAATGTGGACTTTTATTACAATCATCTTCATCCAGCACACTCTCAATTGTACAATGACTTTAAAAAAAAACTGTTAAAAAGTACAGACTGCTATTTGTTACTGATGTTTGTATTCCTGGGTATATTTTCAAGACACTTTGTTAATAGGTTTATATATATGCAAATATATATATATAACTTTAGTCTGTGCAAGGAGGTAAAAGACAATCACTTGAATGTAGTTCTCTGAGACAACAGAACGTACACTGTCTGCGATGCTGAGTCCTCCATGTGTACATGTGTGCAGTTAAACATTTCATTTCTCACCCAGCCTCGGTCTCCTTTCAGACCTCCAGCAGCAAACGTACATATACACATAACAAGAAAGACTGAGCCGGACCAGCATCCAGGAAGCATTCATAGTGAGCACTGACACTTCTCCTCTTTTTCATGAACAACAAAGACTTGGCATCGTTTACTAGGATGGAACAATATTCTTTTTTTCCCCCTATACAATTCATACAAAAATAAAAAATTAAAATTGTTCCACTGCCATTTGTATCTCTCTATCTTTTACATTTGCACAGAGGTAGTGGCTATATGCATGAGAGGGGAGGGAGAGTTGTGAGGAGGAGGTGAGCAAAATTAAAGAACTGAATAAATGTCTATAAAATGGTTCCTTTTCGTCACCAGAGGATTTTTTTTTGTCAAAGAACAAAATATAATACTGCAATCACTTAAAAAAGTAGTCCTTCATTTTATACATTTTATACAGTGTTCTCGCTTTTTTTTTTGTTGCTTTTCTTTTCAGTTGGTAAAGGCATAAGATGAGAGAGCTTTTTGGCTCAGCACTGAATTGGGCAGGGCAGGGCAATGTTGGCAGAGTTCAATGTATGCCGAGCTCTATGCCAGCGGGTCACTCATGTCCTCATCGCCCTGGGAGAGAAGCTCCTTCTTTTCATCCGTGCTGGCCAGAGAGTTGCGGCTGTTGTGGGCGCCCATGTACAGGGTGGCATACACTGGGTTGGTGAAGTTGGTGGGCTGTGGAGCAAAGAAAATTACATGTTGACTCAAAGGGCAAGAAAGGCAGAGATTTCTTTTTGTAATCTGAAAGCAGCATTTACTGCATTTTGTTCTTTGAAAGGTTCTTTCAGTTCACATAAATTACAAAAAACCCCAAAACATTTCTGTCTTAAAGGGTCAGTTCACTTTAACAACAAGAACAAAACATTAATGTTGATGTCGTACTGTGTGCCTGCCTGCTCTGGTTATTGTTTCAGGAGATACAGTCGTCAGATCCTAACTAATCAGTAGCACCTGACTAGTCTCCAAAAGGCCCCTTTTTCATCACATAGTTTATTATCTGTTCTTCCTTCATATAATTTACTTAAAAGGTACCCTGTGGAGTTTCTGATCTCTTGTAGCACCATAGGGCTGAGTGGTTGGTTGTCTCATGCGTGTGCACAATACATTCAACACTTTTGTTAGAGCATAAGGATACAATGCATTTTTCATGAGTAACAATGTTAATTTTTATTTGTTTGCAAGAAAACTCCACAGGGCACCATTAACCCTTAGATGCATACGTGGGTCAGAAATGACCCAGTGAGGTTGTTTTCTTGCAATAGCTTCGTAATGAAAAGTTGTTATCATTTCAGATTCCAGTTATTCCTCAAAAAACATGTTATTGATATCATGCCATTTAAATGTTTAACTTATGAGACTCTAGTTTTTGTATTACTAACCCAAGCTTTAATAGGTGGGTAAAAAATGACTCCTATAGACTTCCTACAGAATTTCATCGGAACCTTTGGTTCTTATCAACTGTGACTGTTAGGAATATATATTTAGTGGACTACACAGATTATATATACATGTTACAAAAGTGAAAAATAAAAATATTTCAAACATGAAATCATTCTTGTGTGGACCAAAATATAATACAAATGATTATTCTTAACCAAAATGACAAAAGTGGCATACAAACACATTGATTCTAACATAGGTCATTTTTTACCCACTAATAGAAGAGTGTAGGGTCCAGTCACTCGTGCATTTAAGGGTTAATAAACTTAAGCTTGGCTCCCCTTACTTTGTCTCATCCTTCAGGCAATTTCTTCTACCACTTCAATACAATTTCAAACCATTAAAAATATTTTTCCAGAACAATGTCTTGGTTCTTCACTCAGACCACTTTTCACTGGAACTACTTACTACTGAGGAAATGGCAACACAGATGGTATTCCATTCCCTTTGTGTATTGGGTTGGCCTCAAATTTCATAAACTGATGTCATACCTGAGAACTAAAAACCATCTGCATGGTGACTTACCATAGGTGTAGGTGTATTTGGGTGAACGGACGGAACAGAATTTGTCCAGCTGTGTTACCTTGTCTGGGTCCAAAGCAAAGTCTGAATCCAGGAGCTCCCCAGCATCATCGTCAGGGTCTCCCTCGTAGATCTTATAGGCAGGGTTCCCAATCTCGACATTCATGGCTCCATTGGTCATTCGGTGGTGCTGGAAGCCCTTGGCACTGCAAAAACACAGCAATACACAAACTGAGTTACCATCTAAGCAATAAATGTAGATCCTTATTGTTTATTAAAAAAAAAAAAAACTGTTTTGGGAGTAACCTTAAATTACACACATCACAGTGGCTAGAAGGTGATCAGAACTTGGCATAAACCAGGTACTGACTCAGCACCAGCAACATACAACCCACACAACCAAGACAACATATATTAGAGGTTGCCAAATGAACTTTTTTCAAAAGGCCATTTGATCAAACCCAGAGAATATACTGCAGCATGTCTATTGTGGAGAATGCTGGATTTACACACTGCAATTATTTGACTGTTTGCAAGCATATAAACATGATTCATAGATGCACTTTTGTATGTTTTCCTATGCAAGCACATAGCATGAGCCTAACATTTACACATGTGAACAGGGGAAAGTATGGAGATGCAAAAAGGACAAAACAGTTCAATTGTTTGTGCATCACCAGCAAAACTATTCCAGATAAGAGTCACTAGATTCCTGTGTTGCTGGATGGGAAACCCCGTGGGAGGCAAATAAGAGGCAGGCAAGGACAAATAGACAGATTTCTACACAAGACTAACAAAATGGACAAATGGATTGACAGACAGCATGGCCAATCTGGCTGGATATTGGGGAAGGGAGGGGACAGGATTTGTATGGTCAACAGGTGATTTATGTAACCCTATGAAGTTACCGCAGGCATTGAGAACGAGATTTGCCCGGCCATAGAGACCTGGGAGACAGGAAATAGATAGTTATCAAAAGGTAAGAGAAGCTAAATAGCATAGGTGAGAGGAACAGATGAAAAATGGAGTTTTGGGAAAAAAAATCTGAAAAAGCAGGACCTACCCGCGCATTCTCCGCTTGTACCACAAGATGGCACCAACCACCAGCAGTGCCAGTAACAGCAGCAGAAGCACTGGAATGACGACTGACGCTGTGCCTGCAGTTGAGCAAATAATGTGAGCAAATAGGGCCAAGGTACATGTTTTATTAAGAAAACTCTGTTTGGAAATTTGTGACTCACCTCCACTGGAAGCAGAAGAATCAACAGAAGCAGCTGCAACTTCACATCTGTATCCTCTCCATCCTGTAGGACACCTGGACACAGTGAGCCAGAGTTACTGGGAGTGTGTGTGTGTTGATGTGGGCGAGTTTGAACCACAGAAAAAGAGAGACAGAAGATGAAGGTAAATGCTAGGTTGTGTTGGGTCGGGATGGGTCTCATATCTTACTTGCACTGAGGGAGCAGTGTGCGAGGGTCAACTGAACATTGTCCATTCGAGCAGTAGTCTAAACAGGAATAGCAGCTGGGTTGGATATGACCATTGGGACAGCTAGACACAAACAAACACAGACAAATATTAGTTAGGCTCCTTCAGAGTCCTGTTATAGCTACATGTTCTTTCAGAATATGTTCAAAAATCAAGCAAGTGTTTGCTTTCTACATATGTTAGGTGATGTAATGTGCTTTTCAGGGTAACTTGTTTACAATGATGTCTGACCTTGTCCACACAGTACTCAGCAGTCCAAAATAAATGTTTACAAATATTGACACATCTAAAGCACTACATGCATGGGACTAGTATTATATGGGGACCTCTATCAATTTGTAATAATTTTGGAGGTCATTTGTGATCTTAATTCTGTGTGAATCTGCCATGTCTGTAATTTATGAAGTGAAAATTCCACTGCAAATTATCTGCCAAACACAGAGGTCATGTGATAATATTAGTCCCATGCGAATCAGCATGGGACTAATCTCTGTGATTTGTTGGTGGATGTTAAGCAGAGCCTTAACATTTTCAATCATATCCAGAGGGATAATGTCAGTAAATTAGAGTAAAAAACAGACTTTGATTATCCCATGCAAATGCGCTGCACGAAACACAGATGTGTGTGTGTGTGTGTGTGGGGGGTTATATCTAAAAATACTGTTCCTGTGTAGCAGTGCACAAGTCTAATATATTTTGTCCGTGTTTCATGTGGGAATTTACCTGCAGGAAACCTCCCCTGAGGGTGACGTCAAACATTTGCCCGTTGCACAGAATTGACACTTGTCCAATTCACACTGGTGTCCAATATACTGAGTGGAGCACAGACACAGTTTGGTGCCATTGGCAGTTTGTAAGCAGGTTCCACCATTCTCACAGAACCCTTCACATTTACCTGAAAATTGGGAATGAGAGAAGATATGAGAAAAGGTTTGCTTATATTAGTATTATGTGAACATCATGTAACAGATCTTTTAAAATAAGGTATAGCAAAAACTTTTCAGCTACATATCTTATTGTAAAACTCCTAAAACACGACGTAGCAACATCTGACAGTGCTGTCACTTACTGTACTGGCACAAGTCTCCCTGGTATTCTGGTGGGCAGCTACATGTCGGCTGGTTGCCGATGTTAACTGAGCAGTTGCCTCCATTCACGCAGTAGTCTTTACAAGTTTGGCGGTTGCAGTTGGGTCCTGTGAAACCTTTTGGGCATCTGCAGGTAGGAGCACCTAGGAAACAGATAAGATATGATTTATAAAGTTAAAAGAAATCTATACAGGTAAATAGGAATCAATACAACTGCATTTGCATACACAAAGGCTGCTCTTGGACTTGGACGTTTACTAGAAATGTACACTGAATTTGTATATAATAGAATAAATGAAGAACCAGAAAAGAACAAGAAATGGGGATATGCGGAATTCATTTGCTTCATCCCTCTCTGCTGCCTTTCAGCCTGTGATTGCTTTTGCTAATGAATACTCCAGAGAGCTTTCCTAAACATCAAATGGATGGAGAGAAATTGTACTAACAATTTTCATAGCAATGTAAAACATGTTTGCTCAGCTGCCATCTGTGATTTCACATAAATGCTTCTATCCTTTCACATCAAATTTGACATTTCATGTTTATTTTACTTAATCATTCACAAATTGGGGTATTTCCCACCATGGCTCTACTTACTCAAAGTGCAAGTCTGCCTATTTAATAACCTCTAAATGGAATAAGGTTTCCCAACCCACACTGGTTTAGAAAAACACCACTGATGCAAAGTAAGTAAAGGTAAACCCTTTTTGAATTAGGTGTTCACATCACAGTCCATGATTACATGTGAATGTGTCCTACTCTTACCTGTATGAGAAGCAGTGCAGGTGCCTCCGTTCTTGCAGTAGTCCCTGCACTGGTTGATCTCACATCTCTCTCCAGTGTAGCTGGGCTGGCAACGACATTTTGCTACCTGACGAGCATTAAGGAAGCAGCTCCCTCCGTTCTGACACTGAATATCACAGGAGACCGTGGGGGGAGCTGTAGAGGGAGGACACAGTTTGCATGTTACATATGAATGTTAAGACACCCAGATATAAATCCCTCAATGGTGTAGCTAATGTGGAAGTATCAATCAATCAATCAATCAATCTTTATTTGTATAGCACCAAATCACAACAGCTGCTCAGTATTCTGCGTTAGGGCTGCAACTAATGTTTTTTAAAATTAATTAATTAATCTGCAGATTATTTTCTGGATTAATCAACTAATTGTTTGGTCTATGAATCATTAGAAAACAGTGAAACAAGTCCATCCCAATATGCTAAATCACTAAACAATGTCTATTCATGTCTTGTTTTACAATCCCAAAATATAATAAAAATAATAATAATAATAATAATAATAATAATAATAATAATAAATAATTTACTTTTAGAAAAGCAACAAATTCTCACATCTAGGAACCAAGAACCACCAAACATTTGAAATGTTTGCTTAAAAAAAATATTTAAATGACTTATTTAATCAAATCACATTTTAATTATTGTTATTGTTGATTGTGCCCATTGTATATATTGTTAATTGTTCTTTTATATCATATATTTATATTTATATGTACAAGGCAGCTGGAGGACTGCTCCAACAAAATGTCATTGTCCTGATAATGACAATAAAGACTATTCTATTCTATTCAAATTATTTGCTGATTCATTTTCTTTCAATCGACTAATCATTGCATGACTGTTTATGGTGCGTGTATATTGTGTGTAAGTGGACTTACAGAATGGCGACTGAGTGGGGCTCGCTCTCTCCACACATGTGCCATTATCGGCAACATAGTTGTTAGGACAGGTACACACTGGTCCACTGGGGCTGAGCAGACACAGCCATTCACACTTCTTCCTGTCACATGGATTAGTCACTGGTGCAAAGACAGACAAGACATCCAGTAAGAAAAAATGCATAACATGTATATAAAAAATACACTTTAAATTCTATAGTATATTTATTTTCATTAAAATTCTATGCATCGTATGACTCTGAGGATGCAAGAAAGAGTCTACTATGTGTGTAGGAAAAGTGTAAGCCTATTCAAGAAATAGTATAATTCTTCATATTTGAAACTCACTCTCCGGCTGCTTGTAACGGTGGTATAAGACTATGTCAGTAGCGTGGTTGATGCCTGTGGTGAGATTCTCCATGGGGCCTTTTCCAAACTTGTTGACCCGGAAGACAAAGTTATTGATGTATGTGACCCCATATATGTAGTCCTCAAAGATATCTATGCTAAATGGATGGAGCAGATCTAGGATGGGAAAAAATACAACATATTAACAAAGAATCTCTAAAGATTTACTTCACATTTCATAAGATTTTTCATAAGACACAAGTGTGAAGTGAACTCAACTGTTTTTGATGCCAGTGACAGCAATGACAGGATCAGAGCCATCCAGGCGAACACTTCCAATGACTGAGAGTTTAGCATCTGCCCAGTAAAGACGCTCATTGAAGTAGTCCACAGCCAAACCTATGGAGAAGAAACTTGCAGATTAAAACACAGCAACCTTTGAGGATTAAAAGGCTGTGATTCTGCTGAGCTGGTCCAGAGTGTAAAGCTTTCTTAACTGGTTGTGAAGAAGGGACGTTGTTGAAAGAACATGCCTGCTCAGTTGATGAATCAGAGTTAAGATAAATACTAAAATGTTAATGCAGACTGACCTGTGGGCCACTGGATCTTCTCATGAACTAAAGTTTGCCTCAGAGTCCCATCCATGGCAGCTGTCTCAATTTTTGGATGGTTCCCCCAGTCTGCCCAGTACATGGTACTGAAAGAAAATAGAGTTCATTAAACAATCAAAGCATCTGACAACAGAGCCACCATTATAGAAAGATATGATTGTTTCTCTGAAGCCACACTCTTACCCTCTCTGTGGATCCACTACGATGGCGTAAGGCTCATCTATCATGCCAGAGACGAGGGTCTTGCAGTGCTGGCCTGACATTTGAGCCACTTCAATAACATCTCGACCAGAGTCGGTCCAGTACAGGTTACCAGCCACCCAGTCCACTGCTATACCCCGAGGCATCTTCAGCTCTTTAATCTGGACACAAACAGAGAGACACTTCTAGGATATCTGTGTGTGACGTGTTTGTAATGGATGGATGGATGGATGGATGGATGGATGTAGAGTTTTAATGGCAAGAGATCCAGCGTTACCTGCAGGTTTGTGATCCTGCCCTCGCTTTGCCGTCGGTTACGGTGAGAGTTGGAAGAGGAGGGTGATGATGAAGTGGACGGTCCTGGAAGTTCATAGGAAGAGATGCGGCCTGTGTGCCAGTTAGTCCAAAAGATGCGGTTGGTCTTAATGTGAAGGTCCATTGCATCAATACGCACACTGGCATCACCCTGGAAGGTCTGCTCATAGCGCCAGTTGGGCATGCCAGGGTCCAGGCTGCGGATTTCATTGTCATCTGCTATGTAGAGAATCTGTTGACTGCTGTTCATGTCTGCAAGGAATAGAGAATATTTAAATTAATTTCTAATTAAATTATGATAGCTTAAAAAAGCCCAAAAGGATAAGTATAGTATAAAACAGATGTAGTTCTGGTCCTCACTGTCAGCCTTGCAGGTGTCATTGATCCTGGTGAAGTACTTGTGGCAGCTGCATTTGTAGGAGCCCTTGGTGTTGTTGCACATGTGGGAACACACTCCAAACTGCAGGCACTCATTCTTATCTGAAAAATGGAGAGCCAAAAGAAAATCACTTTAAAACAGGAAAATATCACAGTGTATCTCCATGCCTGAAACCAAAAACATCCTCTATATTTTACACATTTGAGAGCCATTTGTGTTTTTGTCATAGCAGGTGTAGTGTTGTGTACCTCCGCATGTGTGATGTCCTATCTTCTGGAAGCCTGGTTTACAGGAGCAGAATGAGTCTGTGTTGTTGGTGACGCAGTGGGCCTCGTCTCCATCTCCACATTGAGTCCTGTTACTCCTACAGTCATTCAGTTTAGTTTCTGAAAATAAACACAAAAACAAGTTGTGTCATTAGTTGCATTTAGATTGTATGTGATTCTGCTGATGCTAAACAGTTGAAGCCTCCGATCTCAGTTAAGATACAGAAATCAGATTTGACATCGGGCACCTGTCTTGCAGTTGATCTCATCAGAGCCGTAGTCCTCACAGTCGTTAAAGAAGTTACAGCGCAAAGTGGAGCTAATGCATTTGCCATTGGTACACAAGAACTCATCCTTCTCACATGTGGGAACAGCTGGAGGGGCCTCTGTAGACATATAACCACACACACGTCAGCAATCTCTTTAATTAAAGTTGAAGAAGAAGGGGATTTCACAGACATTTGAACTGTTCAGCAACTTACGGCAGTTCAGTTCATCTGAGTTGTCGCCGCAGTGATTAACTCCATCACATCTCTTTGACACTTGCAGACATACACGGTCATTTTGGCAGCGGAAAGCTCTGGTGGGAGGACATTGGAACCTCCCTAAGAGCCAAATAGAATAAGAAGATGAGAGTGACAAAGAAAAGAAGAAGAAGGTAGAGAAAAGAAAAATAGGTCAGGACAAAATATGAAGACTAGCAGACATTTAACACACATTTCAATACTTTAAATACTCTTTTAAACTCCTGTGACCACAATGGTGTTGTTCACTTAAACTGTGTAAAGATTTTGTAAGTTTTTTTGTTGGCAAGATCTCCGATATTAGGTCCTCTCTTTTGCCGTCTGCATTGAATCCTGCCGTCTCTCCCATTTGCCCTGCTGTTTTTGATACATTTGAGCAAGTGTCTCTTTCAGCTTTAACTGATATTGTCCAGCACCTCAGGCCTTCTCACTGTCCTCTTGACAGCATCCCACCCCGTCTTTTTAAGGACATTTTCCATATTATTGGGCCCTGTGTTATGGATCTGATAAATTCATCTTTGATGTATGGATGTGTCCCAGCTGCCTTTAAACATGCTGTGGTCCAACCCCCGCATCAAAAAACATAATCTTGACCCCACAGTTTTATCCAACTTTAGGCCTATCTCCAAGCTTCCTTTTCTTTCTGAAGTCTTGTACTGTTCTTAAGTGGTTTCAGTCACATCTCTCAGACAGGAGCTTCTCTGTCCAGCTGGGCCAGTATACTCCGGCAACTTCCCCCCTGAGGGTTCTATTTTGGGCCCCCTCCTATTTTCGATATATATGTTGGGATCCATATTTAGAAAGCATAATGTCTCATTTCATTGTTTTGCAAATGACGTACAAATCTATATGCCCTTAAAAACAAATGAGCAAGCTTCTGTCCAGGTCTTATTAGACTTCCTCAATGATATTCAATCTTGGATGGAAGTGAACTTTTTCTTTATGAACAAAAATAAAACTGAGATTATTTTATTCGGCCAGCAAAATCTCTTAGATGGCTATGACAGCACCATTGGCACCCTGAACTCTCATTGTCACCCATTTGCAAGGAACCTTGGTGTTATTTTGGACAGTGACTTTAGGTTTGATAAGCAGATAAGCTATTGTAAAAACAAGCTTCTTCCAGCTAAGAGTGATGCACAAGGCTGCACTCACTGCACACTTCTGGATTTTCATCAGAGTTGTCCCCACAGTCATCTTCTCCGTCACACTTCCAGGCGAGGGGTTTACACAAAGTGTTATTACACTGGAACTCATCCAGAGGGCAGTGACGGCCAGCTGAGAAAACAGGAAAGGATTGTTGCTTCAACTGGTTTGTCTTTTCAGTCACACACATCTTTCTCCTTACAATATCAATTTCATTTACAATACCTGCACTGCCGCAATTCTCCTCATCACTGCTATCCATGCAGTCAGGGTCGGCATCACACCGCCAGCGGATGGGAATACAGTGTCCGTTCTTACACTGGAACTGGTCGTTGTCACACTTCAGATCACAGCCATGCTGTGGAAACATCAAAGCGCACAGGCAGCCTAGGATCAGCTTTTATACTCACAAATTAATACTGAATATATACAATTAATGGAGACATTGTTAAATAATACTTCAAGGGCACCCAAACATTAAGTTTCAGCACCTCATCAGATCCATCAGCACAGTCATGGTCTCCATCGCACTGCCACCTTCCGGCAATACAGCGTCCATTTGTGCAGGCAAACTCACTTTCTGAACATTTTCGAGGCACTACGGAAAAAGAAAGACATGATTCATAGTAGTTATATTGGCTTTTTTTAATATTCGGCAGAAACACAGGACCACGACTGACAGGATCATGTGAAAGACACATGTAGACACTGCACAAAGTCATATGAGAGAATGAAAGGAGCTCAATAAGTCTCATGGTTATATTAATGTATTTTAATACACTGTAACTGATGTGAGTGTTTCTATGTATTAATATATTAAAAAAGAAAGTCTTGGGCAGTGGCATCTAGTGGCAAAAGGTAAACAGTACAACATAATTTATCTATTATAAACTGCTTGCAGACTCTCACAGTGGGGACAGGAGCATGAGAATGAAGACACAGCGGGGAGGTAACGCAGGCAATGGTTCTTATATGATGGTGGAGAAACTTACCTCTGGCTCATGCCAACAGGACAGTATGAAATGAAACAAATATCAGATGAGGTGAGATGCATTAGAATTGACAGAGAATGGACGTTAGTGCTTAGCAATTGAATTAGTACAGAATAAACATATTAAGGTACAAAGTGTGTATGTAACCGGTGGACGAGGCAAGGACATGAGTGTAAGTGACACTAGATGAGTTGAGATAACAGATAACAGATGCTGACAGTGTTAAGTCTGAAGTTTACAGGCTGACGGTTCGACCTACCACACTTGTCCTCATCTGAGTTGTCGCCGCAGTCATTGTCGTAGTCACACTGCCAACGGCCTGGTACGCAGCGGTTGTTCTTACATCTGAACTGGTATGGTTCACACGTCCTCTCAGCTGTACAAATCACAATGTTATTTCAATTAAACAAAAACCGAAAGAATGACTTCCTATCATTACAAAACACCATTAATATATTAATATATATTTTATTAGGAAAGGATATTCTCACCACACTCCTCTTTTGGTTCATCCGAAGCATCACCACAGTCATCCTCTCCATCACACTTCCAACGAGCTGGGATGCAGCGCCCAGAGTCTTTACAACGGAACTCGTCCACACCACAAGTCATCTGGGCTGGAGAAGGAAATATTTGGGGTCGGTTATGTTGAGCAAGGATTCTTGGGGTAACTCAGAATAAAACATAGGCAAAATAAAATGGGAGTTTTACTGCAATTGGCAGGTTCGTCAGATCCATCCACACAGTCATTGTCACGGTCACACACCCAGACACGAGGGATGCAGCGTTTGGTGATGGCACACTGGAACTGAGTGGGTGCACATGTGACCTCAGCTATAGGAGGAGCGAAAATATATATAGTTACAGTCTGAAATTAAACAAAATAAAAGAATGGCAGTGTACAATCTATGATGGGAGGCTACTCACGGCAATCTTTCTCATCCTCTCCCTCTCCACAATTGTCCTGGCCGTTACAGCGAAAGATGCCTGGGATGCAGCGGCTTGGGTGGGAACATTTGAACTGGCTGGGCAGGCAAACGTGAATATCTGCAGTGCAGTGACACAAGTGGACATACACAGAAACAAGCAGCACTAATTAGTAATGAAAAGGTAGACATGGCCAAATGCAGATTATTAAAAATGTAAGAAACTGTAAGACATGAGATACATTAATAATCTTGAAGAAACAGAGACGTACCGCAATTGGCCTCATCTGAGTTGTCCTGACAGTCATTGTCTCCATCACATATGTATGCAGGATTGGTGCAGATGCCTGTACCACACTGGAACTGCCCAGGTCTGCACTTGAACTCCGCTGTCATGGGAGAAAGAGTCAAAGTTTATAAGCACTGCACTGAACTCAACACACTGAGGTACCACGTTAAAGGATTTAAATACTATATCATCTCCTCATTATTTCTCTCAAACACTCACGACAGTCTGCTGGCTCATCTGACCGGTCACCGCAATCATCCTCTGTGTCGCATTTCCACCAGAAAGGAATGCACTTGTCATTCTTGCAGACAAACTACATCAAGGAGAGGGAAATTAATCAGCAAGATGATAGGGAATAACACCAGCACTCCACTGCTATGATGCCTTTGACAAAGCCAGATCCTGCTAGCACTGGGCAGCCGGCCAGCTGTCAATAGAGAATCCCCAGGCATAAACAGTTCACCAAACAAACAACAGCGAGACATCAAGATATGAAAAGCCACTTATCAGCTGCAGTCATTTAGTCATATTTGCATTGATGATGGTGTTTACACAGCCTCCTTACCTGGCTGGCTGTACAGTTAGACATGCAAGTACGCTGATCACTGGCCAGGTAGAAGTTGGTAGGACAGGCACACTTGTAGCCTCCTCCAGGAGCAAGGAGACAGAGGTTGCTACAGCCTCCATTGTTCGTCTGGCATGGGTGGTTGAGCACTGGCAAAGAGACAGACAGAGCGGAAACATTATGTCTGACTGCATGGACATTTCTCAGCACAAGATTGCGGTTTTATGATATCCGGTTTAGATCAGGGAAGAATTAATTACGTACTTATTACGTAGAGTCCGTGTCTGCATATTTACATTTTAATACCTAAAATTAATTCCCATATCTTGACACAGTTTCATACTTGCTGTACACTGTTTACATTACAGTGCACCAGAGTCAGACCTGTTTGACACTACAGGTAATTTGGGAAGTGGAAAAAATATGGAATGTGAAAAAATATAATATAACTAATTAGAGTTTGATAATTAATATTTACCTCAAATTTGATACTTAACTTGTTTAATTAAATGTTAAGAACAAAAAGTCTTTCCACTGTTTCATCTGATGCCTTTGTGCCTCAACTAAATAAACTGTGTAGTCCTGGGAACTAGGGATGATATACTTACAAGTTGTCTTATGTGAAATTCTCAAACCTTCTTAACATCCATTTTTACATGCTTCTAACTGTAGTGCGTCTCTTACCCTCAGGCTGGCGATAAGGATGGTAAATGTGGATGTCCATGGGCCGATGCAGTGTGCTGATCAGTGTGCTCTTATTGGTACCCAGAGACTTGTGAGCTCTATTGATGGATTTTGTTTCCCAGTCGGTCCAGTAGATGTACTCCTCAAACAGCGTCATGGCAAAGATGTGAGGGATGTCTTGGCTCAGAACTGCAAACCACAGACAACATACTTAAGTTTTCATAAGGAAGCCTTGTGCTTTTATGCAATTTTATAATCATGTGACTTTTCCCATTTAAAAAAGAAAAAATATTGGGGAAAATCTTGCAGTGTTAATATAAAACAGAGGCAGGGTGGGGTGCACAGCTACAGTGGCTCCAGTATATCTGTGTGTTATGTAATGGTTTACATGCTTCATTACGCTTTATACTCTATTGCACTTTTTCTGCTCACATATCCTTGTCATTTCATGTGTTTGCTCTCAGTGTTTGAGGTTGGTGCATTATGGAAACACACCATTAGGTTCTATTGTAAAACACAGCAATACTACTCCATCACACATGCACTGTGTACATGCAGCGATACACATGTGAAGCATGCACACGTGACGTACAACTTGAACACAATTTGGCAGTAGGTGACTATGGTTTCAGCATTGATTTTAACAAGCAACCTGCTTTAAACAATTAAAAATATTATCGTGTGACAGGAGTAGTTTTACAACACCAGGTTGAACTGAGATATTAGTCAGATTAGCATGAAGCGACCTTTGGTCATTCCTTATCAGAATTCAAACAGGCCTTGCTCTGCAAACATACACACATGCACACACAGTGGTGTTTGTGTGTGTCAAAGGATGGGTTAATAACTCAATGGACACACTAGAGGTGGACCAACACCATCAAGCTAATACAAGCCAGAATCTTTAAATATGCCCGAAAAAGTGCCCGATCATCAAAACCAAGTCTTTGTTTCTAACCATCACCATGGACTATCTTTGTTTAAGTAGCGTTTTATTACATATATAGTTGATTATAGTTCTTGTGGTAACTTCATATAAATATTTCATTTATGTTGCAGGTTTTAGACTTTTCTGAAACAAAGTCCAGTAGCAGTTTCCTTGTGTGAACTTTGTTGGATAAAGCCCTTATGACATGACTGTATATTATCCCAGACACCCACTGTCAAAAACAAAAACTTTGCGTTTTGTACATTCTTCATCAGAGAAAGGTTAGGATGCCATAGCTGTCTATACGTGTTGAGAAGCCAATATCTTGCAAATATGAGACATTTCCATACAGACGCCCTCTGTGCTGCAGCATTCCTCTGCATGCCTGGTTGGCTGACAATATTAACTATTGTAGCATTTAGTGTGCTAAACAACTGAGTGCTATGCAGACATCACACATGCTTGAGGCCCCAGTGATTAGAACAATCTCCCCTATTCAGCGTTTCTGTCCCGCAGGCCTGTGCTGCAGGACTCCAGCCCGGCAGACACCCATCTGATCTGGCTGCTTATGCTCTGTGGCTCCAAAACAAGTATGTATATGTATGCATGACACTTTCCTCTTGCACCAAAAGGAGGATAGTCATTTTGACAGTTGCCCAAACCTGTAAATTTAGCCAAAGTAAAACCCAATGTGCTAAATATCACGTTTCTGCACTTCTTTTACTACCTGTGTGATGTTGGTAAAGTATTTCTCAGGTTAACACGGGAAGATAAAAACAACTGAGAGCTGCTCAGTTCTCTTTCAGTTTTATTCAAAAGACTTATCCAATAACTATATTATAAAAATACCTTTGGTGTATTTTCTGTCTTTTTCAAGTTGCAACTATGCAGTATTTGACAGCATCCTTTCTCCATAACTTTTATTACAATGGTACTTTCTATTGAGTTTCCATTAGTCAAGTTTGACACAAGTGTGTAAAACCGTAACAAAAACGTATCTCTGTGCGATTGTAAACTTGTCTGTTACCTGTGTGTCTGTTGGAGCCATCCAGGCTGGCAAACTCAATGTAGTCCTCCCTGGCATCTGCCCAGTATATACGGTCATTAATGAAGTCCAGGGTAAGTCCATTGGGCCAGGTGATCTTGTCCTCTACGATGGCACTTCTGTTGGTGCCGTCCATCCCGATTCTCCCAATGTGGGGGTTGTCACCCCAGTCAGACCAATACAGGTACCTATGCAGAAGGGGATGAATATAATGTTCCAATTACATGTATTTATTAAAAATGCAGTTATAATGACCTGAGTATTGTGTGTACTGTGTTTCTCACCCATAGCGTACGTCCACAGCCACAGCTCGAGGTTCCCTCAGACCACTATTGACCAGTACGGTCCGGTATGCCCCATTGAGTTTTGACACTTCGATGGTGTCCCGGCCTTTGTCACACCAATATAAGTTCCCGCCCACCCAATCTACTGCCAGGCCATCTGGATTACTCAGAGAGGTCCGGTGTAATACCTGCTGGGTCCGTCAGTCACAGGATCAGATAATAAAAATAAGTAAATATAGTACTGTATTTATGTGTTGGCTGTAATAATTATCCACTAGCTATACATATAGCTAAAATATGCATTTAGATTAAAGGGCATCTGATTTCTTGACTGACCTCCATGTTGCTGCCATTCATATTCATGCGTCGGATCATGCTGCCCTGAGTGGTCACATCTGTCCAGTAGATCATTTGCTCTGCATAGTGGAAGTCTAGCGCCACTGCATTATTCAGACCCTGAAACCGAGGTAGGTGCAGTATTAGCAGGTGTATGAATGATGACAATTTGTTTTGTTTCAGTAAGTGAAACTGAAATGTGTCTCACCTGTTTTATAAGAGTATAGTTAGAACCATCCAGGTTGAGTTTTCTCAGGTAGTAACGGTTAGCAAAGATCAAGTAGGGCTCCACTTCTACACACGCCAGAGGAAAAACAAAATAAAACATATGCTTCAGAATTGAATTGGCTATGAGCAACCAGTGAAATACAAAACACACACGTGCGTGCCATACCCGATGTGGACTTGCAGATGGTGGGGTCATTGGGGCTGAGATCAAAGCCATCCACGCAGAGACAGTGGAAGCTGCCGTGTGTGTTGATGCAGCGCTGGGAACAAGGGTAAGTAGCTGTGCACTCATCTATATCCACACATGTCTTCCCGTCCCGTTTCAACTGGAAACCAGGATGACACCTGCACTGAAGGGGCCAAGAGCACAGGGGATGTGTCAAAATCTCACAGCCTTCAGATTTGACACTTCTTACTTTTAGTTTGGACCAATTACAAGAGTCTGCCACCACCTGTCACAAAACCTATGTGTTTTTTCCTTCCACCAAAAACCTAATTTCCGCCTAATTCCTATGTAAAGTGGAACTGACTGAAACTAATTTCAGATAACTCAACAGTGAAAATCCAGTGTTTACTATCAAATAGGTAGCTATGAACATAATTTGTAAGATGGTTTTTCAACAAGCGACAACATGGTAAAATATAAGCTGATGTTGAAAGTGATTTTAAATTAATCTTATCACAAGGAACAGTAAAGGCATTTATTCGGTGAGAAAGTCAAAATCAGCTTGAACTCTGTCACTTCTCATGAGCACATCTGTGTTTTTAAAGAGTTCCGACATACACTCTCACTATCAAATCTGGCTTTTCTTAGCTGTTCTGTGGGAATTTGCAGAGTTCCCACAAAATAAGACACACTGGGGCCAATCTGTGATGGTGAAGTTATGTAGAATTATATCTTGTGCGAACACTAAATTAATATGCTGACTTGATCTTAGGATGCATTCAACACAATCCATCAGCATAAAATGAATCATTTTCGTGTACAAATTTGTACAAAGGCTCAGACCACAGCCTCCACACCACAGACATGAGAGTTCACATAGAGTTCAAGCTGTTCTAAGATGGGCCTCCTAGAAAGAGAGCCAAAACATGTTTTTGTCTTATATAACCGCATGCCTGAAGTGAGTGGTTCCCAACTTTTCTACTTTAAGTCCTCCTTAATTCACCTTTAATAGCACATAACCCATTTGTCTGTAACGTAGCTGTGTGCCTAACAGACATATAATTTCATGGGCAGTTAAAACAGTGAGTTCATTAAGTAATTGGATTTTACTTATTGTTAATCTTTGGCAGAAAACAATTGGGGGAAAAACATTTAAACAAACCAATTAGCTGACTTACCTTAAAGCCAATCTTGAGGTCATCACAGAGCTGTGAACAGCCACTGAGCTTGCTGTTGAGACACTCGTTGATGAAGCAGTTGAGTTCATCAGAGCCGTCACCACAGTCATCATTGTGGTCACACAGCAGAGTCTCGTTCAAACACTTCCCATTACGGCACATGAAGGCTGACTCATTACACGTCCTCTCTGAAATCACAGACAAATAGCACATCAGATTAGTGTCACTTTGACACAGGATGGCTTTTCTGTACAAAGCTTTTCTCTTATGATCCATTCTTTATTCTGTTAGGCAGAATAATAAACGTTGTAGTGAGATATAAAATAAATGGTGACAAATGGAAAAATCACTACCAGAGTCAGTGCAGCGAGGGTTCTTGGGAGCTTCATCAGAGCGATCCTGACAGTCAAACTCTCCGTCACACTCCCATTTCTTCTGGTTGAGGCAGCGGCCATTGGCACAGCGGAACTCATCAGGACCACATGTTGGGTATTCTATACCAGGACACAATGTTCAATATTAACCTCAACCTCAGTTTGTATTGATACCAAAACAATCTGTAATCATGTTCTCTCTTAGTTTATTTTATTTTGTTTCAAACTTTCCCATCAGTTGTCCTCAATTTCTCTTCCAGAACACACACACTCACCACATTCTGGGGATTCATCTGAGCCATCAGCACAGTCGATGTCATGATCGCACACAAAGTGCTTGGGGATACACTGTCTGTTCTGGCACATGAACTCATTCTCGACGTCACAAGTGTTGTTGGTATACACTGGATGTGGAAAAGAACACACCTTGGTTCATGTATTTCTGGGTATTTTATCCTTCAAAACACAAAAGATGACACATTTTCCATGAGGTTATTTTGTAACTGTCCCACTCACTGCAGCCAGCTTTGACACTCTCATCAGCTCCATCAGGACAGTCCTTGTCTCCATCACATTTCCAGCGCTGTGGCACACACATATGAGAGCCGGGGCACTGGAAAGCCTCAGGACTGCAAGTTTTGGATTCTATTATGGAAAACACAATGGAAAGTTACATGATGATGTAACAGGAAATCTTAGGCCAACAGCACAGTCTTATGCATTGGCTGGGCGTGAGATAAAGTGCTTCTCCAAGTTATAGTGTCACTTACTGCATTTCTGGTCCTCATCAGAACCATCACCACAGTCATCAGAACCGTCACACACCCAGTGGCTGGAAATGCAGCGATGGTTCCCACATTCAAACTGGGTGGATGTACAAAATTTGTCTGGAAGAGAGGGCAAGGACAACTCAGCATTTTGGAGAAATGATCTAACTGACCATGACCGGAACTCATGTTTTCCATGTGCAGTGGGAAGCCTAAAAAAAACAATCTGGTATGCTTTGTGTTGTCCAGAGAACAGAGTGGGTAATAGAGTAAAAATTTGTAGTAGACTGACCACAGTGAGTCTCATCAGCCCCATTCTCACAGTCATTCTCCTTATCACATGTCCAGCTCATAGGAATGCAGCGGCCACTGGGACAAGCAAAGAAGTTGACTGGACATTTAAGTTTCCTTTTATCTGCAAGACAACAACAACAAAAAAAAGGTTACATTTTAGCAGTTTAAGATAACAGAAAAGGCAAGGCATGTTCGAGGGGAAACAAAGCACCAAACCTGGGCAGTTTCTCTCATCGGAAAAGTCTCCACAGTCATTGTTGCCATCACACACCCATGAGGACAAGTAACACAAAGTGGTTTTCTCACAGCTCTGGAAGGAAGCTCCTTTCACTCCCAGGCGGAAGAAACGGGAACAGTCGGTGCTTTCTGAGAATAATGGAAACATTAATTTTCAAACCTACTTTATAAGATCTTATCCTTGAAGCTCATTTCCCCACATGAATCTCACTGTTTTCAATACAGAGTAGAGAGCCCACTTTCCCCTTGCTGCCACAAGTGAATAGGAGGGGACAAGAAATGGTGTTGAAAATGATGGTAGATTACTTACGGCAGTTCATTTCATCACTTGCATCCTCACAGTTGACCACCTGGTCACAGCGGCTAAAGTTGGAGATGCAGCTCCCATCTTTGCATTGGAACTCTCCTACTTTGCACAGAGTCACTGCAAGATGGACAGGCATTTTGATATCACATAAAGGGGGCAAGAGAACCCTCACAAGCAAATAAAACTGAATAAGAAAAAAGCTAAAATGAGCACATCCAAGATTTGTAACCCAGACCTCAAAGCCATGTCATTTTTTAATGAGTTTTGCATGTCTTCTCTTGCAGAGCTAAATCAGTTAACTTGTCATTAAACTGTGCAATTCAGACAATGTGATCAGGTCAGGAAAAAACATTTCTATGGGACACAAATGGGCTGTGTAGCCAAAAATGTGCCAAAATCCAATACCATGCAAACATAGATTGGCATGATTTCACTTGTCAAAGCTTAAATAATTCAATAAGGTGCAGCTATAAAATGGACATTAACTACTTACTGTTGCAAGGCAGTTCATCTGAGTGGTCACCACAGTCATCTGTGCCATCACACCAGAACTGGTGGCCGATACAGCGGCCATTCATGCAGCGTCTGTAGCCTTTCTTGCAAATTCGATTGGCTGTGGAGGAACAGGGATAGATGAGACTTTAGATAAGGCCTAATCCACCATTTCAAAATTTAATAAATGAAACTAATAAGCTGTATTGTCTATTGTGAATCAAAGTAATTTATCTCCACTCATCCACTGAGCTCACAACTTACATTTATTTACTTGGCAGTCTCTCTCTACTTCTTATTTAACTATTCTGTAGTCACATATTAGCAATCACTCCCCTGGAAATCTAATAATAACCTTATGCATTTGTTCATTCACTCTCAATTGCTAGGATTAGGACCATGAGCTAATTATCTGAAACATAAAGTATAAATGATGACCTGTGAGATCTCACTGTTCACTAATTAATAAATCAGTAAAAAAAACTTACCACAGTAGGACTGCTTTTCATCAGACTTGTCCTTGCAGTGGGCCATGCCATCACAGGTCAGGCTATAGTTGATACAGTCACCGTTTCCACACTCAAAGTCATCCACACTTCCACATGACACATTCAGTGCTAGTGACATAGAAACATTTGGATTGAAAGACATTCAACTTATTAATAACGAGAAGGCTACATTTTATTCTAAAGCTTGAGAGCAGTCTCTTTTTATCTTACAAGAACATGTGTTGTCATCAAGAAGTTGTCTGTCTCCACGGCAACTGCAGTTGACCCTTCCATCAGATGTGGGCAGACATAAGTCCTGGCAACCTCCATTATTTGTTCGGCAAGGAGAAAACTCACCTGAGGAATATATAACACATTAGGGTTAATTGGGGTAGGGTATTAATGTGTTAATTTTTTAAGATGACTTTTCTCTCTGCATGTAAAATGAATTAAATTTTGTAAAGATTGTCTAGCTTGGCCATATTTGTGGTCATTTCATGAAGTACATGATACAAGCGCGGCAAATAGCTGCTTAGGAACATGATAAAACAAGCCTTTGTAACATCCATATTACTAGCTTGAATAATGTAATTGAGAGGAGCAACATATAGAAGCTTAGCAATTACTGCAATGAATGATACTCACAGCTGTTGGTGTCATTAGCCACAGCAACAATGCCCATTGGCTGCTGAGGGATGTCAGCACGGAGCACTTTCATGTCTCCTCCTGTGTATTTGTCAGCTCTAAGGACCGCCCTCCTTACCCAGTCAGTCCAGAAAATGTAATCTCCATACACAGCCAGGCCAAACGGATGGACAGGCTCATTCTTCAGCAAAACCTGAAACAGAACATTTTAGGGATAATTTTACAGATGAATGAAATGTAAGTCAATGCCTTGACGAGGTCTTCTTTAGAGCCTAAGGAAATAATTGAAAAGGCTTCCTTACATAACGGCTGCTTCCATCATATTCACAGCGTTCAATCTTGTCCAGTGTAGCATCAGAAAAGTAGAGTTTCTCTGCACGGTGATCTATGGCCAGGCCATTGGGAGTTTTAATGTCGCTGCCAATGATGACGAGCACATTGGCTCCATTCAGGGAGGCCCTCATGATACTGGGGGACTGCTCATTCCAGTTGGTCCAGAACATGAGACTGTGGTGGGAACAAACACAGGACTTGGTATAAAATGTATGGGTGACTGAACTAAAACACATGTGCTGTTCAGAAGAGAAAAAAGGATATTGGAACTGGGCCCCAATACTGTGTAAACACCAAGTTTTGATATTAGTGACTTACTCCTGACACTCATCCAGTACAAAGGCTCTGGGGTGGTCTTCACCAGACATGGTAACAACAGTGTTGCGGTTGTAGGCCACTGAGCGGCTCTGGTCCACAGTGTGGCGAGTGATGGTTGAGGTTGTGTAACTTGTCCAGTAGAGCGTATCCCAACCACGGTGGTACGCCAGGCCTTCAACTGAACCTACATCTGTGGAACAGAGATGCCAGAAAAGTTGTAAATATTTTGGACCATGATGATTTTTTAGGCTATAGTTATTTTGTTGCCATCGAGCCAACACTGAGATGTAAAAAACTTAAGAACTAACTCTGTTTTATTCCACTATAAAAAAAATATCACCTCTTAAGGGTGTTAGTAGTAGCTTTAATGAGCCCCTTCAGTGAGAATTCAACAAATCATTAATCACTGTCATGTTTTAAGAAGTTGCACCCATGGTTAACTCGTGGGAATTTGTTTAAGAGGTAGCGGTAAATGCTTTAAAGCCACCACCACCCCCATTTCCCATCTTCCCAGATAAGTTCATGAATGATGAAGCACTGTGAGGACAAGATAAAAAGGCCAGAGTAAAAAAAGAGAGAAACAGAAGCAATAGTACACAGAGCCGGAGAGAGTTAAGTTTAATGTGTATCATTCTGTCATTTCATGGCTGAACATACAAATACAACTCCTTGTGGATACTCTTATTCATGGTGACTTCTTTTTCTGAGCAGAAAACTGCTGCTGGAAAAGCTTGAGTCACTTTAGGGACACAGGCCAGTGTGAAGAAGTCAGCCGTGAACAGCAAAGATAAAGCAGCTGCTCTCAATATCTTTCATCCTTGGTTCTTAAACACCAGCTCATAGTCCATACGGTAGTATTTTTATCTGTGGTGCATCCATGACACACAACATGGAAAGGGACGCTATTGTGCAGTCTTACGGGTTCCAAGGTGTGCATCCATCTGTTTGTAGTCACACTAGCAACCACATTTATGACCACTTACACCCAACAATAAAAACCTGAATACTCCAAGGAACTGTTTGCTCTTGGCTGGAAGTCAATAATTACCCTTTAATAGACATTTTAGATGAATGACGAAGTGCCATAATCAACCTTAATGCTGAAAATTTTAGGGCTGAATTCCTAGTAAACCAACCTAAATGCACCTAAAAGACCACTTTAACATATAGTGTCACACAATCAAAGATGTGTGTTTTTTACCTGATCTGCTCTGGCTGTACAAAACAAAAATGACAAAAAAGTGCACTTGAGCAGCTAATTGCTTGCATTTAAGGAAGATAATACACTGAATGGAATGGATAAAGTGGGTATATTATGTAATGAGAATCATCAGAGTCCCCCTCCCCTTGCCTAGATCAGCTCAGCCCCTGGTTACTGTGCAAACAATGGAGAAAACCTGTTGGGAAGACCATTGCATACTCAGAACAGAGCCTGACAATCACAGGAGTAGTATAGTAATCCAGTGGACACATGTGAATTTCAAAGCTTTTGTTGCCGTTCATTTTATGACAGTGACTTATGTATTTTTTCCCTCAAAGATTGAAGATTGCGTAAATTGTACAATAACTCTTCTATTGGTGGACTCTGCGGTTTACACGTCTCTAAGGAACCTCTAAATGGACAAGATGCCTCCTACCGCGCTGACCACTTAGCATCAAGTAGCATTGACTGCTTTTAAAGTGGAATGTCTGGTAGCAACCACTGGGATGAATTTGTCCACTGTTGCCTGGTTTCAAGAAATCAATAGAGTACTACTGCACTGACATCTCTCCGGTTTTGACCCAAACTGCTCCTTGGATTATGACAAACATGCTGATGCAGCCAAGCGAAAGCCAGTGTGCAAGGACTGCTTTTTAAGGTCATCTTTTCTTTTTCTTTTTTGTGTAAAGTTGGATAACAGCACAATGTTTTGAGAGTTTTTCTGAGAACATCCCTTGATTTTATTTTTTAGAAAAAGCAAGTGCCATATAAGTTGTTTTATGTAGTTCAAACAGCTGGAAAACTTCAAGATTTTTAAGAGTGAAAGAGACTTTCATTTTTACGGGATTCAACCAGATACCAACAGGAGCATGTGTGGCTCTAGAGGCAGCACACTTAACCACTTGACTATCTCTGGGCACTTGAAAATGAATTCCAACCACATAATAATGGACTGTATATTTTTGCAGGTCACATTTACAAGTTAACACACAAACTAAAAATAAACTTGAATATACCACTTTCTAATCTGTTTTCCAGCGAGAACACAGATTATGAAGGTCAATGACGAAGTCAACTGAGCAGTATGATCTTAACTGCTTAATTAATTGTTATCATTTTGAGAGCACTAGCCGTCTTAATGGAGTGTGGTCAGGCCTGTGATTAATACATTTTAAAACATGAACTAGAGCCAACAGATGCATCACTCAGATGCTGTGTGAACATGCTGCTCTAACATTAACAGGCCATTAGATTAATTAAGTAAATTGACTTTTATTGTGAGTGCATGGAGACTTTGGGGCAGCAAGTAAACAGCAGTGGCCTGGACCAAATGAACAGGGCAGATGACGTTTTGATTAAGGCTTTGGTGCCAATTCTGGATGGGATAATTTTGGTGACTGGCCTGGTGGGCCAAATCTTGGTCATCACCATCCTAACTGGTAGGAGGAGGAAAGATGGTCAACCTCCGCATGGTACAGACACCCTGCTGCTGGCTCTGAGTGCTGCTGATCTGCTGCTGCTGTTCTGCCTGCCTTTCCACACCTCTGCCATCACCCTGGGCTTCTGGCCTTTCGGCAGCTTCCTGTGCAAAACCATCAGCTTCCTGGGTGTGGCATGTTCGTCTGCATCAGTGTTTACCCTGGCAGCTTTGGCTGTGACACGCTACCTCACAGTGGTACACCCCACCTGGGTGTACCGTTCAAGAATGAACCGACGAATAAAGCTGATGGTAGCTCTGCTCTGGGTCCCAGCCTCAGCTTTGGCAGCACCGCAGTTTGCCTTCCGCACGGTTACCATATCTAACGCTGTGTACTGCTTTGCCTTCCTGTCTGACTTCAGCCAGCTTGTCTACAGCATCGCCCTCTTCTTGTTTGCCTTTGCTCTACCACTGGGCATCATTGTATTAATGTATGCCAAGATTTACTGTTTTCTTCGGCATGCACGGCTGCTTGGGAATGCCCCTCAGCTGGAGCGCTATCAGCGCCAGGTCACTCACACTTCAGCTCTCCTAGTCCTGGTCTTCACAGTACTCTGGCTGCCCTCTTATGCCCTCATGTTCTCCTTCATCGGAGGAACCATTACATCCTCAACTGGCTATAACACTATTGCCATCCTGGCAAGACTGTTGGCATCCTCGGCAGCAGTGGTAAATCCTGTACTCTATGGGTTTATGTCTCAGAAATTTAGAAGAGACTTACTAGAACTGGGAAGAGGGCACTGGGCATGGTGTAAAAGCTGTCTAATTGATTGTCCTCATGTGATGAGCAGGGACGTGGTTCAGCCCTTTGAGCTGGACACAAGCTCAGAAAGAGGACAAAACTGACTCGTCGAGATCACTGCTACCTCATTTAAATCTGGCCGTAGCGCTGGGCAATATATATAAAATCAATATCATATTTACAGCAGTTAAATGTAATCAATTCTTATGCATTAAATCAGACAAAACTCTTAACATGCTTGAGCTAAAATTTTGAATTTCCTTTGATTAAAATGGACTGTATCATATTGCTTTCTCTGTAACACTTTCTTGTTACCTCTATTGGATTAAATGAAATATATTCTGTAGTTGGTGGATGAAAAACTAATGTGGAAAAACTGGCCGTCATTTTCACAATCTTTTCAAAACCCTGAACTCAATGCAACATCAATAAACACACTCACCCCATGCACCTTACTTGTTCTCCTGTCTTTTTTTTAATTCTAAGAATTAATGCTTTGAATATTGCTTACTAAGAAAAACTTTGGTCCAGGGCTTTTAAATGTGATGCCTTTCTGGATGGAGTTCAACAACCTACTCTTGAATCATTTAAAGAGAGTGTGGAATTAAAAGACACTTCAGTGTTTAAACAAGCAAAAAGCACAGTGTGTGTGTTTGTGTGTGTATGTGTGTAGTGTGTCTTCTTCCAAGTGGCAGCCCTAAGTGATGTCAATCTCCTCTAGTTGAAAAGCTGCAGCTGTGTGTTCATTACAGTGGAACCTCCTGGGTACTCGTGTTGTCAACATGCGTGATGATGGGTGTTTACAGTGTCGAGAGTATGAGCAACAACATTCAATTATTAATAGAGAAGATAAAAAGAACAGGACCACAAAGCAACAGAGCTAAAATACATGTAGAGAAAGTAAATGGAAAGGTTTATAGGCAAATAGTGAGTGAGCTTAGTGGAGCTTAGTGGGTTTTTTTGAAGCTGATGAAAAAATTCTGTGATTAATGACTTCATACTTACTGTCCACCACAATCTTGCGGTCGGTGCCATCATCATTGATTTGCTGGATATTGCCAAAGTGGATGTCGCTGAAGAAGACGCGGTTGGCTCCCTTCCCTCCACCACCATGGTAGTCAAAGCTGAGGGCAATGACATTCTTCATGTGGTCAGGGTCTTCGAACGGCTTTATTGGAGCATTTAGGTTTGTCTCATCAGACAGGTGGATGCTTTTCAGAATGGTACGCTCCGAGTACAGTAAGTATCCGTCATAGTCGCGGCAACTGCGGTTGTCCTCTGCCAGCATGCCATGAGCACAGGCGCAGGTGCGCTCCGTGTTGCCACGGAAAAGACACAGCTGTTCGCACCCGCCGTTGTTGTCTTTGCAGACGTTGGTGCCTGGGGAGAGTGTGACAAATTTATGTGGCATGCTGTTTAACAAATAATGAGGTGTTGTTTAAGTTGGTTGGTGAAAGTTTTTATCAGTGTGTGTGAGGGCTTGTTTTAACAGACACGTGAGGACCAAGTGGCACACTCTCACGTTCTTGTGAGAACATTTGTGCTAGAATTCAGAGTGAAAAAGCTAATTTTCATGGTTTGTGGTTAAGCTTATGAGAATGTGTGTTTTGGGTGTGTGTTCCTACCTTGCTGTCTGGCCCTGTTGAAAACCTTGATATCTTTGAGCTGTACACCAATGCCAGTCCTGAGCTGGACTGCATCTGTAGCATTGTCTTTACTGCCTCTCTTAATGGAGCCATTGGCATGAGTCCTAAACCAAAGACAGCACAACTGATAATTAACAATATGATGCAAACTGAAATATTGCACATAATTCAAAAGCTGTCATGTATTAAAAAGTATGGAGAAATATTTTATAACAAAATAGCTCGATTAAATTAATTAACCACTGAACTGACCTATCACTCCAATAGATGTATTCCTCAAAAACTGAGACAGCAAACATGTCCATGTTGTTGTTGGCCAGTACCAGTTCCCTGTTCTCTCCTGTCTCCAGGTTGATGCGTTCAATCTTGTCTGTTCTGGCATCGCACCAATATAGTAGACCCTCCTGCAGGCACAAACCACAAATAAATACTGTTAACTGTTCAAGCAAGGAAGGTTAAAATGAAATAAAAAGATATTTGGGAGACTGGCTTGTTTATGTCTTAGAAACACAGACCCCCTTTAGCTTGTTTGCTACAGCATCTACCAGTTTAATACAAAATACTGAGTATTTGTATGCATGTTTTTAGGTGACCAGCATTAGCAAAATGTACAACTTGTATGAGCTCTAAAGCTAAACTTTAAGTACTTTTAAATATTATAAGGCTACATATATTAGGCAGATACAGTAATATGGGATATTGGTAGAATTAACACACCATAAACATAACTATTTGTAATTAACATTGTGGATATATTAAGTAAAGGTAATTATTATATATTATAATTTAAATTCAATTTATGAAAGCACAGGGCATGAAAAGTCAATTGGAAAAGATATGCTTAATTCTTATTACATAACAGACTGAGTCAATTGGTCTCTGGGCATTCGCAGTGTATTTATGTCTAGACTAGACATAGGAAACACCCTCTCTGTTAAAGACAAATGAGTTTAAGAAGGTCTTTAGTGCTATGATGTCATCTGTGATCCACACCTCGTAGTCGATGGAGATTCCATTGGGCCAACTGATGTTCACATTGACCAGGACCAGCCTCTCAGTGCCGTCCAGCCGAGAGCGCTCAATACGAGGATACTGACCCCACTCAGTCCAGAACAGATACCTGCATCACAAAGACACAAAAGAGGTGATTTAAGCATTTTAGTATACTAGGCAGTAAACTACACTGGAAGTACCTTAAAGTAACACAGTTATAGAAGGCAGAATTTAGCTGTTGGTTGACACTCTTACCCTTTCACTGGGTGGACAGTGATGGCTCGGGGCTTGTCCAGGCCCTGTGAAATGACCACATAGCGGAAGGAGCCATTCAGCCTGGCCACCTCGATCACATCAAAGCCCTGGTCAGTCCAGTAAATATTTCCTATAAAAGAAAAGCGATATAGATCAGCTATGGAGCCCTTTATCGTTGCTTGTGTAATTATTAAGTATGCACAAGTGCTGGACAGATTAAAATAGGATTTCAAATATGTTATTTTATGACTAGACCTGCTATCCAGTCAACTGTGATGCCCTCCACTCTGCCAATGCCATTCGTGACCACATCTTCTCTCCATGTCTGATCTCTCTTTGCCCTGCTGATGGTGCTTAGGCCCATGTCCACCCAGTAGATGGTGTCATTGTCTGTAAAGGAAGATGCTTTTTGTGTCATCCTATAAATACTTACTTCATTGAGATGATGACAGCTTTAAAATGCCACTGAAGCAAAGAAATCTCATTACTGGTGTCCCTCAGTGTCACTCACCAGCATGGAAGTCAATGCCAACAGCCAGAGAGGTGCCAGACACTGGCACCAAGGCGTCAGATTTGTCTGCCGGGTCCAGTGGAATTCCTCTGATTCCCTCATGAACGGAGTAAAGTAGGAAGGAGCCCATACCTGCTCGAGACAGCACAATCACTTTTTGTTTTTAGGACACACTGCATTCCAACTCTATGTGTGGCTGTAGTTGTGAAGCAGTGTCTTACCTTCACAGGACTGCTGTCCTGTCTTAAGGCTGTATCCAGCAGTGCACATACAGGCTCTGGTTGTTGGTGAGGTGGGCAAACACAGCTGGGAGCAGTCTCCATTGTTGTTACTACATAGATTGATACCCGCTAAAGGAAAAGGAGATTTGTGAGGCCCAAATAAAAACTGAGAAATTGTGCTGAAAAATAATTCAATCATCCCTCACTTGTTTACCCTGCCTGAAATATTGGTCAGTTTCACATCAACTTCAGAACATGAGATTTTATACCACAAGCCGAGTAATGTTCCTTACCTTTTTGTACATCCTCATCATAGATCCTCATGTGCATCATAGGGGAGGTGTTATTTCGCAAAATCTTCCAGTTTCCTCCATCCTTCTTGTCACACGTTCCTATTTGGTCAGTTCCCTGGTCTGCCCACCACAGCTTGTCTCCTGCAGTGAGTGAAATGATTCATATCTTGGTATGTGGTCCATTTAACACTGACTGAGTAAGTTTGAGATTTTGACATGATGCAACTATCATAAAATACAAAGACACTATTCTTCATCTTACCCATAATAGCCAGTGCAGTAGCCTTGGTCAGTTTGCCTTTAACACCATCCAGAATCTCCAGTTTAGATCCATCCAGCTGACAACGATTAATGGTGCTGTTTCCTGAGCTAATCCAGTACAGCTGCTCTTTTTCATAGTCAATAGAGAGGCCTGGGAAGAAAGAATAATAATAATGCTATTGTGCACAGAAATCGGTCACAGTAACATTTTAAGTCAATGCACTCATCCAGTAGAGTTAAGGAGAGATTCAGTATCATATGGCAGTCAGCAATTTATGGCTGTAGGGGGTACATCTGCTCACCTACTGGTCCTTTTTGATTGGTGTAGATTGTGGTCCTGTTGCTACCATCCATGTTAGCCATGCTTATGTTGTCACCATCAGTCCAGTACAGCTTCCTGAGGAGAGATATGAATAATATGAGATGATGAAAGGGGTTGAAATGTTTTCTGGGAAACAATGCTCTTCCAATAAAGCATTACAAGACACAGCAGGATTATAAAATGAGGAACAACTAGTAACTCAAAAGGAGTAGCAGTCAGGGAAAACGGCTATACCTAAAAACCTTTAATAAAAGTGTATTGTCCTAAAGCACATAGGCCCCAAGTTCAAATAAAATCTGTGTGAAAATGAAGTAAGCTGTGAAATCAAACATAGCAGACACTTGGTAATTAGGTGTTAATGAGTGAAACAGAAAACAAAAAAAAGTGCATCAGACAGGGAATTAACATCATCAACTGAATGCAGGCCAATCTAACTGGAGGTAAAACTCACCCCAGCAGAGGGTGCGCCACCAGACAGTGGGGCTTGTCTAAGCCCTGGATGACAGCATTCTTGAAAGATCCATCCAGTCGAGCCACATTGATCTGCTTCTTATTGGCATCATAGCTGGTCCAGAAAAGGTTCCTGGACACCCAGTCTACTGCCAGCCCGTGAGCATTAGGGAGGTCTAGAGAATGTAAGAGTCAAAGTATAAACTTATGATTTAATTTAAAAAACAAACAAAAATACATTATAAAATAAAAAAATTTAATTAGATACTCAGAAGAATTGGATAACAGGATTGTGCCTACCAGCAGAAACAACAGTTTCCACTCCAGTGCCATTGATGAAAGCTCTCTTGATGGTCTGTGTTCGGACATCTGACCAGTAGATTCGATGTTCCACAGCATCGTAGTCCACCACTGTGACATTGTCTATGTCCGGCACAGTGAAAGAGATGATGTAGTTGTAATAGGGGTTGTCGACATCAACTCCTCGGATCTCAATCTGACGTGCATAAAGAAGGAACTTGCGGGACTCTGTAAAAGGAAAATGAAGAACAGAGACTAAAAAACACTTTTTCTGCTGAATTTCAATAACTCTTCACTGCCCGAAATGTCTTCAAACTATTTAAATATGGTTTCTTGATTTGAAAGCAAGGACACTGGTATTTTGGTGTTAATCTCCTGTTGAATCTCAGTGATTGATTTCAAATTAAATACGTTTGGGCTCCTTTTCCTCCAAAATCAAAAGGGTGGAGTCAGTTATATCTTGGGTGACAAAGGCTTAAAAGAGTACTACATCGATTTAGCATTGCACCCCAATACTATTGTTAGACAAAAATCTATGCAGCAGAACCAGTAATATTGTCCTACTATCTATAACCTACACATTATTCTTTCTTGTCAAAATCTGGCACCTACATTATACACAAAGCAAAGTGTGTGTGTGTGTTATGCTTGTAGCAGCTAATTTAGCCTCAAGCTGAGAAGGGAAGCAGGCTACATAGGTCTAGAGCGCTCACTTCCTCTGCAGTCACAAAAGGCTTTAAATATTAAACTTGTCTTTACATATACTATTTACATATCATATGAAATGATACGTAAATATCAAATGAATATGAAGACAGCCATATGGCACAAACAGAGAAGATGTAATCAGATCTTCTGTCATAAGAGATGACAGATAATGACGTTGATATCTCGTTCAGGAGCTGAGGGCACCGTAGCAGTCGTGACAGTTGTGAGAAAATATTCCTGCAAAACAGAGAGTCTTTCCCTTGCTCCCTGATGACATGGATAATATATGACAGTGTTGTGCTGTGAGTACATGCTCCACCAGAGTGTTGTTTAGCTACAAGAAAATGCCTAAAGGTTTGTGAATACCAGTATGTGTCCTTACCTTTGCAGGTGCGTTTGTCAGGCTGCAGCTTCATGAGGTGAGGGCATGCACAGGAGAAGGTCTGGTTGAAGTTGATGAGACAAAGGTGGGAGCAAGGGCTTCCATTGTCTTTAGTGGCACATGGGTTGGGAGCTAGAAAAGAGAAAAAGCCAGAAAGGAAGCATTGTGAAATATAAACAACATATAAAGACAAGAGATTGCATGTAAGAAAGACAATCCGATGAGCTATTTCATTGTAACCTTATATGATCTACAGAATGCCGTGAAAAGGATATTGTCAAAGACTTTAAGAGAAAACATGAAAGTAGTTTATACATTATAGTTTCAGACTTAGGTAATGGTTTAATGTGAGATGCTGTTTGTGTCACAGTATGAATAATGGACCTCTCCATCAATGGGCCCTCAAGGGGAATGAGAGTGTAGAAAAAGACTTTGTCTGCCAGACTTGTCAACTTAGCTTGTAGCCTCATCACTGTCATGAAGATTAGCTGCAGCTGTCAATCAACAATTCCATGAGATCTCTCTTTTCCTGCCTCCAATTAGAGGGCCCAGTGCCTCTCTGCTACCCATACACCTTTGGGATTTTATAGCTGTTGGCTACTAAACCTCAAGGTGACAGTTCAATGTGACAGCATACTGCATAACACTTTTGACTATCCTTTTGCCATCTTGTCAATCATGCGTAGCTGTGAGATCAACACATGACAGTCACGGAAGTATGGTTTTATTTCTACCCAGCTGGTGGGAAATGCCAAATAGTGAGGTGACTTTTTGATCAACAAGGCAGCAGGAGGTGTCCAAATTGCTGCCGGTGTGAGGAGACAACACGTCTCACAGCTCTAAAAAGGTCAGCTGTCTTTGGGAATAGGAGATGTGAATCAACACAATCAGCAACAAACTGCAAGTTTGTCACCATTCTCCTTTGAGTTAAAGCCCAAAGCAGTCAGCCTTGTTGATAGGCCTAGCTAAATCTGAGATATGAGTGATCTCGGTCTGAGTGTTTATGTGTCTGTAAAGTATCTGGTGGGCAAACTACCTTGGGGTTGTCTGGACGGGTGATAGACCTGCAAATCAAAAGGCTGCGTGTTGGTGCGCTGGACTACAGTGACATTATGTCCTGTCCATTTGTTGGCTTTTGCGAGAGTGTTAGTCCTCCAATCAGTCCAGTAGACCTCGCCTCCATACATGGTGACAGCAAAGGGGTGGGACAAATACTCATGACCCCGCAACACTTCAATCAGCCCAGAACCATCATACTTAGCAGAGTAGATAGCATCCGACCTGAAGAAACAATAAGGCAGAGGAATATACTTTATATAAGAGCTAAAATATATAATAACAATAATAATAATAATAATAATAATAATAATAATAATAATAATAATAATGCATTTTATTTAAAAAGGTGCCTTTCAAAGCACTCAAGGACACCTTACAAGGCACATATAACACAACAACAGTACATCAAACAATATAAGGGCGCACTCACACTAGGCAATCGTACCGTGCCTAAGCACGTTTGCCCCCTAAAGTCCGGATTATTTGGCTAGTGTGAGTGCAAATGTACCGTGCTTGAGTATGGTATACTTCCCTGGTACGGTACGCTTGGAAGAGGTGTGCTTGAGCATGGTACACTTGGTCACGCATGCGCACTAAGGATTAATATTCTTCCCGAAAATAAGACGTTTTAAATCTCGGGAAAAGAAGCCAATTTTCCCAGGAAATCAACAATTTTTAAAAGGCAACACTAGCTGTGCCATGGTCAATTCGTGCAACACTAGATGCAATGCGGAGACATTATGCATATGGGTTCCCAATCCGACCACTTTTTGTGTATTATTTTATCATTATTAAGCCAAAAGAACTCAATTGTGTTTTACACACAGCACGCGAACACACACTGTGCATGTTTTATGAGAGTAAACTGTATGTTTTTGGGCAACGCATGTGTCGGAGGCAACCGTGCTTGAGTACACTTGGGTTTGAGGTAATGTGAGTGCGGGCCAGCGGGGGACAGGGGAGGGGGGACATTTGTGCTTCAGCATGATACAGAACAACTGGCCCTAGTGTGAGTGCGACCTAAATCAGGTAACATTTAGTGCATGTCATTTTATGTTTCTGGGAAAGTCTGTACTTTTTATGAAATTTATATAAGCAAAGAACATCTGCATGTTTATTAAAAATGGTATGATGGCAACAAAGGGAAAACAGACTGAGTAATTGGGTGATGTAATGAGTGCATGGGCGTATGCAGCACATGAGAGCGCTCTGTATATTCAGAGACTAGAGGCAAATGCTACCTGGCATCAATCCAGACAATGCGTCTTTCCATATAATCTACAGTGAGTCCGTTGGGCCAGCCGCCGCTGCCTATTTCCCTGTGGATGGTGCGCCTGCCTTCACCACTCATGGATGCTGCCTCAATTCTGGGCAGACTAGCATCCCAGTCTGTCCAAAATAGAATTCTGCCAACAGAAAATAATGTAAATGAGTAGGGGTTTTCACAAATATGTACAGTATCATCAGAATGTGTTTTATAGATTATAGATCATATAGCTTAAGACTTAAGGCAAATAGATAAATAAACTGGAAATTCTATGTAAGAAAAACACAAACTTCCTGTTATAAGGGTGATTACAATTTTCAAATCCCTAGAGACCTATGCTTCTCACCCATCACGAGGATCTAGGGCGATGGCCCGGGGGTGCTCCACCTCCCCAGCCAGCAGGGTGGTTCTCATGGTCCCATCCAATTTGGCCACCTCAATCTGGTCCAGATTACTCTCCACCCAGTAGATGTTTCCTGCTATCCAGTCCACAGCCAGGCCCTCTGGAGTAGCCAGTCCGTACTGGATCACCACCTCAAAACTGGTTAGGGCTGACCAGAGCATACAAAGAAATTGGATCTTAATATTAGGATGGTGTTTGGTTCTCTAGTGTGAATTTGACAACAGAAAAGCACAATAAAGTATATAAATTTTTTTAAGAGAATAGCAGTCATAATTCAGCAAATTTAGTGTAATAGTTTGGCCTGTGTAAATTTCAAAAGTGAATGCAAATCTCCAGCCAGCACATACTGTTCATTGCGAAAAACTCCCCCCTGACAAACAGTGAATTCTTTACTCTCATGGAATCCATCAGTAAACTGCCCCACTTCTAAGAAAACAATCTTCAAACACCAGATCTCTGTCTTTTTACTATTTCCCAGAAAAAAACGGACTCTTATGGAAACTAAGTGCAAAACCTAAATGTGTGATTCTCTCTGGCTGAGGGTGATCAGACAAGTAGTACTGTAATTAGAAGGAGAGGGCTAGGGCTTCTTCACAGATTGCTTAAAGGAATGATGAGGTTATGGCTATGTGTGGGTAGGGGTGTCCTAATTAATGTGTTGGCACTATACCCAGTGTATGCCAACAACTTTGGAGATGCTGAAATGGCTTTAATACCAAGCAGCAGGAGTTGATCTATGAGTTAGTCACAATGTCTCTGCTCAGGAGTCCTTTTTCAAAAGTGAAGTTGGAAGGCTGGGAAGTAGAGCTGCAGTGTGCTGTGCCTCCTACGCTACATCAATATTCTGGCTGCAGTCATGCACAGCGAGTGCTGAGACAAATGGGAAGAGACAAAGCCTTCCGTGTGCCCCCTAAGTGCTGTGCTGGGAACACAACCTTGATTGGCAAAGAGACCTGGGGTTTTGGAGCGGGAAAGGCCAGCCATGACCTGGGAGATTTATTCAGGGTCACAGACCGCCACTGCTGACCACAGATTCTTTTTAAAAACATTTGGCTCTGAGAAATTACAGAGTGTATTTGCTCAGCGGACAATTTTGAGAAATGCACACTCAAAAGTATGATCAAGATTTTTTTTGTTTCAAATGGAACAATCAAATCCACTTTTTAACTAGATGACAATTAAAAATTAGCATATTACTATATGCTTAGAATGTCCTGAGAGTGGCCGTTCAACCCACCACCACATCTATCTTTCTATGCAACATAAAATCACAGACAGCAGTAGTTAACTGCTAGTCTTACCTCCATTTTCAGACAGTTTCCCACGGTAGATCTTGTCTTCTACAACATCAGTCCAATACAGGGTGCTTTGGTTGAGGTGAAAGTCCAAGGCAATTGTGTTCCTCAAGCCTGGTACAAGCACACTGAACTCCCCCTTATGAAGCTCAATCCGTCTGATCTCATGGCGATTGGAAAAAATGATAAAAGGCTTGAAGGGATCTGAAGGTAAAGAAATAGCACCCAGCAAAGTGTTAGTGTCTCAACAGAGTAGATGTCATCTCAAAATCCAAAATTCACAAAAGCCCTCGCTTATCTTGGATCAAATCCTGTCACAGCTGTCTCACTCCATCAGCGCCATCTTAAAAAAGAATTAAATGACTGAGGAGTTTTGCTGCTCATTTTCTGGAAAAAATATCTTTAACACCACTATGCATTAAATAGAATGACTATTGTAGAGCTTTTTCTGCCCTAAATACTTCACTCTCAGTTTGAAGCCAAAGATACATTCTTCAGTTTGTAGGAGTGACTCTTTTTTCCTTACCGATACTTTTGCAGCTCTCCATGTCAGCCTCCAGCTCCCAACCTTCGTAGCAGGAACACTTGACACTGGATTTTTCCTGCTCGCACTTCTGGCTACACTTGAGGTGTTTGGCGCAGAAGCTCTGGATCTGGCAGGTCTTGTTGTCTGCTCCCAGCTCCATGCCAAGGGGACAAGAACACATGAAGCCCTCCCCAGGAATGATGCTGCAGTTGTGACTACAACCACCATTATCCAATGAACACAAGTCTGTAGGGAAGAAATAGAGATGATAGGGTTAGCTGAGACAGGAGAGCAGCACTGTTTGGAATATCAGTATGAAAGGTGAATGACAAAACCATCAGGTACTGAACACATTGTTGTGTTGTAGTTTTGCGAGTAAAACATTTTTTACCACAAAGCTTCTCGTCAGAGCCATCCGGACAATCATCAGTGCCATCACACAGCTTCTCAGCAGGCAGACATATGGAGTCGTTGGTAGCACACATGTGGTGAGACAACTTGCACACCAAAGCCTCACAATTGTCCTCATCTGAGTTATCCTCGCAGTCACTGTCCCCATCACACACCCAGGCTTTGCTGATGCAGCGAGCTGACAGGATCACATGATATTAACTCTTAGCTTGTGTCTTTCAAGACAAGTTAACTTTTTCACATTCATAGAGAGTCTGTTTTAAAGAAGGTAATAGGTTTGGTAACACCAGCAGTGGAGTGAAGTTTCAGACCAAAAATGAGTTATTTTCAATGAAATTTCCAATAGCATTGCATCCTTAACTGACATTGTCAAAAAAACTAAACAACAACAAAAATCACTCTTACATCGCCCTTAAACTCTGGCACTTAAGTCAGCTGTGAGCATGCTTACCAGAGTCCCTGCAGCTGAACTTAACTGCTGGATCGCACATGTGGGTGACACCCTCGCAGTTGTTCTCATCACTCAGGTCCATACAGTCTGTGTCTCCGTCACAGCGCCAGCGCATGGGAATGCACAGGCCATCCATCCGACACTGGAACTCATCTACATGGCAGCCGCCTGGAGGACGGGTAGCTGCAGAGAAAACAGCAAGGAAAAGTGTGAGAGTTACCCAGCTAAAGAGATGGAGAGTTCAGTTAAACCAGTGAAGAAAAAGAAATAAGTACAGAAATAGAAACCAGCAACTGAAAAACATCAGACTGGTATCAACAACTAGCAAACAACAGTAAGACAGACCCTGGGCCAATAACAGAGAAAAGAAACAATAGGCCATTCTAGTCAGAAATTAATATGTAGATATGCTGGGATACTGGGTTAACTACTTGACTCTGAGCCAAGACAAACAACATTGACACACACAGCTCACTGGCTGATGTCACAGACAGATTAAAGGCATCACTGAGGAGCTAGAACAATGATATCCCCTCACGGTAAAGGTCAACGTTTGGCATAGCTTAAGCAGGAAACGGGTTTGGGACCTTTCAGTGCAGAACTACAATTTACAGGAGGGGAAGGCCATGGGGTTGCTTTTTTATTTCAGCTAATGACTTCCAGACAGCAGGCCAAGAGAACCCGCAAACACACACACAGAGCACAGACTGCTCATTAGACCAACAGGTCACGCTGGGCTCCGTTTTTGCATGCTGGGACTTGACAGCAGTTGGCTGCGTTTCTTCGTGTATCAAACAGTACTTACAACATCAGAACACACACAGTGCACAGGAAGAGTGCGACACTGCTTTATGATGCTGTCTCAGTCATTTATCACGAGTGGTTAACCAACAGAATTGAAAGTTCCAGGGAAGAACAATGCAGCCACCAGCTATTTTAACATCTTACTTAACGTATATTCATATCACTGCAGCAAAGTCAAAACATCTGGGCTGTTTGCACAGAACCATGACAGAGTTTAATTGTTATCTAACCACAACACATAATCACATCCTGAACAGAGCTACAGAGGGGATTTTCTGTAAATGATAAATAGAAGACACAGGGCAAGTAGGGGCAGGCAGAGTGGAGGGAATGGGACGGGGAGGAGGAAGATCCCGTCTTCATTATGACAACCTCTCAACTGCTAACAACAACATATAAACATAGAGAAATACAATACACAATGTGACATCTGGCAAAAACACAAAGAAAATCTATATCCACAGGCACAGAAAGAAAGGAGACAGTGCAGTAACAAAACTATTCTTAGAGCAGTGGTATTTCAGCCTTGTACAGTACACCATATTGTTCCTTACCCTGATTGGTACAGTTTGCATGAGTCTCATCACTGTAGTCTCCACAATCATTATCTCCATCACAAGTCCAGTATTCAGGGATGCAGCGACCACTATTACATTTAAACTGGACACTCGAACAGGAATGGCTGCAGCCTGCTTCGTCACTGTTATCCCCACAGTCATTGTCTGTACATAAGCACACAACACAAAGTTTTATTGTCAGATACTGTAATGTTTTAAAATACATCCTCATGAAGGATGATGACAAGATGATGCTCACCATTATCACAACGCCAATTGATGTTGATACAGCGGCCATTGGCACAGGTGAACTGGGTCAGAGGGAAGCAGGTTGGATAGGCTGGAAAAGGGGAACAAGAGAGGATGTTCAAAATGTCACAAGAATATCTGTCGTACCTAAACTAACATATTTGTCAAACTAAGTACAGTTAAGACCTACCACATGAGTCTGGTTCATCAGAGCGGTCTCCACAGTCGTCATCCAGGTCACATGTCCATGAGATGGGAATGCAACGTCCACTGGCACAAGGGTACTGGTTTGGTGGGCATGTGCGAGCTGGCAGGAAACAAAGTATAAAGCAGGTAAGCTGATTCCTCTCGCAATGCCTCTAACTTAATAATAATAATAATAATAATAATAATAATGATGATAATGATAATGACAACAATAATAATAATATTAACAACATTATATGTATTGAGCCTCTCATGTAAAGATACAGCCTAAAGTGCTTACCAAAGAAAGAGAGAGAAAAACAAACAAACAAAGAAAAACCATTTGATCACAATACAATAAAACATTAACAATGATATGAGTAAAGTTAACTCACATTAAAAGCCAAATTAAAAGGTAGGTCTTTAATTTCCTTTTAAAAATTCCCAAGGAGTTTGCTGTTTTGAGATCCAGGAGAGGCTGTTCTACAGCTTAGGGCCATAAAAGCAGAAAGCAGCCTCACCAGATTTCTTGGGGGACATTTTGGGAACTAAAAAGAACAGCAATGAAATATCAGAGAGTTCTTGTTGGGACATAACATGAAAGGGAGTTGCTGATACATGAATGTGCTTGATTATGTACAGTAAGGCTTTGTAGTTGAATGAAAAGACCAGTTCTAAAAGATTCAGGTGCACAAGATACAGTGGTGTGCATGTGAGCAGAGGGATAATGCAATCTCTTTTTTTTTGTATTGGTCAAAATCCTGGTTGTAGCATTCTGAATTAACTGTAATTTTAATAAGACTTTGTAGGGAGACCAGTATGAGGAGAGTTGCAATAATGTAAGTGGCTTGTAATGAAAGCAAAATGGTCTAGTTCCTCACATGAAAAAATGTTTTTGTGACACTGTTAACATGGCTGATGAAATTAAGATCAGAGTCTAAAATGACTTCCAGATCTGTAATGTGTTTTAATTTACTCTAACAGGCTGTCAAACACTGACTCTAGTGCTGCCTTTCTGCCTTTCATTTCCAGTGGAATTTCAGTTTTCTGCTCATTTCTTTAAAGAAAAATCTCAAATGTTGATCAGTTGAGACAGGTAATAAAAGCACTTAAAGAGGAAGTGTTGTCTTGGGAAACAGATATATATATATATAGATGTGTTTCATCAGCATAACCGTGATACTTGACATTATGGTGACTAATTATGTTACCCAGAGGCATGTATAAAGAAAAAAGAATAGGGCCTATAATACTTCCATGAGGAATATTGTATTTGTCAAATGTCTAACACAACATTTTCTTTCTGACAAGTACTAGCAAAACGAGTCAACCATTACGCCAAATCGAACAAAAAGAGGACAGTCACATTATTTGAATCATCAAAAATTCTCAGGGCATTCACAACCTATGATAAAGTTGTTTCAGTTGGTCCAATAGTGGGATTAGTATTTACTTAATATATCATTAGTATTCAGATGATCATGTATTTGGTCAAATACAATCTTCCCAAGGAGCTTACTGAGAAAAGAAAGGTTTGAGACAGACTTGTAATGAGCAAGGTCAGTAATTTCCAGATTCTTGAGCAAAGGTTTTACCAAAGCTGTTTTAAAAGAAGAGAGGAAGACACCTAATTGCAGAGACATAGTGATTATTCTTGTTGTTTTGTGAGAGAGGCACTGGAAGCTGGATTTAAACAGTTTGGTAGGAACAAACGTCTATGTGAAAGTGAATGACTTAATTTTTTTATATATATATATCAATTTCATCATCTGTTGTCATACCTTAAAATTCTAGCTTGCAGTCACACATTACTGTAACAGACAGTTGTTTCCCATATTCTAATGATACAAGTGCCTTTAAAATAGTTGCAGCCCTAAAAATAGCAGACTCACTCAATGAATACCTACTCAGTGAATACCTACTCAATGAATGTCTCCTTCAATTCTGTAAAGAAGCTGTGATAGCTTGTATAAAACAAATGCAATTAGCCAAGGACCATGGTTGTGTTTCAGCCCATTATCATTTATGCTGTAGAACAATGTGTTCTCCTGGACTGTTTGTCAATTCATGCTGGCATCCACCACAATAACTGTAATTATATTAACTCAAAACAGACTGCAGATGTAACTTGTCTGTATGCACGTATGTATGCATGTTTCTCTGGATTTCTCAACCTACATGCTTCTTCTCACTAGTACCATTTTTAACATTTAAATTAGAAGCCTCCACTGAATGTGATTCTCATACTTGCTTAAACTAACTAAATAGTTGAATGGTTATATATAGTCAATATGTGTTTGAAATATTCAAAACACAACTACAACAAGAATCCCAGCTGTACATCATGACTAAAATCATATTTAGTGTTATACTAATTTATATGTGTTCAAATGTTCAAATATCAAATTTCAAAACTCTTGCCAAAAAAACATTGTTGTGGACCCTAATGTAAATGACACATAACTTCACTTAGTATTAAAAATGGCTGCAAAGCTAATGAAAATCAAATCTTTTAAAATGAAAAGATGAATGAAAAACTTTGGTGCTCTCTAGACTACAAAGAATTCCAACTTAATACATACCAGAGCAGGTGGTATTTGATTCATCCTCATCATTGCCACAGTCATTGTCCCCATCACACAGCCATCGCAGGGGGATACAACGGTTGTTCTGACATTTGAATCTGTCAGCTGGGCAGGTGTGCTGGTCTGAGGTGAGAAAACAGAAAACACTATGAACACAACACATTTTGTTTTCAAACCAGATTTAACATCTATTTTTTTTACATACCAAGCTTACTGTTTTATTAAGGCTTTCTGGGTTTTAAGCATGTCACTTCAAATAAAGTGTAAAAATGACCAAAAATCCAAAACAAATATCTCTGTCTGTGTTTCTCACTATCGCCTGATGAGGAGAAAGCTCACCACTGAAATTGCAGCTGTATTACACTGCATGGAAAGAGACAATCTTGGAAACTGCAGTTTTCACTCTGTCAGTTAGTGTTAGCCAAGAACCTTAATGAGAATTTGTTTATCTGTGTGTTGCTGTGTAACCATGACAATGACGTGGCACACTTACGGCAGAGCTCAGGCGCCTCATCACTGTTGTCCAGACAATCGTTGTCCCCATCACACTTCCAGCGTTCTTGGATGCAGCGGTTGTTCTTGCAGGCAAACTCCCCGGGCTGGCACTGTGGCGGGGGCACGTAGGAGGGGTTGGCTGGAGATGAGATCAGGGTTAGGAGCAGAAACAGATGGGCCATTGAGACAAGAGCTCAGCCCAGCAACACAACAAAGCTTTCTGGTGGCTATGCCAGTCTTCATCTCTCTTTAAGTTGCAACAATATTGGTGAAAGCTCTTTGAAACTTCTCCCCAGATTTGGCAAGGACATCATATAGTAGTTTGCAAATGGAAAGTACAGCCAAGAATTCTTTAACAGACTCAACCCCTGCTGGGTAATGACGTTTCCATTACATTCCTCATAGATTTTTGATGAAACCATTTTAGTGGTAAGGCTGCTAAGTACCTTTGCAGGTGACATTATCAACATCCAGGATTTGATCATCAGCACAGCCACAGGACCTGCCATCAGGGATTGCAAGGCACAGACTGCTACAGCCCCCATTGTTGACTCGACATTGATTGGAGCCTTTATAAAAAATGAATACAGACAGAATACAGTCATCATATTATAATAATATTAATTATTATTAATAACTGTATTCTTAATTGTTAAATTATAATTGACATTAGATCCTTATGAATGATCAAAGTGGAGATATACCCTGTTGCTGTTGTCCGTCGTACACTCTGATCTCAAAGATGGGTGGCCTCTCATTGCGCAGTAGGGTGACTGCCTTTGTGGTTTGGTCTAATTTGTAGATGCTGCCACCACGGTACTCATTCCAAAAGAGGAATTGTTTGTAATGACATAATCCAAAGGCGTGGTTAAGCTCATGCCCCTCATACACCACCTGTTTAATAAGTATACAGAGAGGGATCACATTTCCACATACTATCTATGTTCCAACAAACAGATTTTCTCAAGTTATGACCCAAAATTTTCTCAAAGCATTACCAAGCAACAATCTCCAAAATCTGAAAAATTAAGCAAGGGGCCAATAACTGCAGTTCCTGGAATGGCCATTTGTTAATGTTACAATTCCCAACTTTACAGCAGAAATAAACATGTTTACAGCCTGGTACAAAAACAGATTATTATGGTTTAAAATAACACATAATTAAGGTCATTACCGCTTTGAGTGACTGTCACAGGTAAGACACTTCCACAGTAACAATGTTGGTTAGGTAACGTAACCATGGCGTAACCCCAGAAGTATAGGCGTAGCCAATGCTATTTTTGTGTATTTCATTTCATGAAAGTTAATTGTAAAAAAGCCTTGCTCAGCATTTGGTTGTACTGTAAGACCCTCTAAGGAGATGGATGTTCAGTTTTTCCCAATAAGTACATTAGACTGCAAATGCATTGTGTTGAACAAGCGAGTAGATAGTGTTAAGCTCAGCTCCATCCTCTCATCCTAATAGGGTCACTTCTGTCTCCAAAACAGTCAAAATGCAAACTCAAGGTTACAAAAGGTGAGTCCACAAACCAATGGGTGATATTATGGTGGCTATGTCAGTGTCTATGAATATCACCAACCTTCCGCTCAGTGGTGTTGAGGTAAACCATCTCAATACGGTCGTAATAAGCATCCACCCAGTACAGGATGCCATTGGGGATATCCAGGCTTAAGCCATTAGGCCACAGCACTGTCTTGCTGGTCAGGAACACTTGGTGATTAGAGCCGTCCATCCAAGCTTTCTTGATTTTTCCTCTGTTACTCTCCGTGGGGTCCTCCTCCCAGTCAGTCCAGTACATCCATCTGGGAGGATGACAAGAGGTATCATCATATTCAAAAGACATGTGAGATAAGACATTTCTGTGAGAGCCTGAGCCATCAAAAAGTAGCTTTGAGTTTTGATGCTCTTTGAAGAACAAAAAGAGTATCCAAAAATCCCTTAAAAACTCATCCAGTCCCACACACACTGATGCAACCAAAAATTACATTGCAGACAGCTCACATACCTACAAATTACAAACCTTAAGGCTACCCAGGTACTGACATAAACTAAATGCTGCTACACCAAAGCATTATAACTGGATTAACAATTTTAACATAGCATTTACGAGACGAGAATACTCATTACAATTATAAATACCCTCCCCTCCAGTGTCTCACCCATGCTGTGGGTCCACCACAATGGCACGTGGGTGGCTCATCTTGCCCTCAATGAGAGTCTTGCGGGTCTGAGAAGCTTTCTCGAGCCTAGCAACACTGATAGTCTTCTTAGGCCCATCATCTGTCCAGTAGAGATTACCTCCCATCCAGTCTACAGCAAGTCCCTCTACTGTATGGATACCTGAGATAAGCAAAAGAAGCAGGTGTGAAAAAGGTACTATTAACTGGCTATGTCAGGATAAACATCAAGAGAATTAAGTGGAAATTATATGGAATTGGCTTTTCTTTTCCTCCATAAGTTATTTGTAGTAGCCAGTATTTGGTAAGAGAGAAGCAATAGTTTCTAGAATCCTCTACAAAGCTATCATTTCATTCTTACCCTCCTTTAGTATGGTGTCTCTCTCTGTGCCATCTATCTTCTGTCGGCCAATAATGTAGCTGGTAGCATCAGCGAAGTAGATGAATTCACTGGAGGCATGAAAATCCAGAGCTCGAGGGTTCATTAGGTTCTCAATGGGAATCATGTACTCATCAGGCACCTTAGCATTAATGTCCATGCCCCTGATAATACCAGGGCGACCTTTACCGTAAACCAAGAATAACTCATGGTCTGGTTCTGGAAAGAGAAGTGATGAATAAATGTCATTATTTCTGTTGGTAATAACCACCATCACTTTACTGACATCATTAATGATCACTGCTGAAACTAATGGGAAGAGGTTCATTTTTGTTGTATCCATATTGTCCCTCAACCTCAATACTTACTCTTGCAGGACTTGCCATCACTGCCAAGGCTGAAGCCAAAGCGACAGCGGCAGGTACGAGTCTTGTGGCTGTTACTTAGCAGACAGATGTCAGAGCAACCTCCAGCCTTCCCAAACTGATCTAGGGCACATGCATGGCTGCGCACTGAGCGAGAAGAGAGGCACACAGAAAGAAGTTACACAGTGGTATACAGTTCCCACAACAGTTAATTATGGACATGGATCTGACAGTTTGGCAGTCAAGTTAAGTGCAAGGCTTTTTCTACTTGAGTGTGCACCTTGGGGTTGGCGCCTCTGGTGGTAAACATGCAGCGCAGCACCACGGTCTACTCGTGTCACCACCTGGAAGTCTGAGCTGTTGAAGCGGTTAACTCGGATCACACTGGTCTTGGGGTTGAGGTTGCCTTCATCTGAGTTGGTGGCGTACAGATAGTTCTCAAATACAGTCAGCCCATATAGGTGCTCAATCTGAAATACAATGAGATAATAAAGCAGCAAAATTAAACTGCTGTCTTTGGTAATGAAATGGCTAACATTAGTAAAACAGCTCATGTTGCATGACTAGTGGCTTGTGTGATATTGTTTGTGTACATGTTTCTATCTGCCTGGCAAATTTTACATAACAAAACTTTCCTATCAATCTATTTATCTGTTTAAAACACATTTTGACAAGTCCTAAAAATGTAAAAGTAATCTGTTAGCCAGAGAGAGACTGACAAACATGGACACAGAGACAGAGAGAGATAAAGAGAGAATGTTTGTGTAAACTTGGCACAGAGCAGCATCAACGCTCCACTTCCCATGTGCTGTTTAACAGAGAGACTTTACTTTTATAAGTCTACTCTGTGCAGCTTTCCTCTTCTGTCAAGAAAGATGTATGGGTTGTAATCATATTACCAGCCCACCCCAATACTGACCCCCACCCCTACCTCTCAAACATGCCACCACCACCCACATTTCTCCCACCACTGCAGTCCTGATTTCATTAAGATCATTACTCCACTGTAAGTTTGAGCCAAGCTTTTCTAGGACCGCCAGACTAATATGCTTAGAGAGGCATTTGCCAAGAAAATCACACACTCCTTAAGTAATATCAATCAAAGCAATAAAAAGGACTCATCCCCAGGAGAGGCAGAGTCTCTTTGTCTAGAGAGAGAGATAACTGGAAAACAGTACCGTCTCAAAAGATTGTGAGATTAAATCAATGATGATACAGATTAGGAAAACAGATGTCTTGTATTATTGAAAGGAAGATTGAAAACTGGATAGGGAGTCTGGGCTATTGCTGTTCAGTACAGTTCAACAGAATTCTTGAGTGCATCTGTGTGTGTGTGTGTGTGTGTGTGTGTGTGTGTTTCGGTATAGTTGGTGTTTTTGTGTGATGTGCTCATAAATCTAAAAATCCTTCAAATCTCACCAGCAGGCCCTGGATGATGGTGTGTCTGTTCTTGCCCTCGTAGTCGACTACTTCGATGTAGTCCAGGTAGGCGTCAGCCCAGTAAACCAATCGGTTGACCAGATCCAAAGTGATGCCATGGGGGAAGACAATCTTACTGTCCACCAGCTTAGTGCGGTTCTGACCATCCATGTCACAGCGCTCCACCCTTGGTGTGGACCCATAGTCTGTGAAGAACACTTTGCTGTAGTAGAAGAAGAAAAGCAAAAAGGATGGGGAGGTAAGGAGGAAAGTGGAGAGAAAAAAGGGAAGTTCATTTACCAGGTGATGTGACCTAAGAAATTGGATGACATTCATATATGACTTTGGTTTAACATCCCAAGTGATCAAAACTGAGAAATTTGTATTACACACAGTCATTGATTGAAAGTCATTTATAGGCCAATAAAAATAGAGAAGTGATACTTTGGAAAAAGGAACCACATCAGACACCAGCTTGTGGGTTATCAGGATCCTGAAACAGCAGCCAAGCAAGTGCTTATGTGGCACACAAGTATCGGTCTAGGTTTAACGTCTGGAGGAAGTGCTTTGATTTTTGACTGCCTGCTTGGTCAGCATGTCGTCTGATCATAAGACAGCATTTTCCTCTCAAGTGTTGCTAAAACGGAATTGAGGATAGTGTTATGTCAAGAAGAGTGGAAGAAAGCACAGACCCCATGGCCGGATCCAAGGCGATGCCTTTAGGGTTGTACAGCTCTTGGTCCAGCAGGGTCACACATGTCTGGCCGTTCTTGTTGCAGACAAACACCCAGTCATCCACGTCATCCACAAAGTAGAAGTTTCCGGTCAGCCAGTCGATAGCCATCTGCTCCACATCTGAGGGATGCAGAGGACAAAACAAAACAGAACCTCCTGTGAGTACACTGATATAAATCTTGGTAACGTAGCAGCACAATTTCAAAACCTCTCATTTTATGCTGCCATCACCCTCTCCTCAAGACTGCTTGCTCTCTTAAAAAAAAAACAAATAATAGCACTGAATTAATAACCTGTCATGTTCCAGCTTGTCCATTACCAACAATACATTTGTCATTAGGCTCTCTTATACAGAGATGACACATTATAGCCTTAAAGAAGATCCACACTGAACCAAACAAAGCAGACATAATGCTGTGTTTGCTTTTACATAGAATGACAGCATTCCATAGACATGACATAAGGAGGGAGCATCAAGGCTTTGCTTTCAGATGAGTTAAAGTTATAGTGTTTTAGGATATTCTAAAATATACATAATTCACTTATTGTAATAGTAAAGAAGACCATGAACAGAAAGTCTGTTGAAGCAATATTCCAAAAGATATTCTCTCATTCTTGTTGTTTGATGATGGTGGTGGTGGTGGAGAGCAATGTCAAACACATATGTACTAAATCTCCCAATAAGTATTAAGTTGGTTTTAGATCTAGTGACTGCAAAGGTCATAGCATATGATTCACATCATCTGTATACTCGCCAGATCATTTCTTGACCCATTCATTCATGTCTTTCTCTACTTATTTCTTCAGTTTTTTCAGGCAACAAAGAAATAAAAATCACTATGATTTTTGGGACTGACTTGACCATCACTCAAAATGACCCAAAAAAACCCTTTAACAAAGGAACCGGACATTTTGTAACTCCACTGCTTACTAAGCCAACCTAATAAGAGACAGAAAGAGGAACCTTTACATATGGAGACTTTGTCTCTGCTAAAGGGGTTGAAAGTGCTACATTGGCACTAGAAACTGTTTCTCAAAACTCTGCCCTGTATGAAAGAGGCTATGCAAGTCCAAGACTACAGGGAGACCCAGCTGTGGGCAGGGAGGGAATTTTAAGACGCACTGCCTCCCATACAGTTTTGTGTTTTAACAGCTGCCTCTATGCTTCCTTTCAAAGCAGAGCGCTACACATGCACATCACATAGGCTCACAAGTCACACATACAGTATCAAAATGACCAAACTTATCTGTCCAAGTGACACATTTGTTGTTGTCCCTGTGGTATAAAAACCATCGACAGGGAGCTTGTCAAAGGCTTTGACCATTGATAAAGAAAACATCTGCACAGGATTCACTAACAATGGCAATCATGCTGCTCAAAGCCAAAGCAAGTTCCACAATAGACAATAACATACACACATCTGGTCCCAATTTAGAAACTGCCCACCACACCTTACAAACATACACAAAGCTTCAAAAGACTGGCCCCAAATGTGATTTACACTATGCTTGGTATACACTATTAGCAGAGTTCAGTAAGAAAATCGGTAACCATGGGAGTTGGGGATGCAGCTGTGGTTGTGAAAGAAAGGCTTAGGGATACTAATACTGCAATATAAATTCATATCAAGTTCTGGTACATATCAAGCTGGAAGTAATTTATTGACAGTTGGAAATGGTAGTGGCCATCTCATCTCTGAAAGGGAGGTAACTGTAAATACATGAGCTAATAAAAAAATCATACTCAATAGCCCAGAGGGAGGGAGTACAACGCAGTCCAACATGTTTCATAAGCTCAGAACCAAGATCACATTCTGACAATGGGCAAAGTTTGTCATGGAGCTGAGAGGGATAGTGATACTCCCATTGGTATCACTTTTAAACGCACACTCCTCTAAAAGAATTCCAGCTGGAAGCCTGGCTGCACAAGGCATTGATTAGACTCATATAAAGAGTACAGAGCCTGTTGTGCAACCTGGGGAGTATTGGGTTGTGTAACAACCTACAGATTGTAGGAACCCCTATCCAGAGAGCCTGTAAGTCTGTTGACGTTCTCACTTATTTAGTTTCTGGTCAGTGAAATGCTTGTCAGGAAACTGAAAGAACTCCTCCCTTTATCATCATCTCACCACCTTGCCCTCACAACCCTTTTTACTCCCTGCCCTTAACACCTACCAGCTCACACTACCCTAAAGAAAATCTTTACAAACTGAGGGGGTCTTACTGGCAACAACAAACGTTCCACCCAAGTAGCATAAGTTATCACAGACAGGGCCACAAACCAGTCACACACCGGTGCCTAGATTCTAGAGCAGCACTACAGAATTTGTACTTGAATGTGATTTCCTCTATTTGCATGTCACTGCAAATATTCGTCTATTTACAGTACGTGTTAGTACCAATGAGAAAAGACTACTTATCATGCTGCTCCCATAATCCCCCCTGTGCCGAGAAGATCCTATTAATCTGCGCAAAAAACCTCTCTGACCTCTCAAGAGCTCAGTTTTGGAGTTCAGAGATTATGATTTTCCATAAGAACCTGACATATGACCTCTATTTAAAAGGCTATATTTCCTAACAGATATGCCACTGGCAAATCCCCCACTGCAGAAAGTGAGAAAGAGAGGTTATTGGTTGGATAGGTGGATAGCAAAGCCTGCACTGATTCTACCCCTGACAAAAAACAGAAAAAAGTATAGGACATGATGGACAAAGCTCCTTCAGGTATGATGGGATGCGCTCTTTGGATGTGGCTGAGAGAATATTGTCAAAGGGAACAAGAAGAAAATTAATATCTAATGAAAAGGAAGAATGCCACTCAAATTTTTACAAGACAAGATGCTTTAAACAATTTCCCCCTTTGAAACTATAACCTAACAATCATACTTGACACACGTCTACAAAGACCTTCTATGCACTGATTTATTCAGAAAAAAAGATGCCTCAAGAAAAAAGGCTCGGAAGAGAGTGGATGGAGTACTGAACAACAGATAGAGGGACAAAGGGTGAAGTGCTGGTCCCTGCTGTGGAGTTCCGCTCAAAAGGGTGGAGAGGTTGGGATCAGTAGGCTCTGCTCCCCTTTTATCTTCCCAGTCCTGGAATCACACATGCAGGCAGTGCAGGTCACATCTGGAACCTCTGTCTACTTATCTGCTCTGCTCTCTCAACCCCACAGAAGCTATAAATCATCTTGTTTGTGTGAACCCTGCTCCAAACCCCCTGCCTCCAAAGTTCCATCCATATTTATTTAATGCATCCCAATGTCTGTCCACCATACCTTTGGGAGTGCAACTGAGCCTGTCTTGCTATAATACTGAAACTGAATAGAACTGACCAAGAACTCAATCAAGAAAGATGCTAAATTCACATGACTCAAACATTTTAAAGCAAAAGACAAAGAGGGAAAACATATACATGAAGTGGCCTTTTGACTCAGCTGAGGTCCACAACAGGTCACAATTTAAGAGAGGTTTTTGCTGTCTTATTGCATCCGACAGCTTAAACTCATGTATCAAAGAAAAAGGAAAATGTGGAGACATAGCCAAAGTGCAACAAGAGCCTCTTGCTCATTTGTTCCCTGAGTGACTTAAGCTGCCAAAACCCACCAACAGACCCGAGTGGACCCACACTTATCGGGTTTCTCACAGTGTTTTTTAGTGGAGGTGAGCCAACTCAATATTTAAAAACATAAGTTGCCCTTTCACACCACAAATGGCATATTTTAAAACTATGCATTTTGGGAGGTATAGTTGTTTGCTTTTTTGACAGTTAGTTAGACAGGAAGACTAAAACCAGCAGCACCATCTCATGTTTACATGCTAAATATGAAGCTACCATCAGCGGTGAACAAATTGCTGTCATGTCATGTGCCAGACTACTTCTTGGTACGGACCAGTTGCCAGGTAACCAGCGGAGACTACAGGAAGTTACTGGTCCTGACCAAATGTACAGACATGAGAGTTTTATCAGTGTTCTCAACTTGGGGAGACCCTAATGGCACTTTACAGCACAGTTGAAAATCAACTAATAATATAACTCAGGCACTGCTCAATGCAAAATCATCTCCTACATTTAATAGTCATTTACCTAATTATCTTTTCAGAAACTTTCAATGATGATATCAGACACTTTCTGATATCAACACTATATTAGATCGAATCTATCTACTTATTGCAGCATCAAAGGAAGACAAAGAGTAATAAAGATGATACAGTTAGCAACTGGTATGTGTTATGATAATACTGCGATTAATTTTACATAGACTCTTATTTTCAGGTTGACTTATTAGTATTCATATTCTAAGGTGTACAAAATTGGGACAGCAAAATAAAAATGTTTCCAGTTTAAACAGAAATTAGCAAAATAATCTTAAATCTCATTTCATAAAAAGGTAATGTGTCACTAAGTACTGGGTGCACAAGTCAAAGGTATTTGGGTCGCTGCCTGTGTGTTTATGTGTGTGTGTGTGTGTGTGTGTGTGTGTGTGTCTGAGCCTCAGATAGGAGAGTGTTTAAGTGACCTGACTGGACAGGACCTGAGACTGCTGGAGGAATGTAGGGGCTGTTCAGGCTGACATAACCCAACTGAGGAATGTAAATACCATCTGCATGACCACTCGCATACAGACACACACACACACACACACACACACACACCTCCAGGGAACAGCAAATCACTACCTTCCTTCTTTCCCTCTTATTTTATTATACTCATGTCTCTTTTGCTTCAATATTTCTCTCACCTCTACCCTTTACCCCATGTATCAGACTGCTTAACAGACTCTGATGAATCAAAAAGCCACAGTAATGGGCCAAAAACAGTGTGGGACCCAGTCTGCAGGCCTTGCCTCTGCTGTGGCTGTCAGCAGTGACAGCAGTTACACAAGCTTCATTTGGAGTGGATATGAGCCAAGGCACCTCTAATCATGTCATAGGTTTCGTGTCATTTCAGGGTTTACACACCCAGCTTCTCCACTTGTTTTCTTCACGTCAGCCATTCTACTGCCTAGGGCTCATTCTCAAGGGAATGCTTCCCATGCGCGCGCACACACACACATACACACACACAGCACAAACCCACACCCTTGCTTTCATGTTTTGTCTACATTTCTGCCCCCATTCTTAGAGAGTAACGGTTCTGTCAGCCAGGCAAATAAAAACAAACCTCGTCAGGCTTGTAATCAGAGATAAATCATGTCAGCATTATATGAGTACATCTCTCAAAAGGGAAGTGTCCACATGCTGTGTATGTTAGTCTGTGTGTGTGTCTGGATGTTCCTTAGTAGATGAGAATCTGAGTTAAGACAAAGCCTCTGGTTATGAGGATATTCCCTGCACAGACAAGACATTTCACTTGTCATTGTTTATCAGTTGTGGTCACTGTGTCCTCCTACGCACACCCAAACATGCGAACATCAAACAGTGACGGGAGGTGAGATAAACTGATAACACTAAACTGAACAGCAGAATTAATTTTTCATCATTTATTTTCAGGCATCTGAATAGTCATGCACAGTCAGTAACACAGCAGGTTACAACAGAAGAAAATAATATGAATACTATTTATAGAAACAAAAAGCTTATTAATGTCTGTTACAGTTGATGTAATTTCGCTCATTTAACTACTACTCACGGTGCAGGGTGATGGAGATGTTGATGGTGCGGATATTGGTGATACTCTTGAGGTCAGGGATATTGGCGCATTTCAGCTGTGTGGCTGCAGGGGTGTCACCCACATCTATCCAGCAGACGGTCTCGTCAGCATAAACGAAGTCCATAGCCATGGTCTGTTTGGTAGCAATAGAGGGCAGCCGGGACGTGGAGCCGCTTAGGGAGGTGCAGCGGATGTCGTGGAGGTTAGCGATCAACAGCATAGGCAGACGATCCACAGGGTCTGGGGATGGACCAGGTAGGCAGCGGAATAGCAAGAGAGAAATAGGACAACATAAGGGAGAGAAGACATAAAAGGGTCTCTGTTGCACTTTTTGTGTGTATATTCTCACCATTTTTGGCTTTGCAGGAGCGGTTGTCTGGCTGCAGTAGGTAACCCTCCACACAGCTGCAGGTGTAGGAGCCCTGAGTGTTTGTGCATGTCTGACTGCAGGTCCCATACACATTGCACTCATTGAAATCTACCAGGAGAAGGATGCAACAGTGCAATAACAGATACAATGAGTAATAAAATATGTTAAAGTTATATAGTATCTATGCACATCTTGATATATATGTCAAACTTTTCCAGCAATAGGAAACAAAAAGCTAACATTCTGACTAAACACTGAAATACACACTTAATATCTTAATATCTGCCAAATCAACCACTCACCTTTACATGTCTTTCCATCTGCAGCGACCTCGTAGCCGTTGCTACAGTAGCACTTGGGCCCATCATGAGTCACAGCACAGTATTGCTGGCACCCATGGGAGACACAGGCTGGTCCTTGCTCTAAAACAGAGAGAAAAAGAGAGATACAGAGAACATTAAACACTGTGTAGGCTAACATGCAAGGTGGGGGCATACATATCAGTACTTCAGAGGCCTTGATTTCGAGGGCAGATGATCCTGGATAACAATGGAAGCTAATTAAAGCCTTTTTACTTCTTTTTTTTCTTAACTTAAAAATCTCTGTCTGTTATCTTCCAGTAAAACTGCTTAAAATGTTTTATGACTCATCCTGTGCCCAGGGGCATTTACAAAAGTTCATTCAATCATATATGAATTCAGGTGAGTAGCTAGCCACATAGGTCATATAATACCACACTTTACCATTCTTGGGACGTAGTAGCTAACAGGGCAAAATGAGAAAGATGGAAAGAGATGTGTTTTTGGATATCAGTGGGCAAAAACTTTGTTTTAATTTCCAAAACAATGTGGCTGGTGAGATGAGTGAGCCAAGTCCTCTAGCTCCGTATTGCACTTAACTATAAGCCCCACCCCATTCAATCTATGACTTCTTAATGATTTGATTTAAATCTCTCTTGTAATTGTGCACCGATCAATATTCCATTTCATTGGGAAATGTGTCACAGTACAAAAACTAAAGACGCTCTCACTTATTTTTCATGGGGCTTTTAAGTAATTGCTTCCTTGATCAGGTTTGTGTGCAGATCAGCTTTCTAATGTTTTCAATCTCAGTGCAATTTTAACAGATCCTATCACATCTCCAGTGGGAGATTAGGATTACTTATGTGTGTGTGTGTGTGTGTGTGTGTGTGTGTGTGTGTGTGTGTGTGTGTGTGTGTGTGTGTGTGTGTGTGTGTGTGTGTGTGTGTGTGTGTGTCATAGTTTTGGTAACAAATTTCAGACTTAAGCACAGTTAATTGGGGATGGCTTGTCCTATTGGGGACAAAAGCTGTGTTTTGCTTTGACAAAAAGCTGATTTTTGGGTCAGTGGTTAAGGTTAGGGTCAGGGTAAGTCTGCAGAAAATTAATGCAAGTCTATGTAAGGTCCCCAAAAGGGACCTAGGACAATGTGTATGCGGGCGCATGTGAGTTAGTGAGAGAGTGGGGGGTGGCACACGTGCACGCATGTGTATTCATCTGCATGTGACAGACGAGGTGATTTCAATGCGCACATGTTACAGACTCCCCGCCTTTCCCACCCCCAGAGGGGACTCAAGGACACATCCTTTTAGCAGGAAATGAAAGGGGCATCCACATATCCTCTCATCATGTTCTCTATAGGGTGTGTGTGTGCATGCAGATGTGTGTGCAGACTAGGAGATGAATGGGATAGGATGTCTGTTGTGAATGAAGGTGATGATGACCCCTCTGCTTTCAATATTAAATTAGTAATCAGTGTCTCACATCTGATTTTGCAACACAAACGATATTTCAGACAGCTTCGATGAGCTTTAACACTAAAATATGCAGGCTTAAATATTTCCCTACTTAGGCCATGAGTGCATCATCTAAGAACAGGCTTGTGACCCACACTGGGTGGGTCTTACCCCAGAGTTCAATAAACCACTGTGTGACACCACAGAGATCAACTTGTGAGGTCAGTGGGACAGATATTATCCTGATCATGATGAACAGTCTTTTCATGAACAGTATTGTCTTTGTCTCTTAACATCTCTGTCACTTTCTATCACTATGGCATACACACAAACACAACTTTCTTTCTCCGGTTCTAATAATAAAACTTTCAGGGCACTCAAGGTCACCATACAATACGGATAAACAACGATTAAAAGAGCAAAAAGGACACAACAATATAAATACAATAAAATCAGAAATAAAATTAGAACGTTTTTTTATCTCTGAATGAAGATTTTTGCTGACATGTGAAATATGATAAGTGTGTATTCTCATGCTTCAGTCCTCCAGTGCAGTGGCCATGGCATTCTTATACAATCATTTACCAAGTGTAAATACCTACAAGACATGACTGTAAATAAGTGAACAGGTAAAAAGGAGCACAATGAAATTGACCTCAGCATCCAACAAAAAGCAGTGAAAGGCTAAGGAAGGAGAACACATACAGTAGCTAGTGATAGTATAGCTATGAAGGGCAGAGACCCCACCAGTGAAGGGCCCTCATTAGAAAAAGCTTGTGGCACTCTGATCACAATGGCCCTTTTGTTGTGGCCCCACTGAAAGGAAGAGTCCCCCAGCAAACACTGCGGCCCATATCGAATCCATTCACAGAGCCTCATGCTGTGAGAGACCACAGGCAACTTGAGTGCTGAAATACGCTGAAAGAGCACCTCTATTCAGGATGGAAGAAATAATAATACTGATACAATTACCATAGCATCATCTCAATATCAACATGCAAAGATACAAAGTATTCAAAATCACACTGTGAAAAAAAAGTTGAACTCCTGTTTGTCCATTTAAAAAAAAGGTTTTTGAGAGACAGATAGACAGATAGATAGATAGACAGATAGACAGATAGACAGATAGATAGATAGATAGATAGATAGATAGATAGATAGATAGATAAGTGGAGAACAGACAAACAGGTGGAGATGGATGTGTGAATGACTTCAGGATATGGAGTGGGTAAAAAGTTCCAGTTCCAAGCAAACAACAGCAACATGTCAGATGTTTGACCAGGGGTTAATGAACGAAGCAAACAAATCACACAGAGACACAGTGGAGGCCTTCAGCCCTAAACAAGCATGCAAAAGCCATTGATCCTGTTATTGCATGGATGGCAACCCTCAATTTCACTAAGCTATAGCTCTGTAAGGGGAAGCAAATGAGACTATGAAGCGGTTAACCACAAAGGCCTACTAGACTGAATTTCATCAGAGGAAAACTCAGTTCTTAACCATAAATACTGTAGTTATGATGTTGTAACACTGCATGTTTCAACACAAGTTAATGACTCGAGGTAGTAAACAAGAAAACCACAGATGAAAAATATCAGGCCACAAATTCCAGATGCATCCTGCTGAGGTTATGGCCTCCTCAATGCAGGGTTGCAACAACAGCCTGGTGACATGCATAATCTGAGTATTTGTTTGGAATTGGCCCTGTCTTATGCGGGTTCTGCAGTTCAAATAGCCACATTGCTAAGCACAAAAAGAAATGGAAATGGGTGATTAGTGTGAACAGGAGAAATTAAAATAATGAAGAGAGTCAATGAGAAAATTAACATTGACAGAGGTGACAGCAACAAAGAGAGAGGTACCACACTCTTGAACCCTCTTGTGCCCCACCTGTGGCTGTAATTGAAAGCCAGAATTCAGCCACTCACTCACTTTATAAAACAGGCTATTCCAGTGCATGACATGTTAAAGACAGGCGATCCCCAGGACATTCCTACCTTTGTGTCTTCAATGTCTGGAAACAAGTCTGTACGTGTCCCTGTCCTTTGCCTGCAGCTGACAGCAACCTACTGTTTTACTCTCCCATCATTTTATCTGATTTATACTTTGTTGGACTGAATTGTTAACAGTAGGGCTATAACTAATGATTATTTTCATTATCAATTAGTCTGAACATTTTTAGTAAACTGTTTAGCCTATAAAATGTTGGAACATTGTTTATCATTCATCATTACAATTACATTAAACAAAGAATGTGTCAGAGCAAATCTTAACATTGGATTAGGTGGTTGTTTAAAAAAGGATTTAAATGATTGATTTTTAGAATCACTGCAGATTAATTTTCAGTTGAGTGACTTATCGTTGGAGCTCTAGTTAGTACTCTCTAAATGCATTAATTAATATTGCTTTAAGTATGTATTTTAATTTGCCAGCGTGAGCTGCCACAATTGTTTCCTCATTTCTCTTCATGTCCAGAAAATGTTCCCTTGTCAGAACTTTTGGGTGTACATCTCATCACATTTCTCTTATGTTTCATTGATATACATAATGAATTTGCATTCTAGCATTCCATATAATAGCATGTAAAATATTGACAAAGCTAATCAATCAAAACTTTAATGCAAGTATGGCATTTCATCATCATCTATTTAATATAAATATTACACTATTCAAGAAAATTCGGCAGCTCCATTCTGTGAACCTGCTTTGTGACAATTTGGTTTTAATGGTGCATTCCATCACATAGATTATAGTAGTTCATTATGCATTAATGAACAGTGTGCACTGTTGGGTCCAGTAAACCAGACTTAAGGGAGTTAGCAATGTGTAAGCCCAGGTATGTGTGTGTGCATGGAAGAGGGTATGCAGGAAGGTTTAGCAGCTGGCAGTTGTATGCAGCTGCATAGTCAAAGAGGGCAAAGTAACCATATGCAAACACAAGCAGGGCAGCAGCTTGAGTAATGAGCAAACAGTAGCTATTGCGGCCTCAAACAGTGGCAGCATGCTGCCCCAGACATCTAAATCTAAATTTACAATTTAAACACAAATGAACAAATACACACACACAAAGAACAAACACTGTGGTACAAAACATTCCCAAATACATGGTAGAACTCCTCTGAGAAAGTAATATCCAATCTCCAGCCCATTACGAATTAAGAAATACGACACTGTATTGTCTTTACATGTAGTGATGGCCAAAGACTGTCAAAAGACTGGTCATGCACGACAACCCTAACTTCAACCAATAAACTCATTAAGGTCAAGACCCCCCTCATGAATAAAGATGAAAACGTGGCCTTTCCACAGGCAGCCTCAAGTAGCCGATGACCGATTCTCATTCCACAGTTAGTGGGACATGAATGACAATGAATGCATAAACAATCGCATCAGGCCACTACAATAATCAGGGTTCCCTTTGAGACAACAAGGAAAAGGAAAAAGCTCTCAAGAGTACTGCCATGACCCCATTTTCTCTTCCCTATCAATCATTCACTTCTGAGGAAAGCAGGTTTAAGGCCTTGCCCCCCTAGAGAGGCCCCATCACCCACAAAATGACAGACAAAGCACAAATGCAGGCCTGCAGATCAATGAATAGACTCAACTTTCACCTATATGACAGAAAAACAATAGAACTGCCAATTGTCTATAAAGGCTTCTTCTAGTTAAACGGGCCTTTTGACTACAGGTCTGCAATTTTGTGTTTTGGCCAACAAACCTGAGACTAGTACATCACTAGTTTGGATCACTAAATGACATTCGAAAACATTCTCAATGCCTTTGACTGAACTTGAGCAAGGCACCAAGACCAAATTCCTCCTATACATATAAGACAGGTCATGTTTTTGTGTTGATTTGCGCTTAAGCCTCACAGGCTTCTAGGTTCAAACCCACAAGCCGACTGCAGCTCTTCTGTGTGGAGTTTGCCTGTTTTCCATGTCTTTGTGGGATTTCTCCAGGTTTCTCCCACAGACCAGAAAAATGCAGGTTAGGTTAACTGGTGACTAAGGTGTAAGGGTAGGTGTGAATCTGAGTGTGAATGGTTCCCTGTCTCCATATTATATGTTAGCCCTGTGCTTGACTGGCGACCTGGCTCGGGTCAGCTGAGAGTGGCTCCAGCCCAAAATGGACGGAGGGATGGTGTAAAGAAATAGCTGACATCACATTTTCCATCAAAGCCCGCCCACCTAAATCTAGCAAGAAGAGCACACACAAAACACATATTTCTCATGTGAAATACTTGAAATAGTTTTAATTTTGGAAGAAAAGTGTTTTAGGGCTTTTTTTCCATAACATTTGTATTCCCATTGGCAGCATAACATAATATCTGCATGTTTGATTTAATCTATTGTGGTTTGGCTTTTGCAGTGTAAAAAGCACAAATCATGAGTCAGATTTAAGTGTTCTATCTGAACCTTCCAGTGGCAACCTTACCATCCATCTCAGCAGCACTGAGTGCACCTGGTTACTCCCTGCTTTCATTCCTACACTTGAACCACACCAAAACTAATATCAAATCTTGCCACGCAGAATGAAAATGCAAAGAACATTTATTTTAGTGAGATAAAATTCCTGCCTGACTTACCTTGCTACACTCCCCTTTCTAACCACTCTTGTCAACAACTTTGGCAACAACTTTGACTCACTGACTGACAAAGTGTGCTTTCAGACATCAGTGCCCAGCCTTGCACAACCCAGCAGTTTGTACAAGCAAACACTAGGATGGTTGTGAAAGGCCAGGCCTTTCCCTGAAAACAGGGGGGCTCACAAACAGCAATGCCAGGTCCTGGACACACTGCTGGTGTGTGTGTATGTGTGGGTTAATGGGTGTGTTTGGGTGTGCGTTTGCAGGAACGTGACTGTGTGAGTGTATGTTTGGGTTCACATGTGAGTGCATGCATGCATTACAAGCACATGAACTTGTACAGTGTGTGTTGACCACTGCCTTACTGAGGACAGCTGAACTAGTGTATTCAACAGACAGTGCATGTTGTGACTGGATGACATCATCACTGTGTTGTGTAAAGGCTTGTTTAGCAGTCATGACTAGTAGCACAACAGAGCAGAGCTTCTGCCCTTATGGACAAATCACTCTTTAAATGCTCTGACTAACTCACCAAGCTTGTTTTTCATTCAGTCTGTCTTAAGCTACAAAAGGCAGTCTGATAAGAAAACTCTTTTCATGGGCGTACTGCAATTATTAGTAACTGAAAACAAATCTAATAAGTTAAAAGACTTACTTAACTACGATTTATCAATTTAACCATTGGACAACAGAAGCTTTGGTTAATACTTTAAAATTAACAGAAGAGATCATGTGAGTCACATTGTTTGCGGACCTGGCAGACCAACTCTAGTACCAGGACTTTGGTCTACTGAAACGTTGGTGTTGATTGTAAATATTTGATTGAGTCATATCGTATTCCAGGAAAGGGATGCTGATGTTGAATAACACAGTGTGTCACAAGTAAAACAGAGAGACCGACACAAAAGGTGAGCACAGCAGAAATTAAAGCCACACATGTACCTAATCGTGAGTTATTGCATCTATAAACAGGCAGAGATTGAGACAGCTATATCTGAGGACTGCCTTGTTGAACACTGAGGCAATCCTCTGTAGACAGCCACTGTGTTTGCTCCTTTGTCCGCTGCAACAAAGAGAGACACTATGGACTCAATATGTTCCATCTCTCATTCTTCTATCGTCTCTAATTAAAAGAGGAGGATTTGATGGGATTCTTCTCCAGCTGCATACATGCTGAATGCTCATCATTCCCGCAGGGATTTGTGGGAAACAGCCTCATAGCTGAGCTGATTGATAAATTAATGACTTTTTTCCACAGAAAGCGGAATTCCATTGTAATTGCACAAGCCAAAGCAGGCCAACTCATTAAATGACGAAATAGAGGAGATTACTGGATAGAGATTATAGTTTTGGATGAGAAGACAAGGAGATGGCAGTTTTCTGTAGAGCAGAATCTGACAGGTCATTTATGACCCACAAGAAAGGGCAAAACTCTTGTCTCTGTGCGACAGAGGAGATAGAGAAAATGATGATGTTATCTGTTCCAAGTGTGTTTTGCAGAAAATGGATGTTAGCATACGTGTGTGTTTATTACCTCTGCAGTGAGGTCCCTCGTCCCAACCATCAGAGCAGTCTGGGATTCCATCACACAATTTGACCATATGGATACACGTGTCCAGGTCCAGGCACCCATGTTCATTGACAGGACACTGGTTCACCCTGTTGTGTGAGCCTAGAAAACAAGCAAAACACATCTAAGGAAACAGCAGGACATAGAAACATATTTATGGAGTGAACCTCCAACAAATAACTTACATACATAAATTATATAAACCAATTTAAAACACAACATTAGTTTGAAGCTTGTTTCATAAAAACTTCAATTTTGGTGCATCTTCATTTAATGAGGCTTGATCAAACTATTCAATAGAATCTAGAATATCAATATATTATTAAATATAGACATTTTCATTCTTATCCTTGCAGTCTTGTAGGTATTTTCTTGCCTTCTTTTGACTCAACATGGTTAATTCATTGTATTACTTGTGTAATCATAATTTCAATCTTGAAAAAGTCATTCTCAAATGTAATGTATGTTTATATAGAGTGGGTGAACAGATAATTCAGGGATTACCATAAAAACCGGTGTATAAATTGCTCCTTAAACGTGATTTTATTTCATTGAAAAGTGGGATGCGTCTTATACACTGGTGTGTCCTATTCACCAGTAAAATACAGAGAAAGGTAGGATCTGGATATGATTATAGGTATGTAAAGGGCCGTCCAGACTAAGAACAATAAATATAACTGTAAAGATAACGATGTGAGCGTCCACATTTATGAACTATAACATCCTATAAACAGCAGTGCTTAAGCACGCGCTGCGGGCTCCAGCCGTTTTAGCAGCTAATGAAAATAGATTATTGATGACCCGTTAATGATGTATTTAGGACGGAAAAATGATTGTGTGTTGATCAGAAGTATTTTGGGACACTAGTTGCTGTGATGTTTCAGTATTTACAGACCAAACTGCTCCGACTGACAGCAACAGATGTTGAAGCACGATGCATAAAAGCACACAGATGAGCAGCTTTTATTGAGCTGTGGCAGAGACACACAGTATGACCACAGATCTGAAGAATATAAGATTCACTCGCTTTGTTGTTTTTCCACTTGATAGAACAGAGGATAATGCTATGTTTGACTCCGGGACTGACACAGAGTCCAGGGACAGGGCACATGGTGAGCAACTTAGAGTGACAATATTTGCTCAAAGTGACAGCTCTGATGAAGAGTTTTTGGGACTCGAGTTTAGCACACAGGTACATACTGTATCAAATGACCGTGTTCTTTCAAAAGGTTAATTGGATCTCAGCCTAGTTAATATATCGGTCCAGTTCAGTTAAGCAAATCATTACCGGACCATTAACCATTAGCCATTTGATTGTGTTTCAAATAAAGGTAAATAGTTTTTTACGGTAAGTTTCAAACATCTTAAACTTGCTTCCTTTCCTTATTTGAACTCTTCCATCACTTGAACCAATTGTCAAACGTGATTCTTATGTTGAATAAAGCCAAGTGAATAAACAAATGGATCATAATGCGCATACCTAAAGTATACAATGATGGGTGCTCTGTATTGGGTGTGGCCTTCACTCCAAGCAAAGCTTTGACCTTGTAGAGAACATATACACGATAGGTGGGGAAAAAAAGTGAAAACTGTGTGTTTAACGATGAATGGACTGTGAAATGCTGCTTGATTTGCAATGACAGTGGTCATAATGAAGAGTGGTAACATACAACAGCACTACAGCAACAAACATGCCTGTTTTAAAACACAACTATCACCAGAACAGAGTGAGGTAATAACATCAACCATAGACTGAAGATAGAAATGAGCTAGTAGCTAAATCTGGTGAAATACATCTCTTCTCCTTGCACAAGATGAATGTTTTATTGTACATTGTCCTTGACAAATAAATGAAGGTTTTATTTCACCCATTAATACAAAAATGCTGTTCTGGAGTTTTTATATAGAAATAATACAATGCACCCTTACTAGACCTTTGCTGTGGTGGAAATTTAGTAAGTGGACCTCCTAGACTTGTATTTGAGTAAGTGCTATAAAGAGTTTCAATGTTTTACGGTCATTTTGAGCAAAGGCTCGGTTCTATACAAAATGGAAAACAAGAGGGCATCTTTAAAAACTGAATCTTTCTTCCTAAATGAGGTATTAGAAGAGTGCAAATGATTAATCTATTTGAGTGTTTCACTTCCCAGGAAGAAGTAAACTCAAATGCGTTTACCTATTACAATCCCCAGAACCTGAGGTCAATTTGATGTTGATCTTCATCAGAGCACATACTTACAGTACTATAAACTTGATTTGACTTATATACTAACTGCAGGCTTCAGGTTCTTCAAAAAATGTCCCCCTTTGTTGTGGGTAGTGTACTATATTCAATCAGCATTAAAATGCAAAGCCATTTTAGTTTCCTACATCCTTGTCTTATCATAATCACCATCAATTTTCAGCACATGACAAAGAGTCAAATATTATGCGCACAAATGCACACATTATGTGCACACAGAGATTCTCTGTATGCCTTCAATATGTACAGTATGGTAAAGTAATATCATGAAATGTGGTAAGTAAAGGTGATCATTTACAGAAGGGAAAACATTGGAAAATGACAAAAGTGAAAATTGATAAAGGCATATTGAATCTAAAGGGGTGTGGGGGACAGAATGTGATCTCTGGTACATAAAAAGCAGGGATTTGTTTTTGCTAGTATTAGACCAGAACATGCAGTAGATACTGTCTGTTTGCCTCACTGTCTCCCACTCTTCTCTCTATCTCTCTTCTCAGCCCACACTGCAGAGCAAACAGTTTGCTTTAGCTGTTTTTCCTTCTTCTTCTTCCTCCTCCTCCTCCAAACTCCCTCACCTCCTCCTCTCTCTTTCTGTCTCTCTAACATCTGCTGACCCATTTTAGAAAAACACAAGAGCAGAGAAAATAAAGTTCACCTCCTTCACAGGAAACGATCTGTGGTGTTCTGTGGGTTATGTACGGTGCTGGGAGAGCCTTTGAGAGAACTGCATCTGAATATGTATAGCCTTAGTAACAAACCTGCTTCAAATGCCATCTTCAGAATCTCAGTCTTTGGTGTATGAATATTAAGCAGCTGATGCAGCCAAAATGCAGTTTATTTGACCTGTTTTTCTGATTTTATCCATGTGGCGCTTTAAAAACCTTTGAGACAAATGTGTTATTGTGGGAGCTTTACTTGATTTGATTTGATTTGACATACAACATGTTACACATCTCTTTGTGTCATGTACATACAACTAAAATGTGAAAACTCAGCAGGTCTTAGAGGAAAGTAAAAATACATCTCTCTTTATAGCTTGGATAAAATACGAATTCTTACACGACACAATTGTATAGATCAAAGTGTGAATATGCATAAAGAATTATATAAGATTACATTTCCCAGCATGCCGGCATTCCCTGAAGAAAATCAGCATTCCTTCTGAGTCTCCTCTAACCATCCAAGAGATTACTAACCATACATACAACAAAAATGTAACACAGTTAAAACAAATGCCTTAAAGTGCTCAGAGCATCCATGATGATACAAACTGATCCCAATACAGCAGCCTGCATGGAAAATGTGTCAACATTCGAACAGAGAATTAGCTTCTAATACATCTGGATTAAGGAGAGGGAGAGCAGCTCTCCCATCTGGGAAATGCTAGCATATTAGCAGCTCTCCTACAGCTTCGGCCCCTAAGTCAGCCTGATTTACATTCAATAAACTGCCAACCTGGGAATTTCTACATAAACTGCAATACCACGAATAAACTGTCATGCAGACTGGAAATAAAACCCCTGCCAAGGATATGTCGTCAGTCTTCACGGAGTATAAAAGACAGGTTTTAGTGAAAATCAACTCAGTGATACATGCTGCACAACTCTGTGCATGAGTGACATTTAACAAAAACGGATGTGTTGTGGTTTGATTCACACTGCAGCCACTATGACACTGAAGACAGAACTATCTCTATACTAACTGTATGTTCAATCACACCTCCCCCTACTAGACCTTTCCACTGTTCACAGCAAGAGAATACCTTTTTGGAGACACACGAACATCTGCCAGCAATACACAAGAACCGGAAAGAATTGTTGGAGTTCCACAACACAGTAATACCTTGGCAGGAGCTGAATAGGAACAGCAGAAGAAAACTAAATAAAAAAGGACAATATGGAGGATTAAATAACTTTGCAGGGGGGACAATGGAGATGAACCCTGTACTCCCTGCTCCATTTTGGGAAGTTGTTGGCAGTTGTATTACAATAAACTCCCCTCACACTGACAGTAGCCATTTCCTGCATCATCTGTCAGGGAAGCCACATTTCCACATTTTGTCAAGTCTCAACACAATACTCATATGCCCATAGGTACTGAAACAGTTTTTGGTGGCCATTATTGTCCTCCATTCAGGCTGTGAAGAAATCCCTTTCTAACAGAATTCCAGTGTAGGCGATGGGAGACAAAATCCACAGTCCTCATTCTATATAAAACTTATCTCTAAATTTCAGGTGATATGAGGCTTCTCTGTCTTTACTGCCAGTATTAAGAGTAGTAAACAGCTTCAATGTGCATGTGGGCATGTGACTATGATTGTAAAACAGAAATGTAAAAATTTGAATGTATGGTTATCTACTTGATTGTTTTCCATAAATTACAATTTCTTTGAACACCTGATGTGTTTTTGTTTTGTGATACATTGTCCAAAAACTAAAGACATTCAGTTTCCAGTCATGTATGACACAGAAAAGCTTGAAATTGTCACATTCGAGAAGCTGCAACCTGTAAATCTTTAGCTAAAAAACAAGACCATTTTTCCAATAACCAGAAAAGCTGCATATTAATTTTCTGTCGATCACCCAATCAAATATTTGTGTTGGGTTGCTTTTGATTAACATATCATTATGTAATTAAATGTACAAATTCTCCATGGAGTCCACCAACATATGAGCTTTTTGTGATCCATTTCAGTTTAATTGGGCACTATCACGCACACATTATCTTACTAGTGAATACTAACAAAGGTATGAAATTATATTGTTATACCCTGTCTTGCAAATCAGCCTCAGTGTGTTTACAGTTAACAGAGACAACTTTATCTTAACCCTTAACTTGCATTACATTATAACATTTTGGCCTCCACTTTATGCTTTTGTAGCATTTGTTTCGCCAGCACAACTATAACTATGGTCTTTATTTAGTTACATGGCAAATAAATGTAACACTAAAACAGAAGCATGAAATCAGAAATCGAACCATGGAAATTTCTGCCCTTGCTCAGGTGCTCTGTCATTGCACAGCCCTTTTTAATGTTTATGCTTTAAGACTTCTTCTATCTCTCTTTAAGAAGAACATTTCCTAAATTAAATACACTTAATCGTTTAGTGTGGATTAGGTCATCATGCTTTTGTTAACACACTTAAAAAGAGAAAATTCCAATGCTCTTGCTTTGAATCAAAAGCCTCTTTGCTCTCGGCTTACAAAAAAATGCAGCTCCTAGAATGTGTCTGAGAGGAAAAGATAAGATCTGCCACCCTGTGGCTTACATTTCCTTCCATCCCTGTGTAGTTTCGGCTGTTATTTTCACTCATTGTAAAATGCTTTGTAACTCTGTTTAAAAGTTCTATAAAACATAGATAAGATTATAAAATGTTAATGTTTTCCATCTGTAAGGGGCCACAACAAAGAAATGTGACACCACTTCCATTTATTTACAGGTGCCTTTTAAAAAACAATTCATATTCTTCACTGAAGGCAACTCCTCAAGTAAGGTACCACAAAGCGAACTGAATACATGTGAAGCTAATCTGTTTCTAAATTGGATATTTTACATGACATGAATGACACAATCAGGAACGCTCTGTTGAGCATTATAGGCATTATTTGCCCTACACTATCATTAGCAGCTGTTATAGAATTTGATATAGGACTAAAGGGATACAATTGTCGAAGGGCATTATTTTACAATAATTTAGAATAATTGTTATTTCACTTGGGGTTCACACAGATTATTAAGTAAGTTCAGCTGCCTTGGGGACATGAAACTGCATGTGAGAACAATATAAGATACTTGGCAGCGCAGTGGATGACAGACAAAGAAAAAGAGGGAAAATTACAACCCTTGCACCTATTAGAGGGTAGAGTGACGATAATTATATTATTGCACTAAACTCTGTGATCAGCTAACAGTGATATTAGCATATCCTAGCTGCATCCTAATGGTTCCAAATGGTTAAAACTCTTCTCCAATCATCTGTGTTTTCTATCTCTTACTTTCTTATATAAATCACATATTAAAGAAAATAGTTCTGGGATTCATCATGATTAAAACTTTTAAACTACGAGTCATCATCCAGAACTTATGATCTGCTTTATTGAAACTCTTATTGCAGCATGCAGTCTTTTGAGTAAAATATGACTTTGTGCTCAGGGGAAATGTAGAATATTTTCTTTTTATAGTGTGGATTAAGATAATGCATCACTACAGGCATGAGAGTTGTGACAGGAAAGATAGACAATGTTTTCCCTCCAACACCTCAACCTCTGCATCGCACCATCCCCCACCCCTCTGTTGCCGTAGTTATGCAATGACCTTAAATTTGGATCCCCTGTCGACCTTTTGTTCTTAGCATAAAAGCCTGCTTTTATTCCTGGTTCCATGGCAGCCTCTGACTGACTCCCATAAAGTCTGCTGTCAGCTCGAATGAATATGTCGTGCGGGTCACACTTAATAGCAGCATGCACAACGAGCATATGGCTTTGCCAAACCCTATTGAGGAAGCAGAGCACACAGTACTTACAGTACAGCACAAAGTATACTCACTGGAGGACGACCTATTATGCTATCTTATCTTCAACACCCTTACCATATTATGAATCAGAATGACATACATTGCTGTGAGTGATTTGATGCATTATATTGTATCAATCTAACAGTTCTATTGACTGCAGAAAGGAACAGATTGCCACAAAGATAATGTCAAAGTAATATTCGGCCAAAACCCATCTTTCATACTCCTGCAGGCTTCAAAGGTGGCTTGAAAAAGTTTACAAGCTTTAAAGTGGATGAAGTATCAAAGCATCTGCTGCCAAATATTCCAAGGAGTCATCGTTCAACCAAAACAGGATTAAATACATTGCCTTCATGTCCCAATGTCACCCCTCTTGAAGCCCTGCCAGAAATTGGGTACTTGACATTTCAAAATTAAAGTGTTTGCAACATACTGAGCATATGGATGACAGCACAGTGTTACAGGAGTAGTTTGGCAAAGATAGAGCTTGAGAGGAGTATTACTACTCAACAGCAATACAAATCTATTAAATGTGCACCTGTTTGTTCAAACATTTCTGTCAGTTACATTTTCTGCCATTTTATTTTATGCTCTCTTCCTTCAAATATCACTTAACTGTTGTCTAACTGGTTATACAATGCACTGAAGAACATTTCCCCAAAGTAACATACAAAGAGACAGCTAGCAAAAACAAAGCAAGAGCCCATCTGGAACCAAGGGGGAAAGACCAGAGTCTCTTCTCTGCCTTTGACAGACAGATAGGAAGACAGGAGGACATAAGAAAGAAAGAAAGAAAGAAAGAAAGAAAGAAAGAAAGAAAGAAAGAAAGAAAGAAAGAAAGAAAGAAAGAAAGAAAGAAAGAAAGAAAGAAAGAAAGAAAGAAAGAAAGAAAGAAAGAAAGAAAGAAAGAAAGAAAGAAAGAAAGAAAGAAAGAAAGAAAAAGAAATACGGAGAGAGGGAGACAGAGGGTGGAGGAGACAGCAGAGAAAGGGAAGTGGTGCCTGTGTGGCGTGAGAAAGTCCTGTGTTCTCTATCTGTTGATAGCCTGGTGAAGCTGAGGAGGGCTCAGGGCCACAGACCAGAGGGATTTGCAGGGCTTTGCTCCTTCCTCTGTGGAAGCAGTGTGTCAACCATTGCTACTACAGACCCTCCTGCCCCTCCCTGGTGCCCCCTGCAAGTACAGCGTCAGTTACATGATTCTGATTATAGGCTATGAAAGGATCCCTCCTCCCAACTTTACTGTAAGAGGCTGTTTGTATAGAAAGAGGATCAAAACTTTACAAAAAACACTTCTATTTTCCTTCTCAGCCTCAATGCTAATCTGCTCATTTTCTCTTACACAAAGCCCTTTTCTGTCGGATCATCCCTTCTCCCTATCGCAGTATGCCTCCACCCCGTCCCGCCACCTCTGCGGCCAGTTCTTCCTTGGTCGTCTTGGAGAGGCTGCTGAGGCATGACAGTCTGATGGGCTGGACAAAGGACCAGGCTGGCGAGCGTCCAGAGGGGGCTCAAGGGCAAGAGATGGACAGATAACCTTGTTGTGTGGCCCACGGGCGCCTGAGACAGCTGCACTGAGATGATAACTCAATCTTCCCATCAGACCTCCCTACTGGCTCGGCCGCAGGCCACAGCACCCACCAACATGGGTCAGAGTGTATGTGGGCCAATGGACATGGTATGTGTTGTTGTGTGTTGGGAGGTGCTTTCACCACTTTATCATGTCAGTTCTGTCACATCAGACAAACTCTTTGAAGCAGTTTCCTGTGTGGCAGCACCAACGGTCCGGTTGAAAGCATATTACATGAAATCATGTTTACTGGAAGTTACACATGCAGGTTTAATGAAAAGGAGTGTGTGTCTGGATTTGAGGGTCCAGATTTGGCCATTGTTACATTAAATACCTTTAGCCTCTTCAGCCAAGGGTACCTCAGTTTCATTATGAAACAACATTCCAACATATATCCCCTCAAAATTACTTTTCTAGCATCAACAAGGACAACAAATGAATTTGTGTGTGTATGTGTGTACCGCTACTACTAGCCTATGAACTTTAATGACAACTTGACAGTGCAAGTGGAGAGGGTGGCTTGTTGTTTGCAAATGTTAACTTCTTTGAGTTATCAGCTCATTTTCTCTCCCTGAATTAAAGTGGATACCAGAGCATGGGAGAAGAAAGGCAGTGTATTTGCATGATTGAGATGCATTTCGCCCCCCGCCTGGAAGTCCTCTTGAGGACATTTTCATGCTAAATCAGGAGTAAAAAGTCTAAGAGAATTACGGGGCAGACAATTGTTGCATGAGGTTTTTTGATGTTGAAAGGGATTCCTTCATGGCAAGCGCTTCTCATGATGGAGAAAGTACTTTCATGCTTGGGCTTATTCAAACATCTGTTCCCATTCTCTGGCTCAACCACAATGAATGTGGTTCACGCAAGAATCATAATTGCATACAGACTTGGGGATACAGACGAGCAGTCAGTGTTTTTACTGCAACTGTTCCAACAGAGCTGTGAAAGGGAATGAAAATTGTGATACAGCACGTTTTATTTTAACAACAGGATAAAGAAAAAAATAGTCGCTAGAATGGTTTGACAAGTAAAGCCATGGTTGTTCAACTACTACTATGCTTAAAAGCCATTATCTCATCTCTCTAGTATATGGAAGGCATTACAACAGTCTCAGTCTCTCCATAGCTAGGGCTAATAAAGGGCTGAAAAGAAGAAAATTAAAAAAGCTTTTTGCTGATGTCATAATGGTGAAAAACAGCAGAAATGGTGCTGAGCAATAGATAACCTTATAGTGTCTCAATGGATTTTCTTTTCTTTAGATACTCACACCCATTACAGATAAACCTTTTTATTTTATTTCAAGACAAAATACCTTCCATAGGGCTTTAAACACATAAAAACAACTGGATAGTTAATGAACACACCATACACACACTTAAAAAACAAACAAGATGTGTTAATCCACTCTGTTTGGCACACACCTCATCTGTCCTGTGTGGACTTCTGTGAACTGTCAGTCTCTTTTGTAAAACCTGCTCAACTGCAAGGAAATCCATGCATGGACATCATGAAGAACTCAAAGCTTTGACAACATACAACTACCTATAAGAGCATTAAAAAGCCGCAGTCCTGCACTGTCTGAGCATTGTCGTTGAGAAATACAGAACATTAACTCCTGCCCCGGGGGCACTTGTCAACTACTTCCTGAGCCCTAAGCCTGTATGTAATTGAGGTGAAACAGCTTGTCTGAAACCAATTGAAGACATGCAGTGAAGGGGAGTCAGTGCAGTCCCTGAGAGGGGATGACAGGGTCACACCTGCAAACACGGGCCTGCACAGGCAGCCTGCTGATGGCTATCTCAATGTGAACTAGGGGCTATGAGAGGGAGGTGCAACACAGGGGGCTGAGGGCCATGATGGTCCTACAACTGGCAACATGCCCATACCCTCTCCAATTCATTCATGACGACAACTCATGCAAATCCATGTGCACACACGCACACACATCCACACATGCACCTCCCAATCACTAAGCTTCAGTGCCCCTTTTATAAACAACAACAACACTGGCTAAGGATGTTAACATGCAACACTGACCCCTGGCATCAATTGCCACCTCAACCACAGCATGTCAACTCCTCATGTGATGTCATCTTATAACCCCACTACTGTGGCAGAAGTCTGTCTTTAGCTGCTCAACATAATTATAGCCCAGATGAATGGTTTGGAAATGACAGGCAATTAGGCCTCCAGACAGTATGATACTGAGGAGTACACTTTCTTCCAGCATGGGTAGCTGAGGTGTAGATCAAAGAACCTCACGAGACAAAAGCACATGTTTATAGCGTCCACCACTCTGACAGCGAGTGGATTCATGGTCATCGTAAACAAAACAGGTGGCATTTACCAGAAGTAGAACTAGTGCTTCAGCCAAATTAGTTTTAGTCATGTGGTTGTCACTTAACAGTCGAGCTTGAAGATGAGTGGAATAATACAAGCAGATTCTCATTTTCACTTTTTGCGAGTGCCATTTTCAAGTGATATACTAACCTATTTAAGAAATAACAACGCTCCATGTTGGCTGCAAGCACTGCCTGCACTGTCAAAGTCTCTGATTTACAGGATGGCCAGACTGTGGGGCAATCTCGCACCAAGAGCCACCAGCAGGGACAGAGTGGAAGAATAGAAGAGAAGAAAGGAAGAAAAGAGGAGGGAAAAGTACTCTTCGTAAAGTCTGTAGTTAGTAATTAACTTGAACTGGAGATAATGTCATAATTATAGTAGCACGCAACACTCTAATTCCCCTCAACATTAACACACAAAACTAGACTGTGGTCAGAGGGCCTGTTGGAACAAAAGCAGGGAATTTTCTTTGAATTCACAAACTTTCAAAAACTAAGAGAAAGTTAGACTGCTTCTGTAAACTTTGGGGCTGATAATAGAAAGCGGTGATACCTTGAACTTAAATTGCATCAACACAAAACTTCCCCGGTTGATCAAGAATTCAGTCCCCATAGATAGATCAACATTTGGCCTGCATTTCTATTTACCATTTCAATAACAGGTCAGTTGGGAGAAGCTTTATTTACAGCATCCTGCTCTCTCATGATGATGCGTCCCAGTAGGGGAGAAACCAGGCTGATGACCTGCAAACTGTTGCACCCCTCAAATGGAAAAGCTGGGATAAAAAGACCTTTCCATTCCTCTGAGTCATAGCAGGTTTTTTAAATAACCTTCAGAGTCATACTCCTCCAAACTCTCCTGTCTCCATCTATACTGGCTCAGGCCCATTTACTCTGTAGCTTTATCTGCAGCCTTCTATTCCAAACACTACTCACATTTAATGGAGATCAACTAAACGACTGTAGATAAAATCACAGTCTGGCTGCCTTTCATTGGGAAACCAAAACTTGCATCTCGCCTTTGACTGAACTTGTTAGACTGCAAACACATAGTACTGTACGGACAAAAAGTGTATTAACTGCAGTAACAGATATTTATTATGACTGTCTCAGAAACTCACATGAATGGAGAAGAGACTTAAAGTAAAGCGACAGGCAGAGTAGAGCCCATGAGAAGCGGGTAATTGAGCAGAACATATCTTGATGTTCTGGTGAAACACCACTCTCCATCTCTCCACGCAGAAGATGAATCACACCATTGTCTGTGTCACCAAATTACATAAGTGCTATGGAAAATTCACTCAGTTCAATTGCTTAGTAGAAAAGGGAAGAAATTGACCAGCCACAGCTTGTTCGAATGAATTACGTGGGTCACACTTTAATAAAATTGCTCATGTTTTGTGATTGCTGTTATTTGAAAAGCTACAATTGATCATTTGCTTCCTTTCTTTAAAAAAAGCATCCGCTAAATCATAGGGTTAGGGTTAGGGCTCTCACCATATAATCTGTGTGAATCCATAAATAAAAGGGGAATGATGGAGGAAGTTGATGAGAGAGCTTTCTGTTGGACCTTTGGGTTTATCTTCAAATGACATGTGAGCTCAGAAAACATTTGACAGTTCAGCCTCAAACCAAATTGTTTCAAAGACTGGATATTTAATACAGCAAAACTGTGAGCATGGAGGAGATTACTTAACCTGTCTGTGGGAGGAGAGTCCAACTAATTTTAACTTTCTCCATCTCAACACCCACAGATCATGTTTTATGTACCTATGACCACAGCATCATAATACAACACCACTACCCTCAGCTATCTCACAATTTCAGTCTCTAATTCTATGTGTTGATACTTAACAGTGTTTTCACCCACAATAACAAGACCATTAATGCTGGGTGTCAGCTGCTTGTCTCTACGTGCCAGACTATTGTGAGAATGTTTGTGGCATGACAGACGTAAGGTGTGGCACATGCAGACAGTAAAATCACCATTAACGCCTGCGTATAAACAGAGCGGAGGCTTTTATGGATGGAGTGGCAGGGCAGAGAGGCTGACAGATGTGAGTGGCTGGGACAAGACTCTCAGGGACAGCACAGATCCCGTATGAGTCCAGACAAGAGCAGACACATCCCTGAACATTCAGACTAAACACAGCCGCATAATTAGAGCTATAATTCAGCGGAGCAGCCACAGTACACACTGTGAGCCTGTGTCCTTCGTAGAATAACCTACCCTCTTATTCAGCCCCAAATTAAACTGTCTGAACATTGTGCTGTTGTCTCTTCAAAGCCATTTAGAAGCAGAGACTGTGACGAGGTGAGGTATAAAAAAATGATTCAGTGTTTAAAAAAAAGCTTGAATTGCAACATAGGATACTCAAGAAAACAAAGCCGAGGAAAACCAGCGTTAATCCTTGTCGCCCTCAAGCATAACAGATTGGAGAGGACATGAGAGTTGAGGACACAAGCCTGCTGAGAGGCATTTTTAGTGGCTACTTTCATGTCGGCATACTTACAGATATCTGCTGATTCGTCTGAACCATCTGGACAGTCCTTCTCCCCATCACAGCGCCAGCCTTTGGAGATACAGGTCACCTGATCCTTACATACAAACTGCTTAGAGCTGCAAGTCTTGGGCTGGTCGTCAGCTTTGGGAGCTGAAAAAAAAAAGAGTAGAGAAAAGTTCATGAGTCATCACGAAAACAACTGAATGCTAGACACGTTTCTGACTTATAAGCATATAGAAAGAAGTGGAATTCTCTAGCAACCCTTAAAAGAAATGCCAGCATGAAAGTGAATGTTTTTAATGCATCATCCAGTACTTGTATGATGTAATTGTATAAAGTAATATAGTTACTTTCTTAAGAATATTTCAACAATCATTCTCTCCTGTCCAAAAGCTACACAGGAAATTTTCAGCTTAAAGCAAAATAAATCTTAACTTAGGGGGGCAAAGCAACAAGCAAGGGTCAACCCAAGTTTACAATGATGTTTTTGTATCAAAAAGGACCAACAAGCACACTCTATTCAGAAAAAAATTACCTCCTGTACAAGTTTACAACCAACACTGGTGCCTTTTAGTACTGGGTTTGTTTGTTGTTTCCTCTCTTCTTACGGACATCTCATTTCTTTCTGCTTTTTTATTACTCTGAAGGTGTTTTTCAACTTTTACCACAGAGGCTCTTTCATGTGTCAAGGCACAGAAATAACTGGGCATTCAATCACCGTCTGACCCATGGGAAACTGCAGAGTGTGGTAGTTCTGGGCAGTAAGTCAGCACAGATTGTTGAGGTGCACCACAGGCTAGCAGCTCCACAGCAACGCTCAAATGCTCATGACCCATCAGCAGTCTGACACTGCTGACATGTTTTAACTCAGCCTCACTCAGAAAAACCTGGGTGAAATGGAGCTCTACCTGCTAAGTGACACATTAGTCTGTCAACACTGAATTTATCACTTATTTCAAATGTATCATACAGGGTGGGTTTGCCTAAATTCTTTTTTAAAAATTAATTAAAAAGTATTTTCTCACTAACCACTAATGATTTGCTGCAGTGTTGGTATTCATGCAAGTTTTGACATTGAATTTTTGGATCCACCCCAAAAACATGGAGGTGAATGGAATTTTAATTTTCTGCTCACAGCATTGAAAAATAACCTTTATTTCCTTGTATATGGTACTATTAATAACTGACACAACAGTCTGTTTTCGTGTGTGTGTGTGTGTGGGGGGGGGGGGGGTATTGGTCAGGGAGTGTTTCTTCTTCTTGACATTCGGTTTGAATGTTTCAAGCCCCATCAATTAAATTTTACTCACCAATGGAATGTAGCAGACAAAATCTGATGGATATCTCAACTATCTGGATGAATAGTGAAAAAGGGACAATCTGTTTCTCTTCCTTATTTAAACCAAGTTAAACCAAGCCTGAAAACTGAAATCCTCAGATAACATTTTCTCTCATAAAGAAGAAAGAAATGTATAAAAGAGTAATGCTTCCATTTAAGCGGTCAAAAATGTTACACATTAAGAAAGACAAAGAGACCACAATAATCACTCCAGTCAGGAGGTTATTGTTACTGTACTGCAGCAATGCTCTGGGAAGGACAGTGCTGAAGGTCTCATTGTGATTCTCTGCAGGGACTGAGCCCTCTCTCGCCCTGGATGACTTGCCTCCCTACGTACTTGGCAGGCAGAGAGGTGTTGGGGGGTGGGGGTGGGGTGCACACCACAAGGGGGCTGGGATGTGACTGAAATCATAAGAGAGCATGAGGCTAGTGTATCATTGCAATCACGTTCCTTTTTGACTGTCAGACTAAGGCTATATTCACAGCAAATCCGGCAATGCGGGAAAAACAGCAGTCCTCCCATTCATTTGAATGGAGGTAGTGCGTTTAGGCTGCAGGAGTATAGGCCATAGGGTTCAGCAAAAAAAAAAAAAGCAGCATCCATCCAGCAAGAAGTTTAATCAGAATTGACTTTCGCTGAAATGCAACCTGATGTCATGCTGTGGTGGCAAATCATGTAAGCCGGTGATCAGACCAAAGAGGCCCACGGGAAGAAGAACCTTGTTTACTTGTTGACTTTGTTGCCATGAAGCCAGCAACAAAGTCAACAAGATTCATTTTAGAAAGGACAAGAGAAAAAAAGAGAGAGGGGGCAAGCAAGCTGAAAGTACAAGTGACAGAGAGCGAGAGGGTAAGCTAAGCAGCAGTGTTCTAGCCAGAGAGTGAATAAAGAAAGGGGGCAGCAGTAGTGAGAACAAAGCCATACATCGGAGAAATAAAAGATTTTCTGATTGTTACACAGCAGTTATGTTTTAAAGCACAAATAAACACACCCACACCTCCACACAATAGTGCAGAAAGGTGCTGAATTGTGGAATTTGGTGTGAATGCAGCTAAGTGGTTTAGACCCTGGTCGTTTTTTGATGTGACAGTGAGGTGTTTGTATATGTCAGAGACTAAGAATTCAGTGTTGTGTTTTTGTAAATACAATTAGCAACTAAAGGATTGCAGGGATCAAATCACATCATTTCCATTATACTAATCTAACACCTTGGGATAGAAGGACAAAGAGTGAGCTGGGAGTTTTCACCCTGTTCTCCTCATCACACAATAGCAAGGGCATGCCTTAAAAAACAAGGGTTTTGCAAGAGAAGTTCAAGGGATGCAACAGAATAAGATTTAAACACAGCAATGAAATGCCAAAATATAGACTTCTATATTAAACATCACAAGACCTTGACAGGATGTAAAATTTGAGATGAGAGTGAGAAAGAGAGCCATAAAAGGCTGGATAGAGACCAATGAATGAATCAGTTTAGAAGCCACGCATACACCCAACCCCTCGGTGAAGGAATGAGAGGGAGGCTAGCTATGGCCTGGGGCCAACTTGTTAGTTTTGCTTCCTTTCAGCTCACCAATGCTTATATGTTGCCATTTAATCTGCCTAAACAACCAACAACCAGACAAACACCCGCACTGACTGAGGCATGAGCCGAAATGAGTAACAGCATTGAAGCCTCTGACAGGCTGCTATGTGAAGGCATTCCCTCAGTCTCTCTGGTCCCTGTGTGAAGCATCTGGGTTGAGGCAGTTGTTCCCTATGAGTGGGCATAAAACTGGAAATAAAACATTGTGGGTTCTAATTTTACCATCGCTTTACACACCAGCATGAATTGACCGCAGAGGGGAGAACCTCTGAGCCTAATTGGAGGTTGTGGCTGAGGAGGGGTTAGAGACTGGGGGAAACGACTGGCAGCCTTCCCCCTCAGCAGTCTTCTTTCAAAGCCCACTGAAATATCTCAAACAGAGATGTGAATTGTTAATTCACCCTGCAAAGTCCCTTTTTTCCAAACTAACTGCCAGAGTACTGACAATTTTTAGAGGGTCCAAATCAGGCTGAGACGTTAAACCATTTGAGTCCACTTTACCTACAAAAGGGAATGAAGAAGGCCTTTATTTGGTCTCCTGGGATTGGCCCAACAGCAAACACCAATCCCATTGAATCAAGGTACACACTCCACTTACAGGAACTCCAATAAGCCCTGTGTGTTCGCCGCCAACAGAGTTCCCTCTTAATAATGCACTTCCAACTAAAGCATTTCCTGCCACAGCTGAGTGGCAACTTGATCACACTGCTGTGACTAAATGGTAGGAAATCCCACAACATTCAAATATTCTACCCCCAATGCAGCAGGGTGATCACTTTTTTTTTTAAATAATGACCTTGTCTTCTGTTGCTTATGTTATGGTTTTAAAAGTAAAATCAGTATGCTATACACTTAAACATGAGAAATACTGCTCCTTCTACATTAAGATAACCTAAATAAACACCCAACCTATAGGCATCTACTAGAGCAAAAATACATCTAATTAGAGAGGGACAGTCTTAGATGAAGCCCTCAAGAGTTTTGAATTTGACACCATTACTCAGTAAGGGCAACTTTAGATGTTCCACAGGAAACAGGTTTCTATTTCTGAAGAGAAATTACACCATGAACGAATATCTTTATTTGGCAGATTTAAAAACAGCTGTCCACAAACACCAAAATGCCTGTGTCTGCACTCTGATGTAGTTACAATATGCTGCACTACAGATGTATTATATTTAAAAATCTATATAGGAGAGTGATACAGTAATGGTATAAAATATGAGTGATGACATTGTCCTTGAGGCAACTGAAAGCCCAAGAATGTCTGAAGGTCAGTATACTGAAAATCTGAGTATTTGTCCATCAGACATTGGATTAGTGTTTCCATCTAAAATCATATTTAATGTTTTTTTAACGGTTTGAAAGCTTTTACTTGAATAAATTCACAAAATTGGACTGTTTGTGGTCATAATTAGAAATCACAGACTGTAATTCTATTTTCTTTCCTCATTATCTTGTTAAATCAGCACATCATGATTAAGTCATTGCTGTTTTACTGACCAAAACAACATCCATCAATGGTTTTCATTTGGTTATAAGTGCTGAAACAAAATTCTACGTGGAGTCAGTTGTGGAAAGCTGAGACATAAGCCAGTGCACTTGCTTTCTAGGATAACAGAAGGCTACGCATGGTTGTGGAAGAGAAAATAAACTGACTTACAAACTCCTGCTTTTACACAAAACATTGTGTTGTCACTGAAAGATTCACAGAACAAATGTTTGAATCTGATATGTCTTACACACACTGCTATAAATTATTGAATTACTTCCTGGTATGTGAATGTTCTGGCTCCAGTTGGCTGACTTGGCCCGACTTTGAGCATACTGCCAGCTGTAGGGAGCACACACTGTATTTCCTTATGCAGGGCCACTGGAGCTTTGTGCTGTCTAAACAGCGCACACTGAATTGCCCTCGGGCACTGTGCATGGCAAAAAGCATTAAACACGAGCGAATGAGCAAATGTATAAACGTACACAAAGCCTGGCTCTTATAGAAACGTCCCTCCTGAGTGCTTATTAAAAAAGAGGTACTTTCAAAGCCATGTCTTCATTTACGAGGGAATTTATGGTGTTGCTTAAGTTTTTGTAATCCAAAAATCAGAAAAAAAATTTTGAAAGGAAGTCTGTGGGATGGAACAGGATAACATGGTGAGTAAATGGTGTTGTGGCACCATTTATTCACCATGTTATCCTGAAGGCCTCCAGACACCATCACCAGCTGGGACACAACACTGACCCACTTTCCCTGCCGATCTGTCTCCCTCAATATGGCCATCCATGCTCCACAAATCAACTCCAGATCCATGCAGCACATACCAGCACCTTCTAATTGATTACATGTGTACAGCTTTGCCTCAAAAAGACAATCTTTTACACACAGCCAAAATTCTTAAGAAACCAAACAGCTTTAGTTTTGAATTCAAGAAAGTACTTGTTGTTTGTTTCTCTTTGCTGTGAGAATGGAATCCAGTGCAAATAAAGTAAAGAATTATCTGCACAGGAGGTGTTTCAGCCGTATTCTTCACTTGTCTGTCAGAGGAGATATGCTTCCATCTTAATCAATACAGCTGTCTACACAGGCTATGTAACGGTTTGTGTTTCACTTGTGCTATACAAAAGTTGACAGACCCACAAGTCAGTCTTGAAATGTTTTGCTTAACTAGAGACTGAGGACAAAGAATTAAAGAGTTTTTTTAAGAAAAATAACTGCATTGCAGAACCAATCCAAAGTCTTTAGGGCAGCCCTTAATAATGAGATATTGGGGGGAGAGCATCATTTCCGGTTGGGCGTGTTCTTAACAAAATGTGAGAGCCGTAGATTTGTTAGCTGCTGTACTCTTCACCATTCAAGCATTGATTGTCTGATATCGCAAGGCTATAGCCAGAAGTCATTTTCCTTCACTTTACCTGCATTACTACAGTGATTGTTTGCTGTGCTCTGAACACTGCCAGAACACAGTTGACCTATACACAGTACTGTGCCTGTGTAGACACCAAAGGAGGACTGTGGCTGCTGCCGCTGCTCTGCTAGTGTAGCTGTGTAATGGACTAACTTAATGCTGCGCATGTTTTTAAATGTTTTTTACCTATTTAAAGAGCAACAATATTTGGCTGGAATGTATTACAAGTTTGCTTGAGTTAAAACAACACACACCAGGATGACAATAACCGTTATGCAAATGCACACAGAACACAGAGTCAGCTGAAAAGGTTAACAAACAAAATGATAAAAAGTTTACTTTTGTTTCATAAGCATGGTAACACTGAGCAGATCCTACTATTCAACCAACACAATCCTCATGTGGATCACTTCTAGGCTCATCAATAGAGCATGGATTCTATTAAATGCTGTAAAAAGATAACCGTACAAATGGGAATGTGAAATTACTTTAATAAATTAATAAATAAATTACCCTCGGGGTCTCTGTAGTCTTACTGTTTACAACTGTAGTGACAGGAGAAATTGGGAATGAAACCAGGACTGCAGGACTGTTTCTCATCACCCATCACTTCTCCTCCCCTTCCCTTCATTGTGGAACACTGTTCTTCCAGAGTGGTTCAAAGAGTGAAAAAGGCAAACCAACTATGCAATTAGACCCCTGAGGTAAAGTTTAAAGTGATTTCACTGAGTTCAGTTTAGCAGGATGTCAAAGCCATGCATTATAATTAACAGTTAAAACCAAACACCGACCACAGGGAAGAGAATGAGGGCAGAGGGAAGTTGTTATTCCTGAATGTCTGGGCTGTATTAATTATTCAGATGGAAGACAATCTCTCTTTCACCAAAGTCAGAGGATGTCAGATGTAATGTTATGTTGGAATGCTATGGTACAAAGCAGAGCATTGAGAAGAGAGTGATAAACATTATTTAATGTATGGCCACTGCTGTAGCCATTAAAGCAACATCTTCAATAGTGACACTGTGCAGTACCTAACCAATACGCAACTCCTTAGGTTTGTGCACACCAAGCCACAGCCAAGCACTAGAGCACTTTAACCAGCTCACAGTGCACATACAATGGCCATAGGCTATCTAATTTCTTATTCTCAATAGCCATTTTCAAAGAGGTTGAACATGCACAAATAGCAGAGTTAGTACCTACTCTTGGGCCTGAATGCTTTGTTTTTGTGTCATCGCACAACAAAAGGGTGCAGCTTTGACCTCAAAGGTAACTTGATGAGGATCTGCAGGATGTCACAGGCCAGAGCAGTAAAGGGCAACCCAGTAAAAAACAGACATAGTAGTGATTGATAGACATAAAGATACATGTAAATAGGCTCATAGTGGGGCTAAGGAGAGTTCTTCGACATCCACCCACATTAATCTCTGCCATTGTATATGCACTCATAGAGGAAAAGTCAACCCAGATTCAGCTGTTATGAAAACAGAATATGGTAGCCACAAAATGAGGGCTGGACCACATAAATTGAGGCATTCATTGCAACTGAGATGACTGTAAATCCTGCCCTGCCTCTGTCGCTAACAGGAAAAAACATCCAAGGCCACGGGAGTAAAGTATGAATATAGTAAGTTACAAAAGGATTTACCTCAGTTTAAAGATAAAATGTCTCTGATTTGATGAGTGGATTTCCCTAGATGAATGCCTCATTAGATTCACTCAAAAGTAAAAGGGTGGGGGAGGGCAGGAAGGAGGAATGTGTCTGACTCAATAATTGCTCAGAATGACTCATAAACAATACACAAATGAGTTGTCATCCACTTTTAATCTTAACAGATGACCTCCTTGTTCATCAGTGATATCCTTAAACTTTAATAACATAGAAAGATATAAAGGAGGACATATTATGCTAATTTCCAGTTCTGTATTTTCATTCTGGGACTCCAGTAGAGTATAGCTTTGCATGATTCACAGTTAAAAAAACTCTAATTTATCATTTACTGGCCTTTTATGCAGCCCCTCATTTCGGCCTCTGTCTCTGTTTTCCAGAAGCCTGCCGAGGGGTGTTGTGTTAAGTTGCTGCTGATGCAAACCCAACATTTCAGCTTTATTGCTTCATATTAAAAGCTTCTGAATGACTAAATAACATGTGAAGAATTTACAGGAAATTAAACACGTTCCTCACCAAATTAGCAAAGCTTTGTTAGCAGCACTAAAAGCCAGTTGACACAACAAAATACAGAGAAATTTGGAGCCATTTGCTCAGCAGATGAATTAGAAATAATGCAAAGAGGAAAAGTAAAGGCAGAAACAGCAGAAGAGCTACAGATGACCAACACCCCTCCAACAGGTAAACTACTTACTTTACTTTGCTGTGCCATGTAATGGAATAATACTCACAGCATGCCAGTTCGACATGACTACCTCCAAAACAATAGACTCTAGAATGCCTGAAGAGGTGATTTGACTGGATTTTATGGTGGAATAGGAACTCAGCTGTCTGCAGTTACTTTACTTTTAACCCTCAAGCTGTGAGCCTTGGCATGCACAGTTAAAGTCCAAGACTACAAACACCCTTCAGTCTTGATAATATTGTTGAGAGCCACGGACATCAAACTGGTTGCTGGTCACATTTAATAGAGGTTTGAGGTGCTAACGGAACCAGATGAGGAAATACAAACTCAAAGCTTACAAATAGCTATTAATAATAGTTTTCAAACTAAAGGGTATTCATTTTTTTATGTTTGAATAGTGCATCTAGTTTATTTATTGTGTGTGTGTACATGTATGGGTACATCTGTATGTGAACCTTCCTGTTTTCTCAGTGAGTTATGTTATTCCACTGTGTTGCATATGCTTATTGTTTTCTTGTCTTTTTTTAAAAATATAAAGCACATCGACTTTCTTTGTAATGAAATGTGCTCTATAAACAAAGTTGCCTTGCATTGTCTTGAACAAAACCACATGAAACTTGAAAGAGTTATTTTCTAACAAGTGAAACTAGTGCAAGCCTGCAGTGCTTTTCTATATAGGCACCAATATAGAAATCATGTCCACGGCTTTTTGAGATAAACACTTGTGAAAAATCTGTCAAGAAAGATTTGAGTCTTTGAGAACATCATAACTGGTGATGGACAAAACTAACATAATCTGAAATACACTTGTGATAAAAAGGTTCTCATTCTATTTAAATAAAATGAAATTATAAATGTTATTTCATACTTAATGTCTTTTGCAAATGCCGCATATTCTATATTGTAAGGGCAGATGTCCACTACTGTAGATAAGCTGGTTATATAAGAGCCAATAATTCAATGTGTGTTTGAGCCACTGACCTGAAGTAATCTGATACACTAGATCATCATGAGGTTTTAAATGATCAGATTAAAAATGACAATGAAAAAAAAAACATATTAGATCAAATTGGCAGTCAAATAGACTATTGAGAATACTAGCATTTGGGGTTGGGTGGATTTCATATGGTTAAAATACATTATCAACGCAAGTAGATCACAATATCATTATATATACAGTTTTATGGATAATCAGCTGAGAAATTGTTGAAGTATAGCTAAATTGTAAATAATCAGAAAGTTCAATCTACTTTCAGCTAATCTAGCAAATAAAATACCTGAGAAATCAAATTACTTCATCACATTCATGAAAAATAATATGAAATCCAAATCTTACTGCGGACAAATTTATATCATCTCATACTGTATCATCATATCGCTGAACCTGAACAGCAGTGGCATTTCAGTCATGGACACACAGTCTCTTATCAACCTCAATGTTTATACAGTAAACATCTAAACTACTGAGTTGTAAATTATGTTGTGTATGTCTCGTATGCCCTTACAATGTGTATGTTTTAATTTGTGAAGTGCAAAGAGATTGTAAATGACAATTTGCTTTCAGCTCATGTTGGTACAATCCATCAAATAGAAACATTTACACAGTCTCTCACAAAAAACTACTATAAAAGTAAATGAATTGTGTCCATATCTTTGCCATGATACCAACAGCACAAATGTTTGTTACATGCTCAACCACAATCCAATGAATAGGCGTGATGGCTGTGACTTTGATGAAAGCAAACAGCTTTGACACTTTGCAACAGTCCATGAAATTGGAATTTTATCTCCATATATCAGATTGTCTCCTCTGACCAGGTGTGAAAAGTACCTGGGGTCCCTACAATCAAATCGATTCTCCAGTCAAGCAAAAAGCCAACATCTGAGGTGTGCCTGAGCACAAGCTGGTAAAGCCAATGGAACCGACACACAAAGAGCCACAGATGTGACACTCTCTAGAAACGGACAAGCTGGGTGGTCAAGCTTGAGGCATCAGGTGAGGAGTTCACCATTAGTGATGTCAAAGTAAATCTGCAGTCACAAGGACAGTACTCTCACAGCTGTGCCAGGTGTTAGGCAAACGTTGCAACCCTTTGCTACATTTGAACAACACTGTGCACTCCCCTTAGTAAACACAAAGAAAATCAAATGCATTTCTTTAACAGTAAATTCATTTAAGGGCTTACATTCTAATGTGTGGCATGTTCAAAATAACAATTTCTAAGAGACATCATAATATTAATTATAAAAAATTAAAACAAAAAAAACAAAACAAAGTTCCAAAACAGTGATGCATAGAGAGCCAAATTTTATTACAGAGCTGCATTAACTCACACCCACACTCCCTATTTTGTTAAAGAAGCCAATCCGTTCCTTTTTTGGAGCTTAGGAACGGAACAGGGTAAACAGTGATGTAGCTAGCAGAAAACACCAATTACAGAACACCCCTGCTATTCACAATCAACAAACACTCTTTCATCTGTGGTCTCACGCCTTCAGTAAGTGGGGAACAACACCGAAGACATTTATGCTAATCTGGTTTTACCTTCTTCACAGTTGTTTGCAATGGAGTGCAGGAAGTAGAGGGATGGAGAAAAAAAAAGAATTCTGCAGCTAAGGTCAAGAATCCCACTGTCTGCTATTCATTTCAAAAATATTTTCACTATGTTGAGACCAAAATGCAAAACACCTGCACATAAGCTTTATATAAAATGTCCTTCAGAGGCCAAATAATGTATCAAAACTGGACACTGGCTATATTTCACTCAAAATATTTAATACCTGTTTTATCCTATGTTTCTTTATGAGAAGCCAGAAAGGAAGAAAATCATTTTGGGGATTATCTGTGTTACCTGATAAGAGTGCAGTCAACAGACAAACAGCCTCAGGTGTACAGAGTTACAATAACCACTCCCCAGTGACCTCCACTTGGAAGAACTGAAGAGAGCAATCCAAATTCTTTTATCTGTTGAATTTGTATGAGGGATGCTGAATTTTTCCAGCAGATGTTTCCAGTGACAGTTCTGAAGAAAAGGTAAAGCCAGGTCCCATTAAAAAGGTCAGGCAAATAGAGTGTAGGCTCCTCAGGAATTCAACCTCTTTAGCCTCTGACCTACATTTACACTTTTCACCAAGGGGAGTCTTCTGCCCCTTAAGGTTTTTAAGATCCTATGTGTAAACTCAGTAGTCCAAGTGACCAAATATGGAAGTGTTAATGATGAAATGATGAAAATGGTGCCATTTTGTTGCATGTGGTATGCAATTAAAAAACAAAAACTAAATTCTTCTCATTGAAGTATGACATAGCTGAAGTATGACATAGCTGAAGTATGACATAGCTGACATTATATCCCCGATCAGAAAATTAACTATTTTGATAATCAATAAATTGTTAACATATCTAAGTAGTAATTTCATGGTTCCTATTTCACTAATGTTCATATTAGCTTATCCATATCTCATCATTATTATTATTATTATTATTGTTGCTCTTCAAGCTTTGGGATGTTACCTAACAAAACAATACACGTGGATATCACTGGGAAATTGTGGTGGGTATTTCTTTAAAATGTTTTGCCATTTTCTGGTCCTTTGTAACCTGATGCACCAGATAGTTTGTTATATAGGACCATCTCAGAAGTCATCCTTTGGTCCAAACCACTGTTGGTTTCACCACAAGTGCATAATTTGAAGCCTGACAAGATGGATTCCCACGTGATCACCAATCCAGCTGCCTCACAAGGTAAGGTCCTTTGCAGTACAAATAACTAATTGAATTATCACTAAAAGATCTATAGATTAATCATTAAAGACAATTATTTGTAGTTGCAAACCTTATTTCAACAATAAGAACATAAGGACAAGGATTGATTCTAATTGTGTCCATATTACATTGTATTCCTTTGTATAGCTGTGGATTATCCATGCCTCCTCTTAGTACTGCATGGGACTGTGCTGGATCTTGTCTGTCTAAAAGGATGACACCTTTAAATGCCACGACAATAAACTCTAATCAACACCAAGTATCAATGACAAACAAAGGGATCTATCCTATATTAAACTGTCAGCTATGGCCTTCTGACCCTCCTCTTACTAATCCTTATTCATTTATAAAATCATGCTGCAGCAGAGTGATGACAAATCCAGTTTGCTGGTAAAGTGTGGCTTTCCAATCCAGTGGCTGGCCTTAGAATTTGTTTCCACTCATTTGGTCATCTCTACCCTTTTGAAGCAACGCCGCTCTGATGGGAGGTTGATAAATCAACTGTTAATAATGACATAACACACATATCATTTCCATCCCTTACTCCCTGTGATGTAACTACTTGTGGGTTTCAGACTGTATCCCTGAATGATTCTTGCTTAAGTTTATTTCCCTTCACCCCCAGCTCTTCAACTGCCCCCTCCCTCCTCCCCCTTGGAGTCACATCTAAGTTGGATTAATGGTCTCCCTGTGTCCAGATGTTACATACTGATGGAGGAGGTGGGAGGAGCTTGCAGATTCCAGTAACCTCAACTATGGCTTTTACTCTGGACAGCTTCCATCAAATTGTAATGAAACTTATATAAGATCGAACAACAGAAAAAGGGCAGATGTGATTTTTGTATTGATAGGAGCTGGCTTCAGTGGGAAAATGAAAGGAAATAAATGTTACTTTTCCCCCTAGCATCAAAGTTAACATACTATCAGAGTGAGATGAACTGACAGATTGATATTACTAATATACAGGCATATAAAAAGGCGATCAGACCACTGCTAGAGGACAGAGGACATCAATTCTAGTGTAAGTCTTTGCACCTTTTGCATCCTATAAATATATTATGAATGATTTTGCAAAGACTCCAGGATTATGTAAACATGCAGGCTATCATTCTAAATGGAGCATAGGCTTACAAAACAGTCTTTCTGAGCAAATCTCTAATACAATTATGTAAGTACAAAGCTACATGATGTATGTGGTAACATCTGTAGAGAATTTTCAAATTATGGAGCTATTTTGCACCTTTATGTGTCCCTTAATATACACAAGGGGGGAAAAGCAAGCTGCTAGCTCAACAGGTCTGCAGCCTTGTCAAAAGAGCAATGGTGCATTTAATATCTCATTATTGCTATCAGGGATTCGGGAGTATTAAGGAGATCCCGGGACGTAAGAGGATAACTGCACGACTATTAATTTCACTATCAGACATTACCTGGCTGTCACTAGTATATAAAATGTGATACCCAGTTGTGCAGACACTACACGTCTGGACAAGCCACGCCATTAAAGATTACACCTATACAAGCAGACAGTTGTTTTCATATGCGCCAAGTAACTGAAAACAAACATGAAAGCTGATCTGAATGGCTGCCACAGGTTTGATATGAAACTCGAGTGAGCTGCTCGGGTTTTTTTGTGAATAAAAAACCGGCAGTTTCTTTGAATGGTGGCTATCAGCTGTAGCCGTACACAGAAAATACACGAGGAATGGAATTTTGCTTGATAAACATGGAGAGGGGATAGAGCCATTTTGTCGCAGTCAGTCAGAAATTATGTAGGTGGAAATGGGTCGTTCGTGCAAGTGTTGCAATTGCTTTTTTACCTGCTGATTATTCCAACTGTGAATAACCTCAGTGTCTGCCATCCTCGCAGGCAGGCCCACTGTCTGGTCAGACAGGAGCTCTGCTAAACAACGCACCACAGGTTTTTAGGCCAAAATCATCAGCGGACCGCTTATTTGTGAGCTACTTTGTCTGATTCAAGGCATTCCTAGTTATCGATCTCTCCCTCTGATGATACTCATGTGGCACACTGTGTTATTGTGATAACAACCTATTTGAGGTGTTGGCTCTAACTCTGGTGAACACAGGCCTGTGCACAGATGCTTTGCAGGGGAGGTGGGGGGAGAAAAAAAAGTGATCATGCTTTCTCGAGTATCACAATGCAAAGATAATACAACAGGCATCTTACCTACGGTTGCACCGTTAGGAGATGTGATCTCCAGGCAGAGTATAAATCCCAAGTAGAACAACCTCATCGCCATCTCCTGAGCAATGCCCCGATGGCACTGCTGTTAGAAAGGAATAGAGGAAAAGTTGGCTGGATTTCTGAAAGCAAACAACCCGATCAACCACCTCATCCGAACCCCTTCAATGGGTCCGGGTGCGATTGTCCGTTCAGCTGCGCCCTCAGCCCTGCACAGTGGCCGCTTCAGACGGGCTTCTGGTATAAAAGAAGCCTACAGCTTCAGCCCTGTGAGGCTATAGGCAGTGCAGCAGCACAGTCATGTATATTTCTAATTGATTATCGGCATTCAAACATGATGCACAGCACAGTGTAACCTCTGTCTCTCTATCTCTCTGTGCTTGCTTGCTGGGTCTCTCTTGTTTCACCACACCATGCCACCAGAACCGTCCGCTCGTCCAGAAGCCCTGCAGCCGCCGGTTCAGCTCAGCTCATTCCGTGCCAAACTTAAAAAGAAAAATTAAAAAACGAAAAGCGTCTTTTTCCCCCCCTCAGAGCGCCAATGCCTCACTGTGCTTGTGGCTGTATAAGTGGATGGTGAATCTCAAGCTCCAGCACCGTGAACGAGCCCGTGACGTAACGAGTCCGATTCCTCACACAAAAAAATGGTATAACCAAGCGGCAAAGGCCGTCTGCGCATGCGCCAACACACCTCCTTTTCTCCTATTTCATGCGCTTTTTCATCGACCGTGGAGGTGGGAGTGAGAGGCGGCACTGCAACTGGCGCTCTGGGATCAGCCATGTTGGCTCAATATCTGTACAAAATAAGATTTTCTTTCTTGATAAAGGGGAATTACACTATTGTAAAACTGTTGATTAAACAGCTGCAAAAAATCACTGACACACTGCTTGCAGAATTGTTGAACATCATACCTACTTTTAAGGTTGCTTTTTTCTCCCATCAACAATTATTTTCAGACTTCATCTAGTGGGTAGTTACTGGTGAAATCTTATGCCTTTATCGGCACTGCATAAGAAGATAAAGCTATAATAAGCAACATAGGCTTTAATGGCCTATAATTGTATCCACGCCTACAACAACAGACGGTTTATTTTTTGCTTGAAGTCACTGAGCTATTTCCAAATTAACATTTTCTGCTAGAGGACTACAATAAATGCCACCATTTGAACTTAACCAGTGTTATCTAATTGACCTTTTCTATTCCTGTATTTTTCTCACACATTCAGAGTTGCACCTAAACAGTAGTTACAAGTCAAAAGAGAAAGGCACGACAGTTCAGCATGAGGTCTGTGTGCAGCTCACGCTGTGGATGCTGGCCAACCACCTTTTTTTAAAAAGCATTTCTCCACCTCTGCATTCTTCACTAGATGATGCCCCCTGCTGGTATATTGAGAAAATAGCATTGAATGTTATAAAATAGAGATTTGGTTTGGTTTTGGTATATTTGAGCATGCAGAATAATGTCACACTCTTCCCGGCTTCAAGTAATGGCAATTATTAACCAAATGAAAACGTATTTGTACTATATGAACTGTAATTCAATTGCATGGTTGCCAAAGCTAACGTTAAAAAACCTACATCTGAATTTGGAGTTCAAATAAAAATCCCATCTGCATTATATTCTCCAATCTATTGACCCAGTTTCCCCTTTTGTCAGCAACCAGACCAAAGATATGTGCAATAACTTGGAGATATGTATATGGTTTCACCTTATCTATCCAATATGCAAGTTTACTATTTTGAATATACGAACAAATAGGAATGACCATTTCTGGATGTATGTGACAGTGAAATATTAGTAAGTTTACAGGAACAACTAGTATCTACAGGAATAGGTGAGTGGTCTCTCAAACTGTTAAGAAATTAGGCTTTTTAATGATAATTTAAAAAAAAACATGTCATAAATTACCTTATTAAAATGTCTTCCACAAGAGAAATGCTTTAACAATGTAGCTGTTTATCGCTTTGGACATACGGTGAGTAACCTTTGTGATATTACAATATAGTTTTGTGAATAAAAGATTGACATAAACCCTGTAAACCTGCAGGGGGCACTGAATACTCACATTGGAGAGAGACATTCATGCTGTAATTTATTTTACAAACCTAACAAAAATAATCCAACACTTTGATGCAATACTTGGTAAATCTTACATGGCACACCCTCTGAGAAAGCTCTGATTAAAGGAGTAATTTGATTAGAAAGAGAACACGTGAGGATTTTTACCCCTGCCCGCAGGCATTTTGCAACTGAAATTCTCATAAATTTCTCTCTCTGTGAGTCTGTGGTGTTGTGCAGTCCGTGTCTCCTGTTCCCACCGGCATTTAATCATGGGTACTAAAAACAACAGGTGTGTATTTCACACTACACAAACTGATGGTAACCTCACTGCCACTGGTGTTAAGAATGAGTGTGCCATTTCAGGGCTTTTTCAGCTTACAGATGTTTACCCAGAGCCAGAATCACAGGGGAGAATTTGAAGTATGAAGAGAATCTGTGAAAAACATGCCTGGATGTTGTCTGGATATCTGTTGAATCCATGCATATTTTCACTCCAAGCATCAAATCAGAATATAAAACAAAGAAAGTCACAGAGAAATTAGTATAAAAGTATTTTAAAGGGTTTTTTATGCAACCTATGTATCATTAACCTCATCAATGCTCATTTTCAGGTTCACAGAAAACACTAAATGTTAGCAAATATGTTTATGTTTATTTACATTGCTGTGTTTCCTGTTTGTCAACAATGTGAGTCAACATGATTGCTGGTGTCACCTCAACCTGAGAATGCCCCCTTTGTGGGAGGAGGGTTGAGCATTGTCAGGAGAGACAGACGCCAGCATGCTGTGTGGGAGACAGCTTGAAAGAGTGCCAGCGTAAACACTCCCAGACCACATGTTCTCCCAGGGCAGAAGGGCTGGCCTCTCTCCAGGCACATCTGCACACAATCCCTCAGCTTTTAGCAAGTCAGCCAAGGAGACAGAGCACAGCAAAGGAGGGAGAGGGAGAGGGGAGGGGGGGTTCCCAGACAGGGAGAACCTGCTTCTTCCGTGACAGTAGTGTCAATGATAAAAGTGATGATTGATTTAAATAAAAGAAGAAATTGTGATAAACAATGACTAGATGGAGGATCACAAGAATCAACTCCCTGTATGCAAAGTTAATAAAAATTCTGTGTGATTGCTGACCACCATATTTGCAACTCTATCACGCCTCTAGATTCACATACTGAGGTCTGCTTAGCAACATTACATCATTATCCAACCTGCCCATATCCTTGAGAGAAGATGGATTGCTGCATAAATCAGCCCCCTGACTCTCACACAGCCACACTCTGCATTTGAGTTGCACTGCATGCATGCAGTACACCATGGCATCATACAATGTGTGTAATCCTTCAGCAAATTCTACTCTGGCACACCCATTCTTTTAAAAAAACCACACACACCAAACAATCCACCTCATATTATGCCTAAAAGTAAATATAATTCTCATCTGTCTCTGACATCTCCCCCAACAGCTTTTCTTAGTTGCTGCCCTTCAGTTTTCTGGTAAAGTGTGGCTTTGTGCATGTTTTCACAGAGAGGTAATTACTGAGCAAGCCATGCTGACAACACCTGAGGAATGTCAAGCATGCACCAGCAGCCTGTGTTCTCCTAACCCCACCCCACACCCTCCATCACCCCCCACCATCTCACTTCTCCCCCATCTGCAACCCTACCCCCATACAACTCACTAGAGAGTGAGTACCAGTCCAACCCAAAGTTCAACTTGACATTTTCACAGGAGTCTTAGATTTGTAGATAAAGTAGTTGTTATTTCATGTAATATTGAGGTTGTTCTACCAGGACACACACTTTTCAACTCTAGATTATTGTAGATTAAATGGCTTGATGAACAAAATTCTGTTGCAGTATACGATTACAGATATTTCTAACTGTTAGCGAAGGAAACCTTATCCAAAAACCCACAGTTCCCAACAGGCCCCACTCTTCCCGTTACTGGTGAATTCACAGTGTGTGTTGGCTGGCTCGGGCACTCTGCTGACTGAGTCACTCCCCAAACTGTCCTTGAGCTCTTGTAGAACTCACAGCCCATCTGGCTGAACACTTGCACACACATATCAAAACACTGCATAGATTGAAACAGGGGGAGTGGACGACTCCGGGTGACCTAATTGTGGTCTGGAAAGGGTCCAATCGAAAAAGCGTCAATATTCGACTGGAGAGAATAATGGCAAAGCAGAATAATGTTATTTTTATGCAAATGAAAACCAATGCATCAAGTTTTGACACTGAGTACATTTGTGTGTGTGGGATACAGAGAAATAGAGGACAAGAGAGAGAGATAGAGATTATGAATTCGGCTGAGCCTCTCCCGTCTGTCTGACTACACCGTCATGATGAAATCAGGATGAAATCCCTTGTGCATGTAGATCAACATAAGTATATAGGCCTGTCCTCTGCCTTTCTGTGCAGCTGAGTTCTGCAGTTGCAGATGTAATATGCAAATGCCATGGATAGGAAGAACACACTGGATGGCTGAATGAACAATTGCATACGTTTTTCTACACACTTGAGGGCTAATCAGTCAGGGTACGCAAGACAAGGCAAAAGGGTCAGGGGATTTAGTTGCCAAGCAACTTCCACTGATACAAACATTTTTTTCATATGATGCGAGCTGTTTAAAAGGATGATGATTGATGGAAAGGCAGAGAGATACAAGATATAGTCGATTTAGTTATCTTATTTTTAAGTTGTTTGTAGATTTGAGACACATCCAGAAAACTGAGATAGAGTCATTTATATATGGCAGTGTTGACTATCAGCATTTTATAAGAAGTGATGAAGATGAATACAAACTGTGTGCACTATAGGCTGCTGTTACACCATAGGCAAGTAAAACACTGTATCAAATACCTGGTATATTTTCAGCATAGCATTACTTTGACTTTTTCACAGATGATACACAATGCTCACATAACTTAAATCAATTTGATCGCAACTGTGTATGATGTGTAATATTATTCTATTCTGTCATAATCTTAATGTAACAAAATTAGGACATTTAATACAATTATTGTTTCTTATCTTTGTAGATCTTAGCACAGCAAAGACTAAATGTATGTGATGGATTTGCCCTCCTAGATCAGATGTTTCACTGGTGTTTTGAATATTAGATTGCAATGACAGATAATTGCCCAAATCTGATATTCTGAGGGCTTCCTCTGTGATCACAGCTACGTCTAAAGTGTGCCTTGAACATTTATTATTTAACACATTTCAACAGAATACTTGTTTACTTTCTTCAATATGTTCTTAAGAATCTATTCTTCATTTAAAGGCAATCTTTATTGTTTTCACATGAATCTGCTGAAAGCGCAAAGTTTCTCTGTGCTCATCTTAAATCAGAGTTTGGGTCGCATGCCTTACAAGCATGATTTGTGACATCATAATAGTTGGCGAACACAACTTGCACAAATATGAAGTGCTTGAAGCCTCCAGTGTGCATTCACAGAGAATGGACTTTTCAGTGAAGTAAGAGATATCATGTGTCCAGCAATTAAACTTTGAGATGAAAATTATTTGCATATTCATAGATTCTTGGTCTCTTCAGAGAGAGAGAGAGAGAGAGGAGAGAATTAGATGTAATTTAAAGGATGTTAAATAGACAATTAAACATGTTTTGTGGGAAAACTTGGACACAGGAATAAATGTAATTTGTTTAGATTTCAGTGTAGAGATTCTACTGTCCAATGGTGGAAATTTTTACACCCCATTAAAATAAAATCTTAGGAGATACATTGGATTAGTTTAACAAGAAAATTCTCAGTTGAAAGGAGAATACCAGTGTTGTGTGGAACCAGATAATCAGATTGTCTTCCTTTTTTTGCTTGTAAAATACAAGAATTTAGCTGCCATACGTATGTAAATATGATCTTGTTCACATTTCACAAAGATGACCAGAAAGGAAGACAAGAATGTCACATTTCAGATGTAAGACAACTTATTTTGAGGATTAGGCTTCTTTTTCCTGTTGGTATCAAGTGACCAGGGGCCAGCTTTAGCCTTTTTGGGCTACAGGTGAGACGTTGCTTCTGGTGCCTGCCACGTCCTGACTTATGTAACTGTGAAATGTCACCCAGATGGCATTGGCTCAAACTAGAGGGATTTCATCACGTTTTGGAGTTGAACCCTTCTTGTGTATATGCATGGGAGGAGATTGCTTCTGAAGACTTGGAAGAAAGCTCACAGTCCACTCAGCAATGAAACATTAAATTGTCATTATGGCAGAAACTGTAAAAACAAACAAACATAGGGGTTAGCTGAAAAATATCCTGGATTATCCTTTATGGCAGATTCAATCAAACTTGGTTCGAAACAAGGACATAGCACAACTGCGTCTCTATTTGCTTTAAATTATACTGTGAACAAATATATTCTGAGACAATTTGCCATTAACAGCAGTCGACACTGGTACAGGTGTCTAACCTTCCAAAAATATCCAAACTCTTGAATTAAGGAGGACTAGGGCAAATCAGAACAAGAAGTCGTTTTTTTGGGTTTTCAAAACCTTATTAGAGGAACAGTTATTCCAAATCACAGTAAGTGTTTACTCCTTACCCAGGAAATAGCAGTAGTGCTATTCACTTTTGTGCATCACTGCCTCTTGACCTGAACCTCATTTAGCTTGACACCAAAACCAGCTACTAAAAAGATTGACTGAAAGGGTTTAGGGTCTTCAAGGGGGGCAACATGCCAGCTTCTACAGAAAGTGCCCAAAAATCACCAATCCCACTCCTGGCTTTGATGCAAATATGGACATCTTATATGAGTAAAACCTTATGTATACTACAGTTCTGCTTTTCTTCACCAAAAAAAAAACAAAATCCTAGTTGGATGACTTGGATTGGCGCTTTTACAGAGGAATTTATAGTTCTATACAAGTAAAATGTGTTTTCATTTATTATTTAGAAGGAGAGTATGTTTGTGGGGTCCTATGTATTAACGCCGTAGATAAAGTCAGTTATATCACATGAGCACATAGGCAGTGTAGTGTGTGTGGAGCACATCAGAGTGCTGGGAAGAGCGACTCCAATCACTACCGCTGTTCCTGGCTCAATTTCCCTGGCTGACGTCAGCTGACTGCCTTGGCTCTCCGCTCCTCCGGACACAGCGCCGTGTTAAAAATGCTGCTCTCTGTGCCGCCAAGGACAGGAATCAACCCATACAACGGCTACCCCGTCAAAAACAGCAAGAAGGTAAATAGCAGCACCACAACCTACTTCTATCCTCTCCTAATGGATTACCGAGTTATATTTCTCGATGCGGTGTTGTTCGAGCTCAGCCTCTCCAGTTAAAAGCTGCTCGGCTGTTTAAGCTGCAGTGTCCTTGAAAGTGGATCACAGGCGACGTTTAAACTCTCTTACTTGCTTGTTTGCAAGCCTTTGCTGTCGTCTTTCTTGATGCTGTCGCCACATTGTTATAAATGAGCACTGGGCCCGTTACATTGTTGCCCGTTGCTTACTACTACAGTTTCGTTTGTTCGGATACGGTCGCTGTTCTCTTCCTACACCTCGCCTGCACACCAGAGCGCAGCTTACAAATGTGCTGTAGATGCTCGCATTGCTCACAACAAGCTAATAAAGGCTAATTATATTCCCCTTATATACAAATTCTAAGGGGTTACATTAACTGCGTCTTCGCGAAGGTAATGTTTTCATTGAATTAACCACAAGTTGGCAAAGTTTTTTTTTTCCTCTTTTACGCGTACCGATATGCCCCACCCCTTCAATCCTACTAATGATGACTGAGAGGGTTTTGCATGGCACTATGGAGAAGAGGAAAGTTACAGAGCTCATGAATCATGTCTAATATTACCATGTTGTGTGTGTGTGGATATATGGGATGCTCAGCTTAGTTGTAGGGTAAAATGAGCATAGAGCTGGAACAATATATAAGGTCTAATATTGATTAACTAGCTTACTCAAATGAATAATTCATGTGTTGCTATTGTTGTGTGTGGCCAACCTTTTCTGGTGGTTGTATAGATTGTATAGATTTTTTACATTTGAAATTCCGGTTTGTACAGTATGATACACATAATAGTTTGCAACTACAGTTTAAAGCGCCATTCACTTCCAAGAGAGCATTTTGAGTGCTGATTCCTAAAGAAATTGTCAAGGTTAATGCCAAAACGTGTCTTTAAAAGACTGCTGGTAAGGTGTGACTGGAATGCTGATGCCTGACTCTCAGCAATTCTTGAATAACGTTTGAACCAAACTGAAATCAAACACCTCCCTCCTCTCCTTCCCTGTGTTATTCCCTTCCCTGCCTCACGGCTGGCAGGAATTCAGATTGCTTAGATTAATGACCTGGAATTCCTGGAATCCTGGATTCAGACAATGTGCTCAGTTCAAGAGGGGCTCTGCAAACTCAAACCTTTTTCCTTGAAAGAAGACGTGTACACACCTTTTTTTTTTCTCTCTTTTTTTTATACACATTTCAGATTGTTAGAGCGCCAAAGTCACATAGAGGGAGGACTTGTAAACCCAGCGTCAAGTGGTAACCCCTGGTCTGTGTCTTTTACTACGAGAAAAAGGGCGGAGAAAAGAAAAGGATTAAGAGATTTCCCCCCTTTTCCTCTGCTTTCGATTAACACCCCCCCTCCTCGTCTTTTTTTTCTTCTCCCCTGTGTGTTTCACATACCTTGATTTCTTGTCTGTCAGTTGTTCAGCTCACATGGAGAAGAGATCCTGAACATTCCTCTGTAACTGATGTCTTAAGAATTTATTTCAGCTCTCTTCGGGGTGCTTGATGCCTGTTTAAAACAGTTTAGGTTTTTCTGGTGTTTTTTTTTTATTTGACTGGATTGAGTCAGGAGGAGAGTGAGGAGAAGTCTCACCTTTTTAACCATAGGACGCCAAGGATTTTCATCAGTTTTTCTTGCTCTCTATTTGTCTTGTAGCTGCAAAAACATAATACAAAGATGTTAAGTCTGTAAGACTATGATCTTTTCCACTGTGCCTTTGAAGGTTTCTTATACCAAACAGGTAGGACTCCACTTTTAAGACAATTCTTTATCATATGAGATACAATATTTCATGTATTTGTAAATTTATACTTGTTGCATAGGATAAAAAATCACTGTTTTAACAATATATATATATTATATAACAGTTTCACTTGCATTATTGAAATGTTGCTACACCATTATGTGGCTTAGGGTGTTCTGATTTCATTGTTTAAAAACAATCTTGAAATAATGTATTTTTTACACTTTTTAAAATTAATGTAATTATTTGTCTCAGGACTTTTTAAGTAACTATATGCTTATCTTAGGATAAAGATAAGTAAATGAAAGAACCAAATGGGATGATTGTTGTGACATCCTGAGTATCAGACACAAAAAAATGTTTGAATTGCCTCAGAGCTGTCACATTCAAGCGTCAGATAATCAGGCTCACATCTTTGCTATTCCTATTGAGTTGAAGGCATATATCCTGCTTCACTTAACACTCATTGTTCTCTCTCGGATGAAAAAGTCCTTGAGTCACCTGTACTCCCTGTGGGCATCACCTTTGCTCCCTCCAACTGTAATCACCTCATCAGTCTTTAGTTGCTTCCTGCAGCTCTCCTCTTCTCTCTGCACCATGCTGTAGGCTACTTACTGTAGTTCTGCTGCTTGCACAACTATAATAATGAGACAAAGACCTATACCCACCTTCCTCTAACTACTAACTGCATAAACTGTGATAGTTCTAGGATGTGAGGACTGTATGTTGTACAGTGCATTTGTTGTTTTGAAATACCATTTTGATGCTCATTGTAAATTAGTGTTTGCTGTATGTGCACAGAAGAGTCTCCAGGAATGTAGTTCAATTTAACAATGACAGCTTGAACCCTAATCTTAAACCCAACACACACCCCCCACCTCAAGGGGGGGGAAACACAAACGTTTGTGTATCACAAAGGAATGTAAGGAATGCTCTGAGATGACAATGTGATGCATGTAAGGTGCAGTGTAAACAGATATGTAGGCATCTGTGGACTGAAGAGTAACAAGTAGGAGAAAAATCAGTAATATGCCAGGAGGTCACATTTTGGGAACCAACTAACTGAAAGGATATGTATAGTCTTATTTAAGTCTCTTGTCATACTCTCTGACCTTCCCTCCTTAACTGCATTTGTGGTCTTCTGCATGCGTATGTGTCTGCATCTGCACCAGCACATTTGGCTTTACCTTACATGGGTGGCAAACACCTGGAGCTGGGCACTGTTGCAGATGGGGAGTAGGTGTGGATCTGATTCACTGCCATCTTTTTCTCACAAGGAGCCTAGCAGAGCGGTCCTAATGAGACACTACCTTCTGACTGGAGAGCACATGAGAGGGATTAGCACTTTCCGCTAACAAGCTCAGATCCCAATTAGACAGGCCTCAGTAGCCAGGCTTGGGCCCAGACTCGGTCTCCTGTCAGATCCTATCTCCCCAGGCCTCTGCAGGTGCATCCCTTCTGATAGTCTGTGCGGTACGTCTACAGTGAAAGCATGGGAAAGCACAGGAAGAGGCTGCGATTGTGGAAAAACAAACAGTGTACTATTGATGCTAAAGAAGAGCGGGAGATTAGAGAAGAGGACCAAGATGAATGGGCTCTGTGAGTCACTGTGATTTTCCGAGCTTGACTAAAAAGACATGGGTTATGTTCTGAAGGCTGGGTCCAAAATGTAAGCCAGCTGAGTAGTAGGGATACAAAAAAGCTTGTAAAAGAATTGGTTTTCCTGATCATGTTAGTAGTGTTTGAAAGGATGTTACTGCTATACATATATACAAGTTATAAGTAATAAGAGTACACATTTCTTCTGTATTCAGGGTTTAGCAGTGAGGTCTATTAGCAAAAATTGCATTCATATTTCACACATACATCATTGTACATGCTTTATGTGCATCTTTGATCATGTCCATTTTTATAGTTATCCTGCTGGTAGACAGTTTACTTGAGGTAGGCTATACGCTGGCTGAAAATCTGTGTATGATCACTTGGAACTCAAGTAAATTGACTTTTACTCTTATCAGAAAGGTGTCATTACTGGAAGCATCATTTTAACAAGTCTGTATGCTCTCAGTTTGTTACATGTCATATATTCCATGTTTGAGGGGCTTAAAGTTTTGTTATTACAGACAAAGGAAAATATATGTCTTATCCAAGAGTAATAAACCTTATTTGAACATAGTTAAAGATGTGTCAGAACCATTAACAAGCATTCCATTTCATTGTGTGAATGTAACGTAATGAAACGTTACAATGAGAAAAACTAACATAGGAACACCTTTTTGTGAGCTAATATACTGTAGTTTGACACATAGCAAAAATTACAGGAAAAATAATAAACATTAAACCTACTTAATTTAACCCTTAATGTTGCCATTATTCCATTTCCATTATCCCATTTCCATTTCCATTTAATCCATTTGGACTGAGCAGAGATTAAAATGTTTGTCATGAAACAGATTTTGACCCTGATTCAAAGTTCCCCTACTAACATTTCTACTCTTGTGAATACTACAGTGAATTCTAATTCAGCTGCTTCAGAGAATCATTTCCATTTAAATGTAAACTGTTTTGCACTTAAATATTCGTAGTCTCCCTAAAAATGATGATCAGCTGGTACTAGCTAGGACTAGACCTTTATGAACTGCTGTCATATAACTCTACTCACATCATCAGACATCTTTGCTCATCAAAATTTTGATTTTGCTCATCAACATAACCTTTTTCAAAATTCAGATGAAATAGAGGTTAAATCAGTTAATTGAAATTTTGTCTGACACAAATAAAAATATGGTCATACATAGTATTTATCAACCACCAAATACTGACATGACCTATTTTAATTATAGTCTCATTGATACTTTAGCTTATAAATACAAAAAAACATGCCATATTCTCAGGGACCTCAGTATTAACCTTTTTCGAAGTGAATATCATCCTCAGAAGAACAGAAGATTTTCTAAACCATTTATAGGACATTATATTATAGTTCTATATATTATAATTCTGTATAATTCATCCATATTTGACATTGTGTAATATTGTAGGGGCAAGAACTTTTCCAAATTATCTGTATACAATATTGCTGCTACAGAAACAGTTCATCATTTGCAGGTTACTTCCAAAGCTGTTGCACCAAGGGCACTTCAAATTGTTGATGATATTTTTTATACGTTAACATTTTTTAAATCTGTACATTTGTTTTAGGGAGAGCTGTTGTTCTGTGTTGACTGATGTGATGTGTGACCAATTACAGCACATTTAGTTGGAGCTCAATTTGTTGATTGGTTGTGGTTCATTGGCACACACATCATTGGTTCTGACACAATGAGGTATTTTGAGTGTTTTTTTTCTCCTGTTGCAACATCTAGGCCAGATTTAAATATCTTGTTTTCACTGCACTGCACTTTCACTTTCACTGCTAAACTTTAAAATCTCTGTCTTTTTTTTATTTTATGAAATGTAATGATCCCCAATAATCTTATACTAGTTGCCAAGACCAGATCCACAGCAGAAAGGAATAGAGGTCATAATTAGCTTGCTTCCAGCAGTCTTTTGACAACTCCCTCTCTGTTAATAGGCTGGTGGTCCACTGCTGACCTTGTGGTGTCCAACAAGCCATCCCATTGTTCCCGGGGGCCAAGCCTGGTGACCCTAACTAATCAAACAGTTCCTCCTTCTCCAGCACTGAGAGGGAGGCAACACCAAGGCCAAACCTAGCTGGCATTTTACTTACAATCCAATGTAATTGAGTTATTCTGAGCTATGGTACCAAGAGATTAGTCATGAATGCAACCATCTGATGAAAACAGCTGCCACCAAAAATTACCAATGCATCAGTTACATGCGCACACACACACATTTAAGATTCTGTATTACTCCCTTATATGTAGTTACATTTAATGCTGTACATTTTTGACAGTGTTAATATACAGTCATCTGAGAGATTTGCTAAAATACGTGACCTTAATTCTTATGACAAAATACATTTAGGAGGCTGTATCCATGCATGTAGTTTAGGTTTCAAGAATTCTGCCATCTTCCCAAGACAATAGCAGTGAATGGAAATGGTTTGTGCTGTTCAAAGCGCTGAAAAAATCCATTTGAAAAACCCAATTTAAAAGTTTATTTCCAGAAACAATGTCCCGGTTTCTGTGGATAATCCACAGATCTCACTGTGAACAGTTTTCATTGGAACTCCCAATGAAAACTGTTCTCAAAACCTTTCCAGCTTTAACCCACAACATAAAAGCCTCTCTTGCAGCATAATGTAGCTCAGCCACTTTAGTTCCACCCAGATTTAATATTATACGCTTTGTTTTTACATTTATGAAAGGATTCACTTGCCTTCACAAGATAAGCAAAGCATATGTACAGAAGTTCCCATGTATGGTGTACTTTTTTACAGTTCACATTTCTGCCAAAAGCAGCATGTCTAAACCATCACTAATATATATATTTAAAAATAAAAAAAGAAAGTTAGGGTAAAATCAGTATCCCAGTGTCTTGTTCTCTATATGAATGAGTTAATACAGTTAGTCTATTAAGATGTTCTTCTGAATTTTGATATAATTAAATTAGCAGAGAGGTATTAATAAGACTACTATACTATAGTGCCAATGCCAGTCAGCGTTAAAGACTGGATTATACTTAAAATCTGAAAATATTCCTCCACTTCCTCCATTTTTGTGCAGACTGATAGTGAACATTGACCATAGGGTCACCATTTATTTATCTCCCAGCCAAGCAAGTTATACTGGAGAAACAAAATCACCACTGGCTGCTTGATGAGACTACATCAGTTTGATTCATTTTCATAGTAAATGGTTGAAGTATCTATGTAACATTGTAGTTGGGATTTTCTATGACACACATACAAAGACATTTTCTGTACATCTTTCTGTATGACCTATTAATATGAATATGTGCATGTTTTTGCACATTCTGTTTATGGTGCATTCTGCAATCTCACATATTGTTCTTTATCATAGTCTTTGATTCGCTTCTTTCTTTATGTGCATCTGTTTTATTTTCTCTCTCATTTTGTCTCATCTCACCTGACTTGCCAAATCAGAAGATGCAGCTAAATTGCTTTTGATATCCAGGCTGTGACTTTCTGGCCCCATTTTGACACCTTTGACACCATATCATTAGGCTAACCAGCCACTTTTGTCCTATTCTGGCTAATTGTGTCCTTTATTGATTTTCTTCTCTTCCTGTAGTTATAGTAAATTACTCAGTGGACCGTTCTTAGACCCAGTTACTTACTGCATCAGTGCATATATAAAATTTCATGGAGCTAAATAAGTAAAACTACTACTTTGTTGTTTCTATTTTTATTGTTACTGTTCTTGTGTACACCATAACAATGAGGGAACACAATTTCATTTCCATGTATAATGAGTATTGCGTTTGGAGAGAATGACAATAAATTCTACCTTGAACCTTGAATCTGCTTTGTGCCTTCATGACTACACTATCCCAAATCTGACTATGCCCTATATTTGTTTTGCAGCAGACGTATGTGTCCCCTTCCAATCTTCAGATGGCTCCTCCAAGCCCCAACAACAACAACAGCAACACTACCACCACCTCTACTATCAGCAATGGCAGCAGCAATAGTGGAGGAGAGCAGCTGAGCAAAACCAACCTTTACATCCGTGGCCTCCATCCAGGAACCACAGACCAGGATCTGGTCAAACTCTGTCAGCCGTAAGTCACCCAAAACAACGATTTCTCCAACCTCTACATGCACACCCAATAAATCTTCCTCTGGCTTTCCTCTGCACACATGAACCAGTTTAGGGGAGCAGAGCAGATTAAGATAGAACAGAGTGATGGGTGAATAGATAGATGGGTGATGGCTTGTTGACTGGCTGAAGGCATTAAGGATTGCATGACTACTTTAGCAAATACAGTAGATGGATGACAGGTGAACTGCTCATGAATGCTTTAGCACCCCTTCAAAGGTATTTCTGGAACAGAGAAGAGAGACACATTTTCATCCACGTTTTTAAGGACCATCATTTAGTGGCCTTATGGAAAAAACAACAATCATTTGGGCTTCAAACTAAGACCTTTCAGTTTGGCAAAGTGAAAGCACAGACTTTCCAACAACTAGGTACAGTATGTTTAGTCTCTCTCTCACACTAATGCTTTTTGTCTGTCTCCTCTTGCTCCTTCTTAGACATTTAACCTATATGAATTATAGGTTAATTATGCTTCTAGATCATCATCATATAATATGATTACAATGAGACTGTCCTAAGTCAAAGTCATGTTGTGTACTATTATGTACCATGCAATGTTTCTCATCAGAGTGAGTCTTCAAAAACTCTGCTGTGGCTAGCATATAGTCTGACATCAAACAGCAGCATCAACCAATCCATCCAATATGTTTGTTAGTCCTTCAGTGGGAGACATCAAAACAAGAAGGGGCTGAGATAAATGATCTGGGCCTTCTTAATTGAATACTGGAGTCTGGTGATGAGAACCAGAGGAGCAGAAAAAATCTAAGAGAAGAGAAGAGTGAGAGAAAAGGAGGGAAAGGGGAGCCAGAGAGATTGAAAAAGGGAGAGAGGGAGGGAGAGGCCTGCTATTTTACAGCTGTCTGGAAGATATGGCTCACATGAGGCTGCCCAACCCTACAGGAAACGGCGAGCCCAGGGGAAAGGGAAAGACAAACAAGGGCAATGGCATGAAGGGGGGAGGGGAGGGGGGGTAATGTGGATGGAGAGAATCAGGGGGGAGGAGTGAATGGAGTTCAGGGTTTGTGTGTCAGGTGGTGTTCTGTGGGGGTAGTTCTCATATTTCTGCTTTTACAGAGTAGATAAAATCACTGCATGAAATTTGCCTTTTAGCAGAGCACATTAAAGCCAGTGTAATTCTCAGTTAAACTAGACTGAGAGGATAATGTATCCAATAATAGTTAATACAGAAAATCCTTGTAGATGAGGATGTAAAACAGCAGGAAGACAAGTCATGAAGGGGATTAGACTCACTTTAATAAAGTTTGAAAAGTAAATGTGTGCATACTGTCATGACACAACACTCCGGGAGCTCCCCTCCCCCCACACAGAGAGTTGTAGTATGCAAGCTCGGAGATCTACTGTGTATGGAGTGATGGATGAGAGGAGGGGATGGGGGTTGATTCCCCATCTCCGGCCCCTGCAGTTGTCTATCGGGTGCCGCACTGTGGCTCTGGTTCTTGCCCTGGTCCGTCTCTGGTGGTTGACCATGGATAGACATTGGGCTTGACTGTGGATGCTGTGCTCTCTCACACATGGCTGAGTCTCCAGCCCCTCTTCGCTCTGCATCATGTAGCCCGAGACCTCTGAGCACAATTTAGTAAACGGGTATCTCAACTGTGTAAGCAGAGAAGCGCAGCAAGCACAGTTCACAGCTTAAAAGACTAGTCATAATGTGGTGTACTGGACTGGTTGGATTGCTGTGTAGCCACAGTAATGATGCATATGAAAATAGAGGAAGACATTGGCATATCCACTCAGTGCAATTGGTGTTATCCTATGGCCTGGAATCAGAAATGCACCATGAAATAGTCATGTTATATAGAAACTCAAATGCATAATACATCAGAGCTTTACTTAACCAATACTGGATGGAGTTTACAAAGAATTTGGATTGGACTGTAACAGCGTATGTCCGCTCTACCTTTGGTTAGAAAAGAATGTCAAGTCAAAGCAGCTTAATTTATATAGAATTGTTGGTTTTAGGGTATAAACACAAATGAAAGACTTAAGAATGAAACTGTACAAGAATCAGATATGGCAAAAAGCCTCTGAGTTTAAATATGTTTTAAGTTATTTCTTGAAGTCCTCAGAATCCACAGAAGAAGGGAGTTAGTTGTGTAATGTGAACTTTAGTAGATGGTAAACAGTGATATAGGATTTTGCATTGCTCTATATTGAGACCTATGAGTAAACAACTAAAGTAAGAGAAGTAAAATGGGAACACACTGTGTATTCTATACTATATGTGTATCCTTTATTTATATTTCCAAAATGTAATTGTGTAGTCAATTGTTATATTGTCTAAATCAATTATGTAGAATTAGATATTCCCGTAAACACTTCATTATCTCCACATGTGACTCTAAAGCACTTTGGTACAGAATAAATATGCACAGATTTCACTTGTTTCTAAAGGGAGAGTAATTTCTTTTTTTTAAAAGAGTAATTTAAAAGAATCCATTTCATCTCCAATTTGGAGCAATCCAACAGATTAAATGTCAGATAGCAATTTTAGCCGGTCATCACTTAATCCTTGTTAATAAAATGTATTCTAGCCCAGATGAAATGCAGTGTCACTGGATCAGAGCTGGCTTGCATTTGGAGGGGCACTAAGACCCAGCGGAAAGTTGAGTACTGCCTAGAGAAGCTGGTTAGTAGAACGAGAGTGTGGCTGGGAGCCAGCATTGGACAGGACAGCCAAGGAGAGGCATATCAGATTACACTGCATGCACATGCCTCGAGAGATGGGAACCGATAGACACTCTGCCGCACAGACACATTTGCCTGAGCCAGATCCTATGCTATGCATCTGCAGTATCTACAGTATAGCTGGCCAGCTGGATGGATGATGCAGGATTTTCACATTGATAGTGCGTTTTGAAGCAATGTGAAAGTGCAGCAGAGACATTTATTTATACCATATTTTCATGTCATGTTGGATTCCCCTCGATGTATGATCCCTATTGACATCTGTGTGTGAGCTGGAATGAATAAAAATGGAAAATCTATAGTCCTCTCCAGCATACAGAAACTCACGGGACATTACTCTTATTTCATTTAATTTATGTCCCACCCCCTCTCTCTAGATTTCCCTATGCACATCATTTATTATCAGATGGTGTATTCAGTGTCATTGCACTGAATCTATCATGTGAATTATAATACAATCATCATGGAGCACAGTCTCTTAGGGTGTGTCAAATTTACAGAGAGACCATGTTGCCTAAGCAGTGTTGCAATAGTGATATTCAATGGAAACAGGTAATTATTTTCAGTACACATTGCACTTCTGAGTATGAACCTCACTGTTTTGCAGGTTTGGGAAAATAGTATCCACCAAGGCGATCCTGGATAAGACTACCAACAAGTGCAAAGGTGAGAAATAAAGGCATCAGCTGGTTGATGCATACAAACTGTTGAGCAGAGGCTAAAAGATCAGTTCAGAGGAGATTCAGTCCAGATGTGGCAAAGTGAGCTCAAAAGTATGTTAGTATATGTACAGTATACCTTTACTGTATGATGAATTTTAACAGGAGCCATTATTGGAAAAGTATATGTTGTATGAAAACCAGAATTAAAGATCTCCAGTACGCCTCGCTTTATTTACCAAAAGTTTTCGGCTATCTTGCCTTCATTAGGGTGGTCAAAGGTTAATAACACCAGAATTTCCAAGGTCACCAAAAAGGTTTACATATTTATTTATATACAGGATTTAAGTATATTGGAATCAGGGGTTCTGCAGTCTTAGTTCTTTTACTACTAACTATATTTGCTTTTATCTATTGTGTCTTTATTATTGTGTTTTTATTTATTATCTGTTATGTTATTTAGCTTATTTTACTTATAGTGGTTCTTTTATTTTTCTTTGGCTTTTTGCCTTTATTTTAGCTAGTAGGTGGCAGAGAAGCTGACAGGAAACAGGGAGAGAGAGAGAAGGGAATGACCTGCAGAATAGGTCCCTGGCCAGATTCGAACCAGGGACACTACGATTATGTGGCATTTCCTCTAACCACTCAACCACTAGGGCACTCCCTGACTGTTATGATCTTTATATTTTTATCTATACTTCATACCATGCAACTATGATCGGGAGTCAATAAATCTCAATTTTAAGATTTGAAATCCATGTTATTTGCTTAACTATAATTTCATTTTAACTACCTACATCTTAGATTGTAAACCAGATAAACACTTATATATACTATATCAATATTGGAGACTTCACATGTGAGAAATGCTTGGATTTCTGGGATTGTGCCTGTCTAGAAGATAATGTATTCATTAACACCTTATCTTGTCAGTTGACGATATTTTCACAGCATATCAACAACAAAGGAGTGAAATAACGTCAGAAGAAAGCCAATAGATAGATTAGTCATCTCTGCAGTTTTTAGGGTGTGTGAAAAATTACAGATTTCAGTTGAAAGGATCAGTATCAACACATTACTGATACATTTGTCTCAATAAAGCTGTTTGCCTTGGTTGCCAAATGGTTACTGTGTTTTAAACTTCACACTATACCTTAACAGGTGTGTATTGTGTGACATAAAATGGACAGTGTTGTATAACTGTATAGCGTCCCTTCATGGAGAAACACAGCCCAGACATAGCTGACAGTCTCTTTAGACTCAGACACTTCCACTGTGAGTGCTTCACAAGTTCAAATTACATGCCTGTGTCCATAGAATCGTGCAGTGTGCATATCTTGTTGTCATAAGTGTATGTCTTGCTGTGTGTGTCTGTCCCTGCAGGATATGGCTTTGTTGACTTTGACAGTCCTGCCTCAGCTCAGAAGGCAGTGACGGCGCTGAAGGCAGGTGGAGTGCAGGCTCAGATGGCCAAGGTAAGAGCCCTACTCGACATGTCAATATTTGGTGGGTTTATTTATTACTACTTGGTATCACTTTCATTCAGATTGTTGGCCTGAGTTAAATTCTCAGCACATGAACAAGACATTGAGGCAGTGACTCAGCGACTCAGCAAAAAGTTAAAGGATGAATTATTAATTTCAAATTAAATGATGAATCATTAACCTTGCAGCAGAAGGTTACGCCACGGTCTTATCTGCTTCTTATGAATGTCTCCTCAAGCTGTCTCAAGCTCTTTCTCTCTCTTCCTTTCCCCTTTTTGTTATACGAGCCATGGTTCCCGAAAATAAGCCAATTAAGCCACAGTTTGTTTGTGTGTGTGTGTGGGTGTGTGCGCATGCTTGTGTTAACTGGGCGGAGCAATGCATGTGCACATGGTTGTATGCTTAAATCAGTGTATTTATAGGTATTAATGTGCTATAGAATATGTGTGTGCACAATCAAGGTGCATGGATGGACACAGGTACATGTGTCTGTCATGCTTCATAGTGGTGGTGGTGCTGGTAGAGTGTGTCCCAGGGCCTGCGCTATGCACAAAAGACCTGTCTGTTCTCCCTGGTGGCATCTGACTCAGTGTCTGAGCAGCTCCCCAGTCAGCAGGGCCCTATGCCCAGCCACCCGCCCTGTCAACACACACACACACACACACACACACACACACACACACACACACACACATTATCCACCAGCCTTGCCTCAACCAGATTATGACACACACTCACAAGTACGCAGTCGCACGCACGCCACCAACACCCTGGGAAAGCTGATCTCTCGTTAAGCTGGATCACTGACATTCATATGGCTTCTTGCTCGCAACATAACTTGATTTCACTCACCCCTTCACTCTAGGTTTACAACAAGGCTTATGTTTGCGTCAGATTTCTCTATGACTCATTCACGGCTGAAATCCACAGTGGGTCTCCTCTGCTCACTCTCGTGGGTGCAAGCCTCATCGCTTGTATGCGCTGCTGTGAAGGAGGAAGAGGAGGAGGGAGGTGAAGGAGAAATCACCTTCAGCGCAGGTCGCAGCAATTACACATGCATTATTCATGGGATGGAAATTAATTCACGCTACATTTACAGGTTTTTAATCACATCTGCACTCTGAGATAATGAATATGCATAATGGTTGGAGGGTGATACAGATTGGTTATCTTACAAGATACTGTTGGTCAAATTAAATTTGTTTGAGTAGGAAGAAAAGAAAAGAAAAAAAGGCCTACAGAATAGTTCAAAACTATGAAGGAAACTGGCATTTTAAGAGTTTCTTTGAGGTTGTTTTCTAATAATGTCAAATTCAGATTTGGAATAGCTGCATAATTTGTTAGATTTATGCAAGCCAACAGAGCAGGCCTCTGTGCCTGCACTCAAGGTCAGGATTAACACATGAATATAACGGCTTGAATGCAAGCGACATATTATTACCATGACATAGGAAACAGGATGATAATGTTTGCTCGTGGGGAGATGATAGCACAATGGTTCAGATGTTCTTCAGATAATTTCCAAAGGTCTTTGTCCAAAACGTCTTTGCTGTGATTCTGCACTGAGCAAGAGCAAGTAATGACTTCAGATTGTCCATGGATGGAGAGCCATTTGAAATTTAATTATGCTTTGATATCACATTACCTGGATCCTGCATGTTCACTCTCTTACAGAGGCTGGTCTCACACAATGGGCCTATCTTCTACCCTTTTGGTAATAACATGTGGATGATAGAGTATGAGAGAGGATGAATACAAGTAGAGAAGATAAAGATAGTCAAAATGAGGGAGAAGTTCAGCTAAAGTCCAGCCAGAGTGCTATCTCCACCATCTCTGAATATCTGTTTTCTCCTCAGAGCTCATCCATGCAGCTCGCTTTCTTTCACAAAGCCAAAATGAAATGCGCCTTCAGCTTCAAACCCTCTACCCTTTCTTTCAAACTGTTGTTTTAACCGTCTAATGTCCTCCCCTTGACATCCTTCATAATATCAGACATCTCACACACTTCCTTTTTAAAAGGTTATATAAATCCCCTCATGCAGCTTTTGTATGGCTTGTGATTTTTGGAGGGCTCCAGTCGTAATTCCACAGTTGTGGAATGAACGGCTCTGACTGCTCCTCATATTCTCCTCAAGTCTTTTTTTTTTTTAAACTCTTCTTCACTCACAGCAACAGGAGCAGGACCCCACCAACTTGTACATCTCCAACCTGCCACTGTCCATGGACGAGCAGGAGCTGGAGAACATGCTGAAGCCCTTCAGCCAGGCCATTTCCACTCGCATCCTCCGTGACGCCAATGGAACCAGCCGGGGAGTGGGCTTTGCCAGGTATCAACTTGGATATTTTGTTACGTGATTTAGTACAGCCGGTTAAAATTGATTAGTTATAGTGTAGCCTCATGAATTGAAGAAAATACTGAAAAACTGATTTAGAGTACTCAGTGTTGAAGGTATATTTTTACTGAACTAATCATGGTGACTGAGCCCTCTGGTGGCCAGGATGGGTAGAACTATCTACCTGAACTATTCAAATGGCTGCATTTGTACAGAATAATGCTTTTATCCACCTCCAGAGCCACATTATTACTCTATATTCAAGTAGGACACAGCAGTGACTCCTTGTAGCCTCTACTGTTGAACACTATATTTTCTTTTAATTAACACATATAATTACTTTTCTACAGGATGGAGTCAACAGAGAAATGTGAGGCCATCATCCAACATTTCAATGGAAAATATATCAAGACTCCACCTGGAGTTCCAGGTCAGTTTTCCTTTTTTGTCTGAGGTGATACATGTTCAGATCTTGCATCTTTAAAACAAATTACCAGCTCAAGAAAAAAAATCTAATTTATGATACAGAATGTAATCTTAATTTCTTTTTAAATTTTGTTTTCTTAAATCCCCCGGTGCAGTGCCCCCAGAGCCCTTGTTGTGTAAATTTGCAGATGGAGGCCAGAAGAAGCGTCAGAGTCAGGGCAAATATCTGCAGAATGGCCGGACCTGGATGAGAGATGGGGAGACTGTGAGTTTGTTCTTTTCCTTCATGCATGAAAACTGTTCATGTTTATTATGCAACATCACTTGAGGCATCTGGAATAATACATTGATCGCACTCATAATAACACTGTCCTTTGTCTTTTTCCTCTAGGGAGGAATGACCCTTACATATGACCCCACCACAGCCTTACAGAACGGGTCAGTACTACGAGTATGAAAAAAACTTGTACACCCAGGGGGAGTGGGATCATGCTGTGGTGACTAATATCATTGTGCCTCTTTCTGCAGGTTCTACTCCTCTCCCTACAACATTGCCCCAACCCGGATGATTGGGCCAACCTCCCTCTCCCCATACATGCATTCACCTGTGTCCACCTACCAGGTACTGGGGTAGTTTCAGACCCTCAAAGCTGGGATGTTAATTAGTTAAAATGCTAAACTTAAGTATCCTGTCATTGTGAAGCATTAATTGCCAAAAACTGCTTTACAATACAGTTGAATTTAAGAGATATCTCCTGTTTTATAAATTGATAAAACCTGTTTATATTATGTAAATGTGTCTTAGTACACTTGTGTCTTTCTTGTTTCTGCAGGTACACAACCCATCCTGGATACACCACCAGTCATACATTATGCCACCCACAGTGAGTATATTAAAGCTATTGGTCCTCTTTCCTACTTTGGTACAGGAGAAGCCTTTTAACATCTTGTCTTCACATTCTGTCAGACTGTCTTTCTGACTGACAATGTCTTTATGGTCAAGGATCAAGCTGACGATTTTCTTTACTGATCCCACTTACTGTGTATCCAAAGCCTGATATATTGTACTCACCTGTGCCGAACACCTTTGTTGTTGTCGAACATCCGATTCTACTTACAGAGCATCGCTAGCTGGTTGTGCTACATATCACAACCTCTTGACTTTGTACTGAAGTTCTTTGATAAATGTACAATGTAATACAAAGATGTTGTGGTTTTTAGCACAAGTTGGTGAACCTCTGTAAATGGAACCTTGTTTCTGCACATGTGCAGTAGTGTCTGCTGTACAATAGCTGCTCTCCTGAGACTGAAAATATGATAGCTGTTATTAGTCTTTGGAGCCATTTCTAAACAAACTATTGTAATCACTCTCTTCAGGGCAAATGAGCATGTTGCACAGTGCAACGGTGTGGCTCGTTGACTCATTTTTAATAGTTTTTTTGACAAACAGAGCTCTATAGCACAGGCAAATAAGATCTATCATATTTTGGATACACACACAATACTTGTAAGTAGATCAGTTCATTGTTAGTTTGGCTCAGCACATGAGATTTGTAGACAATAAGAAAAACTGTCAGCCATATTTTTAAACTGCAAGTGCTTACACCACTGTGTGTTCTTCCATAGGGAGCAGTCCTGACACCAGGAATGGATCACACCATGTCCATCCAACCAACCTCCATGATCAGCCCCTTGACGCAGCAGCTCAGCCACCTCTCCATGGGCAGCAGTGGCACAGTCAGTACAGCTGAAAGCAGCTTTTTTTGAAAATGCAAATGTTGATGTTAGGCAATGTCAGTAAACTGCACAAAGCACACTCTGGCATTTCTGTGTTATACAAGATGATACCTGAGGGATGAGAGAAGCAATGATCTCAGCTTTTACTGAGTGTTTCACCACCAACTTTTTTCTTCTTTTTTTTGCACAAATTGGATGAATTCTACAGCATAAATAGGATTTGGTGTTATTTTTGTATTGCAGCTGCCTTTTATAATTTAAGCTGATGAAGGCACATGTAATATGACACATAAATCTTGTATGGTACATCTTGATTTTCATTTACACATCTTATAAAGTTATAATTTCCATTCTCTTGCAGTACATGCCTGCAAACACATCTATGCAGGGGACCTATATCCCCCAGTACACCCAAGTGCCTGCCACCAACATCTCAGTTGAGGTAATGACTTCTGTTTTCTCTCACTAGAACAGTATGACGCTGAAATGTTATGTGAAACAATTACTCATGGATTTAATCTTTGCTGCCTTCCTCTCAGGAAAGTGCCGTCCAGCAACCTGTTGCCATAGAGACACCTACAGAACACACAACCTACTCCTACCAGCATAACAAGTGAAGAGGTGGCAGAGGTGGGTTTTGATCATTGCTGGTGTGTGCATCGATATGTATTTCTTAGTATGAAAACATTTTTATCTTCATGTGGTTCTACTGCAAAAGGCAGCTGTAGCTCTTGTTTCTAACCATCTGGTCTTGTAACCCTGTGTCAGACCTTCCACTGGAGCCTGATTGACTCCCAAAGAGAGGTCCAGAATGCTGAAACTCAGCACAGTGACTCTACACGTTATGCGCGAGACACTCGGGAGGAACATGGACTGTTACACAGAAAGGACAAAAAAAAAAAAAAAAAAAAAAAAGATATTTTCTACAAACTCATATTTTAAAACAAACTCTTTTACTCCAAACAAACAAGGCTGGAGGATGGCAGGCGATGGGAAACAGAAGAACAGAATGAGGAGCATCTATTTTGATAAAAGTCAAGACAAAAAGTCACACAGGCACACACACACACACACACACACAAACCCACACACGACACACATTTAAAAGGATTTTTGAACATAATTTCATTTTCTTTTCTACAGTAACACTACTCCGGGGAGCTAGAATGAAACCAGGAAAAGAACATTTCAACACCATGTTTCATTTTGAGTCATGTTTTGTTTTGACCTGTTGTAAGATGTGCTGATTTTACTTCACTTTTTTTCTGATTTGTTCAGGCTTTGAACCTGCCTTTTGTACATAGTTCTTTGTTTTTGTGTGTTTCTAGCTTCATGTGTCCTACTTTGATTGATTGGTGCAAATATATGAATACAGAACACTCAAAAAAAACTAATTGAAAACATCCAGTGACTCATATTTTGGGCCGGTTACGGTGCTGGTTTGCATTAGCTTCTCTTGAAATGGCAGCAAGTTTATCAGGTTCAGAAAACGTACCTGAAGAGGTCTTGCTGATTTTTGGCACTTGACTCTCAAATAATTTATAGTTCCAATAATCCCATCAAAGCTTCAGACAATCAGAAGATTACAAAAGAAAAGATAAAGTAGAGATGATGCTCATTCATGACAGATTTCACAGAGAAGACTTCTATACAAGAGCTAAGTAGATTTAAAGCATTCCAGAGATTATTATCAAAAATATTGGTTCACTTTGAGCTGCTCCGCTTGATGAAATCCAAAGTTGCTTAACAGGAATCACATCTCACTCAGAGCTGCCTGTAAATAAGAGAATTAAAATTATTTAGGCTTTCTTTTGATTTCCTTTCATCAGTGTAGTAATGCTTCAGTTTTTTTTAATGACAACATTGTCTGAACATAGCAATTTATTCATTGCTGTGTTTGCTTTTTGTCCCGAGCATCCCTTTTATACAACGGGAGTCTGAATCTTCCCCCCCAAAATGTCCCAAAAATGTATTTTCTGAAGCAAGAATTAGATGTTGTTATTAGAGTATGGAGTTCTTATTACATAGATATGGAGATCAACTGGTAAAGCGTGGCTCTGTCCTGTTATATCTCTTTAGGTGGATTGATATGGCCAGTGTAGTGATGCTTTAATATTGGCCATTGCTGTGTGTTTGCATCTACTTCTACATTTTTGTTTTTCATTTTCATGTTGTTTTTTTTTTTTTTTTTTACATCTCTTATTTAAAGGTTTTCTTAAGTTTTTTTAATTCATTTTTTAAATACTGTTAAGATTGATCCTATTTTTCAAAGAAACTTTGATTTTATTTTTGATAGTGTGTTATGTGCTTCAAATAGTGAGAAATAGATGTTTTCAGCTTCTTCTTTTTTTGAAATAGTGGTTTGTTTGTTTGTATGTTTGCATACTTCTGTCGTTTTGGTTTCTGCATTGATTTCAAAGAGGCTTTAATGTGTGTGTTTTTTTAAAAAGACATTTCCGTTCTGTCTGTGTCACAAATGTTGGCACTTTATGAACATTGCTTCTGATCATGAATGAATCATGTATGCTAGGTTCAGACACATTGTTACAGAGTTGTGCCCCAAGCAGTTGGGAACAATGCCAGAGAAATATATGTTCAAAACCTTGACTTACCTCATCCTGCCAGAGCAATGTAGATTCAGTTTGTGTACAAGGTTCACAGGCAATAACCAACTACAGTAGGTCTCATGGCTGTTCACAGCTGGTACTGTGTCCGCATCCTTTAACTCTTCCGTCCAATGCTCGGAAAACACGCCCAAGGTCTGATGATCTATGCAATTAATTTATTATCCTTATAAATGCAATACTACAGATATCCAAGAGACACCTCACATGATGAAAATGGATCACCTCGTAAAAATGACCTCACATCCTGGCTCACTTTCATTACACATGTATGTGTTATATCACAAGTTTTCTGACTGACACATTCAGCTTTGGTTCATTAATTGTTAGTACAATTTCTGCATTAAAAGGGAACTTGTTCATACCAAAATGTGGTTGTTATTATGACTATACAAAATGTAGGAACTAAAAAATATATGGCAGGTGTGCTTATGTGTATGAAGGCGAGTGTTGCTCACTTGTCTAACCAACTTTTTTTATTTGGACTTAGCAGAGTTGTTTTAGATGCAAGTCAATATTCCATCCAGTAGCCATTTTTATGTTTTGGTAAAATTGTATGTGTCCCATCTATTTGTTTATTTCCTTTCTTGCGGAGTAATTGAAGCTGTTTTCTGTTCTTAAAACATGAAACTGTTACCGGAGTGAATTTCACAAAAATTCTTTAGATTTCACTGGAAGGGTGCTACTCAGAATTGGGCTTGATATCTGAATGGAAGTTTTTTCTCATGCACTGCTGATGTTTAAAAGTTTTGTTTTGGTATATCAAATCACTCTGCATTAACTAGAGATCTATGAAGCAAAGAAATATTCACATCTTTTGATTAATACTTTGTGTTCATTCCATTTTTTTTTATCCAGTGGTAGCTCACTGAGACTAATGAACTATTGCTGCTAATTTTGGATGCAATTTAGAAATCTTTAAACTGAAGGTCATTCTGTTCATCAAGTCATATGTGGAGTCAGTTTGCAACTCATTGTTCCACAATGTCCATGCAGCCTTCTTTTTGTTTTGTGCATAAAAAAACCTCTCCTCAGTAAATGTTTGTCTTGTCTGTGCCATGATGCAGGTCTTTTGTCTCCTTCATAGAAAAAAACCCTACAGCTATTAAACTTTTTAACATGGTTTAATTTGAACTTGTCTTTTTTTTCACTGTGGTTTTCGTGCTTCTTAGACTACATTTTTGCATGTAGCATCTTATAAAAGCTCTTTAAATGAACCAAAACACATTTAAGTTCTCTAATGTTTATCAATCTATCGAAATGAGTCAGTGTTTATATAAAATACAAATAATTTTGATGTAACACAAAGAATATTCACAATACAAGAGAATTTATTTCTAAAACAGACTTGGATCTAGATAAAAATAGATAGGAAATACATAATAAAAAAAGTATATTACACTGTTCAAGAGGCTGTATGTTTTTACAAAGTTCAAAATATTCTGAATATGCCCAAAAGTTGCCATTAAACCAAAAGACTCTCAAATACATAAAATAGACTTTGAAAAACTTAATTTACAATCTTTTATCAAGACTCATATATAAGGAAATGGCTAAACTTGTTACCCTGCTACTTCAGGGTGTAAGACTATGTTGTTACACTAGCAGGTCAGTGGAAAGGTAAGACAGCAATCCATTGTCATTACAAATCACACTCTGAGGCAATGTCACATTTAAAGACTTATGTGCATTTAATCAAAAACAAAAGACTACAAAAATAATCATGTTTTAGGGAAACTGTTCATATTGCAGGAAACAAAAGTACAAATCTTATGCCCAAATACAAAGATTTTTAGACTAGATGCCATTCAAAGTTTTTTTTGGGGCATTTATATGTTCATTATAAAGTCAATCTTCTTTTGCACATACCACAAGTATCAAATAGTGACAGTTATACCAAAATGTAGTATTACTGCGGTTATAAAAAAACAACGCAGCCTGATGCACTCATCTCCCTGCAAGACAAAAACATGTAAACTTGTGTGTCTGCATCAAACTGAACATTGCAGCAGAGTATGGTTTGTAAGCCAGTACAAGGTGTGATTTCAAAAAGAGTTTTTGGCTGGGCAATACAAAACACGCAGTGTTTGAGCTGCTATACTGATGCTCCATTGGTGCACCAAAAAACCCCAATAAACTGGAGTAGAGGACCAGGAGGCATTGCTTGGTACTCCAGCAACATCTCATGAGCCAAGTTCAGCTGAAGGCTTGATTAACTTTTGAGGATGGAGATTGGCAGAGTTTGGTTCTGGATCTGAAGAGCTGGTGTACACGTTTTTCCCAAAACAGGACTACTGGAAGTGGATTCTCCTGTTGAACATGACTCAACCATCACAGTTTGTACTTGCAACACTGGGACATAATCCTAATTTTGACATCACAAAAGTTTATGCTTCAGAATCTCCCAAACCATCCTTCTCCTGAAGTAGGGCATGTGTTTCTGTGTATAAGAAGAACAAAGTGGTCATGTTAGCTGCAGTTGGGTCACTATTATGATGATTTACCAGATAAATCCTCTTCATGCTGATTGATTACCTGTGTAAATGTGATTGACTTGTCTTTGGTAATGTAATCTGCATATTTGCATGTGAACATTCCACAGTCACTACCATTCATCTGCTGTGGGATTTCCTGAGAGAAAAGGAGGAATAACAATGTTAACAGACATTTACAGGTTCAAGTCAACTCAACTAAGCACCACTGTGTAGCTGGTGCAACATAATCCAGAACTGGTCATCCTGTATAATTACAAAAATGTGCAGTTGAAACAACTGTGAGATAAAGAAAACTTTATCATGTATATTAAAACGAGTCCACTGGTAACAATGCTCAGAGTATCTGCACATTTACACAGTACAAAATAAATGACTTTTAAGACCTTTTTAAAACCCCTTTAAACAGGAAAGAATAATACCATTGCTTCTGAAAAAGAATACGACAAATTAGACTACTGTATACACAGTAATGAGTTTTACTGAGATTGAAAAAGAGGCTCAAATCAGATTTAATGGCTTAACTCACAATTCCAGACATTTTAGATCTTGAATATCAAAAAATAAATTAAAGACAGTTTAAGTCTTTTTAAGGATCTGTGGGGACCCTGAATGCTGCACTGCAGCACAGACCTAGACAAGCTGGCTAAAAATGGAAGAACAACTAGCCCCTGACCTGTAACTATGTGTTGGTAATAGAAACCCACTTGAGACTTCTGAATGTATGCAGTGTGATGACAGTATGACAAAGCACAACAGTGGAAATGGACTATTTGATGCTCTCAGCCCCAATGTACGAAGGACTTACATTGCGCTTTTTGCTGTGCAGAGTCCAGCCTGAGGTATCCAGTTCTTTGCCCTTTTTGTCCTTACTTTCTTGTTGCAGGTAATCACTGGTGAAACAAAAATGAATAAGTCAAAACACTTTAATGGACCATAAAGAACCAATATGCAGGAGTTACACTGAGCTCACCAATTCCAAATATATCACCACCAAATATAACAAACATATCTCATACTGAAACTTACAACAATATTGTGCATGCTTCATCATTGTTTCCTCCCATAGAATCAAAGTACATGATAGCCTTTTTCCGGAAATCCACCACCTGAGAGAAAGAGTTTCACAATAAAAAAAAACTGCAACGTAAATGCTGAAACTGTTATTTCCAGGTTGACAATTATAGTCATTAAGACTTACAGAGAGGCACCAGTGCACCCCCAAGTGGACAGGAACCAGCAGGATGTCTTTAGAAAAGATGTCCATCTTTTTGGTCCAGCGGCGGACAGCTGAATAGCCGCTGCTGCGCAGCTTGGGGTAGAAGAAGGTGTTGAACGTATTGACTGATGGCAGGTTGGGGTCCTTGCTGCGCTCAACCAGCAAATTCATGTAAAAGTTGATCACCTGAGAGGTTAAGAGGTGACAGACCGACTTTCAATTGACTGGACAAGTTCTACTGTATAGCTAAGTGTAACAGTTACTATATGTACTTTAAATACACGATCACATATGAAAATTAATTGGATACATAATCAAATGGAGACTAATGTGTCCATCTGGTCTAATGTTAAAGCCTTAAGGCAATTCAGACATGGAGACCCATGGCCTGGGGTGTCATTTTGGGCATAGTCTGTACTCACCTCGTCATTGAGCCAATTGAGGCTGCCGAGGGTCTGTAGGTCCTTGCGTCTTAGGCTGAGACCAAAACCTTCACTTAACACTTCATGAGGACTTCCTCCTTTAAGCCCCCTGTTTATTTCAGCCTCCATTTCCTTCATAGAAAGAGACAGCATATATGTGAAAATGCAGGGCATAGACCATACCCTTACCCTCACTGCATACGAGTCTGTCCTAAAATTGCAAATACCTGAAACCTCCCTGTCTCATCTTGAATTTACATTTTTGATGTCTTCTCATTTAATTGTTTGGAACCAAATGGGACTTCAGTAGTGGGGGAAAAATGTACTCTTAACCTGGACAGCATACATGCAAGAATACTTCATGACAGCCTCAACAAATTTAAAACCAACAATTCTACATGAATGCACTATTCAGGCAAACATGTAGTCATTCTGTACTTTCAACTGCATTTCTATCTCTTTAAGGCATGAACAACACTCATACCTACATATTTGGGAGGGCCATCTAAATTTTACATACACACAGCTAGAGCTGCTGCAGGATTGCTTTTTTTCCTTACTGCACAAATCAGCAAGGCTATTGAAACTGTTGCAGTGACCGCCAAACAAACAAGAACAAAACAAAATAAAATTTAAACCTAATTTTTATAAATTAACTGGTTTGTAAATAACACATTGGCCTGAATCCAAGGTGACCCTGATTATATGATGACCTCACCTTTTTCATCTGTTATTGGAAAAATACTTTTTGCTTCCAACTTACTTTACTTTACTTACTACACCTTATAATAGTGGAGTTACATACTTCCACACCCTCCCCCTAGGCGCTTGGAACCAGTCAAAAATGATTTTCTCCAGCAGTTAGCATTTATAAGATTGCCCGTTTGTCTTTTTGAGCTCTTTACCATCTGTGACAACGGTATTAGGCAGCTTGACATTTTCCGTTTCAGCAGTAGAGAGTAGAGACATCAAAAAAAGCTTTGGACTCCTTTTAACTTTCATGAATTTATTTCCTTTCTAGACAAGCCTTCAGAAACTCCTGCAGGTTAAAGTGGATTAATGAAATACTTTTAGGGCTGACTGACTAATACACTCACTATAAACAGCCCATAATGCAACAACACTCTATATAGGAGCCAGCTTTACACCAGTACTCCATTCAAAAACAATATCTGTTGCTTTGAACACATAATTGTCTAGATCCCAAAAATTAGAAGATCCCACTTTTTCAGATATGTTTTCAGGAGAAAAAAAATGTACATATTCAAACCAATTCAGTAAACTTTTCAAATTCATTTTTTCCTGTAATAGTCTATTCTTCATAACCAGTCTTTGTTACAGTGTCGTCATTAAGAGGCTGATTTTGTAGCCGGAATAGTGGTTGTCATTCAGCAGGCACATCATTCTTTACGCCATGCTTCAGAGAATAACTGATGTCCCATCACTTGAGTCGCTCACTCAGTGATGAAGCAGTGATCAGCTTGACCCTGTTACCGTGGTAATGCGCTAACCGCGGCAGCTCTATACACAGTAGCAGCACATACAAATTAAAAGCCAATAATCATACCTCTGTGAGTTCAGGGAATTCTGGTTTCTCTTCCGCAGGCTTTGCCTCTTCAATGATAAGAGTCAAAGGAACCTCCTTCTCCAAAGGAACTCTAACATGGACCTCCACATCTGGGCTGCGCTGCACCTCTTCAGACAGGCGCTGAGCACCAGTAACATGACACAGGTTAGTTGAATAATGGGAGGTGGAGAAACAATAGATAAAATCAAACCAAAATAAGAGTTGGTGCACACTCACCTGTCGCAGCAGCTGGGCAGCCAGGGCCTCCTGTTCTTCTATCTGTCTCCGTCTTTCTCTCGCCCGAGAGTCATACATACTTGTCCTACAGTCACAGAAGAACATTTTCATCATGTGGGCCCGTTTAAACATAGTATCAGTAAATAGTAAATTAGTTTTAAATGAAAACACCTTGGAGAGTACTTACAATTCTTTGATCCATAACTCCGCTTGGAAACATGGCACACTTTAAGGACAGAAATATGTTACTCTTTATACAGACAAACACCTACTAACACTCAAGGGTCATACTCTCTATGTAACGCATTCATGTACATTTTGATTAAAAATGATTAAATGAAACATAAAATGTTTAGATGCCCATGTGTCTGACCCGGCTTGTATTATATTTAATCATTAATTAACTGCTATTTAATGAAGCCGATCAAAAAATAATATAAAAAACAAAATGACAGAAAAATACTAACCTTGAGCTGCCTTTTTTACCCTTTTGCTCATTTACAATAATTACTGAGTCACCATTATGAGCTGCAAGAAAAAGGTCAGGAGGTCACAAACCGAGAAATAAAACAGAAACTATATACAAGTCAAAATCACTTATGATATCCTATATCTACAGTGTACAGACAAGTGGGTGACAATATTACCTGATGACTGCGTGTCCTGAGAGGAGGTATCCTGCACAGCAGATGGGGAAGGAGCCAACATGAGGGTAGCTGCCCTGCTGAGGTCCATGTCTACAGACCACATCTTGCTGGAGGTCCCCACAGGGCTAGGAAGGTTGCTGGAGCTCTGGCTCGACATCCCCCTGGGACTGGGAGGGCTGTTGGGTCCCTCTGAAGTTCCTTCTACAGCTGACCCAGTAGGGGAAGACAACTGTAGTAGTCTGCGGCTGGTGGTCAGAAAGCTGGTGCTGATGAGAAAGTGGCAGGGGTAAGAGAAGATGGGCAGATGTAATTTCAAATACAAAGTAATGTAGGATGGACATAGAACTGCTGAAATATATTGTACACATTTATTAATACTCCGTGACTAATTAGACCTTTTGTATAAACTGTGATATTGTTTTGCTGTTGTTACAAAGAATCAATGTTAGTCACTCTTCACTGTATCAGAAAATTAGTGCACTTTTGAAATCTGATGACTGTAAAGGTCTGCAAGTAAAAACATTTTCAATCTGTTGTTCCAATCTATGCAGAGTGAGCATTTGATAGAAAAACTAGTATTTTCTGATAAAATGCTACTGCTATGTTTGTATGCTTCTGGGGCCCCCCACAGGCCTGTGGTGGTTTCTGAAAGTGCTCTCTCTTCTGTGCCTCCTTGCTCTGACTGCCATTAAATGTTTCATTAGCAATTGAATAGGCTGTTGAAGCATTCCAACTTTGTATGGATACGTACAAATCTCTGTGTGACCTCACGAAGGCGTGTGAGCTGCCGTTGTGAAGACAAGACGACTGACCACCGGAGACCATGTTCAGAAGCTGCCTGTAGACCTCCTTCTCCTCTTCACGAACAGACTGGATAAACAAAGTAAGAACCACAAAATTGACAAAGAAATACAACAGCCAAATTAGCAGGTGCATCACATGGTGCCTTATTTCTGATGTCTGACCTCTTGTGCTGTGCAACGTGGCTTGGCCCTGTGTATGTGGACAGATGAGGTGCTGTGTGTCGGGCTCTGCACCACTTTGATAGGAAAGGTCTTCTCATACATGCTGGTGCAGGAGCTGCTTGGTGTACCAAATCCACTGAACAAACTGCAGACACAAAATGATCAGTAATCAAACATCATCAACCCACTCAGTATAATGATAAACTACACAGCAAAAAACTAATATTCAAAAAGAAGACAGAGGACACAGAAATCAAGTGGTAGTAGGTACCTTGGTGTTCCATGCAGTCTCAGGTTTAAAGGTCTGCCAAGCCGTGGAGTGGGCTGTAGTTTAGGGGTGATGGAGGGTGGCAAGTTGACTGAGTGCCCATTTGTTTTTGGCACTTCACGGTGTGTAGGACTCATGCACACTTGTCGCCTACAGACTTTAGATCCCATAATGGACTTTTCATTATGCAACCACTCCAGGGCTGGAAATAAAAAAGTTCAATAATTAACATTTGCACGAAGAGCTTAAGGGTAACACAAATAAATAAATAAATACATACAGCATCCATAATGCAAATGTTTATACAATCCTTTATGAGATAATCTCACATGATTTGGATGTTTTCCATTCCAAAGTTGTCGAGGGAGCAGCAAATGTATCATCCAGGGAGTTTCTTTCAGCAATCTGTAACCAAACACATACATGACATGTTTAAATAAAGGAATTTAAACTGTTTTTACATATTTATATTTAAGTACCATAAATCATTTACTTACCGGCCTCCCGGCCCAGACTTCTGCCGATGTTGATGGCTGTGGTTCACCAGGTGGAGGACCAGGGGAAGTAGGCAGTATGTTTCTTAAAGTAGGGCTCACATTGTTCCTCATCCATGCAGCCACACCAGAGCTATGACTTTTAACCCCTTCGGCTGCAATCTTGACTGTATCAATAAGATCTCCTTTTAAAAAGTTGCAAACATGAAACAGACAAACAAACAAGTCTGTAAGGAGTGTTATACTGATTTAACTATATCCTCAGTGATATTCACACTATGATGTCTAATAAAGTGAGTGATTTTATAATTACCCATTCGAGATTTCTTTATTATTAAGCCATCTTCGTCAATGTTATGTCCATCTTCCAAACTTAAGGAAAGAGAGAGATTGGTGTTGTTCAGCTATTCACATATTCAATCAGGTCCATAAAATGACAAACAGTTGTCTTCACATTATGACATATGGTTGAAACACTAATTGACCAGCGAGACAATTAATGGCAGTTCCACAGAAACGTCATTAACACAGACTAATTGGATAACTTCAAAACGACCTGGAGCCAGTTTCATTCCATGTCTTTTTAAATACACTGGCGCTCGGTTACACATGGGAATAATGCTGTTACAGCCCATACCATTCAATTGGTCTTTTCCTCCTCATCTGACCATCTCCTGGAGCCCGGTGTGCATCAGAGTGGTCCGCAGCTGGTACGCCATTGCGAAAATTGGCAAAGCCTGTTCCTATCCATTCGTAGATTTTAGTCAACATGGCTCAAAAGTTTTGTAAATAACGCCGCTGGTATGAGGATAAATCGCCGTAACTGCTTTCAGTCTACCTGTCAATATAGTGAAACCAAATTAGGCTAATGCACGTCATTCGACTGAGGCAGGTTAGCTGAGGCTATTTCAAATATCACTACTACTCACAAATATCATGTTACTTTCCCACAAAAAGAGCTGCTAGGTAGCTGAGAATTTGCTAGTCGCCTAGCTAGCACACGTTGCTAACTACCTTGCTAGCTAACGCTGTTAGCTACACGGCTAATTTATTGAAGTATGTTTAAATTCCAACAGGAATGCGACAAGTCGCAACCAATGCGTTCGGAAAATTGGTTACCATCTTGTATCTCTCTCTAAGTCATTTATATATCCTTAACGTGACTTTAAATTGCATAAAAACTCGTTGAAGAATAACATCTCCCGCTTCTTCCTCATTCAAAACCACAACATGGCTGAACAGGACGCTGTGCCATCGCACCGTTTGATTGGATGGCTGGTTGCTGTGAGTCCGAGTATACCGGATGTTTACTGGGTAATAGCAGACCGAGGAAAGCATTTAAAATCACGTCACACCCGCCGGCGTTGACTTATGAGCACTATTTTTATTACTTTCACTTGTGGACGCCACATGCACATAATTAATCTGCTATCCTTGTCAGTGTCATGCCCTTTGGGTATCTGCCTGATGGAAGTCTTAATAATTCACAATTAGGTAGTTAAATATAAACATTTTGACTAAAAGTCTAACTTTTACAGGCCGAAAAGATACAAATCAATATCACAAGTTGATTTACTTGTGAAACTTTTGAGATTTAAGTTATACAAACAAAAATTAGACTAGGATAGTATTTCAGCTTTGTAGTGGCAATGATTGTGCCACCAGTCCAAGCAGTAGCACCCATACATATAAATAACATCCATATGTCTATGGCAACTCCAGTCCTTTACCCAACCAAGGTCCACTCTAATTAACTACCAGAGAAGAAACTACACACACAGTCACATAAACAGAGAATCTGGACAAATATGCATCATTCTTGAGCTAAACATAAATGTGACTACAAAATATAATTATGGCTTCAAAACAAACGAGGTGGGAGGTATACATCAGAAAAATCTGTCTGTCTGTCTAACGTACAGATAAATTAACCATATAGCACCTGCATAGTATTACGCTGATATTGCCAGTGGTGGAAAGTAACTAAGTACATTTATTCAAATACTTAAGTATGATTTTGACTTGTTCTTCACTTGAGTATTTCCATGTTATGCTATATTTAAAACTTCTACTCCACTACATTTATTTGACTGTTGTAGTTACTTCTCAAATAAAGATTTGACACAATTGATGATTTAACAAGCTTTTAAAATGCAAGCAGTGGTTTCCAACCTTTTTGGCTTTTAACATCTTACAAAAAGCAGTTCATAATTGGGGTCAGATGTCTATGAGTGGTATCCCAAACAAATAGTGGATCTTCCCTCTAAACTTCTCAGATGGTTTCATTTCAATAAATGTTCAATTGAAACAATATTTCACAAAAAAACAAAGATTAGTGAAAAGTCCAAAAACTGAAAACAGATTTGTGCATCAGAACTTTATTTGTTTTCTTTTTTCCTCTTCCATTAGTCATCTCAATCAATCAATCAATCTCTATTTATATAATGCCAAAGAGGAGAGAGAGAAAGGATAGGTGAGAGAAGCACATTGGAAAAAAAATAAATCAACATCTCACAACTCCACATATTTATCTGTTGACCCTTTGCAGGGGCCTGACCTCTACGTTGGGATCCACTGGATTAAACTTGCTAACTGTACATAATGTAATTCAAACTAGTGTCACCTCCAGCAGCTACAACATGCTGCTTACACTAACGCCTTAGTATTAATGATAATGATAATGATATATCAGCCAGAGGAACCAAACCACTACTTTTACTGCAATGCTTTAACAATAGCTGCTAATACTTTTGTACTTTTACTTAGGATTTTTCTTCCCCCCCCCCCCCCCCCCCCCCTTTTTTTTTCTTGGATTTTTTTTTACATTGCATGCAATTTTACTTAAGTAAAGCATCTGAATACAATCCCAATTATAATCATTGTTAAAGATTATCCACGTCTAAAAGTTCATTTCAACACCATTCAGAAATGAGCAGAAACCAATGATTGCCTGGAGGGTAGGAAATGGATAAAATGTTATATAATTCTTTGGAAAGTGGTCAGTAATTATATAAAACTATACCTCAATTTCAGCAAATGGACTAAAACATACAATTTACAGGTTGGCTTGAAATAATTTGATGGACATTCAATAAGATTTTTTAAAACAGTTGCTGCTCTGCATTTGTGTTCAGATTATACAAAATGAATATTAAAGGTAATATTATTTTAGGAATATATTCAGAATATTTAGTAATACTATTCGATAGTGTGTAAATAGTTACCATCTCCACGACATTGGGATATCTTGGATGAAAACTGACATTCCTTTTGTATTTTTTGAAAAGTACCATAATATCACAGTTATGGTTGAACTTAAGTAATTTGTTACATGAAGTTTTGTATGAGTGGAAGAAAAGGTAACATAGAAGTGTACAAAATCATTGAACCAGTGAGTACATTTACACACATTCATCCTTTATTAATTTAAAACTGCAACACCAATGCTACAATGAAATGCAGGGTGCTTGTTCAACAATACACTGCATCATCGAATAAAATATATTCCAAGGCCACTTTCAACGACTTTTTAATTATTTTCAGGCTTCACACTCACCATTTTATATCACACACTTTCTGAAATGTATCATTCTGTCATAGAAAAATAAACTTCAAATATAATTAAATACAATTCAAGTCCTTCCACAAAAGTTATAGTAAACCAATGCATGTATAGCACTGCCATGTTTCTAATTCATTATATTGTCATAATTTCAAACCAAATAAGAACATTGTCGTGGCGCATGTGTCTTTGTTAGTTTCCCCCGGCTCAGTTGTCATTTTCTCGCCCTGCGCCCATGTTGTCTAAATAGCAAATGTACCTGCGCCAGATTGTGCACCTATGGGCGTGTTGGTCTCAAAATCAGGTGTGGTCAGGTGCATTGGTGGCGCGTTGCCATTTTGAGGCAGAGGAAAGCAATTGCGCTACTGACCAAAAAAAAACATGTCTAAAGTCACTGGTGCATATGTCACTGTTATTTAAGGGGCGCATCATCAAGAGTCCAATATGCTCTATATAGGCGGGTGCGCAGCGCGCAGACACTGTGCTTGTTACGCACACACAGGCGCGCAGCAGCACACAAACATGCAAAACATCACTAATAAAAGGACCACAATGTGAATTCATATTATGATGTACATCAACATATTAAAAATACATGTCATATTAGTTAGTCATAATATTTATCAGATTTAATTAATTGTCAAAAATGGAGAGCGCCGTTGCAGACAGTCCTAACAACTTATGAAAGTCTGTAGCCTCTGAGATGAGGTACAGAGCGCAGTGCCATTACGCACAGCCACTCACTGTTTATTAAATCAACTGATGACACCAGGCTGCTGCAGTATAACCACACACACCTCTACACTCATCAGACTGGTTGGTTATATCTCCATATTCTTCCTTTATATGAATTAAATGTGAGGTTAGCAGCTCATCAGCCAACTTTCTTTTCAGCAAAAGTAACTCATGTTATATTATTGAAACGTATTACTGGGTAGATGCCCTGTTATAATAGCAATCCGCCAAAGTGACAGCGCTCCTGGATGTTAAAGGCTGGGAGATGATTGGTTTACCGCATGTTACGTCCAAAACACGCCTATGATTAATGAGGGGACTTAAATCCAACCCTTTTAGACCATGCGCCTGGCGCAGTGACCATTTTTCCGCCGTTAAAATAGCAAAAGTGGATTTGGATCCGCCCTAAAGGCACTTGCGCCACGCTTCACGCCATGCGCTATAGATCGTTAAAATGGGGCCCATAATGTTGACAGTCAAGGTTTGCCCAAACTAAGTAGTTTTCATGAAGAAAATCCAACTTCTTAGTGAATTTTTTTGTCTACATACTCTTCATTCAAAAGAAGTAAGGTTTAAACACATATAGCCTATTAGACAATGACATACTAATAATATACATTACAATAATTTGAACGTATTGAATTGTTAATTTAAGCAAATACTTCACATACAATGTAATAAATCAAAGCAAATCTAATAAATAACTTTTTTACGTTGTCATTAAAAAGCTAGAAACCCATGTCTATCTATCTATGAACTGTTAACAATGAAGGGGTTTTCTTGTTTTGCACAGTACTGTGACAACATCACATATAATTGAAAACACAGTAAAAACCTTACAATTACATTTGTGCTTTCAGTCACTACAACAACACTCACAGTAACTGCTGTTTTTCAAAGTCATGCATAATGTACTGGAGAAAAATACCTGTTAATGAGTATTGACATCTATTGTTTGTGAAACCTATGCTGGCATGGATATGAGGACACTCATAGAGCTTCAGATGGACACTCACAGTATGTTTTATCTACGTCAAATGGGAAAGACCACTGAATGTTTTAAGCTGGTAAAGCTGGTGAACTAGCCCCATAACACACTATAAGTCCACAACATGCTAGAGAGGAGGGAAAGGTTGTAGACATCTTGGGTGTGGATACTGGCTATGTACATGTTTATTTGTACACAAGATTCACAAAGTCTTCACAACCAGTATCAGTATCAGGCAAAAAATAAAGCTGTTACAATTGGAAGATTTGTCATCACAATCACCAAAATTCTCTCATTATGTCTACTTAATGTCCAAACTGATGCATCCCTTGTCTGTACACCAGAAAGCTAGGATGATAGCTGGTTCACTCCTGTTTTGTTCCAAATATTTGGAGGAAGAAGGAGAAGATATAGACAATATCTAAGTAGATGTTGAGGGTGGCAAAGACATACTCTTCTGGACTCATGGTGTATCGCTTATTCCCCATGAGGAGCTGGGTGTCAAATGCCAAAAACTACAAAAGACAATAAAACAGCAAGTAAAACACCTATTTCTGTTTGAGATTCTAATGAGATACTCTACACAGCATATGAACTAGACTAGACTATCTATAATGGCTTGATAGTGTCTGTACTCTTACCATGGTAAACAGTATGGCTCCCAAGGCAGCGTAGATGGCATCCAACCAAGGTACCTAAATAGCAAAAATTACTTCATTAAATGGTTTACAAGTATGTGGATCATAACACAAAAGATGCATACTGCAATGTAAGACCTGAATGCTTAGGATGAGGGATCAACCAGGATATACTAACTAAATATGACCACCATTTAGGGTTTACTATATGACCTCCATTTAGAGTTGAGTCTGCATTAGTCTCCCAAATTTGCCAAGCTTGTTGTAACTGCTTGATGTGGATAGTTGTACTTACATATTGAAAGGGAAGGACGATTGCAAGCACCAGTCCAGAAATGAACATGACCATGCAGAAGACAAACAACACACCTTGGTATGATGTCACATCAACCTGGGTGGAGAGAACATATTAAATCAAACAGCATGAAACGCAAATGATTTTCACTCTCAATCCTGAGTATTTTATATTGCATCAACATAATGTATGTCAATAATGTACAAGTAAAATTCTCACCTTAGTTTGGAAGCTGAAGACTGTGACAAGGAGACAGACTGCTACTGTGATGCCCAGACACAGTACCACTGATTTCGTGTTATAGAAGCTATTGAAACAAGACACATGCAAAACATGGTGAAAATATTTCAAGTTATTTGAAATAAATGCAAAGTATAGTTTTATATATGTCCACATTACTGGCCATGCGGACAACGCAAGCCACCTACAACTAAACAAACACAGAAGTTTACCTGGACAACATCCCTGTCATGTAGGAGAGGGACAGCGTCTGTAACATGACAAATTACAGTCATGTGAAAATGCAATCAGTTACTCAAATCCTACTTTGCTTCAGATAAGTCATGACTACAGAGCATTCACTTCAATGTAAATATATCATAAATTGGCTCTAAAACTATGAAAAGGAAGCACATCTCAAAAAATAACAAGACACAGACAAAATACTCACTCAAACATTTCACTTGTGTATTTGGCTAACCTCACACACATCAACATTGTAAAGTGAGCAAGAAAACAAGTAAAATGTTAGTATTTTGTCCTCCTTAACTCGAAAATTTGAGATGTGCAACATTGTCATATCTTCAGAACATGCTCACTGGATCTTGAGTTAAACACAAAACTGAGAATCCCATTGATGATGTGCAACCTTCTTCTCCAACTAAGTTATATCATAAATTCGTTTTGAGATCATTCAAACTGTTATCTTACTTGTGGCAAATCAAAATCAAGAGTAGAATGAAAGTTTCACATCAACAAAAATTAATTTTAATATATGAATGTACTCTTTACGATTCTTAACTCAGTATGCAGGGTTTTTTTTTAAAACACTGCACTGTTATAAAAAATATAATTGAAATGTCTAAACAATCTGTACTTACAAAGATTGCAAGCAGGATCAGATTCCATGGAAACTGCCTCCTGCAGGAATGAGGAAAGGAAAGGATATTCTGTATTTTCAGTGATTTTCAATGATATGTTTGATGTTGTCTATGTAATTATGAGGAATATTAGGAATATTAGCTAACCTTGGTGCAGAGCAGCAAGACAGAGTCAGGTAAGTAATAAAGAACACAACGCTGTAAAACCACAGAAATAATGTTAGATATGTTGTAAGGTAGAAGTCATCAGCGAGTAATTATGTGTTACTGACTTGAAAGTGATTCTATTTGTTACTTACTAAGAGGCCCAGTACCACCCTGGGTTGCTTTGAATGTAGTCCTTCACAGGGTCACTAAAAGTAAATTAGTGTTAAGTAAATACAATGCAATGGATTTTATTAGATTTTTAAGTTTAACATTGTTAAATATGAGATAAAAAGATAGTTGAAACACTCACCAGAAAGTGAAAAGAGCCACAATAGCAAGAGTTACCAAAAGCTGGATCATCAGGATGGCATACACCTAAAATAAAGCAAGTTAGAGTGAACATTGAATAATGATACATTTGCTGGTATGTGCTGATCAGACCTTTAAAGTTTAACAAAGCTCACTTGATGTACATTATCAGTGATACATAGTATTGACAACAAAGCTTACGTTGTGATCAATGTAATGATAAAGGTTTGATACCTTACGGATGAAGATCCTCCTGATGTTCCGATCATCCCACGTGAACTCTGTGAGCATCTCTGCATCATTATAGCAAGGGGCACTGGTGCCTAAAGAACACATGGAAGATTTCTTAAATTTATTAAGCTAACATATACTACATATACAATGTAATCTCATATATGTCTGTATCCTGTATCAAAGTCTTCAATGTTGAAATAAGTACAAATATGTAAAGTTTTATTGTAGTTCCATACTCAAAATATAATTAACATTAGCAAATGTATGTGTTAAAAGTAATGGCATAGACTAACTTTATGATATAGCATAGAAGGATAAGGTGTAGTTTATACCCGCAGTGGCTTCCTCATAGCTGGGAGGAGCAGGGGGCACTAATGCCTGTCCACTTGGGGAGCCATTGGTGGACTTGTTTGCAAGTGACAGCTGATAGCACAAAAAAATAATAAATTAAGAAAGTTACCCAATGTACAGTATATTAATTATATAGCTAGTGTGACATAACTAATATGCACGCCTCTTCCTCTTTGAAAAACATTTACTATATAAGGAGTCAGTCATACTTTTCAGGATGAAGTGAGCCATACTGCAGGAGCTTTTCCATGTCAGAAAATGAAAAATGACCACTGAGTTGCAAATGTTTAGTTAGTGCTGCTGTTAGTATGAGCAAAATGTATTACATTTATTGGAGTAATGACAATATAACTATAACCTGCACTTTTAGGTCACATTGACAGTTCAACTACTTTCAAAGCTTACATGTCAACTGAAATTTTCAGTATTTTCATTGATTTTATCACATTTGATCACATTTCAACTGTTTTCACCTGTTAGTTCAACTACTCAAACTTAATAATTTCATTAGCTGTATTAAGAATTTATTTAAGCCATTAATAAGAATAAGTCTTGGGTTGCCATGGCATTTAGCATTAAACGTTCTTTTTAGTATTTAGTACTTTGGTACTAGTTCAATACACTGACATTTGGGTTATTATGGGTGTCCAAAAAGTCTATGATCATATTTTTGAAGCTGCGTGTGGCCTAATGTCTATTAGCCACGGGAAAATGATAGAGGTTAGATTAATATAATGGAGTTGATTTTTATTGATGTAAATACAGTAGCACGATTAACCACTGAAGTATAGTTTCATGTTCAATTAATTATTGCACATTTCCACTACATGCACAGCCACCAGTTTGTAGATTAGATTTAACAATATGGCATTGAGCTTGACTTTATTTTTTTTAGCCCAGATTTGGTCATTTATGTCAGACCCTCTTCAAAACAAGACCGCTTCCACTACATGTACATCCTCCAGTCTTTTTGGATTGAATTGTGCAATATAGCTTGATGATCTATTATGGCTTCTTTTCTATTATCAGACTGACTTATAAACATTATTTTCTTTAACCAGAAAAAAGAAATTGGTTGTCATGGTGACGCAACTTGGTAACAAACGATGACGCATTTGACTCGAAGGTAAACAACAGTGAGATACATTAGATTATCATATGAAATGAAAAGATGCCACAGCATTAAGATGTCTTAAAACTATGTAACTGCCAACATCGTGAATATTATTATGAATACTTAATCATGCGACACGATAGATAACTTGGGCCTAAATATGGGACACAAACCCTGAGTAGTTATTCCTAGAATTGTTTTAAAATGTAAAATGACTCTGGTGGTATCCACATCTAAATAGCCTGCGTTGCCATCAAACATTTTACAACAATGAAACTGACAAATGGACTATACATGCATAACCGACTGTTACGTAATAATCTAGGCCGGATCCAGAAAATTCCAAAACTGTTTTAATTGTCGGTAATTATCTGATATGGACTGAAAGATTATTTGGATGACACGAGTAAAGCAAGCTCATACCTTGCCCTGTGTCATGATGTCTGTCGTCCTACAGTGGGCTGCCTTGTTCTTTATTCAAACCCAGTCAATGAGTATCTGGTATCGTCTTTCTCGATTGTGTAGTTTTTGCAGTCTGGCCAAGGAATGACAGTTGACTGATAGTGCTCTTCTTGCCTGCTCACTCTCTGACGATACAGTGATGTAATCCCAAAACAACGCAGTTAAGCATCGTGCAGATACCCCTCCCTCACCCACAGAGTGATGTTCTAGTAGCATCCAGGTAAAGCTGCAGCATAGAAAAAAGCCGGGACTGAACCACACCACCAGGAAAAATGGGGAGGATGGATTACTCCATGATGCGTTATTAGGAGAGAAGTCCAGAGAAATCTGGAAGTATGGTCTGCAGCAAAAAATAGGACAGGGGGATTGCAGGGGCTAAAAAAATGTCCAGAAACGTCCAGAGCAGGGATCAGTGCTGGTTACAACGTTTTCTGTGTATTTAAGTGAGCCTTAGACATTTGCATTACCTGATACATAGAGTCTATTTTTCCAGAAAAATGTAAACAACAAACAGCTATAACTTTCTAATGTGTTGTCATTTTTATACATATTCCATTTTCTACTTGGGAAAAGTTTACTGAGAAAACTTTGCCCTTAAAAAAACACAGAAAGTAGAATACATTGTTGCACCAATTTGAATGATGTAAAAACCCCACCTGGTTCAACAGAATACAGAATCAATATGCCACAAAATAGAAGTTCTGGTAATATGAAACAATTAAATATTAATTCTGTTCAATGTGCACTTTTATTTAAGAACACGAAAGGCTCAAGAAATGTTCATACAATACAGAGAAAATATCCTGTAAATGGTGCAGAAACCTCAAAAGCATTCAGTGTAAAACTGACTTACTGTATATTGCTCTTTTCAATAAAAATACACAGACACTGGAAAAAACAAACAATATACAAGAAGTACTGGAAGAACTGACATTCAGATACTGGTCAACATGCTAGTCATGACCTTATTTCTTTGGATATTAATTCAGCTCTCTGTAAACATCTTTACCTATCTGGTTTTAAATAATGATAAACGTTGAGCATTGACACTGACAGGTGATATTCATTACATCCTGTCAAACACATCAACATCATCTCATCTCCATGTGGATGGACACAATCAGGCAATAGCGTACAATCTTGATTGGTTAATGGAATGATACAGGAGTTTTGAACTATCGCTGGCAAAGTTTCCAGCAATTTAACTGACAAATGAAGGTAGATATGGCCGTATTCCCAGAAAGTGTTACACAGACAGACAGAATGAATATTAATATTATCTCCTCAAAAAACAAAGATGTAACAAGGTGAACATATAAAAATTGAAATTCAATTTAATTTTTGTCTACCAAAACACCATTTCTGTCACTGATAAATTTGGCAAAATGTAGACTGAAACCAGTCCAACAATAAAATGATTTGTGGTCCATCTACTCAGTACATCTCCCCCTCCCCTCTGGCTCCTTCCAATTTCAAGTCTGTGTCGTTCCTTCCCAGGGTGAACAGACTGACGACAGCCATCAAAGCTGCCAGCATCATGACAGCACAACCTCCGAACATGTGTCTGGTACCGCTGCCACCCTCCCCTCCACCTGTTCCAGATACCTCTCCATGGAGTGCCAGCAGCCCTAGGCAGGCCAGCAGGTGCAGAGGCAACCGGAACCAGGCCAGCACACCAGCTCGCTTCTCCTCTGGGATAACTCTGCCCTGGAGAAAGCTTACTGCAGGGAAGTAGAGGCCACAGGCCAGCTCCAGCAGCAGGAAAGCCAGAAAGGATTCATGCGGTCTAGGCTGGCCTGGGGCAGTGGAGAAGGTCAGCATGAAGAAAGAGAAGAATGCCATCAGAACAGCCAAGCAGAGCACGTGGCCAGGCTGTAGAAGGTAGCGTGTGGAGGTGGCTAGGCGGTACAGCAAGGAACCAGCCATGCTGGCAGCCATGAGGCAAGAGAACACTATCCCCAAAGGAGGCCCATGAGGGTCCAGTACTGGGGTCCACAGGAACACAAAAATGTAGAGGACACTTTCAAACAGAGCCTGCACTCCACCCAAAAGCATGACTCTCCTGTCTGACAGCAGGCATCGCAGCCCCTCATGGAGGCTGCGTGAGAACCTGGCTTTAACAGACATACGGGTCACACCTCCATTTGGAGTGCCAAGGAGCAGTGTCTGTTTGTCCCCTTCAGAACCTCCTTCAGCCTCTTCCTTGCCCCAATCTGTTAGCACCACCCAGGCACAGCACACTAAGCAGGGGACTGCCAGGAGAAAGGGAGCCACGGGCCCCAGGTGGAGCCACTCAGCCAGCAGGTTAGCCGCCAGCCCTGCTCCCACAGCGAGTGCATGGTTCCAGGTAGCAGCTTTGGTGAAGGTGCTGGGGATCCACTCCTTGGGAAAATCATGGACATCTACGTGATGGTGCACGTACCAGGTCTCAAATGTGGTGGAGAGCAGGGATGTGGACAGACCGCCCAGGACACGACCCACAATCAACACAAAGTAGTCTCTGGACAGTTTGGTGAGACAACAAGCAGAGTAGGACAGGCAGAAAAGAAGACATGTCTGTCTGCGGCCCAAAATTTGAGGGAGCCAGCCTGAAAAGGGAGCAAACAGAACACAGGAAGCCAGGCCACAGACATATAAGATGGCTATTTGGGATTCCAGGAAGCTGTAGTGGCGGTAGAGTTTGTAGAGGTAAGGACCCTGGAGCCAGTCTGCCCACAAAGCCAACAGGTATGCCCGGAGGAATACACTCTGGAAGCGACGGAAGGCTGGGTTGGCTACAGCAGTAGGAGTCGGCTGAGGTGGGGTGAGGCGGCGTGCTGTGAGCTCGAGGCCAACACACAGGGCAAGCAGGACTGTGATGGCAAGGTACGCTGTCACCAACATGGTGTGATAAACTGCACTCACTTAAGGTCAAACTTGAAGTCTTGGGACGTTTTCAGCTCCTTTTTTTCTATTTCTCAGCACCTGTGTAAAGACAAGGTGAACAAATAGTAGTGTACACGTACAGAAACGACGTTTACGTCACCACAGCTGCTGTGTATTTAAGTTAGTTTGAATGGCTAACCAGCTTAATTTTGTTTCACATTGAGGAATTAAGATGTTCAACAAACACAGAGTTAGCTTGCTATGTGAGTTTAAGTGTCACTACATATATGAATTAAAGGTAAGTGACAGTTTAGCTTACCGAAACATGTCATTTGCAGCGCACATCTATCAACCTGCTTTACTGAAAACGCTAGCCTACGAGCTAACCTGCCAACAAGATAAATCACTCTAACTTGCGACACTATCCCACCATTTGGTTTTCCATTATAGTACATCATTATATATCTTACCGAGTCGTTTAACAGTGGTTCCATATTAGTTGCACGACATATCAGGTGATAACATGAAACATAACTAAGTGAGAGTTGAAGCTATGTGCCTCTATGCTAGAAAAGCTAACAACACACCATCCACTTCCGGGATCTATCACTTCACCACAAGGTGGCGTCCCTACTTTGTTTTTTGATTTCCAGGGCCAGGAAAAAGTCTAACTTTCACAGACAGTCCAGTTCTAAGGTAGGATTTTAATTATTTACTAGTTGATCCTCAGAAATACTTTCTTAGTTTCCCCATGTTTTCTGAACAAATCTAGGTATTACTACAGTTAGAACCCAATAATGAAATAGATGCTACAACTTAGTACAAAAATAGATTTGTTTTTTCATTACCATCTTTTTAATCTGTTGATTATATTCTCGATTTAACGATTTGGAAATGAAAACGTTTTGTCCATAAGCCACATACATTTAGTTTATTCAGGGACTTAACCTCTTACCAGGCAGCCCATTTTTAAGATTAAGTCTGAAATTATAGTACACAAAATAACTTACTGTTCTTCAACCCTTTTGATTACAGTCTTCTTTAAAAGGTAAATCTTTAAATTTTACAACCAAAAGGCCAGAATGGGTGTAAATTAGGCATGGGCCGGTATGAGATTCTGATGGTATGATAACCATAAGCAAAAATATCACGGTTTCACTGTGTTGCGGTATTGCGATTACAGCTCTAAAATGTTTCTAAAAGGATGAAAATTAAAGACAGACATGTTCATTTAACCTGAATCTGTAATGATACTCTACACTGCAGATGCACCACCTGAGGGATTTCTGACCTGCACTTTCTGTCTTTGACCACACAAAGAACAGCTCATACCTTAGGAATGGTATGACAGAAAATTTGGGGGTTTCGGTTATCGTGGCTTTTTCATATCGTGGTATATCTTGAACATGGTTATCATCCCATGCCTAGTGTAAGTGATCCTTAAAATAATGTGTGTCCCACAGGTGAAATTGTGTCAGTGAAACATTTTACAGGTTGGAATCAGAGAAATTGGAATTTTTCTTCTTATGAAATGAATTAAAATACAGGGCAATGACTTTAATACTGTTAACTGATCATTAATCATTGCAGATTGCCTGTATGGAGCCAATGACCCTGCTAAGTGACTCTAACATGCACATCCTTTTAACAGTGCATAAGCTGTGTCAAAATATGAAAATGTACATGTACATCTAACTTTATTCAGATGTGCTAATGTACACTAATTACTCAACTCCATATAGGCCTAACTACTCAGCACAGTTTTCTCATTTTGTCTACAAGCACACAAAGGAATGACACAGAATCGGAATAATACAGAATTCAAACTTTATGTCATTATATCATTTCTATTCAGGAAGAAAGATTTACAAAATGTACAACATGTGCTCAATCAGCCATAATCAAACAAACAAACAGTGAGATGACCAATCAAATAAGATCTCTCACCCAAAAATATCTCTTGTGTTTGTATGACAAACATTGGGGGCAAAGGAAGGGTGCATGTGGAGTGAGCGCTGGTGATTTCAGGGATTATGCTGGTTGGTTACATCATCTGATAGCTGGAAGTGTGTCTAAACCGTCTGAGAATCCCTACTATATATTCTCCTGTGCAAAGCCCTTTTGGCATGGCCAAACCCCCACCTAGTACAGGAAGGTCAGCAGTACATTCTTCTTCACGCCGAACTCATCTGTCTGATCCATCATATCAGTTCAGTCATTAATACATAGACATTAGGGTACCATAATATTTACAGCAACATAAACAAACAAAGGAACTACAAAACCCAACATGCATGGAGGGTCTCCATCACTCCAGATGTGATACGATATAGTGACGCAGACAAAATGTTTTTTGTGAAATTATATAAAATGCCATTGACTCATGAAGTTGGTATATTTAAACCCAAGGTGTGCCAAATGTTTCTGGAGGATAAGTCAAAAATAGTAAGAGACAGAATGTATCCTATTGTGTACAGGTGACACATTAAAATAGTGGTCTCATTCCAGTACTAATGCAGATGGTATGATTGTGAAACAGTGATACACAATTACCTTAATATTTCAGGTTTCGCTATGTATTATATACAGGTTCCCTTTCTCTTAAACACAAACTGACACATAGTCAATCTTCACTAATGGTCCCTAAGTAATAACTGTTTGGATCCATGGTATCCATCTTTCAGCTGCTGCTTAGTGATGGCCTGTTGATACTTTATGACTTAAGGAATAAACAAAAGTGAACTGGCTTTTATTATTAAGTACAATGGATATAATGAGCAAGTACACAAATGATTTGTCCAAAAGGGTAATAGTAACTTTACACAATGATTTATTCTTTTAACTGGAACAATGTCTCTCAAGAGGTGTTGCGGTTTATATGTGTGGGCATGAGTTTGCATAATGTATGTTAGGTATATGTTTATACTTATTTTTTTATAATTTTATAATAATTTATTGTTTATAAAACATTGCATGAAGATCAATAGTGAATCGAAAATATGTTCACTACTGTACTCACTAATCCTTTTATAAAACTCTCCTCAGATTGCACAAATACTTGTTCCTCAATTTTCAAGGAAGTCCTGCCCGTGGAAGAAAATTTGTGTGTGTGTGTGTGGTGTACTGAACGTATTTGTGTAAAAGAGTAAAGCCGTGTCTGTGTGCTCTGTGAACAAGTGGCCTGCTCAAGGGTCAATGCGAAAGGCCAATAGTTTGTCGGAGTGCAGATTGTTGAGGGTGCGCAGGTCTGGCAGTCGCAGGAGGAGTTTGGGGAAGAGGGTGGTGTCGTCTGGGCGACGGCGAGTGATCAGTGATCGTAGGGCGCGGATCAGACCCTCCTGGAGCTGCTCTACAGCCCGCATGTCTGAAATACCAGAACGATCTGAGGGGAAAAGAGGATGCCAGTGTGAGTATTTGACAAACCACATTATTGGTTCATTAACAGAATATCTCTGCAGCTTTCCTCACTGTCTTCCTACTACTCATGAAGTAAACAGTGCCCCCCCCTTACCTGCAGAGACCAGCACCACAGCCATGAAGAGAGCCATTTCATCTGGTTCTAGCCCCAGAGAGCCCAACTTCTCACTGAACTCGAACATTGTATCCAGCAGTAAGCCCATGCCCAAAGCCCGCAGAGTGGACAGGGGATAAGTTTGGCCATTCAGGAATGTCACTGTACGCTCCTGTGCATTGAACAAGGTGCAGAACCTCACCATCAGAACCTTAACACACGAGAGAAAAACAGTAACAGAGATAAGTTTAGATAAATATTCACCAGTAACACATTCATGCTCATCATAAGGAATTTTGCATTCACGACAATATATGACATTGACATTTGAAATGTATGTCATTACCTGGAAAGTCCCTGATTTGAGCAGCATGACCTGGTCTTGCTGGCTAAGCTCTTGAAATCCAGGGATGCCCTTGGCAAACTCTACCACCTCCTTAACAGCAGGAGTGAAACACTGAGAGAAAGATTCCCACACCTCCTGACTCGAGTGCTCTGCTCCTGATACAGGGCATGCATTGAGAGGGCAGGCCTTAAACACAAAAGACATAAAAAGAATTAGTTAGTTGTTGGTCAGACAAGATATATGAAAAGAGTCCTAATGTGATTTAATAAAACTCCTGCACTTACCAGCACTTTAGCTCCTGGTGGTAATTTCCATGGGCAGGAGGACTGATTTGTGGCACTTCCTGCATTGCGAAAACTGTTATGATTGGCAGAGCTGCCTCTTTGAGAAGTTGTGCCATTAGACTGATCATGATTCTGATTTGTTGAAACTAAGTAGGTGATGTGATTGTTGTCCACACTGTGGAATGTAGGCTGGTTGTCATTAGGGGCAACTGGGCAACGTGACACAGGGGCAACTGGGCAACGTGACACAGGGGCAACAGGGCAACCCTGATAACTCTGGGCAGAGTTGGGGTGAGATGAAACCTGGTGAAAACTGGCATCCTGAGAAGAGTGAGACGTGTTGTTTTTGTTGGCAATGTGAGCTGTCTCTACTGCTCTCTCCTGGCTGCTGCTGCTGTTGTTGTTGTTGCTGCTGGTGGTGAAGATGTCACGGTAGGCTCTGGAGATGGCCCCGATGGCCTCTTTTGAGTTGCCATCTTCTGGGCTGGAGGTAGTGTCCCTCATGGAAGATGAGTCCATGTCCATGGCAGCCGACTCATTTAGGCTGTTCATGTAACTCTGCATCTCATCCAGAAGTCGCTGCTTCTCTCTTTTAGGGATGCGACCAAAACGAACAGCTACAGAAAACACAAGCAGTAAAAACGGGTCAGCTCACAGTCATTGTGACAATGTGGACATTCATACTGGGCACATTTTTTTGCAGTGTCTGTTTGGTAATACATCCACAAAAGCTTCTTTTCTTGCATAGAATTCCATCAAGTTATGATGGCAACAAAGAGAAAAGAATTTATCTTGCCTATACAGTGATGACATGTAGGAAACATAGGGCTGCAAGAGCAACCTATACAGGCTGTCTAAATAAAAGCTAAGCATTGTTCAAAGGTTACCCATCACACTGCCTTCACAAATCAGAAGTACGAAGCTGAGAGATTTCAAGGAGGATCATCCATATATAAGATGAAAACTTCCCTCTCCTCATTGTATCCCCATCCCCCTTCCCACAGTAACCATCAGCTGGAGAGGCTATTTATAGACCCCCTGCTACCATCTGCCTCATCCTCTCCTATCCACCCCTGTCTTCATTCTCTCCCTCCCTTCATTTGTAAGTAGGGCACTGGGGCAACGTGAGCGTGATGTCACTGGCACTGAGATCGTGAGAGGGAGAAAGATGAGAGATGTGGGCTTGAAGCGAACAAATTAGGAGAGGAGACAGTAGTGAGAACATGAAGAGGACTGACATGAGAGACGGTGATACATGGAAAGTAAGAGTGAGTGTCTGGGTGCGTGGGAGGTGTGTATGTGTGGAGTTAGGTAAGGCAAAAAAAGTTGAAGTACATCTTCAAAGACATCTTCAAAACTGGTGCACCAATTTTCACAACAGTGATAATATTAAAGCAATGTAGCCTTATTCTCAAAAGATAAATATAAGAAATTTACATGAAAACATAAAGACACTGTCAAGTCAATTGAGCTGATTTACTTGGCTTAGAAATATGCACACATATTGCTATGTTTACCAAATATACAGTCATTTCCTACAGCATCCCTTGATATGGATAGATGTAATAAAGTAACATGAGATTAATCCCTTTATCATGATTTAAAAAGCAAGAAATGATGCTCTGGTTAGAGCAGAAAAGAGTGCCATCATGCCAACTGACTTAAATATTTGCCTATATTGCAGAGCCAAAGTCACACAGCTGCCTGGTGTGAAATCAGGGTGTACTATTTATTGTGGGCTGCAGGCAGTTGCATGTGGTTTTCCTGTTTTCGTAATGATTGAAATAGAGCAAAAAGGGGTTTCTAGGTTGCGGCTGATGCTTTTGAAAATCTCCTCTAAGAGGGTCGACCTGACTGTTTGTTCGCTTTTAACCGAGTTGCATTTTACCACCCCATTTTCTCTGTGCACCAGAAGTGTCAAGCACACGCAGAAATAACACTAACCTCTTTACTAGATTAGGCAATGCAGGGTACTGGAGGGTGGAGATAAGCAGAAACCATACTGAGAGGAAGAAGACAGGCAAACTACACCAAGTAGGTCATGATGTATGAATACACTATGTATTGTTTTTCTAGGGCAGCCCAGCTGTTTTCTTAATCTGTGAGGTGATCAATCAATGTTCCTCACTGAAACTAGGTGATTTGAGCGTCACGCCTGATAAATCCTATCAGAGACTGGCTGTTTTTTTGCATCCCTTGCTTAATTGTTGCCCTATCCCTCATTAATTGCTGTAAGATGTTCTATGGGCATACACAAGGTAATCAAGTTGACCCTGCTCCAATTTCCTAAAATAATTCCTGTGTTTGCTGCAGTTTTGCAGATGATAGATAGCTTCGGGGACTTCAAGGCTCCTCTTCTCATAAATCATTGTCTTGGGGGGAGATGTAAGAGAGCTGAGGGAACATGGTGGGTACATGGAGGGGGAGGGGTTGTGCTGAACAAGAGCATACAGGCAACAGGACTGTGGGAGGATACTGCAGAGGGCAGGAGAAAGACACTTAGAAACTTAAGTGAGTGATGCAAGGCCAGATGGTAATCTTTGGCAGTGCAGTGACACAGTAGAAGGGCAAGGCAGGTGCAGCTCTGCTGATAGAGTGAGTGACTGAGCTACTGGCACCATGACCTCAAAAGACTTTCCGCATTACATTTTTCACACAGACCTACATATCAGCACTGCGCCTAGTTCTGGCTGCCCATTTCCCTGCTGCTTTGGCTAATCAGAGCACTGTGGCATTCAGGCAGAACTGCATGAGGGTCCCTCCCATTAAAAATGTGTCAGGATATCTCACCATCTCTTGACATGCCAACAGAGAGGCATTTCTTGAAGCGGCAGTGCTGGCACCGGTTGCGGTTCATCCGCATGATCAGACAGTTCTCGTTCTTCACACACATCTTGTAGTTGATGTTCTGCTGGATACTGCGGCGGAAAAAACCCTGAAACAAAAATGAAACTGGTCAAGAAAAAGCAAACAATAATTTACTGATACTACATATTTTTCTCATCAGGGGCTTACCTTGCAACCTTCGCAAGCATGCACTCCATAGTGGAAACCAGATGCAATGTCCCCACAGACTTTGCAGAGCAGGACCATTCCACCTGTCTCTGAGGAAGGGTAAACAGACCGTCAGATATACCACAAAAACATAGAAGAAGACATAAATCTTTAGATACTGGTCATATGGACATTGAGGAAAGACTCACTGGTGAAAGTTCCTGTGAACCCGCATGGCCTCTTTCCTGCAATCGGATGTGCATAGGTATGCTTAGTGACCTGAGCGGCTGCTGCTGAGGGGCTACTGTAGACCTCTGGGAACTGGAATACCAGTTTGGAGGATGGAGTGGTGCACCCTGCTGCCCTTTGTTTCAGCACCCCAATCTCTGTGAAGGTAACCTCCTCTGGAGATGAAGGCTGGGAGTGTGAAGAAGGTGACTGGGTTTGGTACCCACTGGAGGGGCTCCCAGGGCTGCCAGGGCTGGGGCTGGCACTGCCAGCCGAGCCTGCATACAGGATGACTCCTCCACTTCCTGCAGACAGGGGAAAGGGTGGAGCATAGCAGTTGACATTAGAGTTGAGAGGGTGGGATCAGGTGATTCAAATTTGTTTTCAAGTTCTTTATTAAAAGCACAGAACTTCATTCAGACATTAATAAAAAGTGGCATAATTTTTGTAGGGCTATATCACACACTGTAAATAGTTGGATACATTGCAATAGGGACACATTGCAGTTAGTTATCCATTTTCCTTAGAAACTATTACTATAGAAACTAAAATTAAGCTATTCTACAACATCGAATGTAATGTGATGTAACGTTGCACAACCTCTGGGCAGCAGAGAGCAGTTCTGAGAATTTGCAGCGTCGTTGCCTCATCCTGAGTGTAACAGGCGCAATGGTGCGCTCACGCGGATAAAGTGAGTGCTAAAAATACAGCTGGTAGTACGGCAACAGAGCAGGCAGGCTTCCGCTTCAAGTGCCAAAGAAACTACTTAAAAAAATAATGCCTGCGTCATGCTATTGCAGAATTTATATAGGCACCGTGCAAATAAGTGGAATATTTTTTTGTCTTTCAGCTGTGGTTGCCTCTGAAGTTTCGCCTCCCTCGCATCTCTCTCTCTCTCTCTCTCTCCCTATCTCTCACACGCTCCCTCTCTTTCCCTCTCTCACTTCTAGTCATGCGCTGTGGATGAGCTGAGACACGGCCTCACGTGTCTGCGGGGTCTGCTGCCTCCTCCGCTCCAATAATAGCCTCGCTCCCCTGGCACCGTGCCCAGCGCCAGCTAACAGCACGACACCTGACCGCCGCCTCACATGTATGGACTCCTGACACGGTTACTGCCCGAAACAAATCCGCAGTCTCGTGTTGAAATATACAACAATCTGAAGTCGGTAATATCCGTGTTTATAAACATACGCTGACTGGGAAGCTCCCCGGGCGTGAGGTGGCACCAAGTCTCCAGCCCCTGCTGTTCATACGCCACAGTCGGTGGATATGAGTCACGTTTTTGCAAAGGAAAAGCCTATTCAGCTGTATGGATTGGACTGCTGTAATAATACATTAGCAACTCGGTGTACAGTAGAGTCCAATAGAGATGCATTCAGAATGACAAATCATATGCAAATGTGTGGGAGCACTAAGATAGCTGGGCAACTGCATTCATACATTGTTGACTCGTGCAACTACAAAGTTTCCAAGAAACAAGTTATTTCCAACATCCAAAAATCCATATAGTGGTAGAGTGGTTTAACCAGCCCAACCATATAGGAATCATGTATGTACACAGCCAAGTGCAGCAGGTCTGTCCCTGTGTTGCTGTGTTGCCCTCTGCTGCACAAGGTATTTGTTTAGCTCAAATGTTTTGATAATCCCTCAACCAGCACGTGTTGGTGGATTTGTTGACTCATGCCAGAGCCACAGACAAACCCATCAGACACAGTCCTGAGCCTCAACTCTTCCTAAGCTTACATGCAGACAGCCATGTGGCCCAACCCCCCACCCCCCACTCCACCCAAACACATTGCATGTCCACCTGAAGACTCACATGTACAGTTAAATGTTTATGAATGATCCCGTAAAGGCGACTGTGCTGTAAACACAATCAGCAGTGTGGTTTACAGTCTACTTCCGAGTAGTACTAGCAGATACTATACATGTATGGAGAAAGGTTTCATATTAGAAAGTTTAATGTAAGCATTGCAGAATCAGTTTATCATTTTGTACAAAATTAAGATTATTCTTGTATTTGCGACCATACCACAGCATTATTGCCACCTATGATCAAAGTAGGCATTAGTTTCACCTGTTCACTAATAACACATGGCATGGTATTGTTGTTTTTATACTGTTAATGATAAACCTGCAGGAAGTCCAAATGTCCACAAACACTTCAAAGTGCTAGCTGCTATCAATCACCAGTTAATAGACATCACTACTGCTTGGATATAGCACACTCAACTTCTAGATTGAACTTTTACACAATTTTACATGTATTCATCTATTTCAAATTATGACATTCTTTCATTTCCTCAGAAGAACACTGGCATTAGGCTACTTGATATCATCCATACACTAAACAAGCATTGAACATCAACATATAATAATAATGTACCTGCTGCACAATTTACAGCAACATAGTTTATTGCAGCTAACAAACTCCACAGGTTTTCCTCAATTGGATTTCCCACACAGGCAAACTGGATCGCCATGCACACTATCCATGTGCATACACGCATAGTTATAATTTAGGTCACTGTAGGCAGCATTAATTGAAGAGTCAATCGGTCCTCAATGCCCATTTTAAGCTTAGCCTACATGTGCAAACATTAATCTGCAGGGACTGGAGTTCGGCAGAGAAACGTGAACAGTGAGCACTTCATGGTCACAAATGCTCCTCTTCTCCTTTCTCTCCCTTGTCCTTTATCTCTTACTTTTGTTAGTTCACTTTATAATACAGGGCATGAAGAGACAACCTACATCTAAGGTAGCCAACATAGTTTTTTTTTTTTTTTTAGTCCTTGTGTTGTAAAGTTTAAAAACATGCATTGGCTTCCTGAGAGCAGGAATGTGTTTATGACGATATAACAGAAAATAATGTAGGCTATATATTAGATAATGACCAGTAAAGAGTTATTGTGTGCTACTGAACACAGACAAACTGTGAGCACTAGGTGTGTTTGCAGCAGACTTCATTAACTCAGACTTTTGTAAGTAGGTCAATATCACAGGAACTTGATAGAATGAGTCTGTGAGCCTCTATAGCATCTCTCCAAACTGATGCTGCAACACACATTGGCTCTGGTTCACTCAATTATCAAGAGGAGCTGAATGAGATTATTACGGTGGATAGCTGTGATTTATAAATGCCAGAATATGATTTGAAATCTCTCTCTCTCTCTCTCTCTCTCCCCCTCTTTCTCTCTCTCTCTGATGTTCTGCCCAAAACTGGTGCATGTGTTGCAAGCGCTGATTCAAATCTGGACCGAAAAACATCCGTTTCAGTATTATGGGATTTTATCAGCAGTGTAGTGCAACAACCTCTCAATGTTTTTAATCCGCTATCTGTTTCAGCATCGTTTGGAGGGTGCAGCGGATGAGAGGAGAGGAGTTATATGTTTAAAAGCAGAGTCACGTTCCGGCTGAAACACACCCTAAGCGGATGTGTGCCCTGAACCGATAAGTTGTTGGCAGATGTTGCAGAGTCAAAATCGACTCGTGTCATGTAAAGTGCATGTGACATCGAACTGAAACATGCACTTTCACTGTAAATGCACTGTGCCAACTGTACGTCTTTATTTCCTCTCTTGGGATTTATTATAATTTTAGGAGATTTTTTTTTTTAGATATATAGCCTCTTTACCATTTCCTGTTGCGCTGCTGTGGGCTGGAAGAAAATGACAATATAGCCTACTAAATATTGAATCTTGACTCAGCCTCTACCAGACTAGGAGACTGGGGGGAAATGCTTTCAGTAGAAGCAAAAAGCGCATGAGGCGGGAAAACGTGACGAGAGAGCGAGAGGTATAAAAAAAAACAGTAGATGCATGGAATCGCTGACCCACTGACCAAGCTCTCACTCACCATCACCACAGGCGGCATCAACACAGGCGTCCGTGAGAGCTGTGGAAGCGGCGGGAGGAGGGCCAGGGTATCTCACGCGTTGCACGCGGCTCTGCGAGGGAAGCCACGTGAGGAGGCTTTTTGACGGAGCTTTCACTGGGAAGACATGAAGCTGCGCTCCAGCCGGGAGCCAGAGCTCCTACAGTCCACCATGGGGCTGATAATTAAAGAGCCAAATTAAATAGAGCAGCATGTTATTCGGCGAGTTGCTCTGACTGTGCACCACCAGCTGCAGCACGACTAGTTCATAAACACTAGTAGGCAATGTGTCAAACAAACCTTTATGATATTTAATTTTCTATGTAGCCTAATATAATAGGCTATAACTTTATTTTTTTCGAGAATCAAAGAATGTGTGTTTAATTGACTACAATTTGTTTTTTTGTTTGTTTGTTGTTGTTTTTTTTGTTTTTTACATTAAATCATTTGTATGATGAAGTAAATACAGTGTAGCCTACAAACCCATTTGTTATCTTAGCTAGCACATGTTTTATTATGGCTGACTTTTTGTAGACCACTGCCCCCCCCCCCCCATCCCCTTAATTAGTTAAACCTGATTTTGTCAGCAAGGTAAAACTTGGAGTCAAAGTGATGATAGTGTCCAGCTGATGTGAGGAATAGGCCTGAGTTTGGGGCTCTGTCTATTTTCAACATGCCAAGAATAAGGCAGAAAACCTCCACAGGGGGAGTTTGAGAGGAAGTATTATTGAGGACATGCAGTGCATGAAGTTCATGCAGTCGACTGTAGAATGAGTCAGTTGTTCAGACACCTGGTTGTTTTTGACACAACACAGGTTTAGTGTTACTAAAGCACATTAATGTTGGAGAAGAAAAAGAAATGACTAATGTACCAGATTAGACTGGATTTGTTACAACTGACCCCACATCAAAGTACAGTTGACCTCTCACTTGACGTCAAGGTTGTAAGAAGTAAAAGTTTGAATAGTGCAAATACATATTCCATAAAGTGTCTTAATTTGCACATGAAGCCAATTTAGTTTTTCTGGAATAGTTTTTCTAAAATTTGCAATAATGTAAGCAATGTTACATCTGATACATCTTTAGGCCTATTTGCATGTTATCGATCTGACCTATTTTATATGGCAGATTAGATATGCTAATAGCAAATTATTATATAAATGGGTGAATGTCACATGCAGCCCACCCCATACCACACAACCCAATCTTCTGAATGGGGGGTCTCTCTCTCTCTCTCTCTCTCTCTCTCTCTCTCTCTCTCTCTCTCTCTCTCTCATTTTATTGGCAGGGCTTTATGAGACATTCAGCCCACCACTGCAGCCATATTTTTTGCCAGGTTATGATGATGTTTATTAGCTTTGTTTATATCACTACAGTGAAACTCATGAGCTGAAATGAAGTCATGTGCATTCAATAGCCTTATTGAAACATTAAAGATCAGTGAACCCAGTTCAAGGTGGCCCCTTACATTCAGATGGAGGAGGGGAAGATCTAATTTTAATAAGTCTTCTGGTAAGTTAAATGATACAGTGTGATTTAAATAAACATGACAATTTAAAAGCAATTCAATACTCAACTCCCCCACTCTGCAATCCCCAACCATCCTTACAGACACACACACATACCAAATATCAAATAACAATAACAACAAACACTGACAGAGAAGTCCTGTGTGATATCTCGATCTTATCGGCTGACTAATACTATATCTATATATGATTGCTCAGTTAACTTCCTTGAAAACAAAAACACTGGCCCAGTTATCAACATAAATAGAACCTTCAGATTAGAGTAACATGTTGATGGTGCACAGGGTGCGCCCATCACCTGTGTTGGAACGTGACTGTCACTGTTGTAAGTGATTCACCGACGATTAGGAAGCAGAAAACGTGTACCTTGGCTGACCTCGAGAGAGCGCTTCCTAATGCCACTTAAGGGATGGAAGTCCTGCGGTTATCAACTTTTATGCTGCAGAGATGGCCTTAACACAGACAAATACGCCCTTTACGCCAGAGTTTCCTTGTTTATTTCCCTAGTGAGATGAGAGGGCGTCAGTGCGCAGTTAAAGCACTGGCACTGACAGATTGTGATAACAGTGACAGCCAGTGTACTGTAGCTCCACGTGAGTTTGTTTTCATGCAGAGAAACAGGAAGTGGCCGCAGACTCACTACAACCATATGGCGGGTTTCGCTGTTGGTAGAGCTGCAGTCCTGTGCTGCGTTTTGAGATTTTAACACGAAGCAGCAACTTTTACCACAAGTCCGGCTAACATTTTACAGTATCATAGGCTATTTAAATTAGAAACGGGCTAAATTGCTTAATGCAAAAAAAGGGAAAGCAGACAAATGCACGAGCCCAATATATAAATATGTGGTAAACCTATAACATAAATCAGCTTAGTCAAACGCTTACATGTACAAAATTGCGTTTCTTGCACTAATTGATACATGTGAAGAACTCACATCAGATTGCACACGATTGCAAATCATACACATATTAAGCAAATAAATCTTGAGCTTTGGAAAAAGTCATTCACACAGTCAAAAGAATAAAAAATTGAAAATCTGCCTTGCGTTACAGTGGTTAAAGCCTCATCACACCTAAATCATGAAATAAGAAATTATAGCCGAAAAGAGCAAAATTGGTGTAGACTTGATTGTTGGCAACAGCATGAATGAAAACGTTCAAATGAAAAGATCCGTTAATCAATTCTGACTTTTATGTCATAATCAGCACTTCTGCAAATGTTAAAACAATGTTGAAGTTAGTCTTACCTCCAGGACTGTTATCCATATCTCTCGTTGATGTTGATGGTGTAAAACTTGAAGACAGTGAAAATCTCTAAATTTGATCAAAAGTCTTTTGAAAACAGGTGAAAAAGTCAAGAAATTGCTTTTCGTAAAACACCTGCCCCATGGAGCCAAAAATGGGAAGCAGTGTGGAAATGTGTCCAGTGCTCGTTACAGGTTCTTTACCCTGTAAAAATTGTGGTAAGAGTGGTGTCTCTCACTGTGCTCAGCTGTGCTCTGACTGAGGTAAGTTGGACAAGCTGGTCTCCCCTAAGATAACTGGATGCCTTCTGCGCCTTGACTCGACCGCGTGTGATGTTGCACGAGCGAGGATTAATCGGTTCTCATGAATTCCATGAAGGTACAGTCAGCATATCCGTGAACGAGTGTCAGGGATGACACACACACCCACTGATACAAACACCCACATCAATCACGTTTGCAGGTGAGTTGGAAATGTGACCGCCTTTCCGCTCCCTCCAACTTGTGTTGTGTCTGTTTGTGTGGGATTTGGCTCACTCTTTGTATCTCACGGAGTCCTTTATCTCCTTCTCTCTCCTTCACGCTATTGAGCATTTTCATTGGCGGGGATCTGGAGCTGAAGGGAGTTTGATGCGCTTATTCGACCGTGGTATGTGTTCAGTAAAGCCACACTGCATGTGCGCTCTGCATGTGCCGGGTAGAGCGCTGCCCTACTGATACACATTTTATGCAAAATACGGAGCGTGTGGTGCGGAGGGATGGCGAGATTGGAGGACGAAGCACATGGACAATAGGCGTGGCTCACCGTGACTGCTTGTTCTCTGACAAGCAGCGCTGAGTGCTGACGGTAAACACTGAGACATGCCAAACATCGTGCAGGTGCCAATTGTAAAGCCCATGTGCCAAAGGAAACTGTAGATACACCACTGGACCTGTGACAACTGTGTGCAGACATTCACTGTAGTAGGTTAACATTTCGGTTGCAGATTAAAAAATGTTCCCTGGTGTTTTATTATTTCTTCAGTGTGTGATTCTTTCCCGTCATAAAAACTACATTTATGTTTGTCAATGAAGTCAGTTTTCACAGTTCTGCATTTTACTCATTTAAAAGGTTATCATGTGTTTGTGGCACAAACTTGTTTGACGTGGGTTGAGCCAACAACAAACTCCGTATAGCTGACTTCTCTGAAACATACAGGACCTACTTCATGCAGCTTGTGGAAAGCGCCCCCTAGTGGCATTGTATTACATTGACATAAATAGGAATCTATCTGTCTATTTAGACCCATTTTATGTGCCATTTCTAAGAATTCTCAGTTGAATGGCACATTTAAACTGCAAATTTGCAAATAATTGGGGGGGGGGGTTGGGGGGGGGGGGGTTGTACACATACTTGATTTTTGTATTCACTACATAAATTATCTTTTTTGGGCCTTAATACCTTCAGAAATAACATTTTTAAAAGTATGATATAAAGTTAAGCATAGTCTACTATTGGTAAATCATTTTCAAAAATCTGATTTATTCATTACGTTTTAGTTAAAATAAGTCAAATATATTAGTTTACTGATATCTTTCTACCTATCTATCTATCTATCTATCTATCTATCTATCTATCTATCTATCTATCTATCTCTTTAGTGACTCCAATATCCCTTTAATTCCCATATCTTATGATTAGTCACATGTTTAGCATAATATAGATATTTTCTTATTGATTAGCCCAAAAATGATTGTAATATGATTATTATATACTGATAATAAGATGATCATTATAATGGGAATCTTTCGTGTAAATAAGAAAAATGAGTGATGATGAGTGAATTTTCCATTAAGCCGTATAGTTCAGAGTCATCATTAATCGGCCATGGTTAGTCAAATTTCACTGTAAGTTTAGTCACAGGGAAAGAGAGATGCTTATTTAATCATATAAATACATATGGAGTCGGTGGGTTATTTTGTTTGAATTTATTTAATTTATTTCTCACTAATGTTTTTGATTTTGTGATTTCCATCTCGTTGACAGAATGTCTGCTGCACTACTCCTGTGCGCCGCTGGGGGGAGCCACAGTGCCAGGAATGTGCGCGCTCGGTAGCTCCCATCAACGCCCCTGAGCTGCCGGGACATAGTGACGGATCGGCAACAAACGAGGGTAATCTGACAAATGACTGAAATGATCTCTGAGGCGTAAAACCAAATGGCGTGCGCTTCACAAGCTGCTGCACTGTAATAGCGGAGGATCTCTCCGAAAGGCTGGCCGTGACTTTGTTCTGTCTCCTCCGCTGCAAACTTCGGTGCGCTTGTCTGTCACTCCTCTTAATGCTTCAAACTTCTGGGGAATGCGCTTTCTCTTGAAGCCGAGGCTGGGCGAAGAAGGTAAGATTGTGTGCTTTACATAAATCATCTCCCATGCCGTGATTAATTTGATGTGTCTAAGAATAAACGTAGCTCAAATTGCGTCAATCGGGGTGTGTGTTTACTGTAATTAATATGTGTGTGTGCGTGTGTCAGACTCATGCACCCATCATGAGAACACGTTATGGCAGGGCACGAGATAATTACAGGCTGCTCCAACTGTTTGTGGACTGAGCAGAACAGAAGTCGCTGCCAACATACACACCTGCAAAGCACTACTCTGCCTGAGGCTCAAAAGACAGTCTTCATCGCCGTCTGCCTGTCAGTCACCCACCCCCCCTCCAGTCGCCCCCTCTCTCACTCACACACCTTGTTGACTGTGTGCTTTATGTGAACGATGCCAGTTAGGTGTGTGGCTAATGAGAGACTTTTGAGTTTATTCCAGGCTGAACCTCCCGGTTTGTTTTAGATTAGCTTCCAGGACGGTTGATAAAGCTCAGGAAACCAAAGCAAATGAGCAAAGAATGCAGAAAAAATTACACTAGGAGACTGTGTGGAATTAGCTTCATGGTCTGCGGCGGGTTTTCTCTTCATCTGTGCAGGAGAATAGCAAAAGCCAGATCCAACTTACTAAACATATACCATATACATACTTATATGCTAACCCCACATGCCAAAAAAGCAAAAAGCAAATGAAAACTGTGTTTTTTTCCTGTTTCCTGCACAGTATTTAGTGCCCAGCTTTCTCACAAGGGCAGTTTTATGTGCAGGGAAGGAGGCATGGAAAAGAAGACCTTTCCTTTTGAGCTCACAGATTTGCAGTAATTACAGAATCACTTCCATATGTGGCTCTCTGGCTGCCTTCTTGCTGCCCCCACCACCCCTCTCTTCCCCAGTGTTCTCTCTCTTTCCCTCTCTCCTCTTTCATTTGCATTCTTCCCTATTCCTCATTTTTTCTGCCTTTATTTTTTTGGCTTCCCTTCATGTACTCGGACCATTTTTTTTGTAAAACCACAGCTTAAACAAAGTTTATGATAATCAGAACATCCTGGCATTTTTGGCAAACCGCTACGCTTTTTGGTGATTCAATTAGACCATGCTTGCCAAAAGAACAGAAAAAAAAGTCTGTGCTTCAGCGAGAGAGGAGGGAGATAGAAAAGAGACATGGACTGCAGAGGGGAAATGTTGAAGAATACGGAAATATGAAAAATAGGAAAGAAAAAGAATGGGAGCTCAGAGAAGAATTCGAGAGGCAGGAACGGAGCGTGAAGGAGGGAGAGGTGGAACAGAAAAAGAGGCAGAGAGAAAGAGGGAGGGAGGGCTGGAGTAATGCTTTTTGACAGAGGTGGGTTCAAGATGGGTTCATGGTGACATCATGGCTGATTTTTGAGGAAAGTATAGACAGGAGAGCCGTTCACCTTTCATTGGACACACATGTTGGGGAATATTCAGAGCGCTCAAGTGCTGGCACACACGCTGGTAGCTGTGTCGACAACCTCTGAATGCACCCCAAAAAATGCACAGAAGGCACACACACTCGCTTTTTGTATTTTCTCCTCTTCCACTCTCGCTCTCTCGCTCTCTCGCTCTCTCTCTCTTGCCTCCTCTTTTTCCCTTAATGCAGTCAAAAAAACTTTGACTTTAGCTCTCATCCAAGCTTTGTGCTCATTTGTTTTTGTTAGAGAAGTACATAGTGGTATATGCCCTTCGGTCCCTAACACATACATCTCTCCTTTGCAATGAGTAACTCATTTTCCTGTGAGTAGTATTCCTCTGAGTATGTTTTTACTTCAAGGCGGTTGGACTCTAAATGAGCGCAGTTTGCCAGGCGGGATGAATGAGCTCCTTCATTTCACAGGATGTGTGTTTAAGTCTGTAACCAAGAAAGTGCAAGCAAGTGTATATTTGTATGTGTGTCTGTGTGTGTGTCCAAACGACTCCTGAGTGGGGTGTGTGCGCTCGCCCTGCGTCCCCTGCCTGTCTCAGTGCGGCACCAAACTTCACATGACATCAATCTGAATGTGGGGAAATAGTGATCTCATTACAGGCATCTTGTTACTGATTAAAACCTGCCGCCACAGGCACCAGCTCCCTGCGCCCCTTCTCACCTCCCCACCACCAATCCCATCACCCGCCACCCTCTACAATCCATCCCTCTCTCCATCTCACCCTCCAGTTTTCTTTCTATTTCACACCTCCTTTCTCTCACATTCCCTGGACCAGCGGCCCTCTTTCCTCCCCCTCTCCCCTCTCCCCTCTCTCTCTCTTTAACCCCTCTGACCTCACTTCCTCCCTCTCTTTCTCCCTCCATCATCCCTCCTTCCCTCTTTCCTTTTTCTGCCTTTTCTCCTTTTCCTCTGCCAGTGAGCCCCAGGCCTCTACTCCATTGCTCTGTGAATGCAAATACGTTGAATCTAAAGTGGAAACACACGACTGAGTACGATGTTTCTATGAATATTTCATATCTTCATAAACACACCCAGAGAAGTCGCAAAGCTACGCGCTGAACAATGCCTGTGTTTGCCGGATGACTTCCTGTGAGGAATTGCCTCTGTGCGTTCGACTTTTTGTCAGAGCACACACTGTGTTAGGATTGATGTCAGGGCAGCACGTTATGATGTCACAGGCTGAAGTTAATGACATGAGTACGTTGGGGGCCATAGGCCATGTTTCCAGTGGTGCCCAGAGAGAGAGATAGCACCCTGATCTATCTTCATTATCCCCCACTCTGCAGCCTCCCAGACACAATGATCATAAATCTCTGCCTGGAGCACACTTCACTGACACTGAAACACAAACACTAGTAACCTCTGACCCTCTCGCTGCTACTGCCTACACACACTCATCCATGCACACAGACGCAAACAGACACACGCATATTCGCAAGTGCAGATGTGCGTGTTGTAAGAAAGCACACACACATACGCAAAGCCGAAGCACACACACACACACCCCCTCCCCTCAAGCTCACTGTCATAATTTAATAAGTAGCACAGCATACACTGCACGCTGACACACACACACACACACACACACACACACACACGCACAAACACACACACTCTCAGTCAGACTGATGGTATTACACTGACTTAAAATTCACACTTCGCATCATTTTTATGGCTAATGCAGTGTTAGTTTCACCGTGTCCTATGGCTGTGTTTACCTTCTTGTTTCATATTACACAATTGCTGATTTAGAACTGCTATGTAAACAGTTAAGGGATTTTGATTAGCCTTAGCGGCCTCATAAGCAACACATAAATCAAATGTAAACGAGATAAGGATCAGCTGAAGGGCCTTTTGCGGTATGGCTTAGATCTGTGCTTTCTGAATATAAGGTTTCTGTAAAAAGGCAACAGCGCCTCTCACTGCTTATCCCTCCATTTACTCTGATTATGTACTGGAAAATCCATGTCAAAAAGTGTATGAGGGAACATTTCAGTAGGCTACCGCAGACCATGTGTGGCTGTAAAGATCGGAAGCATATAGGAATGAATAGAAATACTTTATCCTGGAGATATATTGGGGTCAGTTAATTTGAGGATATGATCTCTGCCAGTATCAGACCTGTTTCTCTGATTTACAAACAAAATAAGCAGCATGTAACTAGGAATATCAAAAGTATAGTTCCACATGTTGCATTTGCAGGAAGTAAATCAGTGTAAAATGATGCATCACTCATTTGCCTGAAGGGCATCGTTTTAGGTGACGTTTCAGAATAAGTTGTGTAAAAGCTTGCTGCACTTCCTTTGTTTAGAATCGAGTTAGGCTACATGTCTCTTAGTTTAGTCAGAAAGAAGCATGTATGTCTATATTGACTTGGTTTTTTTTTGTTTTTCTTTACAAAAGTGTTGTTGACCTGTGCTCTGCTGAAGAAAAAGTGCCTGTTGAGGTGCCAGTTGAGGTGTGCCTTCTCCTCCCAGTTCTGAGGTTTGAGGTGCTCCTCACAACCAAAACAACTTGAGAAACATTACATTCAGAAAAACAGGGCACACGCCCAGAACCACAAACACATAAACACAGATCTGAAACATATGATCTCATATGGAGAGAGGGGCACGTTCAGGGGCACGCCCAAATCTGTCGCTGCTTCTGCCGCCTCTGCTGCACAGCTCTGCCATCTCACACGGGACTTCCCTGCAGCTGATGTGCCACCACTAGTTTCACTTGAGGAACTGAAGTGATTTACATACAGAAACCTGCCGTTTCTATGATTTTTGAAAAATATTCCCAACTGCATAATGTTTTGCAGGATGTTGACAGATGTGTATCCTGAAAAATGTTTTATTCCAGCTTTGAATGCCAAATTCTGGTTTTCATTTATCCTCAATAAGTGCAGAATGTTTTAGATATTCTGTCAGCTTTCTTTCTGTACTTACAAAGAACGTACTTGTGTTCTTACTTCCTCATTTAGTTCCAAAAGGGTCCCCATAGGTGCTTACAGTATTAGTATACTGGTGCTGGTAATAAATAGTAGTGATTTATTATGACTGCTCAGGGAAGATTGTCACAGAAACACTGAAAGGTAATAAAACATAGTGCCAAACACAAATATGAGTTACACACAAATAGAACATACAATACATGCTTGTACTGAGCAGACAGGTAGGGCAAAAGTCCATTTTGATCATTCCATAAATTGATCACACAGGGAATAAGTGACGAAGTGAAACTACTTAGTTGTTCTTGGAAGAGGAAACCTATTGGCTTGCCATTAAAACACTGTCTGTATTAAATCAAAACATTATAAAGTGGATGATATGTGGCGCTCAGGATACTATAACATCATCTCCTATTGAATGGCAAATTTATTGATTAAACACGAACGATCTGAGATCACGATATGGCTCTGCATTTCAACATGCACAAACAGTTAGTAGGTAAATTGACTCTTTAGCCAACAAGATGAAGGAGAGAAAAAGAATTCACCCGAGAGACAAAGAAGGGAGAGAGAATTAAAAACAGAAACTTAAGCTCTCTGGGCCTATTTCTTCCCTCCAGGCATTTTGTGGCTTGTGAAAAAATGTGCTGTATATTTGAAGTGTTGGGTCACGTGACAAAGGAAGGCTTTATGAATCAGAGAGTATAATTATTTCTTAGTGAGTGAGAGAGTGAGTGTGTGCCTGTGTTTGTGGAGTGAAAGAGTGATTTTTAAGAGGTAGAGACTGAGAGAGGAGGAGGAGTGCAAGAGGGAGAGAGAGAGAGAGAGGGAGAGAGAGAGAGAGAGAGAGAGAGAGAGAGGCTCGCTGCTACTCTGTCTTTGCTGTCAGAAGAACTCTGATGAACGTACACACGTCTTTTCTCCCTTTTCCCTGGCTAGCTCCGCTCATCAAACCCTCCCATCAAGCAATTCATCTGTCTGTCTGCCTCACTGACACCGGAGCTGGTGAGTAAGTTACACTTAGAAAGTTTAGAATCAGTAATTTCAGTCATTGTTTGTCTTCCTTTTCCTCATTCTCTCTTTGTTAACAGAGAGAGAGAGAGACAGTGAGAGAGAGAGAGAGAGAAAGAGAGAGAGAGAGAGGGTGCATTTTTTGGGAATGGGTCGACAGTTTTAATTGAAGACAGAGATTGAGCGTGCACGACATTTGAGAGGCTCTGAGACAATTAATCATTGTTTTACTGAAATCCGACCAGATTTTCATGTGAAAACACTCAAACATCCTAACACGTTTGTTTGCATGTGGTGCTCTTATGTTTGTTTCATTATGTTTTATTAATGTTAGACTGACACTGAGTTTATATGAAAACATACTTGAGCATGTGTGTGTGCCTGTGTGCGCATATGTGCTTATTAGTGAGTGTTTCAAGTGTTACCCAGTGCCTGTGGAGCTCTTTATTATTAGCATATGTGCGTGAGTTAGTGTGTACATGCTTGCATGTGTTTGATGTAGCTGAATGTGTATTCACCAGAGGAGTTTCCAGTCCTTGACCTGTTTTTTTATAACCAACATATGAACACTTGGAAAAGAGAAGCATTGTTTTCCACCATTTTAAACAGCAGAGACTAATTCCTGTGGAGTGAGGTGTGTCTGCAACTCTGCTCTTTTTAGTTTACATGGAGGTTTATTCATTGTGTTCCCATAGTTAGCAGTGTGTCAGTGAAGATTATTTATTGATGCTGGCATATGTGCTAGGTTAACAGGTTCCACTTGTTACAGCCATGTGTAACACAGTGCAGTTAGTGCTGCATGATTTAGATATCAGATAAAGATCCAGCACCTGATGTCACAGCATGTTTTCATTTGTTTCATGTGTCCTTGTTCTTGCACTGTAGCTTTGGTTTATTGCTCCAGCAGTGACTGGTCAGTATGTAAACCTTTACAGCTGGACTGCTTTGGCTTTACACCTGCTGTCCACTGCTTATATCCCCTAGTGGACCTGACATAAGTGTGAAGACTGAGGGATTGCTTGATTGAAGTGTATTGAAAAAACACCCAAACATCCTAGTGAGGGGTGCCTGTGGCAGTGACATATCAGTTCATGTCATAGTCGGTGACATCTGGAGTGGAATTAAAGGGAGCTCATCTCTGAGGCAGAGTAATATCACTGTGCTCTCCTCCTCCAGAGCACCACCCATGGGTCTTTTTTTCGAGGACAAGCTGTCCATGCCGAGCAGCTTTACCTTCATGGTGTTCAGTCACAGCCTTGTGCTTGTCTTCAGTGACAGCTTGGAATCGATTATTATTTTTGCTTGATGTTACATGCTCCAGATGGGTCATTAATGTGTCATTACTCATGATCACTGTACTTGTGACCACAAGTGCGTTGCGTTTTTTAGCTCACCAAAAATACAATCCTATTTCTGTTGTGGTGATTTTTTTTACACATTAGGCAAAAACATGGAAATAACTACTTTGGAACAAAAGCTCAAAATATTAATTTCTCTTTTATTGATAGCGTGTGGTATTTTTTCAGGCATTTATGCCTTTTAGTTAGACATATCTGGTATGGATCATAACTCTAATGTCATCAGAAAAGGAATTAAAGAAGGAGAAACACCAATGATAATATTATATTTATTTTTCCAGTAAAACTGGAGATGCATAAAACTAAATTGTGTGCATTTAATTTTTAACATAATTATAACACCTGATGAATTATATGATCATACTTTTCAGGTGTAGGTGAGTAGATGAGGTATTGTGCTTCTCTACTGCAAAATCTGCCAACAGTCCTTCTTTGTAACATGACTTTGAGCAGTAAATCTGGGAGTTGCTGATACCTGTCTTTTTCTGGAATTTCTATAGCAATTAAGGCCAAGTGGTAGGGAGGGGTTACACAGGTGGTTTTGGGGGATTTCAAGGAGCTTTCCACCACCATACTATAATTAACAAGGAAACTATCTGCTCACCATTTCCTATGTCTATTTTTGCAGGTGTGCTACTCTGATTGTCAGGATTTACATTTTCAGCCTTCCTCTGAGCTCTCATTAGAAGATCTTTTGGCAAAACGTTAAACTTCTGTAAATGTGTGTGTTTTGCATGTTTTGCCTGCATGTGTGTGTTTGGGCCTGCTTGTATCTGAGTTTTGCTTTGACTCCTCAGGCAAAAATCAGTGGTGGTGAAACCCATTCATTACACATCTCTTTATACAGAGAAAGGATTGTTTTCTCTCTGAGTTGAGGGAGAGAAACGCCTACATAGCATACCTGTATTAATCCTCTTAGTTATTACAAAATGAGACATACTTATTCACCATCTTTACCCTTCAAATCTGGAGTAGCCATCATACTGTTGCCTCTTAGAATTTTATTCGTTTGCTTTATTTCCTGGCTGTTCTCAAAATTTGTATCATCGTCTGTCTTTGCCTTTTCCTGTTGTGGCGTGTTTTCTTGTTTTGCTGGACCCACTGCTGGAGTCTCCATGTTGAGTACTCCAAAGTACTCTACCACATCATGGAAACAGCAAACTGTCAGGATGACTTCATCATGTCACAAAGTGTTTTATGTCTTACTGTGAGTTCTCACTCTTTCCATACTCTTCTCCACCACTGCAAGTCAACACAGGCTGTTTTGTGACATTATGTTCAAACAAAAAAGAGAGAGAGAGAACAAAATAAGACGAAGGGATTAATGTTCAATGATTTATAGGTTACAAAAACAAGGATTGCATAATGACACTCCCCAGTAGCACTCCTGAAAAATAATACTTCTTGAACTGACAAATGATTACACAGAGGTGCTGCTTTGCATTATTGCTGTAAGCAAATACGTGTTTGTGTGATACCAAGAGCAGGCAGATGTCAAACAAGTTTGAGGTGAAGGAATGCAGGTTTGTTTGGAGACACTGGACCGTCTGTCACTGTGGGTGTCTCTCCCAGAGCCATTAGTGAGGCACTTGTTGAAAGACTGGGAGCTGTCAGCTTTGCATCAAATAATAAAGTGTTAAGGATATTGTTTTCACAGCCAAAACACTGCTGACACCAAGATCAGATAACGCTCCTGTGAATCTGTTTCATTATGAACATAGTAATTTGTCTGTGACAGTTCTGAGTCCATAAACTGTTTTCTGATGGTACTGTTTGGGCATATTAAGCAGTGATGACAAGACTAAATATTAATTTTGCAACTAGCAGTTAAAAAGCAAGTCTGTCAATTCAGTGAGGACACATGGACTGTAAAATCATTGTTTTACTGATGTGGTAGTATGCCTTCACTCACGACCCAAAACTTAAACATAACCCTCTGCTTCATACAATTTCCTTTACAAAGTTACTCAACATAAATCACTCTCTGCTGTTGACAATGGAAGACTGTGCCTCGAAGACATGCTCAGTTTTCTGTCAAAAAATGAACAGGAGTGGGCAAGTCAGAGGCGGAAAAAGAGTGAGAGGGCTCTGTGATTCTGCCAAGCTTTCCTGCCAGGATACATGGTACTGTTCATTTATCTTGAGGCTGTAAATTTACAATTCAGTCCTTCCAGTAAAGGTTTTGACTTGCTGCTATGCCCTGGCTGATTGACACATATTTTTATTTTACCTTGCAGAAAATTTCTTGAAATTGCATATTGCGGCCTGTTGGTGAGTTCAGGAAACCAAAGAAAACCTGTGAACTCACGCAATCGTACTGGCAGAAAAGTGAAACAGAGAAGAGTCAGAGCCCACAAGAGTAGGGGAGCGAAGAGAAGAGAACTTCAAACGCAAACGTACAAATAAACATACAATTATAAAATTGCTCACAATTAAGTTAAAAGAATTTTTGTCTGTTCCTTGACTGGAATATGAAACATCTTCCAGTAAGCAAACCGGGGCAGCAATGGCACCCAAAATCCTTCTCATATACGCAGAGTAATCACCTGTGGTTTCTTCTGCTGACTAAAAAAAACAGCTGCCTTTCTTGGTTGTGTGGTGTAGAACTTCCTGAGATGCCGTGATTTATTTGTTATGTTTGACTGCAGTTCTTATTGCCTGAGGGGCCTCGCTCCGTCACAACGGTTAAGGCCCAATTGTTGTTTTGCTCACAGAGGATTTGATACCCTTTGTTTGACAGACATTCAATCTGTGGGAACTGCGCTCTCTCACTTTCTTGCTCTCTCTCTCTGTCTCTTTTTTTCTACTCTTGCTTGATTCTCCGTTCTGCTCTGTCTTTTTTGTTGAAATCTAAACTCTTCAGCAAACAAGAGAATCCTATTCTCTCTTAAGCGTGCCTGGTCTTGTGGTGCTGTCTCCAAATTGCCAGCTTGATTGATTTCATTTCATTTGCTACACGGCGTTTGGTCCTGATAAAATCAATGGGTTATCTCAAGTGTAACCAATGAGTCTACTTTAACATGATGAACTACTGTGAGGTCTGACACTCCACTATTTACAGAAACAACCAAAGCAAATTTAAAACCACTACAGTGAACGTCTTAAGCAATGATGGAAAGTCCCAGCAGCAGCCCTGAACCCACCCATCGCTGGCCCTGGTGCTCCTCGCCTGCCTGGCCGCCTGCTGCCTCCTGTGTGCCCCCCAGGCTCAGGGGAAGTGGGGAGGCCCTCTATGCCCATTTGGCCCTGGCTAACAGGGGATGAGGTCACTCCAAATTCCCCTTATCCCCTTATAGCCCCAGACGGGCTGGCGAAGTGAGCCTACCACAGGACCCAACATAAAACATAAATGGCTCTGTAAAAAGCTGCTGGGCTGATGTGACTCATTAAAAAACACTGGCGCCAACTCTTTTATTAATTCATTATTGTGTTTGGGGAGAGTAAAGTTACTGGGTTCTATTTTAAAAGGCTACGTATCTGTGCTCTTCATTTCTTTCTTTCTTAGTTTCTTTCTTTCCTTCTATGGCATATGTATGAATGTACAGTGGCAGTGCGGTTTGTTGTGGTATGGTAAGATTCTCAGAGTGAGCTGCACATTTGTGGATGACAATTCTGGATTATTATATTGATTAATGTACAGTCGTTCCTGTGGGAATATAAAAATCACATGCATATAGTTACACTCTCTGCCATGATCCTTCCCTACAATTGTTCCTTTTTCTCTTTCTCTTTCTCTCTCTTCTCCAAGCACTTGCAGACAGATTGTGCTGCCTTTATGGGGCCTGCTTTGAGTTCATGAGGCAGATACCCAAACGGGCCAAATGCTGGCCAAGTACATACTCATAACACACATGCATACATGCACATCCACATTATGGGCCTGTGTGTTGCCGGCAGTTTTGTTTTTCCAGTCTGTACCTCTTCTCCCATTAGGCCCACTGTGAAATCTTTAGTGATGTTTTTGTGTGTTAGCCACACAGTGGAACCGCCACACAGGGTCATAGTACAAGTTGTATAAGCAGTAGAGGGATGGAGACGGGGTGCGGGTGGGGGGAGGCAGAGGAGAGCATTGAATATAAGGACATGATTATAGAGAGCAGATATGAGGTGGGTTAGAAGAGGGGGTGAGATCACAGTACTATTCCTCTGTACACAGTACATGAGAAACAGACTGAAAAGGAGAAAGAAAGCAAAAAATAAGGAGAAAGAGAAGGAAAGAATAAGAAAGATGGTAGCATGGCTGTGTTGGCAGGGATGGGGGTGGGTGCCTATCGGCGGCTGCTCCTTCCTGAAACGTGGCCACCCGAGCCTGCCTGGGCCCTGGATGCACATGTGGAACAGTTTACTGTAATGGAACTCTAAATTAGTGGTGGTTTGAAGCTGCCTGCAGCAGTAGGGTGTAATTAACTGGCTCTGTTGAAAGAGAAAGAGCCAGAAAGAGAGGCAGGGAGGGAGCCAGAGCCCTGGAAAAGGCAAGGGGTGAGAGGTGTGTGTGTGTGTGTGTGTGTGTGTGCCTGTGTGTGTGTGTGTGTGTGTGTGTGTGTTACTGGGTGCTCTCACACATGTGTGGAGTTTTTTTTCTTTTTCTTTTTTTTTTGAGTGCTTGATTGCATGTGTATGTGTCTCAGACAGTGTGGTGCATATGTGTGCGTCTTGGAAAGCTCTCCCTCTTTTTCCTGGGCTCGGCGCCACCTCTTAGTGCCCCCCAGTGCCCAGACCCTGTCACTGTTGCTCTGCTGTACGTTTTTTGCTCAGTTCAGCAGTTCACTGGTTCAGCCTTAGACCCCCCCACACACACACACACACAGACACACACACTTGCCCCCCCACTCATTTCTTTGTTTATACCGAATTCATTACCAAGATTTTTTCCCTGTCTTCTCTCCCGGATTCACAAGCCACAGCAGTTCCAAATTCCTTGGCTCTGCTCTTTTTCAAAGCCACATTTAAAAAACAAGCTGATCACACCACCCACTCATAAAATCACGCTAGGGAAGTGAAAGGCAAAAAGAAAACATGAAAAAGAAAATGGGAGGCTTTACCGGGATTTTTTTCCCCCTGCTGTATTAACAGTCAACAGTGGGACATAACTGCTGCCTTGTCCACACTTGAGCCTGACTTGTCTGTGCCTACTGTGTGGAGTCAAAGTGACGAACAGGCTGCAGGAGGTTAGAGCCAAAATGACTCTGTGGGATGAGAGCCTGACCTCAAGAGAAGATAGTTGGAAGTGACAGCAGCAGTTAGCAATCAGTGGATCAACCCCCAACCCCCCAACCCCCCCCCCCCCCCCCCCTCCCTTCTTCATGCTCTGGACCCCGTGTCTGGGCCTCTGGTCCTGGGGGAAAGAGGCAGAGAGGCAGGCTGCTGTGCTAGGCTGGCAGCAGGAACAGAGGAGCTCTTTATAGTAGAGTTCTGGTGATTTAAATCATATGGCATCGCCTGGAATCACTGTAGAAGTCTGGAAGCTCTTCAAAACTGCAGGAACAAGAGCTCTCTCTCTTTTTCTCTCTCTCTTTTTTTCCCCTCCCTCCCTCCCTCTTGCTCTTCCCTGTTATAACTTTTTCCAAACTTCTTTCTTATTTTCTTTTCCCCTCACCCAGGCCCAGTTTTTCTGGCTTTTCCTCTCACAGCTCACTTATTCTTTTTCTCTCACGTCTTTATCTGTTTTGGTTTTCGCTGTCCTATCCTTCCTCACTTCCTCCTTCCTTCCTGTTCTCTCATACCTGTTGGTATTTTGCACATCCTTCTTGCATTATAACCGTGGATAAACTATTCTCCATCCCAGAGCGTAGATGGATCATGGTCTCAGAGTTGATGTGAGGTGAATCGTGTTTATGGAATCTAGAGAGGAACTAAGCACAGACCACTGATTGTATCATCATGTCCATGCCAATCAGAAACACTTATCCTCATGTTTTATGTGGTGAATTTATTAGTGAGAAATAACACATTTGTCTGTCTTATCTTCCTCAGAAAAGTGAACTGGATGACTCTTCTAAAGTGGGGTCTGATGTTCCCTCAATAAACCAGAGGACCCATTGTCACCCATCTGTTCCACACAACCTGAGAGCCCTCCAAAGGACACGGATTTCAACTTTTGGGGGGATTTCCAGTTGTGAGAGTGTTCCCCTCAAGAAGCGGCCTGCTGCGGACCCCTGGGTGCTCCGTTGCCATGGCTACCAACAGGGAACAGCAGGTGGGTCACATGACCGGCTTCCCACCTGCTGTCTATCCCTTCGCCTTCAACTCCATGAGAAGCCACTCCCCCTTTGATCTGCTGGCCAACAGCAGCCTGTTTGGCAGATTCGGTGCTGACCTGCCCAAAGAGATGGCTGCTCTCTGTAAGTCATATAATCACTGTGTGTGTTTGACTTTTCTTCCTCCTCATGTATCATTTTCCATTTAAACCCTAACTACAATATATATGGCCCATACCTTCTTTTTAGTCAACTCACATTTAACATTTTAAGTGTCTACTGGATAGAGGAAAATACAGCAATTTAAATTGCACTTCATTATGTGTAATTTTGTGGAAATGGAAAACTTTAGGGTCTGTTTGTGATATAGGACAAGTGGTAGAGAAATAAATCCCCCAAAGAAACCATGAGGGGAAAAGTCCACTTTCATCAATACAATGATTACTCTGCCCCTGTGGTTTCCTTATAGATGCTTGTAGATGATGTGGTTGTGACCACAAACTCTCTGACTGGCTCAGACTTTGCTGGTGTGTGTGTGTGTGTGTGTGTGTGTGTGTGTGTGTGTGTGTGTGTGTGTGGGCGTGTGTGTGTGCGGGTGCGTGTGTGTGTGTATCTATGTGTGTGTATCTGGACCTCTCACAGAGCTTTTGTGAGGCAGGCAACCCACAAGTCTGCAATTAGAGACAAAACAACATTCTTCCTGTGTGAGGTGATGAGTGCTCCGAGCATCAACACATTTTGGAAAAAGAGCAACAAATATTGGAAAATGAGCACTGTTGCAATTCAAGTAATAGAATGAGCATACCTCACACTTTTTTTTAATTACGCAGAAAGGTGAGCTGGAGGCAGCATATATACCACAACAACATATAATCCAGTTGTGTGAGAGTTGTATTTTCAGATTTGAACACAGGGGGCACTGTTGTATTCTGAAGAGCCAGAATGGGATGATGTATGGAAGACAGAGCACAGAGAGGAGATTGTTGGCAATCTAGAGTGTTTGTCTGTCATGGAAAAACTAGCCAGATTACACACACGCTGCTGACATATATTGGTCATTGTTCAAAACACCTGCTTGTTTGAAAAATACTGCTTTTTAATCAATGTCAGGATTCTAGGTCAAAGAGAAAAACTTCTGCCGCATAATTTGCTACTCAGGATGTTAGCATAAGACAGAGGAAGACAGAGATAGAGAGAGAAAAGAAGGGGCACTTTCATTTAGGCTTGAGGTAAAGGTAAGCAGGAGTTATTTGAAATCTTATCTGGGTGCAGTGCTAAAGGGGCGGCAGGTGGTGGTGGGTGGTAGGTGGTGGAGGGGCTATAATGGGTGTGGGTGGCAACAGCTGAGTGCAGAGCCCCCCTGCCTGTGTGTGCAGTCCCCCTCTTTCCCCCACCACAGCATGCCTGAGCACCTCTCCAGCCTTTCAGCTGTCAATCACTACCTCTACCCCCCCCACCCCCCCCCCCCCCCCCACAGCCACTGCCCACCTAATCCTCAAGGTATTTTCAAAGAAGCAGAGAGAGAGAGAGAGAGAGAGAGCAACAGAGAGAGAGAGAGAGAGAGAGATAGAGAGAGAGAGACAGAGACAAACAGAGAGGAGAGAGAGAGAGAGAGCACAGAGAGAGAGAGAGCACCTGGGGGTAATGTCCTAGTGTGGTGGAATCCAAGAACACACCCTGCTAGGAAAACACACAGATACACACATGCAAACACACCACCAGAGACACCCTTCCCACTCTCTCTCTTTCTCACACAGCGCATAGAGCACTTCTTTCATCAAAAAACTAGAAACATACCCCTGATGCAGAGTGAAATCCCACAGCACTGACAGATGGGATTCTTTCTGGTTTTTACACTGGCATGAGTTAAAATAAAAACAAGTATCAAAGCACAAACAGACTCAGGCAACCACATGCACTGGAGCTTCATACATGACTGCTTGTACTGACACATCCACGCTGGCAGTAGTATCGTTCACAGGGGTTAAAGGAGCACAGTTATTTGCTTTAAGCTCTGCAACAGAGCTTAAATAAGGCTGGGGTCAAAGTTTAAGTCAGGATCATAGTGACAATTAGCTTTAACTCAGATTTATGTGTAAGGACAGTTTTTTTGTTGTACCGCTATATTGGCTATTTTCAGCTTTACAAATCAGTGTCTGTATTGATCCACTATTACTTACAGTGAATATCAGGGCTGACGTCATTGTGAATGTGTTACTATGAGACTTAAATCAGCAAAGGATCTCTGTCTTATCATTCAATCAGTTGCCTATAATCTGTCTATAATTCTTTAGATAATTCTGTAAGATGTCAGGAAACTAGCACAGATGTAAATGTAGATACAGATACAGTGCAGAAGTAATGTCCTCAAAATTTTTTTGTTCAACCCACATCTCAAAGACATTCAATTTAAAATTATATAAGCAGAGATAATCAGAGAATCAAGAACTAGCCAATGTTAGGCATTTTTCTTGAATAAATGAAGAATAATCTGCTATAAAATAAATGTTGATTCATTTTCTGTTCATGTATTCAGCACAAAACCCTTAACCTCTTTGCACTGCATTTGAGCTAAAGCTCTTACAGAAATACATCTTAGTATCAGGTTCACTATTGGCCACTGGATGAAAAACTCTCAGCTGTTGGTATCGGCTCTTAAAACATCCTATTGGTGTATCCCGTGACAAGGAATGTTACAAGTCATTTTACTGACAGCAGTCTCATTCCCTGCTCTCTTAAATGTTAGCAGGGAAGACAAAAGGCCTCAGTTTGGACATTCCCCAGGCCCTGTTTTTCTTCTCCTTCTACTTCTTCTCCAGGAGTTGGCTTAACAGGCCGCCTCATTGTTGTCAGGGCTGTCTGTAGGCCAGACTGAGAAAATACCTTCCATATAAAGGGAGTAGCACTGCAGATATTTCTGTGTGTGCGTGTGTGTTTGTGTGTGTAATAAATAGCACTGCATTCTTGCCCGGCTTCATAGTTCCATGCGTAATTGCAGTTAGTAAGGTAGCCCAGGTGACACCTACCTTTGTTGGGTGTGCACGCTGTGCCGACAGGTTGGAGCACCTCCCTGAGCGGCGCTCTGTTTTGGCACCAGAGTGTCTTTGGAAATACCTGTTTTGCACGGAGGTGGGAAGAGACAGGAGAGGGGAGGGATGGTGTAGGTAGACTGTGTTTGCACATGTAGAGATAGTAAGCTTTTCTTCATTCTTAATGCATATACTGTATGGAGGAAGTAGGAAACCTTAAAGCTGTCCAACATACATTAAAGTCGTATGAGAATGAGGCTCACTGGGCAAGTGGGTGTTCTGCAACCCATCCATCCCATCCATATCTTTATAAATGTGTTAAGGCGTTTGTTCATCCATGTGAGGATCTGACAGCTCTCTGTGCAGTGTGTAGCAGAGGCTGTTATCAGTTGATCCCTGTCATTATAGGAGCCCTTCAAACAAACAGTTGGAAGCCCATTAAGGCCACTTACTATGTGATAACATCGCCACTGAGCCCTGAAACACCTCTCTAAGCTTTCACCAATCAGGGCCGGAGCCCTGGCCCCAAAGCCAGCCACAGGGATGTTTTGAAAAGCTGGTAGGTCATTTCCTTCAGCCCACACGGCTCGGACCAAATTCTGAAGTCCTTTACTCTGCTCAGAATTTCCATTAAAAACTATAATTTCTACTTTTATGTTGAGTGATGCAAACAGAAAACTCATGAAGAGCTCAGCTGTGAGAGTGTGAGCTGCATCACAGTAGGATGAAATTAAAAGCATTTTATTAATAGAATGGAATGAATAGCTTGTTGAAACTTGTGGAAAAGATGCCTGAGTCTACTCAGTTGTGCCTCAAGTGGAGACAAAGTGAATAGTTGAGCCGTTTATGTAAAGTGTGTATTGGGTATGGATTTATACACCACACACGAATGCACACACATTAGCATATTGGCTGCCAAGCATCTATGCATCCTTAGTTAGGCACAACACACACACACACACACACACACACACACACACACACACACACACACACACACACACACACACACACGCACACCCAACACACACACACACACACACACACACACACACACACACACACACACACACACACACACACACACCAACACACATGAACTATTAAGTCAGGCAGACTGTGAAAAGGACCAAAATGTTCCAAAAAAACAAAACAATCCTCATGCAGAGTGACATAATTAAAAACACTCATTGCATTCTTACACACACACTCACACACTCACACATAAGGAGGTCATGTTGGCTTAGGGAGCTCGGGGAGTTGCGTAAAGGAGCCATTTTGGTGGGAAATGTGGTATGAGAGGGAATGTTAAAAGCGAACATTTAAATGGAGGAGAGGGACAGCAGGGAAGGATGTCGACTAGCAGAGTGAAGCCTTCACCACTGGAGGGGAAGCAGAGCACAAACTGCACATTGTACCGCTTTATTTATTTTCATAAAGGCTGAAGTGCTGGGTTTCAGCCCAGCCTTGATGAAGGTGGGTACGTGGTTGACGGTGTAGGCTTAGTTTCGTCTGGGTGCGTATGTGTGTGCTTATGTGGGTTTATGTATATTTGAGAGGAGTGGGGAGAGAGATGAAAGAGACATTGGGCTGTGTATGAATATGAAAATGATGAGCTCAGCTCTGCAGCCCGTCACTTCCTTGTAGCCAGAAGCTTCCCTAAAGACACAGTAAGACAAAACTCCCACCTCCATTTTTCTTCTCCTGCATGCTCTATAGAGTCTTTACAAAATGTGATGCCACCTATCAACCTACCTTTTGAAACTGTGAAAGGCCCTAGGAGACACCTGAGTGTTGACTTTTCTGTTTGCTCTTGAGAACAAAGCCTATCCATCTCTGACCGCTGTCAATTTTGTTGGCATGTACTGATGTCTTTTAGATTTATTGGCAGGAAAGAGCAATGATCTGAGCCTGCAGTGAAAACATTGCAAATTAGGATTTCAGAGAACAATTTAAGGAATGACAACCATATTTGAGATTAATAGAAAACTTGTAGGATTGCCAAAAATGCATGCAATTCATGGTTGATAGTTTAGTTACTTACAAATGTGGTCATCACATGTGGTTGATAATCATTTCAAAGACTGAAATTAGCAATGCTATGACTGGACCATTTGTGTGTGCTTGTGTGGGATGACAGCATGGGCTGCACTGTTTTCCTGTGTCCTTGATCTATCAGTGAGAGTGGAGCCTCCTCGGCTTTAATAAACAGCTCTGCATCGTCTGACATCCCTGCTTTCATCTCCCCAGGCGACCACTAGCCTCAAGATGACAGCTCTGCCAGGCGCTCCACTCCTTTTTGGAAATCGATTCCCCCTCACATTGCTCTTTTCTATTTTTTAACCAGTGTAGGGAATGATTCAACAAATGAAGTGGAAAATGGACAGAAAGGTTCACTTTGTTCTTCCAGACAATTTAAGCACCCAATGAAGGAGATTTTTTTGTGAATTTGATAGTGAGTGGAATATCTGCACCTCTGATGATATCCTCCTAAACCCTATTGGCTTATGCACTCTCGAGTTCTCCTTACTCTCTCCTTTCTCTTCGTTCTTTCTCTCCTCAGCCTTCACCTTGGATTTCCTCTCGTTATCCCTCTCTGTAAGTTGGAGCCAATTGCCCTGAGTGCTGGAAACTTGCTGGTGTTTGTGTGTTAGTGTGTGTGCACACTTGTGTGTGCCTGCATGTCTGTGTGTGTTGGAAAGTCAGCAAAGGTTTCTGGTAAGGGAGAGGCCAAAGAGTGTGCTCCAGCTCTGACACGATGACAGATGAAGATAAAGAGGCTACTATTAAAAATGGGAGGGGTCTGTTTTCAGATGTGCCTTTGTGGGCACGTGCAAGACCAAGAGCGCGCAATGGCGAGAAAGGAGGGAGGGGGTCTCAGAAGGCGTGGGAGGGCACCCAGGCACAGGGCGGGCCTATGAGAACAAGACCGGGGGTTTGTCTTTTTGGCCTAGTAACTAAAAGATCTTTTTTTCCCCCACAAAACACAAGTAGCAAAATGTCATGACAGTACCGATAGAGGGAACGAAAAAGAAAAAGACAGAGAGTGCAAAAGACTTTGCTGAAAGATGGCCAAGACTGATAGCATTCTGAAAAGTAGCACTGTAAGGCCTTCAGTGGGACTGGCCTGTGAATAGAGGTGAATATGGCCGTCACTGAGAAGCGGGCTCGCTTATAACTCAGTGACACATCAGGTATCTCTCAGAGATATATTGTGAGAGAGTGAGGTAGATGAGTGGATAAGATTACATGTCTTGTCAGAGCCGAACATGTGTAAAACCTGAGGCTGGTGGAGAAGTTGATGGATGTGATGAGAAAGAACGCTAGGATTGTACTCGATTTTCACTGACCAACATAACAACACACTATCACTTAAGATTTTTGCTTATTTTCCCCTTTTTCTTTGTGACAGAAAATGGTTTTGGGTGCTAGGATCCTGTTTGTTAGCTTCTTTGTGAAGTTACTTTGCCTATAAACAAAAAACAAAAAAAGACAGCAACCTGTCTGGGATCTGTGTGTGTGTGTCTGTTGTCTGTGTGTCTGTGTGTGCATGTGTAACCTGAATCTGGCTGGAGTGGGAGGGCGCTCTGGACTGGTGTTCAGTGTCTCTATCACCACCGCCAATCTGTTTCAGCACGTCCACAAACTGCACACATGCTCACATCAGCAATGGAAAAGCACTACATTCCTTTCAAAATCACCATGCTGCGTTTAGCACATTGCATCTAAAAACAAGCTGTCTTTATTGCCCTCACACACCACTGCGTTGTTGACTGCTTAGCTGGAACCTGAACGACTGTATACAGAGGAAGTGGCAACAATGTGTTGTATATGTCTTATCTGTAATCGGCATCAGAGTGTCAGACAGTAGTAAAGCCTGATTTTCCTGGGCTCCAGCCCACGTGGAGCTATAAGCAGACTGGGCCCTGCTGACTGTGCTTCCCTGTGTACTGTATCATTGATATGAAATCTTATCACAATAGAAAACTTAAACTATTTTGAATATGTGTCAAAATCTGCTGTATCCAGTGCAAATAGACATGACTCAAAGCAGCAGTCACACCAAATGACCAGTGAGTTGGCAGGCTCTAAAAATGAAACATTTCCAAAACCTAAAACAAAAGCAGAGAACTTTGTCAACTAAAACAAATCATGCAGTCAGGAAAAAATGGCCATAGGGAACTTGATGAAATGGGGAGAGTATTTGCAGAAACTGAGGGGAAAAAAAAGAATTAAGGAGAGCGATGGAGAGACTTGTGAGCCAGAGAGTGAGGGAGAGAAGGAGGGAGGGCAGGATAAGTTTGGGGGGAAAGTTAGTGGCCCAGTGGGGGTTTCTTCGGGAGTTCAACCTCTCTGGCCGGGGAAGGAAGGGGAGGAGGGAGGGGAGGGGGGGGGGGGCAGGGACTGGCCTGGGTCAGCAGCAGTATGGAGTATGTGTAGATTAGATGTCTAAACTCACTCCACAAAACCCTCTGAAGCTCTGGATGACTCAAAGCCTATAGTGCCGCGTGCCAATAAGTGGAGAACCTGGGGTTAGCAATCTGAATTATAGTCTTAAACACAGTAAAAAACAAATGTCAAAACCAGGAGAGAGTTGGAGAGGTCCATAAATCTCCAAAAAACAAAAGAGCTTCAAGTGTGAGCACATGATATTATAAATCGATTGTGTTGTGGCTCACCGGTTTAGAGAGCAGCCCTGGCAAACAACGCTGATGTTACATAGAACATTTGAACACCAGGGGATTAGCCAGTCTTAGTTTCCAGGATGCTGTATGAAACTAGAAAAAAAAGACAGGAAGGAGACGAAAGACGAGTGTGAGAAGAATGCGTGTGGATCATAAAAATGTGACTCGGGGCAGTGATGATTTAATCAGAAATGTATCCAGATCAGGGTTTTTTTTTTTGTTTTTTGTTTTTTGAATTATTGTGTAAATGGGCGGAGAGGTAGAAAAAGAGAGAATGACACATTTTAACACCAAACTGTTAGCAGGGGAATCTTTGATAGATAACAGTTGGTTATCTAGCCTCACTGTTCTTTCTGTTATAAAGCTTCCTTTTTATGACCTGACAGCTGTACGAAAGGACACATAAAAAACTACTGATGTCGTTTACCGTTTGATGCAACAAAAGAGCTGTTAAATGTGTGTCTGTTTGTGTGTGTGTGTGTGTGTGTGTGAGTGAGTGTGTGTGTGTGTGTGTGTGTGTGTGTGTGTGAGAAGCCCACATGTGTGCGCGACTGCATGCAAGTGTGCCAGCTTAAGAAAACAAACAAGAGGTCTCAACTGAAGAGAAAGCTTTTAAACCAATAAACATTTTAATCGAAATCATTCAAAATAGCCTGAAATGTGAAAGCACGGTTTCTTTCAAAAGACAGGAAAAGAGTGAAGTGTTAGACAGAAGAGGCGGGAGGGAGGGAGGGAGGGAGGGAGGGAGGGAGGGAGGGCACTGTGTGTTTATGGAGAGCCTAGCCAGCAGCACAGATTGACAGGAAATGGTGTCTTTTTTGCCTGCTGGGCTGTACCACTTGTACTGGTCTGACAGGGGGAGATGAATGTGCAGGGCGCATTGACTAAAGCTATTCTATTATCATATATCTCCCATTGTATCAGGCTGTTTGCTTTAGCCCAGCCAGAGTCTATCTGTCTGGTGAGCAACAGTTAGGACCAGTGACAAGCTTTTTTATTGGCTGTAGACCACCTATTGATTTCCTTTTGATTTATCTTCACTGCGAGGGAGCTGCTGTGTTTTAAATTCAATTGTTTTCAGCAGTGCACAAAACAGATTGTGTTAAAGAAGGTTAAATGTGTCATCTTGAGCCTCAGTGATGCATTCTAGTGATCGTTCAGGTGACGTGATGCATCAAAACTAATTACTTCATCACATCTGCCACCTACCCTCGCATCTATGTGTATGTCTTTATAAAGGTTGCTCAGAGATAAATCACAAACAAGGTCAAGTGAACCTGTGAGAAGTGTGTCCAGCGCATGGTGTGTTTGTGTATTGGGGGCATTTGTCTGTGTAAATGCACTGAGGGGATTGAGCAAGGCAGCCCTCATTCATCACTGTTGAAGCACTTCCAGAGGGAGAGACAGAGAGAACTGCCCATCCTCTGTTCCCTCAAACAGACAGACAGGAGGGAGGGATTTACCCTGGCATCTGGTTTCTGGGTTCAACCACAGCACAATGTTCTTTCTCTCTCTCGCTCCCTCTTCGGCTCTCTTTCTCACACACACATACACACCGAGCCAGTGGCTGGACTTTAATATGGTTATGATTAGAGACGGGGGCTCAGAGAAGGGAGGGGAGGGGGCTCATATGTACTGCAGGGGAATTGGGGGAGGTGCGATGTAAAGACAGAGACAGGGACCAGACCTGAATGGGACACTAAGGAGGGGGTGTTTGTTTGCGTTTGGGGCTGAAATATGAAACACAAAAGCATCTTGGACAAAAAATAAGTAAGAGAAGAATGGGAATAAAGTTTTGTCCTCTAACTAGATGAGTTCTTTCTCTAGTGCAGGCTCTACTGGCCGGCCCCCTCTCCTCACTCTCCCACCCTCCCTTCACCCCCCCCTCCCTCTGGGTCCCTCTCTCTATCCCTCCCTCTCTGGCATTCTCCCTCTCTCTCTCTCCACCCCCTCTCAGAGCGTCACTCTGAGGCAGTTGGTTCGCTCCGCCGTGTCTGGGTTTCAGCGAGAGCTGTGAGAGGCTGTTATTTAGGTCTGTTACAGCAGACAGGGAGCAGCTCATCCAAGGGCAGGGGGAGAGTAGAGAGTCAGAGTCACGCTCAGCTCAGCTAAGCTCAGCTCAGCTAAGCTCAGCTCAGCTCAGCTCAGCTCAGCTCAGCTCAGCCAGGCAGGAACCAGATCTGCATTCCAGCTGCGAGGGAGACTCCAACATCGGCAGGAAAAGGCAGCAGGGAGAGTGACAGTGAGAGATAAGTGAAGGGAAGGGAAGGTAGCAGGTCCTGCTAGCTGTTGCTGCTGTTTGTTGTTGTCACGGTGTCAGTGGGTGACGTGAGCAGTGGAAGCAGGGCAGGACACAGGCAGGACTGAAGGCTTGTAGTGATTTTTGTTGAGGGAGGGGGGGTGCCATGTTCGACTGTATGGAGGCTCTGGGAATGGGCCCCCGTCAGCTCTATGATGTCACCAGCCGTGGTGCGTGCATGCTGCGGAAGGCAAGCCCCTTCTTTGCTGGGCTGGACCCCTTCGCTTGGACAGGCAGTGCCAGCGTTCAGTGTAAGTGGCATCCAGCTTGGATTTCTTGTATGACACAATCATATCTCACTCTCTCACTCTGTCTCTGTGTCTCTCTCTCACTCATACACACGCACACTCACTTACTTGCTCTCCCATTGCTGACTTGTTTACCCCTCAGGGCTCAGCCAAGGGGGCTGCTGTCAGGGGCTAGAGAGTAGCACAGGAAAGGACTGGGACAGACAGTCTCCTCTCCTCTCTTTCCCACCCCCCTCACAGCCCTCAGCCAGTTTGAGTTGCTCAGCCATCTGAAAGAAACTCTGCTATGATATGATATGCACTGTGTGTCCATGTTTGTGTGTGTTTGCCTGTGTGTATGTGTCCATGTTTAACTTGTGAGTTGGACGCCATGGAGTCAAGTTTCAGTGACAATGTGAGCCACCTGAGGTTTGACCTTGCCAGGTGTTGTATACTAAAAACAAAACCATGAGTGTTCACAGATGAAAGAAAGAGAAAAGGGTTGTTGAGTGACAGGAAGAAGAAATCCTGAGGTTTTGGATTCGCTTTTCTTGTTTATAGTCCATTCACAATGTGGGTTTGACAGCAGAAGTTATGTGTCTGATGAATTTCCAATGAAAGGTTAATGAAAAATGTAGCCTGTTTAATATTACAGATGTTAGAAGTTTGGAGTTGCTTGCTGCAGTCCTCTTAGGTCGGAGGTTTGTTTACGCTTCTGGATACTAGATGGATAATGATATTCCTCTACAGCCAAACAGCCATGAATTAATAAAAAGATGAATTATTTAATGGATAAATGGAGGAATAAATTAGAAATGTGGAATGCATACAGAGTCTTAAGAAAGCCAGAGGATATTCTGGCCAGCTTTTTTTCCCCCTCTGTTTCGTTGTTTTCCTTTGTCAGTTTCTCATTTTTCCTCTCCCTCCTTCCTCCTCTGACTTGAGACAACGCTTCGACTCTAACAACAGGCCTGTCTCTGGACAGACAAAACTGGGGTCCATTTCCATACACTTCCAGGGGGCCACCGCTGCTGTGAGAGCGTGTGAGAGTGGAAAAGGAGTGGGGGTGTGTATGCGTGGTATGGTGGGAGAAGTGTGGACGGAGCCAAGCCAGATATGACAGTGGAAAAAACAATCATGAACACAAGAAAAGATGAGACTGTTAGATAAACAGCTTAACTGTGTCCCTGGTTCTTGGGAGCTTTTTGAATTGGATTCTGATCCTTTTTTTTTTGTTTTGGTGTTTTCTGATTGTTCATTCTCCTGCTTTTTGTTCCTTTTTACTGCCTCTCGGGGTAGGGGGGGGGGGGGGGGGGGGGGGGGTCATCTGTCTTCATTAATCGTGAAGACACCAGCGTTTCAGTGGCTGTCATGCACACTGGCTGAGCTTTAATGAAGACAGATGCCCTGTCAGTGGAGGCCGAGGCCAGGGGGGACTCCAGCCAGCCCAGCCTGCTCTGCTTAGCTAGGGGAGCCCTGATGATAACAAGATGAGATTTGTTTATTTAATCAATCAAGCCTCTATGGCCTCTCCTTTTAACCCATTCACACACATGCACACATTTAAAATTAGGCCTCCAGATTCCAGAAGTACATTTTTCTTTTCGGTCTTTGTTCCAGAAAATCAAAGAGATAGAAAAAAGTCCTGAGAAGCTGCCCTGAGGGTAAGGGAGCTGAGTCTAGCAGAGCAGAGCAAAGTGGAGGCTGCTGTGGTGTACTGTTTCAAGCCCTCTGTGCCCAATAACCTTTGTAAACAAGGCCGGCCTATCCCCACACAAGGAGCCATAATGTGTCTCTTTACTGAAGCAGTTGCCCCTCATTGTCCTCATCAATGAGGCTGATGAATTGATGTTTGAGTCTGATATCTCATTAGGCCAGCCCAGCTGCACAACAGAGGGACCTGTCTGGCTCCTAATGCCACTCTCTCTCACAAACACACACTTGACACACCAAAATAACCGCTGGGTTTGTAAAGAGAGTGACCTTGCACGATGATACTCAACAATAGATTGCTGTGGGTTTGCTGTGCATCGCTGTGGTCAAAAGCTTTGATCTGCGTTGAATAAAAACATGGATATCGTTAGAAATCTTCATTTTTTGATAACCTGCCGAAAAAGCAATAAAGAAAATGTTTGTCCTCCTAAATCTCCCACCAAATGAGTGTATCCTATTGTCTTGGCAGTAAATCTCCTGCAGTGATAAGTGTCACTGCTGTTGGCCGTTAGCCAGGGACAATCAGGGGACTTAAAAGTGTGTGGTCAGTTTTCCTGTTTTTTTGTTCACCAGTGGGAGACCTCAATGTCAGAGGTTAGTCAGAGGATACAGCCTGGCCAATGTCAGATCTACACCATGTGTGGCAGCCTTGTCAGCTTGCTGAAAAGGAGATCCCTTCAACCATCTTGGCTTGTGTAATGCTCTTAAGTGCCTTATGCCACAGAGATGGTACTACATCTGAGCTGCCCTGCATGTAAGGATAATGGACACTGATTTAGTCATACGTCAATGAGAACTGAATTAGTCAACTGCCAGGGAAGCCATTTGAGAGAGCCTATGCAGACCAATCCCCCTCTCTGTCAATGTTCATTTGCTTAGAAGAATGAGGCAATTACACTTAGCGGTTCTCCAGGGTCAGAAGAAGGGGAAGTGTGTTTTTCTCACCAAAACACACTCGTGGCTCCATCTTTTTGAACACTGTTCGGATATTAATCGTGATCCTCACAAGTGATATATACAAGAGGGTGACATGGAAGTAACAGATCTCTGAAGTAATCCATCACCCTGTGTGCAATCACACACAGACACACACAGGCACACACACCTCTTTGTTTTCCCTTAATGTGCTGTTCAAATGTGAATTGAGGAGCTAATTGAAATGAGGGTAAATCTCTGCAGCAGTGGCAGAGAAATAAGAGCTTCCTGTGACCGCTGGCACATTCTGGCCCCGATCATTTTCTCCCTGATGGAAGTCCGCAGTTATTTCATTATAATTACAAAAGATTCAATTAAAAGATTAGAATGCCTGAGGGGGCAGGACTCGGAATAGATTGTGGTATCTTGGTTGGGGGGTTGGTGTGTGTGCATGTGTGTGTAGTGAGAGAATGAAGGAGACTTATAGTACCATGGTTGCAGTTCTAATGAGGACTTGCCAGTTCTGTTATATATACATAAACCCTGTTGATCCTTTCAAGATAATGTCAAATGAATGTGCTGAAGTTAAATGGCTTAAGTAGTCAGTCGGTCCAAGGTCACTGAGTCGTAATTGATATGACTGAGGGAAAAGTCGTCACTTGTCTCTATAAACAATTATGCTAAAATAACCAAATGGACTGTTTAAAGTATATTTCTAATAATCCAATAATATTAGGATCAAAGTGAAATGTAGAAAAAAACTGAATCCTATTTTTTGTTCTATGAGTCCATGCTTTTATCAAAAAGCCCCTACATTTGTGTGCAAGTAGTGGATAGAGAGCTTCTATTTTGCAGATCTGGTCATTATTGTGTGTCCATAAGTGCATGCACATGACTATGAAACAGAACATTATACATTTGTACTTTCACTGTAGAGTAAACAAACTTAATCTGAAACTATTATATTCTACATAAATATTATATTAAAGTTAATTATCTTAATCTGTACTATATCATATTACATTACAACATGGAAAACATTTCTGTAGCATGAAGCCTTTTGCAGTATAAGAACTACTTGTGTTGCAGTATCACACCACCTTGCTAACAGATCTGTCTCAGCCAGGCAGTAATAGCCAAGCCCATTAATAGGCAGTGCCGCCTATAAATAAACAGATTCAATCCTTGCAGTTGCTTCAAATTTTTTCCACAAGCCCCCTTTCATGCATGGTTTTCTTATGCATGAATATGAGACTGTAAACCTGCGCTTGCGTGTGTGGAGTCTGTATGTGAACTCCTATATGTCTATGTATGTAGTGTTTATGTGTCCGTTTGGCCAGCGTTGGGCACCCAGACTGCTGTGTCAAATCCAGAGACAGACAATGTGCCAGGCTGGATTCCACAAGCCCGTGTTGGAATCCAGCTCCGCTCTAATAGCAGTTTATAGCCCCTAAGCAGCGTCAGTCACACCACTGTAAATAAAACTCATCAGCCACCATGTGGAGGCTGAATCTGTCACCTCAGACTGGCTGTTTGTCTCTTTCCGGCTTTTCTTAGTGAAACCCTTAAGCAGTATTTCACAAGAGTGCTTACCCCCTGAAACATTAAGAGGAATCCTGTTTAGCTGAAAAATTGTGGAGCACAACATGATAGAACAGGCTGTTATGAGGCAACTGAGCCAACTGTTTGCTCCTGTGTATCAGCACAGTATAAAATGTGGACTTTCGTAATTTCTTTCACAATAGTTTGCTGGTCACAGAGGTATTGTGGCTGCCCACCCTAACACCCATGTCTGGCTGCTGCTATTGTAGTTGTTTACTGAGAACAGCTCTTTGCCTGCCAGGCACATTTTCCCTTGTTCATAGGCGTGGGCAATTGGCAGTCTTTGTGTGTATGTGTGTATGTGTGTATGTGTGTTCGCATGCTGTGCTTGTGAGAGTATATTTCAATGGTGAGCATGCAATGTACAGTACTGCTGTGCATGTATGTTTATGTATAGTGTATATAGGAGTATGTGTAGCTCGGAGCCATGTGTGAGCAGAGTGTGAAGAAAGCAGTTCTGTTACCAACGTGTTATTGACTGACGGCTTGGCTCGAGCGTTGCTAGGGGGGCTCACTGTTATGAGAAGCAGAGCGCTTAGACGGCCAGGCCGGGACTAGAAACCCAGACGAGCCCGACTGTCCTCCCTCTGTGTATGTGTGAATGGGCTGTGTTTACGCAGCCGACAGTGTTTGGCAGGGAGTGGTGGGCGGCTGGTGTAGTACAGCTATTATCTGGGCTCAGGGGTGGAGAGTGATGGAGGAGATGTTGGTAGAGGGAGGGATTCGGGGGGAAAGGAGGGAGGCCCGCTGGCGTTGTTTTCACTTTGACATTAGTCAAATTCTGCCAATGTGCGTATGTGCAACTGCCTTGACCACTTTTGTGGAAACGGTGCATGAGTTAATTTGTATATTCTTGCATTAGTTCATTTGTTTGTGCATATGCATTTCAATGTGTGTGCGTCTTTGTGTATATTTTGCCTGTGTGATCACTTGAGGGAGAACAGGTGAAACCTGGCATGCCTGTAACTGTGTGCTTAGCTTACAGTTTGGGACTTTTTACTGGGTTAATATGAATGTTAATGAAGGATGTATGGGTGTGTGTGGGTGTGTGTGCAGATGTTTTTAAGTGTTTTTCACACGAAACAGGATATTGGGAGAAATCAGGATAAGGCAGTAATGTGTTCTCATCTTGAAAACTTTACATACAGATGGTCAGTAATCATATGTGTCTCCACAGTTCTTCCTTACTGTGTGTATGTGTTTGAATTGTACAAATAGTCTACTGCACAGCTGTAGGAACTTAATTATTTTGATTTCAGTTTCAGTCTTATTCTGTGGATTTATTTATTTTGGATGCACCACTGCAGAAATAATCTTCCCTTTCATCCCACGTGCACTGCTTTCACAGTGATACTTTTAGTCTTGATTCTTTTTCATGCACATGTGGACATAAAATCACACTTATAAACCTGGTTTGAGTGTTTACATGGCTAAGAAATCAGGTTTCTCCAGTAGCAATGTAGCTGTCTAAATTGGCTTTTTCTTAATCTGTTTCTCACAGAGAAATCAGGTTACCGCACAAAGACAGCAATAACCAGGTTACTGAAGTGCATGTAAACACACTCGCTGTTTCAGTGGGCCCCAGCACTGTCATGTCCTGCTTTGACTCTGGCACAAAAAGTGCATTCTCACTTACACACATGACACATACTCACGAGCAGGCATGCATGGACACACGAAATCAAACACATGCTCTTCACTGGCTACAAACTAGCAGAGAATATGTCCATGTCTTCACTGTAGCATGACCTGTGATTGGATGAGAGCCGACCATAGTCATTCTATCAGTGGATCTGGATTTATCAGCTCCTGCTCCACTGTTCAAGTACATTTGCCAGAAAACACAGAGAGAAAACCAGCCAGCCAGACAGGCAGCCAGTTAGACAGGAAGCGATCCAGCAAAGGAGAGAGGGGTTGCTTGGGATGATTTATGCTTTGTTCAAGAATGCTGAATGAGTTCAGGGTGCACTGCTATTATAGCAACTGACTGAATGGGCATTGCTTACATTTTTCTGACACTTACTTACTTCTCATACTTTTTCTGTTTTTGGAATTTCTGAATGGTAATAGTCAAAATGCTGTGTTATTACCCCATATTATTGTGACATGGAACTTCCAATACATCGAGAGGCAGATAGAGAAGGAAATGAATCACTGTAGGGCCCCAATCTGAATATCTTGTCAGTAGTGTGACAGCCTCCGCCCAGACACACAGTTGGGCAACATGTTGGCGGTTGGTTGCCAAGCAAAACTGAAAAACTCTTATATGCATCATTGCTCCACTGAGCCACTCAAAGCAAAAGTTTCTCACCGTTTTTTTTATCTGATATGACTAAAATGTATGTGCCAGTTTAAGGGGAGTTTATGCCAGTGCTGAAATGTTTCAAAAATCAGCACATACCTGGACCACAAATCACTCACACTATATTCAGGTCACACATATTTTTTGGGCTGCTCCATCACAGTTTCAGTCTTTGCTTTTGTATTACTCAAAGTGCTGCTTTCAAGTGAATAGATAGAGGACTCTGTAAAATCAGAAGAGACATTAAATAGATGGCTGTGTCCTTACATGATTTTGTAAAGCAGTTTGCTGTAAGGCCTAGTAAAAAAAAGCATGTGTACACGTCTGGGTACATTTACATGTTGAGTGAGAATGAACTGTGTACTACTACTAGTGGGTGTGTTAGTTCCTTCCAATAAGAGGTTTGCGTTTGCACACTTTGGTCTGTGGTGCTTCCCCAATGAGCAGGGGTGAATACTACTGTTGTTGTTTACGTTATCCTCCTTTCCCCTCACTTCCTCTGACAGAGCAAGGCTGCAGCCACGGCTGGGCTACTTCTACTTTTGTAGGTTTCTATTGTTGTGGAGAGGAAGCAATAGCAATTGAATGAGTGCGAGTGGCCTTGCCAGAGACAGACAGGTGAGAGCCAGGGCTACAGATGGTGAGAGGAAGTCTGGGAGGACGAGAAACAACCAGAGGATCAAAGACTCAGGGTTTCCCTCGATGACTCTCCTCTCCTCTCTTCTTTCCTCACCTCGCCTGTCTGCCTGCCTGCCTCCACCCGCTGTCTGCTTCCTCGCCTGCTCGTGAGTTGTCCTGTCTTCTTGACATGATCAATGGTCCAGGCCTGCACCGAATTGCCAGGTTTGGGTTCACTCTCCAGTCACAGGAGGAGAGCTGTGTTCTTCTATGTCTTCTGGTGGGCAGATGAAGAGTCAGCTGGAGCTCACCACAGGGATGAGGGCCCACATTTTTTCCACAGATCTGCACTTGACTGTCTGCTTCTTCCTGTGCTAACCATAAAAGGCCACTGACTAAAATTATTTCATTGCAATTATGTTTCCCGCTCTTTTTAATACCTCCTTCCTCAGATTTAATACAAGGACACTGGAAGGAAAGTTTTTTTTTTTTTTTTTGCTGGGTTCATAGGGGACAGGCGACTTGGTGGGCAGGTTTGTCTGTTTGAAGCCCACTTGTGTGTTTCTTGACAGGGTTGTGTGGTGCAGGAAAAGGGGGGTGCTTGCTGCCAAATGTTGGCTTGGCTGACTCCATCAAGAAAATATCAAAAGGCCCTTTATGAGGTGCTGTAAAGAAGAAAGGGTGTTTTGAGAGCACCAGCAGACTGCAAGGGTAATTCCACTTTTTAAAATGTGCCCTGAGGATACAGGCTTATCCCACCTGCTGCCTTTCCTGCTCTGCTCTGCTCTGCTTGTGCGCTTTCTTTGGGGGAGCTGTAGATAAAGAAGTGTGAAGTGTGTGTGTTGGCAGGAGTTTGTGTGCCATGTCACATTGTGTCATTCTTAAAAGTCCAGAGTTTTGTCATTAGCCGCCATGGCACCCATGACCACATGCAAAAACGGTATACTATACATACATCTGGTCTCAGATCATATGTGTGCATCATGTGCATTCACACGTGTCCATCTCTCTTTGTGTTTCATGACTTTCTGCTGATTTTGACAGAAGGGTGTAAATTCCTGAAGGGGTATGTGTGTGTGTGTGTGTGTGTGTGTGTGTGTGTGTGTGTGTGTGTGTGTGTGTGTTAGTTAATGTCTGGCTTCTCACTACTCCTGGCCAGCTTGGTGTGTTTTCACTTCTCAAACCTGAGCCATCTCCTGGTCAGCAGCTGAGTTTTATCATAGACCTTGTTTCAAAAGACAGCTTAGCGCTGCTTCTTTACGGGTGTCTGAGTTAATGTGCGTGTGTCTGTGGGAGCCCAGGTAATGAGCTTTCTGACAGCTGTTGAAAGGCGTTGCTGCTCAGCACCTTTAATGAAAGCATCCCCCTTCATGTCAACACACACACACACACACATTCCTCCCTCCCTCCTCCCAGCTTTTGACCTCACCACCGTATAAACTACTTCTTTCTCAATTGTAGGCAGGTTACATTGTCTGCTTGTGTAACTCACACAATAGAGACGTGATAGACCTCCCACTTGAAAGCTTGCAGGTGACTCAACTGTGTGCAACAGAGCTTGAACAGAGCAGCAGAATTATTCGACCTGTGGGAAATGAGAGCAAATGTAAGAAGGTGTAGTAAGAGATACAGAGAAGTGGCTACAAAAGCAGTGACGGAGATCCTCCGGAAAAAGTGGTACTGAAAAGAGGAAGGAAACAAGCCTGTTGTGTGGGACCTTGTAGCAGAAGCCTCAGAGGGATGGCAGGAAGTGGTGGGCAGAGAAACAGAGAGGCTGGCACCACTGACAAGGGTGTGGTACTTTCTTTTCCTCTTTTATGAAGCGCAGTTCTTCATGGAAACCTGTCGATTTGCTCATGGTCACTCAGTGTGCACCCTGTGGTGCCATAGCCTCTGCCATGAGGTAGAGAGCCAAGGGGAACCCTCAATGGCCCCACCTAGTGTGCCAAGTCTTCCAGCCCACTGTTCACCATCCTCTCTCAATCTGCTCCCCTTCTGCCACTGCTGTCTGCCCAGTACCCCATCTTCTTTTCATAGTGAGCCCTACTGTGTGCCCCTCTCTCACACACTGCCTCCAAGTCTCACACGCTCTTTTACTGCTCAGTGCATTCGACAGAACACGCAAGCTTTGCAGGCTGTTTAATGAAGGTGGAGACAAAGGCCCCACATGCCCATGCTTGCAGTAACACGAACAGGGGAAAAAACATGAACACAATGTGCCACACGCAAGAAGATATCTTAATGGGAAACAGTGGAGCTCACTGGCACACTGTTTCGAACAGTCCTGCATTTGCAAATCAAATAGAGGCAACAGTGAGTGGGCCACGCTGCTGACACGCAAACGACATAGACTCAGAGCGAAACATCTACAAATATGTCTGTGCCACTCAGTCATGTACTGTACTGCATATACCCTGTCCTCACACAAAAACAGCTTGTGCATTCGCTCTCACATGCCAAGACTAGACTTCTGGAACAGCGTCCCACCGAAGATTCAATCACACCAACAAGTCACGTAGACAAAATGTGCAGGCCTATTGTGAAAGAATACTTGTTACCCTGCCAGAATGTCATATGCTGCTCAGTTAAAAGGAGTGTGTTGCAACACAAAACACAAGCTGCATAGTCATGCCACTGCTCACATACATTAGTAATACTCCCCTTTCCAGTTGGTTGAACAACAGGCAGCTTTAGTGTTGCCAGAAAGTCCCTTGTTTCTCTATATTATGCCTACTCTCTCCTATTGTATCTATTGAACCTAAAGGGACATCAATTGGCCCAGTTGACTTGACCTAGAATTTAATGTAATTGACCTAGTTGAAGTCACCTTCAGCTAAACAGCTATTTCTGTCATGTGCACTTACTTTTCACTCTTAATGAGGTTGTGGAAGATGATGTACCATACATCCCACTCAGGCCGAAGCACTTTCGTGTTATGTCGAGGCGGACAGATTGTTTTGCATGTTTGCTAGTTTGTAGCTTGTGAATATTATCCTCCTGTGTGTGTGTGTAGTTTGTAGCTATTGAATAGTAACTGTGTGTATATGTGACCAGGGGATTAGGCCTGGTCAGTGCAGCTGGGCCACTTGAGCACAGAGAGCATTGAGAGAAGGGATTAGGGAGTAAACTGATACTTAGCAGGAAACCAACAGTGGCTACTGATAACACAGCTATCCCTCTTTCTTGCCTCTCCTATCCTTTTCTCCTCCCCCAACAACAGCAGCCACCCACCTATCCCACTCCTCTCATCTCATCTGTCCGTCATCAGCTCACAGGCCTCGGCCGGCGGATTGTCATGCAAATGGTGCCCCAGGCCTCGGAGCACTGATAAGGAGGGCCTCTCATTTCACAGGGCTTTGTTTTCTAAACAGTGATGAGCTGAGTTGAGGAGACTGGGGAAAGGGGCTCAGGGCGGCTGCCTGAATGGGCCCTCTTACTGTGGCGCCCTGGGGTAAGTGGTGTGGGGGATTCGGATGGAGCGGGCTGAATGAGGCGTAGTCTGGGAGGCAGGCACAGGAGTCATGTTCTCTGGCAGGAACCAGGTTCAACGTGTTGATGGAGCTTGATGTATTTTCTCTCTCTGTGCTGTCTAAGTTTTCTGCAGGATGGCCTTTCTCTCTTTGGCTCACTTTCTTTCTCCATTTAGATGGTGTCAGTCAGTGTTCGTTACTTGACGCCACATATGGTTTGTCCTTTTCTAAGGGGTTGTCAGCGCTCAGTCTGGAGCCTCATTTGCTGCTGTTATTATTGCATAAACACAGAGGTTCATGGCACGTTCAGAGGGTTTCTGCTCTCCCACTGACCCTGCTGCTTTGTTACATTCTGGCCAAGGAGATATGAGAACTGCTGTAGGAACATTCAGCGGGCGTAAACTTCAGGTTTTAGATTGATTTGCACATTTGGCTTTGGGATTGCTCTTAAAACTAATGGAAAACATCTTTGCCTCCAGCAAAGTAAGGCTTTCAAAGGAGGAATTTGAATGCAGATTGCAAATAGTCAAATATAAAAATACATATGAAAAACAGATGTTTGAGCAGCAGGCAACAAATGAAAAATGTCTGACATATTTCTGTTACTATTAATGAGGTAGTAGCTGGCCAATCACAGTAGCTGTAGCAGAAGTGGTAGTAATGGTCAGCTTGGTCTTGAACAAGACTTGCCCTCAGGAGCAACTGTGTCCTCTCCTCCCCCTTTCCTCCTCTGCCCCTTTCTCTGTTTTTTATCAAATTCCTCTTTTTATGCCCCCTTTTTTTCTTCTTTTTGAAGTCTCCCCTCTCTTGTAAAAAGCCAAGCTGGTGGTTTTTGCCTCAGCCTTGGGTGTGAGAGAGGGGAAGAGGGGGGGGTTGTAGGTTAAGTTTAGGCTAGCGCTCTGTGCTTTCCATTGAAGGTGCTGGGCTGGGGGTGGGGGGGTGGGGGCAGTAAAAGTTAGAATTTTAGAGCCTCCCTGTTTTTTATTTTATGATTGGCTTTTTTTACGGGCTGGGAGCTACAGCTGGTGGTGTGAATAGCTGCCCAAGGTGACCGAGTCCCAATAAAGTGTAGGCCAGCCGGGCTGGGGCCTCCAGTCCAGCCATGGGACCGCCTTTATAGGCCGCCTTACGAGCATAGGCCTCTATTAAAACCTGGCAGGGCTGCACTGAGGAATTTAGGGCCAGGAAACAAGAGAAAAATAGGGTTTGTGTGTCAGGAGGTGGTGGGATGCAGAGTTGGGGGGTTGAAGTTTGAGGGGTGACCAAGGGTGAAAGTTGAAAGAAGTGCTGTTGAATAAGGGGGAGTCAACATGTGTGTCTGTGAGTTTGTGCAGGCTAGCATGTGTGACGCGGGCCTGGTCGTACGTGTGTGCAGCGGCTTATGTTTCTCTTGGGAAGTATGGAATCCATAAGCTACACACTCGGACATTCAAGGAGCTTATAAGGGTTCAACTTTGGAGTATAGTGAAGTTTAATGTAGCGTAGCAAGTATGTGACTCAAGGTAGTGCTGACGTCATATTCATATTCCAGTTTGAGAAGTAGACTTTGCAGCAGGTTTGCACGCATGTGGGTTTGGCATGTTTCTGCTGTCTGCGCGCTAGATGTCATTGTGTGCTATTGTCAGTCTGTGGAATGACGATGAGCCAGCTCTGACTCCTAGCTAAAACAGCTCGCTCTGTTACCTGGCCTAATCGGAGAATCTGTCAATCAGTTGCACTCTTGCTTACATGCTGTAAAAAACAGTTTTGTCTTGGCTGTCAGACAGTCCTTCCACTGTTTCTCTGTGTTTACACAAAAAAATAATCTCCCCAAATATGCCCCTGAGTGCTGCCCCTCAGGGTTGTAATCTATACCTGGAGATAGAAACTGTTGCCTGTAGTTCATATTCTATTCCTCTCTCTGTCAATTATACTCTCTAGTCTTTTCAATCTTTTCTCACAGAGAGACAAGCTAAAAAAGAACATGTGATAATGTATTTCAATCCACTTCTAGGCATTACGTTTGAAGATAATTGTTTCTCAGCATATCTTGCTGGCATCACAAATCAAAACTAATCAATCTGAAAAGAAAAGGGAAATGCTGTCAGTTGTCATATCATGTTTGGATGCTTTAGACATGCTCTGACTCCCCACATCTGTGATGTATTGACAAGTGCATATGTGACATTTCAGACTGCACAATAGCCGTAGGAAAACAATTTGTTATTTGTGACAAATCATGTGCTCATGTCTTTTTTTTTTGTCCATAGCGGTGGAGACCCAGAGCACCAGCTCAGAGGAGATGGTACCCAGTTCTCCATCTCCACCTCCACCACCTCGGGTCTACAAGCCCTGCTTTGTGTGCCAGGACAAGTCCTCAGGGTACCACTATGGGGTCAGCTCCTGTGAGGGCTGCAAGGTGAGAAGAACCTGCTGCAGCTTAGCATGAGCTGAGCTCTGCTTCGTCTGAATTTATCACATACATTTAGAAAAAAGCTGGGTTGCTAAAATAATTAGTTACATGCCTTTGCATCCTCTTAAGAAGGAAAGTTTTGATAATTCACTACTTTAGCTTTTGTAATATTGGTCAGTGTAAAAAAAGAATCATCAAGAAGAAAGAATGAGAAAGTGAAAAGGCCCAATTATCACAATGCAAAGATTTAGAAAACAGTGAAAGCTGAAAAGAGCTAAAAGAAGAGTCAGAATGAAAGAGAAACAATCCTGGAATTGATGACTTGACTATAATACATAATCTCTCTCACTTTTGCCCTCTCCCCTTTTGTCTCTTGCTTCCTAATGCTCCAGGGTTTCTTCCGCCGCAGTATCCAGAAGAACATGGTGTACACCTGCCACAGAGACAAGAACTGTCAAATTAACAAGGTCACACGCAACCGCTGCCAGTACTGCAGGCTGCAGAAGTGCTTTGAGGTCGGCATGTCCAAGGAAGGTGAGTCCTCCAGGACTGATGTCCCAAGACACAGACTGAACTACTTCCAAAACATGGATATTCACTCATATATGTACACACCCAAGAACATGTGTGGACACACACACACACATAAGGCAGTGGATTTTACCTTTGCATATCTTTTTATTTTTAAATTCTACTTGACTGAGATCAGATTTCTTTGTTAGCAAAAGAAAAATCTGACCTGATTCACACGATGTGAACTTATTAATCTTTTAATGCTCACCTACACACTCTGGGAAACTATTCAGCAGAGAGAAAGAAGCAGATGATGAGCCTACCAGGGGTGGTGATCAGGGCGAGGCTGAGCACTGTACCAATCATATGACTAATCGCTTTACGAAACGATTCTGACTTCCTGTTTCACCACAAAACCTCACCCCTCTGGCCAGCTCAGACACTGCTTTCATTCATAGAGACAACAGAGCAGAAAACAAGATTCTGAGTTTTGACAAAGATAATGTTGGCAGGATTCATGCTGTTTGCAGAATCAAAGACCCAGTTTTGTGCCCTATTTAATTTAACCTTCTGTGTGTGTAAGCAGCAGTTCCTTGCCCTTCACACAGCCCATGGGACATGTATGTGGGTGTAATGTTTGTGTGGGATGTGTGTTAAGACCGGGATCACATTGTGCCTCTGCTATTACTGGATATCCTGAGAGGAAGGAAAGTATGGGAGGAGGAGGGAGAGGAGGCAGAGAGCGAGAGAGTAGAGGACTGGCTTATGTGCACCGGTCAAGTGGATAGAGAGATGGACAAGGAAGAGAGCGGGTGATAAGAAAGAGATAGCCAGTGTCTGTGCTGTGCTAAAGGAAATATGTTAATACTGTTAAGAGCAACCTCAGTTGCAGCTGAGTTCTGGTTTCCACTAGCAAGCACAATGTCCTTGACAGTGATAAAAGATACAGAGCATGAGTGCGGTGGATGTTTTTACATGTGATCATAGATAGTGAAGGACATCCTGTGGTTGATCCCTGAAACTGTACACGGGAAAGTTTGTGAAAAGTAATGTTAAAACTTTCTTCTAATTAACTTTTTTGTTTTTTTTACATAGCGGTGCGTAATGACAGAAACAAGAAGAAGAAAGATGTGAAGGAGGAGGTGGTGCTTCCAGAGAGCTATGAGCTAAGTGGAGAGCTAGAAGAACTGGTCAATAAAGTCAGCAAAGCTCACCAAGAAACCTTCCCGTCATTGTGCCAACTGGGCAAATACACCACCGTAAGTCTCACCCACACACACACACACACACACACACACACACACACACACACACACACTCACTCACTTAACACTCTGTTCAGTTCTACTGTGTGTGGCAACAATGAAGCTATGCCGTCACTGAGAGTTTCCAAATTGCATGCAGAGATGTAAATTCACCGTAGCTTTCCCAACATAGTGGTAGCATAACTAATTCAGTTCCCCATTAAGCCATCTGTGTGGCCCCTGCATGATTGATGTTACATGTAAATGGGTTTTTTTTTCTTGATTAATGCAAAATGTAAATGTGTTGTGAGGCTCGGACAGGATGCACTCGCCCCTGATGCAAACAGGGTTGCACACCATCCTCTGTTACAATATGCTGATCTGCGTATGTTTTTGTGTGTGTTCAGAACTCCAGCTCAGACCACCGTGTTCAGCTGGATCTGGGTCTATGGGACAAGTTCAGTGAGCTCTCCACCAAATGCATCATCAAGATTGTGGAATTCGCCAAGCGGCTGCCGGGTTTTACCACCCTCACCATTGCTGACCAGATCACTCTACTTAAGTCAGCCTGCCTGGACATACTGGTAAGGGATCACCATCTTTGTGGTTCCCTTTTTACAAATACATTACTGCATGATAAAAACAGTTCAGTCTCAAATGATGAAATACTGGCATCTGGTGGTAAAAGGTGGTAGTGCAAGAAGGTTTACCCAAATTATATTGAGCCTATTCTTCAGTATGTTAGGTATGGAAATAGTTACACACAAGTAGCAAGACACTGCTGTATTGTAATTGCAGATATTTTTTCTGCTGTAGAGAACCTTTTTTATATATCTTTGAATATTTAACATTTAAAAATTATATTTAGCTCAGTGCTTACAAAGTTTTCCACCCTCCTTTGCTCAAACAGATGCTGCGGATCTGCACACGCTACACTCCAGAACAGGACACTATGACCTTCTCAGATGGACTGACTCTGAACCGGACTCAGATGCACAATGCTGGTTTCGGTCCCCTCACAGACCTGGTTTTTGCCTTTGCTGGCCAACTTCTACCCTTAGAGATGGACGACACAGAAACCGGCCTCCTCAGTGCCATCTGCCTCATCTGTGGAGGTACTGCAGCTGACATTGTCAGTTGAAAAGAGGAAGCGGCTTTAGTAAATCTGGGTTTCAGTAGTTATATCTGCTTTGAGTGGATGAGTAATAGTGGATTTGTGATAAATAAAATTTGTTGTTATATGTATAAAAATGGTTATTGTAATTGTATAAAATAATCTCAAAGATTAGATAAGCATGCTACATTTAATCATTTTTATTTATTTGTTTATCAACAGAAAATTAATAATTCTTGTAAATTACTGAGATTATTGCGTGCTTTCTGCATTTCTCATCAGACCGCATGGATCTCGAGGAGCCCCAGAAAGTAGATAAGCTGCAGGAGCCTCTACTCGAGGCTTTAAAGATCTACGCCCGCCGCCGCCGCCCCAACAAACCCCACATGTTCCCCCGCATGCTCATGAAGATCACCGACCTCAGGGGCATCAGCACCAAGGGTCAGTATGAACTTTGAGTAGTTCTGAGAGCAAATTCTGATTTTGAAAAAAAGATCTGAGTCATAACCAATTTGTAACACACAAACAAACAAACACTTAAGTTAGACAATGAAGCCTCACTAGCTGTTTTATTTGCGTTCCTTATGTAGCAGTAAAGCATTCTTTAAAAAATCATGATGACTAATTATCTACCATCACAATATTTTCTCTGTCTAGGCGCGGAGAGAGCCATCACTCTGAAGATGGAGATCCCAGGGCCAATGCCTCCTTTGATCAGGGAAATGCTTGAGAATCCAGAGGCCTTTGAAGACCAGCCAGAGTCCAATGACAGCCCACCGCCTCCACCACCACCACCACCTCCACCGCCAGCCCTTGTCCTGAAGCAGGAGGCTGAGGATGAGGATGATAGCTGGGCCACAGAGAACGGCAGTGAGCCATCGCCGGAGGAAGAGGACGAGGACGACGATGATGATGTGGGGGATGAAGAGCGAGACAGGGGCTCGGACAGTGATGGGGAGTCCTGGGGGGTTCTCGATGCCATAGATGGCCCGAGAAAAGGCCTTGTCGGGAGGGCACAGTGAACAGAGAATTTCTAACATACACTGATTCATGCATACACACAACTTCACACACACACACACACACACACACACACAACTTCACACACACACACACACACACAGACATATGACACAACTTCACTCTCTCTTCCACCTCAAGAAAAATGCTGGCCTTCCCATTCTTTAACCCCCCCCCCCCCTCTCTCTCTCTCCTTACTGCACATGATTGTGTCTTCCACAGTGGAGCACAGCAGAGCCTTATGTGTACAGACACTTCTAACTCAGGCCACATGGTCCATGACAAGTGAACTACAGAAAGATAAAGTAAAGGAGAGATGACAGGAAACCATATGAACTCCTGGCATCACCAAGAGGGAAGTTAAGGCGACTTGAGAAAGCTTTTTCCACTATTGTTGTTTATATCTGAATAGGGGAACGGCCAAACCAGACACCAGAACTGAGCAGTTGATTCTGATGGATTACAACAAGCACATTTCTCAAAAGAAAACAAGAGTACAGGGCAAAACCAAATCAAGTATGCTAATCTTTGTTTTTGTGGTTATTGCTTTTGAATATTGTTTTCAGCTTTTCTTTTCTTTTTTTTCAATTTATGAATAAGTCCATACATATCTATATACCATTATATTTTTGTCTTTATTTGTTATTCTTGTTTTATATACGAATCCTTTTAGACACGTTCTTTTTTTTTTTCTTTGAAGAGCTTTCCTGAGAAGATATTCAGAGGGAAAGAAGGGTAATCAGAACTGGCTGGGTCTTCCTTAACAGCTACATATGCTTAGCTGGGGCTTTTTTGGGCACTTTGGCTCACTGTGGATGTCAATGATAATCAATCCAGAGGACTATTGTTATGTTGCAGTGACTTATCAGTTTCTGTTATCAGGGAATTGGCATTATTCTATTTTGCTCTCGTTGCAGCCAACATATGCTGTCAATGCGGAAAGTAAACTTTGTGCCAAAGTTAGGAAAAGTCATCTTTGGAGCATGAATTTGACTACTGTCAGGGACTCCAGCCATGTTCCAGCGCTCACTCACATATGCACTAACACAAACACACCCTCAAATGCATACATGTAATACACACACACACACACACACGCTCCTTTCACTCTACACTCAGCTGTAACAGATGTGCTGACCTGGCATCGGGTGCCCGGACATAGATTTATACTTGACCGTATATGTAGCACTTTTGTGACCCTCTAATCAAATAACGCACATCTCATCCGCTGAGAGTAGATTTAACATCTGTGAGCTTATATTTCCATGAGCATGTCTGAACGATGACAACATATTGAATACAATCAACCTTAGAGCACTCCCTGATGATGTCAATAGACGAATACACAAAATATCCACACATAGTAGCAACATATGCATCATTACAACGATAAAAGACATATGCAAGTAAGTCTAAAGCAGGAATCCTTATGGAAGATATTTTGGAATCAGACTCAGGGCTTTTCAGTAAGGACCAAACCCTAGCTGCTTGCAAGCATGCTAGAAACAGGCAATATTTATGTGTGTATTCTTCACTCAGTTTTGATCAGCTCCAACCTGCGTATACAAAGAAGGTGACAAGTCTGAACAACAGCATGGATGCCAGTCTGACTCTCCCAAAGGGGGACAAATCATCATCATCATCATTATCATCACTGCCCTGCCTGTGCTCGTGCTGGCATCCATGCAGCAAACTGCCTTCTCATCCCAAAAGCCATTATATCATCTTGTCTTCTTGTGTATACGGTATCCTCACTTCTCTTTAAATGATCTGTGGAGGATTATTTGTTCTCATGTAACATTTCTATATTGCCAAAACGTCTCAACTAGGCGATCAGCTGGGGGAGCGTAGCTGATACACAGTACAGAGGTTTCTTCTATCTCTCTTTGAAGCAATATTTAACATTCTTTCTGTAGTGGTGAGAGATCCCATCTTCTGAATATGGGCAAGTCTCCTCATTTTGAGTTGTGTGTGTGTGTGTGTGTGTGTGTGCGTGCGTGCGTGTGTGCACGCACGTGTGTGTGCGTGCGTGCGTGCGTGCGTGTGTGCGTGCGTGTGTGTGTGGGTGTGTGTATGTGCATGTGTGTGTGAATGCTTTTACATGTTTTCAGTCATAGGATGAATGTCCTCGGTATGGTGCTGTCACACATAAAACTCTTGTGTGATGACCTCATCCCTTCTCTCTGCTGGGCTGTCATGATGTTAATGATGGTAACAAGGCAAATTATTGAGATTATGTTGTTTTTTTGTTTTGTTTTTGTTTTTCAACATGGCCAAGGTGTTGTCTACCCTCTGTTTATGTCAACTCTTGTCATACAAAGAAAAGCCATATAAACAGTAAGAGGCACAATAAACTACTTTTGTGAGATTACTGGACTTTTTTTAAACTTTATCATGTAAAAATGTTTTTCATGTTTAGAAATTTCACTCATGCAGGTATGATATTTAAGAGGACACGATCCTCTAACACTGTAAAATAGTCTTTTGTGAATATAACCCAGCATTACTAGGATGCATCAGTAGAGGGAGCTCTTGCACCATGACTGCAGGGTAGACTGTATGCAGCAGGGTTTGCCCTGCATGGACATGGAGGATAAGAGCAATGCCTGCAGGTCATGCAGAGCTATGGGTGCAGAGGATAATAAATCACAGCCTCCTGCTGAACAAGGACATCAGATAAAGGTCTGTTCATAAGATTTGTTCACTCTGCAGTTGGAGGATTGCAGGTGGTGGTGTAAAAAAAATAATTGCAGATGACTTTCCTGTAGTTTTGTCTAAAAGATAGAAAGTTAAAAAAGTAAATCTGTCTGCTGTGATTTATTTATTGAATGTCAGAAAGATGGACTATGTAATACAGAAAAAAATAGTATACATGAGATACACCACAACACAACAAATTAAAAATATATTGTAAATATAGTCAATTTAAAATAGTTAAAATCAGGAGCACAATGTTTTAGATACATGAAAGGACACATCGGATAATAGTCACATGACTTGTAATGATAGTGAAAATGTGATGCTTTTGGCCAAAGAGTCAGTACATGGTCCAAAAAGGACTCATTTGATTGAACTTATAACCAGAGCTGCCGAAGTGATACATGATCTTATAGAAGATCACACATTTCATATTCAAAACTGAGTTTGCTTTGGTCTTGTGCTTTAGTTGCCATAAGAGATCTGACTACTGAACTGTGAAAAATGAAAGCATATCAGGGCCTTAAACTCAACTCAAAGTCAGCACATTTGTCAGGATACCTCTGGAAACAAGCAAATTAATAAGACAAATAAACCCTAGCGATGGCCTTATTTTTTTCAGATTGGCTTTGTAAATGTCACCAGTAATCAAGATTTATAAATTTATCACAACTTTTATAGGACCTATCTTGGCACTTTCACTGATCAGATCACATTCTCTTGCTATCCCGATAAATTATCTAAAGAATGGACTGAGAGTAAACATATCTTTTTTCCAGGGCACCACTGTGGGATACTAATGCCTCACCTGGATTTTATTAATAGAGAGTCCAAGAGGGAGAGAATCAGAGAAGGGTGATAAATAGAGATGAGATTCTATCACTTATATGATTGCTTTAATTAACTATCATTAAAGACAGATCAATAATGCCAGATTGGAATTAAAATAAGGTCCATACATTATACACTGTTTTACAAGGAACAATCAAATGGCCTCATATACTGAGCCCCTGGAAGGTGTTGCCATGGGAACCCATGGGAGGGTTTGGGTGTGCTTGGGGGAATTTAAAGGAGCCGGGCAAGATTTCTTTACAGTCATCCTTTCACATCAATAATGCTTGATTAACTAGTTAATTGAGGTGGGAAGCCTTAATCACTAGAAATGAAAAAGTATGGAGATGTGATAACTAAGGCCCCTGGAAAAGGTAGAATTGTACCATGAATTAATAAAGGGTAAAAAATCTCCCTTGTAATATCCTGGAAGCCACAGTACATCAGTTATTCACAAAAAATAGTAAAGAATCCATAAAAGTGGGTCATGAGCGCATACCACAGAAATTCATTTGAATATTTAAACCCAACAAGAGACCGAGCTGCACATCCTGCTGAGTTTGCCTTCAACATGAGCAAACTGCACTGACGCTTTAGTCAACACACAGGAGAGATAATGGAGAAGCAGAGGCTGATTCCTCAGAGAGTGATCAGGAGGATAAAGCTCAGTGAACCCAAGTGCTCCTGGCATCAGTTTAGGAGGAAGGGCCCGGGCTCAGGGTGTGATAAAGGCAGATAATGGAGGTGCATGTGACCTGCATTTGATGTGGTAAAACAAAACTGCATGGTCTTTCTATGTGGATCCAGAGCTATATACAAGACAGAAAGGCATATATGTCACGTGCTAGATGCATGGAGTTAGGATCAGGGTCATTTTGTGAAACACCACATCATCTTTTGCTTGGGACAGAACAGACAAAAAGGACATGTTCATCATTTGTTACAAATGCAGTGAATCCATGGAGGGTTGTGAATCAGTCAAAGGAAGAAAGGAGAGGTGAGGGGAAGGTGAGAAACGTTTTCAAGTGCAAAGACCATAAATTTAACACCTTCTCCTGTATGAGCAGAGAGGCAGGCAGGCGATCTTAAAGAAAAGGTAATGGAGAAAGTGATGAAGAAACGGGTAAAGGTATCTGTGACAAGAGTGAGAATGGAGGGTGTGTCAGAAGGGAGGTAAATGGAGGGAGAGGCAGAGGAAATAAACAAGGCCAGCTAGGGGAAGGGTGATTTGGGCAGGGGAAGCTAGAGCTGGGAAAGGCAGGCAGGCATTGGGGTCATAAAAACTAGGAGATGTGTTCTGGCCTCTGGGTCTTCATATCTTTTACATTTCTAATTAAAAGAGATAAAGAGTGAGGGAGTCATCAATCCCACAGTGATTTCCCAGTTAAGGTTTTAGAGGGGGCTGTAAACTAGGCAGCCCAGCATCATTGATTTTATAATTAGCTATCGTCACCCCAGACTTAAGATGTAAGGAGTGTGGTAGGGGGGCAGGAAGAGAGCTTAAAAGCGGCAGCAGGAGATGGCCAGAGGAGCAGGGAGGCACGAGGATGAAGAGGAGGTCAGCCCTGAGGGGGTCTGGTGGAGAGCCAAAGGTGAGAAGAGAGAAAAAAAGATCAGAATGAGAAATGTATCTGATAATGAGCCAAACGGGAATAGGCTATATAACTGCATGAGAAGAAATGACATAGTTAATTACCAGTGAAATGTCATGTGAGGATCAAAATATTGCTATGATCTTTGGCCAGAAAAAGACACATTACACCCAATAATGGATACATAAACCATTTTATTATACAGAACCCCGCCCAAACCCTGTTACATGACTGATAAGAAAATACACGGTGGTGTACACATATGATAACCTTCACACACACACAAAACTTTAAAAACAAACCATAACCGCTGGAGCTTTATTGCAATGTGCGGCAGTGTGCCTGACGAGGAGCACTCACACTGGAACTCTCAGTGGATCAACAAAAAAATTACTTCCCCAGGACATAAAGTCAGATTACAACCACAAACAAAGACTATGGAGAATACACATAGTACACTATCTTCTGGGAAAGAACATTCTAAACATTCTATATATGGAGAATCAACATGTACTGCAACACTAGCAAACCTTGTGACACAAGGTAAATGAGAGGTTGGGCAGACATTTACTACAAAACCGGCTGAAACTCCTCTCATAACTTTTTAATAATCCTGTTCCTGCTAAAATAGTTGAAACATAATTACTTTTGCAGATCATTGACACATGTTCACTTCTAACTTAAGCTCATCGTGCTGGTATCATTCCCTTTCATTAACACCGATATTTTGCAACAAAATACCTCCAATATGAAATCTTAACAGAGTCAGTATTTAAAAACAAAAACAAAAAAAGTGTAGGTAACATAATGTGTAAATACAAACACACAATGGTAATGATTTAGATAATAATGGAAAGACACACCTGATACATTGTTAAGTATTCATATATCAACTTTTCATCTAAAAACTCTTCTATAGTAAAAATAGGGTGCAAATACAGCAGATAAAGTCAAGCATCAAAGTGTCTAGCAAATCTTCTTAGCCAAGCACAGAAAAATGGTCACACATTTGCACAAACAGTTGTGTGTAAAACCAAAACATTTATTTCAAACTAAACCTGAATATAGTTTCATTGCAGCATAACTCAAGTTAATTATAAATAGAATATCATGAAAAATGCATACAGTATTGATTAAAAGGTAGGCAGCAATTTTTTATTAGGCAGTACTTTGCCATAGGGCTAGGGAAAAATACCCACACCATGTCATGATGTCAGGATCTATAAAGGTGATTAATCTTTAATAAGACTCTTATTTAATTCTTTTAGACACAAATTTAAAACTACTTGTGAGCATGAATCAATATTTCTGTACAATACAAACTGTAATAAAGACTGAATATCCAAATGACCAGCTAGTAAATTAGCATTTCATTCCAATAGTTATGAAATGTAAAATCCAGGATCGTTAAACAAGTAAAGATTGCATCTATAGTGAAAAGCTTATGAGCATTAATATTATAATAATATTGATATGAAGTTATTGAAGTAGCAAGTTGCATCTGGCATCTATCTCAATAGACAAAATCTATTCAATGAGCTTTCTATTTCAAATGCCTGTCCATCTTAGAGAGCCTCTGCATCTCTAAATCTCTTGAACTGCCTGTGACAACAGCAGCCGCTAATGCGTACAAGAAAGTGCATATCAAATCTTAGTTCTGAGTAAATGGAGGAGAAATATGATGTCATAGACTTACATTACTGTGATATAATTCTAACATGATGCCGTATCGTTACTTTATGCTGCATTCAAAGCTGCTGTGAAGAAATTTAATGCTGGAAGAGAGTTTTGCCATGATTTTCAGTGGAGCTAGGCCCTGCGCAAAACGTCATAATTACAGTGCCTGTCATGACTCCTAATCACAAATGTCATAAAAACGACATAATATCCATCGTAAAGCTCTCGACATAGCAATGATTCAACAGAAATCATTCAGCTACAGCCTGCAAACTCTCAAATGCCAGAGCCCATGCCTAAAAGCCCGCCGTTTCAAACTGTGCGAGAGTCTTATGTCAGTAATAAACACGGTGTTGACCTGCCACCATGAGCATTATGTCATTCCTAACAATGAAACAGCTAGGGCAATAACACAACAGTCTAGAGGGGAAAAACCAAGGTTCACGGCAGATACAATGTCAATTGCATATCAGAGCTGTATATGTGCTTGTTAGTGGAAGTAATGCGGAAAACACACCAACTCCAAGAAAGTCCTCCTCCTCTTTCTGATCATTTGCCATGGTTGTGGGCTGGATGTCCACTGGTTACCATAGCGAGGTGTCGGCCAGATCACTGGAGGAAGACACAAAGCAGAGTGTGCGTGTATGAGAAAGTGAAAGAAACACACATTCTGGTTGAAAGAGGTTCTACTGAAGGAGTGGCTGAGAGGGAGAGCGAAGGCTTTAATGATGCTGAAAATTGGCCCGTGACTGTGGTACACCCCTCAGGTAAATCATTGCTACAGCTTGCTGTCAACTTATCTGTCCCCTTGTCCTCCCATCTCGCTCCTCCCATGCCCCGTCTCTGTCTTGCACAGGCTCCCCCTCCTCACCCTGACTTAACTTCTTTTACGACCACATATTCAAAACTTCCATCTTCCAGCCATACTCACCCTGTCACCATAAATAATTGCTCGCATGTGTCTGTGTGCATTAGCAAGCACTGAATTCATTGTGCGTGCCTGAAACCAATTCTGTATGGGACCAGAGATGGAAAGTAACTAAGCAGATTTACTTAGATATTATATGTAGGTGCAATTTTAATGTATAAGTACTTTTTTTACTCTTCCATTTTGAGATACTTTGTGTTTTTATTTATCTATATTTCAGGGAGAGATATGATACTTTTCTACTCCACTGCATTTCTCTGGTGGCTGTGTTCACTAATTAGTTTGCAGAGTAAGCTTGTACACATAAATCAAGTCATGAGCTCATAAAATATGACGCATTGCCGGAGTTTAAACCAGCCACCGTGACAGGCAGAAATTTGTTGGCTTGTTTGTTTGAAAGAAATGTTCATTTTAATGTGCAGCCAGTAATGCAAATCTCAGTTTTTAAACATTAAATCTTCAACTGTGCATGATTTGTTGTGATTGTCTTATCGTCACATGTTCAGTAATGCTTTGCCCTCCAGTGAGGGGAATGCATGCTGACCGTAATGCTTCAATATATTTTGAGTGAAGTATGTCTATGTGTCCATTTACATTATTTCTGCCCTTTCGAGGCTATAACACTAACATTTAATGAAATAGTTACACATGTTGCAAAATTAAATACTTCCATCTGTTAATGCAACAACATTAATGTAACAGTGTGAAAGGCAGTGAGTGATGACAGAAAAACTCTAATACAACAATATAAAAATACAAGTCCAGTGTTAAAAATTTTGCTGTACTTAAAAGTATAAATATCTCTTAGGTAAAATGTGCTTACATATCAAAAGTAAAAGTTCTTTTACTATTACACAGAAAAATATTATTAGATTAATACTGATGTAAGCATTATTTTACTCTTGTAGCTCGTCGAATTTGAGATAATTTAATAACTTTATATAGATGAGTTTAGTCTAGTGGCTCCCAACTGAGGGGTTGGGCCCCCTGCAAAGGGTCACAAGATAAATCAGAGGGGTTGAGAGATGATTAATGGAGTAGAAAGGTTCTGCAACAATAATGTCTTTTGAGAAACGTTGGATAATTTTACTCCTCTGAGTATTGAACAGTATTTAAATGAAAGCATTTGAGAAGTTTAGATGAAATCACACCCGTTTGTGGAACTACTGCAACTAATAGACATCTGAAACCTGGCAAGTGGCTTCAACTGTTTTTTGTAAGGGGTCACAAACCAACCAGATTTTGAACCCATCATGGAATCTTTAAAGAGCAAATTATATATTTCCTTCTGAAAGTTAATGGGGTAGAAGTATTAAGTACCATAAAATGGAAATACTCAAATAAAGCACATGTACTGTATTTCAAAATTGTACTTCAGTAAAGTACTTGAGTAAATATAATTAGTTACTAAAGAACCCACTCCTAAAAGTTTACCAATGTAAAAATAATCTGACATTGATAAAATTGTGAAAACAATTTATGGAGTATTATTTATGTGATATTTGAGAATATTGGATTTGAGTACTTGTTCTTCATTCTCCTCTATGTATGTGTATTGAATGTTTAAATGTTGTGTGTTGCACCTGAGAACAGTGTCCATGTGTTCAGGCAGCAAAAGTGCTGTATCGTCTTCAGAGCTGCGCCTTCCACACTGAAGTGGATCAGGTTCCTCCTCCTAAACACCAGACATCAACACACACATGCACACACGCGCACACACACACACACACACACACATACAGACACTTAACACATATCTGTCCAACAGCTATTACAGTCTAATAACTTGCAGACTAGCAGCCTAATTGCTTCTAGGGGATAATGTCTATATCAAACGATCCACTGCCCATGTTTAAATGGTGTGCATGACTATCACCATGAAGACATAGCTCATTTTCAGTATCACAATATAATTACACTATGGTGGCACTAAGCGCTCCAAATAGCTTGTCTCACCGAGTCAGAGCTGTGTGCCAGAGTGTCTGCTCCAGCCTGGTGTGGCGAGGAGAGAGGGGCTGGCTGGTTGATGACCACTGCACCCCTCTCCACCTCTCTGGGGGAAGGAGGAGGGGTGGTGAGAAGCAAGGAGTTAGATTGGCCCTGCTCACACAGGCTGTAGTGTCCCAGAGGTCTTGGTGGACGGAGGGGCTGCAAGGCCTCTGGGTTTTCATCCTCAGAGTCAGATAATGCACTGCCAGGACGCACTGCCAGATAGAAACATCATCACATAACTGGTCACTTTTCCTCAGAGCACTATGACACCTGCCACTCTGAACAATACTGCTGTCGAATGATAGTTAACACTTTTATTGTTCACATCTGCAGGACATTCAGTTGATTAATGTGTGGTCCCATTCACCTGTAGAAGCGATGGGGTCAGCGCTCCACTTGGCACTGTCCGCTGTTCCCATCTTTTGCTCCAGCTGACAGATGTACTCCATCAGCTCCTGTAGTGGAAAATACAGTCATCATACCACACACCAGGGTGGAACTTTAATCATGGCTTCAGCAGGCATCACTCTCATAACCCTCATGTCCAACCCCTTCAAGCCACATAAAATGATTATACAGGAAATACACAACATTTGCTATTATATAAATATTATTATCATTTTACAATAAAAATGTAAACGTGTATGACTCATGATGTGCCACAGATTGCCTGCTATGCTACCATATGGTGGATGTTAAACTGTGATTTTAAAAACACTGACCATCTACTCTGCCAGTAGTGGGAAAACGTGATGGTGGTTAGCCAACAAAAACTCTGCAGGCGCTTTAACAACAGCAGCACTGACTGCCCTGAAATCCACTGATTTATATTGCACAATAAACAGTTTATATAGCACAATAACAAGAAAGAAGACAACAACAGATGAAAGATCCCCAACACCTGGGACATTCACAACACCAGCATACTTCTGTGTATGTTATGTGTATGTTCACTGCACACACACTCACAATACAAATATATTATCAATGCTAATAGCTTTTGGAAAAAAACAAAAATGATTCATGGGCACATTCAGTTTGAGTGTAATGCAAATTGTTGCTACATTTGAAGTAAATTAAAAGCTGGTAATGATGGCAGCTGTGATATAAAGATATTCAAGTAGGATAAAAACAACCCAAATGTATTTGTTAATTTATATAACCCTATAAATTGATCAGGCACAAATTAGACCCAAAATATTTTCCACAGATTGTCATGTGAGATTTTTGTGCCTGCAGCATTATGGTTTAATTTTAACCCTTTGAAAACATCAGCAAAGTCAGAATCTGTGACACCATCAGTGTTTTTCCATGAATAAATAAAAAATCCTTGATTTTCATTGTGCTTCTCTCCTCTATCCTTCCTTTCTCTCCTCTCAGTCAACCCCAACCGGTCGAGGCAGATGGCCGCCCACTCTGAGTCTGGTTCTGCCTGAGGTTTCTTCCTGCCACTTCCTGAGTTTTTTCTTGCCATTGTTGCTCATGTGGGAATGTTGGGTCTCTTTAAAGTTAAAACCTGAAGAGTTCGGTTTAGAACCTGTGTAAAGTGCCTTGAGATAACTCTGTTGTGATTTGGCGCTATACAAATAAAGAGTGATTGACTGATGATTGAATAAACTTAATCTCAAAATGTTACATCGTTCCCTTTTCTTGACAAACATGCTGTCAGTACAGAGTCAAGCCTGTCACCTGTGACTGTAAAAAATGTCTCTGACCTGTTTCTCTGCAAGAAGCTGTTCCTTCTCTTTTTGGTTGACCCTAAGGTTGGCCTTCAACTCCTGGAGCTCCCTGCGGGTTTCACTCAACTGAACCTGCAGGTCACACATGAAGGACAACAAGATATGTCAGAACCATCCAACACAAGTGTGAAGTGTAGGTAACTGAAACAGAAATGAACTGTGTTAGATTTAAGTATTCATTTTGTGCAGTTGCTTAGTATTACTGCTAACACACTCACCCCGGGGAAATTAATAATTACTAAATGACAAGAAAGAAATAGAAGAACAAGAAAAACTGAATGCAGTAAACTCTTAATGGACTTCCTCACCCGGTTGCAATCCTTTTCTCTTCCAAGCTCTACCTCCAGCTTCACTCTTTCCATCCTCTCCTCCTGCAGCTTCTCCTCCATTCTCTGCATCTCTACATTGAGTTTCTCCAAACGCTCGTGGTCCTTCTGTCAGAGTGACACACAAACACACACATTTACTCAGTATACAACTTGACTTCATAGCTGCAATGCACTGGAAGAGGAGTAAATCAGTGAAGTATAGGAATATTTTATCTTGAAGTTCATCATGACATCTAACAACATTACTGCCAATGATGTTTTACTACTATGCTTTTAATTTAAGGCACCTGGCCCATTGGTCTCTCCCTCCCGAAAGCCCCCCCCCCCCCCCCCCCCCCCCCCAATGGTACTGTATGGAACAAGCTGTAATGGCCCCTCTATCACCCATGCAAGTCTTGTCTACTAAATTAAGTAAAAAAGCAAAAACACATCCAATAATCTCTCATCTTAAATGAATTTGGACTAAGGTTGATTGAATATTTAAATTTGATCCCTTTCTAAATGTCTCTTCAAGTATCTGGTCAAATGCTAAATTACAAATTGGTAAAGTCCCCATTTATTGGAAGATATGGCGGGAGAATGGTGTGGTCAATTTGGGAGATCTGTATTGTGATGGTTCCTTAAAATCTTGGGAGTGGGGGATGGGATTACTGTTATTATTGTTATTGTTGAAATAATGAAAATAAAAAAATGCTAATCACAAAAAAAACTAAACTAAACTCTCCATCTCAGATTGTATGTGCGGTACCTCAGCAGTGCGCTGCAGACTTTGCCTCTCCTGTGCCCACTGGGCTCTGCCCTCCCTCAGGGCCAGACTGGAATCTGCTAGCTGAAGGGTTAGTTGGGCAGCCTGAAGACGGGCTTGATGCAGTTCAGCCTGCCCTTGATCCCTCTGGGCTACCATGGTACTTAGATCACTCTTCAAGCCATCTGCAGTACGCTCAGTCACGTTCAGACGCTCTCGCAGGCTCCGCATCTCCCTCAGTGCTGCCTCGCTCTCGGTCTGAGCATTATGGAACAAGACAGATTTTACTGATTAGAAATCTGTTACTTATCTGTAAGGGGGGTTGTCTCAGAATCCTAGTCTTAAATTGAGGAAAAAAAAGTCTGAATTTGTAAATACCAAAGTCATGGCTTACGTAAATACAAGCACATCCCAAACTGTGAGATGTGTGTTACGTAGAAATACATTTATGTATCAAATAATGAAATAGTAAAGGCAACAGAGAAGCACACCTCATCTCCAGGAGCTGAGATCACATATTCTCCTCAAATAAAAAATGGTATTAGGGGCAAATACTCCTCCATTTATATGTTTTGCGAAATCAAAAAATCTGATTAAATACACAAAATGCCTCCTGAGAAAAACAGTGAGGTGTGCGTGAGCTTACAGATGATTATGGTGCATCACATATTCGGAGCCTGCTTTGTCAAGTTTCAACTACCAATCCTGCTTTCAGCTCCTTTGACATGTCTGACCTCTTTCCTGTGAGCAGTGGTGAGTTTCTGGGTGAGGGTGGTGATGGTGTTTTGGAGCTGCAGGACGCTGGTATCTCTCTGGGCCAGCGAGTTCCTCAGGCCCTGGAACTCCTTGGATAGACTTCTGAGTTCAGCTTCTGTCTGTTCCAACTTGTTCTAAGAGAAGGAGATTAATGGCACAGATGGGAAAAGTGAGATAGAGATACAGAAAAAAAGAACAACTGTGAGACAGGTTTTATTATTATATACAACATGTTCTTAATTGAAAATACCTGCAGGCTCTTTCTCTCGCTCTCCTCCTCTTTCCTCTGAACTCCTGCCCTCTTTGCTCTTTCCTTCACTCTGCAAACACATATTTTGTTACTGACAACCAGAAGTATTCACAAGACCCACGTAATATTGAAACTACAACTAAAGAAGGAAAGAAAAACAAAAGAATATGTCAAACCTTTCCAACTCGGTCTCTCTTTCCACAGTTCTCTGTGTCAGGGCTTTGATGTCCTCCTCCAGCTCTCTCATTCGCACTTCGCTTGCCTCCCTCACATCCAATAAAGCACTTTTCTCTTGGGTAAGCAATTCTCTCAAAGCCTCCTCCTCCTAACAGACAAGAGGCATTTATTACAAGTTTATGAGAGAATATTGAATTTATCATGGCTACGCTACCGAGATCACATCATTTCTAACATTTTAATACAACAACTCAGGCGTTTTACTGAATTACTGTTACGTAATTTCATATTGACAATGGCTGGATATTGTTTACACAGAGACCTGTGCTTTTCATCTGTGAATAAGCACACAGATACAGATAGAAAGTATGGAATCCATCCTAAATGATACACTACCTTCTGCTTCCTCTCCGTCTCCTCGATCATGTCCTGTTTCTGCTTTAGCTCTTCCTGCAACCTGCTGATGTCAGTTTCAAGCTCTTTGTGTCGTCTCTCCCAGGCCTCCCTTGCTCTCTTGTGGTCCCCCTTCTCTTTCTCCCTTTGCCTGTTTGCAGCCTCATGGGTCTGCAGCAGCTCAGCTCTCTCTTGCAGATATTCCTGCAGTCGACTCTGACAAGAGACAGGAGGAAGTAGGCGTCAGATTAGGTATCATCATTGTGCTTTTATCCTTTTTTGGAAGCAGTAAACAGTATTGACTTCCTAACATCTGTGTTTTATCAGTACTCTTTTTACAAGACTCAAAAAATAGTCTCTGACACTTATCTAATTAGTCTGCTCTGTATTTGTCATCCTCACCTGTAGCAGTTCAGCCCTGGGTACAACCAGTAGCATGCCTGTGCTTTCCTCCCCTCCATGGGGCTCATCTTCAAGGGTCACCAGATCTTCAAGTGGCTTCGGGGCGCAGAATGTGAATTTAGAGCTGTAGGAGCACACTTCCCCCTTTGCATCAATATATACAAACTCATACTCTTGGGAGCCTGGCTTGGGTAGGTAGGAAGCTAAAAAAGTGGTGGAAAAAAAGAGTTGTGTGAAAAAATTGTGTTTCAAAGTGTAATGTACAAAATGTACAAAATATGTTGCCGCTTCAGATGTTTACATTCTTATAGTTAATTCAAAACCAGCAGTGAGGTGTCTGATTTATCCCAAATCTATTCTGCAGATTGACAATGACCCCAAACATACAACCAGACTCATAAAGAACTATCTTCAGCCACAAGAATAAGTCCTGCAACAGATGTTATGGCCCCAGCAGAACCCTGATCTCAACATCATGGAGTCAGTCTGAGATTATATGAAACAATAGAAGAACTTGAGATGCTGAAATACACAGAAAAAGTGGCAACTTCTCAAAGATGCCTAAAAGAAAAACCAACCTGCCAAGTACCTTGTAAAACTGTGCACAGGTGTACCAAAGAGAACTGGTGCTGCTTTAAAGGCAAAGCGTGCTCACACCAAATATCTAATATTTAGTTTAAATTTCTTCTGTTTACTGAAGTTTGTATGAAGTTAATTGATAAATAAGAAATATTCATAGCATTATTGTTGAAAGCATCCCCATGTTACTTACATGGTTAGCTATACATAGTGTATAAAAACAACAAGGTGAAATGCTTAAATGACACAGACTGACAATATTTTGGTATTTATACAATACAAGCTTATAACACATTTATTTTATGATATAGCTGTGCTTAAGTGATAAATAAAACAACATCCATGAAATGGTATGACATATTTATCGAAGTACATTCCCCATTCCTGTAAATCAATATAATAAGAAACTTTTCTCAAAATAATGTGAGACTATTTCAAAATAATGAGATACTAATAAGTCAGAAGATAACTAGTTTCTCATTATTTTGAGATACTAAGTCAATATTTTTGAGTTACTAAGTCATTATTTACAGATACTAAGTCTTTATTTTTAGATTTTAAGTCATTGTTTTGACATACACAAGTTTTATTTTGAGATACTGTCTCATTATAATGACTTACATATTTATTTATTTTCATCACATTGGCGGAAATGGGCTCCCGTACATACTACTATGTTGCAGTAACACCGATTTTTTTCGGCGTCTGTTGCAGTACAGCTCCCGGCCACCGGTGGCAGCACTCAGCAAGGTCAGCACAGACGAGCGAAAAAAAAGTGGCGCGAAATTTGATTAGACCTGCATCCCAGTGACAACAAACCATAGACTGTATATCAACAACGCGCACTCCTTTGTCATGGTTTGTTACTTCACACCGGAATAGACTTTTTTTCATTCTGACATGCAGCGAGTCTGCCTTGTTCCCATTTTTCGTTTTTTTTTTCTGTTAAGATCCTAAACAAGCTAACTGAAACAGGTAAGTCACCGCTAACGTGAGATCAGTCGTTTGGCTAGCTTAACTCTTAACAAGTGTTGCTTCAGCCTGTCAAAGTAGGTTCTTTGTTTGTAATAGTAACTTCTTTTGTGAGATAAGCTTACCTTTAGTTTAATTTCTGTAACGTTGCCGAATAGTTTTTCAGCATGTCATCCCATTAGCAGGTGCAAACATTTCACCTCAGTTCAAAGCCCAAAATACACCTGTCGACGCGATAGCAAGCTAACCAACAATACATCGTAGAATTAACTGGCTTTTATTCAAAATGCCATGAACTTTTAAACAACAGCAAGTTAATGTTGTAGACAAGTGAAGTCTGCAGTCATTTGGGCCAAAACATATTGCACAGCCACTGCGGCCCATGTTAGCTAACAGTGATAATAATGACATCAAAGTCACATCTATTGCCTGTGAAAAAGTAGCTCCTGTTGGTGAGCCCATCCATGCTCTCAGTTTCTCACAGTCTTTGGTTTGCTAGCATTGATAGTGCTACTATATCACTGGTTTCTTGATTAGTTGTGCTGTTTGCTTAACTTTGCAACTAACTTTCAGTTTATTTGCAAATGTACCATATTTGTTTGTCTCTCCACATTCTTGATCCTGTATTTTTTATTTTTTACTCCTCCAAACCCTACAGGAACTGATGATGTTATGCCTCCTGCTTCCTACTGTGACCAGAACACAGCCATGACTTCATCCAGCCTATAAAGTAAGCTAATATAATATTTTCCTTATCTCAAACAGGCAATAGCTAAACTTTTGATTTACTTGGAAATACTGTTTCACAACACATGCACAATAAAGGAGGAAGATGGAAAACAGACATGACATGGAGCAAGTTTATGAGCTGCATTGTAACTCAGCACTAGTTTAGGTCACAGTGCAACCCTTTTAAAAGCTGAAATATGATGAATTATGTATGAATTTCAGTTTAAAACATTAAAACATTGACTAAATGATCAACAGAATATGAACAAAAGAACAGTTTTGGAATTTTGAGTGTGAGATACAAATTTGGCAATTTTTACAATTCCTTCATATTTGCACCTTTTTAAATCACTGCATTGCTGCTGATAAGTAACCATCAGCAGTTTAATTACACTTTCTTTCTTTTACTCTTCGTCCACTGAAGAATGACATCGACAGTATGCTTAACTTAGTGATAAATCACTCTGCCAGAGGTCAATGCCTCACCTGCTGCACAGGTGCCCCTCACACTGAATCAGGCTTATCAGCTGCTGTTGACAGATAGGACAGAGTGAATGCTGTAGTTTTCAGTGAGTGGTAGTACTTGGAGTGGGCTTTGAGCCATTGTCTTCGTCATCCTCATTACTCAACCTTCTGTCTATTAAAGAAATTCATTCAAACTATGACAGAGGCTGTGTCTGTTTAAGAGACCAAGCCAAGAGTGACTTTTCCCTTCTGCAAAGGATATTTCCCTTTTACTTCTGTGGAAATGCTTTTTAAAGATACAAATGTCTAAAATGTTTCTTCACTTAATGCACATGTTATGTTGTTTGTGACAATACCAGTATGATTTTTTAATGTGATAGAAATGTGTCATATCACATTATTAATATGACTGTGCAGCTGCAGCGAGGAGAATGGCTGAAAATGAATGTAACATTGTTGCTTGCTCCACTCTGGAGGATTTGGTTCCAGAAAAAGGAGCAACTTCTGTAGCGTGGACGTGGTTTCTTATACATTACACAAGAGATCATAAGATGAGATGCATCTGTTAAATTCAAGTTAGATGTCAAAAATGTATCAATTGTATATTTCACAGTAATTAGCAGCATGTTACAATGTTGGGAAAGCAAAGATAATCTGAGAAATAAAAAAGCTAGAGGCAAATGGCTCGATTAAATGGTCAGGTAGGAATATATGAAGAGAAACGCTCTGCAGTCAGATTGGACACGTTTTTCCACAATAGAGTATGCACTGAATTGAAGTTAAGTGTGATTTTGATCAGCTAATCCAATTTGTATTTTAGGGTCAGAAGGTTTGTGTTGATGGCATCAATGACTCTGATCACTTATTTCAAAGGAGAACACAGCTTTGCCTCTCTGTCACCCTAACCCTAAAATATCAGATTATTTATATATTGTGCACCCTTAATCACTAGCTGTTCGTACAACAGAGCCATCAATTTCATAGGAACAGCAATCTTCTGCTGAAGGTTTTATCTGTGGCTCTGAGCAGTGTAGATTCTGGCTAACTATTGTAAATAAAATGAGAAAACAAGAACACGAGTACCCTGGAAATGCACACAGCAGTTGACATCTGTGCCCTCTTGATAGTCGGCTGGGGCCAGTGCCCAAACAAACGTGTGGTAGTCCCTCACTGATGACCATCCCACCTGAGGAAGAAAACATTCACTCACTTTTATTTTGCAGTAGGATGTATATACATTAGGATGTGTTCATTGTTTGTGACAATCATCAGGTTAACAATACCTTGAAGAGCCCTATCCAGTCACTGCTGGCCCAGCTGTGCTGTGAGCTCAGTGTGTAGTGGCAATCGACTCTGCTCTGAGGGAAGTAACTGCAGCCCACGTTTCTGAAGTCCACCCGCCACGCCTTTTCCATGGCAACACAAAACAAAGGCAAGCTATTTTGCACCTGCAGGAAAGAAAACACAACATTCATATTTTATTTTAAATAACTTCTTGGCTTGTTCATTTCAAATTCAAAGTAGAAACTGACAAGTGTGGTTAAACGAGCTGAAATAGGTAAGAGGTGACCACTGGAGAACAAACACGATAGAGTCAGCAGTCTGTGAATATTTTTTCAGTAAGAAGATTGTAAGAAGATATCCTGACTGAGCGCACACTTGAGGAAAGTACACAACAACTAAACCTTAGTGACAGCAAGGCATTTGAGCAACATGACATGTTGCATGTTTGTCACTTGGGCTATTTTCAGTCAGTGTCAAAATCATTTGCTATTGTACACCGTCACGTGTAACCATATGGTACAAGGTGTCTGGGGCCTCCAGCATGTATGGGGCTCAAATTCTACTAGCAAACACACTAGGTGAATTTTATAGAATTGCTGCTTAACTACGCTGCTTGGAGACGTGTGGCTTACAGAAAGCATTATTTATTAATTTAGCTGAGTGTTGGACATTGATCTCCTATAGGCCACATGTCATGGCAGAAATGTAACCCCCCCTCCAGCAACCTGGAGGGGGTTGCTGGAGGGGGGATTAAACAGATCATGTGCAAGAGAAAAAACATAGAAGAAACTTTAAGAGTTATTTAATTGTAGATTAAGTAATTATCATCCTTATTATTTATTTCTCGAGGTGTAACTGCTATACTCAAATGAAATACTGTGCATTGGTATAGTAATGCATTGTTCCACATTTAGGAATATGGGAAGAAAGTTAAACATTTTGAAAACTGCAGTACAGATGTCTAAAAACGATAGATCAGTGACAAAACTATAGCCTACAGTAGCACCACATTTCCGAGGGTTCATATTACACAGCACGAGGCTTGAGGCCCAACAGTAGCACATGTCGAGAAAACATTGAGTACCCTGCGAATCGATGCAAGCTTCAGAAAGACAAACGTCTCACCAAAGCCTCAACAGGCAGATCTGAACATGTACTCGCTAATTATCGTTGCCTCGTTACTGGATGTGCTGCGCGTGCACGTCAGGCGAGACAATAATAGGCTTTGTTAACAACTAACACTATCTGCGCACATTTTCTTTCGTCCGTCTCTGACATCTGGCTTACCTTTTACCGTCTTGACTTCTCTGTAAACAGTGTGAAGGAGACGTTTCTCTATCAGATAGAGGAGTCACAGGCCGTGAGGGAAAAAAACACAATAAACGTGAGCGAGACAAGTCGTGCTTTCCTCCTCGGGCTCAGTTGCTCCACTAACACGAAACAATAACAAAAAACCAAAGCAAAACACAAGCATGACAGGTCGACTTCCACTGCGGAATTGTGGGAGCTGGTGTCCGCTATGTAGGTGAATGAACGCTTTAATGCTGCACTTTAAACTACAACCCCCAAGCTCAAAGCAAGGAAGCAGAGGTCGCACGAAACGTAATATGATGCTTGTCATCGGCTGGTGTTGTTTTTCTCATCGCTTGTAAAAGCACAGAGTCGCTGGTTGTTCTACGGTGTGGCGTTCACTGACCAATGTTTCTGTTGCGCGAGGAGGAAAACAACGATTATAAGAAAACGGATGCATGGGAAGAGTGCATATTTGACGTGTGTTTACTCATGGCTATGTTTTCATGTGCAGCTTGATCATCTCATAGGCTACAGTAGTCTCTCATTTATGTTTGTGTTGCACTTGCTCTAACCAAAGCAGTATTTTCCATATGTGTTAAAGCTTATTTCCACTCGAATAGCATTAAAATACAATCAGTTCTCTTACATCATTGTACACTAATTTAAATATTTTAATTTCATTTTTGTTTGAGTTGATATCCAGTAGCGTCCTGTTCCAAAGTTTACTGAGTTATCTGTGTAACTTGGCTGAGAAAAACCTAGAATAGTTTTTTTTCTTGCCATGGTCCAGCTTTAATAGAGAATTTGTGTTTTTACTATGATAAGTTAACAAATAATCCACTGATCCTTCCCAGTTTGACCATTTCTATGAGATGCCTCACAGCTCTTACTGTGTCTTGTAACATGTGGTGACACATGTGAGCTGTCCTGCATGATGATGCTGCAGTGCTGGACAGCAGATGGCAGTATACCATCTTGGAAACCCAGTGCTTTGTATTCAGGTTGTTGCCATGTCCTAAAACCACTAAAACACACAATGCATGCTCTCTAGCCTCTTGAGACTATCCTACAGCCTTGTAAAGCAATCCTAGCACCCATTTTTTTGTTTATCTTCTTCTTTACTGTGGGACTCCTGATAAAGAGAAGACATTGGTTAAATAGGATGCAACATGAAATAGGAAAATGATTGCATACATTTCCATAACTTTGCATAATTGGTAACTATTGCAATAAAGGTTTTGCAAATATTAAAACAGAACAGCAAAGTATATAACTGGCTACTGACAGAGAGAAAGCCAAGTGGGAGTGTATTAAATTAGTTATATTGTTTGTCTTGGACCAAAATGTGTAATTTGGCTATTTTAATGTTTGTTAATTGAGTTGATGTCTAGCAGTGTCCTGTTTTGAGGTTTACTGAGTTATCTGTGAAACTTTGCTGAGAAAAACCTGGAATAGGTCTGTTGTTGCCAATTTGAAGTAAAATACAAATTTGGAAACCATAAAAAAAGCAAATACCCAGGTCACAGAGGTTGAAATTACAGTTAGTATTTAATGCAATCATGCCACAGTAACCACAGCTTGTTCATAATATATTACTTATAGTTATTGATGTTCCCATACTGTTTTAGTCAGCTTATTTATCTCCCTTCATTGATGAGTCAATCCAGTCACACAGTACTTTACTCCTCCTCAATTAGTAAGTCCAGTTTGGCTAATTTAGTCTGTTGAAGACACTATAAGGACGCTTCATGTAATTTTATGCCGACGGACAGTCAATGTTGAGACCCTATAAATTGTGTTTAAGTGGATTAATAGTGTGCTGAGCCTGTGAGAGCAAAGTAGTGCTGGAGGTTGTGGCTCTCTGAGCAGTGGGATACGTAATTAAATAGTTTGTACTGCAATAATTACCTTATTCAGTTAATGTTTATCCATTGTTTATGTTTGTGTTATAGGCTGTATGATGTTATGAAATAAAGTCAAATAAATTGTAAACATGATTTTGATCTTTAGCTTCTACAAGGTTAAAAATAAGTGCCTTGTTTCTGTTCTGTTTCAACTGTGATTTCTTTTATGCATTAAATCTAAAAGACCTGGTTACAAATTAATTATATATCCAGCTCCTACTGGCCTTGTGTCTGTTTTGTTAGGTGTGTGGTATTTGTGTTACTGGTATTTAAGAGAGCGTCAGCAGTCCTCAGATAGCCTTGACTTTGAAGCGTCACTGGTGTGTGAAGTTAGAAGACGGCTGTGCTGTAGGAATGTGAGGCTTCACCCTAATAGAGACTAGACTGAAAGTGGATTGTCCATGAAACTGCTTGATCTTGACCTGGTTGCCTGCTGTTATGGCTCCTCTGTCTGTCATAACCCCCCACCCCCACCCCAAAACATGCACACACATGCACAGACACACCATCGTCTTTCTATGGGAGGTGCAAACTGGACTTATATCAACTAAAGCTGGGCAATATATTGACGTGACATCTATTGTGATATGAGAGCAGATATCGTCTCAGACTTTAGATATTTCAATATTGTGATATCCTAGTTTTTAAAGACTGCATTACAGTATAGTGATGTAATTGTCTGAACTTACCAGACTGTTCTAGGTGTCCTTTACTTTACACATTATATCATTATATCCACATTACTAATGATTATTAGAAATTAATATTGTGATATTTGGTTTTGTCCATATCGCTTAGCCCTATTATCAACACATTGACGCATTAGGAAAAAATGACACGATTGGCACAAAAGTCAAAATATGCTGTTATTTACTAGTCACAGGATTGTTCCACACAAATTTGATCTCGGTCGTCTGCTGATTTCTAGCAGCTTGGCTTGGAATTCTTCTCAGTGTAAGAAAATGGTACAGCCCTTGAGTGCTACTGCAGTTTCATTACCTGAGGTGATCTGTCTGAATATAGCTTACCACATGTCTCATTCAAAGGGAATGGCAGGTATGTGTCACTAGTCATAAATCGCAGCTTGCCTTCAGCAGTAATCAGTTGCTAAGGAAACCTCAAATGGGATTATGACCTTCTGTTGTGTATAGCCAAGTAAACTATTAGATTTGTCAACATCCAAGAGACAAACATTAAAGATTTATGTCAGTGAGCAATTTATTTCCACATCATATAAAATTAATGTGTGATGTGTCTTGTTTGTGGATAGGGCTCTTAGAAATACAAATCAATGCAGGTTTTTTTCTATCCAGGTATTATTGAAAGTAATATGAGCATTTTTGAGTGAAATGTCCATTTGTGTGGGGTGAGTGATGTAATCAATGAGGCTGTGTGACCATATAGTCAAGGAAAGGCATTAGAAGGGTAGAAAACAAAGAAAGAGGGAGTGGGAGCAGAGTGCCTGGAAGGAGGGCAGAGTGTTGGGAGGGTGGAGATAGAGAAATGGGGGACGGTGGTATTTAGTATGCACGGCCAAGCTGCTCCATCTGCTTAGCGCAGCAGTCCCTGTCGTATAACTGTCTACAGGCCGTGGGCCACATAAAGAATGTCTCAGATTTGATGTAATTCCGCAAAATTAATGACAGCTTTACTCGGTATGGGCCGTGAGGGAATGATTAGTGTTTGATCGTCCATCTGATCAGTTCCCGTGGCTGGCTGTAGGAGAGATGCTCCACTATATGCCGGCATCCTGCCTATGGCAAGCACACATGCACACGCAGATACACCTATCCCAAAATCATTCCCGGGGCCCCCAAAGCTCCAGTTTAGGTTTGAGTTCTGGTTCCTGTTTCCCTCAACACAGACAACCAATATCTTGTTTAACATTCCGTGCTGTGGCACTTCACATCAACATGAACACCTACTGATGGGCTGGATGCAGGTCCCACTGGTGGTGTGATTGTGCACAGGGCAGTTTTTATATCAGGCTGTGCAGTATTTCAAAGGAAAGTGGGCCAACCAGCATCCAATTTAGAGAACTCAGAGGTCACAGTATGACCTTTTACAAGATATGCTTTACTGCAGTTTTGATTGGAATTGGGTATTAGTTTTTAAAAGAGATGGGGAATGGATTGGGAATTTGAGGGAAGAAATTGATCCACTGGATGGATTGCAGGAGTTGGACAAGTGGAATTCCTCTTCTCCTTTTAATTCAGCCAGCCCAACCCCCATCGCTTTCCTCCTCTTGGGCTGCTGCGTTTACAAGCGAAGGGGGCATTCTGTTTTACAAGTGAGCCTGGTGCGTCTCGGTGTGCTAGCAACATTAAAATTGAACCCGCCTTATCTGTGCAAAGCGTGAGGCTTTACATCAGAGGCTGTCTTGCTGCTGCCATGAGGCTCCCGTGTGCTTTTTATGTAATGTGGTGCAGTCAAAAACCCAGTGGACAATTAAAGTGAGCTGATAGATAAACAAGTGATTGAAGACGGGAATGTAAGTTTGTTGAAGGGAAGGTAGAGTTGGGGGAGGCCGACTTCATTGCCCAACGGTTTACTATTGTCAACAAGGCCAAGTCCAATACGTGACATACATTTCTCAGCCAAATCAAGTGTCGTCATCATCACTTATAAACAGAGTTATCCGGGGAAAAGTGTAATTTTCAAAGTTGTACCTATTTTGTGCTGAGTTGCATATGACAAAGCTAATTTCCCATCTGACCATTAGCACTCTGGTCCAGTACCAAGCACGGAGAGCCTAATTCAGCAAAGGCTTGGGGAGGGTTGTGTTCCTGCCAACACAGATTGTTGGACAGATTGGCAATCCTTCACTGTGTATGGATGCAACGTTTTTCCCTGAAATTGTAGGCCATTATAACAAATTACTTACAAAAACACCATTAAAGTAAACAAAAAAACCCTCGCATCTGTTTTGATGCTAGGCCTGTTCCAGTTCAATTGCAACTCAATTCATTATCCTTTCTCAGTTTTCCTCTTTCCTCAGTAATTTTCCATTTTTGTACTCCCTTCCATAACACTGTCTTTCCAAATTACTTGAATGTGTTTCCTCCCGCCTGGGTCCCCCCTTCTCAATCGGCATCCTCTGATCTCCTTTCATTCTGCTCTCTTTCTTGGCCCGCTCCTCCTCCCCCACTGCTTTCTTTTTCTCCTCCTCATTTTATATTTTTGGCTGAGCTGAGGACCTTTCTTAGCGCAGTGACCTTTCTGGTTTTAAATTAAGCCCCACTGCGGCATGTCTCTCTTCATAGACCGCTAGTTACGAGCCTTCAGAGAACCGCAAAAAAATAACGATTCTGATGAAATGGCCCCTTTAAAAAGCTCTTCCAAATTCCTTTTACATTTTTCTTCCCCTCTTCCCCCCTTTCTGGTCGCATTAATATTCACACTAATGAGGAACATCCTAAAGAGCAGACCATGGAAAATGTGAGATGAGACACATGCACATGCCTCCTCACATGCACATCACACACTGTTGCTCATTGCTAATGGGTTCTAATCAAATGCCATGTATGTTTGAAGTGATTTATGAAAACTGGGCAGCTCATGCTTGCAATGTGATTGCTTAATCAGAAAGAGACCATTTTTCAATGGATAACCCAGTTTGTGGCCTTTTAGAAGAGACCACATTTTACATTATGTGATTAATAGGCTTCTATTAAATTGTATTGAGATGATGAAGAGCTTTTTATTGCACATGAGGTCATGTTGTTACCTGGTACTTCTGTATTTGTTTCAATACTTCACATATGTCCAGAATGTCACAGTATGATGTCAACAGGCTGGTGCTGTGTTGGGAAACAAGGTGATAGTAAACCTGAGTGCCATACAGTACCTCCCAGGTGCTGAGCAAGGGTGTAATGGCCTCATTCACTATCATCATCATCCTCTGGTCTGCTGTGCATAATCTTGACTTGCTTTCGGAAAATGGAGAAGAGGAATCTGACTCAGTCAACCAAAATATGCCACAGAAATGCCCCGAATGTAATTGAAACAACATGAGCTGTGCCCGCTTTCCAAAGCCACCCACAATTAAGCCATACCTGTTCATTGCACTGCTATAAAAGTCAAGACAGAAAGCAACAGCAATTACAGAGAATAATCAGAGCAATTAAGCTGCCCGGTAAGCTGAGGGCTGCTTTTGGGACTTGTGGGAAAAGGCTCCCAATGACTGGAATTAGACACACACTCTATAGTTTGTATTTTGCTGAGGAACTACAAACGTACACTTCTTCACTTTAATGTCTTCATGAGCTTTATTTAATTGGGATATCACATTGAGGTCAAGATCTCTGTTGTGAGTGAGACCTGATTTAAAACAGAAGAAATAAGCATAGAGAGAAATCACAGAACAACAGTATCAGATCACATACATCTCTAAAAAGCCAGGTTTAAATTTAAAATCACTTGGTAAGATGATGATGTTCTAATTCTTAAATCCTTTGGTAGACTTAAGTTGTTCCAATGATATGGAGTGTTTTATGTGAAGATAATCTCTGCAAAATCAGTTAGTACTTGTGGTTTATTTTGGTTTAGCTAGTCCCAAGACCTGGTCTGGTGGACAGTATTTTTAAATTTGAGTAGTGATGTGTTATACAGAGGCAGCTTTAGTAGAAGACCTTTTTATAAACAAAGATGATGGTGTTGTAGTCATGCGTTTGTAACTGCCAGCTTGCTTTCTCATACAAGTACAGTGATTATTGTGATATTTATCTCCTGTGATGGAACATTAAATACAACAGCACTTGCAAAAACACTATCAAAGTATTAACATTAAACATTTTTTAAATTATTGAATAGGTTCAATCCGTTCTGAGTTTATTGCATTGTATTTTAGCACGTTAAAGCTGCATTTTTTCCAGTTGCATATTTCATGTTATAAAATTTCCACTGACACCCTCAGATGCAGACACAGTACCAAGGAAAAAAAAAGGTATGGAAAATTCAGAGCAACCTGTGACTTGATGTGGAAATATGCTGACATCAAATGTGCTGGTTTGCTCCACTCCACAGATTGGTCTCCTCCACTGTAAGCGAGCACACTGTAGCCTGAATATTAATCCCGCCTCCTGTATGGGCTGCATCTAACAACATGCAGAGATGATTTCTGGGGCCTCTCTCCTAAGGTGCTCCTTGTAGCCTTGGTAACCCTAATGAATTATGGGCCAGCCCAGTTAAAACATGTGTGGTATTACCCCATTCCAGGGTGTGTCCTCCTGGGTGTCTATGAATCACTGATCTCATCAGACTGGTTCTCCCCTTTTCTCTCCCCCTCTTCTCTACCTCTCTCTCTCTCTACCTCTCTCTCTCTCTCTCTCTCTCTCTCTCTCTCTCTCTCTCTCTCTCTCTCTCTCTCTCCTCTCTCTCTCTCTCTCTCTCTCTCTCTCTCCCCTCCCCCATTCCCTGTCACACTCCAGTCCCCCAGGGCGTCTGTCTGGGATCTGCCAGGCTCATCAGTGGAGGAGAGAAGAAGGCTAACTGGGAGCCCGTACTGGCTGTAAATCTGACCAGGGTGGGAGGGGAACCTGCAGTGGCCACACTTCCACTGCAGCCCAGTAAGTCCAACAGACCCCCACTGCACTGAAAACCTCTAACTTGCATCAACATGTGCAAATGCACACAAATACTCATCAAGGTAATATATACTCAAGTGTTCAGATACTCAATGCCATCAAAACAACAATTACAATGAAGTTAAATAAGGATATTTAACTTCATTGTAATTACTTAAACTTGGAGTGAGAAAGATAATGAGTTGTCAGGCTATATTGTCTTTCTTTTATCACACCATCAACTAGCATGCATACTGTACTTGGTAACAGAGCATTATCCTTTCTATAATGGTGACGATGTTAAAAGGTGAGGATGTTTTGTTGTTGTTCACTTACAATATTACACTCTGTTTGTTCTGCTTCATGACAACAAAAAATAAAACATGAAATGATGCCTTGATATGCACATATACGTATGTGGGGAAAGAAAAGTCTCTGTATGAATACCATATATTGTTTGCATAAAGAATACTTCTCTTTTTGTGTTTATGATTTCCTAGAATGAGGGATATGGCTAATGTTTGCTGCTAAGGAGCTGGTGAGAGTTAGGTGGTATGCTATCTAAGGAGTGAGAAGTATTATTTTATCCATGGTGCTATGCAGAGATAATTTCAGCCTGCATACAGCCATAAAGTCCTGGAAGCCCAGCACTGTTCTGGACTGCAATGCAGTGAGCTGGGCCCATCTCTCTCATACATACATTTAGCTGGGTGTGATACCATTCCATACACATAGACACACACCCTCCCTCTCCTTATCTGAGAAATAAGCATTTTTACAGAGTTTGAGCTGTAAAAGGAGAGGAGCAGATAGCCCATAAATCTAGCCATAAAAACGTTAAGTTGTCAGAGGTGCCATCAGCTATCAATCGTGTGCGGCAAGCTGATGAAGGGGAAATAGGTGATAAAAAACAGCATTTTAGGGAAATTATGTCCAGTCTTCCATTTGCGAAGTGCTGCAGTCGCATCACGGCAGAATCTTAATCACTGGCTGGTGTGGCCAGGGACTGTTCTTGGTGTGACAGTGAGGAGGAGCACACCCTGGTGGGAGGGTGGGATATGGAGGAGGAAAGGAGAGCCGTAGGGGAAGAGGGGAGAGCAGCGTTGTAGAAAATTATACAACTAGCATAAATCACTTCTACACTACCGTTTTTCTCTCTCTCTCAATTTCTCGCTTCCCCCATCTCCCTCACGCATTTACTTCCTCTTTCTCTGTTCCTTTCTCTCCTTCATGGCCATGCATCTCCCTCTCCTCATTTGCACTCCCACTGCTCTGCTCCTCACACCAACAGTCCCACTGGCTTTCTGCCCTTTATTCTTCTTTCTGTCCCTGGCCATTTATTTAAAGCACTGCTGGTCACTCTCACCATTGCACTCACCATCCATCTCAACTTCATTTCCACTGTGGTTTGTTTACATGCTTTCTTTATTGATCTGCTTTTTGTTGCCTACCAGGGATTTATCCCCCTGTCCATGGGACTGTATTAGCGAACCTTGAGATTGACTTGTCTCTCTGAGATGGTTCAGATATAGTCTGTTCTTGAAATAAAAGAAAATGCCATCTGGGCTGCAGCTTATTTCACACTTTATCAGACACCAGCATGACAGGATTCCTGGTTGCTTCTTTATTGTAGAATTCTCCACCCCGAATAGAAAAACAACCAGTGATGCTTTTATATCCAAAGGCATTTTAGCACAAGCTTGGTCTGCATTGAAATGGCTGTGAGATGAAAGTAAATTATGCAATACCCTATAGCTGTTTAAAAAAAAAACCCCAACAACTTATGTATACTATTGTGTTTTATTCTTGTCAGTGGAATGGAATGTGAGCTTACTCGTACAGAGAAGTAGTATAAAGGCATCATGTGAGAGTACTCTTGTCTATAGAATTGATAAATGCCTTCATTGTCTGATCTGTGACTCCCCTTTTAATCTAAGGTCATTTGTTAATTAATTTGAATAGCCTTACAGGCTCTGGTTCTGCTCCAGTGGTCTTGGTTGAGTGATGTCATTCTGCACTGAGCAGACTTTAAGCACTGCGAAACGGATGCAGTGATGCATGTTCATCTGCAGTGGCCCCTCTAGAATATTCTGCCCTGTGTCCATTTATCAGGGGAAGGTGTTAGCAAGCACAAAGCACTCCATAAGCTGTGAAAAGTGGCAATGCTGTGTTTCTCACTTAAAAAGGTGACAAGGATAGAGGAGACCATTGATTGAGCAAATAGTTGTAGTTCTGATGAATTTATGAAGTCATGATGTCCATGCAGGACTGCCACAATGCTGGCTTCATTCACAAAAGTTACTGGTCACCTACTAAGTAGATCTCTGTGGTCTTGGTGGTTTATATTCAGGTATTAAAGATGCTCTCTGGCAGTGATCAGAGCTAGCAAAATCTTGTGTCAGGGGCTGTGCTGCCACCTGTAGTTAGACTGAGGTACTGTAATGCAGTACCTCAGTGCAATGCATCTTCCCACAGTCAGTTTTGAAGGCTACTCTGCAGTTCAGTCACATAGCATGTGCTTGTGACAGAGGGTAGTTTAACAACACATCTAACCATACCGTATTACAGCTAGTGTACTTATGAACATGGAGGCGTTATGTAAAACTTACTGCCTCAAAGATATACTGTCCAGCTGTGTTTAAGCTTTTCTACTTTTTTGAGTATGGTTATTATTTAAAAACAATAACCAAGCATTAACTTTATGAGCAGCGTTGTTGTTCTTTGCATTTGGAGTTGTTTATTCATTTAGTCCATTGTGTACTTTAACATGCTTTGTTTTAAATGTATTCTTTTTGTTATAAATTAAATTGGTATCTTCTTGCTGCTATAAGGCTTAAATAGTGAGCTTGGTTTTTCCCGGTGCCTTACTGGAGCCTTGGCTCAGATTGAAACGGTTCTCTATGTGTATGTAATCTCTGTAACAGCTCACTAGCCAACAACTGGAGAGCAGTTCCAGTTTTTGCCTTTTAAACATTGCCAGAAAATATGAATGAAAAGGAAAAACTCTGATCTCAGCGGCATGGCAATGAATTGCCTTAATGTTTAAATGCACAAGGCCTGAAACAAGGACATTTGTCATGAACTGTCTGTATCTGTCTAGGTTATGTGTAATTTTTATAAGATAGGCTGCTCAGACCTGGCCTTCGTTTTAGAGTGTACACTGTTGCAAAGCTTTGAATAATAGTATAGTAATAGTGTGTATTCAGAGGCTCATACATCTGTCTAATGTGTTAAGTAGTTTTGAAGCAGAGATAGACCCCTGGAAATCTTAGTTGATATGCTTCCTTACATCCTTACTGTATCCTCAGGCAATTGCAGTTCCCCTTACATTAATCCAAAACATTGTAGATGGCATAAATAATGTGAGTTTAAAAAAAATATGTGTGAGACATAAGACCATTTTTCTAGGGTATTCTGCTATAGGGAGTGGTTTTCCTTTTTGCTGAAATGTTAGTGCAGTGACAGCTGCACCTGCCAGGGGGCAGTCGAGCACACACATCCAGGCAACCGAGAGCCTAAGACACTGCCTCTGCAGAGCTCCATTTCTACCTTTGTGGCAACAACATTGCTCTTTCTGTCCCCCTATCAGAAAACTGTCAAAGCAGGTTGCAAATTAAGCATATATGTGAAATGTTAAGTGAAATCTTGTTGATATTAATACTACTAAATATATTTGAATCATTTTTGAATTGTGAAAATACATCTGTGGGCCTCTGCTGTAATTATAAGCACTCGCTGGTTTATATCCCCTATTAATGTTCTCTTCATTAGCATTAAATCATGTCAGTCATTCTCCATTTGGAGGTCAGAGGAGGCGAAATGAGGGATGGAGTGAAGATGGGACAATGTGTGGAAAAGAGCAATGTTAAGGCTATGACACATTAATGTTAAAGCATTAAAAAAGTTTAAACAGCGTACATAAAAAGAACATTTATTCACTCTCCAAAGTAAGCTTGCCAGTTACAGTTCAATGAATTCAAAATGTGGAGTTGTAATTTCGTACCCATAAAACTGTTAAAAGAATTTCATTCATTTCACTACTACTCATTTCACTACTCGGTCCATTTATGAGCAATAAGAAATAGATACATTAATGTTATTGCACATTTGAATAATGGTGCTGCACTAAACTTCTTACCGAATATTCACAGAATGGTTTTGTTTTTGTCTTTTATTCTAAACCAAAGAAATTAAAATAAATTAATGTTTCCAGACTGCTAATTATGAAGTTTTGGAAGCGGCTTCATATTTTTTAATATCCTTTATATTCATTGTAACGTGTCTTTATGTGTTTGGAACACAATAAAATTAAATATTGCTGTTTGTTTTCATTCATACGTAATTTGTTTCCTTTCTCTCAGCATTTTGACGGTTGGTGTGATTGAAGGTTTGCTGCTTTTGCTCAGTGGGTGTTAAGCAGAGAAGTATGTTGATTGCAGAAGTATGGTTGCATAGCACGCTGTGTTAGCCTATTTGTTATTGTGCTATAAAGGTGATTACATCCTAGGTTTAAACTTGTTTTTTAGACCCTATGCCACTTCTGTTTCCTCAGCCCTCCATAGAAGAAAAGTCATAAACCTTTTTTTTTTTTGAGCAACTGTGTTAAAAAGAACACCTGTAACTCGACACACAGACCTCTCTACTCAAATGCCAGGGGCAACTTTATGACTCATGGGAATGGGGACACAGGGCTAAATAGATAGTTTGTGTACAAGCCTATCGTCTAGTCAAGCATTCTCTTGGTTTCAAACATTTGCAGTGCATTTGCACAACATCTGAATGGAGGCCATTTTGGTTTGGCCTTATGTTTGCACAGTCCTGGGATTGTGCAGGCGCTGGTGGGGGATGGGTAGGCTGCTGCCGCTACCCTGAAGACTCCTGTTAATGTTTTAGTCATCCTGGAGCCTCTGGGCTGGGAGACAGATTCAGTCAAAAAGCATTTGAGCACCCTCAGGTCCTCACAGTGATTTACTGTGTATTTGGACATCTGCAAAGAGCTTTTGCACCTTGAAATTCTCTCTCTCCCTCTCTCTTTCTCTCTCCCCCTCTGTCTATCCCTTTTTTTGCAGTAGTAAACCCCTAGGGATGTTCTGTCATACTGAGTCACCTTGAAGGTATCCAAGGTAGAGTCACTTCCTGTCACCTTCTCCCTCAGTGATCCACCCCTCCCTTCCACCCCTTCATCTTACCTCATCTTTCTATCACCTTCAAACCTTCTGCTTAGGCCTCAACCACACCCCTCTCATCTTGGCCATCAGATTTAATGTGCAGTGCTCCTGCTCCTGTGTCTCTTAGCCCACCTCTTGCACACCAGCTGGACACATCAATCTTTGTGACAGTTGCTCGTCAGTCTGCTCCTTACTGGGCAGCAGCCCAAAAAGGAAACACAAAGTCTTAGACAGCACTACTCAGCCATGAAGAGAAAATTTGTCAATATTATCAACACACCTTTTACAGGATCTCTGTCTTCGCAAACAAGACAAGTGTGGGTAACTGATAAGCCCTGATGAATAAGTTATGTTACCTTGACAAGTTGTATTTACTGCTTTGTTGCCTATGGCGGCCACCCTGACTTGGGATGAAGAGGAGCACCGTCAGTGGTCATCAATAACAGGTCTGTGTGGTGTGGGTGGTGCAGGCTGTGTGGCATGTGTTTTAGAAATGATGGCCAGAGGCCTTCTGTCTCTGCAGCACTGAAAATATGGTGTCATTAGCATCTGTGTCTACATAACTGGGAATGTTTCTGAAGAGGCCCAAACATATCTGGTATGCAGTGTTTAGGAGGCACGCAGACAGGATAATTGCTGGGCAGAATCTGTCCGCAGCTCCAGACTTTCAAGTACTCATTGCCTTTGAGCGTTTTACACCCCAAGTGGCTGAATAGCCCAGGGGAAACAAGGTCTGCATTGATTTATTGCTCACCCTTAAGTCTTTTGTTCCTTAAGACTGCGGACAACTTAATCAGCCACCAAAGAAGAAGTCTCAAAATTGAGTTTGTAATATCCCTGATGTTTGACTTGTTAGTTGTTGCACATAAGAATCAGAAAGTAAAAAAGGTGTGCTAAGTTCTGTTCTCATACCAGTGCATTTCTTCTGGTTGCTGTCTCCCTGCCAGTACCAGTGATTAAACAGGGTAAATCTCAAGCAATGTTTTGCTACAAAATTATTTATCTTGGTCAGCTTAGCTTAGTTTAGCTTAGGTTTGCTGTGACATCGTTCCTGTGTGGTAAACTGTTAAATGTAGGACTACAGTGTTCTTCATTGTGTTTCTTTACCTATTTCCTTCTTGTATGGATTCACAAGTGAAACATTGCAAGTACTGCTAAGTAAAATAAAAGCAAAAGATTGACTGTCGTGTCTCCCTCTGTCTCTCTCCTCGCCCCCTTCACTTTATTGTTAAAACACACAAAAAAGAGTTCATAATTAGTTGCATATGGTGCTCAACTAGCATACCGATTTATTTGTGTGTTGGCCAAGACATATTTACAGTCAAATGTTATGTCTTGCCATAAACATATTTATTGTTATATTATATACTTGTGAGGATGGCACAGTGATTGACACCACAATGAGGATAAGAGTAGAGATACTGTATATTACTTTTCATTCCATTAAGAGGGTAGTGAACATAAAGTAAACTACAACTTTTTTACAGTTGTGGTCTTGTCTGTTGTCAAAAGTAAAGCTTTATTCAACATTTAGCAGTTATTTCATCCCATTGAGGAAATATATGGTCAGGAGACAATAAAAGCAACACTCTACAATGTAACGTAAATGGGTTGTGAAAAAGCTACCTTTGTGAAACTTGAAGCACTTTTTTTGACTCTCTCAGAGACGTGCTGATTCAAACTTATTGTAAATGTGCTATTCTGTTCCCCCCACCCCCCAAGAGATAGGTTTTTGTGTTTAAGGAGGGCTAAAAATGAGCAACTAATGTTTTGTATTAGGAATTTTATTTAAATATTACAGTACAGCTTACAGTATAATATAACAAAACCAATACAACAAAAACTGGCGAATGGCAAAACTTTCTGATAACAGCCTTATAACATCTTTAAAAAGCCTGTATTACTTGCAAACATATTGTGTTTGATTGCACTACATTATACAACATTGTTAACTGTGCACTTTTACAATGATGTCACAATCGGATAGATGTAGGTCGGCTATACCATAAGCATTTGCACTGTTGGTCAGTTAAACATGCTAACATTTAAATTTCAGTTCTGGAAAAAAAGTCCTTAAGCCAAAATTTTGCTGACTAAAGGAATATGGCACACTTTTGATAGTGAAAACTATCTGTTCAAACAAACTATCAATGCACAATAAACCTATTGTTATTGTCTTAGCCAACTAAGGCCAAACTAGTGAAATTTTGGCTTGTCTCAGGATTTAGCTCACATTTGAACTGGAATATCTGTTCATTTGAACAAACCCCTGCTTAGCCCTCTAAGGTATGGCTTGAAGTATGCTAAACCTCAGCCAGCAGCCATTATTTGCCAGCACTATTAAATGCCCAGATGTCAGTATCTAAGCAAAGCCTGACATGAGGAAAAATGATTAAGACAGGCAGAATCTCCAATACAAACACAAAACACCAACAGCTACTGACAGGTAAATATTTGCTCAGGGTTTAGATGAAATCCATCACAACTGACAAAACTACTAATAAAATTTCAAACTGTAGCTTTAAATTATGTATACATTCCTGGGATCTACAACGTACCTCCCTTCTCGAAATAGTTATTAACTTACTTCAAATGTGCTTGAAATTTTGGTAGAAGTGTGTACGCATCGTGACAGATTTTAATATCTATCTTGTGTCATATATTTAATATACTATATGGTATATTGACATGTAACCCTGTCAATCTCTTGCCAGACATAAATAGTGACAAAAGCTTTCTGGATATTTAATTAGAGGCTACCTAATGGTTTCCATTTTGCTCTGAAACAGTTGATAGTGGTGGTGGAATTGGAAGGCAGTAGTGAAAAGGAGTGACCTCAGCATATGTAACTGGAAACATATGAAGTCTAATTACGTAGTATCCGTCTTTGCTGTAATGGAACATGAAACTGAACTCCTTCACAGGTGTCAAAAAAGTCAGGAAACGTTTCTGAATAATTAATATGGAAAAATTGTTGAAGAGCAGGAAAGGTTTCGGCTGCACGCCATGTTGTGCAGAGGCATATTTTCTCCATTTGGTCAGAACTAGACAAGAAAAGATAGATCCTCTTCTGTTTTGGAGTTTGGACTCCACCCACATGACCAAATATGTCCACAAAGCCACATTACACTCCACCTTTCTTTGCTTCAAAGCAAAGGCTTTTGTGGTCTGATTAAAAATAATACTTTTTTTCCTTTTTGCAAGGACTTTATGACAATGGTATATGCATATACTTGTGCAGTTATTCACAGGGACACATTAAGGCTCCAGACATGGGTGTGTGCTCATGCAGACATGGAAAACCCACTGAACTAGAGTGAAAACTGCTAAGATGAAAGGACTTAAAGGCTTTGTCAAATGACGGTTAGTGGTTAACTGTAATGGGACAGTAGTGGCAGTCGAAAGTGATACACCACAGAGTGATCCTGATTCACAGCACTTGCAGTTTTAGATGACTTAAAGGACCCATGCAAAATCCAATCACAAATAAACAGACAACCTCCCACCGAAAGTTAAAACAAGGGATTGGAGTAAATTTTGTTTCTAAATTTATAGGCCCGGTTCTTTATACAAAAAATGACAGTAACTGACTGTTAAACAAGATTAAAAAAACAGTTTATTGATTGTAAAAGGTCTAGTAAAGAAGACCTTTATTTTTGAGTTACGATGTGATGAAAAAACTGTGAAAAGCTATGGCTCATGAAATATCTATAAATACTCATAATATAGCCAAAAACTGGAGCCTCAGCTTTTGTATAATAGTTTTGGTTACACCTAATTTGAAACGGGAACACACTAAAACACATTCCATGTCGTACGCCATGTATGTGTCAGTCAATCCTGCTAGTAGAAGATTTTTCCAGGTACAAGCCCATCTCTCTGCATTTGCCCATTCACAAGGCATGGGCACTGAGAACTGGCCTTAAATTGGTAGTGGTCCCTGATTGGTCATAACTGTAAGCTCCTGCAGCATTATTGTTCACCGTTTGTTTGGCTATTGTTAAATTAACATTTCTCCCACATGTATCTTTCTATTAATGGTGTGTCTCTTAGCATTGTGGGATTAAGTCGTGGTTGTGTACGCTTTGAAGAATGAGCTAACTAGCAAAGCAAATGAAACCTATCACTGTATACTTTTAACAGTTTAGAACATCAGTTCTTGTGTGTGATAGTGATAACAATGGTAGCTTGCTGGGACAATATGTCATGTATTCATAGCGGTTTGGGTATTCTGACTAAAGCAGCTGCTGATGTGCATGGGGATCTCTGGGAAATGTGTCCAGGACTGTCTCATACTTCTGTGTAGTGCTTTTGTTTGTTTTTGACTCTGTTGGGCCTGCTTCCCGACAGGAGCTGAATCACCCATTCAGCTTGCTTGATGTGCAGGTCAGCACGTCTAGTTGAGATGTGGAGGGTGTATGCACATTGGTTCCTATGTGACCCACTGTTACCCATAATACCCTTCTCTGCATCGAGATGTTACATTTATGTTCAGAGAAGCATATTTCCATCTTAACATAATGAGTCTACCTTAAGTCAACAGGGTAATGTTCATTTTCAGATTTTTTTAAACCAAAAAAAACAAAGAAACATTATCCACCAGCGCTGCTGGCTGGCTGGCAGGCTTCTCTGGTCTTCCTGAGGACAAACACTTTCTTGAATGTATGCTAGCATTTTCAAAGGCTCCCTTAAATCTGATGTTACCCATTTTTCAAGCAAATAACTACCCACAATAATGTAAGCGAGACAGCAAATCAAAGTTTTAGATCACACACTGTAATTTTTCTCTCCATCCAGGTCAACAACAATTAACAACATACCATGATGGAAAAATAAAGGGTACACTGAGCACTAGTGTGCTTAGTTGAAAGTTTTTAATCCCATTAAAATTAAGTAGTATTAATAAGACCACTGTTAAGAATTGATACTGATAAACAGTGCTAGCATTGATAAAATCCAAATGATTCCCACCTCAGTCAATCACTGTAGTAGTAGTAAAGACATTTAGCTTTTCGCTACACTTTTCACCAAAAAATGATCAAGTTCACAATAGGATATGCACTGTATGCACAACATTGTAGGATAATTAGCAATGCCTTGTTGCACAAAGGATATCATCTGCATTATTGAAATATATTAAAATACTCAATGATAATGAAAGGATAAACAAAAGTATAGAATAAAAATATGGTCAGAGGACATATGTTGGTGTTGGTTTAAGACACTCAGTTTAATTTTTTTCCACCACTGCGACTGTATCACTTCTCAAAATGGAGAGAATGTTGGTGCTTTCCTAAATTCAGTATTGAAACTTAAAATGCATGCCACATGTAGTGCAGGTTAAAGATATTTATTTTAATCAATCAATCTACCTATCTAAATCTATTTCTCTCAGTCTTTATCTCTGCATGTCTCTTTATCTTCACTGTAAACCAATCAACAGAAATCAATCTTGTTGATTTATGCTGTTCACTGCAGCTGGGTTAAGTCCTCATATGCATTTACAGCTGTATTTTGTGTGTGTGTGTGTGTGTGTGTGTGTATGGTTCCTACAGCCTGCTTGTGTTGGGAAAACATGTCTTTATAATAAAGTCTTACTTGGATTAATATATGTTAGACAGGAATGCACTACTGCTATCTGGCACCTGAATCAACATTTTGTTTCACAGTTTAAAAGAAAAAGAGGCTTCAAGTTCCGTAGTTTATAAATACATACATATGTTTTATTTACTTTCCAGAAACACAGGTGATTTAATATATGTGGGCCACATCATACATAGAATTAATTCTATTTAAAGGTGTTGCTTTTTTTTTTAGTACTGTGGACTTACCCTATAGTCATGTAGCTTACCTCACCATAATGAATTCAACTTTTGGAAAGTGACGGATTTCTAAAATATTAAGTTGTGAGGTACATAAAGCCTAATTACCAGAAAACTAATCGATATGAAAACAAAAAGTTGAAATAAAAACAATCTGTATTACTTAATTTAAAATAAAATCAAGTCTGCCATGATGTTAAACCAGTGAGAGGTATGACCTATACTACTTATCTCATAGTTACACTTGACAAAACTGAATAACTTTCACCTATTTAATCCACTATCACCACGCTCACCTAAATGTGGATGTACTATACTAGTTATTGCAATTATATTGATAACAATAATAATACTTACTCCAATGCTACTGACTTCATTAACCTATTAGATAGCCTATAATTTATTTAACATACTGCATACTTTTTATTGCATTATGTTCATTAATGTATATTTAATGTATAGTTTTCATGCATCACTGACCACAACTCACAGAAACATTACAAAGATCACAGTACAGAAGAAGATCCTGTACTGCAGAAGAAATGTTAGAGCAGGTTAGATTCAATTAAATGATTTACTTATTTCAAGGAATAGCTTGATAACTGTTGCTGGAGCCAACTGAAGTTTTTTGTTAGCTTAGAATAAAGACTGTATCCTATATTTATACAAGTAAAGTACTAATTTGTCCGTATAATTAGATTCTTTCAATTGGTATACTTGCATTTCAGGTACAAGTTTCAGCAAAATCTAACAGATGTTATAATAAACAGTACAAGTAAGTACTATTTCAGAAGCAACAGAGAAACAAAGTTGATAGAAAGTAGAGCTTGATTGATATATTGGTCAGTGGATATTGTTGGCTGATATTGGCCTATCACAGAGGTATATTTTGAATTTTTAGATTTTTTATTTATTTTATATAGGCAGCATTTTATGTATATTTGATCATTTTTCCTAATTCAAGTTTAATATGTACACGTGCACACTTTTTGTTTTGTTTTTTATTTATAGTCATTTATAATTAAATTCTCTGAAGTTTACTGTTTCAGTACACTGATGTCATTTTATACAATAAAGTTTATTGTTAAGATATAATTTCATGTCTCCATTATATATATTTGTCACCATTGTTTGATAACCACATTTGAGGGATCATTGCAAAAAAAAGTGTTTTGATGTGTGGAATTTTTGTAACTCCCCAATAGTGGGTATCAGCATCTGCCCCAAAAATCTGTGTATGGACCGTTGGACATCGCTTCAGTGATATTAATTGAATTTCACTTTAATGCAAGACACTAAGTCACTGATTCAGAAAATAATATAATTAAACTATGTCATCTTCAGTACAGTTTCCTAGTAACTTGATTTTGGATATATTTTGCTCAGCCAACCAGCAGAGAGTAGATTATAATGTAAATATAGAGTATGTGCAGCATTAATGTTTGGCGTTTAGGGTCTGACCTGTTGCTCTCCACAAGGAAACATAAAGCTCAGCACAATGGGGAGTGGAGGGTATACTCAAAGCCTGCAGGTGGATGCTGGGGTTGGGGTGGGTTTTTTGAAATGCTATATAACAGTAGCAGTTGTGCGGGACATGGCAAGTACACCGCCATGATTAAAAGGGTGTGTTGGATATATGGTGAAATGAGAAGTCGATAAGAAGTGCTATGTTAGTGAAGTAGCTGCCTGATCTTGCTCACAGGCTTTCCCCCATTGAAGGTTTGGGTGGTCTGAAAAACGTTACACTGCAATATCTTCTCTGAAACTGAGTCAGCCAGCCCTGTCTCTGCAAGCTCTCTACGTGTCAGAGAGACAAAGGAAGGAAGATGCACTTAACACTGAGCCAGAGGAGCAGGAAATACACAGATCCTTTACACAACTAGAGGAAGAACTACTGCCACAGAGTAATAAAGCACTTCTCACAATGCTAGTATCGCCTTTCTCCCATTAACTGGTCATATGTCTCATTTTCTATTGAAAAGGCTGTTATTGCGAGGAAAGTAACAGAATTGTTTTGGAGTGATATTCATCTAGCAACAATGACAGTACACATGAAATGAAATATCATTGTCTGCAGAAAATTATTTAAGTAGTAGCTCAATTTTATTATCTCAATATAGTTATATCCCCACACACTACCATAACTGGGGGCATCCTGGAGGCCTAGTAGGTAATATAAATGTCATATACTGTGATTGCAACGTTATTTTTAAGTGAAGGTTCATTAGGGGCATAGTGAGATATACTTTAATTAATGTGATGTCTTCACCATTTTTATATGCAAACTGCAGGAAGTGAATGAAGAGCCACTGTAATACTTTAGAAGTGTATGAGAATTTCACAACGGTCCAGCATTCATGACCTTCATACATGCCGGGCATTAAACAACAGTCACATGCCAATATATTTTAGTTTGTGTTTTTGGTTTGCTTGCTGTGTACACAGATGTTTACTCGCATAAATGAAAAACACTTTTAAATATTACTGTTTAATAATACCAAACCAAATAGACCTATCACATTATGTCAAATGGCCGGCAGTTCTTTCAGACTTCATATACATTACTTTGTGATTGATGCCTACAAAAGCAACAGACCATGGCTCACTCTCCGATTGCCTGTTTACAGGGCTCTGACACTTTTATAGCCCTCCTAATACCATTACAAAGTATTACTTCAACAGCGGGGCTCTCGCCTTTCCTGTAGCGTTAGATACAAAAGGCTGTTCGCTGTGATCACTTGAGGCAGCACAGTTGTGAAAATGAGCTTTTGTTGAGGCTGCGTAAGGATTTACATATTGACATTCCAACTTCCACATGGTTAAGTATGGTCTGGCACATTTAATTTCAGTGACCAAAACTCACTGCATGAAGATAAAAGATTGTAAGTGAAGTTTCTTTAATATTAGTTAATATTTAAAATATGCACATTAATATAAAATGTATTGTTTAAAAGGAAAAAAAAGCTCACAGTACTAATAGTGATAATAGGGTTGATTTGCTCGATCCATATTAAATTCAGGATGATGTCACTTTTGGACTATGCAATTGAATGTTGATGATGTGTTGCAAGTAAGGTTGCAACAAATTCATTTTTGATTTATGTGTCAGTTATTGTCAGTTATCTGTAAATCCTTACAATTGAGATACTAGGACCCCTATATGTTTGCCATTTAATCTTTTAATGATAAATAAAAGGAATAACTGACAAATTGTTTCATCTTTCATGTTTACCATGTTGGTCCTTCTTTACTAAACATGTTAGAATGCAGATGATATTGGATATGTCATTTGTGTTTGTAATTTAACTAATTAATCAGTTACAATAACCTGCCTCAACATCATTAGCTTCATGGCTAAGTAGACCAGCTGACCAACAGAGAGATATTTTCATGGAAGCTGAAAGAGTGATCTGAGATGCATTTAATGTCTACTTTTTGTATTGTGACAGATGTTGTAACCAAAGTGGGAAAAAAGGGTTTTGAGCACTTCTGAGCAACTGCTAGCAGCACACAGATATTGGGAGCGATAGAGGTGGCAGATTGGACTGTTGCCTCATAAAGATAGGTGCATGAAACAATGCAACAGCAGTTACTCTGCATACCATTAGCATTAACCATCACCCAGACTTTAGAGTTTCTGTCAGGTCCAAAAGTATACACAATACAGGGGTTTCCTTAATATGAACATGTCATTATTCTGGTTACAGCGTCTATCATTTTCTATCATCTATCATCATGTTTCTACAGCACTTTTTTTCAATTCACTGAAAACAAAAAGGACTGAAACATGATCAAATGTAGATGAAGACCAATTTTGCACATGGCAACTGTCGGCCCAGTCGCTAGAATAAAATATTTGCATTGTATGTTTCTGCAAACCGCAGATACGTTGAATCTCTATATTTCAATGTGTTTAATATATAGTAAATCAACATTTAAAGTAATGTAGCTCAGATGACATCTATATGAGCTGACTTTCTTATTAGAGGGAGGGGTTGGTGGTTGGCCAGAACGTTAGTTAGATGGAAAGTTGGAAAAGCATCAAAGCAGTTCAGGACCACCTCAAGACCACTGCCTGCTTCCTGTTTCAAATGACAAAACTGGGTGTTTTTAGTGTGATGTTGAGCAACCATTTCATTTATTTTTTAATTTTTAATTTTAAATGGTTTTTGTACCTAAACTTATCCAGACCATAACCACAGCATTTTCACATCATAAAACATATTATTCAGCTGATTATGGCCAACATTGAAACATAGAGATTAAACATATGAAACACAGACGTTCAACATGTTAATGGTTTGCGGAAACATACTACGGCAACTTTTTATTAACATTTTATAGTGATAGGATTGCAACTGTTGTATGGTACAAAAGTTATGTTTATGTGTTATTCACTTAAATATATTTTTGTATCCTTGAGTTCTAAACACATGTTAAATGCGTTTAATTAATTATTTAACATTTGCACAGCAGTTTTTTTGAATATTTTAAATTGTCTGTCTACCTTTCTGCTTGGTAGGTTGCAGTCTTTTTTTTACTGGTTTTATTGGCACATTTCTACACTTGTTGATGATTTACTTCCACCAACTGTAGATAAGTGGAATAACGTGAAACCGTTCTTGTGCGTCTACGTGATTCAAACATAATGAAGACCGGTTTAACAGTTATCATTCCCAGGGTGTCAAACACCTCTCGGCATCTAATACCGATGCACAAGATACCCTTAGGGTCAATATGTAACACACCAGACTTTCAAATAACTCCAATGTACACCCATCCATTGTTTGTATTATTATTTGATGACAGGAGGAGGCAGGTGGGAGGATGGCTAGACAGATGGGTACCAAAAAGTGCACTTTGCTGCAGGAGACCACTATTCACCTCTCGCTTCCAACAGTGACTCTAGAAAGTTTTTTGTCATTGTGTTTATTGTTGCCATGACAACATTTCAAGTGGTCATTTTAACTCAAACCAAGATCTTTTCCTAAACCTAACTAAGTATTTTGTTGTGCCTAAACCTAACCAGACCATACCAGTTGCTCTACGTGTCTAATTATGACGTGGATGGATCTATATTGGATTTAGTTGAAAACCTGGGACATCTTATACAGACACCTTGTGAGTAGGTATCAGCTGCCATGGGGGGATGACAAAGTGTCAGAAACCCTGGGATGACAACATGTTGGACCCACTTGTAAAAACATTGCTCCATAGCACAACTTCACAAACTCCACAGGGTAACTTTAAGGTTAGGGATAATTGTGATCATGTCATATATGTTATGGTAAAAATAACATATGGCTGGTTTTAAATTTAGGCCATACACTTGTGACCCAGAGTAGATTTTTACTGTTAAAGCCTATTTATTACAGTGGTTGTGTATTTGGTCCTGAGAGATCATGGATGACCTACACTCAAAACTTTGTCCTTATATACCCTGTCTATACAGGACTTTAGTATGTTAGCACGTTCCTTGCTAACATGCTACTATTGCCACACAGATTGTTGTAGACACCGTGTGATGCACAGCATGCTCATTCACCACCCTAACCTCAACATCCTGAGGCTGCAGTCAGAACGAAATTTAGCCGCGTGGTGTGGCCAAAAGCAGGGGAGGACAGGAAATGAAGTGTGTACAGTTGTAAACATAAACTGCTGCAACAACAGTTCACAAAGTGGTAAATTATACAGCGTTTCATCAAACATTTTATTCATTATTCTCTGTCATTGTCCTTGCACTCTCTATACAGTCAAGTGGCATCTTTTTTCTCAGTTGCTTGTATTCTCTCGCTCTGCAGTTATAAAAGAAGAATATAAACAAATAGTATTTCATGAATCAGAGGTCAATCCCACCCCCCCTCTCAACGACGATTTTTGTGTGTCAAAGTGCAATCAGACTGGAAGTAAATGTGTCCCGTTCCATATAAAAATGAATGGAAATGAATTTCAGCCAGACTCTGCAATAACTTTACATGTACAGTAGGTCACAGTACTTCCTGCTTTGGCACCGAACATACATCATGAATAGAAGAATTGTCCAATATGGATGTAATTACTGGGCTGAAATATGTTGCAGTGTAATTTCTAATCTTGGTGCGACAACACTTCCTTTAGCTGCTTGAAATTAAACGCTTTCCAGTTTGTATCAACAATAGCTTTAAAGGAATAATCCAAATTGCAGCTACTCATATCTTAACCTACAAAACTACTGAAAGAAAATGCAGCATGTCTTTTAAAAATGACTCCTCCCTAGTTGACTATGACCACACATATTGTTATCCTGTGACATTGACGCAGCTCGGTTGCAGACTAGCATTGTGGGTTAGCATGGTTACCCTGTGCTATGAGGACAGAGTGGATATGCACATCATTAATGCACATCAGTATACCATGCCACTGTACTGTAATGTACTATACTGCAGTCCCGTTCTTCCTAATTATGGTACTACAGATATTCTGTCATGTATTTGTTATTTTCTTGCATAAAGTGATTTGCAGATTGGTAATCATGAATGTAATATACTCTATGATGTTACTTACATTATGATACGGGCTTTGTTGGTATTTGAATCCTTACATTTAATTTTTCGTGTTATTGAGCTTCAGTTGTCTAGGAAACCTCTTGTCTTTTACCCAGTATTTTTATTTTATGTTGTGCCCCATTTTTTCGTCATGTTTTTCCATCAGTCTCAGCAGAGACTCTTTGAAATCTATCAGTACATTGTCCTCAAATGAAATGTGTGTTTGATTTTATTTCTTAGCTGCTGCTGTTGTTGCTTAAAAGTCAGGCCTGTGACACGCAGCTGGGACGCCATGTGTTTGAAAACCCCCCAGATCCCTTACATATATTGTAACTCTGAACAACACCTAGCAGTTAAAAGCAAGTGACCTGCCTTTAATCACTTTTTTCAAGGCTTTCATGAGCTTCTTATAAACATATATGATAATAGTAAAATGTAATTTTCAATCCAGTAAGAGCACTTTTGATAAACATACTTTTAGCACTTTGTAACCCTGGTTTTAAAAAGTATATTATAAATAATTCTCTTCTCCTTGTTTTAATTAAAACATTCTCCTTCACAGCCAAGGACATCAGTGGTGAGGTTGGCAGACTTTCAACTTGTTTTAACATGTACATCTATAAGAGTCAAGAACAAAAATCACAGAAGTAAGGACTACGAGGTGAGGTGAGGGGGAGAAAAACCAGTCTGGATTTATTTGCCTTCTATAGTCATAAAATGGATGTAAAACCTGCTGTAGCCACTTGGAAGTTGTTGTCAGTGAGGCTGACTCAGCCAGACTCAGTGACTCAAAGTTTGATGTGAAGTGCCTGGTGAAATGACACCGTCTTAAACCAGAAGTAAAATTTACCCCAAATACTTGAAAGTCATTAAAAAATACGATAAAATATGAAATGAGCTTGATGAAACTGGGTCATTGTAGCAGTTTATTTTACATAGAAATAGGGGCTATGAACTTATGAAGTATGAAGTAGAATTACAAGAGGGGGAAGCAGGACATGAATTGAAAGAAACTAGACAGAGACTAGATGAACGTCAACATACAAGTCAGAATGAGTGATTCACTTCTGAAGCTGGTGATATTATGAAATAGGTAATAGTCATTACTAGCATTCCAATTGTGAAAGTTGGTTAGTAGGAAAGATAGTTTTGAAAACCGTTAAATCTTTTAAAAATAATTAACTGCTGGAAAGAGACGGATTGCCGAATTGTTTGAATTTTTCTGCAGAACATATTACACCAGTATTGGTAAAAGTTTAACAATTCAATCCCCTCCCCCACCTCTTGAAGGAAGGGATAGACAAGGGAACTGTCTTAGTCCATTATTATTTGGTGTTGTACTAAACTACTGGCAGACACTATATAACACAGAATAAAAAAGACGTGGAATAACTGATGATGGACAAACAGAATACAAAATATCACAGTTTGCAGATGATATACTTGCATTCATTAGCAAACCTTCATTATCTATACCGGCTCTGCTCAAGGTTTAAATGGATATGGAAAAATCTTAGGCTTCTTGAATAATACAACAAAATCTATGGCAATGATGCTCTCTGGGAAGAGGCCAGCTGTTTTGGAGGAAAAATGACAGTTTCTGTGAGACGAGAAAACGCCAGCTAGGAGTGATAGTAACACTCAAGATTCCAACTATTTAGAGCTAAATATGAACATTTGATAACGGAGATGAGACAAGATCTAAAACACTGGGAGCTTGTACCTCTGACATTAATGGGTAGAGTAGAAACTGCACTAAGTAATATATAATTACCATGCCTGCTCTTCATGCTTCAATCACTTCTATTAATCATTTAAAAATCTACTTTTAAACCCTAAGACAAAGTGGATTTTAAATTTTGTTTGGTAAAATAAAAAGGTAAGAATAAGTTGAAAGTTCTAAATGGGATGGAGGTATAAATGACCTAATTTGCAAAAGTATTACTTGGCAGTGCAACTCAAAACAATAATATCATTATAATATCAATAATATCAAGATTCAATGTGGGTTAGGAACAACACTTCCTTCTGGTACCATTAGGAAGGAAGGATTAAGAAAGGAATACAACTGAAAATAACAACTCATTCAAGAATTGAACTTGCCTGCACAGGATCATTATACATTTCTGCAGGTCAGACATTAGTTAGTAAGGAACGGGAAAACGCATTAAAGAAACCTTCTAATATAGAACAGCTTTTCATAAGATGTGAAGAAGAAAAGTTGAATAAACGACTTATTTCAAGAATCTATAGAGCATTGCAGCATGATCTAACAGTAAACATTTGGACATTAAACAAAAGGTGGGAACTAGAGTTGAAACAAAGGGGATAAAACTTGCTTGTCTGTTCATAAACTAACAAATAGCCCAAATTGGAGGGAATTTGAGTTGGAAGAGTTTGACTGGAAGGTTAAAAACCGGTATTTCAGAACTCCAGATATAAATATGGAAAATCTTCAGGATTATGTTGGAGGGGTTGTGGCCACCAAGGAGACTTCTCATATATGATGTGCATGTCCAAATCTGCATGGGTACTAGACAGATGTTAAATAGGAAATAGAACTTAACATGGACACAAAATTAAACTTCAACGCAACATTATTCATCTTAAGTATCACCCCAGGAAATCAAATGACTTTTTTAAGGACTCTAATAAAAAAAAACAACCCAAAAACTACTACATGTGGGGGCAGCCACAACCCCAAAACATAAAACAATGACAACAAAAGGGGAATGAGGTGTTCATTATGGAAAGGGTCACAGCTAAAATACTGCTGAAAACTGACATTTGTTATGGCTATATGATAATATTATGGTCTGGGCATTAACCATGTCAAAACAAAGAGATAAAACAGCTCCTGTTACTCTTACTTATCATTATTGCTATTAATTGTTTGGTTATATCAATTATGTTTCTTTAGTTTTTTGTTTCTTAACCATAAGTCTCTATTTCATGAAATTCATAAGAGAATGCAGAGGTATTTATTTACTAAAAAATGCAAAGTATGAACTGTATGGCACAAATTAAAAGTAAAAAAGAAAAGAAAAAGCAGGACATGAATGACAGTGTGTAAATTGTGCAGAGTTAGAGCAGTGCAGTGTAAGAGGCACAATTGAAAAGCAGAGACAGATTTAACGGGTTAACTCAGTTGAGCATTTAAGCATCAAACGGTTGGCATACAAAGAAATAAATTAAATATGTACACAACATTTTTAAAATTTTAAATATTTCTTCTGTCATACTCGCATTACAGTAAGGAACTACATTTTACATATCAAGGACGTATATTATTTTTACGTTACGAGGTCTACAAAACACAATGTATTTATACAGAAAGTGTACAGGTTTGTAGGTGGACACTACATATGATACACCTTGTATCTTTAAGTTAAATATGCATTTAATGTGTGTGAAGTAGGCCATGTATGGGGCACAAAGATACTGTATCCAGTAGTTGTGTTACTGTGTTAATGTGCTCAGTGTTTTGGGGACTTTTTAGGGGCCTATTAGAACCTTTGATTTGAACTGCTCGAGCCGAGCAATATATTGAAGAAGAATGTGACACAATTGCACCAAATATCCACAAGAGATGTGACCTTCATGTTTTCATTTAAAATGTTCCATCAGGAGTTTCCCTTTCATGCCATCAATCATGTGGAAAGAGTCTAAGACTTTTTTTTCTCCAAATGGCAGATATCCGGTTTAGGAAAAACTTCTCTCCAGTGGTTATTATACCCATACACAGTATGGGAGCAAGTTGTAAAAATGACATTTTCCTTGCTCAGTTGACTGGGTGCACATGAATATACACACACACAAACAAAATATGTCCTCTCTGAGTATCCATCACTGTCCTTCAAACTGCTCAGAGTGAAGTCAGTGTTTGTGCTATGTGAAACTGAAATGTTGTCCTTCTTAATGGTCACTTATGTACTCGCTGTCTGTAAAGTTTATACAACACATCACAAGAATGAAATGTTGATCAGTTTAATGAAGTCAATTGAGATACCCCCATGTGAGTTATCCTAATATTTATTTAGAATCTACTAGACTGTATAGCCTACAGTGAAATACCTGATGACAGTTATTTTGTATTTTAGTTATACAAGTTCTGGATGTAGTATGGTATTAGATTAAAACAGGTCCTCAGGAGAGAATAAGAGAGCCAGTGGTTTTTATTTTTAATTCAAACAGCCAGCAAAAATGTTCTTTTCAATGATTGACTTCTAATAAGAGATCTGTTCTATATAGTGAATTTATTAATGCAGAATCAATTTTTTAAAATTCAGCTGCAGAAACAAAAGAAATACGACACCAATATTCACTATATATTTAACTCTTTTAGGAACTTTTCCAAATATTTATTTGTCTTTTATTTTCCCCATTTCAGTGTCTTGTTGCACACAGACACATAAACAAAGAAATTGCAGACATTAGACACACAAAACAGTTTTTTTCCTACAGATGGAATATCCAAGTGAATGAAATGTGCACCGTAACTGAATTCTTGGTAACATTGTTTTTAATATTGCTACCCTTCACTGTGATAGACATTAGATAGTATGCACCAAATGGTGCAAGTCTCCAAAGGCTACCAACAAAACAATACAATGTTTTTATAATAATAATGAGAACACCATCAGATATTACATTATTGTACAGTTTACATCACATTTTAAATGAATCAGCACAAATGTGTCACTGAAAACCTTTTAAAATATGACTATATATGACTGCTATGACTACTGTAAAATAATTAGCCAAAAACAACATGCACTAAAAGGAACTACATGACTGAAAAGAAGCTTTATTGAAAAACTTTTAAACTTGCAAAATATGATAAAACTTTTGAAACTCATACCCTCATATGATAAAATTCGGCAAAAAGAACAAAGGGTCATCACTGCAGTAAATAGGCTCTTAATGTTCACTCTACAAAAATCTAAATTCAACTTTTACAGAATAAAACTTAATAGATGCTACTTCTCGTATATACAAAATATAGATTTGTATCACTATAGTGAAAAACATGACTTGAAATAACAGCACCATGCTGCAGAAGTTAATTTATTTAAAATTGTGATGTGCATTCAGCAGCCTCTGCGTCACATCTGGCGACTTCAGCTTCACACTGACTGCCTGATCAGTTTCTCACTTTAAAGAGTAAGCGCCTCACAGTCAATTCACTCTGTAGTTTTAGGAATGTTATTTAATTGCAGTTTATAAGGTAGGGCTCGATGCATAAACGTTGAATTTGCTTTAACATACATCTCCTAGCTCTCACAGCGGACTTCCCCAGATTCTTGGCCAAACTAAATGTTCTGTTTTGTTTACACTGACCTTAAGCAAGGTCATGAACAAATATTTCTACTTGAGGATATTTCCAGTATTCCAAAACAGTCAAAGCAGGCTTAAGAGACACATTTACACATGGGAGATAGATCTGAACTGTGTTCTGTGGACCACCAGTATCCATTGTGAAAAATTAGATCATTTATTAGAACATTTTATCTACTTCCTGGCTTAAAGTTCTGTATTCACTGTCCATTTACAATGTGTAGCTGTGTTCACATTGTCTGTTGAATGTGAAGTACTCTGATAAATCCCTTAATAGAGATTGCATGTCCTTTGCAGCTGCTCTCAGTCACAGATTTGTTTTGTGCATGAACACTTTAATATTAGATTTGAAGACAGTTTGATGTGTGCAGATACACACTGCTAGCCTTTTTAGTAGTTATTTCTTCAACAACAAAGAACTGCCTAAATTAAAAAAGGCTGTAAATCATACATTATAAAACAGTATGATACAGTATTGTTTGCACTGGTGTAGAGAAGTTGTTATAAATATTGAATATTTCTCCCAAAAGATATGCAGTTGTTTTAGCTTCTCTGTTAATGATTCATGCCAGAACCTTTCCTGGAACATAGTAATATATAGATATAGATATAGATATATATAGCCTATATTTAGTATATACATTTTCAAAAAGCAAGTAAACAAAAAACATTTTATTTTCTGTTTTGTTATTAGATTGTAAGTGTCTTTTTGTACATATACTGTTTTTATGTTTTTATGTCCCAACCAAAGAATTTCACATGATTGTACTGAAACGTCTTGAGCCTTGAATCCTATTATCTAATGTTGGGTAAATGTATTGTGGAGATTGAATGGTGAATATTAATCTTTAATATGCAAGTTATTTTTTATTGCATTGCATAACTAGAAATAAGTTTGTTTTTTTTAAACAATCTGATTTATTTCTTCAGTCTGGCCTAATGTTAGATGAGAAAGGGATTTTAGTTTAGTGTTGTTCTCTATTATTAGTCAACAGGTTACAACAGGTCAGATGGCCTGTTGTCTCACATTAATTTATACGCTGTATTTTAGTCTTGAAATGATTGCCATATAACTACATGTAAAACCCTCTCACGCATTTAATATCTTACCGATGCGGATTATTTTACAGCCTCTTCAAGCGTTAATTATGCAATTAAAAAGAAAATTAATTAAAGCTTTGAAACACCGATGCTGTTTTCTGTTGATATAGTAGCAGAATCCAGGGTCCGAAGTTTTGGAGTTTTGTTGGCTTTTCTATAAAATCCCACGCAGCAAGAAAAAGTGAGAGAATGTGGTTTTCCATAGCCCCATTACTCCCCATATATTCATAAAAGTGCTGCAGTTTCGTGTATTTGGTTTGCGTTTAACTGTTTATTGAATAATTCACAGAGATAGCCGATACCCAGATTTTTAAGATCACCACTTTAAACGAAACGAAACAAAACAACGAGAATCTTGGACCTGGATACCAACTTTCAAGATATGGAATTCTTATTGCGTGTTATTCATCTATTTATTTGTTTGTTTATTCGTGTTTATGCTGTAAATTACTCCAGTTTGACGAAATTTGCATCTTTCCTTAATTTACGCACGTCTCTTTAAAATGAGTTAAATAATTAGGTTAGAAATGTGATTTGAGTAACTCTGAGAATATAGCCTTTAGCTTATTGCACAGTTTCATTCCTAACATCATTTTCTGGTGGTTAACAATCCGTGATAAAACGTTTGCGCTGATCTTTAGAAACATCAATTATAAATAAAAAACTATCGAATTTTGAAACCGAAGTTTTGTGTGCTTCATTTGGGACGGATTGACTCTCTATCCAAAATATGTGATATCGCAGGGTTGTTAGTAGCATTATCTCTCCACATATTATCTATAGACACAATTAAAAGCACTCCATTCGGGTCTGCTTAAAATAAATAATGGTCGTCGTTTGTCAATAATGGCCATCCGGAGATGCTGATAAGATTATTCGCAGTTTTTGTGTCGTTTCCTTTCTGGCCTATAGTTTGAATGGACTGTTGGCTATTTTTTCTCTTGGATCGGATTAGGACCGAGTTTATGCAAACGGCTACTGTTTTAGTTTACGAGCGAGGTGAGAGAGGTGAGGGGTGTCCTCTCCTGCACACCCAGCTCTGTCGGTGCACACTGACTCTGTGCACACTGACTTTGAACTTGAACTCCGTCTTGCCTATCTTCATAATGTGTGCAATACACTGGTACAAGTGGAGCCACTCATTTTGATCCACGGATTAATTTGGCCTCGTTGATACACCAGTTCATCTCTGTTTAGGCCGTGCACAGGATGGAGTGCGCGAAAACCGAAGAAAAAAAAAGAAAAGAAATCAAGAGCAGGGTGATTCACTGTGAAGGTAGTACTCGCCCAGACTGCAGGCGAATGTATGCCTATAAACTTGAGCATAACTCCATTATTCCGCTTTGGTCCTCCAGTCTGTCTCTAATTTAAATCAAGGTTCGGTTACTTTGTCTTCCACTGCCTTTTCTGGTACAGGAAACTGTGTGGCCTGGGGAAAGTTTTAAATGAGACATATGGGATATCAGAATGTGGACGAACTGATGGTCGCCTTTCAAAAATGAAAGTAGGCAAATAGCCTTTTAGGCTTCAGAATAACGAACCATGTCTATCGTCTATTGTCAAAAGCCCAAAACACGCGAGAGATGTGAAAGCGACCAGCAGCTGAGGTTAGTTACATTATACGCTGCCAATCTATCTACTTTTTTACTCAATACACAAAAAATAGTCCCACTGTTTACATGTGAATGAATATTTGTCATCGCATGGAGTCAGTCAGCTCTGTGAAAACATTTCACATCGAAATGTTAAGGTTTTCTGTTAGCATTGACTGCGTGTGCTCTTCTCGCTCTGTGTGATAAAAGCCTTTAGTAAATATCATGTTAATATTTAGAACAACGTCTTCAAACAAAAGAGCTAATTCTTCCGGTGAAAACATGTGTAAGGGACATAAAGAGGTTGATCTGAGGACAGCAGTTGCCAAATGTTTGCACTTGCATTCATGCAAAATATTACACTTTAATGACTTCATTTTACCTCGAGCGTGAGACGTGTAGGCTGAAGGATATGAGCCAGCAGTTGCGTAGCACATGGAGAATGTTTGATTGCAGGTATGGCGCACTGCATGTGAAAGACAACTTTGCACACAAAAAACATCTCTGGAGTAATTTCAAACAGTATTTCTAGTGTCTCACTGAAACTGAACTATAGTAGTTATGATTGTTAACAATATGCTTAGACCTGGAGGATCAACTTTTACCAGTATAGGAATAAGCGTCTATTTTAGCAGCCATGTCAAAACTTCATATCAGACTGAGAAAGAGAGCGAAGTTTATAAAGCTCTAATGATTTTGGTCGACTTGTGAAATCAAAATTACAGTGACATCAGAGATTTGCTTTCAGTGTTTATATCGTTTTCATTAGTAATATTTATTGCCGCATAATTGTAATTTTAAATGCCGCCCCTCTTTGTGCCTGTACAACACTAGTTCCCGCAACCACATGCTCCTGTTTGACAGGATTATGATTCACTTATTATAATACATAAATAAATGTCAGATTAACACTAATATGGCTGCTTTGTCATAGTATTTTTGTGATGAATATGAATAAGCGTGTAACTGCGTGGTCCAATTTCCTGCAGCAGACTGTGTCCCGGTAGCTTCTCGCACAAGGTCTTAATAAACTATTTGGATCGATATATTAGGTGCCTTATTGACAGCCAGCATTCCTAGTGTGGCTTCCTCTGCACCATTTCACTTAAAGAGTTCCTCCATCACAACGAGCTCTCCAGCAACAAGCAGGTGCAGACATCATTTTCCAGTCGGTGGCTCTTCCAAACCAGCAACCCATGTTGACTCAAGGCTCTTCATACAGTCACTGCTGGCCTCCTTCATACTGGACGAGGAAGTTGTTCTTAAAATCGTTTCCTGTAAATTTCCTGGAATTTTATTTGGTGTCTTAAAGTAAAGTGGGTTTCACAAAGTGGGGATGTATGAAATATTTGACTATACCAAAAAATAGTTTGTTCCATGTTCTACATGAACGTCTTTTAAAGGCTACCACACAGCAAAAAGAAAATGAAAAAATGAACTGCTATAACTATTAACAATAGTGTAAAGAAAGCAGTATAGCTTATAACATTGTTTATTCCAGGGGGTTTGTGATCACGTGAATGTACCGCATATGCTTTGTATAGTTGTAAGATACAGATGACTATTAATAATGCAAAGAGAACGGCTTTTTATATTGTACATACATCTATAAGGCAATTAAATGAACGTAATGTATCATTTGTTAGTCCATGTGTTTATACAGAGAGAATTACATTTTCTAAATTATAGGGGATTGATCACAGTGCTGAATTTAAGTTTGTCAAGTCTGTACACTTTCAGAAAAAAAACACCCAATTGGATTGGTCTGTTTATATCATCGGTGATATTTCCGTTCAGAAACTAGTTATTTTACAGTATTGGCAAACTGTCTCAGTAGGCGATACAGTGGTGCGTTAATCTCACAAGCATGCAGATCCCTGTCAGCGTTTTGACTCATTTGCTACAGAATATTGTGAAAGTCGCCTGGTAATGCACATTAGTATGAATCAAAGTGGTGTGGAAATATTGGTCTGTAACGCATGCCTCAAGATTTGGAAAGATGCTCTTAAAATACATGATTCTAATACATATTCCCGTCTGGGGATTCAGTTTCCTTCCCGCTTCACAGAACCAGCTGTTTGTTTATTTTTTAATGAGATAATATTAAAAAATCTTTGCTAAATGGTCCAGTTTGACCAACGTATGTCTGATAATCAGTATAAGAAACCACATTTTAAATCTTAAAGTTTCTCTTTTTATCTAATTATTAAAAGCAGTGTACCCATAAGATAGGCTGTATAGCCCCACAAAGATCTTTTTTAGGAAACGCATCAAAGCGCAAAACCTTTTTAAATACACCTGTAGACATGTCTGATCATTTTGGATTATGCTGCATATAATGTGATACATGCAGAAAGAGTTTAGAGCGCTTTATTCTTCCAGAGACGGAGTGAGATGATTAACGATGAACGTGTGTGTCTTTTGTTTTGCTGTCTGGACGGATGGAGCGACCGCCTCTCTTAACTTGAACTTGGACTTCCGACGAGACGCGTCCAACTGTGGATTTATTTAGTCTGCTTTCTCACTCGTTCAGCCACTGCACTGCAGCATGAGTATATTAGTTTACTCCTGCAGGACTCATTTTAGACAACGTTGAACAAAATGTTAGAGCACATTTTAGAAGAGCCATTTTCTTGATAAATCCTATTAAGATATAAGACAGACCAGGGCCCCAATATTTGACTACGCATACCTTGACGTGTTGGTGTCCTACTCCAACGAAACATGTCCTGATGCAGCCTGCTACTCTCTGTCAACAAGTACAATTTAAAAAGCTGGTGTCTACAGAAATCACACTCTTTTACTGATCGCACGTGCGCATTTCCTCAAGGCCCCACGGATTAGTCCATATTATGATTCAGAAAATTACGTGTCTGCATCTATGGGCTCTTAGTGGTTTAAACACGAATTTACCAGTTTATGAACTCGCCCAAATGTTTATCTATTTGTGTAGCTTGCTGTCTAAATTTTAGGACATTTTACAAATGTATGAGGCTTCATAGCTCACCGTTTTCCTGACTAATTTCCTTTTAGCTCACGGCTTTTTCCAAAATTTGAAAAAATCACTGTGTTGCATAAAGGACGCGCAAACATCTTAATCTCAAATTAACTTCGCAGTCAACAGCGAATAATAGAAAGACTACTGATATGAAATATCTAGATAAGTACACTGAGTAAAAAGGTTATAAATCCAGTCTGGCCTGGCAGTAGCAGTGGTCTGACTGCCAGCCTGCCCTCTGTTCGCTGGGCGCGGCTCCGCCTGGCCTGCTTTACTCTGCGGTTAACCCACAGCCATCCTCTCCTACCTGCTCTGGATGAAGTTAAACGAGTCAAATCCGAGGTAAATTAGGCCCACAGTGTACAGTTGGTAATCTTTTTCATGCATTGCCTTTCTACAATTTAATGACATACAGCCACTATGTAGTCCACTGTAGGTCTGTATTATCTGTGGTAAATAAAAAGATGGACAAACCTCTTGATGATTCTCAGAAAGAAACCATCCACACATCAACATGGACAGAAATCCACAGAATTTCAGAGAATCCCAAAGTCTTTACTTTCATAGATGTACTGCTCTGTACATCTATACACATAGTAAAGATTTAAGTGGAGACTATTTCACATATAGAAGAAGGTGAGAAGTGAGTTTCAGGGGGGTTACTCCCCCAAACCTCTGTATGGCCTAAACTCGACACTTTGTGTCTCCTATTGTCGTTTCACGAATACTTAAGTTAATTTGGGTTTGGTTGGCAAACATGGCTTCATACCAATGAGACCAGATTACAGTGTTTGTAGTAGTTCATATTTTGTTAACTTGAAGGCCGCTGCTCCGTAGTTTATGCTTGATAAACGTCACAAATGTGGCATGCTAGTGTGTGCCCTTTTCAAAAGTTCTTATGAATATGCAGGAGGATCCTGTGAGAAATGCGACAAGTAGGAATTAGTGGATCTTGGTGTGAGGTGGAAGGAGAACCAAACGGCTTACGCACGTTAACGTTAGTGTTTTAATGCAAATGCAAAACTAGAATAAAGCCAATTCATTCTGTCCATCGCGCACCAATACCGTACTGGCTCATACATTTGAAACCACGGTTTTTTCATATAAATATATATTTTTTAACAAAATCACATGCTTTCCTGTGCCCTGACTGTTGGCATTGAAGTCCAGTGGTCTTGGCTTTTACGATTATGAACATTTTTGATCGTAAATTAAAGCCAGCCTGAAGGGGAAAACACCAGATTGAGAAGCTGTTTTAGTTTTGTAGGAATGTTTTCATGACAGTGGACTGCTCTGCTCTCCTGCCTTCAGTATAATACACACACACTAATACATACACACACACACACACACACATACACACACACACACACACACACACACACACACACACACACACAGGTTGACATATAACACGAAGCAACATCAGTCACTTTAAATAAAAATTTAAATTTAAAATTCCCCTTAATGCAGAGGAAAATGTAGGATTAACACAAGAAGAAATGCAAAAATGTATATGGAGCGCCAGGACAGGAGCTTGTGACTCACATACGCAACTTCCAAATGAATAACAGCCTTGATTTACTGTGAAATTTATATATGCACTACAGTCAGTCAGATTTTTGTCCATTCAATTAGTTCAGACGCTTAATGGGCCCAAAGTTTATTCCACTGAGTGTGAAACATTCATTTATTAAAACCTTGTTTCCTACATGCGGATCCTCTTTCTTTTTTCTTCCTTTTTTAAAGCACTAAGTCTTTAGACATGCATATTGTTACTGTGCGCAAATCTATTTGATTATTTTTGTTGACAAAAATCACTGTTTAGTGGATACCAGTCGGTTTACTTGGATTATGAAAATGGTTTGATCTTAAAGGAAAGGCTGAAGGTGGCTGGAAACTCGTAAACACAAACGCAACCTGATTTCAACATGCACGGTGCAGACTCTACCTGCGAGCTGTCAACACAGCCCTGGATCTACAAATCGTCTCTTCAAAGACTGTCTATGCCCGGGGATCTGCATCACTCTCTAAACCGGTGAGATAATGTTTGAGAGGCAATACTGTTGATATTTATTCCATTTTGTAACCTGTAGAGGAAGGGAGATTGATCGCAAAATCGGCGCGATTGTGCGACTGCATTGCAAATATGTGACCTATTAGGTTTACTCGAAAACAACTCAAATATGATTTCACTTGTTTCCACTGCAGTTTTTGGTGGCTGTTTACAACTCTCATTTGACTATGAGATATGACTTTTGAAATAAGTTGGAATAGTATGCAGTATTTCATTATTATAATACTGCAGGATGAAAATAGTCTGCTCCACATGTGTTTATATGTATGGAATGGCATGCTGCATGAGAAAGTTTCCTTGACTGTGTCATGTGCACATGCAGTCAGTTCCTGAGAGCGGAAGCCGCAGGTAGGCAGCATTTGTATGGGGATGGATGCTCTCCCCTCCCCCACAAACCTCCGCATCAGACGGGTTCTCTCTCTCTGTCTGACAGGGCCTGTCTGGAAGGACATGATGTCTGCTTGTCAAGATATTTACAACAGCACAACATGGCTGGTTGTCAAGTTATTGATAGTTGTTCCAATTCTTGAAATAAGTGAAACCGCGGGAGGAGAAGGAATGTTTCTCTCACTTCTCAATCAGAAAAAATGACATATTCGTAACAGGGACGAGTTCCGACACACATGTATGCAGATTTAATGACTTGCCACCACCAAGTTTGAAGCACTTAAAATGCACTATACAGCAGCCGTTTCTATATTGGATTATTCTGTTTTATGCTGATGAGGCCACCTAAAATTTCAACATTTAATCAAGCTAAATATATTTTTTGAATTTTTTTGGAATTCCTTTATTGCTTTATTCACATACGTATTTCCCTTTCGAGTCACATTTGTAGAGATTATAATAAAAGATGCTGAATAAATAAAAATGACAACCCAGCAAATTAAAAACATTTAAGTCTGCTCCTGTTAACCCAAATGAAGATGAGCGAATTTATATATACAAGCAACATCCAGCATAAATAACCGCTGCAGAGGGAAAAGTGTGTGGTTTATGGGTGAGAAAATATCAATTTTCACATCAGCAGGCTCCCTTAAATAGATTAAATTATAAGTATGTAATTGTTGTGTGGTCTGGATTGCAACATTAATTATAAAACAGCCCCGCATTGTGCAATTTGAATATGCATAAACTAAAAACGTCCCCCAAAAAACATCCTTAAAGAATCCATGTGTTTGTCCACAACCTGTCCACTGTTTATGAAAGATAACAAAAACAAGTATTACAACTTTAAATCTTTTAGAATTCATTGTCAAGTATTTTCTTTTTCTTTCTTTCTTTCTTCTGGCATATTCGTGGTAGAGTGGGCAGCTGGTGTCTCAGAACATTTCACATTTTGCTGTGGTGGAAATGCGCCAAATGTTTAATGTAAGACTATTTATTTATTGTTTGTTCTCACTGTGACTCTATAAGAATTGCATTCGATCTTTCAAAAGTTAAGAATTAGAAAATACAGCAGGGATTTTCCAGTTGCCACTGGTTTTAAGATTTTAATATGGTATGTTCCTCTTTTTTTTCTCCCTAACATGAATTATGACAATATTAAGAAATGCAAAACCACAGACAGTCTGAATGTGTGATTTATTGTTACTGCAACATGAAGTGTAACTTATATCATAGTTAGTCCCCCCTTAAAAAAAAAAAAAAAAAATCAACTATGTCTGACATAGCTCCCCATATGAACGCTGCATCATACATGTATACTCTGGGATCACACTGTTGACATAGTTTACCAACATTTAAGGATGAATGAGGACGTTGTGCAGGATGAAAAAACAAAAAGTACCGTGCTGAAAATATCATGCTATCATTCATAAATTACGAAAGAAATAGCCTCCATATCCTAAAAGTGTGAGCTTTCGTGGAAAATATGTTGGTTTGGAAGGACCCGTTTCCTTCTCAGCGCAAAGGCTGTCAAATTCCTGATCCTTTAAATGAAAGCACGGGACATTATTTGTAGTTCTCGTCCCCTCTTCACACACTGCAAATATTTTTAAGTAAGGCTCTCTAAATAACAGCTAGTTTGCATGCATACTCTAGTGTGAAGTTCATTCTTGTCTGTCTAGACTCTGATTACGACCCTGTTTGTCTGCGTTTTTTTACCTTGACCTTGGACTTCCGTGCAGCTGCCGTTTAGATGAGCCCTTCGTAGTTGTAATTTCCTTAAGACAAAAGAACTATAGTGTCTGTCCGAGGAAGGACAGGGCTTTAGCTTCCTTAGTGCTGTATACAAATAGTCGACGGTGGCCTGCTTATTCCCAGGAGTGCAAAAATGTTGATAAACTAGGAATCCTTCGTAGGGCAGCTTGTGGCCTGCTTTATGAGTGACTCATGGGATAGGCATCACAAAAAGTCTATTTTATGGACACTTTGAGGGCCTAACCCATCGGTAATATTTTAAACCCCAAAATACAGACAAGTTTTAGATTTTAACCGAGAAAGTTTAAAAGAAAGTAGTACTACAGAGCAGAGGAATAAGGAAGGCATTTCCGCAATTTGTTTTCTAACATGATTATGCGGCCTAGTGACGAGATTAAATAAAAAAGATGTTTTGGGGAAATAGGTCCGCGTTTCTACCATGTTGTCTAATTAAATAAGATCTGTGGCACACAGTCCAGCTGAAAGCCGCCCCTTGTTCTTATTTTTGCCTGGAAGCGTCAGCATCCACTTGTGCTATGAATGAATACCCCAGTGCAACCGAAACATCACATGAATTCTTTTGATGGGCATTTTAGTTTGCTCATTATTACCGAAAACACTTTTGGGCCTTACAGAGAATATTTAGAAAGAGAGAGTATACCTTTGCTCATTCACACTGCATAACATGGCTGTATAGAAACTAAAGTACGAGACTGCTGTGATTGTATCTTCAAATGTAAGATACTCTGTTTACTAAAATGTAGTTTTCAATGACAGTATCTTACCTGAAATGGCTTTCAGCTCGTCCTGCGGTTGTGACTGCAGAGGTACATGACACCCATTCAACACATTCAACTTTGGTAATACTAAACTCCTAGTTCTGCATCTCACACACACATATACACACACACAAACACACACACACACACACTCTCACACATACACACACACACACACACCCTGCAAATACCAATTTGTCTTTTTTCACCTGACTCATCAATTTAAATAATAAAAAAAATAAAAACTCAGTCACTTCTGTTTTTGGGCTCCACAACATCAATCTCTGAAGGGCAACATAATTAGTCTAATGAGTAAACATAAATATTTTGGCATGCTGGCAAATTCATACTCCACGGGTAGGTTTGGTAACAGAATCTCATCTCAGCCTGTTAGTATGTGGCACAGTGGCAGTTATGAACGTGTTTAAAAGGAAATGCGTCCTTTAAAAAAAAGGAGTATTGATAAGACTGGACGGTTTGTGTTACGCACTCACTTTTGTTTGTGCAGCTTTAAATTTCTTAATGCTGAATATTTTCTTTCATAGAGGACACCACATTTTATTACATATTCCAGCTTAAGTCGTTTTCTTTTTATTATTACATTTAATAATCAAGCTAAACCTTAGTTGGAATATATCGCCTTCACAGATCCATTAAACGAAATGAGACAAAGTTTGCGCACCAATGCTTCAGGAAGCAAGTTGCAGGATTTAGATTTAGATTTTTAATTATAATTTATTTAGAGTTTTCTATGTACCAACTGTGACATATGCTGTTGTATTCTCTGCCAGTCCTCGGAGTCGGCCAAATTTCACAGGTTGTTTTCGTTTGCCCATATCTTGAAAGTATCCTAACTTCCCTTTAAGGGTGTGGGTCTCGATGATTTAAGCCAATGATATGACTCGGTATTCTGCAGGAAAAAACTGTGACATGCGAGGCAGTGGGTCTTTAAAGGGCTGCTCTGCCCCAACTCACAAGCCCAATCTCGTAGGACTTGTTAGCGTATCACGTGCCAGATTCTTAATGAAGTGGACACACTAGGGCCTCGTGTGCGCATGCGCTTAGTGTAAAATGTAGTTGGAAATGAGGTGTCCGTCTTGGAGTAGTCGACTTTTAAAAAGCATCGGCAGCCCCTGATATGACGACTTCGCTGGTTCTGCATCCACGCTGGGCGGACACCTTGATGTACGTTTATGAAAAAAGCCCGAATGAAAACAACCAGAATAAAAGCCAAACAATGGAGGGACTGAGCGGTAATTGCCCTGCGACCCACTGCAGGGACCTGATGTCGCACCCCGCGCTGGGACGACATTCTGGCACCATAGCGACCCACCAGGGCTCCGTCTACTCGGATATTTCTTCTCCAGACACCGGCCGTCAGTGTCCCGCTCCCCAAACATCATCGAGTGCATCTTTGAGCTACGGTTATCCATTTGGAAACCCATATTACGGCTGTAGATTATCTCATTCGCACAACGTGAACTTGCAGCAGAAGCCCTGCTCGTACCACCCCGCAGAGAAATATGCCGAGCCAAGCACAGCGCTGCCCACGGAAGAACTGTCTACCAGGGCGAAAGAGTTTGCCTTCTACCCGAGTTTCGCCAGCTCATATCAGGCTGTTCCCGGATATCTCGATGTGTCGGTGGTGCCCAGTATCAGTGCCCATCCTGAACCGCGGCACGACGCCTTGATCCCCATGGAGGGCTACCAGCATTGGGCTCTCTCGAATGGCTGGGATGGGCAGGTGTACTGCTCCAAAGAGCAAACGCAGTCAACTCATCTTTGGAAATCACCTTTTCCAGGTATGGGAAATTTCTATTTTTATTTATTTAAACTGTCTTCACCAGGCTGTAATTCATCGATTAGTACAGCGGCTTGTTTGCTTTTATAACCGGTGTCATCCCTTTCAGAAAGCTATTTGAATATAGTCGTCAGATATGTTTACTCTGCTAAGATGTTGTTGCTTAGTCTCTGAAATTTACTGTGTTAAAGTGCCAATATCAACTCGCCAAGAAGTCTAGGGAAACACTAAATGTACTGGATAAACATACAACTGTCAATCCCCTTGTCAGTTTTAATATGTCCTTTATGGATTCTGCTATTATAGGCTGTGATATCCTTCTGTTTAACATTAAAGAAATCTTCATGCATTTTTTTAGAAGTATGCGTAAAAATGACCGAATTGTGAGTTAAATGAGCTTTCCAGCTGCATGCTTGCCCCTCGAATAGTTGATATAATTCAGAAACCGAGCATTTGCTTATGAGATTATTCACTTTTTTTTCTTCTTTGGAGTCATATGATGAATTATAGTTCAGTTTCATTCACGTAGAATAGAAGGAAAGACTAGTGCATACCTTTGCCCCCTGTATGATAATATAGTGACTAAGCTAGCCTACCGTGTTTGGACTGTGCCAATAAATCTCACCGCCCTGCGATGTGTCTTTTGCATAATATCAGGAATCATTTGTCCAACATTTGTATTGCATGCAGACCTCAGCATCATGTTACACAATTTGTTCACGGACACTGATAAGTTCATATCATTATAAATCAGGGCTCACCTTTTGCTTTACTTACTATCATACATGTAAGAAATCTGATAATAAACACAGGAGCCCGGCCAGTATGCTGTTTACAGAGTGTTTACTAGACTGCCTCTTTCACCACAAGGGTTTATTATCTTTGTCAAATATGTGGGTATTTTAATTTCAGATAGGGATATTCCCAGACCTTGACTGAACCTCCCACACGACATTTACCCCCTTTACATTGAAAAGAGCAAGCCACGCAAGCACGGGCACGCAGTCAAACGCGCGCGGACACATGCACAAAAACAAGCGCGCGCTGTCCTTGTGTGTCTCGTTTCACACACACACATCATACACACTTACATACAAACTGACGCACACAGAGACACAATTTTGCTTCAAAAATAATATAAATTTAAAAAAAAATACAACAACACAACACACTCCACTCAGTCATCCCCACTTAGATCAGAATATTTCATAGACACGTATAACAAAGATGGTGTGAGGATAACATTGATTTGGCCTAAATTAGATAATCGCACATTCTCACGAACTGTGGAGAAATATGTACAACCACAGACTGTAAAAATGACATGGAGTAAATACGCTTCATGTCTCACAGCTTGCCACAATTTCTCAAGGTGTTGCCATACTTGCTCTGTCATGTTTCTCATTGGCTGTCCTGCACTCAGCTTCAGTCTTGGTGAAAGGGTGTAATCTCTGTACTTTGCTTACCTGAACAAGGTACCCACTGCTTAAAGCTTTTGGTGCTTTGTAAACAGATCTAGAGACAACACTGTTGAGCAGTTGCGTATAATTCTTAGAGAAATTCAAGGAAACTGTTCATAAAGTATAAAGTATAAACTGCGAACTTTTGCTTGAATGACGTGGTTCACATGTAACTTTGAAATTATTCAAAACTTTAGGTTTTCACTTATCAGTTTAGACGTCAGTTTATGATTTGTCTTTCCTAACAGGGCGTATTAAAGCCATTGTATAGTTGGTTAGTAGAAGTTTCATTAAACTCAATATGAGAAATACATCTATAATACCAGTTAGTTATGTAGTTTAGTCGACTCACAGATTACGTAGGCCTACTGACATGCAGCCTAAGGGGGGTGGGGGGGGGGAATAAATGATCACTGGCCATTGGAAACCATGCACAGTCGTAGTGGTAGTGTAATTTGATAATGATTGTACATCTGTAGTTGAGTGGTGCACTTCAGTTCACTTTACATTAGTGAACCTGCTAAGACAATTTTATAATTGTGTTCTTTACGTCAGGTGCAGTACACCTGAGATCCTGACTGCAGCAAAATTTCTGTAGTGTATCTACACACACACACACACACACACACACACACACACACACACACACACACACACACACACACACACACACACACACACACACCCTGCAAATACCAATTTGTCTTTTTTCACCTGACAGACACACGAGATACAATGGGTCTTGAGAATTAAATTATGAAAGCTCTTATTTTCTTTTTGTAAAATCAATATTTAAACCGAAACATTGGGCAATTTGCTTCAGTAATAGGCCAGTCTTGTCATCTCATCTGCAGTGCTCTTGATTTTGTAATACATTGCGGTGTTTTTGCGCATAGTCTAATATTTTCCTGGCATTTTCCTCCTTTTCTCACAGATGTTGTGCCACTGCAGCCTGAGGTCAGCAGTTACCGTCGTGGGCGTAAAAAGCGTGTCCCTTACACGAAGATCCAGCTGAAGGAGCTGGAGAAAGAGTATGCAGCCAGCAAGTTCATCACCAAAGACAAGAGAAGGCGCATCTCGGCCGCCACCAACCTCTCAGAGCGTCAAGTCACCATCTGGTTCCAAAACCGGCGGGTCAAGGAGAAGAAATTTGTCAGTAAATCCAAGAACAATCACATGCACACCACTTGATTAAGATGAGCGACCTCCTTGAAACTGCAACTCATACCTTCCAAATCATCATGCCATATATTTACCTCTTGCATCGAGAAGCGTTGCTGAAGAACATTTTGGCTGGTTGTTTTTTTTTTTGGTTTTTGTTTTGTTTTTTTTTATGTTAAAGTTCCATCAACATCTCCATCGACCATACCATCAGCCCCCTGTTTTCAATTTAGACAATGCTCTAAAAACTGTGAAAATATTGAAAATTCACTTCACATTTGTTTTATATGAATGTACATATATAAATATATAATATTTAAAACGATATCTGTATTTCAAAGACAAGTATTGCGTGTTTTCTTTTTCTTTTTTTTTTTCCAAGCCAAATCTCAAAAGGACTGACATTTGACAATGGGCAGATGAAAACAGGAGACGGTTCGTATAGATGTCATTTTTAGGAAGATAACCGCCATATGGACGGGAATTGTTGTGGCCATAATGACATGTTGAACTTGAGAGACTTAAACATCTTCAACAAACAGCTCACAGAGAGGACTCTTGGGAGAAAGATTTTCTTCATTTAAAAAAAAAAAAAAAAAAAAAAATCCTAAATTTCAAAAGCTATGTTGCTCTCTGCGGGGTATGTTCTCTTAAGCCTGGGTAAAAGAAAGGCTGCTATGTTGTTAATCTGTATAGTGCAATGCCTTTATTATTTAATTCATATTATCTAGTATGGCGGAACTGTAAGCTGGAGTATCCCAAGACCTGTATGTTTTCCTTTATCAGTGAAGGATTCTGTCATGCAACTGGAATGATTGTAAACCAGTGAGTATTACACATAAATGCACAATCGTTTTATTTTGTTCTTTGTTAGTGTAGCATTGGAGCTGATCACACACCTTGTACGAAGCCTGTAATTTCTACTTTCGTGCAGTATGTGAACTGTATTGTGGTGTTGAATTGCGTACTGGTAACGTGTTTCATAAATAAATGATTATGAAAAAAATGATCCAAATATTCAAAGTCAATCAACCATCCTACTTGGAGTATTTCCTTTCGTTTCAAGTTACAGTGAGCAGCAGACGCTCTCACCACTGTCGCCTTTCCTCTTCAGGTTTGGTCTGTAACATCAGCAGCAGATGGGATTGTGAAGATTTCATATTGCAAAGTGCTTGATTAAGACTTATTGGCATCCTGGAGTCTCGCTAATGGCAACAGGAGATAGTGCAGTCATGGCGAATCCTTAGTGAGCACTGAAGAGCCTTTTCTCACAATTGAAAACGAAAAAAAAGTACAAAATGAATGTTGATATTTGGACACATTTTGTTCCATATATATAGTATTTAGTGAAAACTTGCAGAGCCTGATTCTCCAGACGGAACACTTTAGACAAACAGAGTCGGCGGGTGAGAGAAATGTCGCTATGTACCAATTTATTTCACTCTCCCACCACATGTTAATTAAATCTTATATCATAGGTGTGTTACCTGTTACCTGGATGAAGTTCATTTGGCATAATCATGACAACCTGGTCGAACGGCGTTAGGCAATGTATGCGTCACTTTTCACAACCATAGACTGGTATATTCCGTTTCTTTTTTCCATATTCCACAGATACCTCCGCCTACTTCTTGTTGCTCTTGTGACAGGGACATAGTAACAGAACCTTTAAAGAGTGCAAGTAGTACTTTTCTTCCCCGACACCATCAAGTGTATTTAATTAGTTGTCCATATTTAGCTGATTATACGTGCTGTGCAATATGTGAGTAAATTAAAGATGGCAAAACGTGTGTATTGAAATGTGTTGAAATGTAGTAATGCAGTAATTCAGTATTGCAGTATATAATTCCTGTATATAGTGATGTCGCCTCACTCTTATTTGGATTTTGGTTAGACTGCTGTAACGCACTTTCTCAGTTTGTAATAAGCACAGGTGAGTTTTGCAATGAACTTGAAGATTCATATTACTTTGTTTCTTATATGTTCTGGTCATTTTGTTGATTTCACATGTATTAAAAGTAATAATGCAATAATAATGCAATAATGCGCTCACGCACACGCATTGAGCGCGAAAAGTATTCTAAAGCATCACTACACAGTCTGTTTTATTCATAGATGAGTTGATTTTGGACAGCACATGCATGCGGTAACTGTTTCTGTACGTGCGGGCCGTGTTGTCATGTATAAAAGACAAGTTAGGCGGCTTTAGCTACTGTTATGAATATAGAAAGAGGATAGAAAATGATAAATTAAGGTTTGCCCGAGAAAAGTAATAATAGAGGTAGAAGTTGGCTCAACTTTAAACTCAGGCTAATCATAGTTTCGTTTAATCCATCACAAGTTTGTAATTTCATTTTTAAATCTGAATAAAACCATTTTTCATACATATGGATATGATTACGGCATATTTCTGTTTTTCTTTCGTAAAAATGAATGAACGTCTAAAGCCTAAATTAAAAAAAAAAAGTAAATAATGAAATAAATAAATCATTGCTGACACCAACTGAAAGTGCTAGTTGTGTGTTTTGCTTTATTTCTCTGTAGGCCATGCAGCAGCTGGCTGGCCTTGACTAACTTTTTCCAGCCTCATCAGATCTTTTGAGGTTGTTGATTACAATCCAAGCCGTCAGACTTCACGTTTTTGTTTGTCTGGTTCCTGGATTTTCAATCCTTGTGGAAAGTTCTGGGTCTCCTGATTTTACCCTTGACCATGACTATGCAGTCACTTTGACCTTGACATCACAGCAGATTGTGAATAATAAATAGGGGGCTGGACACCAATGCTGGCGGTTTGTTTGTAGGCAAACAAGGTGTTATTTCCCTGTCTAGACAGCCGGACTTAATGGCATGCCATAAATACATAAAAAAGGGGAAGTGTAGCGATATCCTCTGACCTGCATTTCTGACCATCTCTCAGGCCCTTATTTAGACTATGTTTCTGTAGTATTTTACAGAAGTCCTCTAAAAAGTAGTTCTTCTGGCCCCATGCCTCTGGAACCACCAATGGTTTCATGCACTCTCATTATGAGGTGTGTGTTATTGACCACAGAGGACAGGTAGGACTTTTGACGTCTCACACTAACACCAGTAATCTGCAGCAAGCAGCCATACTGCCTACACAGCGAGAGGAAATGATAACACGACGTCGCCCACAATATAACGATTAAAGGTATGGCCATTTTCTTCTTACTATGGCAGCAGGCCCACATGGACTTTGCTTTATGACTTTTTAGCTCACAACAGACGCAGCACATTGAACTGACTGACTGACTGAATATGGTGCATAATGCAGTGGCCTTGGATTTGTGCTTATGTTTTATTTTTATTTTCCTCAAAGTATGGGGCGATCTGTGATGCTGCTGCTACTGAGGGAAAATATACGTGTTTCAATACATATATTTTTATTCTTCATATTTAAGAGCATAAATTATTATTAATTATAAGAAACTGTCTCCAAGTTTTGTAGCTGCATATTATATATTTTGCAACACAAGTATTTGCCACAGTATGAAACTAATCTCAACCAACATAATGTCATAAAACTGTAAGAGTAAATTAGCGTATCATTTATTTCAACGTCAGTGTTATTTAGTGTTTAATTTGACTTTTTTTTTAACACGAATACTAAAATACTCATGTAGTCTTAATTACATAAATACACAATTCTACTTCTCATTTTTAATTGTAGGCCATAGCAAAAATAATAGAATAGAGTAAAAAGAATAGTGGATAAATACACAGGCTAAATATCCCTAAACGCAATTTCCCAAAGGTTATATATGTAAATATAAATAAAAATGGTGAAAGATATTTCTTAAGCAGACTACTGTAGTTCATATGTTAGTTAAAGTTGTCGCCTAATCAAATCCACGTCCTGTTTTAACATTCTCAATGCAACAAATGAGACTCATGATCAAATCTCTAAACTGGACTGGACTGGAACATCCTTAAAAATAAATAAACCCAAAAGAAAGTAAAGTAAAAGCTTTCTGACGCTCTGTAGCCTCCTCAGCCACTGATTTTTGCTACGAAAGCGTTTAAATATGAGAAAAGTTGCATTGGGTTTGGTTGTGTGTGGAGGCGTCACAGCTGCAGGCCGCTGGCAGCACAGACATGAGACAGGGGGCTGATAACCTCTGGTGGTGACCAGAGGAAAATATCAGGAAGTGCTGCAGCTCTCTCCAAATCAGGACTATTATAGATCAGAAAATTCGTTTTTTGCACTGTCGTTATTTTAGCTCATTGTGTATGTATTTTTATTTTTTATTTTTTTAAACTTTTTTTCAGTGTGTTTATGCATATTTATGCCTTTGGAATATGGAGCTGACATCGCTGGTTATTTTAATATAGAAGTTCTATTTGTTGGAGATGTCACAGCAAATCCAGAAGTAACAGATGAAGCCACGTGAGTCCTTATCATTTTCAGCTGTTTTGAGATTGTTGTGTTATAGATGACATTTTATATTAATGCCATTAATGTGTCATTTTGTGATTACATGGTGGAGTATATCCGATAATACTCACAAGTTCTAGTTCTGGAGCTGTTAAGACAACAAGAGTAACCATTATTTTGACTTTTAGGCGTTTTATTCATTTTATTTTTCCCTTTTTCAATTTCTTCTTTTTAAAATAGCCTATGTGTCAGCACATGTACAACAGACACTAACACAGCACTGTTTAAAATGTCGCATTGTGGTAAAACGTCTTACAGTTGAATCTCATCTGATAGACTTAATGAGCCAAGATTGGTTGGAACAGTCATATAATATGGATTGTGAATACAGCCCTGTTATGCATGAGAAGTTTACATTTGAATGACTAGATCACACACACACACACACACACACACACACACACACACACACACACACACACACACACACACTTTCTGAAGTTGTTAAGTCTAGAATTAAAAAAATAAATAGCCTTAATATATTCTTTTGAATATTTCCTTATTTGACCAAACACCTTGTGGCAGCTAACAGCTTTATTACTTTATAAGTGACGGTCAAGTTCAAATGTTTGTATGTATAAGATGACGCAGCAGAGGTTTTTCTATAAATGCTGTGCTTTTATTCTGCATATTTCCACACAAGACTTACTCGGTTGAGTGTTTATAAATGTGTGTAATATTTTTATGGAGACTTTGAAATTCAAGTAATATAATATTATTATTTCCAGGTGGATATGGGCTATTCTTAACAAACAATTTAAAGTAACAGCATGCATATTTTATGGTAAGCACAGTCAGAAAGAATGATGTTATTTATGTAGCAAAGCCGCATTAAATATCGTGTGTTGCTGTAAACAAATGAAAAAGATCAGCCAAACCATTCAACTAAAACGTTCCCACTCCTGTGGGTTCTTTAGGCTTCCCTTGGTGGTTTGTTTTCCTTGAAGGAAGCTTTAAAGGGTTGCACAAAGCTATAACTGTGGCAACCTGTCTGCAGAGAATCAAAGAGAGAAAAAAGGGGAAGAAAAGCCCTTTGTTTAGGCTATTGCCCTGTCTGGACAGGACCAGTGGATTCCAGGAGGGTAATTTCAATATCGAGCAGACAGTGTACTAGACAGTGACCTTGACAGTGCTACATACTCCGTTTACCAAGTTCTTTTTTTTTGTGTCAGATTTTAGTTTTTGCTGAATGAGAGCACAAGGCGTATAGTTCACGGTCAGATATGACATCATCGCTGGGCTAAAGATGCACTGAACAGTCAAGCAGTTGTTTGAATGTGAAATACGGATCTGTGGGAGCAGTGGATCGGAGGCGTGGAGAGACGATTCAAGGAGGCGCAACACATGGCCTCTTTCTCCGAGGTAAAGTGGCGGCTACAAGCCTACAAAGTTACTCTGTCACTGGATGAGCGTCCGAGCCGTCCTGTTGTAAACATTACACTGAACTGTGTTTCTTTTGGTAGCTGTTCTAATAACATGAGAGGCTTTGAAGTGATATCAAGACACATCAATGCTCCTCATAAGACTGAGGCATTTTATATTGGATTGATGTTGTGCTGCATTGCGAGACCCACTAACTAGATGCAATACTCTGCAGTGATAGGAGATAGCAATGAGTCTAAGAGACAGAATGAAAGCGAAATGGATCCCTAAGAGCTTCTCCAGTTTAAACATTTGATATTTTTCTTTCTATTTAAGGCTGGAGCAAGGCCCTGTGCCTTTGAGTTAGATGGGATACATGGTCACAAGTGACGGATACAGCTATCAAATATCGGCTGACTTGCAAATCGTTCCCAAACCAATGTTTAAATGAATGCTAATGTTCTCACATAACACCTCGTTGGCACATTTGTAGCACGCAACTATCCCCATTCAACACGCATGTGCACGGCGCTGTAACCCTGCACTATTTTATTCATTCTTAGCTTCAAAGTACTAGTGATTAATTACTCAATGAAATCAGTTTATTTATTTTTTTATTATTTGGACTCTTATCAATTATTTAATTACAGGAGTAGCATACTATGGAAGATGATAGGTTGCTTTTTAAAAGAGCGAAATAGCCATCGGAATATATTCACATATAACTTTATGACATTAGGCTGTTATTGCACACTTTCAGCTGCCACAGCCCAAAAGGCTCTTATATGTTTATTGTATTTTATTGGTTGTAATTTCCGCTTCTTCTGTTTATTTAAATGGAGTATTTGAGTTCAATATCAAGTTCAACCCACCATGACTCTGCGTCGTGAACTTGAGTGGATTGGCGGCGACTTACATGTGTGCTTCGTTATGTTTAGGATTTTTTTTTCTCTTTTACTCTAATTCATTGTTATTGTTGAGTTAAACTATTTGTCATTGTTTTAACCAGACTTTAAAAAAAACTTTCTTGATGAAGATATACGCAGATCCCCCCCTGCTGAGTTACAACTTTTGTGATCCATAAATTGATTTTGTCTTCCGTACATGTAGTCGAGAATGAAGAATAAGATGGTGCTAAATTATGAATTTATAAATGGAAATTGAGAGAGCCAGCTTTGTTGCTGCTTTGATATTACACAATGCAGAAAGTGTTTAAGATTTGAATGTCTTGCTGGATTTTTTTTTTCTTCCCCCAATTAATGAGGAGTCTGTGAAGCCGGGAGAGGAATGCAGAAGTCACGGGTCAGTCATAAGAATATGTTTGAGGATGATGGTTGCGCAGGTTGATGACCAGAGACCACATTAGAAATTCTTGCGCCAGCTGTTGGCAGAAGGCCTGAATTCTGTGCTTCATGGCAAAGTTTTCTGCATAAAAGTACTCTGTAGTAAACTCTGAAAAGTTTTTGTTTGTAACACAGACTCCTTTTTTGTCAGAGCAGAGGCATGACCACAGCATGGCACATCACATATTTGTTCAGTGTCTTCAGAACTGAATCCACAAATCAACTAATTAGCGAGATATAAAGCCGAGAGACTCGGCTGATTGAATCAGTTAAGTGCCCTCTGATATCTTGTAAAATTCATATAAAAGAATTGTGAGAGGTATAACAATCCCACCAGAGTTTGGCTGCGAACGTTTATTGGAGGTATCTGTTAAAGTTGTTCATGTGAGGTGTACTAGAGCATATTATGTGAAATATACCCTCTTAAAGTAACCTTGTAGAATATCGTCCTCTTTTACAGAGCCAGTGGCTTCAACCTGCTGACCCTGTTACTGTAAATATGAGTAGAGTGCGGCAATGAGCATCAGTCTTTTCTTAAAACAAGCTTGTAAAATTGGGACATCACAGCTTTATATGACATTGAATTCAACCATAATTTGCTAGAAAACAAGATGTCCTGTGCACCCTCTCCTTTAAGAAAAATAGTTTTCATAAGAAACAGCATTTAAAAAAAAAAGTTTTGCCAGCTTATAAAGATATTAAACGAGGCCATTGACAGTTCCACGAGTGTAAAAAGAGAAGCAGCCTGGCCTCCTTTTTTGGACTCAGCATGGCTCAAGTGGAGAAAAACAAGATTCTACATTTTTAATAAAAGGTTTATAGTATTTTTAAAAAGCATATAAACCTCTATAATACAGAAGTTAATGTTTTGTTTTGTCTGAGATGGACCAAGTGGGTGGTACCATGTGTAGCAGAAGTTAGCCTGGACACGTGGTTTGAGGATGACCAATCAGGCGCCCCTCCAGGTTTAACTATGTTAAATGTCAGATTGCAATAAACTAGAAGCTGTTGGTCGGGCCCGCGGAAATGGGCGAGCATAATCTCCTTAATCCAGGGTTTGTGGGACCTTTGGTAAACATCCACACTGGAGACACATTTTACTTTCCGAATTTTAGAGCCTCAGGGGGACAACTGGCGGGGCTACCGTCGCTCTCCTACCCGAGAAGGGACAATGTTTGCTCCCTCCCGTGGAATCCTTCGGAGCCGTGCAATGGATACTCTCAATCCTACTTTAGCAGCCCCGTGTCTATTAACCCTTCTTTCAATCGGTCGTGTGAAATTACCAGACCTGAAGAGGGTAAATGTTATTATAGCAACGGCAGCGGAAACAGGGAGACCTGTTCAGGTGGCAACAACCTCAAACGAGAGGATAGAGCGAGAGACACATCATCCCTAACATCTGACCACGGGATGCACAGTGGAATTGGCAACACTGCCGCCTTTTCCAAATATGATTATGGGACCGAGCAGCTAACGCAAGACCCGCCATCCTGTCAGTCAATGGAGTCCGACTCCAGCTCCTCTCTGCTCAACGAGGGCAGCAAGCCTTCATCCAGCGACACACAGACCCTGGTGTCACCGGGAAGCCATTCAAGCAACATAGCCGCAGGCGGAGGTGGGTGTTATTTTTTATTTGTTTAAATCACAATTACTTCAAAGGCACGTTCACATTATTTATAAGGAAGCTGCACACAACTTACAATTGCTGTATTAAATCGTTATCAGAGCATGTTATCTTGATGCACAATTGCAGTCTAGATTAGCCTGCTGGGTAGACTACTTGCGTGGTGTGCAAACGCCGCTAGGGGTTGCCCTAAAATACTCCACGCGCCATGTGCTTGTATACAGTTATAGATAACCTCACCAATCCACAGTGCCTACCAAGCTTTTACATAAACCAACAGCCATGTCATCACATTTGAATATAGTTCAGATGACTGTCTGTGTTTCAGGCATATAAGTGGTTGATATTGGTGTATTGTTGCACTTATTGCACACAAATTAGTGCAGTGATTTAAAGAGGTGAGCCGCTTTGGCTGACTGGATCAAATAGAGAGTTTTCTTTTTAATGACTCGTAAACAGAATTAATATCTGTCGCTGTGCGCTCAAGCGTCATTTAATATGCTCAGAAACTCGCAAATAAGTGGGGGTATTTGCAAGCACGGCTTAATTATCACGTTAATGCAACTTTAACTGCAACCATAAAACTTCCTGTGACACAAACCGCTGTATACTGATTGCCTCCATAGAGGAGTTTGAAAAATAAAAATAATAAACACCTGTGTGTACAAACTATGCGAGATAGGACATGTTTTGGTAGTCTTGAATAGGTTTTGAGATCAGAGATCTGGGGCAGACATCAAAACAAATCCAGTTTGGCTGATGTGTGTGGAGGAAGTGACAGCTTCCAGGAGCGTCAGTTCTCTCAATCCTGATACAAAGCACAATCCCTGCATCTGGAATCTTCTTCAAAATACAGAAAACTTCTCAATATGACTGAAAAAACAGTCTGCATTTCCAGACATATTTTGGGGGAAACGAGTTCTTCATCGTTATAATGTGATTTGGCTTTTGAAATAATTTTCTCCCCAGTTCAGTTTACTCTCCTCTTAAATTAATATTAAATTAACTTAGGCACCAGTAAGGCATTTGCTCCCAGCGTGCTATGGACAGCTGACGCCCCTGTAGGCTCCTCATAACCTTGGAGGTGACCGTGATTTTGCAACTGTGGTGACTAATCCGCTGTTTGCCCCCTCCTCCTCCTCCTCCTCCCCCTCCTCCAGGTGCCCCGTGGTACCCGATGCACACTCGGACCAGAAAGAAGCGTAAACCGTATTCCAAACTTCAGCTGGCTGAGCTAGAGGGTGAATTCATGCTGAATGAGTTCATCACCAGGCAGCGGCGGAGGGAGCTCTCCGACCGTCTGAACCTCAGCGACCAACAAGTCAAGATCTGGTTCCAGAACCGCAGGATGAAGAAGAAGAGACTCATGCTGAGGGAGCAAGCTCTGGCCTACTTTTAGAGATGCGGCAGAAAGTGAATCGATAGGCAGTAAAAAGCCAAACCGTCTGCGCTCTCTTATAGGTCTTCTTTCAATGCATGCACTCATCTATCCATCTTTTACATTGCAGTCAATTATTACATTTTCTGACTTTTTCTTTCTTAAAGGTGCGGGCTGAACAAGCCCAAAACAATCCACTATTTGGCATTAAAAGCTACAGTCAGTGAGGACTGCGTTCATGTTTGGTATAATCGCACAAAAAGCTGTGAGAATGATTTTTTTTGTGTTGGATGCATCTCTTGGTTTTCCTGATTTGTCAAGAGATAGTTCCCCCACCCCCCCAAATATAAGCCACGCGAAATAGGTCGTCAAGGCAATAGTTCAGTTTGGGATGACACATAATGACAACATCCTATTTGTTACTTTTTTTAAGTAAAAAAAAAATTAAATAGGAAACGGGGCCACTTGGTTAAATCTAAAAAAATAAATGTAAAAATAAGATTGAGATTTAGACAGACAAGAGTGTGACTGGCAGGCTGGCGCCGCATACGCACAATCATTTCTCAGAGGTTATAAGGATAAAGAATAATCTCCCTTTCGGTTGATTAATACATCCACAACCAGAATTTGCTGAGTAAGAGGAACATCATGCTTATCTCCTTCCCATAGTTTTCGCCACGCACTGTGGGCACGTTCACGGTCACGGGCAGGAAGTCTGGGAGTCTGCATGAGGAGAGGGGAGGACCGGAACCCGCAGTGTAATCCATACCGATATCTTTATGACTGCGTGCTAACAAGTTTCTAAAAGATATTTTCTTACTTTTATCACCTTTCAACTTGTCCTAACAACAGTCACAGAATTCTGCATGGGTTGCATTTCTTTCGTTGAATGAGATCACCGTTTGCATACGGTTTTGAGCTGCTATTATAGAAAGGTCCAAGTCCAGATTGTGCCAATTGGAAAAAAAGCGTAGTCTACAACAAACTTGCAAAGATCTCTAATGGAAATATATTCAACAGTACAGGAGTACATTTTAGGCCCAACTTAGTTGCTCAAAGCGACCGCCGAAAGTTGCAATTGGTTTTAGGCCCGAAACAGCATTTCTGAATCTTGGTGCTCATAATAAGAATAAATATGTAGAAATTTAGAAACCTTGATAATAGACTTACGTGTGTGCTCCCTTAATTCGGGGAGAAGGCAGTGCATCATCTGTCGTGTATAATGAGTAAGCTATAGCAGTGAAATGTATTTGCAGCATGTTATTGATGTGAAATAGCTATAAGTCATGTTCTGCGGGCCACTTTTTCTGTAGGTGACTTTTTATATAATTTTTTTTTAAAACAAATCAAAAGCGAACACAACCTAAAACATTTTTGACATAAACGTCTACAAAGAATGTATTATTATTATAATTATTACTATTAATAGGATGGATGGACGGAGGGCCTCTTAGGCCTTCTTAATGTACTTGCTCCTTGCAATGTGCTCAATGTTGTCCCTTCCCTTACCTTGTACTCGTGTATAACTTTGTAAAATGAAATTACATATGTTACTATTTGCATCCTATTTGAGGATCCCTTATCGCTATGTAATAGTGCTTTATGTTATTGATCGTCTTGTACAATATCGCATTCCATATAGCCTATTTGTGGTTGTGAGGGTTGGAAATGTAGGCCTATGATATCATACTTCCAAGAATGGATATAAGAGATGGTGTGCAAGAAATGTTACCATACCTGACATTTAAAGAAACCCTGTTACAGTGTACTAGCTGTTTGTCATCGTTCTTTTATCTCGTCCCTCATTGCATTCCCTTCTTTGCGCTTGTAAGGATTGCTACATTGTCTTGTAAAAGTAATAATGATATGAATGTATATGCGTAAGGTCTTCAATAAACAGAATATTGAAACGTTTATTGGTGTTACCTCTGTCTGTCATTAGGTTGCCTCTCTGAATGCTCAGCTTTGAAATCCGGTTTTCTGAGTGCTGACTGGTGGGATTATTTTATTAGACGTGACCTGTAACACAGTTTAAAAATACATGTGTCCACCGCAGTGAAATAAAAATCTGAACATTAATGGGACATTTGGAAGCATTTGAGGGGGTGTTTTGTTGGCACATAATTGTACATGCTGTGAACTATAAGCAATTGAAGCCCACACAGGTTGGTCTCATTTTATTATGGCCACTCGGATACAAAGGTAAACTATAGGTGGCTGTGATAGCGTTCAATGCAAAATGGCGGCCAGATGCATACTCTAAACACCATTTTGCATTGACTACTATAGTACTCTGGATTGCACAGCAACTGCATTAGTGTTCAACAAAAAAAAGGCTTTTCACATGTTTCTCTCAACCCTCATGGTTTCCTTTGAAGTTGGACCTAATCAATGTCACTGATATGCTACAAGCCTATAACGGTGCAGCTAAAAACGCAATAGCTTTGTAAAGCAGTAATAGGGTTACACCCCGGTGCTTCATATAGTCAAGACTCTTGGACTGACGTTTCCTTTTGCATCCTATCTTCTGGTTTGCATTAGTGATTTATATGCGTGATAATTACAAATCAAAACATGGTTTATGAATACACGTGCACAGATCAGATAAAAAGTCACTTAATCAAATGGCACACATCTTTAGAACCACATAGACTGGTTATTTATATGTGTATATATTTATTTATTTATTTATATATATATATATATTTATATATATATATATATATAAAAACGCCTATGTATCCAAAATCCACAAAGCTCTCCCTACTGGCAAGGAAGTGTAAAGCAATGCAGGACAGTGCAGTGTTTTTTCTATCAGCTATCTAACCAAGCATAATGTGTTTGTCTTCACCAGCACCCAGTTAGGTGAAGTACGTCCACTGGAAACTGTTGTGCTGTCTCGGTGTTTCCTTTTCAGTGAAATGTGAGCAGCCGCTCCTGCAAGCGACCCACTCAGTGGCCTTCCTGAGTTAGGCTTTGCAACACATACATACATATATAAAAAAAAATATATATATATGTACACACACACACACACACACACACACACACACACACACACACACACACACATATATATACACACACACACACACACACACACACACATACACAACGCACACACACACACAGGATGACGTCAGCTCAATACTCAACACAACCCTTTTAGTATTGTATTAACTATCGGCTTGAACATTTATCAGTTAAGAAATATGAAGGATTCAAAGTAATCACGAAAAGGCAGATATGGTTTTTAAGCTTCACAACGACACTCTCTATCTCATAGTGGCTGTACTGTAATAGTGTTTCTGCAGCTGGCCGGAGCCTCAGCCTCTGATATTTGTGTTTGTTGACTTTACTACAGACACGCACCGTCACAAATTGGAATAACTCACTATATTCAAAACCACAACAAATCCCCTCTAAAACGTATTCAACGCCGTAATACAAAATGCTTAATGTATTGTATGTATATGTAGCCTGTACTATGAATATAAGAGCTATAAAGTCCTCCAGGCGAGAAAAGGGCCGTCTGGACGTGCTGGTATTCGGTCGGCCACAATAGCAGTCTGCAGACATAAAAATAAACAAACAGATGAATACAAAATAAACCAATAAATAAATGTAGAATTTTAGTTTTCAAAATGACCACTATGTATATTATAACCAAAGCATGTAAAAAATAAATTTCAGATTGTTTGTGAAAATATAAAATATGTCTCCTCAAAATGAGACTATCGCTTTAAGTGTAGCATTCACTGAATTGATGATTTGGAAACAGGCTCTCTATGTACATTTACGCATCTGATTAAAATGTGCTGTGAATAATAATTACAATTGAAACAGTAGAATTACATGGACATGGATGAACATGGATATCAGATGACATACTAACAACTGAGTTTTGAATAATTTCCTTCTTATAATAAGAGAAATGCATCCGTGGTGTTTTAATATGCAACCTTTTACGCACCGATGACAGCATTCACATGTCCGTGCATGTTTTAATTAAAGACATACACAGTGCGTTAGTTTCGATGTGACGCCAGTCTGATGCAAAACATAACAAGTTAAGTGCACCAAGTATTTGCTGTCATAAAATAGTAGCCAAGACAATGAAAAAATACAAGGATATCTTAAATTGGGTGTATTGAATTTGATCATACAGAGGCATCATTCATAACAACGCCAATCTTTTTATTCTATCAAATGCTCTGTTGACCATGAAAGCAGATAAACTGGTGCCTTGTGTTCGTGTGTTGCCTTGTTAAATTGGTTAGAGGAGAATAATAGATGCAAAATGCACCCATGACGCTCCTGACTGTCCTGCAGAACCCCAGGCATTTATATATATATTCTTCAAGGTCAACTACGTTACAAATAGTGACTAAAACCTTTTAGTAAAGAAAGAAAGAAAAAAGATACTGTGCAGGTATGCTGTATTGAATATTGAAATTTAAATAACAAGAAGTATTATAACTGTATTAATCTGGTTTAATTATTTATGGTTTCAGTTTTATATGGATTTGAGCTTGTTAAAATGTGTAAAACAATCTGGTGATCCATAGAAAATATATATTAACCAAGATCAATGATTTGTAAACATATTACAATAGATTAGTATTCAGTTAACAGAGAGCATTGAAAACTCAAATTGACAACAGCGACGTTTTGCATGTTTACACATTTTGTCAACTAGAAATTTGATCTTAAATGTCATGATAACGCATTGTTACTTTTAACCCTCGGTCTCGTGTTTGCTGCCATGATGCCAACAGTGTTGTGTGTTTTGCTGTGTTTGTGTGTTGGGTGTGTCCCGTGTGAAACTGTGGGATTATTTGGATTGAATAACGTGGCAGTCTGCTTTTTGAACGGTGCCAAACAGAAATCTAAACATGCAGTTTTAACTTGAACTTCAAAATTATACTTAGCTGTTGTTATGACACGTGGCCTTTCTGTGTAGCCTCTTTATTCGGATATTTATTATTTTTTGCATTTCCTTGAGACAGACGTTTTGATTCTGCTGGGAATAATTTTAAGCATCCACATCCAATAATCCACTAAACACTGGAGTGCGTCTTTACTTGCCAATAGTTGTTCTAAAAGGCTAAAAATGATCACTGCATGAAGCTAATATTAGTTTGCACTCATTTGCCTCGTCTACATTCTAATTTAGTATATTTAACTCTATGCAGGCCATATCAAAACTCTAAAGAAATCTGTCGGCATTGCGGGGAACCTCAGGATATTTGGATTGTAAAACAGGATGAAATCTCAGTTGGCTCTGCAGGTCTTTACAATAGGTCTTTCACTGCTCTTGAGCACTTTTGACTTTGAGACTGGCTAAATCTGTTTATGGCAGCCTGTCTCAGCGTCCCAAAGGTCAGTGAGCTTCACAGTGCCCTTCGCAGAGAACTTGTGTGGCATGTGGTCTACGTCCCCCGCCACCCCTCTGCCGTTTATGGTACGGAGCTGGCTAGAGAAATAGAAAGCAATGTTATTCCTACTAAAGTGTGTGGGGGCGAGTAAGTGTGTGGACATGCGTGTGTATGTGTGTATGTGTGTGTGTGTGTGTGTGTATGTGTGTGTGAGAGAGAGAGATAGAGAGAGAGACAGTGAGAGTGCGGGGGCAGTGTGTGTGTGTGTGTGTGTGCGTGTGTGTGTGTTAATGTGATAGAGAAAGACAGTATAGGTAGAATGCTTACCATCAAAGATCCATATCGTTTCACTCCTCTCAGAACTGTTATATATTGATTTTGACATGATTTGAAATGAGTTCTCTATGAGCTCTATTTTTTTCTGAGGTGTACCATCTTATCAATTTGTTTTTCAATAGCATCGCAAGTCCAGTAGCCCTTAATACTGGATGTGAAGGTTTCATTGCTGTCTTGAAAGAGCCTCTAGTTGGCCCTAATGGACAGAAGTCAAAGACATCTCACATTTCAAAATTGATTGAGGTTGTGGCTTGCGAAATTAGTGGCCAAGCGTTTTCATATTGTTGTTTTTGTTTGTCCAATTATGGCATCATTGCTTTTAGTTTTGCTTTTATATGTCGAGATCGTGTGAAATACACAGGGTCAATGTAAAGAATGTGTACGGCATTTGGCAACGCCCCGAATTGATCAGTAATATTTTCTCAGTATTATTTAATCTCAGTTTTCCAATGACATTATTCAGTTGTTTGAAGACGCATCGATTTCATCCTTTTTGCTTCCTATTGCGCACAGTGTATTCTCCTTAAATGCTTAGTGCTTAGGACGTGGACTGTCCTCTCCTCTCCAGACATGGACATTAACGCATTCACTGAAGGTCAAGTATGCAGCATGGTACTGCACAACCGGCGTTGCCTGCTTTATGCGCCTACAATTTTATACAAGATGGAAAATTCTATGTCACCTGTTCATATTTGTCCAGCGTCGGTTCAGTGCACAGGCGGCGTAGTTTGGACTATACGTTTTTTTTCCTAAATGAATATCAATACTTTTATGTGCAGTGTTATCTTTGTGTTTAAAGGTCTGGCTCAGAAGAAAAGGTTGGAAAAATCTGCAGCGAGGACGGCAAAGCAAACATTGGTAGTACTAAATGTTTAAGCAGGCATTTCAACGATATCTGAGTCTGTAGTGTATAGATCAGAGCTTCTATTTTGGTTCCACATACCGAACCAGTTCTGTGCAAGGCCAGCGCAGACTAAAATAAGGCATTTTGACCCCCGGTGCGAAAAAAAAAAACAAAACAACCAGTGCGCGCTTCACCTCAAATGAAATAAATATTCACGATACACGACGAAATTGCATTGATCTGAATAGTCATTACACATAAATTAATAAGAACTAAACGTGCTTTAAGCAACGATTAAATTTGTCCTCCTGTATGAAATTAGCCAAAAGCTTTTTTCTGACGAGACTTGGTGACAACAGACCAACATTTGACCGAATAATGAGAAAAATATCACCAAGAGAGACGCTTGCTTCTAACGACTGACACAATATTGGTATATTTACTGCACATAAATAAAAATGTTGAATAATTTGTTTAACTTGTTTTAATCAGGTTATATTTGTCACCAAACTAACTACTTTATTTGCAAGTCAACACATTGAAAAACATAACATTGCGTAATGGTCCGCAGGTCGTGCGTAATGTTGTGTTGTCTTGTGTGTAATTTCCGAAACCCGGCAAAAACAACAGTTTATTTATGAAAGTTAGTTAACGCTTGTTTGTTTCCAGACACTGGAGACATTATCCCTGCCGGTGTGGTGAAGTGATTTCTCTGATATTTTAGAAGATTCACTGTAGTGTTACTAGAGGTCCAACAAAGGCCGTGCCTAAAAATATCTTTTTAAATATAATTCAGCATGTGACAGGCCATAGCCCCTAGACTTTTTCCCCCATTTTTATTTTTTTGCTTTTGTAGAATTGTATTAACCATGAATCCAAGAGCCCCTTTAGCGAAATATCAAACACAAGCTCATTTTTTTTTTGCTTATCTAGAATTTGTTTAAAGACAGATACACTTCAGGGTTCACTATTCCTTTGCTCAAAGCACTTACAGGTTTTTCCAGGACATCTAAATAACACAGTGGCGCTGAAGCCAAGCAGTCACTATATTGGACGATTTCTTGTGATGTGAAATCATTTAATACTTCTAATAAAAAAAGTTAACACATTGTTGTGAAAGCTTTATGTCCTAGTGACTGAAAGAGAAATACACTCTGGAGATTGCCTTAAATGTAACAGCAACACACATCCTTATCTTGTAAGCTATTGTTGCCACCACAGACGCTTCACGCTAGGTGCATTCACTGAGACCTCAGTAAAAAAAAAAAAAAGGCTCTTTAGTGTTGCTTGAAACTGTTCGCAGCTCATACAGCCAAGTTTAACTGCCCGACTTACATCCAATTAAACTTATCTAGGCCATGAGGGGACAGTAATATGATTACACAGGCTTCCCACATTTAGCCTTGACTTCAGCAAACTGTGCAGCAGTGTCTTGTTGAACTGCGCCCATTGTGTATGTGTCTCTGTGTGGTGGTGTTTTGTGTGTGTTGTGAGTGTTGTATCACTTGGCAAAGGATTTATCGAAGCAGGGCAGAAACACTGCAATATTAAGGAGCGCCATTTTTGAAATGAGAATTCTTCTTAAGAAAGGGTGACACCTAGGTTAAGCATTGTAATTATGGTGCGAGGTAGCAATACATAGCTTAAATTCCTCAGACACAGTCGTAAAGTTAGTGCTCCAACAGTGATATTTAAGTGAAGAATGGCAAATGTTTACAACACCTTCGCCAATAGCTCAACAGAACATTTCGACTATTGTATTAAACAAATAGGAGTCTCATTACTAATATGGTTCATCACAGAATGAGTCGTTATAATATAGAATAGGCAGGAATTCAAAACTCAGATACAGACCACTTTGCGTGCAAACTCTGCATATACTTGGCATGCTCATTTGGCGCAACCAAATCAAACTTTGCTGGGTCCTACTGCTAGCAGAATATCAGCTGCTTTAACTCGTCCATTCAGGGGAATAAACACATGATAAACCTTCTTCCTTGACTGATGATCTGTGCACACCGAGGCGAGGATAACCAGTGTTTAAACCCTCGGAAGGTGGATATTGCCAAGTGATGCACGTTGATGCATGATATTTTGGCACATTATGACAAATACACCGACTTAAATGGAGTCAGGATTACTATCTCTCATTGCTTTAAACTATTGAATTCCTCTAGTATACTGTGTAGTCTTTTAAAATCATCTTTCGCATTTTTCAGTTGTCTTGATCAACAGGCCCAACTTTTTAATTGTATTAGTGCATCAGTTATTCATACCCACACATTACTTATTTATACCGCGCTAATATGCATCATTGAAATGCCCATGATGAGGAAATGATTTGACAGTATTTTACTCTGTCTGCTTTGGTTTATCCTGGCCTGCTGAGAGAAAAGTTTTTATTTATTGCCATGAGAATATTTTTTTTTCATTCTACAGATTCTACAGATGATGATCAGAGTAATCTTGACACCCGGATACATTTTAAATGTCGCGAATCTGAACCGTTACTACAATCCAATAAGCAGCCTTGGTCGGCTTTGCAGTTTTAAAAATTTCAACTTCAAATGAAAGCCCCACATTTTAGCCTTTAAATGACAGAGAATATTTTATACACCGCACTATTAAAATAGGCAATGACATCTTCATAGGCGAATTATTATTGTTGTTATGCAACTGCACAACACGGATGCTGCAGCATGTGTCGAGCATGTGTCCAGGCAGGCCACAGGCCAGTATGTTTACACAAATATTGCTTAGCTGCGGGTTGTCCATCCACCGAAAAATGACTTGAGTTGAAAGACGCACACATAAACGTACATATTCTTTCTGGATTGTTTAATTACGATAATTATCCAATTTAGATTAAGTTCAGTGAAATGTTTGCTCTTACAAAAATGTTAAAACGCTAAATTTGACGTTTTGACTCTACTATTAGTGGCCTAAATCGCATTTTTTAAAATGTACACCCAAAACCAAATTTAAGAAAACGCCTAATGTTGTTCGGTGTGAAAATTCAACGCACTGGTGCTCTCTTAAGATGCAGAATATCTAGTTCCTGAAATCCAAATTCCTCTCATTCTCAACGTTTATGGTTTTCAATAGAACAAAGGGATATGGCGTTACTGCAGCCATTCGGAGTTTTATGGTGGACGTAGAGAGGATTTTAGTGGTCAAATTCAAGTGCTGTGTCTGGACAGCTGTCTGCTTTCTTTGTACTTGGATGCAGGATGCATCATGAGAGACAACCTTTTGTCTGTTGGGGTAGTAAACAAGGTAATGCCAATACCACTTTTTCACAAATACGCCTGCAATGGGCTGTCATTCCCAATGTTGTAGTCTGATTATGTCGCTTCTTCTTATCCTTGCTGTTGGGAATCAGCAAAGACACGAACTTTGTTTTCCATTATTTTTAAACAGCACAGGTGTCTTATAAGTAATTGTAATAGAGCGATGGTGTTATTGGAACATTGGATAATAATTCAAAAGCCTATTGCAACATTTAGGAAGTAGCCTATAATCATAAACAATGGGCCATCATATTAATTTCACCTTGTGATAGTATCAGTTAGTCTATAAAGATTCGTAGATGGCCCTCAACAGTACAATTAAAAGTTTACAATGACGCGGGAAAGAACACACAGGCGCATCTTTTCTCCAAACCATTAATTTTATTACAATTTATTTTTTTCAAAAAAAGTCCAGAGGACATGTCTTTCTTTTTAACAGTCACGCACAGATAAATGTCGACATTCTGGTGGAAAATAAAATGATCACAGCAGCTTGAAACATCAGCTGGGACTTATTTAATTTTAGAGGGAAACGTCGGATACATTCATAGTGCTTGGTCAATAGGCCCAGTCTGAGTGGCCTATAAGTAGCAGTTTACAAGGAGACTAATTGTTGCTCTGCTATGAAGCTTATAGAAAAAAAAAGCTGCAACCAAAAACGTTTAGTTTAGTCGACAAGTGAGTCTATAAGGACATATTCTGTCTCAATATATCAATTTAAATATGTTCAGACTCTGGCACAGTGCGGTGTTGTCAATCACCTCTCCAAACTGGAATAATACTAAATCCAGCAATTCTAGGGGAATTATTAAATTTTTTCTCCTTTTTTTTTTTTTTTTTTTTTTTCTTAAACAGAGTTTGTGTGTAAACCATTAGGACACATTTGCCTGTTGGAGGAGATGCAAGGTCCCTGGGCTTCACTGGTAGTACTTCTGCACACAGGAACTTCAGGAACTTGGATCTTGAGTATTGCGCAGTTGTCCTCCATGGACTCTGTCATGATCCAAAGTCAAAGGGAATGAGAGTGTGTCGGTTACTTTAGCTAGCTCAGTCAACATGTATGGTGTGTATCCCACATTGCCTAACTGTTGGTTCAACTTCATTTTACAACATAGTATAGACCCGTACAGTCAGTGTACTGTGTGCAACGTTTTTAATTTGGTAAAAGAAAACAAATGAATAAATAAAATAGAAAAAACAGATGAGCCCAGGTCACTCACACTTCTGTTTAATATTCATATGTGCAACATGCTCATATATCCACCAATGTGAAATAAAAAAAGAGGATTAAAAAGACTAACAGAACCCTTAAGAAAAGATCCTGTGCGTTGACAGATCATTGTGAAAATGTTCTGGGGATGCTCAGAGAGTTGAAGACAAACACGAGTCATTCAGTGTGATTGTTAAACTTTTGTTAAACAGTGAAATGATGATTGAGCTTGTGGGATTGCGTTTTAGCGGGTTTATATCTTATATGGGCCACATTCACAACGATTACTGATGTTTACCTGCTTCTACTACTCAATACAGATTATGTACTGTGCGTAAATGTCAGTGATAATAATTATCTCATTCTATGATTTAAATGTTAACATTACCAGTAGTCAAAAAGCGCAAATAGTGTTCGTGATAGGGATGGCCATTCTCCTATAATAATAAAAAAATAATAATAGTAATAATATTAATAATCTTACCTGTAAAACTCCATAACACTATGAAATGCACGTCAGATAGTGCACTCTGCAGTTTGTGCTATGTCTGTTTAAGGAGCTGTAGCTGTTTAGCTAGCCTACCACCATCCCATAAACATAAACACACACACAGAGCACACATCTCTCTAATTGTCATAAGCCAGCAAACAGGAATCTGTTACTGGTTTTCTTAGTGCGCCTGTGGTGTTTGAAAATTATTCGTTTGAACCTCCTCGATCTTACCTAAAGCCAACCACTCCTACACAACTCTTCCAAATTGATATATGACAATATGTACTTTCGATCACGTGTCTGCGGGGCGACTTAGACGGATTGCGCGTCATCTCGCCTTCCCAAATTTTTCCCTTCTGCTGCAGCTCGTATCCAAAACATCTATCTATAGTACGGAGTACGAGAGAGAGAGAAAGATGTTTAACTCGGTGAATCTGGGCAACTTCTGCTCCCAGACGCGCAAAGACCGGACATCCGAGTTTGGGGACAGGACGGGCTGCGCGTCCAACATCTACCTCCCCAGCTGCACCTACTACGTCCCCGAGTTTTCTGCCGTCTCCTCGTTTCTTCCACAGGCCCCGGCCCGGCAAATCAGCTACCCTTATTCCACAAATCTGTCTCAAGTACCGCCGGTACGGGAAGTTTCATACGGCTTGGACCCTGCTAGTAAATGGCACCACAGAAGCAATTATGCATCGTGCTACTCGGGAGAGGATTTGGTGCATAGGGACTGTCTTCCACCATCCACCATGACAGAAATGCTTATGAAGAACGAGAGTGTGTACAGCCACCACCATCACCATCACACCCACCCGGGTTCCAATCACCCCTCCACAGGTTTTTACTCCGGCATGGGGAAAAACAACGTCCTCCCGCAAGGTTTCGATCGCTTTTTTGAGACCGCATACTGCAGCAGCACGGACAATCAGTCAGACAATTGTTTACAAAAGGGCGAGGGGGGAAAGCTGGAAAGCGACTCCCAGCAGCAGCAGCAGCAACAGCAGCAGTCCACAGCCTCTGTCCCCGGAGCCTCGGAGCAGGAAAAAGACCCAGAAGATGAGGAGGAACATACAAATTCAGGCTCATGTACGTCTTCCTCCGCAACAACCAAGGACGGCAACGCCAGCAAGAACAGCCACTCGAGTAGGTATACCGAAGCTGTAAAATGGGGGAAGGTTAAGGGGACTAGCCCGGTGTTTTGTCGGTCAGATTTTATGTGGAGTTTTATAAGCATTCAAAGGATTTTATTATAACCCTACAAAGCTCTTTCTTGCAACGAGAAGAATTTTTACGATGGGAAAACGCTTTGAAAAAAGGGGGATGTTATACACAGACGCCTCTATGGTGAGAGTCTGTGAAATTTTTAAGAGAGAGCTATTGTGACAAATGTTAACTTTGATCATGAACTTGCGTTGGGCATTTTAAGGGATTTTGTCGTTGGGCTGTCGAAAGTAAAAACCAATTGGGCAGAACATTGCTTTTGGCGTCTTGTGAATTTTCTTTTAGCACTAGGTTTGCCTGCAATACATGCTGCACAGAGTATGACACACTTTACTGTTAAATGCGTTCTAATATAGGCCTGCCTATCTATCTATCTATCTATCTATCTATCTATCTATCTATCTATCTATCTATCTGTCTATCTATCTATCTATCTATCTATGTATCTATGTATTTATGTATCTATGTATTTATCTATCTATCTATCCATCTATCTATCTATCTATCTGTAAATGAATCAGTGACCACTCGAGTGTTTTGATTCGTTCATATATGAGTAGAATGGGTATTATGCTATGTCCACCATAACGCTGAAAAAAAGCTTAGTTACAAAGCTGTGCAGGTTTCTTTTTGCATTTCACCCCTAGCTAAAGATTTGCATGCAGACTGGCATTACTGCTAACTTGAGTGGCACAATAAAAAGTAAAAACCAAGCTGGATATAAGTGCAAGAAATAGCACTGATTGCAGCACACAGGTCACCATTGGTGTTTAGCATGATAAACAGTGTATTAGCCCAGCCAGTCTGCAGACAAGCTAACTGAAGCTGATGTTTGCCCTTCTTGCACAGAAAAAAATAAACAATAAAAAAAATCTATTTCCCATGTCACCTGTTTGATAAGAAGTTATAGGACCATAGAGGTCTGCATAGGCCACTGCAAACATGGGCAATGCGTTTCAACCCACTGCCAAAAGATTGTGTAAATTGTTAGTTTAGCTCCAGAGGAATGTGGCGCACATAATGCGGTGAAATATCTTTGTTGTTGTATATTTATCACAGATAAACACGTACTTAAGAGACTGTAAGTTGATATTATTTACTTCAAGCGATTCGGATATTTAACACTCTTTATGGCTGGTTTATCTGATAGCCTCAGCCACTTTGCTAGATGAACGTTGACTGAAATGTTATCATTAGTAATGCCACTGAAACAGAATTCTCACTATCTGGCACATCTATCGCCACTATAGCCTATTTTTGTATATATCATTTATAGAAAATTCCTGTGACATTATTGCAGTTTTTCCTGACACTCTGATTTTACTTAAATGTTGTTTTTGTTTTTTGAAATCTTTTTTTTTTCTTCAGGCACTCCTCGCACAAGGAAGAAGAGGTGTCCATATTCCAAGTTTCAGATTCGAGAGCTGGAGCGGGAATTCTTCTTTAACGTTTACATCAACAAAGAGAAAAGGCTTCAGCTTTCCCGAATGTTAAACCTCACCGACCGCCAGGTTAAAATTTGGTTTCAGAATAGAAGGATGAAAGAGAAGAAGCTGAGCAGAGATCGTCTCCAGTACTTTTCTGGAAACCCTCTGTTGTGAGGAGCAGGAGCAAAGAAGTGTCACGGTCTTGGTCAGTGACACTAAGGCCTACTCTTATGTCATTGAATTGTAATCGTGGGCATAACGATTTTCTAAAGGAGCCCACATCACCAACAGTGCAATGTTAAAAGTGGACAGTGGGAGTAATAGGCCTGCATGGGAGAAAGTCGCCATTTTCTTATTGCCCACGGGCGGCGATGAATTTCTAGCTGCTTCTCAGAGAAGGCCTACATGGTTAGAATAATCATTTATACCTATGCTGTTCTTGAATATGTCCCTCTATTTATCACGATTCTCCATTATGTTTATTCTATTGTTCATATAGACATATTTGTTAAAATATCAAATGTAACAGTTTGAATCCTTATTGCGCAGACAACTTTTAGCTCTTCCCCTCCCCTCTGGTCTATGTATATAGCATATCATTATCTAATTATTTCTCAGACCAGAGTATGGACAAATTATCGCAAAATCTCCAGGCTGCATTTTCGCCACTGAGAACTGTGACGTCCAATCTGTGAAAAGTATATTCCCCTGTACAGAGTAGCCTATGCAATGTGCATTTCGTGACTGTAAATAGGCGTATGTTGAATTTCCTTCCCCCCCCCCCCCCATCCCTGCTGCTATTTTTCAGCACACTGCCCATACAACTTTAAACAGCTTTAACGCCAACACTCGTTAAATTATTTGCTTCAAACATTGGTGCTTTGGATTCCAGAGAGGAGGAACAGATTGTCGGCCTGTGTATCATTAATATAATACATATGAAATAAACAGAAACGTATAGGCAAAAATCAACGACTTTGTGCTTTTTGTGCTATCATGATCACAATTACCATTACTGATATGACATATGCATTTGTTCTCCACAGAAGCAATGTTTGCTGCTTTTTGCTTGGTCGTGAGTCTTGGAAATAGCAACCCTGCTCATAAATGTGTGTATAACCCAAAATGATTGACCTACATTGTCTAAATAACACACTTTGAGCTTGTGTTATAATGGCCAGTTCCTGAAGATACACACATTTTTACTTTGGTAGATATGGTGGCGGTTGTGAAAGTGGGGAATAGTGACGGCAGGGGCCTACACTTGTCCGATTTTCTGTCTAATTTAAGATTACACCACTCAAAAAGATCATGTTTGAATTTTAGCAAGCTTGTTAAACGAAGATAGACCCCAGATCTTAGAAATGTGGAGAAAGAGAGTGGAATGATAACCTCTTTTAGTGCCCACTAAACGGAATCGCCACTCTTGTAGTCTAGACACTGCCATAAAGACAGAGGCACTAAATGGCTATTTTTTTCCTCTTAATTGCACCGTCTGTTCGGGGGGAATGGCGTTCACTTCCGCTGTAAATAGTAAACAAGCTAAGACTGGATGTCCGAAAGGGGGAAAGACTTGCCAAGAGGTTTCGACATGAACTCGGTCTGTGCAGTCTGCAACGTCAAACCAACCCCCCACCAATCCCCTCTGCACACTACAACCGTCATGTTCACCATTCTTCTAATCTGAAGATTGGAAAACAACAACAGAACCCGTCTTTCCAGAGTAGGGATTTTCCATTTCCTCATGTAAGTTTAATTTTTCCTATTTGAACCTACCCCCCCCCAAAAAAAGATTTTGCCTGTCAACGTTT